>NC_083237.1:61107444-62409288 GCF_032191835.1 Heteronotia binoei | reverse complement strand
CATCATCAAAAAATCCTGGCTGTGCCCCTGTTGGCATCCCTGCTGTGTGGGCCCTGGTGGTCCTAGTAGCTCCCCATGCCCCTCTTGGCAACTGCCGGCACCCCACGAGCTTGATTGCGGCTCTTCAGAGTGATTGCTGGTGCAGAAACCCGGCCCCCCGCCCCGCCACAATCACTTTCCCTTCCCACTTCATTTCCACCAATATTTGGCAGATCTCAGCTGGCTGAACTCGGCACTCGAGTGCAGCTGAGAATTCTCCGTTGTGTGCTGCGGCTTCAGCCCCCACCCTTGCCCAGTGGAGTTGCCATGGCGTTAAGTGGCTGGTGGCATGAAGCAATCAGAGAGGCGGCGATGGGATTGGGGAGCTGACTGGTACGGCGGCTGCAGCATGCGGCTCTTCAAAACCCTCCTTCGGGCGGGCAACACCCAAGTCTTCGCTGCTTTTGGACTGGGACGGGCAGAGACGGGGCGCTTGGAGGGCAGGGGGCAGGCCCGTCGCTACGGTGGGGCCTGAGGGGGAGGGTTGCCAATCCCCAGGTGGGGACAGGGGATCCCCCGGATTGGAGGCCCTCCCCCCGCTTCAGGATCATCAGAAAGCGGGGGGCGGAGGGGAGGGAAATGTCTGCTGGGAACTCTGTAATTCCCTATGGAGATTTATTCCCATAGAAAATAATGGAGAATTGATCTGCGGGTATCTGGGGCTCTGGGGGGGGGCTGTTTTTTGGGTAGAGGCACCAAATTTTCAGTACAGCATCCAGTGCCTCTCCCCAAAATACCCCCCAAGTTTCAAAAGATTGGACCAGGGGGTCCAATTCTATGAAGCCCCAAAAGAAGGTGCCCCTATCCTTCATTATTTCCAATGGAAGGAAGGCATTGAAAAGGTGTGCCGTCCCTTTTATATGTGATGGCCAGAACTCCCTTTGGAGTTCAATTATGCTCGTCGCACCCTTGCTCCTGGCTCCACCCCCAAAGTCCCCAGATATTTCTTGAATTGGACTTGGTAACCCTAGGCCAGGTCCATCCTTTCAAACCCACCCACCACCCCTCCAACTATATGACCCCTCCATTGGAGGGCCCCCAATCTGTCCCCTTTGCTCACTGCCACTCTGAAGAAGCCGTAGCTTTGCTGCTGGTCTTTTTGCTTTTTTCTCTCCCTAACACACCTTGCAGAGCAAAGGGGGGAGGGAGAGTCAAGAGGTCTCTGTCTTTCTGAGAGAGGGGCGCATAAGAAAGGGGTGTGGAGAGCAGAGCTGCTGTGATTGCCAAGGCGAAGGGGGGTTAGCATTTGGACTCAAGGCAACTTACAGTGCTGGGCTGCCAAACTGGGTGCCCCCACCCAAACAAATTCTGCTGTGGGCCCACCAAACATAAAATCCTAGCTATGGCCCTGGCAGTGGGACAAATCACGGTGGTGGAATGGAGAGTATTTGTGCACTTCAGCCTTTGCCTTCACTCCCCCCCTCCAATTCACAGGCAGCTGTGGCTCCTTTCCTTTCAACAATTTAGAGGTAGCATCTCTGGTGTCGTGAGCCCTGACGAGGAGCTGGAAGGGTTAACAGACCTGGAAGAGTTGCCAGCCAGTTCCTCAGCTGAACAACCAGCAGTTAGCCCATCAATCATTTACTCTTTCCAGGCACCATTGTCAGCTGTTGACGATCAATCTCCTCCAAGCTCTCCTCCTCCCATCTCAAGAGTTCGAAGCAGGCTCCGGAAAGAACTTTCAGAGCGAAGACATGAGGCATGCCTATGCGTCACATCTCTCAGCCCTGAGTTCTAGTAGAATCACTGCCACCTAGGGAGCAGGCTGATTGAGACTCCCATATAGCTCCCACCAGGACCTGGTAACCTTGTGGAAGCAACAAGTCTATTCTCTGGCTTGCATCCACGCTCCTTCCTGATCCTGACCTGCTTGATTTCCTGGCACCCTGGACCTTTTGGCTTTTGGGACCTTGACTTCTGATTCCGGTTTGTGATTCTGCATTGGTGACTTGGCTCCTGCTTGATTTCCTGGACTTTGACCTTGGACTGGCTTTGGACTGCAGCCTGCCTGAACCCTGAGAATGTGACACCTGACCTGGAGAGCCAGGCAGATCTCAGAAGCTAAGCAGGGCCAACTCTGGCAAGTACTTGGATGGGGGACCTCCTTGAAATACCAGTGCTGGGAGGCAGGGGCAGACTTTATTCAACTACCTCTCTGAATAAGCTCTGTGCCCCCAGTAGGGGTCAGTCACCAGAGGTCGGCATGACTTCCAGGTGCGCACACTCAAATGCACACAAAATTCAAAAAATACCAAAATGTTATTAAAATCAGAGGTAGTTATAGAGGCGCTGGATGCTGCAAATGGGGCTTCCACCACCAGAATGCCACTTTTGACAAACTTGCTTGCTTCTTTGGTGTAATGGTTAAGTGTACGGTTTGGTGTGGTGTTAAGTGTGTGGACTCTTATCTGGGGAATCGGGTTTGATTCCCACTCCTCCACTTGCACCTGCTGGAATGGCCTTGGGTCAGCCAGAGCTCTCTTATCTGGGAGAACCTGGTTAGATTCCCCACTTCTCCACTTGCACCTGCTGGAATGGCCTTGGGTCAGCCAGAGCGCTCTTTCTGGGAGAACCAGGTTGGATTCCCCACTCCTCCACTTGCATCTGCTGGAATGGCCTTGGGTCAGACAGAGCTCTCTTATCTGGGAGAACCGAGTTTGGATTCCCCACTCCTCCACTTGCACCTGCTGGAATGGCCTTGGGTCAGCCATCGCTCTCTTATCTGGGAGATCGGGTTTGATTTCCCACTCCTCCACTTGCAGCTGCTGGAATGGCCTTGGGTCAGCCAGAGCTCTCTTATCTGGGAGAACCGGGTTGGATTCCCCACTCCTCCACTTGCAGCTGCTGGAATGGCCTTGGGTCAGCCAAGCTCTCTTATCTGGAGAACCGGGTTTGAAGAAGACTCGGGGGGGGGGGCTGTTTTTTGAGCTAGAGGCACCAAATTTGCAGCATAGCATCTGATGCCCCTCCTCAAACGCCCTCCAGGTTTCAAAAAGGTTGGACCAGGGGGTCCAATTCTATGAGCCTCAAAAGGTGCCACTCTCCATTATTTCCAAATGGAGGGAAGGCATTTAAAAGACGTGCATGTCCCTTTAAATGTGATGGCCAGAACTCCCTTTGGAGTTCAATGATGCTTGTCACAACCTTGCTCCTGACTCCACCCCCAAAGTCTCCTGGCTCCACCTCCAAAGTCCCCAGATATTTTCTTGAATTGGACTTGGCAACCCTAGTCCTTGCTTTGAAGGAATCAAGACTCTCCCAGCCCCAACCATCAAACCCTACCAAGAAGAGCTCACTGGATCTGGGAAGGTTGTGCTTTTGAATAAATAACTGTCTCCTGCCTGGCATTGTTGGGATAGGGCAGTCTGTTCCTCTAAAAACGAACACAGGAATCTATGTTATGTATAGTGCCGCTTGGTACTGCAGAGCAATTTAGCTTGCGTGAAAAGGTTACATAAGAGGGGAAAAAGCCAAGGGATTATGTCAACCAGGGGACGGATCCATCAGTGCAACGGGGAATGACTGTTATGTTCCTTTTCTTCCCCTCCTGGCTGTGAAAGTGGAGAGAGAAGGAGGGAAAGGGGGTTCCTGCATGCAAATCTACTTTCCAGATGTTCTAATAATAAATATTTGTTTTGCAAACAAACGGCTCAAAGCAGCTGCTACTCAGCAAGAGAGGATCTGGAATAGGTCGGAGCAGACTGATTGGCAGTTCTTCTCTCTCTCTCTCGCACATGTGTGTTTCACAGACAGAGACAGAGTACAGTAAAACACATCTGTTCTACACCTAGAGGCTGATTGATCTGGAGACTCAGATGATTCCCCCCCCCCTTCCATTGAGTAAAAAACGGGAAGGATGCAGGCAAGACTTTTTTCCTGGGGGAACCCGGTGGAACGGAGTCCCGGAACCACTTTGTGGAAACAACATTCTCAAAAAATGTTTAAAAGTTCATGAGGGTTTCTCCGGTTTGGTGTAGTGGTTAAGTGTGCGAACTCTTATCTGGAAGAACTGGGTTTGATTCCCCACTCCTCCCCTTGCAGCTGCTGGAATGGCCTTGGGTCAGCCATAGCTATTGCAGGAGTTGTCCTTGAAAGGGCAGCTGCTGTGAGAGCCCTCTCAGCCCCACCCACCTCACAGGGTGTCTGTTGTGAGGGAAGAAGATAAAGGAGATTGTAAGCTGCTCTGAGACTCTTCGGAGTGGAGGGCGGGATATAAATCCAATATCTTCATCTACCTCACAGGGTGTCTGTTGTGGGGGGGGGGAGGTAAAGAGATTGTGAGCCGCTCTGTGAATCTTCGGAGTGGAGGGCGGGATATAAATCCAATATCTTCATCTACCTCACAGGGTGTCTGTTGTGGGGGAGGAAGGTAGAGGAGATTGTGAGCCGCTCTGAGACTCTTCGGAGTGGAGGGCGGGATATAAATCCAATATCTTCATCTACCTCACAGGGTGTCTGTTGTGGGGGGGGGGAAGGGAAAGGAGATTGTAAGCTGCTCTGAGACTCTTCGGAGTGGAGGGCGGGAAATAAATCCAATATCTTCATCTACCTCACAGGGTGTCTGTTGTGGGGGAGGAAGGGAAAGGAGATTGTGAGCTGCTCTGAGACTCTTCGGAGTGGAGGGCGGGATATGAATCCAATATCTTCATCTACCTCACAGGGTGTCTGTTGTGGGGGAGGAAGGTAAAGGCGATTGTGATCTGCTCTGAGACTCTTCAGAATGGAGGGCGGGATATAAATCCAGTATCTTCATCTACTTCACAGGGTGTCTGTTGTGGGGAAGGAAGGGAAAGGAGATTGTGAGCCGCTCTGAGACTCTGATTCAGAGAGAAGGGCGGGGTATAAATCTGCAGTCTTCTTCTCCATTTCCCTCTTGAGAGTTCTGGACCCTCTTTTTTCTAGAAAAAAAGCCCTGGCAGGTATCATTGGTCTTGGTGCAAAACTTTCATAATCTTTTGTAGTACTTCAAAAACCTGCAATACCTGTTTGACAAAGATGGCACAAGGAGAAAAGATGTGTCTCCACAGGTAACAAGGTCTCAAGTGTACCATCTTTAATATTTTGTGCTTTCTCCCCCAAACTTCCTTGATTGTTGTGATTGTATTGTGAAGATGCCGGGTATTATTTCTTAGATAGTGCTTGTTATTCAGAAAACTCTAGTCCCTGAGTTTTTAAAAATAAGAACTATGACCATTAAATAGATGTTTGCTTGTAAAGTAGAAATGTTCTTTGAAAGGGCACTGCTTGCCCTGAGGGATTTGCTGTCTGTGTCCCTTGAACATAAAATTATTTTCTTCCCTGCGCAGAGGTGCTGCAAAGCCAATATGTTTTGCTCAACCTTCTTTAATTTCCATTTCATAGGTCATAAAGATTGAGCCGGGCTCTCTTTTTAGAAATCACAGGTGCCGGGGGCTGAGGTTGCAATCTCCAGGTAGTGGCTGGAGATCTTTCAGAATTACAACTGGTTTTCAGACAACAGAGATCAGTTCCCCTGGAGAAAATGGCTGCTTTGGAAGGTTGACTCTATGGCAGGGTGGCCAAACTGTGGCTCAGGAGCCACATGTGGCTCTTTTACACATATTGTGCGGATCTTGAAGCCCCCACCACCCCGTCGGCTAGTTTGGAGAAGGCATTTGTCTCTTTAAATCACTTCCCCAAGCCAGCCAGCCAGCAGCTTGGGGAATGCATTTAAAGTTGCTTTTTTTTCATCTTTCTCTCTCTCCCCATCTATTCACCTCCCTACCTCTTTCTTTCTTTCTTTCTTTCTTTCTTTCTTTCTTTCTTTCTTTCTTTCTTTCTTTCTTTCTTTCTTTCTTTCTTTCTTTCTCTCTTTCTCTCTTTCTCTTCTTTCTTTCTTTCTTTCTTTCTTTCTTTTTTCTCTTTCTTTCTCTCTTTCTCTCTTTCTCCCTTTCTTCCTTTCTCCCTTTCTTTCTTTCTTTCTCTCTCTCTCTCTCTCTCTTTCCCTCTTTCTTTCTTTCTTTCTTTCTTTCTTTCTTTCCCTCCCTCCCTCCCTCCCTCTTTCTTTCTTTCTTTCTTTCTTTCTTTCTTTCTTTCTTTCTTTCTTTCTCTCTTTCTCTCTCTCTCCCTCTTTCTTTCTTTCTTTCTTTCTTTCTTTCTCTCTCTCTCTTTCTCTCTTTCCCTCTTTCCCTCCCTCCCTCCCTCTTTCTTTCTTTCTTTCTTTCTTTCTTTCTTTCTTTCTTTCTTTCTTTCTTTCTTTCTCTCTTTCTCTCTCTCTCCCTCTTTCTTTCTTTCTTTCTTTCTTTCTTTCTTTCTTTCTTTCTTTCTCTCTCTCTCTTTCTCTCTTTCCCTCTTTCCCTCCCTCCCTCCTTCTTTCTTTCTTTCTTTCTTTCTTTCTTTCTTTCTTTCTTTCTTTCTTTCTTTTTTTCTTTCTTTCTCTCTCTCTCTCTCTCTCTCTCTCTCTCCCTCCCTCCCTCCCTCCCTCCCTTGCGGCTCTCAAACACCTAACATTCATGTCTTGCAGCTCTCAGACATCTGATATTTATCCTATGTGGCTCTTACATTAAGCAACCCTGCATTATGGCATAACATCCCATTGAAGTCTCTCTCCTCTTCAAACCCCGCCCTCCCCAGGCTCCACCCCCCAAAATCTTCACGTATTTTCCAACCCAGAGCCGATGGCCCCAGCCAGCACTTACGGTTGCCATATCCGACTCAAGAAATAACTAGGGACTTTGGGGGTGGAGCCAGGAGACTTTGGGGGTGGAGCCAGGAGCAAGGATATGAGAAGCATGATTGGAGTTCTGGCCATCACATTTAAAGGGACCACGCTCCTTTTAAATGCTTTCCCTCCATTTGGAAATAATGAAGTAGATAGGGGCACCTTCTTTTGGGCTCACAGAATTGGACCCCCTGGTCCAACCTTTTTTGAAAGTTGTGGAATGTTTTGAGGAGAGGCACCAGATGCTGTCCTAAAAATATGGTGCCTCTACCTCAAAAAACAGCCCCCCCCCCAAGCCTCAGATACCCATAGATCAAATATCCATTATGCCTTATGGGAATCAGTCTCTATTGAGTATAATGGAGTGCTCAGCAGACATCCTCCCCCCTGCTTTCTGATGACCCTGGAGCAGGGGGGCGGCTTCTAAACTGGGGGATCCCCTTCCCCTACCTCGGGATTGGTAACCTTACCAACACTCATCTTGTGTCCTGCTCAACTTCCTTTACGCCTTAAGTTTTCATCTCTGCATCTTTGTATCTTGGCACTCTCTCATCCTACATTTCCACAGGGGGAAGCTCTTCCTCTGTTCTTTCACTCTCCTTCAGCATCCCTGAGGGAGCTGTGTCTTCTCTATACATGCCATCCCTGAGGCAACCTCACCACATCCCAAGCCTTTCAGTACCACATAAAAGCTGATGATACTGCCTCTCTGTGTGCTTGGTGGCAGGGGGTATGGCCTAATATGCAAATGAGTTCCTGTTGGGCTTTTTCTACCAAAAAACCTTGGTTCCCCCTCTTCCTCCCCAACTACCTTGTCCATTGAATAGCAGGTGCAGCTGCATAACAATCCCTGGATTAGGAGAGCGGGCAGCCAGCCAGCCAGCAGGGGCTTTGCCACACCCCCAGCAGCCCTCATAAACCCCTGGAGAAGCCAGCACCACCCTTTCTCCACTCCTTATGTGATTTTGGGGGTGGGTGGCTTGCTGGCTTTTTGACTGAGGGGGGTGGGAGGCCCAGGAGAGCCCCCAGTGAGCAAGGCCTGCTTGGGCTGGCTGGATCTCTAGCCAGTCCAAGCAGGCCTCTCTCGCCCGGGGCTCTCTTTTCTTGCACCGGATAGCTTTTGGCTGGCGTAGGCATATGCTAACGAGCTATGCTAATGAGTTCCGCCAACTTTTTTTTTTTTACACAAAAAAAAAACCCCTGAGGAAAAGATTCGACATGAAATGGAATGATTCAAAGGAAACCTCAGCCCTTAGTTCACAAGACCTAAGCGAGGCGGTTAATTCACAGGGTTTGCCATAAACTGGAAAGGACTTAACGGCACATAACACACAATTATTTATTTAGCACATCTCTACCAACCTCTCCGGAGACCTGCATATAAAAAAAAAAGTCTTTCTGCTAAATAGGGAGGTCAAGTGATTCAGGATGATGAAAAGCATGACAGTTGATTATTCCACCCACCCCCTTTTACATTAAAAAGGTAAAGTCCGTTTTGTTTTTTTTCTTCATGATCACCTGCAAAGTTAGATGCAAAACTGGCAATCTGTTTCCAAGGTGTGGGCGTCTACGGCTGGTTACAAAATGTCCTTTGCTAACCAAATAATAAGGATGATGTACTTTCACTAGCTTCCTTTATTAATAACTAGTTGGAAACCTGTGCTTGGCTACGGTATTTAACTACCTTTAATCCTTAGGGTTTGTAGAATCTTTCGGGATCAAGTGCCATGTTCTACTGGAGAAAGTCCCCACTCAATGCACAGCAGCCAAGAAGGTCTGAGCGCCTGCTCCGGCTGCAATGCCACTGAGGATGTTCTCCGCAGCTGAGAACGAAACGTCTGGAAGGAAAACTTTCTCCAGTAGAACACGGCACTTGAGCCCGAAAGATTCTACAAACCCTAATGATGTTACCAGCTGTGAAAACCTGAAATCTTTGATACCTTTAATCCAGTTATAATACTGAATTCTGAGTGATCTCCAGCCCTCATCTGGTGTTTGACAACAATGATTCCCCAAGAGGAAATGGCTGGTTCAGAGGGTGGAGTCTATGGCATTGTACCTGTCTGAGGACCCCTCGCTCTTCAAACCCCACCTTCTCCAGGCTCCACCCCTGCAATCTCCAGGAATTTCCCAATGTGGAGTTGGCAACCCTATCTCCTTCCCAGCAGCAGTAGTAGCAGTGTTATTACACAGGTCCAGGGGCTTGGGCTGGGTGTTGTTCAGCTATCTGCAGTGTCTGTAAACTGATTTTCACCTCAGACCACAGAGCTATGCAGCTGCCCGATCAAGAGAGAGAGGTGTGGAAGCAGGCCGTAGCCTGCCAGACACACAGCACAGCTTTACCCCTTAGGGCAGTGGTCCCCAACCAGACCGGGGGGAATGATTTCTGGATGATACAATTGTGCACTTTATTTCTATTAGTTTGGTGTGAGGGTTAAGTGCGCGGTTAAGTACGCAGAAAACCAGGTTTGATTCTCCACTCCTCCACTTGCAGCTGCTGGGATGGCCTTGAGTCAGCATAGCTCTGGCAGAGGTTGTCTTTGAAAGAGCAGTTGCTGTGAGAGCTCTCTCGGCCCCACCCACCTCACAGGAAGAAGAAGAAGAAGAAGATATTGGATTTATATCCTGCCCTCCACTCCGAAGAGTCTCAGAGCGGCTCACAATCTCCTTTCCCTTCCTCCCCCACAACAGACACCCTGTGAGGTAGATGAAGATATTGGATTTATATCCCGCCCTCCACTCCGAAGAGTCTCAGAGCGGCTCACAATCTCCTTTACCTTCCTCCCCCACAACAGACACCCTGTTAGGTGGGTGGGGCTGGAGAGGGCTCTCACAGCAGCTGCCCTTTCAAGGACAACCTCTGCCAGAGCTATGGCTGACCCAAAGCCATTCCAGCAGGTGCAAGTGGAGGAGTGGGGAATCAAACCCGATTCTCCCAGATAAGAGTCCACACACTTAATCACTACACTAAATTGGCTCTCACATACAAACTGATATAGTTTTTAGTTGATATAGCTCTCTCCGGTTTTTAATTTATCAATGTGCCTACTAATTCTATCTTTAATAACAGATTCCTCCAACTTACCCAGTAGCAACATTAGACTGACCAGCCTGTAATTTGTCGGACCTCCTCTGGAACCCTTTTAAAAGATGGAAGTTACAGTCCTTGGGAATGGGGGCAGTCCTCGGGAATGGGGGCAGATTTTAGCGAAAGATTGCATATTTTTGTCAGGAAATCCACACATTCACATTGGAGTTCTTTCAGAACTCTAGGATGTATGCCATCTAGGCCTGGTAATTTGTCAGTTTTTAATTTGTCCATCCATCACAGGCCCCCTTTCTCATCACCTCCAACATTTCTGTAGTGGGCAAGTACCTCCCATCTTCTGGAGTGAAGAGAGGCAAAAAATGGGTTCTACTTCTTTGCCATTTCCCTATCATCCTTTAGTCATCCTTTTACCCCTTGGCAGGCCTCAGATTAAGCAGGAGTTCACAGGAGCACAGCTCCTGAACCTTTCTGAGGGTTCCCCCTCTTCCTCCCCACCTACCTTGTCCATTGAATAGTAGGTGCAGCTGCATAACAATCCCTGGATTAGGAGAGCCGGCAGGCAGCCAGCCAGCCACCAGGGGCTTTGCCACGCCCCCAGCAGCCCTCATTAACCCCTGGAGAAGCTCGCGCCACCCTTTCTCCACTTCTTATATGGTTTGCTGGCCTTTTGATTGTAGGGAGGGTCTTGGTCTCCTGGCAACCAATATTTTTGGACCCAATCCACCACTGCTATGGAGTCACAAGTTGGTTGTGATTTGAGGGCGCTTCTCCCCACCACGGTATATATTTGCTAACAGCGGGGCTTTTTTTTTTTTTTGTAGCAGGAGCTCCTTTGCCTATTAGGCCGCACACCCCTGATGTAACCAGTCCCCCTGGAGCTTCCAGTAGGCCCTGTAAGGGGTGTGTGGCCTAATAGGCAAAGGAGCTCCTGCTACCAAAAAAACCCTGGCTAACTGAAAACCTCAACTGTCCTGTGGTGGCTGAATGTAAATTTGTGGCCTTCCCTTCCCTTTCTGCCACAGATGCCCTCCATGTGGTGTAGTGGTTAATAGTAGGCTGAAATCTAGAGCACTAGGTTTGATTCTCCCCTCCTCCACATGCAGCCAGCTGGCGACCTTGGGTCAGTCACAGTTCACTCAGAGCTCTCTCAGCCCCACCTACCTCACAGGGATGACGTTGCATCACGATGTTTTCATGGCAGACTTTTTACAGGATGGTTTGCCATCGCCTTCCCCAGTCAGCTACGCTTTCCCTCCAGCAAGTGAGGACTCATTTGACCGACCTCGGAAGGATGGAAGGCTGAGTCAACCTTGTGCCAGCTACCTGAGCCCAGCTTCTGCTGGGATCGAACTCAGGTCGTGAGCAGAGAGCTCGGACTGCCGTGTTGCAGCTTGAACACTCCGTGTCAGGGGGCTGCTTTAAGGTAGAGAAAAGCGGGGCATGAAAAACAACTCTTCTTTTCCCTCCATGCCCTTAAGAGGGTCACAGCCGCTCTCTAACCCCCCCCCCTTTTCTCTGGCTTTCACAAACTGGAAACAGCATATTTAGTGATGGGAGCTGACCCATCCCTTACCCCTAACCTGCACCCCCCCACACACACACTCCTTTCTCCTGCATTGTATCCTTTGAGCGCCTTCCTCACCAGCTCCCTTCTCTCCCCTGGATTCCTGCAATCTGACCAATGAATTATTAATGGTGCGTGAAATGGAGTCTGGCCCTAGGCCAAGGGATGGCGCTAATCAGGAGCTAATTGAGGGAGAAATGAGATACTGTTCTCAGGCACCCAAGCACGGGGGACGCAGCAGCAGCCGCCTACCAAAGGTGACCCCACTGCAGCAGCTAAGCGGAGCTGATGGCGCCAATCAACCAGAGCCCCCCCCACCCCGCCAAGCACAGACGGATAGAATCCAGCTTCGCCACCCCTCTGTGACCTTAACTTTATTCAGTGTGTCCCATCCCGCATGCAGGACTTAATGTTTGCTGGGGGTTTGTCAGGGAATCGCATTACCCCTTCGGCAGACTGTAACAGAAATAGCAATAACAGAGTGCCTCTGAGGATACGCAGAGTTTGGTGTAGTGGTTAAGTGCGCGGACTCTTATAGGGGAGAACCGGGTTTGATTCCCCACTCTTCCACTTGCAGTTGCTGGAATGGCCTTGGGTCAGCCATAGCTCTAATAGAGAGCAAGTTTGGTGTAATGGTTAAGTGCGCGGACTCTTATCTGGGAGAACCGGGTTTGATTCCCCACTCCTCCACTTGCAGTTGCTGGAATGGCCTTGGGTCAGCCATAGCTCTAATAGAGAGCCTGTTTGGCGTAGTGGTGAAGTGCGCGGACTCTTATCTGAGAGAACCGGGTTTGATTCCCCACTCCTCCACTTGCAGCTGCTGGAATGGCCTTGGCTCAGCCATAGCTCTCTTATCTGGGAGAACCGGGTTTGATTCCCCACTCCTCCACTTGCAGTTGCTGGAATGGCCTCGGGTCAGCCAGAGCTCTCGCAGGAGTTGTCTTTGAAAGGGCAGCTGCTGGGAGAGCTCTCTCAGCCCCACCCACCTCACAAGGTTTCTGTTGTGGGAGGGGAGGTAAAGGAGATTGTGACTGCTCGGAGATTCAGGGTATAAGGCAAGATATACTGTAAATCCAATATGATAATCATCGTGATCTTCTTCTTCTGTACCAAATAGCTACTGCCTTCCGTAGGTATGGCCCCCTCCCCAATTTAACCTCTTATCTCATTTACTTTAGCAAATTACTTGTGGATCGGGTTGCTAACCTCCAGGTGGTGGCTGGAGATCTCCTGGGAGTCCAACTGATCTCCAGGTGACGGATCTGTTCACCTGGAAAAAAATGGTTGACCACATTTGTCTGTCTGCAGCAGTAGAAAAGAGCAAGAATTCAGGAGCACCTGAAAGACTAACAAAATTTGTGGCAAGGGAGAGGCTGTCCTGAGTCACCGCTCACTTCTTTGGATACCCCGCAAAACCCAGGAAATCACCACTTTGGAAGGTAGATTCTGTGACATCATACCCCATTGAAGTCCCTCCCCTCTCCAAATTCTGCCTTCCTGCCCCAAAATCTCCAGATGTTTCCCAGCCTGAAACTGGCAACCCGACTTGAGGATTGTGGTGTACATAATTGTTCTGGGAATAGCGTTACTGTACCTTTAAGGCAGGCATTCTTTCTGTTTCCCTCTGGCCTAAGTCTTCTAGCTTGGTGGCTGCCAGAAACCCTTTGCCCTCCAGGCTGGGTTGTCTGTAAGCAGCTGCTCTTCTCTCTAATTATCCTTCTAACCTCAAACTTTTGTCTCCAGCAGGGTTTTTTTTTGTAGAAAAAGCCTGGACGAAACTCATTTGCATATTAGGCCACACCCCCTGGCATCACCATTGTTTGGCATAGGGCTTTTTCATAGCAAAAGGAGAGCCAGTTTGGTGTAGTGGTTAAGTGTGCGGACTCTTATCTGGGAGAACCGGGTTTGATTCCCCACTCCTCCACTTGCACCTGCTAGCATGGCCTTGGGTCAGCCATAGTTGCTGTGAGAGCTCTCTCAGCCCCACCACCCTCACAGGGTGTCTGTTGTGGGGGAGGAAGGGAAAGGAGATTGTGAGCCGCTCTGAGACTCTTCGGAGTGGAGGGTGGGATATAAATCCAATATCTTCTTCTTCTTTTTCACAAAAGCCCAGCAGGAACTCATTTGAGTATTAGGCCACACCCCTTGACACCAAGCCAGCCATAACTGTGTTCCTTTGCGTTCCTGCTCAAAAAAAAAAAGAAGCCCTGGTCTCCAGCGTAGTTGAGACCTTGACTGATTTCACAGTAGGGCTTGTTCTGGGTCGAGAGCCCTTTTGCCCCCAGGGCTGTGAGTTGGCACGCTGCTTTTCCACAGCAAGGAGAAACCGCTTGTCAGAGGATCTCGCTTGCTGTGGAATAGCGGCGCCAACTTGCAGCTTTGGGGCAGCTTGCGCGAAAACGGAGAGAAGCCCTGGGAGGAAAAGGGCTCTGCACCCAGAACAAGCCGAGTGCGAAATTGGTCCTTATGTTTTCTCTGCATGTAGCCAGTACTTCACACAGATGAGTTTGTAAAATAAAAATTGTGGAACTGATGCTCCTTTAAGGAAACTTGCCCAGAAGCAAAGCTTGCATGTGGAGGTTTTATTCCTGTACTTTACCCCAGTTCTCCATATCTGTCTCCAAAGACTCGTGGCTACCTCTGTAAACTCAGATCTGGGGTTGCCAGCAACTTTTTTTTTTTTTGGGGGGGGGGGTGCTGTCTTGTCCCTTTCATAAAAACTGAATGGGCAGCATGAAATGGAGGCAAATAATAGCAGGCA
This sequence comes from Heteronotia binoei, assembly GCF_032191835.1. Lineage (NCBI taxonomy): Eukaryota > Metazoa > Chordata > Lepidosauria > Squamata > Gekkonidae > Heteronotia > Heteronotia binoei. Next base: position 62,395,196 of record NC_083237.1, on the reverse strand, counting down.
GACCTCGTTTGGGGCAGGAGCTCACAGGAGCGGCACTCCAGAACCTCTAAATAAGGTGCTCTATCTTTCTTACTCCCCCCCCTCCAAAAAAAACCCCCAACCTTGCTTCTGGGCTCCATTGTTCAACCCCCCCGTGAAAAATTTTCTGAAAGATTTGACCAACTTTCTAATATTTTTCCACATGAAAAATGGGGAAATAACCAAAACATGTAAAGTGGACAGATCTTCAATATGTCACTGTGGCCACATAGAAAGTAATTTTGACAGTATGACAGGAGCATACTGACCTGAGTTGCTGTGAGCTAGCTAGCTCATTTTTTTAGCCTCTGGCTCACACATTTTTGTCTTAGCTCAGGAAAGATGACCCCAGAGCAAACTAATTTATGCAGTAAAAAGGTAAAGGTGCAAGCACCAGTCGTTTCCAACTTTGGGGTGACGTCACATCACGATGTTTTCATGGCAGACTTTTTATGGGGTGGTTTGCCATTGCCTTCCCCAGTCATCTACACTTCCCCCCCAGCAAGCTGGGGACTCATTTTACCGACCTCGGAATGATGGCAGGCTGAGTCAACCTTGAGCCAGTTTCCTGAACCCAGTTTCCACCGGGATCAAACTCAGGTTGTGAGCAGAGAGTTATGCAGTAGCTCACAACTTTAATGCCTGTAGCTCACAAAGCAGAGTTTTTGCTCACGAGACTTCACAACTTAGAGCTGGGGTGTCAAACTCATTAGTTATGAGGTCTGGATCTGACATAAATGAGACCTTGTTGGACCGGGCCATGTGTTTACCTCTTTAAGATTAGCTAGCAGAGAGATGAACTTTTAAACGTCACAGACAAACACAACTACATTTTTTTTAAAAGCCTAAAAATAAAACATTACCGCTTGTTGGTCTTAAAGGTGCTTTCATTGTATTTCCCCCATGGGTTCCAGGGAACTGGTCGAAGGAATCTCTGGCTCTTTCCCTCCCCAGATCCTCAATCAATGGAGAAAATTGAGGTTTTGCTCTGTAGCTCCTGTGTGATTGAGCAAGCCTTGCAAAGCAAGCTGTTATGCAGAAAGAAACAAGAGAGAGAGAGAAGGAGGCAGACAAGAGCCAGTTGCTCAGGGGCCTGATAGGAGCCCTCCAGGGGCTTGATTTGGCCCCTGGGCCGCCCGTTTGACACCCCTGGCTCAGAGGGAGTATTGGACGGGAGTAAGGTTTTACTATGAAATTATAATTCGAGAAGCATTTTAAGGTAGATGCTGAGCTGTTCTAATGAAGTACACCTTCTGGTGATGTCAGGGGTGTGTGGCATATGCAAATGAGTTATTTAAATGAGTTGCACTCGGGAGCTCCGGCACCTCTTTTTCTACAAAACGACCCCTGCGTGTGGGATCCCTTCAATCCCTTGTAAACATCCTCTAATAGGCATCTGCGTGAAGCTGATTTTTTTTTTTTTTTAAGTTGCAGAAATCTGAAAGGAGGCAATGTCCAAAGAAAGAATTGCTGAGCTCCAAGTGGGTTTGCCTGTTTCGTAGTCCACAAGCAGCATGCAGGATTGGAATTGGTTTGGAAAGCGGAGGGATGGAGGTCAGCGGTAATGAAGTCTTCTGGCGTTATCGATTGTATCAAGGAGAGGCGTTAAGCTCGAGCCTCTTTGCTCTGCGTCTTTCTGATAACAGCTTTCTTGCTGAGGGAGTAAAAAAGGTGCCAGAGAGAGAGAGAGAGAATTCGTCCACAGTGGGTTTTCCTGCTGGCTGTTGTCTCTGCTTGTAAAAAGGAGAAGTCTTGCAAAAGTGGAAAGAGCCCCAGAAAAGATCAGAGAAAGGGATGATTTCTATTATTTTTTGCTCTGGTGATTAACAGGAGAAGACACAAAACAACTGGAAGATAGCACAACCATTAATGAGCTTGATTTGCACAATTTTAAAAAGGTAAAAGTAGTCCCCTGTGCAAGCACCGGTAGTTTCTGACTCTGGGGTGACGTCACATCACGACATTTTCACGGCAGACATTTTATGGGGTAGTTTGCCATTACCTTCCCCAGTCATCTACACTTTCCCCCCAGCAAGCTGGGAAGGATGGAAGGCTTGAGTCAACCTCGAGCCAGCTACTTGAACCCAGCTTCCGCCAGGATTGAACTCAGGTTGTGAGCAGAGAGCTTGAACAGCAGTACTGCAGCTTGCCACTTTGCGCCACGGGGCGCATACATTGGCACAATTAGCAGACTGCAGAATATGGTGATTAGGTTGCCTGGATTTGCGGCCCCCGGAATATGGCAACCCTCCTTTGAAGGGGATGAAGTCCTTGAGGTGTGCTCCATTTCTGCTGGAATAGGGTTTGCTTCTCTTCCAACTGTTCTCAAGCATGGTGGTCTCCACGCTTTCTGGAGACACCATGGGTGGAGAGAAAGATGGGGGTGTGGGAGTAGAATTGCCTCATGTTCTCCCTTGGCCACCAGTGGAAGATGGGGGTAAGGTTGCCAGATCGAGGTCAGGAAACCCCTGGGAAGGACAGGAAACTCAGTGGGGTACAATGCCGTAGAGTCCACCCTCCAAAGCTTCTGTTTTCTCCAGGAGAACTGATCTCTGTAGTCTGGAGACAAGCTGTAATTCTAGGGGATCTTCAGGTCCCTCCTGGAGGCTGGCATCCCAAGGTGAGAGTGTTTTCATCAGTAAGCTTCCTCGTGTTTTAATCAGTAGGCTTCTTCAGGAGGTGGTGGGCTCTCCTTCCTTGGACGTTTTTAAACAGCGGTTAGATGGCCATCTGACAGCAATGAAGATCCTGTGAATTTAGGGGGAGGCATTTGTGAGTTTCCTGCATTGTGCAGGAGGTTGGACTAGATGACCCTGGAGATCCCTTCCAACTCTGATTCTATTGTTCGAGAGCCAGTTTGGTGTAGTGGTTAAGTGTGAGGACTTTGATCTGGGAGAACCGGGTTTGATTCCCCACTCCTCCACTTACAGCTGCTGGAATGGTCTTGGGTCAGCCATAGCTATCGCAAGAGTTGTCCTGGAAAGGGCAGCTTCTGGGTGATCTCTCTCAGCCCCACTTACCTCACAGGGTGTCTGTTGTGGGGGGAGAAGATATAGGAGATTGTAAGCCGCTCTGAGTCTCTGATTCAGAGAGAAGGATGGGGTATAAATCTGCTGTCTTCTTCTTCAGTCTTCTACAATTCTTCTCTGCTTAAATAACTGTATCTGCTTAAATGGGCTGTATCCACAGAAGTCTAGTATCCAGATCACGTGAAGTAATGGTATAACTTTACTCTGCTCTAGTAAGACCTCACCTGGAGTATTGTGTTCAGTTTTGGGCACCACATTTTAAGAAGGATATAGACAAGCTGGAACGGGTCCAGAGAAGGGTGACGAAGATGGTGAGGGGTCTGGAGACCAAGTCCTGTGAGGAAAGGTTGAAGGAGCTGGGCATGTTTAGCCTGGAGAGGAGGCAGCTGAGAGATGATACGATCACCATCTTCAAGTACTTCTCATATAGAGGATGGTGCAGAATTGTTTTCTGTGGCCCCAGAAGGTAGGACCAGAACCAACAGGTTGAAATTATATTAAAAGGGTTTCCAGCTCAACATTAGGAGGAACTTCCTGACCGTTAGAGCAGTTCCTCAGTGGAACAGGCTTCCCTGGGAGTTGGTGGGCTCTCCTTCTTTGGAGGTTTTTAAACAGAGGCTAGATGGCCATCTGACAGCAATGAAGATCCTGTGAATTTAGGGGGGGAGGCGTTCGTGAGTTTCCTGCATTGTGCAGGGGGTTGGACTAGATGACCCTGGAGGTGCCTTCCAACCCTATGGTTCTATGATTCTAAGAAATAATGTATGTGTTTGTTGTTGTTTAGACATTATTGATTCATCAATAAGATTTAAGGTATAGAACTGAACGTCGAAAAAATATGACATTTAAAAAGAAAAAAAGACATGTTTGCTTTTGAATAAATACATGACATTTCCTTTCTTTCTGCATGACCCAGCTTCTAGAAGGGTGTGTGTCTGAGTGCTCCACATTCTTAGGTGAGGGAGAGTGAAATTGTCATTCCTTTGCAGGCTGCCTTACAACCGACTAAGAGCTTCAGAGCTAGGGGTGCCAACCTCCTGGCGGCACCTGGAGATATCCCATTATTCCAATTGCTCTCCAGTTGACCAAGATCGGTTCCTCTGGAGGGAATGGCTGCATGGGACTGAGTTCTCTCCCCTCCCCAAACCTCCCCTGCCCAGTGCTCCCTTCAAATCTCCAGGTATTTCTGAACTCAAAGCTGGGTTTCTCTTTGGTCCTGATGGCTGCAAGGTGCGGTAGGATCCCTTTCTTTACGTACAGGTTTGTGAGAACAGACTTCTCTTTAACCGCCCTGTCAAGAAACTGAGAGACGCTTAAGTGTTTGTGTAATCAATGTCTATATGTGTTTGTAAGTTTTTCAGGATTTGCACTAGCATTGTGTCAAGGCAGTAGGCACTCAACCAATTAAGGTGGAAACTAATTTGTCACACCTGTGAAGTCAGCTCCCAGTGACACAGATTGTTTGGATCTAGCCTTGACGGGTTAACATCTAAGCCAAGGCTAGAGGACAGCTTCTAGATTAGATTGTGTCGGCGATTGGCTAACCGATCAGCTAGCCAAGATAAAATCAGGCTAGGTGCCCACAAAGGAAGGAGCTTCTACTTCTTCAAGGCAGAAGCTAGGAGTCTTCTTCAGGACATCAAGAGGAAGATACCAACACAACAAGGTTGATGGAGGACGGGACTTTGAAGACGTCTCTCTGATGTTGCGGGCCTGACAGCATAAGCGTCGGTGAGTAGAGCTTAGGTAATTAGCTAACTGACTACACAGTCCAGTGTAGGGAAGCAGGCAAATTGCCTCAGGGTTTTCTTTGGTGTTGCTCTGCGAACAGTATGTTTGTTTTACTTGGTTCTTATCCCATTTTGTGTTTCCCTGGCCCTCTTATCTTGTAAATAACGTTTATATTTTTTTCTATAAGTTTTGCCTTTTACTTGGTAGACTTGATAACACACTGACCAAAAGAACCGATGTGATTTTTTTTTAAGTTTTCCTAGTTTTATTTTATTTTTTCCCTTTCCTTTAGGGTGTGGTAAACATTCTAGGCCTGAATGTCGGTTATGACAAATCAGCAGCTAGGTATTCAGTAACAATAACAGCTGTGGTTCTTTCTTGATATGCCCCAGAAAAGATCTTGGGCAGTTATAACAGAAAGCACTGGGGAACGAAACAATCTAGGAGAGCCAGTTTGGTGTAGTGGTTAAGTGTGCAGACTCTTATTTGGGAGAACCGGGTTTGATTCCCCACTCCTCCACTTGCACCTGCTGAAATGGCCTTGGGTCAGCCATAGCTCTGGCAGAGGTTGTTCTTGAAAGGGCAGCTGCTGTGAGAGCCCTCTCCAGCCCCACCCACCTCACAGGGTGTTTGTTGTGGGGGAGGAAGGTAAAGGAGATTGTGAGCCGCTCTGAGACTCTTCGGAGTGGAGGGCGGGATATAAATCCAATATCTTCTTCTTCATTACTGCTGGGAGAGAATAATGTACATCTTACTATTCTATTATAGGCATTCATCAGACACACACATTTGGAACACTGTGGCTGTGGTCCTAAGAAGAGAAGAGATGGGATGTATACCCCACCCTTCACTAGCCAAAGGAGTCTGAGAACAGGTTCCAAATCTCCTTTCCCTTCCCACAACAGACACCCTGTGTGGTAGGTGGGGCTGAGAGAGCTCTGAGAGAACTGCTCCCGAGAGAACAGCTCTGTGAGAACTTGTGACCAACTCAAGGTCACATCAGCAGGCACAAGCGGAGGAGTGGGGAATCAAACCTGGTTCTCCCAGATAAGAATCTTCACACTTAACCACTACACCAAACTGCCTGAGAGTAAGGTCCACTGAATAAACTGAGTAGACCTGCTTAGAATCGCTAACCCTATGAGAATTTCAGCCATGCCATACTCCCAAAGTTCACTGTATAACTGGAGTGAAATGGCTGATGTGATTATTAATAGGCGTCTTTCATACACGTGGAATCACTAGAAGTCTAAACTCAATCAATTGGGGTTAGAGGTAGATGATTTTTCTACCTCTGATGAGTCATATATCTTCAGATGTATTAAACTGAGACTGTGGGAATCAGAGGAAACGAAATTATGGCCAACTGACCCTTATATTTGCTCTCCAGCTTCCTTAGGTCTTTTTGCTTTTTGTGGCAAAATGCCCAGTTATCTATCAGTCATCGCAGGGCATTTATGCTGGCTAGACTAAACGCGTTTCCCTCCAAAGTTTTACAAGGGAGATATCAGCAAGTTCCTTTAGCCGACAGACTTTGCTCCTGTGGAGCGAATACTCCTGACTCAATCCAGCATATATTGCTTGATTGTTCTTTTTACCATAACCTCCGTAAAGATTTATTTGGCAAGCTTTCTTTTTCTCCAGATTTGTCTATTCTGCCACCCTGTTATTATTTATTGAGTGATACTGAGGGGGTGGTTAGTGAGGTTGTGGCAAAATTTCTGGCTGACATCCTTAAATTTAATTCTGACCATGTTTGAATGCATCTGTAAGCTCGGTTTCATTTTGATTTTATCTCCAATGTTTAAATGTTTATATTCTGTGTATTTTTATCTGAATCTATTATGCCATTAAAGGTTTGGTATGGTATGGAGGTAAAGATAGTCCTCTGTGCAAGCACCAGTTTTTTCCAACTCTGGGGTGATGTTGCATCATGACGTTTTCATGGCAGAGTTTTTACACGGTGGTTTGCCATTGCCTTTCCCAGTCATCTACACTTCCCCCCCAGTAAGCTAGGGACTCATTTTACCAACCTCGGAAGGATAGAAGGCTGAGCCGACCTTGAGCCAGCTTCCTGAATCCAGCTTCCGCTGGGATCGAACTCAGGTTGTGAGCAGAGAGCTCGGACTGCAGTACTGCAGCTTTACCACTCTGCACCACAGGGCTCACTAAAAGTATTCTATTTCTTCCAAGCATGGAAACCAGAGTCTCCCATGGTATGATAATGCATTCGTTAGAAAGATTTTTAAATTTTTGCCAGCGAACAGGTTTAAGGCCTTTGAACATGTACAGAAAGCACGCCCTACACCATGGAGTTACTGCATTTGGTTGTCCTAGAGGAACTGGGTGCTCTGTACGCTTCGTGCTCCTGCAGTTCTGACTTAGCAAAATTAAACATTGGCTGGAAAAAAAACCCCTCCAAAGACGAAACTCACAGCTCTCTTGCTGGCTCACTCTATGGCATACGCGAGGCTGTTGCTTGCATAAATATTTATACAGTCAGCATTCTTCCCAATGTAAAGCTTTATCCGGAATTTTCCCTTTGGTGATAAGTGTAGATAAGTTATTTATAATTAATGGAGACCTCGAGTCCCATCTTCGCGGGGCCTGGGAGCTTTCATCTATAATTGGGAGGTGCCACAGCTTCGTTCTGGCATCGAGCTTCCTGATTAGATTTCCCTTTTCTTAAATTTGTCTTTTACTTGTTCAACAAAAGAATGCATTTCCACTTCCAGTTTGCTGCTGCAGAAGAGATGCAAAAGACTTGGGAAATGTACAGTATATGGGGAAATGTACAGTATCTGCTTGTGTTGATTCCCTCTCCCCACATTTTTTTTTTTAAGAACCCAGTTGACCCCTTCCTTGGCTACCCTTGCTTCTACAACACACCAAGCAGAAATACATACTGAGTAAACACCACCATTGCCAACCTCCGGGTGGTAGGGCTGGAGAGCTGGGATTACAACAAGTTTCCAGGTGACAGAGATCAGTTCACCTGGAGAAAATTACTGCTTTGGACAGGATTACCAAGTTCCCTGATAAAACGGGATAAAAGGAAGTACTTCTTCACCCAAAGGGTGATTAACATGTGGAATTCACTGCCACAGGAGGTGGTGGCGTCCACAAGCATAGCCACCTTCAAGAAGGGGTTAGATAAAAATATGGAGCAGAGGTCCCTGATAAAACGGATAAAAGGAAGTACTTCTTCACCCAAAGGGTGATTAACATGTGGAATTCACTGCCACAGGAGGTGGTGGCGTCCACAAGCATAGCCACCTTCAAGAAGGGGTTAGATAAAAATATGGAGCAGAGGTCCATCAGTGGCTATTAGCCACAGTGTGTGTGTGTGTGTGTGTGTGTGTGTGTGTGTATATTTGGCCGCTGTGTGACACAGAATGTTGGACTGGATGGGCCATTGGCCTGATCTAACATGGCTTCTCTATGTTCTTATGTTCCTGCATTCTCCAGCGGGAGTTTTTGCGTGCACGTGACGCAATGACGTCACCCAGACGTGACCTCATTGAAGCAGTGATGTCGCTCACAGCTGCTATAGACGTTTCCGGGAAAACTCAGCGTTTTCCCGGACGCTGCAGCCATTTGGGAGGGAAAAGCTATGGTAACCATTATGCCGTAGAGTTTTCCCTCCCAAATGGCTAAAGTGTCCGGGAAAACCATAGAGTTTTCCCGGAAATGCCTAGAGTGGCCACCGCACAAGCTTGCCGGCGTGATGGCATCACTTCCGGGTGATGTTATTGCGCCGACAATGTCGGGAGAGGTTCCCCCTGCTGGCTCAATGTGGGTGGCTCCTGGGTGGAGGAACCTCCACCTGGACCGGGGGCTTGGTAGCCCTAGCTGTGGAAGGTTGACTCTATGGCATTATACCCCACTGAAGTCCTTCCCCTCTCAAATTCCTACTCTTCTCAGGATCCATCCCCTAAAATCTCCAGGTATTTTCCAACCTGGAGCTGGCAAAGAATTGTTTGGACAAGTGGACAACTGAGGCTGTGACTCCAGCAGCTCTTTAGGAGTTTGGCATTCCAGAGCTGAGGATGGAGCAACTCCACCCACCCATCCCAACAGAATGGCTTTTTCCGGGACAAGAAGGCTGGAGGCTGAGCTGTGAATGGCTCCACAAGAATCCATACCTAGGATGACACAGTGAAGGGGCTGGAAGTGTTTAATTAAGCTGGAAGCAAAAGGGAAGGGTGCAGTTTAAGAGACTGTAGCTCTGAGAAGCCTAATTGGTGCTTTGATTTTCTATGCTTTAAAACCTGACCATGTAATTACCTTTTAAACTAAAACAAAATCGCCACAAATCCCCCGGGGGGGGGGGGGGGAGACAGGAGGAGATCAAGGAAACGTATGGAACGCAACCGGCTTTTCGATGACATGGACTTCAATGAGCAAATGAGGACTGTCTCAACCAACTAGCAAGCATGGAAGCTGTGCAAATCCCTTTCTAACGGCAGAACCATCGTACACTGCGCATGTGGAATCTGAGAAGTCTGTGCGCATGGGGTGACATACTTTTATTCTTCCATCTTGCTTTTAAAAATTTTTTAAAGTCAGGCTGAATAAGGAATGACATTCCAGGGCATCTACCTTTCTTCTAGATGCTGAGAAAACCACCATAGTTTTAGCTCATCTTGAGATATGGAAGATGAGTTTTTTGGATCAAGAACTTGAGCCCCCAGCACCTTTTATTTTATGTCAGGGGTGGCCAACGGTAGCTCTCCAGATATTTTTTTTTTTGCCTACAACTCCCATCAGCCCCAGCCAGCATAGCCAATGGCTGGGGCTGATGGGAGTTGTAGGCAAAAAAACATCCGGAGAGCTACCGTTGGCCACCCCTGTTTTATGTCAATGCTGATGTTTCCTGTCTGTTCTGTTAGACAGGCCTACACAAAGCTAATTTCTGTGCATCAATTTCTGTTTTGTCCTGCAGAATGTCACCAACGAGACGACTAAGATTATGCAAAGTGGGGGTGATTGTTTTGGAACGGAGATTGCCTTTGAACTGCTCTTGTCGCTTTCCAGAGGCTTTTAGGACTGCTAATAGCAGATCTCTGACCCGGCTTGCCTTGTTTTTGCCTTAGGAAAGAGAAAATTATCTGCCCTTGTCTAAATTTCTCTGCACGGCCATCCATTTCCCAGTAAGCACCCTCAAACCTAGGGAAGTGTCCTCCCCATGACTTTCAATGAAAACAACAGATGATTTCCAACTCTCCAGGAAAACAGGGATGTGTATCTAGATTTGCTGCTCATTTTGGTACCCAGCAATGGTAGCTGGCCTCGGGAACAGGGATGCTAGCCTCCAGGTGGGACCTGGGGATGCTCAGAATTTCAGCTCCCTTCTGAAGAAGCAAGCAGTGACCCACAAAAGCTCTTAAAAGGTAAAAAAGTCCCCTGTGCAAGTACCAGCCGTTTTCGACTCTGGGGTGACGTCGCATCAGGACGTTTTCACGGCAGACCTTTTACGGGGTGGTTTGCCGTTGCCTTCCCCAGTCATCTACGCTTTCCCCCCAGCAAGCTGAGTACTCATTTAACCGACCTCAGAAGGATGGAAGGCTGAGTCAACCTCGAGCCGGCTACCTGAACCCAGCTTCCGCCGGGATCGAACTCAGGTCATAAGCAGAGAGCTTGGACTGTAGTACGCAGCTTTACCACTCTGCGCCACGGGGCTCCTACCCTGCCACAAATTCTGTTAGTCCTGAAGATGTGAGTGGACTCTCGCTCTTCTAGTTGTTCTTTTACTGCTACAGACAGGCTAACACACCTACCCATTTTGACCTAGTTCAGGAGTATCAAACTCATTTGTTGTGAGGGCTGCATCTGACATAAATGAGACCTGACCAGGCTGGGAGAAGTGTGGAATAAAAGGTAGCGAACATATACAATTTATAAAGGACACAGACAAACACAAAGATTTAAAACAAAAAAACTTTTAAAAACTTAAAACATGCTTAAAAGACTAGCACTCTTGCAGTGTTTTATCAGTCTCAGATAACCGACACCTCTTGCTCAGAATTATTGCATCAACATCTGGAGACAGTGTCTGTCCTGTAGTAATCGTGTATGCTGTTCAGGTGTGTATCTGTAAATTGCAAACCTACTTTTGATTTGTTGACATTACAGAAATCTCATGGTCAGTGCTTTGAGCCTAAGACCCAGGGGAAAACATGAAATGGCTGGACGTTGTGAGCTTTTGTACGTAAGTTGTTTCACGTGCTGGTCAGCCAATGGAGAGCCAGTTTGGTGTAGTGGTTAAGTCCACAGACTCTTATCTGGGAGAACTGGGTTTGATTCCCCACTCTTCCACTGGCAACTGCTGGAATGGCCTTGGGTCAGCCATAGCTCTCGTAGGCGTTGTCCTTGAAAGGAGTTATCCTTGAAACTCTATGGTTTTCCTGGGTGCGCTAGTGATTTGGGAGGGAAAAACTCTAAGGTGTACCATAGAGTATTCCCTCCCAAATTGCTAGAGCATCTGGGAAAACCATGGAGTTTTCCTGGAAATGCCTAGAGTGGCCGGCGAGCAACATCACTGGCACAATGATGCCACTTCCGGGTGATGTCATTGCACTGGCAACATTGGGGGCAGGCTGGGAACCTCCAGCGTAGGAAAACCCCCACCTGGCCTGGGGGCTTGGCAGCCCAATTCTGGGCATGGGGCAGGGGTCAGTGGGGGTGTGGGGAGGCAGTATTTGTGAATTCCCTGCATTGTGCAGGGGGTTGGACTAGATGACCCTGGTGGTCCCTTCCAACTCCATGATTCTTATCCTTTCTTCCCCTCACAAATGAAGTCCAAGCACGTATGCAGAGCGCCTCCCATGCTACCTTTTCTTATCTTCCCCGAGTGCCTCCGTCCTTAACGGAGAATGGAAGCTTCTCAGGGCAGGGACCTGCCTTTTCCCACTAACACGGTGGTCATGTGTGTCGAAAACGCTGCATGAATAAATAAACCTCCATCGTGAGGCACTCGCTCAGCATCTCAATCAAACCCTACTCTGCAGCAAATGGCTGTCAGCAAATCACCTGCCTTAGAAACCGGTTCTCCAGGGACGACTGCTTTAGCAGCGAGACAACATTCACTTTCATGGAAACAAACGCCCACTCCAGCAACAGGGCGAGCCACAGCACCAGGCCTGTCTCCAGCACGAGTAGGTGGAGAACGGAACGGCAGAGCAAAGAGGGGCTCGGTCTGAGCTACGCTGCCCATAGCAACGACTCCTTGGAGCTCGGCCTGAAGGCCTTTGCTTGGGGTATCCCTGCAGGTTGCTATAAAGTACTTCAAGTGGAACCGTCAAGTTATCAAAATCCAAATGGTGAGAGTAGGGTTGCCAAGTCCAATTCAAGAAATATCTGGGGACTTTGGGGGTGGAGCCAGGAGACTTTGGGGGTGGAGCCAGGAGACTTTGGGGGTGGAGCCAGGAGACTTTGGGGTGGAGCCAGGAGACTTTGGGGTGGAGCCAGGAGACTTTGGGGGTGGAGCCAGGAGCAAGGTTGTGACAAGCACAATTGAACTCCAAAGGGAGTTCTGGCCATCACATTTAAAGGGACTGAACACCTTTTAAATGCCTTCCTTCCATAGGAAATAATGAAGGATAGGGGCACCTTCTTTTGCGGCACATAGAATTGGACCCCCTGATCCGATCTTTTTGAAACCTGGAGGGTATTTTGAGGAGAGGCACCAGATGCTACGCTGCAAATTTGGGGCCTCTATCTCAAAAAACAGCCCCCCCCCCAGATCCCCAGATACTCGCGGATCCATTCTCCATTATTTCCTATGGGAATAAGTTCCCAGAAGATATTTCCCTCCCCTCCCCCCGCTTTCTGATGACCCTGAAGCGGGGGGAGGGCCTCCAAACCGAGGGATCCCCTGCCCCCACCTGGGGATTGGCAACCCTAGGTGAGAGGGAGGTGCTCTCGGTGGCCTCTCTACATAGGTGGAACATGCACTCCTGTCCCTTCGAGAGTCCCTCATTTTAAGAGAGAGAAAATTCCTACAAATCCTGCAAGAATTCCTACAAATCTCCTGTAGCATGTGGTGGAATGGGCTTTTTACCTGCCATCCAAGATTTTCACAACACCTGGACAGCCAGTTTGGTGTAGTGGTTAAGTGCGGATTTTATCTGGGAGAACCGGGTCTGATTCCCCACTCCTCCACTTGCAGCTGCTGGAATGACCAGGTCAGGCTGGGACAAAGAGGCTTTTCCTGGAGATCTCCAGTTTCCTTCCTAAAGTCTCTCTAGTATTTAATTCCTCTAAATCTCTGTTCCCTGCTTAGAAGGGAGGGGTAACTTGACCATCCCATTGTCTGGATCAGAGGTGTCAAACACGCAGCGTGGGAGCTGAATCAGGCTCCCGGAGGGCTCCTCTCAGGCCCGCAAGCAAGTCTGCTTCCTTCTCCCTCTCTCTTGCTTCCTTCAGTTTTAGCAGAGACTGTTAAATAAAATATTGCAAGAGTTCTAATCTTTTAAGCATGTTTTATTTAAAGCTTAAAAAAAAAGTTGTGTTAGTCTGTTAGTCCTTTAGCCCAGCACCTGACTGAGCAAGTTTGGTATAGTGGTTAAGTGTATGGACTCTTATCTGGGAGAACTGGATTTGATTCCCCACTCCTCCACTTGCAGCTGCTGGAATGGCCTTGGGTCAGCCAGAGCTCTCTTATCTGGGAGAACTGGATTTGATTCCCCACTCCTCCACTTGCACCTGCTGGAATGGCCTTGGGTCAGCCATCGCTCTCTTATCTGGGAGAACCGGGTTTGATTCCCCACTCCTCCACTTGCACCTGCTGGAATGGCCTTGGGTCAGCCAGAGCTCTCACAGAGGTGTCCTTGAAAGGGCAGCTGAAAGCCCTCTCAACCCCAACCACCTCACAGGGTGTCTGTTGGGGGGAGGTAGGTAAAGGAAATTGTGACCGCTCTGAGATTCAGAGTATAGGGCGGGATATAAATCCAATATCATCATCTTCTTCTATAAAGTGTATATCTCCACTACCTGGCCTTACATTTTATGACACAGATGGCCCTGCCCGACAAGGTCTCATGTATGCCGGATCCAGCCTTCATAACAAATGAGCTACAATATAGCCCTAGATGAATGGGAAAAACTATGGAAACAGAACTTAAAATTAATAAAACCAGCAGATCTCAAAGAAAATTTATATAAAATGGTATATAGATGGTACCTTACACCAGACAGACTGGCTAAAATCTATCCCACATATTCAAATAAATGCTGGAAGTGTCGTGAAGCTAAAGGGTCGTTGTTTCACATTTGGTGGCAATGTAAAGATGCAAGAAAATACTGTACCCAAGTTAATATATGGATTCAAAAAATCTTGAATATACATATTAACCATGTGCCAGAGTTGTATCTCCTGAACATTTGTAGACAAAACTTTCCCTATGATAAAACTGAAACTGCTACTGTACATAGTTACTATCGCCAGAATACTTATGCCAAGTATTGGAAGATTGACAGAATTCCTAACACAGATGAATTTATTAACAAGCTGTTGGACGCCGCAGAATCTGATTTAATGTCCACAAGATTAAGAGATGGTAATGTCCAAAAATGTCAGGAGGAATGGGACCCTATTTATAAATGGGTTAAAAGTAAAGGTTTTGGCATGGAGTAACAATATTTTCCCTTTGTTTTGCAAACCCTCTCCATCTCCTAGTGTGTTTGAGTGGGTGGTTGTATAGTTGTTAGATTTATTATTGTGTTTTGAATGTACTGCGCATTGAAGTGTCATGAATGCTCTGTTTTTTTTTCAATGTATTGCGCATTGATGTGTTCTTGAATGTTTTGTGTTTGTAATTTTGATAATGTTGATGGTATTTGTGCTTGTTCTATGTCCATTTCTTGTGTGTCAATGTGTTTTCACTTTTTGTGTGTTAATTCCTTTTCTAATAAAAACCCTTTAAAAATAAAAAAACAAACAAATGAGTTTGACACCCCTGGTCTAGACCTAAAAGGTGTAGGAAGGTGGGCTGAGCGTAAGTCTGGAAAGCAACTGAGCTGACTTCTCCCTTTCCTGCCTGTGTTCTGCCTAGAGAGGGGAAGGGGGAAAAAAACCCTTTTAAAAACACAGAGTGAAGGTTTTGCTCATTTCAAACCTCCAAAGGAAAAAAAAATGCATTTCTTCACAGCGTACAGTATGTTAAAATGAGAATCCAGCTCTGGGTTCCACGTTCCAGCGAGTTTGCGGCTGGGCCCAGTTTTTACGAGCATCGGAACTACATTGCTTCCTCCTTGCCTGTCTACGCGCGTTCTTCTTGCTTGACTGTTGTCGTTGGCGAAAGTGGCTTTGCATATCTTTTAACTCGATACAAAACCGAACAAAATGGAGTGAAGGATATGCCTCAGGTAACAGCCCCTCTTTTCAAGCCAACTCTTGGATAATGGAGGACTCATATTCTAAAACCCGTAGTTCTTTTACTTCCGCTTTCCAGTCATCGCAGAACAGTTGAGTGGAGAGTGGGCTGCCTGCATCACAGAAGTCCAATTGAAATAACCATCCTTGTGAGTGCCTATGTTTTGGGCAGGAATACTCACATCAAGAATGGAAGCTGCAGTTTCAGGAGCATGACTGCGTTTTGAGGACAAGCTCTCTCTACTGCCAAGTTTGTAAGCCTGCCTGAAGTGCATGAGAAAAGTGTTGGGTTTAGGGATGCCAGCCTCCAGGTGGGACCTGGGGTCCCCCAGATTTACAGCCAGGGCTTTTTTTGTAGCAGGGACTCCTTTGCATAATAGGCCACGCACCACTGATGTAGCAGGTCCTTCTGGAGCGTACAGTAACGCCATATAAGGAGAATCCTGTAAGCTCTTGGGGATTGGCTCCATCAGGGGTGTGTGGCCTAATATGTAAAGGAGCCCCTGCTAGAATTCTATCTCTGGACCCTGTACTAAGAGCCCTGTAAGCTCTTGGGGGATTGGCTCCATCAGGGGGTGTGGCCTAATATGCAAAGGAACCCCTGCTGGAATTCTATCTCTGGACCCTGTACGAAGAGCCCTGTAAGCTCTTGGAGGATTGGCTCCATCAGGGGTGTGTGGCCTAATATGCAAAGGAACCCCTGCTAGAATTCTATCTCTGGTCCCTGTACGAAGAGCCCTGTAAGCTCTTGGGGGATTGGCTACATCAGGGGTGTGTGGCCTAATATGCAAAGGAACCCCTGCTAGAATTCTATCTCTGGACCCTGTACTAAGAGCCCTGTAAGCTCTTGGAGGATTGGCTCCATCAGGGGTGTGTGGCCTAATATGCAAAGGAACCCCTGCTAGAATTCTATCTCTGGACCCTGTACTAAGAGCCCTGTAAGCTCTTGGGGGATTGGCTCCATCAGGGGTGTGTGGCCTAATATGCAAAGGAACCCCTGCTAGAATTCTATCTCTGGACCCTGTACTAAGAGCCCTGTAAGCTCTTGGGAGGATTGGCTCCATCAGGGGTGTGTGGCCTAATATGCAAAGGAACCCCTGCTAGAATTCTATCTCTGGACCCTGTACTAAGAGCCCTGTAAGCTCTTGGGGGATTGGCTCCATCAGGGGGTGGGGCCTAATATGCAAAGGAACCCCTGCTAGAATTCCATCTCTGGACCCTGTACTAAGAGCCCTGTAAGCTCTTGGGGGATTGGCTCCATCACAAGGGTGTGGCCTAATATGTAAAGGAACCCCTGCCAGAATTCTATCTCTGGACCCTGTACTAAGAGCCCTGTCAGCTCTTGGAGGATTGGCTACATCAGGGGGTGGGGCCTAATATGCAAAGGAACCCCTGCTAGAATTCTATCTCTGGACCCTGTACTAAGAGCCCTGCAAGCTCTTGGAGGATTGGCTACATCAGGGGGTGTGGCCTAATATGCAAAGGAACCCCTGCTAGAATTCTATCTCTGGACCCTGTACTAAGAGCCCTATAAGCTCTTGGAGAAATGGCTACATCAGGGGTGTGTGGCCTAATATGCAAATGCGTTCTTGCTACAAAAAAAAGCCCTGATTCCAGCTCATCTCCAGACTACAGAGAGCAGTTTCCCTGGAGAAAATGGATGATCTGGAGGGGGGATTCTAGTCCAGGGGTGGCCGTACTGTGGCTTGGGAGCCCCATGTGGCTCTTTCACACATATTGTGTGGCTCTCAAAGTCCTCATTGCCCCCATTGGCTGGCTTGGAGAAGGCAGTTCTCTCTTTAAATCACTTCTCCAATCCAAATGAGCCGGCAGCTTGGAGAATGCATTTAAAGTTGCTTTCTTTCCGCCTCTACCTCCCATCCAGGCCTTGAATTCAACAGGAGCTCACAGAAGCGCAGCTCCTGAACCTTTCTGACGGTTCCCCCCTCCTCCTCCCCACCTTGTCCATTGAATAGCAGGTGCAGCTGCACAACAAACCCTAGATGAGCTCCACCACCTATTTTTCTACAAAACGACCCCTGCTCCCATCTATTTGCTGTACGTTCTTCCTTCCTGTCTTGGGGAGGGACGGTGGCTCAGTGGTAGAGCCTTGGGAAGCAGAAGGTCCCAG
Source organism: Heteronotia binoei (assembly GCF_032191835.1). Lineage (NCBI taxonomy): Eukaryota > Metazoa > Chordata > Lepidosauria > Squamata > Gekkonidae > Heteronotia > Heteronotia binoei. The sequence goes on along the minus strand of NC_083237.1, from coordinate 62,377,912 downwards.
GTTCAATTCCCAGCATCTCCAAAAAGGGTCCAGGCAAATAGGTGTGAAAAACCTCAGCTGGAGACCCTGGAGAGCAGGGGAGGGACGGTGGCTCAGTGGTGGAGCATCTGCTTGGGAAGCAGAAGGTCCCAGGTTCAATTCCCAGCATCTCCAAAAAGAGTCCAGGCAAATAGGTGTGAAAAACCTCAGCTTGAGACCCTGGAGAGCCGCTGCCCGTCTGAGTAGACAATACTGACTTTGATGGACCAAGGGTCTGATTCAGTAGAAGGCAGCTTCATATACGTTCATCTGAAGTTCATGCCTTGTGACATTTATTCTGTGTGGCTCTTACGTTATGCATGTCTGACCACCCCTGTTCTAGTCTGTGGCTTTGTACCCCGCTGAGACCCTTGCCCTGCCTAGGCTCCACCCCCAAATCTCCAGGAATTTCCCAACCTGGTTGGGGTAACTCTACCCCACACCCTGCCGCTATTGGGGGGAGGGGGCGGGCCCTGGCACCCCTAGCTGTAGGTTTAGTTGACAAATGCCTCTGTTATGCCTTTCATGATTAAGCGACAAAGTTTCTTTAATCGGGTGACAACCTTCTTTATGGATTTCTTATCCACCATTCGGAATGAAGTTCACGCAGTCTCTCGAGCCAGACGCTCTCTGTGAGCGTGTAACAAAGCTGGGTTTTAAAACTGAGCTATCGATCGACTGTAGCTCCTTACGGTGGGGACCGGATCTGCCTCCGCTACGAAGGCTGCCTGCAGGCCCTGCTTTTTGGCGATGTTTGTTTGGGGCGCAGGAATAAATCGGGGCGTTCGCCTTTATTTACCGGCTGGCGTCACCTTCGCCACCCTATCCCCTTCCCTCCCGTTAATCCAGATTTGAAATCGTCATGGGTTTTGAAGCATTTCCTATTTTTAAAGAAATTGCAGAGGTTATTAAGTCCCCGACAGCCGTCACTTTCAGCAAAATAGATGACTCAACAAGCAATTAGGGGCTTAGCAGCTGATGCAGAATTGTGGAGGCAGCTGTCTTGAGAGGGCTGGCAAAGTCCAGCCGCTGATTGGGGGGGCGGGGGGCGGGTTGCTGCTTCTTTTGAGATTCTGATAGGGGAGAGGCCCAGGCTGACTCTTGAGGGGTTAACACTGGCAGTGGGCTGAATCATAGCATCATAGAGTCGGAAGGCACCTCCAGGGTCATCTGGTCCAACCCCTGCACAATGCAGGAAACTCACAAAGACCTCCCCCTAAATTCACAGGTTCCTCATTGCTGTCAGATGGCAATCTAGCCTCTGTTGAAAAACCTCCCAGGAAGGAGAGCCCACCACCTCCCGAGGAAGCCTGTTCCACTGAGGAATCGCTCTAACTGTCAGGAAGTTCTTCCTAATGTTGAGCCGGAAACTCTTTTGATTTAATTTCAACCCATTGGTTCTGGTCCTACCTTCTGGGGCCACAGAAGACAATTCCACACCATCCTCTAGATGACAGCCCTTCAAGTACTTGAAGATGGTGATCTAGGGTTGCCAAGTCCAATTAAAGAAATATCTGGGGGCTTTGGGGGTGGAGCCAGGAGACATTGGGGGCGGAGCCAGGAGCAAGGGTGTGATAAGCAGAATTGAACTCCAAGGGAGTTCTGGCCTCACATTTAAAGGGACACTTCCCCCCCCCCACCACCATGAGAAAGGGGGCTACCCTCGCCGCTCCCGCCGGCCGTCCAGCTTCGTTGCCGCGGGGAGACGGAGGCGAAAGAACCTCGCGCGCCCCTTTACCGTCTTCCCGCTGGCCACAAAAGTTCAAAGGGAGAAGAGCCTCGCGGCGGCAGCAGCAGGGAGAGCAAACAGTCCTCGTGGAGCAGGATCTCTCTTACCATCAAAATGTCCATCAGGCAGGGTTGGGAACGCTCTCCTCTCTCTCTCCCCCCCCTCCCTTCCTCGCGCTCCAGTCACTGAGAGGAGGCGGTGCCGGCGGAGGGAGGCGGAAAAGAGAGCGGCGATTTAGTAGGTGGGGCCGGGGAGTGCCTCGTGCCGCAGAGGCGAGGCTTGGTGAGGCGAGCATCTTTTTTCCCGCGCGGTTTCTCCCCGCCCCCCTTTTGACATACCCCCATCCAATCAGGGACGGGCTGCCGCTGCCCCTGTAAGGGTCAACTGTCCCTGTGAAGTCTTAGGAGAGGGGAAAGGGGGGCACCCCGTCGCTGTTTCCCCCCTCCCCCTGCTTCCGTTTTTTGGGAGAGCGGGGGAAGAGGGTGGAAATTCTGGGGTCCCCCGCCAGGGCGGGAGGGTTGGGAAGTCTATGGTGATCCTATCACATCTTAGCCGCCTCCTCTCCAGGCTAAACATGCCCAGCTCTTTCAACCTTTCTTCATACGACTTAGTCTCCAGACCCCTCACCATCTTCGTCGCCCTCCTCTGGACCCATTCCAGGTTATATCCTTCTTAAAATCTGAAGTTCTGCCCGGGCTCTGAAAGTTCTCTTGGGCTTTGCTTTAGGTCTGTGGTATGGACATACCTCATGGAGGCTGCCTCATTTGATTGTGCAAATCAACTGGCAGCTTGGAGAATACACTTAATGTTCAAGTTGCTTTCTTTCCACCTCTCTCTCCATATCTATTTTTCTCCCTTCTTTCTTTCCTTCCTCCCTCCCCCATCCCCAAACATCTGACATTCATGTCTTGTGGCTCTCAAACATCTGGTGTGTGTTGTATGTGGCTCTTACATAAAGCAAGTTATCCCTCGCTTAGAGTTAGAGGGAACACTGGTTTGGATTGCCCACAATTAGGACAGAGATACTAATTTCTCAAGGTGAGGACATTTGCAATGTTAAAGGTGTTTTTGTGGATTCCTTTTGGATAGGCAGTTTGCATAACGGGTAGATGTCAGTAGATGGGAACTGGTTCCCTCTTGAATGCTGGTTCCCTCTTGGGGTGGGAGCCACCTATACCTTTTTTGTTTGTAACCTATAGTACTGGTTGTACATTTGACAGTAGTGTAGTCAGATAATTTTAGATTCTGAACTGGACAGTCTTATGACCTTCCTCATTAGATGCAAATTTCTAACGTGAAGCAGTTCGGTGTAGTGGTTAAGTGCGCGGACTCTTATCTGGGAGAACCGGATTGGATTCCCCACTCCTCCACTTGCAGCTGCCTCGGGTCAGCCATAGCTCTCACAAGAGTTGTCCTTGAAAGGGCAGCTTCTGGGAGAACTCTCTCAACCCCACCCACCTCACAGGGTGTCTCTTGTGGGGCAGGAAGATAACGGAGATTGTGAGCCGCTCTGAGATTTAGAGTGTACAGCGGGGTATAAATCCAATATCTTCTTCTTGCACTACTTGCGGAGGGCGGGGGGCCCCTGCTAATCCTGTGAGCAGGGGGAACCAGACTTCCCTGTCAAAGCCCACTCCTGAGAACTAGCATTCAAAGGAGAATATTTTAAATTTGCAAAGCTTCCTGGGGCTAGGGCTCATAATGTCACAGGCACTGGTGGTGGAAGGTACAGTCAAGTCACAGCAGATTTATGGTGACCCGTAGGGTTTTCAAGGCAAGAGACGATCAAAGGTGGTTTGCCGTTGCCTGCCTTTGCGTAGAAACCTTGGACTTCCTTGGGGGTCTCCTGTACAACTACCAACCAGGGCAGCTGACCCTCCTTAGGTCCCAAGATTGAGCAATCCAGATCAGGGAATTGAAAACAAATCAGCCAGTATCATAATGCCCCTGTATAAATCGATGGTGCGGTCTCATTTGGAGTAATGTGTGCAGTTCTGGTCGCCGCACCTCAAAAAGGATATTATAGCATTGGAGAAAGTCCAGAGAAGGGCAACTAGAATGATTAAAGGGCTGGAACACTTTCCCTACGAAGAAAGGTTGAAATGCTTGGGGCTCTTTAGCTTGGAGAAACGTCGACTGCGGGGTGACATGAGAGAGGTTTACAAGATAATGCATGGGATGGAGAAGGTAGAGAAAGAAGTACTTTTCTCCCTTTCTCACAATACAAGAACTCGTGGGCGTTCGATGAAATTGCTGAGCAGCCAGGTTAAAACGGATAAAAGGAAGTACTTCTTCACCCAAAGGGTGATTAACATGTGGAATTCACTGCCACAGGGCGGCCACAAGCATAGCCACCTTCAAGAGGGGTTTAGATAAAAATATGGAGCAGAGGTCCATCAGTGGCTATTAGCCACAGTGTGTGTGTGTATATAAAAATTTTGGCCACTGTGTGACACAGAGTGTTGGACTGGATGGGCCACTGGCCTGATCCAACATGGCTTCTCTTATGTTCTTATGTGACACAGAGTGTTGGACTGGATGGGCCATTGGCCTGATCCAACATGGCTTCTCTTATGTGACACAGAGTGTTGGACTGGATGGGCCATTGGCCTGATCCAACATGGCTTCTCTTATGTGACACAGAGTGTTGGACTGGATGGGCCATTGGCCTGATCCAACATGGCTTCTCTTATGTGACACAGAGTGTTGGACTGGATGGGCCATTGGCCTGATCCAACATGGCTTCTCTTATGTTCTCATGTGACACAGAGTGTTGGACTGGAGGGGCCACTGGCCTGATCCAACATGGCTTCTCTTATGTTCTTATGTGACACAGAGTGTTGGACTGGATGGGCCATTGGCCTGATCCAACATGGCTTCTCTTATGTGACACAGAGTGTTGGACTGGATGGGCCATTGGCCTGATCCAACATGGCTTCTCTTATGTTCTCATGTGACACAGAGTGTTGGACTGGAGGGGCCACTGGCCTGATCCAACATGGCTTCTCTTATGTTCTTATGTGACACAGGGTGTTGGACTGGATGGGCCATTGGCCTGATCCAACAGGGCTTCTCTTATGTTCTTATGTGACACAGAGTGTTGGACTGGATGGGCCATTGGCCTGATCCAACATTGCTTCTCTTATGTTCTTAGGGCTCACAGACACTAGCCCAGGGGTGTCAAACATGTGACCCGGAGGCTGAATCAGGCCCCTGGAAGGCTCCTATCAGGATCCCACACAACTGGCTGTCACCTGCTTTCTTTTCCCTCTCTTTTGCTTCCTTCTGCATCTCAGCTTGCCTTGCCAGGCTTGATCAGTCGTACAGCAGCTACAGAGCAAAACCTCTCTTTTCTCCATTGGCTGAGGCTCCTCCCTTGGAGAGAAATGGGGGGGAGGCAGAACTAGCTTTGCCAGGCTCTCTCAATCACACAGCAGAGCTACTGAGCCAAGTCTCTCTTCCTTCTACAAGGCAAATATGAAACACTCAGTGAGGGTTTTTACTAATGCATATACCAAAACAATTTCTATACTAAACAATATTCATTGGTATTCCAAAGAATTCCCTTCTACAGAAAATAGTACAGTGTTCTCTCTTTGTTTGTCTCTTCCTTTTATTGGCTGAACCTCCTCCCCCTCCTTGTCCCCTGGGGAAGGAAGGAAAGAGTCTGAGCTTCCTTTGCCCAGTTCCCTGGATCCCATGGGAGAGATACAAAGAAAACACCTTTAAGACAGAGTGCTAATGTTTTAAACATGTTTTGTTTTCAGTTTCTTTTTAAAAAAAAATCTTTAATTGTGTTTGTGTCCTACTGCTACCTAATCTTAAATAGGTGCACACACGGCCTGGCCTGACATGGCCCGGCCCAAAAAGATCTCATTTATGTCAAATCTGGCCCTCTTAACAAATGAGTTCGACACCCCTGCGTTAGCAGGTATCAGCAGCTTCCCCCCCATTCAAGCGCTACCACAATGAAAACCTGCGCAACTTTTTTAAAAAAAAAAGAGTATGCCGAATTGGCTTGCCAGAGGGCTACAAAGCGGGTGCACTTGAAAACATGGACCTCAACTCTGTTTTGGACTTGGAGTCTTCTCTGCTCCTGTTTGTGCCACTTCTTTATTTCGTTCGGATCCCGTTTTCGCCTCTTAAGTGCCTCACCGAGCTGGAACCTAATTAAAGAAAGCTGTCCGTATGTACATGCCCCATGCCTAACAGCTTGTATCTTGGCAGGGGTTTCCTAAAACAATAAAGTTTAACAGCTGTGAATAATTACATCCACACCTGGTGGGAACGTGGAGTGCTGCTAAGCTAAGCCGCTATTTAAGCCTTGTGGCCATCAGGAATGTTTTTCATTGAACATTTTAGAGAGCTAAAGAGAAGAGACCATCTTGAATAGCAGGGAAGGCATAGGCCCAGGGCTTTTTTGAGGCAGGAGCGCAAAGGAGCAGTGCTCCGTCTGGGTTGGCCAGGGCTCCAGATGGCACACTGGGGAAGGCAACTTTAAATGCCTCCCCAATGGCTTAAGCAGTCACAATCCTGTTCCCTCCGCAGTGTCCGGTCGGATTTCCCACCATCTGCGCCGGAGTTACAGGAAGTGCCGCAGCTTCTGCGTAGCAAACGTAAACTGGGTTTTAGCGGTTTACGTTTGCTATGCAAAAGCCGCAGCACTTCCTGTAACTCCGGCGCAGATGGTGGGAAATCCGACCGGACACTGCGGAGGGAACAGGATTGTGACTGCGAGGTAAGCTGTGTGCGAAAACGGTAATAAACTTTTTAAAGGACGCAAACATGACTAAAGAATTTTTTTTAAAAAAACTTAAAATAAAACCTGCTTAAAACATTAGCACTTGTTGGTCTTAAAGGTGCTTGCTTTGTATTTCTCTCAGAGGTCCAGGGAACTGGACAAAGAAAGCTCTGGCTCCCACCCCATGGGACCAGGAGGAGGAGGAGCCTCAGCCAATGGAGAAAATTGAGGTTTTGCTCTGTAGCTCCTGTGCAAGCCTTGCAAAGCAAGCTGAGATGCAGGACACAAGAGACACGGAGAAGGAAGCAGACAAGAGCCAGTTGCTCCGGGGCCTGATTCGGCCTCCAGAACGGGTGGGGCTGAGAGAGCTCTCACAGAAACTGCCCTTTCAGGGACAGCTCTTCAAGAGCGATGGCTGACCCAAGGCCATTCCAGCAGCTGCAAGTGGAGGAGTGGGGAATCGAACCCGGTTCCCCCAGATAAGAGTCCGCACACTTCACCACTACCTCAAACAGCCACATCTCACATTTTTGCCACCGGCCTTCTGCTTTCCCAGAGGTGCAAAGAAAGGGAGGCCGCTTGGGAGCCTTGGGGGTTGGTCCTGCGCAAGATGGCTGCCTGACACTCGCCATTCAGCACACCGCAAGAGCTTTGTTATCAACAGAGGGCTCCACGCAGCAAAAACAAAATGACATCGCCGCTAATTGAATGTCAGCGAGAAGAGTCAGAGCCAGCGAAAGAACTAGGACAGCCCAAAGAGATGGCAGGCGATACGTTGCGGGAGAATGTGTGATGTGCCGGCAGAAGACGATGCTGTACTTTGTACCTGAAGAGCGACATCTCTCCTCCGCAATGGATTCAGAATACCGCTAGAGAAGTCCTCTTTCCTGCCTCTGCAAACCGTGTCCTTCAGACCTTGTACTAACGTCCTAGCCAAGGTTCCCTCTAAGCTACAGAGTCTTGCGAGCAAAAATTCTACTTTGTGAGCTACTGTGCCGGCATTAAAGTTGTGAGCTCCTGATTAAAGCTGTGAGCTGCTGCATAAATCAGTGAGCTCTGGGGTCATCCTTTTCTGAGCTAAGGCAAAAAAGGTGTGAGCGAGAAGCTAAACAGCTAGCTCGTGCTAACTCAGCTTAGAAGGATCACTGATCCTAGCACCATCGCTTTCAAGCTTCCAGTCCTCATTTTTAATATGTTGAATTCCTCTTCCTCTGCCTTTTCATATTGGTCTGCTGAAAGCAGTTCACAGGCTCTTTGAGATTATTATATATGCACGGCCTGGGCCCTAACAGGCTCTCTTCTAAAGCTTTCCATCGAAGGCTCATCTTTGGCCAGCCCTCTTCACAGGGCAGACACCAAGGTGCTTAGCACCCTAGGCCGTGCCCCTTCCTCAGGCAGAACCAGGAAGGCGAGAACAACGGAGTGGAGGATGGGGCACCCAGCAGCGTCCTATAGGCCAGGTGATGCTCTAGGCGGCTGCCTACCTGGCTTACTCCTACACACCGACCCTGCCTCTTTGTCTCCTCCAGCCACACTCGCTTTCTTGTATTCTGCTGGCCAGAAGTTGCCTCTCGTACTCTCTCAGTCAAACTACCTTCCTATTGTTCCGTGATGGGAGGATTTGGGGGAGACAAAGCCCAGTTTTTTAAAAAGGCCTGGCCTAACCCCAGTCACAAAGCGATGTCCATATGGTTACCCTTTCATTCAGATGTTCCTTGGAATGTGGAGGTGTCAGAATCTCCCTCCTCCATCTAGACCTCACCTGCGTGACCTGCTGGCCTAAAACAGCCTTCCGCATGCTTGCAATTTTGCAGGTCTGAGACAGCCAGGCGTCACAAACACGAGGTCTGCCACATCCCCGGTGGGCTTGCTCAAACGGCACGTCGGCTGCGCTTGGTTTAATTGTGCAGGTCGATTCCAGGGGCAGAGATAAGGTCAGTCTCAAGCTTGCCTGGAAAAACCACTTTGAATCTGGAAAAAAAACCCTTCCCTTGGAGGACTCCGCTGACTGGACAGTGAGAGAAATGCACTCTGCACCTGCTCAGGAGTTTTTGGATCTGTCGTTTCTTCCTCAGTTCTTGGTTAAGACCTGGCACTGAAAACCTGGAAATGAGCCCTGGCGTAAGTGGACTTTCTCTCTCTCTCTCTCTCTCAAGCTAAACACCAGTCCTCCGAATCTTCTCCAACCAACAGCACATTCTGGAACTGACAGGCGTCCATAATTCAAGCCAGTCCATCATTCTAGATGCAAGCCTACCAGCTTCTCTAGACTCACCAGCTGTTTCTGCCAGGCTATGGCACTCCTCAGGAGACTCGTGGTGCAGAATGCGAAGAAGAAGAGGAAGAAGAATTGCAGATTTATACCCTGCCCTTCTCTCTGAATCAGAGACTCAAAGCAGCTTACAATCTCCTATATCTTCTCCCCCCACAACAGACACCCTGTGAGGTGGGTGGGGCAGAGAAGGCTCTCACAACAACTGCCTTTTCAAGGACAACCTCTGCCAGAGCTACGGCTAACCCAAAGCCATTCCAGCAGGTGCAAGTGGAGGAGTGGGGAATCAAACCTGGTTCTCCCAGATAAGAGTCCACGCACTTCGCCACTACACCAAACTGAGTCTCTAAATGTGGAATAATAATGGGGAGTAAAGCTGCAGGACTGTAATCCAAGCTCTCTGCTCATGACCTGAGTTCGATCCCAGTGGAAGCTGGGTTCAGATAGCTGGCTCGAGGTTGACTCGGCCTTCCATCCTTCCAAGGTCAGTCAAATGAGTCCCCAGCTTGCTGGGGAGTTAAGACCTGGGTTGTAGATGACTGGGGAGGGCAATGGCAAACCACCCCATAAACTGTCTGCCATTAAAATGTCGCGATGCGATGTCATCCCAGAGTCAGAAACGACTGGTGCTTGCACAGGGAACTACCTTTACCTTTTTTTTTATGGCACTCCTCCCTCCTTCCCTCTCTCTCTCAGCTTGACTTCGTGAACGAAGATTTAAGAAGGGTGCAGTAGTCCACGTCTGCTGCAGGCTCGCTGGTGGCTGACAAGACCAATGCGGGACAGGCAGGTCCGGCCACAGTGGCTGCAGGGAAAAGTCTGATTTGGGGTTGGTGCTGTAGCAGTGCAATTCTTCCTCAATCTCCTTTTGTCCTCAAGACCAGCTATGCGTGCGTTCTCAAAGGAAGAGACAGCCTGGTGGATGGTGTGCCTCCATGCTTTGTGATCTGAGGCTAGGTCAGACCACTGGTGATGGTTGATGCGACAGGTACCAAGGGATTTCTTCAAGGAGTCCTTGTACCTCTTCTTTGGTGCCCCTCTATTTCGATGGCCGGTGGAAAGTTCGCCATACAGAGCAATCTTGGGAAAGCGGTGGTTTTCCATCCTAGAAATACGCCCTGCCCAGCGCAGCTGCGTCTTCAACAGCAGTGCCTCGATGCTTGTAACCTCCGCCCGCTTGAGGACTTCAGTGTTGGTCACAAAGTCACTCCAGTGGATGTTAAGGATGGTGCGAAGGCAGCGCTGATGAAAGCGCTCAAGGAGTCGCAGGTGATGACTGTATAAAACCCACGATTCGGAGCCGTAGATGAAGGTTGTCATCACAACCGCTTTGTAAACATTGATCTTTGTGCCTTTTTTCAGATGCTTGTTGCTCCACACTCTTTTGTGCAGTCGGCCAAATGCACGGTTTGCCTTTGCCAGCCTGTTGTCAATCTCCCTCCTTCCCACAATTTCTGCAACCCCCCCCCCCCAAAAAAAAACAACGTCCAGTATTCGGTTTAGAATGACTCATATACAAAGGGTTCCCCCCTCCCCTCCCTACAGTTTCTCATGAACAGATAATTTTTGTTCTGGGGATTTATCAAACACAAAAGAGAATCCACCAAAGACTTGAAATGTTTGTGGAACATTTTTTTAAAAAGCAAAGCTGCAGTCAGGTGGCAAAATCCTGGCTCTATCACCTCTTCCTTTTTGGATAAGCAAAGCAGCGTAGAACATGGCTGACAGCCTTTTCGCAGCTAAGGTATGAGATCCATTAGAGCATCTGTAATTATTTATAGAGGAGGAGGAAAACGTATTGCATTGATTTAAGAAAGAAATCATATTGCACAGTGAGGGAACACTCCTGGTTTCCAGGAGGGAAAAAAAATGAAATTAATTACAACCGACAGCAGAATACTTCTTCGCTTCCTTGCTGGTGCACTTAATTGTACTTCAGTGCTGCTCAATTAAGTCTAAAGGACTTTTAAACAAAGCCACCAAAATGTCAAATGGCATTTTATAACGATGAAAAAGGCAGACAAAGTCCTCTGATGTCCCCAGGTACAGGATGCAATGAAGACTCCTGGGCACATGTACTGAACAGATACATGCCTGATCACCATCTTCAAGTACTTGAAGGGCTGTCATCTAGAGCACGGGTGGCCAACAGTAGTTCTCCAGATGGTTTTTTTTGCCTACAATTCCCATCACCCTAGCAAAGCTGGATCCTCCATGATGCTTCACAGACCAGGTTTAGGCAGGACCCTATAACAATCAATTATCAATGGAATTTCACCATGCTTGACAGTAACCTGAGTTCCCCAAGGCTACCTGCGAGACACTGCCTCACTATTGATTCGTCTAAAGCTACCCTTCCATTCCAGCATGAATTCTTGGCGTGACTTGCATTTCTAAACGGCATACAAGATCAAATCATGCGAAACATAAGCGAAGAAATAATAATGAACTACCTGCAAATAAAACAGGCTGCGAGATTTATATTCCCAAAGCTGATCCAAATATTACACCTTCCATCTTGAAGGGAGGGACAGAGGTGAACCTCTCTCAGCAGGGAATTCCACAGCTTCAGTAACCCTGTGGAAAAGTTCGTTTTGCTTCATCATTTGTTAACCTGAGGTGAGAAAAGGAACTGGTCCCAGACCAATCATGGCTTTGAAATGTCAAGACCGGCATTTTGAATTCTTTACACGGCTTTTTTTGTTTGCATTGGTTTCCAGTTCTGCAGTCCGTAGTCTTTATTGTGGCGCTCGTTAGATGTCTTTTGTCGTCTGATCAATTTTTAATACGGATTTTGCAATCTGCCTTGAGGCTCAGCAAAAAAAGGCGGGCTAGAAATTAAGCAAATAAGAAAGTAAACAACCTGGGAGCCGATGAAGAATCTGAAAGTTTATACTCAGAATTAAATTTTGTGCCACTGGATTCCAACTTTGTTCTGAGAGTGGGGAATCAAACCTGGTTCTCCCAGATAAGAGTCCGCACACTTAACCACTACACCAAACTGAAGTTAGGAATATCAGATTAATGAAATTCCTTCCCAACTGCAAGCATGAAAATTAGATCCCGGACACAAGGAAAAGCCATCCAGCCGATCGTGCTGAATGAAGGAATGAGACATTCCCATGTGATATCCTGTTTCCATTTGAAGCAGCTCATCTTGCCCAAAGTGGAGGGAAATATCCACCAAGTCTGGAAGGGATATTTCGCAAACTAGGGCGTCAGAATCTGTTTTAAAGCTTTGGGGAACGCGGCTACTGAAAATACAAGAAAGAGATAAATAAAAACCAGCCTGAGGACAGAACAGAGATCAGTTTGTTCTGCTGAGAGGGGAGGCCTTTGGTTGCAACTGTCCACCGAGTGGCTTTTTGAGCAGGAAACCGTTGGACGCTGCAGAGAAGTAATTAATAATAAAGCAGCCCAGCAAAAAGGAGTCAGCAAAAGGAGTTTTAAATAAAACATCCAGTAGCCAATTTACCTCTACTTTAAAAGCAAACACTCTCTTTCCCGGAATGAGAAAGCGCAATTATATATATAAACACACACACGTATCTATAAGGCACACACTTTTTAGCTTGCACTTCTGTACTTGCCGGATCCCAGCCTGGTTTGATTTAGTAGTTGATTTTGAAGCATGTGGCTTGCCTGGAGGGAAGCTGTTGGATATTCCCAGCTGTATTACTTGTTGGGGGGGGGGGGAGTAAATTAACTACAGCTCCCACGATGAAGCTTGCACGGCTGAATTTGGTTTGCTGGGCTTGTCAAAGGTGTTTGTTGGGTCAACATTAGCTGCTCAGTATTCTGGAGATTTGTTCCGCTTCAAGTCCTGAGGGGTGGCAGCTTATGAAAGGCTGCTCAAAACAGACCCCACCGCTGTTCGACATTATTGCGTGGCCCCCATCCAACATGCTCGAAACAAGGCGGATCTTTCATCACCTCCAAACTATCCAATAGTTGGATTCTCTCCCCCTAAAAAAAGCCCACTCCAGACTGGTAATGGTATATAGCTCCCCTTGACATCAATTCCCCCAAATCAGCAGCATTTCCCCCAAGAGACCTCACTGACCTGTTTTCTGGCAGTAAAAGCCTTCTGACTGCCACCGTTTGAAACCAAAGTTTCTGGCAAGATTTATGGTTTTCATGGGTTCCGGTTGTCTTGAATAGCTACCTGGTTGATAAATATTACCCAGTAACGGCTTTTTTCGAGCAGGAATGCATTCTGGCCGGTATGGTGTCAGGAGGTGTGGCCTAATATGCAAATGAGTCCCTGCTGGGCTTTTTCTACACAAAAAGCCCTGCCCAGTAATAACAACCCTCTTTAGATATTGTGTGCACATGAACAGAGAAACTGTCAACTGTGTGGATCAGGAACCAGCGTTCCCTATGATACACACAACATGTCTGATTGAACAAAGATCGAGCAGAGAGTGCGAATAGGTAATGTGAAGAAAATATTTGGAAAAGTCCAAATTTCCCTACTCACAGGGCAGCCGTCCAAGCTTTATTGCGATCTTTCCCGGAACTTTGATGCAATGCAGGTTTGAGAAAAACCGATTTTGGCGTTCGCGCTCACCTTAGGCTGTTCTCGTGTCCGTCTTCTCAGCGCGGCGTCCTTCCGATTTCCCACTATTTGCGTCGGGGCTGCAGCAAACATCGTGGTTTTCGCGTAGCAAGCGGAAACTGGTTTTTAGCGGTTTCCATTTGCTGCGTGAAAACTGCGATGTTTGCTGCAGCCCCGGCACAAATATTGGGAAATCGGGAGGATGCTGCGCGGAGAAGACGGACGTGAGAGCGTTGTAAGGGTGAGTGTGAAATCAGTCAAAAATTAGAGAAAAGCCCTGGAGGTCACAAATGTACTATGATGCTGTTGGGGAAGCAGGGGGGAAACGCAAGTCAGATACCAACCCCAAAGTCATAGTCACCAACTCAATGAGGATAGATACCATACCTACAGGACAGGTATTAACTAGAAGAGCACATAACTTCGAGATCAGTTAGTAGGCAATTTAAATAAGACACAACTGTTGATATAAAATAAAAAACAAATGAAGCCAAATGAAAACAGCAACTCACGATAGAAGAAGAAGAAGACTGCAGATTTATCCCCTGCCCTTCTCTCTGAATCAGAGACTCAGAGCGACTTACAATATTTGGAAAAGTCCAAATTTCCCTACTCACAGGGCAGCCGTCCAAGCTTTATTGCGATCTTTCCCGGAACTTTGATGCAATGCAGGTTTGAGAAAAACCGATTTTGGCGTTCGCGCTCACCTTAGGCTGTTCTCGTGTCCGTCTTCTCAGCGCGGCGTCCTTCCGATTTCCCACTATTTGCGTCGGGGCTGCAGCAAACATCGTGGTTTTCGCGTAGCAAGCGGAAACTGGTTTTTAGCGGTTTCCATTTGCTGCGTGAAAACTGCGATGTTTGCTGCAGCCCCGGCACAAATATTGGGAAATCGGGAGGATGCTGCGCGGAGAAGACGGACGTGAGAGCGTTGTAAGGGTGAGTGTGAAATCAGTCAAAAATTAGAGAAAAGCCCTGGAGGTCACAAATGTACTATGATGCTGTTGGGGAAGCAGGGGGGAAACGCAAGTCAGATACCAACCCCAAAGTCATAGTCACCAACTCAATGAGGATAGATACCATACCTACAGGACAGGTATTAACTAGAAGAGCACATAACTTCGAGATCAGTTAGTAGGCAATTTAAATAAGACACAACTGTTGATATAAAATAAAAAACAAATGAAGCCAAATGAAAACAGCAACTCACGATAGAAGAAGAAGAAGACTGCAGATTTATCCCCTGCCCTTCTCTCTGAATCAGAGACTCAGAGCGACTTACAATCTCCTATATCTTCTCCCCTCACAACAGACATCCTGTGAGGTGGGTGGGGCTGAGAGGGCTCTCACGGCAGCTGCCCTTTCAAGGACAACTCTGCAAGAGCTATGGCTGACCCAAGGTCATTCCAGCAGGTGGAAGTGGAGGAGTGGGGAATCCAACCCGGTTCTCCAGAATAAGAGTCCGCACACTTAACCACTACACCAAACTGGCTCTCTAGTGAAAGAAACGAACCAGAGACAGGGAAATCTGGGGGACACAAACTCAAGGCCTCAGTCAACTCAATTGCAGGGCAATCCTAAAGAGAGTTACACCCTTCTAATCCCCTTGACTTCAAGGGACTTAGGAGGACATAACTCTGCTTCAGACTGTACAGTTGGTTTTTAAACCTATCCATCCTTAACAGGAGAATGCTATCATATTTGGTTTTGTGTCTGGGGAATTTGGAGTGTCAGGTTCACAGCTCACTGCCATAAAACTTTCTGCTTCGCACGGACTCTCTTTTAGACAGTTGTGTCTTGCTGGAACTCTTGGATAATACTCTGTTGGAAGTACGGCTGCCAAGTCCAATTCAAGAAATATCTGGGGACTTTGGGGGTGGAGCCAGGAGACTTTGGGGGTGGAGCCAGGAGACATTGGGGGCGGAGCCAGGAGCAAGGGTGTGACAAGCATAATTGAACTCCAAGGGAGTTCTGGCCATCACATTTAAAGGGACAGCACACCTTTTAGAATGCCTTCTTTCCATAGAAAATAATGAAGGATAGGGGCACCTTCTTTTAGGGCTCATAGAATTGGACCCCTTGGTCCAATCCTTTTGAAACTTGGGAGGTATTTTGGGGAGAGGCACTAGATGCTATATGGAAAATCTGGCACCTCTACCTCAAAAAACAGCCTTCCCAGAGCCCCTGACACCCGCGGATCAATTCCCCATCATTCCCTATGGGAATCGTTCCTGGAGGTGCATAATGGCTGTGGGGGTGGAGCTTCCCCCGCCGGCCAGCTGGCTGGGGGAGGGGGGAAGCCTGTGAAACCAGGGGATCCCCCGCTGGGACCTGGGGATTGGGAAGCCTAGTTGGAAGCCTGAGATAATTTATGGTGAAATCAGTCCCCCCCCCCCGCTCCGCTACCTACAGATAAGAACAGAAGAAGAGCCCTGCTAGATCAGACCAGTGGTCCATCTAGTCCAGCATCCTGTCTCAAATAGGGGTCAACCAGTTCCTCTGGAGGACCAACAACAGGGCATAGCGGTCGAGGCCTTCATAACATCAGAAGAGCATTGTTGGCCCTGATCTTGTCAGAGCTCAGAAGTTAAGCCGGATCGACAGTGGTTAGCAGCACTTGGATGGAAGACTTTTAACTTTTTTTTCTGTAATTCTTTATGTGTTTTACTAGATCGCCCCTTTCTAAAAGTGGACCATCCTTGAGTTGAAGCTGTATTTAAGGAAAAACTTTGAGGCAACTTTACTGCATATGAAATACAGCCCTCCGTGGCCGCTATATTTATTGCCACTTGGTAGAAAGCTTTCCCAACACTAAGCAAGGAAGCTTTAACTCAGTGCTCTGCTTCCCAAACTTGTGGCACGTGTCACAAGATTGACAGAAAGCCTTGATATGCTGTATAATCTTTAGCCAAAAATAATTCTCCATCAACCTCTTTCTGGTTTTTCCTGTTCCCCCGATGTCCTGAACAGGGAAGATCATGGGCCATGTGAAAAAGCTGGAACCTGAACTTTCTTGGTTTCACTAGTTTCCAGTCAGGAGTTGATTCTCGGGTATGTAGATTCAACATCGCAAGCCCCACTTCCGTATAAATTGCTTCCTTTTCTCTGGGCCTATCAGTTTGCTCAGCTGAAATTCTGAGTCGCCCTAAGCTGGGGTCAGAGAGATGAACTCCTGAAGAAATTCAACTTTTGTACTAGCCTCTACCTCTCTTGCTTCTCCTTCTGCTTGCATTTTTTCCTCCCGCCCTTTCTCCTCAGAACTCCAGCTTGTAATCCCTGTAATCAGGCCTCATTTTGGGCAGGAGCTCACAGAAGCGGAGCTCCGAAACCTCTAAATTTTATTGCGCTTTCTTTCATACCCTCCTGCCTAATAATTGCTTCTGGGCTGCATTGTTCAAACCCCCTGTGAGAATTTTGCTGAGCTTTAAGATTTTACAATTTTTTTAATATTTCCCTCCACTAAAAATGGGGAAATAACCAAAACATATAAAGCAGACAGGTGAAAATCTTCCTCATGCCACTATGGCCACATAGGAGAAAGTAATTTTAAAAGTATGATGGGAGTAAGGTTTTATTATGACAATTCTACTTCAAGAAGCATTTTAACGTAGACGCTAAGCTGGTATAATTTAGCAACACCTTCAGGTGATGTCTAAGAGCCCTGTGGCGCAGAGTGTTAAGGTCGCAGTACTGCAGTCCTAAGCTCTGCTCATGACCTGAGTTCAATCCCCGACGGAAGCTGGGTTTTCAGGTAGCCAGCTTGAGGTTGACTCAGCCTTCTATCCTTCCGAGGTCGGTAAAATGAGTCCCCAGCTTGTAGAGTAGATGACTGGGGAAGGCAATGGCAAATCTCCCCGTAAAAAGTCTACCGTAAAAACGTTGTGAAAGCAACGTCACCCCAGAGTCAGAAATGACTGGTACTTGCACAGGGGACCCTTCCTTTCCTTCCGGTGATGTCAGGGTGTGTGTGACATATGCCGATGTGTTATGCAAATGAGTTGAGATAATGAGCTCCGGTACCTCTTTTTCTACAACACAACCCCTGACTGTAATGGAAATCTCCCTACATCGGAACTTCACATCACTTCTTCTGCTTTCCCCTATGGTGGGATAAGGATCCATCACAATATACATTCCAGCTTGAGCTCCCATAACATCTTTCCCCAGAATTCCTGGTTCTTTCTGATCTGTGTTAACCAGGCCTCATTTTGGGCAAGAGCTCACAGGAGTGGAGCTCTGGAACCTCTAAATCTTGTTGTGCTCTTTCTTTCTTACCCACCCCCCTCAAATACACACACACACACACATATATACATTTGCTTCTGGGCTCCATTTAGGGTTGCCAAGGCCAATTCAAGAAATATCTGGGGACTTTGGGGGTGGAGCCAGGAGACTTTGGGGGTGGAGCCAAGATCGTGGCTGTGACAAGCATAATTGAACTCCAAAGGGAGTTCTGGCCATCACATTTAAAGGGACAGCACACCTTTTCAATTCCTTCCTTCCATAGGAAATAATGGATAGGGGCACCTTCTTTTGGGGCTCATAGAATTGGACTCCCTGGTCCAATCGTTTTGAAACTTGGGGGGTATTTTGGGGAGAGGCACTAGATGCTATACTGAAAATTTGGTGCCTCTACCCCCCAAAAAAGCCCCCCCAGAGCCCCAGATACCCACGGATCAATCCTCCATGATTTTCTATGGGAATAAATCTCCATAGGGAATAATAGAATTCCCAGCAGACATTTCCCTCCCCTCCCCCCGCTTTCTGATGACCCTGAAGCGGGGGGAGGGCCTCCAAACCGGGGGATCCCCTGCCCCCACCTGGGGATTGGCAACCCTAGCTCCATTGGTCAAACCCGCTGTGAGAATTTTGCTGGGCTCTAAGATTTGACAAACTTTCTAATACTTCCCCCAACAAAACAGGAAAATAACCAGGGCATAGAAAGCAAACAGGTGGAAATCTTCATCATGCCACCGTGGCCACATAGGAGAAAGGAATTTTAAAAAGTATGTTGGGAGTAAGGTTTGATTATGACAGTTATAATTCAAGAAGCATTTTAAGGTAGACGTTGAGCTGCTATAATTGAGTACGCCTTCCGGTGATGTCAGGGGTGTGCGGCATATGCAAATGAGTTATGCAAATGAATTCTGCTAATGAGCTCCGGCACCTCTTTTTCCGACAAAATGACCCCTGGAATGACCTCCCTTTCCCCTGCACTCTCATTTGGGCAACAGGGACTTCACTAGCTTTCCTCTATTCCCTTTTAGCAGCATGTACTGATCAGGTATTATTTATATCCTCCTCTTTCATAAGGTCTGCTCTAATCAAGTCTAACTTCCTGACCGTTAGAGCAGTTCCTCAGTGGAACAGGCTTCCTCGGGAGGTGGTGGGCTCGCCTTCCTTGGAGGTTTTTAAACGGAGGCTAGATGGCCATCTGATAGCAATGAAGATCCTGTGAATTTTGGGGGAGGTATTTGTGAGTTTCCTGCATTGTGCAGGGGGTTGGACTAGATGACCCCGGAGATCCCTTCCAACTCTGATTCCAAGGTAACTGAAGACGCAGTGTTCAAAATGGCTGGTGTATCTTCTCCATTCAATTCTACCGTTTCCCAAAATTCTGTATCCAAATGTGTGCTGCTGATCTGGATTCCACATATATATGATTTCTAAGTCTTGCAGAGCCATTGGGACTATTTGGGCTCCTTTAGTTGCTGAGGTAGAGGGGATGAGGCCTCTAGCTGTCAGTCTTTTTGTCCAAGGATGTCCTAGCCACCCTCATCCTTTGCTTAGGAGCTGGCCGCAAACATGGTACTGTATGACAGACATTTATGTACTCTGTCTCTCCCATCTTGTCTGGTTTCCTGCCATTTTACTAGAGTGATTCACCTTTCCAGGAAAACTGTTGTTCTCAGATGCCTCCTTTATCTCTCCTTCTCTCCTGTAGTCAGGTTTGAAAAATGGCTTAAAGCGATGTGGTCTTCTTACTCCTTTGTCAAACTCTTCTCTGTTAGCCATCAGCCTACCCACCTCTCAGTTGTCCTTAACAAGAATGTTGATACTGGAGGGGAGTTGGGATAAGAAATGGTAAAGTATCATTTTTCCTTCTGTGCTGACTTTGGCTGAGGTAATCCATTGGTAAAAAAAAATCTCCCAGTTTTGTTTCAAAGACGACGTATGGCTTCCCAAACTAGGGTTGTGCATTTCTCAATCTTTTTTTCTGAAATGATCACTCCCTAACTTGAACAGGTTGTGTACTGCCAGATTAAAATATTTGTATTTTATCACTTATGTCTGAGAGGAAACTTTGATAAACTTCTGCTGGCTACTCCCTTATGAGGCTGCGTAAGGTATTTCATGAACTGTGTAGTAGGAATGTTCCAATTTGGGGCAGTTTTCACAAAAGTAGCTAAGAAAAAGCTGCAGATCTTCCTTTGCCACATGTGAAGTAAAATCTTTGGGCGTTTCCCTTGGACGATTTAGACCAGGGATGTCAAATGCATTTGTAAGGAGGGCCGGATCCGACATAAATGAGACATTGTTGGGCCATGCGTGTCATAAAATGTAATGCCAGATAGCGGAGATATAAATTTTATAAAGGACACAAGCACAAAGATTTTTTTAAAACCTTTAAAAATAAAACATGCTTAAAAGATTAGCACTCTTGCAATGTTTTGTTTATTTATCAGTCTCTGATAACTGACACCTCTTCCTCTGAATTACTGCATCAAAATCTGGAGACAACGTCTGTGCTGTAACAATCTTGAGTATGCTGTTCAGATGTTGCCTAGGTGCGTAACTGTAAGTTGCAAACCTACTTTTGCTTAATGACATTCATTACAGAAATCTCATAGTCAATGCTTTGAGCCTAAAACCCAGAGGAACACATGAAATGGCTGGGCATTGCAAGCTTTTGTACGTAAGATGCTCAGCCAACTAGAAAACAGAGGCTTGGCTCTGTAGCTCCTGGCAAAACAAGCTGTGACGCAGGAGGAAGCAGACAAAGGTGAGTTGCTTGTGGGCCTGATAGGAGCCCTCCAGGGACCTGATTTGGCCCATGGGGTAGGTTCATATGTTCATATATGGACTGCATGATAACTGACACCTCTTCCTCTGAATTACTGCATCAAAATCTGGAGACAACGTCTGTGCTGTAACAATCTTGAGTATGCTGTTCAGATGTTGCCTAGGTGCGTAACTGTAAGTTGCAAACCTACTTTTGCTTAATGACATTCATTACAGAAATCTCATAGTCAATGCTTTGAGCCTAAAACCCAGAGGAACACATGAAATGGCTGGGCATTGCAAGCTTTTGTACGTAAGATGCTCAGCCAACTAGAAAACAGAGGCTTGGCTCTGTAGCTCCTGGCAAAACAAGCTGTGACGCAGAAGGAAGCAGACAACGGTGAGTTGCTTGTGGGCCTGATAGGAGCCCTCCAGGGACCTGATCTGGCCCATGGGGTAGGTTCATATGTTCATATATGGACTGCATGTTTGACACCCAATTTAGACCCTCTACTTTGTCTTCTTCTAGCTTCCCCCCACAACACATATCCTCATATTTCAGTTTATAGCTCTCAAAATTTAATTTCTCTGCCTCATTTTTACCTGCTGCTCGCTTTCAAACGCCAGTTTATTTCCTTCAGTTCTAATTCCTATTCCTCAAGTCTAAGTTGTTCTGCTTCCATTTTTTCCCCCTCTTTTAATTCCAGAGCTCTTAATCTATTTTGCTCTTTCAGAACCTTGATGTACTCCAGGGATGTAGAAGGTACTTCTGAACAAAGTTTTTACTTTACAGATCTCCAATGTCTGGTACTGTATTATGCGATTTCACACACACTAAACAATGTACTTTCAATCCACTTTCAATGTACTGGATCTAATTTACTGTGTGAAATGGCAAATCCACTTGCAAACAAGTCGCTGAAATGGATTGAGACAGCATTACTCAGCAGGTGTGAAAGCGCTCTTACAGACGCCTTCAGCGTTTCTACAGACTTTCCCTCAAGAGGGATTCCAGACTCCTTTCCCGTTTCAATTAGAGAGCCTTTCTTCATTCCCACAAACTCTGGCATAGTTTTTCCATTTGCCCAACTCTCAGTAAGTATCTTTCTTTTTTTGTTCCTCAAATGTATATCCCACCTTTTTGGAATTCTGTGCTCACTATCCGCACCACAGTAATATCTCATGTCAATATTCCTTCAAGGTTCTATCCCTCTGCTAAAGCTAACACCCGTAAGGGTTGACCTCTTGTGTTGTTGTCACACTTGTAGCGGCACCTCTCTGTACGCCTCTGAAATGATGTCTACAGCGCTGCCTCCTTGGCTTCTCGAATGACATTCCCTAACGACTTTCGCTGCCACCAAAGGCTTTTGCCTCAGACCTCGCAGTTTAACCCGAAGAACACGATGGCTTAGTTATATTTGGTAGAATGACAAAACGGTCAGCATGTGGGGGTGGCTGTGAGGTTAAAAAGGGATCCTTTATTCCAAACAAAGCAGCTGTTATTACTGAAACAGAAATAGAGTTCATTAAGAATGATAAAAGCTTAATGGTTTCAACGTGATTCAAAAGCATCATGGTTTATTCCTAACTTCTGGGTTGCAAGACAAATCCAGATTGCCCTTCTCCCCCCAAAAAAAATTCCCTAAAGAAACCTAGCCACAAGGGCTTATTTTACTCATTCACCACTTAGGCTAATAACTTCCACACAAAGAACAGAGATTTCTCTCACTTTCCAGGGCACCTCACACACAGTCTCTTCCCCCACTCAATTCCGTCTTTCTCTTTTCTCACACAAGCCCTCTGAACAAACCCCAGGCAACTCCACTCCCTCGGGTGCATCTCCCTTCCAATCATAACACATTTTTCTTATCCGTCCGGCCGCCCCATTTTGAACTTTGAGGCCACAGCCAACATAACTACAAAACCCCACATCAAATGGCAGAAATAAAAGGCACGCAAAATATTTACACGGCAAAACATGACAGACATCTTACAGAGGCTCCCCCCGCCCCACAAACACACACACTGAGGTACCTAGGCTTTTTTACACCACACTTTATGTCTCTTTACAGGGAGGCAGCGCTGGTCGAATTTCAGAGCCCTTTGCAAAGAGTTTAGCCATCCAGAAGTCCTCCGACACAGATCCAGAAGGTGCAGTGCAGCAGGCTCTCCCAGGAAGCAACGAGGAGGGACTCACACAAGCTCCAACCCTGTGTCTTTCAGGTGCTCCTGGATCTTTTTTCTACTGCTACGGACTAGCAGGGCTACTCATCTGGATCTAACTCTCCCAGGAAGGCCTGGCAAGCAGCCAAGCAGAGCAGCATCCAAGGTAGGGGAGGTTTGATTGTCAAGGAACCAGTCCAAGACTGACACAGCGGCAGCTCCCCCCTCCTTAGCTGATAGGACTACAATCATTACATCCTTTCTCAGATTCCCAGGTGCTTTTGACCTCAAGCACAGAGAGGCTTGAAATTGTGGAGAAAATCCCAGGGCTCCACCTGAAAGGAATCTCCAGCCTCGCTAGCATTAACCTCCCCCCATACCTTTTCCTTTGTGCTTCCTCCTCGCCTTTGAAATTGTACTTCTGCTCCGTTCTGATTTTCGCTGGCGACGGATGCAAATCGCAGCTGGCTTTGATGTTTGCAAAGGGGGCGGCATTTTTGTCCCAACAGCCTTTGATGCACCCAGGAAGTCTATTTTGTACCCAGCACACTCTTACTTAATTTCGTCTCAAAGCAGAAAGAGGTTGTACATGTCCGCCTCGGTTCAACACAAAATCCCCCCAACAAAAGCTATGCGATCGCTTTTAGGAGGACCGGCCAAAATGACAGAAGAGCAGGTGCGGATTTTGGACTTCTCCAGAACTCTTAATCAGGCAGGAGCAGGGAGGATGTCTCATGGCATGGGGAATCTTTTTTCCTACCCAGACCTTCATGCAGTCCACGTAAAAGGCATTAAGTTGCATTTGTTTTCTAATCAAGTCTGTATCACACTTCCTCTTCTCCATCCTACAGGTAATAAAAGGTAGATCCAGGTGGGCAGTCGTGTTGGTCTGAAGTAGCAGAACAAATGTTGAGTCCAGTGGCACCTTTAAGACCCCATTCTGAGGAAGTGTGCCCATGCACAAAAGCTCATACCTTGGGTAAACTCTTGTTGGTCTTAAAGGTGCCGTCAGGTTCAGCGAATAAAAAAGTTAAACAGATCTGAGAACTAAGTTTGAGTCCAGTGTCTGTCTTTAGGATAGTTTGAGAGCCAGTTAGGTGTAGTGGCTAAGTGTGCGGACTCTTCTCTGGGAGAACCGGGTTTTGATTCCCCGCTCCTCCACTTGCAGCTGCTGGAATGGCCTCGGGTCAGCCATAGCTCTGGCAGGGTTGTCCTTGAAAGGGCAGCTTCTGGGAGAGCTCTCTCAGCCCCACCCACCTCACAGGGTGTCTGAAGAAGAAGAAGAAGACGGTATTGGATTTATATCCCGCCTCCACTCCAAAGAGTCTCAGAGCGGCTCACAATCTCCTTTACCTTCCTCCCCCACAACAGACACCCTGTGAGGTGGGTGGGGCTCCCTCTCTGTTGTGGGGGAGGGAGATAAAGGAGATTGTGAGCCGCTCTGAGACTCTTAGGAGTGGAGGGTGGGATATAAATCCAGTATCTTCATCTACCTCACAGGGTGTCTGTTGTGGGGGAGGAAGGGAAAGGAGATTGTGAGCTGCGCTGAGACTCTGAGATTCAGAGTATAGGGCGGGATATAGATCCAATATCATCTTCTTCTTGTCCAGTATCACCTGAGAGACCAACAATACTTTCAGCGTCCAAGCTTTTGCGTGTCACCGATCAATCCCTTCCTCGACACAGCCTGAGCTTTGAGGAGGGAGATTCAGCTATCAGAAGCTTATACCAATCAACACAGCTGTCCTCTGAAATTGTCTTTAGGATGGATGCAAGCGATAGAGCTCAGGTTTATTAAAAAAAAAACCCTCCAGCTTTGGGGAGGGACTCCCCCCCAGCTTTAATCACATTGGGCTGGATTCCTGTTTGCTGGGAGCCACTTTTTAAGGGGGGGGGGTGAAATTAAAGGAGTTGTGATTGTATCCAGATGCTCTCATGAGCCCTATATGGCCGAGGACCTGCCTACCTGAGGGACCGTCTTTCCCCATACGAACCCCAGAGAGCACTTATGTGACAGAGTGTTGCATGGATGAGCCACTGGCCTGATCCAACAGGGCTTCTCTTATGTTCTTATGTGACACAGAGTGTTGGACTGGATGGGCCACTGGCCTGATCCAGCAGGGCTTCTCTTATGTTCTTCTGTGACACAGAGTGTTGGACTGGATGGGCCATTGGCCTGATCCAACAGGGCTTCTCTTATGTTCTTATGTGACACAGAGTGTTGGACTGGATGGGCCACTGGCCTGATCCAACATGGCTTCTCTTATGTTCTTACGTGACACAGAATGTTGGACTGGATGGGCCATTGGCCTGATCCAACAGGGCTTCTCTTATGTTCTTATGTGACACAGAGTGTTGGACTGGATGGGCCATTGGCCTGATCCAACAGGGCTTCTCTTATGTTCTTCTGTGACACAGAGTGTTGGACTGGAGGGGCCGTCGGCCTGATCCAACAGGGCTTCTCTTATGTTCTTCTGTGACACAGAGTGTTGGACTGGATGGGCCACTGGCCTGATCCAACAGGGCTTCTCTTATGTTCTTATGTGACACAGAGTGTTGGACTGGATGGGCCACTGGCCTGATCCAACAGGGCTTCTCTTCCATTCTTATGTCTGGGGCAGGGATGCTCTGTATTCTTGGTGCTTGGGGAGGGGGGGCCACAGTGGGAGCACTGAGGTCAGCAGAGAAGAACCTGCTGACTATCCCCTGTGTGACACAGAGGGTTGGACTGGATGGGTCACTGGCTTGATCCAACGTGGCTTCTCTTCTTATGTCTGAGGCAAGTGATGCTCTGTATTCTTGGTACTTGGAAGCAACAGTGTGAGGGCTTCTAGCGTCCTGGCTCCACTGGTGGACCTCCTGATGGCACCTGGGTTTTTGGCCTCTGTGTGACACAGAGTGTTGGACTGGATGGGCCGTTGGCCTGATCCAACAAGGCTTCTCTTATGTTCTTCTTTGACACAGAGTGTTGGACTGGATGGGCTATTGGCCTGATCCAACATGGCTTCTCTTATGTTCTTATGTGACACAGAGTGTTGGACTGGATGGGCCGTTGGCCTGATCCAACAAGGCTTCTCTTATGTTCTTATGTGACACAGAGTGTTGGACTGGAGGGGCCATTGGCCTGATCCAACAGGGCTTCTCTTATGTTCTTATGTGACACAGAGTGTTGGATGGATGAGCCACTGGCTTGATCCAACAGGGCTTCTTTTATGTTCTTATGTGACACAGAGTGTTGGATGGATGAGCCACTGGCCTGATCCAACAGGGCTTCTCTTATGTTCTTATAAGGAGAGCCAGTTTGGTGTAGTGGTTAAGTGTGCGGGCTCTTATCTGGGAGAACCGAGTTTGATTTCCCACTCCTCCACTTGCACCTGCTAGCATGGCCTTGGGTCTGCCAGAGCTCTGGCAGAGGTTGTCCTTGAAAGGGCAGCTGCTGTGAGAGCCCTCTCCAGCCCCACCCACCTCACAGGGTGTCTGTTGTGGGGGAGGAAGGTAAAGGAGATTGTGAGCCGCTCTGAGACTCTTCGGAGTGGAGGGCGGGATATAAATCCAATATCTTCTTCTTCTTATGTGACACAGAGTGTTGGACTGGAGGGGGCATTGGCCTGATCCAACAGGGCTTCTCTTATGTTCTTATGTGACACAGAGTGTTGGATGGATGAGCCACTGGCCTGATCCAACATGGCTTCTCTTATGTTCTTATGTGACACAGAGTGTTGGACTGGATGGGCCATTGACCTGATCCAACATGGCTTCTCTTATGTTCTTCTGTGACACAGAGTGTTGGACTGGAGGGGCCATTGGCCTGATCCAACATGGCTTCTCTTATGTTCTTATGTGACACAGAGTGTTGGACTGGATGGGCCATTGGCCTGATCCAACAGGGCTTCTCTTATGTTCTTATGTGACACAGAGTATTGGATGGATGAGCCATTGGCCTGATCCAACATGGCTTCTCTTCCGTTCTTCTGTGACACAGAGTGTTGGACTGGATGGGCCACTGCCTGATCCAACATGGCTTCTCTTATGTTCTTATGTGACACAGAGTGTTGGACTGGATGGGCCATTGGCCTGATCCAACATGGCTTCTCTTCCGTTCTTCTGTGACACAGAGTGTTGGACTGGATGGGCCATTGGCCTGATCCAACATGGCTTCTCTTCCGTTCTTCTGTGACACAGAGTGTTGGACTGGATGGGCCACTGGCCTGATCCAACAGGGCTTCTCTTATGTTCTTATGTGACGCAGAGTGTTGGACTGGATGGGCCACTGGCCTGATCCAACAGGGCTTCTCTTCCCTTCTTATGTCCGGGGCAGCGATGCTCTGTATTCTTGGTGCTTGGGGGGGGGGGCACAGTGGGAGGGCTCCTAGTGTCCTGGCCCCACTGGTGGACCTCCTGATGGCACTTGAGCTTGGGGCCTTTTTTGTGTGTGTGCGGCTACTGTGCGTCAAAAAGGGTTGGGCTGGAGGGCCACTGGCCTGAAGTCCAACAGGCCTTCCCCGACCTTCTCTTACGTCCTCCTACCCAAGGGTCGCCCCCCCCCAATATCTCTCCAAGGCCTCCTCCTCCCGCTCCAGCTGCGCACGTGGGGGCCCTGGGCGGCCCGCGCGAATGGACGCAGCTGCGCAGTAGGGGACGGGCGGGGGGCGGCTCGCGCGCTGCCCGGGCAGCCGCCGGCGCGTGGCGAGAAGAGCCTCCCCCTCCCCAGGCGGGGGTAGCGCGCTTGCGCGTCCCCAAGGGCGGGCGGCCAGGCAGGCAGGCGAGGGAGCGGCGTTGCCAGGCGCGCTCTGCTGCCCCAGCGGCCGGGGCGATGCGCAGCGGCTGAGCTGGACCTGTCCGCCCAGGTGAGGGGGCCGGGCGGCGCGGGGAGCGCGTGGGGGCTCCGGCGGGCCCTGCGTGGCGCGCAGTTTTGCAGGGAGTCTCCTCGGCGGGGCCACCACCGAGCGAGCCCCTGTCGGCCGGGCAGGCGAGCGGAGCCTTCAGGGGCGGGGGGCGGGCAGGCTCGCTTGGCATTGCGGGCTGGGCTCTCGCGCTCTCCTCTGCTCCACCGAGCTCCTTTGCACGGGCTTCCTTCCCCGAGCCCCCCTCCTCTCGGTGCAGGACGCGGGGTCGTTGTTTCTGCCCGTTGGGAGCAACGCGAGAACTCGGGTCCGAGAGGCGTGGGGGGCTTGCCCCGGCTTCAGGGCGGTTCGGGAGCCCTGCTCCGTTTGGATCTAGCGGAATCCGAAGGCAGCGGCGTTCCAGGCGCCGGGATGGGCGCTGCTGCTGCTGCAGGGAGTCTCGGAGAAATCCGAGTAAGTCTCTTTTGGGTGTGTGTGTGTTTGTGTGTGTGTGTGTGTGTGTGTGTGTTTGAGCCAGGCTCGGTCGTCTGACCCGCACGAATGTAGGGGCAGGGATTTCCCATCCGAATCAAGGGGGGTGGGGGGGGAGAATTTATTCTGTACTGTGTGCCCGGGATGGATCTGGCCCAGGTTGTGCTAAGGAGAGTTGGTCCCCATGTACTTACCATGCTGGTTGCTATTAATCGCCCTTACCTGGAAAATGTTAGCAATTTGCATGCGATTGGAACTCGGCGTTCTCCTGGCTCCCGGTTGCCAGCACCTAAATGCATGGAAATCGGTAGGAAAAGCATCCAGGAACAGCCGAAAGATGGGCAAAATCGATGGCGCTGGAGGAGTTTTTGTGAGTCACTGGATCTGAAGGAGTGAGCGGGCAGCAACTCGCTAATGGTTCTCCCCTGCCACAGTTTTTTTGTTCCTCTTTTGGGTGCTCCAGGGCTCTGGCTCTTTTCTGCCGCTACAGACAGGCTAACATCTTGATCTGTGCACATTAAAATCAAGCTTGCCTACCAGGTAGGGTTTTAAAAGCGTATGAGAGTGTTGTAGCAGCCGCCACCCCTTTGGAAGTGTGGAACACTAGTTAGAATTTCTGACTCAAACCCATTCTGAATTCTTGCAGTGCCCTGAAACTTGCTGAGTAATAAAAGTTGGTCTTTCTTTTTTCTGCCTAACCTACCTCAAGTGGTCAGCATAAGAATAAAATGACGGTGTTGGTTTTGCTCTCAAGTTGAAGCTGAATTATGGTGACACGGTAGGGCAGGGGTCCCCAACCCCCGGGCGTGGACTGGTACTAGTCCATGGCCTCTTAGCAACTGGGCCGTGAGCTGTTTAATGATTTCATTATATATTACAATGTAGTGATAATACTAAGAAGAAGACGATGACATTTGATTTATATCCTGCCCTCCACTCCGAATCTCAGAATGGCTCGCAATCTCCTTTCTCTCTCCTCCCCCAGAACAGACACCCGGTGAGGTGGGTGGGACTGAGAGAGCTCTCCCAGAAGTTGCCCTTTCAAGGACAACTCCTGCGAGAGCTGTGGCTGACCCAAGGCCATTCCAGCAGCTGCAAGTGGAGGAGTGACGGTGGCTCGGTGGTAGAACAACTGCTTGAGAAGCAGAAGGTCCCAGGTTCAATCCCTGGCATCTCCAAAAAAGGGTCCAGGCAAATAGGTGTGCAAAACCTCAGCTTGAGACCCCGGAGAGCTGCTGCCAGTTTGAGAAGACAATACTGACTTTGATGGACCAAGGGTCTGATTCAGTATAAGGCAGCTTCATACGTTCATGTATCCCGCCCTCCACTCCGGAGTGGGGAATCAAACCCGGTTCTCCCAGATAAGAGAGCTATGGCTGACCCAAGGCCATTCCAGCAGCTGCAAGTGGAGGAGTGGGGAATCAAACCCGGTTCTCCCAGATAAGAGAGCTCTGGATGACCCTAGGCCATTCCAGCAGGTGCAAGTGGAGGAGTGGGGAATCAAACCCGGTTCTCCCAGATAAGAGAGCTCTGGCTGACCCAAGGCCATTCCAGCAGGTGCAAGTGGAGGAGTGGGGAATCAAACCCGGTTCTCCTAGATAAGAGAGCTCTGGTGACCCAAGGCCATTCCAGCAGGTGCAAGTGGAGGAGCGGGGAATCAAACCCGGTTCTCCCAGATAAGAGAGCTATGGCTGACCCAAGGCCATTCCAGCAGCTGCAAGTGGAGGAGTGGGGAATCAAACCCGGTTCTCCCAGATAAGAGAGCTCTGGCTGTCCCATGGCCATTCCAGCAGGTGCAAGTAGAGGAGTGGGGAATCAAACCCGGTTCTCCCAGATAAGAGAGCTATGGCTGACCCAAGGCCATTCCAGCAGCTGCAAGTGGAGGAGTGGGGAATCAAACCCGGTTCTCCTAGATAGAGCTCTGGCTGACCCAAGGCCATTCCAGCAAGTGCAAGTGGAGGAGCGGGGAATCCAATCCAGCTCTCCCAGATAAGAGAGCTCTGGCTGACCCAAGGCCATTCCAGCAGCTGCAAGTGGAGGAGTGGGGAATCAAACCCGGTTCTCCCAGATAAGAGAGCTCTGGCTGACCCAAGGCCATTCCAGCAGCTGCAAGTGGAGGAGTGGGGAATCAAACCCAGTTCTCCCAGATAAGAGAGCTCTGGCTGACCCAAGACCATTCCAGCAGCTGCATGTGGAGGAGTGGGGAATCAAACCTGGTTCTCCCAGATAATAGAGCTCTGGCTGACCCAAGGCCATTCCAGCAAGTGCAAGTGGAGGAGCGGGGAATCCAGCCCGGTTCTCCCAGATAAGAGAGCTCTGGCTGACCCAAGGCCATTCCAGCAGCTGCAAGTGGAGGAGTGGGGAATCCAACCTGGTTCTCCCAGATAAGAGAGCTCTGGCTGACCCAAGGCCATTCCAGCAGCTGCAAGTGGAGGAGTGGGGAATCAAACCCTGTTCTCCCAGATAAGAGAGCTCTGGCTGACCCAAGCCATTCCAGCAGCTGCAAGTGGAGGAGTGGGGAATCAAACCCGGCTCTCCTAGATAAGAGAGCTCTGGCTGACCCAAGACCATTCAGCAGGTGCAAGTGGAGGAGCGGGGAATCAAACCCGGTTCTCCCAGATAAGAGAGCTCTGGCTGACCCAAGGCCATTCCAGCAGCTGCAAGTGGAGGAGTGGGGAATCAAACCTGGTTCTCCCAGATAAGAGAGCTCTGGCTGACCCAAGGCCATTCCAGCAGCTGCAAGTGGAGGAGTGGGGAATCAAACCCAGTTCTCCCAGATAAGAGTCTACATACTTAACCACCACAGCAAAATAAACTGCATAACTGCATCATCCCGAAGCCTTGCCCCACTACACCCCCGTCTGTGGAAGAATTGTCTTCCACAAAACTGGTCGCTGGTGCCAAAACGGTTGGGGACTGCTGCAGTAGGGTTTTCAAAGCAAGAGCAAAGGTGGTCGGCCGTTGCCTGCCTCTGTGTAATGACCCTGCTATTCTTTGGTGGTCTCTCATGCAAATACTGACCGGGGCTGACCCTTCTTAGTTTCAGAATCTGACAGGGTCAGGCTAGCGTGGGTTCTCCAGGTCAGGGGAAAGCAATGAAACTTGGACCGATTTCCACTCTCCTTACACCGCTCTCACGCTCCTCGTCTCTGTGGGGCTTCCGTCAGATTTCACACCGTCTGTCCCGGGGCTGCAGCTAGCTTCGGCTTTTTTGCGCGGCAAACAGAAACCTCTAAAACCCAGTTTCTGTTTGCCGCAGCGAAAGCTAGTTGCAGCCCTGGGGTAGATAGTGTGAAATCCGACAGAACCCCCGCAGAGAAGAGGAGCGTGAGAGTGGCAGAAAGCTAGTGGGAAATCGGTCAGAGAGTCTCTGCCTGAGCGCCTTGGGGAAAGGGTATGCAGAAACGCGATCGATAGTATTCTGTCTGCAAAGGTATGTAAGCTTCTCCACTTACGTTTCGCACCGTTTCTAATTGATGCTCGAGGCAACAACATACAAGCTTTTGAGTTAAACAAGACTCTTCATCTTCCAGTCAGAAGGCAGGTTATACCTTCTATTGTATCAGCTTCTGTTGATATGAACAGGTTTTTTTTGGGGGGGGGGAGGGGTTAAAGTAAAGGGCTGGTGTGGTTGAGGTTAGTTTCTGTTTCTTTTCCAGTGCTTGAAACACAAGTTTTTGAGTTCTTCAGGTTCTCAATCAGGTGGCAGGGAGCTGTACAGAATTCTTCATGAGGCTGAATCATAGAGTTGGAAGGGACCACCAGGGTCATCTAGTCCAGCCCCCTGCACAGTGCAGGAAATTTACAAATATCTTAAACATACATCCCCAATTGGCCTGGAGAAAAATTGCTCCTTGACCCCAAAGTGGCAATCAGCATTTCCTTGGACATGTTAGAAAGAACTAAGCACTGATGTAACCCTTTCTGCTCTCCCTCTCATAATTTGCCTAAGTTCACAGAATCATGTCAGATGGCCATCTAGCTCTGTTTAAAAACCTCCAAGGAAGGAGAGCCCACCACCTCCTGAGGAAGCCTGTTCCGCTGAGAAGTTCTTCTTGTTTAGCTGGAAACTCTTCTAATTTAATTTCAACCTGTTGGTTCTGGTCCGACTTTCTGGGGCCACAGAAAACAATTCTGCACCATTCAGCCCATCAAATACTTGAAGATGGTGATGACTTCTGTATAAATCAAAAGCCCTCCATAACTTTGTGTCAACAGAAATTGTTTTAGTAACATAGATTTCCTGGCAGGAAATCTAGGTGGGTAGTTTTGGCATGACGGCACATTTTATATCAGTTCTTGTCAGCATTGAAATACGTGTATATTTTTGTTTGTTGGCTTCCCCCTTTCCCCTTCCCCCTCCTTTTCTGGGAAGTTAGTTTACCCTGTACATTCCATGCATTCTATAAACTGAGCTCTTTGAACTCGTCAGTATGTCTTCTCTATGCAGAGAGTTTATTTTGCAGCTTTTTCTTTTGATCATATTGTCTTGTTGTATCTACTTCTTGAACTTCACCTGTCTGAATTTGATCCTAGGATAATGGCATAGATGTGTTATTATAGATTATTGTCTGGGGGGGAGGGGGGGGATTTAAAGGGTTAAGATTTTGTGAATATTTGACTGCACTTGTATATCGTTTTTAAAAGTTTAATTAAAAAAAAGAGATTGCTAAAAGAAATATTCATGCTTTGGTACATACAAGGCAATTCATGGACTTGCTGAAGAATCCTGTGTAACCAGAATCTCTCATCCAATGAAATTGGGTGTAGAGTTTTATACAATTTTTTTCCAGGAAGTCAGAGTCGATTTTTTTTTTGGGGGGAGAGGGGGCTCTGATTGGGTTAGATGCTGCTCTGGGGAGCCCTGGTCCTTCAGAGATGGATTTTCAAGGTGGGGGGGGGAGAAAGGGGGGCAGAGACAAGTTGGGTCTCCCTCGGCCCCTCTCTTTGAGACCAATTCCTGCTGCTATAAAAAACAAAGCAAGCTTTTTGAGTGAGTCGGAACCTTCCTCAGGCTGACAGGAAGAGTTTTGAATCACAGCTTCCCAAAGAAGCAGCCAGTATAACTCCGAAGTTTACATTGCTCCTTAATAACTTAAATTGGACTGCTTCCTTCTTATTTGCCAGTAGCTTGGATTCTGGAGCTGATTTGGCAACTAGGGATGGGCACCGGGGGGGGGGGTCATTTTGTAGAAAAATAAGTGCTGGAGCTCATTAGCATAACTTATTAGCATATGCTGCCCTCGCCCCCACCAGCCAAAAGCAACCCGATGCAAGAAAGGAGAGCCCTGGGCAAGCAAGGCCTGCTTAGGCTGGGCTTTCCTGGGCCACCCCGCCCCCAGGCAAAAGGCCAGCAAGCCACCCAAAATCACATAAGAAGTGGAGAAAGGGTGGTGTGGGCTTTTCCAAGGGTTAATGAAGGCTGCTGGGGGCGTGGCAAAGTCCCTGGTGGCTGGCTGGCTGCCGGCACTCCTAATCCAGGGATTGTTATGCAACTTTACCTACTGTTCAATGAACAAGGTAGGCGGGGAGGAAGAGGTGGAACAGAAAGGTTCAGGAACTGCGCTCCTGTGAGCTCCTGAATCCGAGGCCTGATGGGCACAAACCCATACATATCAGAGACATATAAATCTCTGCTCTCTGCTCCTCCCCCCCAACCCCCCCCCCATGCCAGGTTAGTGGCAGGGAGTGGAAAGCAGGGGTTTAATTGGCTTCAAGACGTTTAAACCCCTGCTTTCTGCTTTTTACGAACCACCACAAACTGCCTTAAAATTCATGGAAGGTCACGGAGGCTCTTAAGTTCATGAACGTCGCTTCTCGAGCCACAAACTGGTCAAAATTCACCACTAGCTAGCTTGTGCGCCGGTTCGTACCCATCTCTAGTGGCAACGGCCATCTTGCCTCAGTTTGGTGTAGTGGTTTAGTGTGCGGACTCTTATCTGGGAGAACCGGGTTTGATTCCCCACTCCTCCACTTGCACCTGCTAGCATGGCCTTGGGTCAGCCATAGCTCTGGCAAAGGTTGTCCTTGAAAGGGCAGCTGCTGTGAGAGCCCTCTCCAGCCCCACCCACCTCACAGGGTGTCTGCTGTGGGGGAGAAAGGGAAAGGAGATTGTGAGCCGCTCTGAGACTCTTCGGAGTGGAGGGCGGGATATAAATCCAATATCTTCTTCTCAACAATACTTTGTAAATAACTGGCAAAAGCATCCCCCCCCCCCCAGTAACGGTTCACCAGACTGATGGAAATGTTCTCTCCCCCCCCCCCCCCCCCCCCCCCGCTCTCTGTATTTGGGTCACATCTTGCAGCTGGGAAATCTTCACCAACCTCCATTCAGCAAGTATTATTGGAAGGGGTTTAGGGAATACCTCCTCCTCTCAAGGGCATGTGTGGGGTGAACTGTATTTATGCAGTAACCATTCCGGTGCAGATAGAGACTGCCGCACAGCAAAGACTCTGACACATTTATTAACCTTCCAAAAGACCTTGTCCTTGGCTGGGAACAAAGGAGGCCTGAAACGAAGGAGCTGTTCCCCTTAGTAATGTTCTAGCTTGCTTAAGGGACGTCTCATGATTGCGAGGTGTTGCAAAATAGTCACTTAACTGTGGGGAGAAGGACCGCAAAAAAAACCCCACCTGCTCCACTGCAAATCTGTGGAATTCGTTATTGGAAACTTGCTCCTTCTACAAAATCAGCTGGCCCTTTTTTTGTTGTTCCGTCGCACAGTCGAGTCTGACTCTTTGCGATCCTGTGGACAAAGTCACGCCAGGCCCTCCTGTCTTCCGCCATCCTCCTAAGTCTGCTCAAATTTTTCTTAGTTACATCAGGAACGCTGTCCAGCCGTCTCATCTTTCGCCGTCCCCTTCTTCTTTTGCCTTCTGTCTTTCCCAGCATCAGGGTCTTCTCCAGTGAGTGTTCCCTTCAGCTTTTATGATTGCTGAGCTTGACTAGAATTAAAACTGGGTGGTATGCATTTCTTATGGAGAGCCAGTTTGGTGTAGCGGTTAAGTGTGCGGACTCTTATCTGGGAGAACCGGGTTTGATTCCCCACTCCTCCACTTGCAGCTGCTGGAATGGCCTTGGGTTAGCCATAGCTATCGCAAGAGTTGTCCTGGAAAGGGCAGCTGCTGTGAGAGCCCTCTCAGCCCCATCCACCTCACAGAGTGTCTGTTGTGGGGGGAGAAGACATAGGAGATTGTAAGCCGCTCTGAGTCTCTGATTCAGGGAGAAGGGTGGGGTATAAATCTGCAATTCTTCTTCTTCTTCTTCTTCTTCTTCTTCTTCTTCTTCTTCTTCTTCTTCTTCTTCTTCTTCTTTCTTCTTCTTCTTCTTCTTCTTCTTCTTCTTCTTCTTCTTCTTCTTCTTCTTCTTCTTCTTCTTCTTCTTCTTCTTCTTCTTCTTCTTCTTCTTTCTTCTTCTTCTTCTTCTTCTTCTTCTTCTTCTTCTTCTTCTTCTTCTTCTTCTTCTTCTTCTTGCCAAGAAGTCTTATTTCTGGTATACAGTTATACTTCATTTATTTATTTTGATAAAAATTGGTGGTCCAGATCCTAATCTGATACTATAACCTAGAATTGCCAGTCCCCAGATGGGGTAGAATAGAATACAATCTGAGAGAGGTCGCTATAATGGGTAACACAACAAAAAATGAAAGCTAGTGACCAATTTACTAAGAAGTATATAGAAATCAGTCCAAATGTCCAAAACATGTATATTCGAGTTTGAAAGTAGTGTGGTGACAAGCCAATCGATTCAGTATTTGTTTCTTTCCAGTCTTCATCAGACCTGGGACCACTAACAAAAGAAGAACCGGATCTCTTCATTGGTGTTTCACATACATGCCTGTGTGCATACACTCCAAACATACCTCATTTCCATCGCCTAAACCACTAGTATTCAACCTTTGCTATCTTCAATCCTACTAAGCATTCTATCAAAGAACTTGGGTCTCGCCAGCAGGGCCAGCACCAACCATTAGAAACCATCTGGGGAGGGACGGTGGCTCAGTGGTGGAGCATCTGCTTGGGAAGCAGGAGGTCCCCGGTTCAGTCCCCGGCATCTCCAACTAAAAAGGGTCCAGGCAAATAGGTGTGAAAAACCTCAGCTTGAGACCCTGGAGAGCCATGAATGGGGCTGTGGCTCAGTGGCAGAGCATCTGCTTGGAAGCAGAAGGTCCCAGGTTCAATCCCTGACATCTCCAAAAAAGGGTCCAGGCAAATAGGTGTGAAAAAACCTCAGCTTGAGACCCCTGGAGAGCCGCTGCCAGTCTGAGAAGACAATTGGTGGACCAAGGGTCTGATTCAATATAAGGCAGCTTCATATGTTCATATGAAAATATTATACAAAAATATCAGAAGGACATTCAGACACCACCAACCCTCTTCCAGTGAAAAAAAATATATCATACTTACATATTGATTCAATTATATAGGTTCTTTACACAATTTTCAAAAAAGAGGGACGCAGAGCATCTCCGGCAGCAATTTCACATCGGCTACAGTTCAGTATGTGGCTTCTTGCGCGCCATAATGGTGCAACTAACGTGTTTCAAAAGGCAAACATCTCATTTACAGCGGCCATTACACAAACCTCTTAAAGGTAAAGTAACACATTTCTAATGCAACACGCTAAACGGCACAAACACCACAAACTATATCACAGCAGATACAACATACAAAATATTCCATACAAAGAATGTCAAATCCCATCATTTATACAGGCAAATTATGCACAGCGCTCATAATATTATAAAGAAGACCATTCATAAAAAACATGTCAAATCATTAGTCGTATTCAGTCCATATGGAGAAATGCAATTCAGTATTGCATTCTTTTTGTATCCAGTATGCCTCTTTTTGCAGCAGGATCTTGGGCACGTCTTCATTTCTGTCTGTCTGTTCATATTTGTATAAGGTGAAAAAACAAAAATCTTCACAGTCATGATCCTTTTGCATAAAATGGCTGACCATAGGAGCGTCAATCACATGGTTCCTAAGTCTGCTCCTGTGTTCCAGAATATGTACTCTAAGGGCTCTGTAGTGCTGCCAACATACCTTAGGCCGCACCCACAGATGATCAAATACACAACACAGCGGGTAGCACATGTAGAGTAATGATTTAGAACAAATGGTCTAGTCTTTTCAGCAAAATACTAATCTTTGACATTCATAGATAAATGACAAATTGTACACCTTTTACAAGCAAAGTGGCCTTTAAGAGTATGATTGACCGATTGGTATTCTCTAGATCTTACCGATTTATCCCTAATGGAATAAGTGCAACGCAATCCTATTTGTGGGAACAGCCTCCAATATCACTTACAATGTGCCAATGCTTCCTTACCACATTACAACTTCTGCTAGACAGTCTGCTAAATTCTAGTCCTCATTGTAATCTAGTATTTCTCATCCTGGGATTCTGTTTTAGTAACTGTTCTATCTAGATTAGCAGCCCTTTTTCTAGCCATCCTAACATCTTTTTCTGGATAGCCTCTACCAACAAAATGAGATGCCAACTTATCACTATCCTCAAGATAATCAGACATTAGGGTACTTTTTCTTCTCAACCTTACAAACTGGCCATATGGTATATTCTTTTTCAAAGCACGTGGATGGAATGATGAATACTGTAAAAAGGCATTCCTATCTGTTGGCTTTCTGTAACAGGTTTTAGTTGCCAACTTATTCTCAGTAGTTTTGAGGTAGAGGCACCAAAGGTTTAGCCTAGCATCTGGTGCCTCTCCTCAAAACACCCTCCAAGTTTCAAATTAAGTAGCAGAGATATAAGCTTTATAAAAGGACACTGTTAAATATATATATATTAAAAAACTTAAAACATGCTTAAAACATTAGCACTGGTTGGTCTTAAAGGTGCTTTCTTTGAATTTCTCCCATGGGATCCAGGGAACTGGGCAAAGGAAGCTCTGGCTCTTTCCTGCCTTCCCCAGGGGACAGGGGGGGGAGCCTCAGCCAATAAAAAGAAGAGAGGCTTGGCTCAGTAGCTCTGCTGTGTGATTGAGAGAACCTGGAAAAGCAAGCTCTGCCTCCCCCCTTCCTCCCCAAGGGAGGAGCCTCAGCCAATGGAGAAAATAGAGGTTTTGCTCTGTAGCGCCTGTGTGATTGAGCAAGCCTTGCAAAGCAAGGAGAAAGAAGAAGATGACAGCCAGTTGCTCGGGGGCCTGATAGGAGCCTTCCGAGGGCCTTATTCAGCCCCCGGTCTGCATGTTTGACACCCCTCCCCTAGGCCTTGGCATCTGCTCACCTGAGAGTCTGCAGACACTGTTACTCTAGGTCAAGGGCTAGTTGATAGATGAAAACCCCTGTGTGGAGACTCCCAAGAAATAACTTCTCATGGTAACCATAAGTATGTTTACCATCGTTTTGTCATACGGAGCATGATATTTTCACCGCACAAATGGTGATCTTTCATCTCCTCATTCCTATATAGTTGTATGGGTTTCTTTTTTTGGTTGCCAGCTCTGGGTGGGGGAATACCTGAAGATTGGGGGATGGAGCCTGGGGAGGTGGGGTTTGGGGAAGGAAGGGACTTCAGCAGGGTACCATTTTCTCCAGGGGAACTAATCTCGGCCTTCTGGGAGTCAATTGTCAATAGCAAGAGATCTCCAGGCCCCACCTGGAGGTTGACAACCCTAATATATATAGGACTTCTGAACCACAACAAGAGTGTTAAATGTTATACCTTTAAGTTGCACAGAGGTGGGGAAAGAAGGTAGGAGGATGTTGCGTTCCTCTAGCACTCACAGTTGAAGTTACTGATTTGCTTCGTGATCAGACTTCCGCCACTTAAGACAGAACTGTGAGTAACTTTCCCCATACATCAATCTGTACAGCTGAGTTGTTGCAGCCAAACAGTGTGTGCCACAAGGGAACGGCCGTGCCATCTTAGCCTGCAAATAAGTCCCATGATTTATCAGCCTGCCGTACCACAGCTGCTATGGGAATTCTTCCCCTACCCCGTCCTGCCAGTGAGACTTAAGGCTGGTTAGACAAGTCTTCGCCCTTTGACAAGCTTTCACTTCTTGGATGTTGGCCTGTTCTGGCTGAACCCATACACATGGCAGAATACCTTTTTGGAATCCTGCTTCTTATAAGAACATAAGAGAAGCCATGTTGGATCAGGCCAATGGCCCATCCAGTCCAACACTCTGTGTCACATAAGAACATAAGAGGAGCCATGTTGGATCAGGC
This sequence comes from Heteronotia binoei, assembly GCF_032191835.1. Lineage (NCBI taxonomy): Eukaryota > Metazoa > Chordata > Lepidosauria > Squamata > Gekkonidae > Heteronotia > Heteronotia binoei. The sequence goes on along the minus strand of NC_083237.1, from coordinate 62,338,915 downwards.
CAATGGCCCATCCAGTCCAACACTCTGTGTCACATAAGAACATAAGAGAAGCCATGTTGGATCAGGCCAATGGCCCATCCAGTCCAACACTCTGTGTCACATAAGAACATAAGAGAAGCTATGTTGGATCAGGCCAATGGCCCACCCAGTCCAACACTCTGTGTCACATAAGAACATAAGAGGAGCCATGTTGGATCAGGCCAATGGCCCATCCAGTCCAACACTCTGTGTCACATAAGAACATAAGAGAAGCTATGTTGGATCAGGCCAATGGCCCATCCAGTCCAACACTCTGTGTCACATAAGAACATAAGAGAAGCCATGTTGGATCAGGCCAATGGCCCATCCAGTCCAACACTCTGTGTCACATAAGAACATAAGAGGAGCCATGTTGGATCAGGCCAATGGCCCATCCAGTCCAACACTCTGTGTCACATAAGAACATAAGAGAAGCCATGTTGGATCAGGCCAATGGCCCATCCAGTCCAACACTCTGTGTCACATAAGAACATAAGAGAAGCTATGTTGGATCAGGCCAATGGCCCACCCAGTCCAACACTCTGTGTCACATAAGAACATAAGAGGAGCCATGTTGGATCAGGCCAATGGCCCATCCAGTCCAACACTCTGTGTCACATAAGAACATAAGAGAAGCTATGTTGGATCAGGCCAATGGCCCATCCAGTCCAACACTCTGTGTCACATAAGAACATAAGAGGAGCCATGTTGGATCAGGCCAATGGCCCATCCAGTCCAACACTCTGTGTCACAGAAGAACATAAGAGAAGCTATGTTGGATCAGGCCAATGGCCCATCCAGTCCAATACTCTGTGTCACACAGTGGCCAAAAAAAAAAAGGAGGTTCACAAGTGGGGCTAAAAGCCCTTCCACTTTGCACCCCCCCCCCCCCCGCCAAGCACCAAGAATACAGAGCATCACTGCCCCAGACAGTTTGAATAACATGCTGTGGCTAATAGCCACTGATGGACCTCTGCTCCATATTTTTATCGAAACCCCTCTTGAAGCCGGCTATGCTTGTAGCCACCACTACCTCCTGTGGCAGTGAATTCCACATGTTAATCACTCTTTGGGTGAAGAAATACTTCCTTTTATCTGTTCTAACCCGACTGCACAGCAATTTCATTGATTGCCCATGAGTTCTTGTATTGTGAGAAAGGGAGAAAAGGACTTCTTTCTCTACTTTCTCCATCCCATGCATAATCTTGTAAACCTCTATCATGTCACTCTATCATGTCTTAAATCAAGACACATGTTTTGGGGAGTTGGGGGGAAAAGAAAGAATCTCCCTTAGAGATCCTGGGAACACTTTCCTTGGCGTTAGCCCCATGGAATGGAGCCAAGGAAGAAGAAGATATTGGATTTATACCCCACCCTTCACTCCGAATCTCAGAGTCTCAGAGCGGCTCACAATATCCTTTATCTTCCTCCCCCTCAACAGACACCCTGTGAGGTGGGTGGGGCTGAGAGACCTCTTCCAGAAGCTGCCCTTTCAAGGACGACTCTGTGAGAGCTATGGCTGACCCAAGGCCATTCCAGCAGTTGCATGTGGAGGAGTAGGGAATCAAACCCAGTTCTCCCAGATAAGAGTCCACAGAATCTGCACACTTAAAACCACTACACCAAAGATTGGCCTGCTTAGAAGTACCCTCTGAGTCACAGCTGGTTCTTCCTTGACAGATGAAGCTGCCTTCTACCAAATCAGACTATTGGTCTATCAAGGTCACTCCTGGCTATTCAGTGGTAGATCTCCAGGGTCTCAGAGGAAGATCTTTTCATATCAATCTCCAGCTACCTGATCCTTTTAACTAGAGATGTGTGGATTGAACCTTGAACCTTCTGTATGCAAAGCAGATGCTCTGTCACTGAGCACCTGACCTGGTACTTGGAGAGCCAAAATGATGTAGTGGTCAAGTGACTCTTTTCTGAGAGAACCAGGCTTGATTCCCCTCTCCTCCACTTGCAGCTGCTGGAGTGACCTTGGGCCAGTCATAGAATCATAGAGTTGGAAGGGACCTCCAGGATCATCTAGTCCAACCCCCTGCCCAAGGCAGGAAACTCACAAATACCTCTTCATTGCTGTCAGATGGCCATCTAGCCTCTGTTTAAAAACCTCCAAGGAAGGAAAGCCCACCACCTCCAGAGGAAACCTGTTCCAGGAAGGAACCGCTCTAATGGTCAGGAAGTTCTTCCTAATGTTGAGCTGGAAATGCTTTTGATTTAATTTCAACCCATTGGTTCTGGTCCTACCTTCTGGGGCCACAGAAAACAATTCCACACCCTCCTCTATATGACAGCCCTTCAAGTACTTGAAGATGGTGATCCTATCACCTCTCAGTTGCCTCCTCTCCAGGCTAAACATACCCAGCTCCTTCAACCTTTCCTCATAGGACTTGGTCTCCAGACTCCTCACCATCTTCATCGCCCTCCTCTGGACCTGTTCCATCTTGTCTATATCCTTCTTAAAATGTGGTGCCCCAAACTGAACACAATACTCCAGGTGAGGTCTTACCAGAGCAGAGTAACTCATAACTCTCTCAGAGTCATAACTCTCTCAGAGCTCTTCTCTCAAGATCCGCTCTCTCAGCCCCACCTACCTCACAGGGTGCCTGCTGTGGGGAGAGAAGGGAAAGGAGATGGTAAGCTGCTCTGAGACTCCTTTGAGTAATGAAGGGTGGGGTATAAATCCAATCTTCTCTCCTCCCCCTCCTCTTCTACCTCAGCCCAAAGTGGCTATCCTGAATTGAGATATTGGCACCGGATTTACAATGGGAAAGGATTCTCCACTCTCAGATCCCCAAAATATAAAATCGGAACAAGCTTTCATGATCTTTTGAATGCTCTGGACAAAACTTCAGCATTTGAATGTTCTTATTTTGAGCACTTGTTCTTAAAGTTTGACAATTGAGTTTTCAATTTTAATTGCCTTTCTTTAATCCTTGTATAATTTTAATGCAGTAATCATTTAATCGCCTTGTCAGATTCAGTATTTAACATCTTGGGTATTTTGTTAAAATAGTAATAATGAAGAGAATGTTGGGGAGAATAAAGTTGAGATAATGTACATCTCTGCAGGCAGATTTCAATTAGAAGTCGACTTGGTTCATCCCCTCCCCATTCAGTTTGCTCTCCAATACATACTTCTAAAAATGTGGACGCCCATGGGAACACAGGGTCAGATTTTGAAAACAGAGAGGACTATTTTAGCTCCGCAGAGCAAAAGAACTTGGTGGTAAAAACCAGCTCAGGGCGTGTAGCTCATGAGGCTAGCTGTGATAAGTGTTCCCTCTAAGCTGAGTTACTGTGAGCTAGCTCACAGATTTGTAGCCTCATGCTCACACAGTTTTGTTTTAGCTCAGGAAGGATGACCCCAGAGCACACTGATTTATGCAGTATGTCACAACTTTAATGCCAGTAGCTCACAAAGTAGAATTTTTGCTCACAGGACACTGCAGCTTAGAGGGAACGTCGGCTGTGATTCTGTTATCTTGTAGGATATCCCTACATCTTCAGGAGCATGTGGACGCTTTTTAGTTGCACGATTGGGGGAATATTATCTGCCCAGTGCTAGCATGGTGAGGCTGGTGCTGGTGAGATCATGCCTGCATTTGGACCTGGAATGGACTTCTTATTTGGCACTCATGAAAGCGCAAGTCGGATACTTTACAGGGGCTGCTTTCTGGGCTGTGAAAGAAACATGGCTGTGGCAAATCAAGCTTTGTGATTAGAGCTCTGCGATTAGAAATGGCAAGCCAAGGGAGATAATCCGCAAACAGAAGATACTGGCTAGCTCTTTTTGTCTTCAGATACATTATTCAATTAATTTAGCTACTTGGATGATTGATGGTGGTTTGTGCTTTGTGGTGAATTTTAATGCACTTTAAAATGGAGTGTGGTGCCCCGTGGAGGGAGGCCATGTGCGTGCGTATTCTAGAAGCCTTTTTCGTGGATCCAAAGTGAACCAGGAGGTTACAGAGGGAGCACCGAGTTTTCAAACCCCCAGCTTGTATAATAAAAGCTGGGCCTCCATTCCTACAGGTTTCATTCTCAATAGTGCAAACTGTGCATGAAAATTAAGGTGGGGCGTGGGTTTTTCAGTAAACTTAAAGAACTTTGGTAAAGAGTGACGGGTTGTGTGTGGAATGGTGTGGTGATTGAGAGCAGATTTTAATCTGGGAGAGCCAGGTTTGATTCCCCACTCCTCCACTTGCAGCTGCTGAAATGGCCTTGGGTCAGCCATAGCTCTGGCAGAGTTGTCCTTGAAAGGGCAGCTGCTGGGAGAGCCCTCTCAGCCTCACTCACCTCACAGGGTGTCTGTTGTGGGGGGAGTAGGAGATTGTAAACCGCTCTGAGTCTCTGATTCAGAGAGAAGGGCGGGGTATAAATCTGCAGTTGACTTCTTTATTCAAAGAGTCAGTTTGGTGTAGTGGTTAAGTGTGCGGACTCTTATCTGGAAGAACAGGGTTTGATTCCCCACTCCTCCACTTACGGCTCTTGGAAGGGCTTTAAGTCAGCCATAGCTCTGGCAGAGTTGTCCTTGAAAGGGCAGCTGCTGTGAGAACCCTTTCAGCCCCATCCACCTCACAGGGTGTTTGTTGTCGGGGGGGAGAAGATATAGGAGATTGTAAGCTGCTCTGAGTCTCTCATTCAGAGAGAAGGGCGGGGTATAAATCTGCAGTCTTCTTCTTCCAGAGAGTCAGTTTGGTGTAGTGGTTAAGTGTGCAGACTCTTATTTGGGAGAACCAGGTTTGATTCTCCACTCCTCCACTTACAGCTGCTGGAATGGCCTTGGGTTAGCCATAGCTATTGCAGGAGTTGTCCTTGAAAGGCAGCTGCTGTGAGAGCCCTCTCAGCCCCACCCATCTCACAGGGTGTCTGTTGTGGGGGGAGAAGATATAGGAGATTGTGAGCCGCTCTGAGACTCTGATTCAGAGAGAAGGGCGGGGTATAAATCTGCCCCCACCTCACAGGTTGTGAGGGGAGAAGATAGAGGAGATTGTAAGCTGCTGTGAGTCTCTGATTCAGAGAGAAGGGTGGGATATAAATCTGCAGTCCTCTTCTTCTTGGCATGCAGAAGGTTCCAGGTTCAATCCCCATCAGCTCCAGTTGAAAGGACCAGGAAGATGTGGAAACTGGCCACCTAAGACCCTGGAGAGCTGCTGGCTGTCCGAGTAAACAATATTAACCTTGATAGCCTAAAGGTCTGACTTGGTCTGAGGCGGCTTTTGGTGTGCCTGTGTTTATTAAGGTTGCCAAGTCCAATTCAAGAAATATCTGGGGACTCTGGGGGTGGAGCCAGGAGACTTTGGGGGTGGAGCCAGGAGCAAGGGCATGACAAGCATAATTGAACTCCAGTGGGAGTCCTCCTGGCCGTCCCATTTAGGAGGACCGCACACTTTTCAATGCCTTCCCTCCATTAGAAATAATGGATAGGGGCACCTTCTTTTGGGACTCATAGAAGTGGACTCCCTAGTCCAATCTTTTTGAAACTTGAAGGGTATTTTGGGGAGAGGCCCCAGATGCTATGCTGAAAATGTTGTGCCTCTAGCTCAAAACTCAGCCCTCCCAGAGCCCCAGATACCCATGGATCAATTCTCTATTCCCTATGGGAATCGGTTTCCATAGGGAAGAGTGGAGTGCCCAAGAGACATTTCCCTACCCCCCCCCCCCCGCTTTCTGATGACCCTGAAGCGGGGGGAGAGCCTCCAAAACGGGGGATCCCCTGCTCTCTCCTGGGGATTGGCAACCCTAGTTTACATCCAAGCATGGGATTGTGGGTGCTTGAACCATCATTCCAAAGCGAGGGATTTGTGATCCTCAAGGTCTCGTTCTCCAACGGGAGCTCAGCCACCGAAGAGTTGCAGCTGGCTGGTGCCACTTTTCCTACTAACAAATGAAAGACACTTGGATGATCACAGAGAGAGAGAGAGAGAGAGAGAGAGAGAGAGACAAATGTATTTATTTACTGAGATAAGTGCTTGCAGGTGCATTTTTTGTTTCTTTTAATAGAGCCGGATGAGTTGTCTTTTGAGAAGCCGATGCTTGAGTGGCTGGTGCCAGCCGTGGTTATGGGTGTTAAAGCTGAGACTCTACAGCTGTTCGGTTTGCACAGGGCTACCGCCTCGGGCTGGTCTCGCTGGTCTGTCCGCAAGGCGTTGTGATTTTTTAAAAACATGTCTTTCAGCTCTTAGGTCAGCAGAGCCTTTCCTGGAATATTTTTGTCCCCACCCTTCTGAAAACTTCTCAGTGGTATCCTTATATTCGCTCAAAACAAGACGTTCCCTGCAACTAGCTTTCAGCAGCGCACAATCTGGGCATTGAGATCTTTGGACAGAGCTTGCCTTTCAAGTTGCCGGCTTGCACTTGAGTACATTTTTGAAAGTTTGCCTACCTCTTTTCCTGCAAGCTGTGATTTTATGAGTTGAAGTAGCTCATAGTGCATTCTCTCTCTCTCTCTCTCTCCAACTGCATTTGAAATGTCTGCTTTTAACTGTACAAAACAGACTTTCAAGAATGTACCTGGGGTAGTTTTCAGGAGTGTTGCTTTCTGGAGTTTTGCAGTTTCCTCCGGTGTAATGATAACTTGCACATTGAGTTTGAAAATGTTTCTCCTCTGGTGTGCGTTGATACCCTCACAGGGAAAGTGTGCAGAGGCGCTTCAAGTGATTTGTGAGAAGGCCCTAAATGTTTAAACGAAGGGTCAAAGGACACATTAAAGTGAAAACAAATCTAGTTCCAGCTTTTTTGGGGGAGGGGGCTGGGTACAGTGCCAAGAAGAAGAAGAGAAGAATTGGATTTATACCCTGCCCTTCACTACAATCACCTTTTCCTCCCCCCCCCCCTCCTCAACAGACACCTTGTGAGGTAGGTTGGGCTGAGAGAGCTCTGACAGAAACCGCTCTTGAGAAGCACAGCTCTGCGAGAACTTGTGACTGACTCAAGGTCACATCAACAGGGGCATGTGAAGGAGTGAGGACTCAAACCCGGTTCTCCCAGATAAGAGTTCGCACACTTCACCACTACACCGAACTGGCTCTCCTTCCTCTTCCAGGGCACTGCTCTCCCTACCACCCACCTTTCCTGCCCTTAGCCTCTGTGCATTCATGCCTCACAAGTGGGTGGTTAGTGGTGGAGCCGCTCCCCCGCGAGACTGTCCTCTTCCGGCTGGCACACAATTGACTGGCGCCAGTATTTAAGAGCTGTGGAAGAAGGCCGTCGCCATCAGAATAGCACCAATTTAATAGTCTGTTTTTTCTGTTTTAATTCTTTTAATCATCGTTATTTATTACCGAATATGTATTTTTAATACTTATTAATTTTATTGTTTCTGGGATTTTTTTGCTGTAAGCCACCCTGAGCCTGCTTCGGTGGGGGGGCGGGGTATAAATCAAATAAATAAGCCCTGGCAAATGTCCCACCTCAGTGTATGCTGATGTGTGCCCTGAGTGAAATCTGCAATTGGATCTCTCAGTTTGTGTGGGTGTTTTAGGAAAGCAGCTATGGTGGTTCTAGGATACTCCATTGTCCTGGTAATAGTTATACGGCTTAAAACAGTGGCTTCTGGAGGGGGGTGGGCAGCTCTTATTTATTTGAAGAAGAAGACTGCAGATTTATACCCCGCCCTTCTCTCTGAATCAGACTCAAAGCGGCTTACAATCTCCTCTCTCTTCTCCCCCCACAAAGGCCAACGCCATGCTGGGAATTATTAGGAAGGGAATTGAAAACAAATCAGCCAGTATCATAATGCCCCTGTATAAATCGATGGTGCGGTCTCATTTGGAGTGCTGTGTGCAGTTCTGGTCGCCGCACCTCAAAAAGGATATTATAGCATTGGAGAAAGTCCAGAAAAGGGCAACTAGAATGATTAAAGGGCTGGAACACTTTCCCTATGAAGAAAGGTTGAAACGCTTGGGACTCTTTAGCTTGGAGAAACGTCGACTGCGGGGTGACATGATAGAGGTTTACAAGATAATGCATGGGATGGAGAAAGTAGAGAAAGAAGTACTTTTCTCCCTTTCTCACAATACAAGAACTCGTGGGCATTCGATGACATTGCTTAGCAGACAGGTTAAAATGGATAAAAGGAAGTACTTCTTCACCCAAAGGGTGATTAACATGTGGAATTCACTGCCACAGGAGGTGGTGGCGGCCACAAGCATAGCCACCTTCAAGAGGGTGTTAGATAATAATATGGAGCAGAGGTACATCAGTGGCTATTAGCCACAGTGTATGTGTATATATATATATATATATATAATTTTTTTTTTGCCACTGTGTGACACAGAGTGTTGGACTGGATGGGCCATTGGCCTGATCTAACATGGCTTCTCTTATGTTCTTATGTTAACAGGCACCCTGTGAGGTGGGTGGGGCTGGAGAGGGCTCTCACAGCAGCTGCCCTTTCAAGGACAACTCTGCCAGAGCCATGGCTGACCCAAGGCCATGCTAGCAGTTGCAAGTGGAGGAATGGGGAATCAAACCTGGTGCATGCCAGACAGATGCTCTGAGCCGCGGCCCCTCCCCGAATGTCTTCTACACACACCCTCCTATGGCTTGCCTTTTCCATTTCAGTTCTGAGAGAGGTGTGCGTTACCTGGAAGGGAGTGGTATTTCTGACTCCAGCCCCACTGGCTGGATGGCTGCACTGTTTGGCTTGGGCACGAATCAGCTCTTTGCTGCAGCTATGCTGGAGCAGTTCCCCAGGCTGTTGTGTTTCAGTAGAGAGTTCCCTTTGATTACCCACCTGGCACATTTCCTTTCCCGATCTCACTCTAGAAATCTACCCCCAGGTTGCCGCATCAGCTATGCTCTGTTCTGGTTCTGTTCGAGCCTCTTTCAAAAATAAAGAGAAACTTTCTTTTCAAAGGCGTATCGGCGCTGCAGAAGTCTACCAATGGATTGGCCCTCCCTTCCTGTGTTTGAAGGCGCACTTGTAGTGTTTTTCTTTTTTCTATTCCGGCTTGTTTCTCCCACTCCACTCCTCAACATTTGACCCCTGTTAGTTTACTTAACGGTCTTCAGCTCCTTCAGAAACAGAAAGTGTACAGAGAGAAGGTGAGGGGTGGGGGGGGGGAAGCAAAACTGTTTGCTTTCCTTGGTCAAGAGTGCGGTTATTTTGCATTCATCTGAACTGCTGAATGCAGGTAGTCAACACACAGAAAGGTTGACTGTGTCGTGGTGGAGTCTGCTTTTCGTAGCTTTTGGGAGGGAGGTTAAAAACAGGCAGGGGGGAAAGGATGGATCAGATCTTGGCGTTTTCTGCAGGTGAATGCAGGGCTTTGAGCTCCTCCTGTTCCTGTTTCATCTGCCCCCAAACTTGTGTGGTAGGTGCAGCTAAGTGAAAATGACATACTCACTTGTAGGCAGGATCTGAGCTTTGGAGTCGGCGGTCCTGGTCTGATTCTCGAACCCAGGGGTGTTAAACACATGAGGGCCAGATCTGACATTTATTTCCTTGTCAGCGTGGGCCATGTGTGTATCTATTTAAGATTAGGTAGCAGAGATATAAACTTTATAAGGGACACAGACAAACACAAATATACATATTTTTTAAAAAGTTAAAACATGCTTAAAACATTATCACTCGTTGAAAGGTGCTTTCTTTGTATCTCTCCCGTGTGATCCAGGGAAGTGGACAAAAGAAGCTCGGGCTCTTTCCTTCCTTCCCCAGGGGACCAGAAAGGGGAGGAACCTCAACCAATAGAAGGAAGAGAGGCTTGGCTCAGTAGCTCTGCTGTGCGATTGAGAGAGCCTGGCAAAGCTCTCCCTCCTCCCTTCCTCCCCAAGGGAGGAGCCTCAGCCAATGGAGAAAATAGAGACTTTGCTCTGTAGCTCTTGTACTATTGAGCAAGTCTTGCAAAGCAAGCTGTTACGCAGAAGGAAGCAAGAGAGAGGGAGAAGGAAGCAGATGACAGCCAGTTGCTCGGGGGCCTGATAGGAGCTCTCTGAGGGCCTGATTCAGCCCCCGGACTGCATGTTTGACACCCCTGCTCTAACCATTGGATAATGCTAGTCCAGGGGTGGCCAAACTGTGGCTCTTTCACACATGTTGTGTGGCTCTTGAAGCCTCCACTGCCCTGTCAGCCGTCTTGGAGAAGGCTTTTCTCTCTTTAAATCACTTCTCCAAGCCAAGCCAGCCCAACGACTTGGAGAATGCATTTAAAGTTGCTTTCTTTCCACCTCCCCTCCCCTATCTACGCTCGCTCCTTCCTTCCTTCTCTCAAACATCTGACATTTATTCTGTGTGGCTGTTATGCTAAGCAAGTTTTGCCAGGCCTGCACTAGGCTCTCGCCTTTAGGGAAGGCAGGGGGGAGACGGAGTATCCAACTACAAGCGATGATTCTTCAGGAGAGTTTACATCTCAGACGATTCTATTTAAAAGTTACTGCAGAAGTGCTGGGTGTTTGCAGATATCGTCATGAAAACGCCAGCTGACTTGTTAAACGTGCTGTGACTGTATGCCCAGCCACAATGTCCTTGCCCCATTTAATTTTCTCTCTCCTCTCCCTACTGCTAACCTCTAAACTGTAAGCTCCTTGAGGCAGGGACCTGTCTTTGTTATTCATGTTGTAAAGTTAGAGTTGCCAGGTCTGACTCAGGAAATATCTGGGGGTTGTGGGAGTAGAGTCGGGAGCACCAAACGGGCTCTCTCTTGTATGCGCACACAAGCACAATTGAACTCCAAAGGGAGTTCTGGCCATCACATTTAAAGGGACCACGCTCCTTTTAAATGCCTTCCCTTCATTGGAAATAATGGGGGATGAGGGCACCTTCTTCAGGGGCTAACAGAATAGGACCCCTGAGTCCAATCTTTTTGGAACTTGGGGGGGGGGTGTTTTGAGGAGAGGCACCAGATGCTGTGCTGAAAATTTGGTGCCTCTACCTCAAAAACAGCCCCCCCCCGAGCCCCAGATACCCACAAATCAATTCTTAATTATACCCTATGGGGACCAGTCTCTATAGGGTATAATAGAGAGCCCAGCAGACGCTGCTGCTTTCTGATAACCCTGAAGTGGGGGGCGGGCCTCCAAACCAGGGGATCCCTTGGGGATTGGCAACCCTATGTGCCTTTCACATCGGTGGCCCCAGATCTGGTTTTCCAGCTAAGCCACCCAAACGGTTGTGTGTGGGATGGCTTGCTCCCAACAATTAATGGCACAGGAGGGTGATTGGTATCCTACACTTTCACTGACCAGGTTCAAACCAAGTCTCTGCTTGCATCCAGCCTGCAGAAGCTGAGACTTAAGAGGTGGAGGGTATCTCTGGCTTGGGACAACAATATTCCTTGAACTGGCCCTGAGCAGTTTGGTGTAGTGGTTAAGTGTGCGGACTCTTATCTGGGAGAACCGGGTTCGATTCTCCACTCCTCCACTTGCACCTGCTAGCATGGCCTTGGGTCAGCCATAGCTCTGGCAGAGGTTGTCCTTGAAATAGCAGCTGCTGTGAGAGCCCTCTCCAGCCCCACCCACCTCACAGGGTGTCTGTTGTGGGGGAGGAAGGGAAAGGAGATTGTGAGCCGCTCTGAGACTCTTCGGAGTGGAGGGCGGGATATAAATCCAATATCTTCATCTACCTCCCAGGGTGTCTGCTGTGGGGGAAGAAGGTAAAGGAGATTGTGAGCCGCTCTGAGACTCTTCAGAGTGGAGGGCGGGATATAAATCCAATATCTTCATCTACCTCCCAGGGTGTCTGTTGTGGGGGAAGAAGGTAAAGGAGATTGTGAGCCGCTCTGAGACTCTTCGGAGTGGAGGGCGGGATATAAATCCAATATCATCATTATCATCATCATCAGCAGCAGCAGCAGTTCTGGTGAGAACTGATATCTTTGAGATACCTTCTGGTCATTTGCTCCATGTTTTGGCCTAAAAGAGAGAGGCACGCTTCTGTTCACAATTCCACGGCTGATAAGGTTGGCAGGTCTTGTCTTGCTTTATACTCAGACCGAGGTGTTTTGCAGCCCAGGGTCCGGTTTGAAGATTGTATTGCTCCGCTGGTCTGTATTTTTTTGCAGGCAACAAACGTGCCCCCCAAAGGGGATGGGGGGGTGGGCTGGAGAAATCCAAAAGGTTATAAATAGATGGGTTCCAAATTTTCAAGCGGCATTAGAAGGCTCTTCTCGGGGCTTATTTTTCCAGCTTTGTTATGAAAGAGTTTTAAAGAAGAGATTAAAGAGCAACCGGATTAATCTCCGCGCCAGTCTGGAGTTAAAAGAATACTGCAGGGCATAGACTTCTTGAAGCTGGGAGGAAATAGTGGCTTAGACTGAAAGGGGTTTGCTGTAAAGATGGCCCCCACCCCGTGCACCAAATCACATCTGCATGCCCAATGGAATGTCATGCTTTCCAGTGTGAAAGAGCAGTAGTAAATGAGCGTGTGTGTTTGCGCGTACAAGAGAGAGCCAGTTTGGTGTAGTGGTTAAGTGTGCGGACTCTTATCTGGGAGAACTGGGTTTGATTCCCCACTCCTCCACTTGCACCTGCTGGAATGGCCTTGGGTCAGCCACAGCTCTCTTATGTGGGAGAACCGGGTTTGATTCCCCACTCCTCCACTTGCACCTGCTAGCATTGCCTTGGGTCAGCCATAGCTCTGGCAGAGGTTGTCCTTGAAAGGGCAGCTGCTGTGAGAGTCCTCTCAGCCCCACCCACCTCAGAGGGTGTCTGTTGTGGGGGAGGAAGATAAAGGAGATTGTGAGCCGCTCTGAGATCCGGAGCGGAGGGCGGGACGGTGGCTCAGTGGCAGAGCATTTGCTTGGGAAGCAGAAGGTCCCAGGTTCAATCCCTGGCATCTCCAAAAAAGGGTCTAGGCAAGTAGGTGTGAAAAACCTCAGCTTGAGACCCTGGAGAGCCACTGCCAGTCTGAGAAGACAATACTGACTTTGATGGACCGAGGGTCTGATTCAGTGTAAGGCAGCTTCATATGTTCATATAAATCCAATATCTATCTTTCTTTCAAGAGATCCACAAGGTCTTGTGAGAGGGTATGTTGCACAGCAGGGGCCTAGCAGGGCTTTCTGCTGGCTACCACCACTCTGGTAAGGATGTGCATGGGGAGGGCCCAGAGCACCAAATCACCCTTGTCTTCCTTATGAGTGGGTCAGGCGCTCTGACCTTCTTGGCTGCTGTGCATCGAGTGAGGCCAGGGCTGCTGGAGAGCTGCTATTTCTCGGCTGGAGGGGGTGTGATGAAAGGGCAATTGGTTTGTGGATGTGCCCATTGTTTGGCCCATTGTTTGTGGGCACATCCACAAACCAATTGCCCTTTCATCACACCCCCTCCAGCCGAGAAATAGCAGCTCTCCAGCAGCCCTGGCCTCACTCAATGCACAGCAGCCAAGAAGGTCAGAGCACCTGCTCCGGCTGCAACGCCACTGAGGATGTTCTCCGCAGCTGAGAACGAAACGTCTGGAAGGAAAACTTTCTCCAGTAGAACACGGCACTTGAGCCTGAAAGATTCTACAAACCCTAATGATGTTACCAGCCGTGAAAACCTGAAATCTTTGAAGAACAAGATTTGGCAGGCAGCAGTGTAATGGTTTCCTAGCGACAGCCACTAAGAGCATTCATTTCTTAAAGCTACAGATACCACTTCTAGTATTTGGTGGGGTTTTAACCCCAGTGTGGGTCCCCCCCCCGCCCCCTCCGATTGTATTTATTTATTTATTTTGTTATTGCCCCAGTTACAGACTGGGTTTTTCCCTCAGGTTTGTGGAATGATCTGTCTGGTCTGTCCAGTCTCTGGCTTTTAAGTATCCACAGATGGGGCCTTGTTGAAGAACCGGATATTCTGATACTGCCCTATCATTTCAAGTATTGATTGTGTGGGTATCTTTTTCTTTTCAATGGCAAGGGACAAATATATTATTTATGTTTTGATATATGTTTACCTCACTTTCCTCCTCAGCGGGAATCCCAGCTTTCTCCCTTTATCTATGCAATATCAGCCCTATAGGTGAAGTTGAGAGAAAGAGACTGGCCCAAGGTCACCCAGCAAACCTTCTGTGGCAGAATGGGGATTTCCCACGGGTGTAACTACTCCCTCAGTTTTATGTGTTAATTCACGCAGCCACCTGGTACTCACCTTTTTCAAGGAACGCCCTATTGCGTGACTTTCTTGAGAACATCCCGTTTCTGAAACCGTATTTTCCAAAGGCAATGTTAATTAGGCAGCAATTAAAAATGTTCTATCTTAGAACATGTAATTATCAAACTTAGGGTATCTGGGCTGTACCAAAACCTATTTTGGGACATTAGTGGGGTAGGCTGTCAGAACAACGAAACGAGCATTTGGTTCTCAGTTGTAGCACGAATGAGGGATGGCGGGGTGGAAAGGGTAAATGGTAGGGTATTTGTGCAGGAGATCCCAGGATCTGTCTGTCATCTTCATTTAAGGAGTAGGAAGATCCAAATGGTCAGCCATGCTGGTGTGAAGCAGTAGGACAGATTTTGAGTCCAGTGGCTCCTTTAAGGCCAACCAGCGTTTGTTCCAGATATGAGCTTTCGCATGCACACAGAGTCCTTCAGACAAATAGAAATGGAAGCTAACACACACACGCATATATATACACACAGACACACGCACACAGACCTCGGATTTAATGGGAGCTCACAGGAGCACAGCTCCTGAACCTTTCTGAGAGTTCCACTTCCTCCTTCTGAGAGTTCCACCTCCTTGTCCATTCAATAGTATGTGCAGGTGCATAACAATCCCTGGATGAGCTCCACCACCTATTTTTCTACAAAATGACGCCCTCCCCCCCCCCCTCTCTCTATATATATATATATATGTAAAGAGAGAGAGATAGAGAGGGGGGGAACAGCAAATTAGCATACAACAATGAAGATGTTTTGACATATGACATATCAGATGCTCCTTCCTTCCTTCCTTCCTTCCTTCCTTCCTTCCTTCCTTCCTTCCTTCCTTCCTTCCTTCCTTCCTTCCTTCCTTCCTTCCTTCCTTCCTTCCTTCCTCCCTCCCTCCCTCCCTCCCTCCCTCCCTCCCTCCCTCCTTCCTTCCTTCCTTCCTTCCTTCCTTCCTTCCTTCCTTCCTTCCTTCCTTCCTTCCTTCCTTCCTTCCTTCCTTCCTTCCTTCCTTCCGAGTCCTCTCAGACCCACGCACCTCACAGGGTGTCTGTTGTGGGGGAGAAAGGTAAAAGAGATTGTGAGCTGCTCTGAGACTCTGAGATTCGGAGTGGAGGGCGGGATATACATCCAATATCATCATCCTTCTTCCTCCTCCTTCTCTTGCGGCTCTCAAACATCTGATGTTTATTCTCTGTGGCCCTTACATTAAGGAGGTTTGGTGACCCCTGCTTCAGACCAACATAGCAACAGACCAACATAGCTAGTGAGCCAGTTTGGTGCCGGGTTTGATTCCCCACTCCTCCACTTGCGGCTGCTGGAATGGCCTTGGGTTAGCCATAGCTCTCGTAGAAGTTGTCCTTGAAAGGGCAGCTGCTGTGAGAGCCCTCTCAGCCCCACCTACCTCACAGGGTGTCTGTTGTGGGGGGGAAAGATAAAGGAGATTGTGAGCCACTCTGAGTCTCTTGATTCAGAGAGAAGGGTGGGGTATAAATCTGCAGTCGTCTTCTTCCTCCTCCCCCCCCCACCTTAATCTGCTACAAATTTTGTTAGTCTTTGTGGTGCTATGGGACTCTTGCTCTTTTCTACTACCTCACAGGGTGCCTGTTGTGGGGAGAGGTAGGGAAGGCAACGATTGCAAGTCGCTTTGAGACTCAAGGTGGAGAAAACTGAGGTATAAAAACCCTTCTGCTCTTCTTCTGGTTCGGAGGTATTTACACATTGCCGCCGCTTGAGTTTACACTGGTTTGGTGCCCGTCAACCTTGGCAGTGGTGTCACTCCAGATATGTCAACCCAGGCCAGTATTCCAGATTGTCCTGCAAGACTCTTAGGGTTTTTGGTAGATCTTTAAAACCGTGCCATCGTATTTGGCTTCTAAATGGTGGCAGGGCAGGCTATTGCGTCGTCGACAAACATCCTACGGAGGGGGTGGAGAAACTTCGGTTTATGGCGTGGGCCCGAGGGCCTGAGGAAGCGATCCCGGGTGTGAGGAGAAGTGCTTGGAAGCAAGTCCCTGTTTTTAGCTGCGCCGTGTTTAGGCTGAGTTGATGACCTGGGGAGGTGCCGGGCTCAGCGGCCTTGTGAGCTGTCGCCCGAGGCTGCTTTTCGTCAAAGGCCTTCTCCAGCGGTTGCTCTTTCCCGGCTGCTTCTGTAAATAAAAAGGCCAAGGGGAAGATTGGTGGGCGCTGGGCAGCAGCTTCCCAGAAGACCTGGACAAAGAACAGAGGAGCTGTAAGCAGCGAGACCTTGGCCGTGGTGCCTTTTCTCAGCTTCACCTAAGTACAAGGAAGTGTCTGTGTACAGGAGAGGGAGGGAGTGTGTGTGTTTGTGTGTCCAAGCGGTGCACGGAGTTCCTGAGGAGGAGTGAGGGAGATGTATTCTGTGCCAGGCTGAAGGGCTGTGTGCTGCGTCCACAAGGGCTGCCTTGATTCCTCTACGCAAATCCAGCATTGGGGGTTGAGCCGGTTTTGCAAGAACTGCCTCACTTGTGGCTCCCACTTGCTGCTCCAAGACTTCTTTTGGCACTTTTTACACTAGCCGTTTAATCTTCTCTTAGTGTGCCTTTCAAAGTGACCTTCTCCATCAACGAGCGCCTTCAGTCCTCTCTCGCCTCACGGTTTCTTGTAGCTTCTGCATTCGTTTTGTGTGACTAGAACTCGCGCCGATCTCAGCTTCCTTTCTCCCCGTGGTTTCCAAAACTCCTTTCGGGGCAGACCTTTTGTCAGCATAGCTGCCGGTGCCTCTCCCCAAAAAACCCTCCCAAGTTTCAAAAAGATTGGACCAGGAGGTCCGATTCTGTGAGCCCCCAAAGAAGGCTCACCCATCCTCCATTATATCCATGGTCCCTTTAAACATGATGGCCAGAACTCCTTTTGGAGTTCAATGGAGCTTGTCACACCCTTGCTCCTGGCTCCACCCCCAATGTCTCCTGGCTCCACCCCCAAAGTCCCCAGATATTTCCTGAGTCAGACCTGGCGACTCTACTCATATAAAGGCAGATGCAAAGCAGGTTCTGCATCCATCTTTGTGGGATTTGGAGAAGCTTGAAAGAGTGTGGGGGGAGAAATGAGTGCCTGCAAAAAGAGCAGGAGGCGGCAGGGCACTTCTGTGGTTCCTCATGTTGCCTCATGGTTGATTTTTTAGTTAGTTTAGTTTATTTTCGATTTATATCCTGCCCTTCCCGCTGAAGTGGCTCAGGGCGGCTCACAGCACATAAAATCTAACATAAAAGTATTAAATTTAAACATTTTACACAGTTAAAACATTAAAAAACATAACAGCAGTCTGTTAAAACTACACTCAGTTGCCAATGCCGGTTAGTTATAAGCCAGCCGGAAGAGGGCTGTCTTACAGGCCCTGCGGAACTGGACAAGGTCCCGCAGGGCCCTCACCTCTTCCGGCATCTGGTTCCAACCAGAAAGGGGCCGTTACAGAGAAGGCCCTGTCCCTGGTAGATTTCAGGCGGGCTTCCTTTGGCCAGGGGACAACGAGCAGATTTTGAGTTCCCGATCTCAGCACTCTCTGCATGCCAGTTATGCCATCCTGGTGATTGCCTGCTCCACAGTTGTATTTGTGATGGGCTAAAGACAGGACTGGATTAAACAATTGGGTCAACTTGGCACTGGCCTAGGGGGGGCCCACGCCTTTAGGGGGGCAGGGCTGGCTCCCCCCCCCCAGTTTCCCCCCTGTTTTCAGCCCCTCCCAGCCTGCCCTCCCAGCCTGCACTGAGCCGCTCTTTGCCCAGTTTGCCTGGTGTGGCTGCTACTGGCATTGGTGCCAAGTTTGCCTGTCTCTGCCCCTCCCCTGCAGCTTTGTCAAATGGCCTGAAGGCTTTGGGTGGCAGGGTGGGTACTCAGACTCTGAGATAATTTGCAAGCCCCCCCCCCCCAAAAAAATGTACTGCCTAGGGACCTCCACAGGGTTTAATCCTGCACTGGCTGAAGATTCAGAGGCAGGATGGAGTGTGTGGAGGATGCCCTTTCAAGACGCAACCATGCCTTAAACATACACATTGGCCAAGTTTCTGGTGTTGGCGTTGTGTGGCAGTGCCTTGGACATCCGTTGCTGTCTGGGCCAGCTGAAACTCTTGTCCTGAGAAATGCCGCTGTGATTATTTTTCGTCAGGCTGCTCCTTTTGAAGACTTCCGTTTACCAAATTCACGCAGGGCTGCTTTTGTTTGCTGGTTGTTAAAGGAAGGGGTCTGAGGTTGGGAAGAAGAAGAGCAGATAGAGGATGCGTCAGTGGAGAACTGCGAGGGAACTGGATGGTTTAGTAGAGAGCCAGTTTGGTGTAGTGGTTAAGTGTGCGGACTCTTATCTGGGAGAACCGGGTTTGATTCCCCACTCCTCCGCTTGCACCTGCTGGAATGGCCTTGGGTCAGCCAGAGCTCTGGCAGAGGTTGTCCTTGAAAGGGCAGCTGCTGTGAGAGCCCTCTCCAGCCCCACCCACCTCACAGGGTGTCCTGTCGTGGGGGAGGAAGGAACGGAGATTGTAGGCCGCTCTGAGACTCTGTCCTTGAAAGGGCAGCTGCTGTGAGAGCCCTCTCCAGTCCCACCCACCTCACAAGGTGTCTGTTGTGGGGGAGGAAGGTAAAGAAAATTGTGAGCCGCTCTGAGACTCTTCAGAGTGGAGGGCGGGATATAAATCCAATATCTTCATCTACCTCACAGGGTGTCTGTTGTGGGGGGAGGAAGGAAAAGGAGATTGTGAGCCGCTCGGAGACTCTTGGGAGTGGAGGGCGGGATATAAATCCAATATCTTCATCTACCTCACAGGGTGTCTGTTGTGGGGGAGGAAGGTAAAGGAGATTGTGAGCTGCTCTGAGACTCTTCGGAATGGAGGGCAGGATATAAATCCAATATCTTCATCTACCTCACAGGGTGTCTGTTGTGGGGGAGGAAGGTAAAGGAGATTGTGAGCCGCTCTGAGACTCTTCGGAGTGGAGGCGGGATAGTCCAATATCTTCATCTACTTCACAGGGTGTCTGTTGTGGGGAGGAAGATAAAGGAGATTGTGAGCCGCTCTGAGACTCTTCGGAGTGGAGGGCGGGATATAAGTCCAATATCTTCATCTACCTCACAGGGTGTCTGTTATGGGGGAGGAAGGTAAAGGAGCTTGTGAGCCGCTCTGAGACTCTTCGGAGTGGAGGGCGGGATATAAATCCAATATCTTCATCTACCTCACAGGGTGTCTGTTATGGGGGAGGAAGGTAAAGGAGATTGTGAGCCGCTCTGAGACTCTTCGGAGTGGGAGGGCAGGATATAAATCCAATATCTTCTTCTTCTTCTTAGTAATCCCTAATATTTGCAGCACACCTTTCCTTAAACCCTCAAAGCATTTGGTGACAAGGCAGAACGGATTTTAGCGAAGAACTCGTGAGACCTGGAGAAGATCGCTGTATCGGAGAAATGTGACCCATGTCTTCCTGGGTGCTCACGTTTGCAGCTTCGGACCTCGTTCTGGATCCAGTCCTGCTGTTTGAAAAGCACAGTGGCCTTTCACCAATTGTATCGTGCTCTGTAGGCTCCTGCCCTTTCTTTGATAGAGATGAACTCCGCGGCCTGATCTTTGCTTTACTGTCCAGGCTTGGCTGCTGTAATGGCCTCTCCATGGAACTGCCCTTGAAGACCGTTTGGAAGCTGCATTGAGTACACAGTCATGCTCTCTGTTTGTTAATGGGGAATGTGTGATGTGCTGATTTGTGCAGGTTGGCTGGCTCTCAAAATTCAAGATTTTGGTTTTGACCTCTGCGGACCCACAGATGACATTTTAACGGGATTGCCTCATCTGGCCAATGGTGATGGTCAGTGGGTCAGGCCCCTGCTCTCTATGCCTCCTCAGAGAGTTTTGGTGGCTACTTGGAGGCCCCAGAAGATAGGACCAGAACCAATGGGTTGAAAATTAAAGCAAAAGAGCTTCCAGCTCAACATTAGGAAGAATTTCCTGACCGTTAGAGCCAGTGTATTTTGTTGTTTAATGTTTTATGTGGTTTCATCTGTGGTTGTTAGCCGCCCTGAGCCCGTCAGGGGAGGGCGGGATATAAATTTGATAAAATGAAATAATAAATAAATTTGGTGTAGTGGTTTAAATGTGCAGACTCTCATCTGGGAGAACCGGGTTTGATTCCCCACTCCTCCGCTTGCACCTGCTGGAATGGCCTTGGGTCAGCCACAGCTCTGGCAGAGGTTGTCCTTGAAAGGGCAGCTTCTGGGAGAGCTCTCTCAGCCCCACCCACCTCACAAGGTTGTCTGTTGTGGGGGAGGAAGATAAAGGAGATTATGAGCGGCTCTGAGACCCTGAAATTTGGAGTGGAGGGTGGGATATAAATCCAATATCAGCATCAGCATCTTCTTCCTCCTCTTCAGTGGAACAGGCTTCCTCAGGAGGTGGTGGGTTCTTCTTCCTTGGAGGCTTTTCAGCAGAGGCTAGATGACTATCTGACAGCAATCAAGATCCTGTGAATTTAGGGGGAGGTGTTTGTGAGTTTCCTGCCTTGTGCAGGGGGTTGGACTAGATGACCCTGGAAGTCCCTTCCAACTCTATGATTCTATGACCTTTTCCCTCTGGTTCCTCGGGTTTGGAATGAGTTTCCAGGAGAGGTTAGCAGATGTTCTTCTGCAAAGCTTGTAAGACTTAAAAAAAAAATTGGCTTGCATTTGTCTGACAGCTATCCTTTTCTTTACAATCGCCGCGTTGCTTTTATTCTGCATTGTTTGGCACCATGTTTAATTGTGTGTGCGTTTGTGTGCAAGCTTCGTGAGCGCCTTTGATTGTTTGGTGGAGAAATGCATTAAATATTGTTCCTGTGTTACAGTTTTGGAAGGATGTGGGCTGAGAGAGAGAGCAAAAACAGCTCATTTAAGGTCACCTTGTCAGCTTACGATTGAGGCCTCCATCTCCTCTGCTAACGTTTTTAAACTGCCGGTGTGACCCAGCTCACCGTTGAGAGACACCCGTCTCTAGGCATTTATAATCACGTTTTATCAGCAGATCAATCTTGGTGATCATGAGGGCTAGAAACTTGCTTTATAATATTTTTAAGGGCAGGCAAGGTTACAAAAGGTCGGCTTGTTAAGTACTTCCAGTGACGAAAAGGTGGACGGCGAGCGTCGATTCTGAAAGCAAAGGGGTATTCCCCCCCTTTTCTGTACAGCAGCACAATTGACTGCGTTTCTGCGGCAGGCCCTTGGAAATAAGCAGATGAATGAATAAATAAATTCGCTTTTTTTTGTCTCAGGCTTGAATAAATATTTGGTTCAGGCAGCTGTCATTTAAGCTTCGCCTGTCGTGGAAAAATGCCGAGGGAGAGGAGGAGAAGGAGGAGGAATTGATTTTGCTCCAGCTTGAATAGGGTAAAGTGGCTCTCCACGTCAACACACACAGTAGTGCACTCCCATTATCGGGGTAAATGGGGGGGAAACGCAGCGCTTGAGGAGGCCCTCTCGAAGAGGCTGCAGGAGCAGTGTCGCAGCGTGCCCCGGTAGAGAAGCGTACAAATGATGAACCCAGCGTTTGGCTCCTTCGTTTTCCATCACTTTGATGTGGTTGGTTGGCCTGTTGTTTTGCCAAGGGAGGGTGAAGTGGAGGGGGAAGCGCGCGGTTGTGCAGGCAGAGTGACACCATCAACAACCTGCTTAGTAGTTAATTTCATTTATTGTCCTCGCTTTCCTGCCTCGGAGAACCAGTCGTCGCGTTTCAGGTCGTCGTGTTGGATGGGGAACAAATACAAGGGCGTTATGTCGTACGAGAGAGATTCTCCGCCCCCCCTTTTTGCTTGTGATGGCAGAAGCACATGGGTAGAAGAGGGCCAGTTAGGTGTAGTGGTTAAGTGCGCGGACTGTTATCAGGGAGAACCGGGTTTGGTTCCCGACTCCTCCACTTGCACCTGCTGGAATGGCCCTGGGTCAGCCAGAGCTATCACAGAGGTTGTCCTTGAAAGGGCAGCTGCTGTGAGAGCCCTCTCAGCCCCACCCACCTCACAGGGTGTCTATTGTGGGGGGAGAAGATAAAGGAGATTGTAAGATGCTGCTCTGAGTCTCTGATTCAGAGAGAAGGGTGGGGTATAAACCTCTTCTTCTTCGTCTCCTCCCATGCAGATTTTTAGATGTCCAAACTGCCCTATGAGCCCCCCCATTGGCTTTGTCACAAAAATCTGAGCTGTGGAGTTTTGCGAGCAAAAATTCTGTTTTGTGAGCGACTGGCATTAAAGTTGTGAGCGACTTGGCCTCTGTGTCCTGTTGTTGGTTCTCCAGAGGAACTGCTTGGCCACTGTGTGAGATAGGATGCTGGACCGTGGTCTGATCCAGCAGGGCTCTGATACGAAGGCCTCAGCCTCTGTGTCCTGTCGTTGGTTCTCCAGAGGAACTGCTTGGCCACTGTGTGAGACAGGATGCTGGACTAGATGGACTGCTGGTCTGATCCAGCAGGCTCTTCCGATGTTCTTAGGAAGGCTTCAGCCTCTATGCCCTGTCGTTGTGCTTCCAGAGGAAATGGTTGGCTGCTGAGTGAGATAAGATGCTGCCTAGATGGACCCTGGTCTGATCCAGCGGGGCTCTGATACCAAGGCCTCGGCCTCTGTGTCCTGTTGTTGGTACTCCAGAGGAACCTGGTTGGCCACTGTGTGAGACGGGATGCTGAACTAGATGGACCTCTGGTCTAATCCAGCAGAGCTCTTCTTATGTTCTTATGACCTGTATTCGTGCCTTTTGGCCTTGTGATGGTGTTGCATAAGGGATGGAAACAGTCAGTCAAGTTCAGAAAAAAACACGTGGAGCAGCCTGTGGTTCAGTGGTAGAGCATGCAGAATCTTCCCGGTTCAATTTCTGGCATCTCCAGGAAGAATTAGGGTGCAGGTGATGTGAAGGACACTCCACCTCAGATCCTGGAGAGCCACTGCTGGTCTCAGAAGACAGTACTGACTTTGATGGTCTGCAATGGTATAATGCACCTCCTTTTGTTCCTTAGTTCAAGAGGCAGTATGGTGCAGAGAAAGGTAGAGAAAGAAGTACTTTTCTCCCTTTCTCACAATATGAGAACTTGTGGGCACTCAATGAAATTACTGAGCAGTCGGGTTAGAACTGATAAAAGGAAGTCCTTCTTCACCCAAAGGGTGATTAACACGTGGAATTCACTGCCACTGGAGGTGGTGGCGGCTGCAAGCATAGACAGCTTCAAGAGGGGATTGGATAAGCATCTGGAGCAGAGCTCCATCAGGGGCTATTAGCCACAGTGTGTTGGTGGAACTCTCTGTCCAGTGCAGTGATGCTCTGTATTCTTGGTGCTTGGAGGGGGGCACAGTGGGAGGGCTTCTAGCCCCACTGGTGGACCTCCCGATGGCACTTGGTTTTTTTTGGCCATTGTGTGACACAGAGGATGGGCCATTGGCCTGATCCAGCATGGCTTCTCTTATGTTCTTAGTGGTTACTGCTAGACTTAAGATTTGGGAGGCCCAGGTTCAGCCCCCCACTTTGGCATGGAAGATCTTGGGCCAGTCACACTCATCTCTCAGGCTGATTTCCCTTGTAGAGGGGGTCTTCCCCACACCTCTTAAAGAGGCTGTGATCCGCCCTCTCTTGAAGAAACCGTCTTTAGACCCGACCAATTCGGCCAACTATCGGCCGTCGTCAAACCTGCCCTTTTGGGGTAAGATTATAAAGAGGGCGACGGCGACGCAGTTACAGGGGTTTCCTGGAGGACGCTTCCATACCGGACCCATTCCAGTCCGGCTTCCGCGCAGGCCACGAAACGGAGACAGTGCTGGTTGCCTTCATGGATGACCTCCGGAGACATCTGGATCGGGGCGGCTCAGCAGTACTGCTCCTGTTAGACTACCTGTCGGCTGCATTCGATACAGTCGACCACCAGCTGCTGTCTGGCCGTCTTGCCGACGTGGGGAAACAGGGGGTCTGCCTTACAGTGGCTCCCAGCTGTATCTATTGACCTGGCGCTGCAAGTTGTGGTATCATGGCTCAGGCTGAGTTGGCTAAAGCTGAATCCAACAAAGACGGAGGTTCTCTAAGTCGCAGCAGCCCGGGAAGGGTGATTCCTCTACAAGCCTTCAATGGGGCGCCATTGACGCCAGAGTCGAGGATTAAGAGCTTGGGAGTGCTCCTGTAGTGCTCCTTAACTATGAACATATGAACATACATATGAAGCTGCCTTATACTGAATCAGACACTTGGTCCATCAAAGTCAGTATTGTCTTCTCAGACTGGCAGCGGCTCTCCAGGGTCTCAAGCTGAGGTTTTTCACCCCTACTTGCCTGGACCATTTTTGGAGATGCCGGGGATTGAACCTGGGACCTTCCCAAGCAGATGCTCTACCACTGAGCCACCGTCCCTCCCCAAAGGCCCAAGCAGCAGGTATTGCCAGAGCTTCTTTTTTTCACCTTCGGCGAAGACGGTAGTTGGTCCCCTACCTCGAGCACAGTGACTTAGCAATGGTGATCCATGCCTCGGTCACCTCAAGACTCGATTACTGTAATGCTCTCTACATGGGGCCTGCCCTTGACTCCGATTCGGAAGCTGCAGCTGGTGCAAAATGCTGGGGCCAGGCTACTAATGGGGCTTCCTCATCGGGACCACATTCAGCCTGTGCTGAGAGCGCTGCACCGGCTGCCTGTTGCGTACCGAATCCGTTTCAAGGTCCTGGTATTAACCTTCAAAGCCCTATATGGCCTAGGACCTACCTATCTGTGGGACCAACTTGCCCCACATGTTCCCCAAAGAGCACTGCGATCAAGCTCTCAAAAATCTTTTGGCTGTCCCTGGGCTAAAGGAGGCTAGGCTCGACTCCACCAGAGCAAGAGCCTTCTCGGTGGCGGCCCCAATACTTTGGAACACCCTCCCAGAAGCCATCGGGATTTATCGCAGTTCTGCAGGGCCTGCGAGACTGAACTGTTTCGGATGGCATAGAACATCTAATGGGAGACGGCTGCCACATTTTCTGGATCCATAGCACTTTCATTACTAACTGCCCAGGATCTGTGCGCTTGAGGAAGAAAATCTTATATGATCTGCCTGAAGTAGCACCATTGCTGTTTAAGAACATAAGAACATAAGAGAAGCCACGTTAGATCAGGCCAATGGCCCATCCAGTCCAACACTCTGTGTCACACAGTGGCCAAATATATATATATATATATACACATACACACACACACACACACACACTGTGGCGAATAGCCACTGATGGACCTCTGCTCCATATTTTTATCTAACCCCCTCTTGAAGGTGGCCATGCTTGTGGCTGCCACCACCTCCTGTGGCAGTGAATTCCACATGTTAATCACCCTTTGGGTGAAGAAGTACTTCCTTTTATCCGTTTTAACCTGGCTGCTCAGCAATTTCATCGAATGCCCATGAGTTCTTGTATTGTGAGAAAGGGAGAAAAGTACTTCTTTCTCGACTTTCTCCATCCCATGCATTATCTTGTAAACCTCTACCATGTCACCCCGCAGTTGATGTTTTTCCAAGCTAAAGAGCCCCAAGCGTTTTAACCTTTCTTCATAGGGAAAGTGCTCCAGCCCTTTAATCATTCTAGTTGCCCTTTTCTGGACTTTCTCCAATGCTACAATATCCTTTTTGAGGTGCGGCGACCAGAACTGCACACAGTACTCCAAATGAGACCGCACCATCGATTTATACAGGGGCATTAGGATACTGGCTGATTTGTGCTCATTTGTTTATCTGATTGTTTTATTGTTTTATTTTAATATTGTTTTTGTTGACTGTCTATTTTGTGCTGTTAGCCGCCTTGAGTCTGTATGGGATGGGCGGGATATAAATATAACGTAAACAAGGAAACAAACAGGGTTGTTGTGAGTTTAAAATGGAGGAGAGGCCCAACAAAGAGGCTTAAAACTTGGTGGAAGCCATTTTGAGTCCCCATTGAGGGAGGAAAGTGGGATGTAGGCAAATGAAGCCAACAAGCTGCTACGAAACTGAGGTTCAGCTGAATCAGTCGGAGGCATTCTGATTGTTCCGGACTTTGAGGATATTTTTCACACAGGAGGCTAAAAGCGATTCTCGTTTCCGTCGGTTTGCATTGGCCAGAATGCTCATTTGCATTACAAACGCCTTTGTGTCTCGTTACTGGCCATCGGATATTCGCGGAGATGATGTATGAAAATGTTCTCCATTGTGTGTCCTGCCTTTGGACTTGCCATCTGCTGTTCCCCCCTTCCAAAACTTATAAATGCCTAAAAGAATGAGATTTCCATAAAACAGAAGCATCCGGGGGGCGGTCTCCCTCCAAAGGAAGTGAGCTTTCGCAGAAACTGCCTAAAACTTTTCAGTATTCAGGAGAGGAGAGGCGGAAGTGTTCTTTTTCTGGCCTTGATGGACCAAAGAGGAGGCCCATCCTGACAGGGCTTTATGCCTCGGGAGGCAGCTGATTTCATTACTTAATGCGGCTCTCACGCGGCGTCAGAACTTGGTGCTGTCATCTCAGATGTCTTTTCCGAGCGTAATAATAAGAACATAGGAGAAGCCCTGTTGGATCAGGCCAGTGGACTATCCAGTCTAACACTCTGTGTCACATAAGAACATAAGAGAAGCCATGTTGGATCAGGCCAATGGCCCATCCAGTCCAACATTCTGTGTCACATAAGAACATAAGAGAAGCCATGTTGGATCAGGCCAGTGGCCCATCCAGCCCAACACTCTGTGTCACATAAGAGAAGCCATGTTGGATCAGGCCAATGGCCCATCCAGTCCAACACTCTGTGTCACATAAGAACATAAGAGAAGCCATGTTGGATCAGGCCAATGGCCCATCCAGTCCAACATTCTGTGTCACATAAGAACATAAGAGAAGCCATGTTGGATCAGGCCAGTGGCCCATCCAGCCCAACACTCTGTGTCACATAAGAGAAGCCATGCTGGATCAGGCCAGTGGCCCATCCAGTCCAACATTCTGTGTCACATAAGAACATAAGAGAAGCCATGTCGGATCAGGCCAATGGCGCATTCAGTCCAATATTCTGTGTCACATAAGAACATAAGAGAAGCCATGTCGGATCAGGCCAATGGCACTGTGGCGGAACCGGCCCGATTCTGCCTTCAGGCCCGGTCCCGTCAGCTCCCTATGGAGTCGCCAACTCCTGGAGGGAGCTATGTCTCCTCCTGCCCCTTGGGCTCGCTGCCACCACCTGCTCAGTCCCGGGGTTCAGATTGAGAGGAACAGGACTCCCAATCCCCCTCTCCAGCTGTGAGGCTAGGCCTCAAGGTCCTCTGCCACCCTGCACTTGGGTTTCACAGAGACCTCAGCGCTTCTTTGGGGCACCCCTGGAGGATTGGCACCGTACCCAACTGCATGCCTTCCCCCCTTCCCCGGGGCCCCCTTCTTAACACAGCGTGGTCTAAAGCGGTCTGGGGATCTAGGTGGTACAGAGATTGACTGCCAGCATTTAAAACAGAAAAAACATTTATTTAAAAGGGAAAAGGATAGGGAAAGAAAAACCAAACAAAAACAGTTGCATCTACAAAATTAGCACAGCACAGCCCAGCACAGCACAGCCCAGCACAGCAAACAGCATAACAAAATAAAGTTGATTATAAACGCATCCGGCTGGCCCTGATCTAAACTTGCCCTGTCTTGTGAAGTACTTACTTAGTCTGCCTGCCTGGAGGCCTCATTTTCCTGAGCAGGCCTCCCCCACAGGCAGGAGCCTCCATTGCTCACCACATGCTCACTCGAGCCCCAGTTCAAATCTGTTTCTCTTCCTGCCTAACACATGCAAGGAACAACAGCACTTCCTGCCTCTCTAGGAGATTTTCCCCCTAGCGTTGTTGGTTTGGCTCTGGAAGGGAGGGGGGGAGTGAGGGGAAGGCTACAAAGCCCTGCTGAGGGATTTACTGACCCCTGCCAAATGAAGCACCACCACTGCCTAAAATGGCGTTTCTCCACACTTCCCCCTCCTTAAATTCTGAGCCGGAGGGGTTGCCTCCTACAGAGGTGACCCCGTAGCAGAATCCAATCAAACAAGGAGAAACCCATTAACCAAAATATTACACAAACATTCAGATATTTCTCCAATAATACACAAAGTCCCACAACCTCGGTGTCCATGTCCTTTCTGGACAAAACGTTGCATTGCTGCATGCAGAAGGAATGTCCAGTCTTTAAGATGTACTCCTCCATCTCCCAGGACCACCTCTGGAGTTTGGTGCTCTCCCCCCGTTGCTGCTGTTGCTGGAATGAGTGGTCCATCAAAGGAGGAAATTCCTGGCCCCACATATGAGTTTGGAAACTGCCCAGTTCCCACAAAGTTGCTTCTTTATCCCTCATTGGTGGAATGTTCCCTCTGTCCACTCTGTCCTCCCAGAAAACCACCTCTGGGGCTCCAAACAATTGCTGTCCCAGCTTCTTTTTGTCTCCTTCCTTCCTACCTATAGGCAACACCATGGACCTCGCAGAGAATGGCTGTGGTATATTCACCTGCACCACTTTAACTGCCTTTCCCATTTCCTCCATAGCCACCACATAAGTAGCCTCGTCTAGGTCATCCACAATCACATGGGGTCCCTCCCATTCCATTTTCCATTCACCAGTATGAAGGGGCAGGAAATCCATCACCCTATCCCCTGTCTCAGCTTCTGAGAACTCCACTTTCTGGTCCCTTGCCACCTCACACAGTGTTTCCAGCCTAGGGTCACTTTGAACCTCAGACAGGAACATTTCTGGCTCCCCCAGACTTCCTATCATCTGTTCCTTCAAGCCACCCCTAGTCCCACTGTCTCCAGAACACTCAGCCAAAGTTTGGTCTGGGTTCTCCGCCCCCTCAGTTGGTTTTTCAGTGTCAGCCAACTGAGCTCCTTCCTGCCTGGAAGACTCCACAGTATCCTGCTGCCCTTGCGGAAATTGGCACCCCTCTTCCCACTGGGCACACCCTCCTGCAGGGCTTGAGACAGGCTGGTCCTCCCCCTCCCTGGTTAGTGGTGAGGTGACTTCCCTAAAGTTGCCTTCCTCCCCCCCACCTTCCCCTGAGGGTTTGGCTTGGGTTCTCAGTCCCCTCGGGTTGGTTTTTCAGCACTACCAAACTGACCCCCTTCTTGCCTGGAAGGTCCCACAGCTTCCCAGGATTCCTGTCTGCCCTGCTTCAAGACGACCTGTTTTGAGAGCGTCTCGGACGATCCCACTTCCTGATCCACAGCTACTTGGTGAACCGGTTCCAACCTAAGGCCGCTCCGGACCCCCTCCTGGAACCGCTCCCCGTTCCCCCAAGCCTTCAGCTATGTGCTCCTCTGAGCCCACATTAGCCTTGCTGCTCTCAGAACCTCCTGTGAAATCTCCACTCTCCACCTCGGTCTCTTCAGCTTGCACATCCTTTACGCTAGACAGGTTCCCTTCCTCGCTAGGAAACATCCACAGCCTCTTGCTGCACTTGGGGAAAGCTACACCCCCTCTTCCCCTTGGGAACACCCTACTCCAGGCTTGAGACAGGCTGGTCCTCCCCCTCCTGGGTGACTGCCCTCTCTTCGTCCTCAGTAACCTGGGCTATTTCCCCCTCCCTGGTTGGTGGTGAGGTGGCTTCCTTAAAGTTGCCTTCCTCCTCCCACTTCCCCCTGGGGATTCGGCTGCGGGATACAGCCTTGATAGAGTACTGGCCAACCAACAAATCCCGGCCCAATAACACTGGAACTGTCTGTTCCTTCATTACCCCCACATTCAGAATAGGATTTACCTTCTTGTGGAGCCAAACCCCTGAACTGCTTTCGGGAGTGGTCTGGCCCCAGTTTAAACCTTTTAAATACAGTGGCTTTATAGGCCGCAAAAGTTATCCCCCCCATCTCCATAGGCATGCTGTAATAGATGGCTGAAAGCTCTCCAGTCAGGTTGCTACAGAGGTAAGACATATAGTCCTCCTCTGCAATCCCCCACTGTTTGGCTGCCCTCTCAAAGTTGGAGAGGTATATGGAGGGGTCTTCTCCCTCTTGGTACACTGCAAAGTCCTTAGGGGTGACTTGGGATCTCTTTGCTTAGTTCAGCTTCCAGACGTAGCACCTCAAGCTCATGGCGACGTTGCTCTTCCTGCTCCCGTCTGTAGATTTCAGCTTTCTCTCTTTCTTCCTGTCTGCGGATCTCAGCTCGTCTCAGCTCTCTCTCTCTTTGTCTTTCCTCCCTCTCTCGTTCCTCCTGTCTGCGGGACTGCATCCCTCTCTGCTTGTCGTTCCTCTCTCTCTCGTTCCTCCTGTCTGCGCTCTTGGTACGCCTTGGTACGGATTCTTGCCAGTTCCAACCGTAGCCGCAAGAGTTCTTCTGACTGGGTGGGAAACACTTTTGCAAGTGCCCCTGCATGCTGATGATACTCCAAAAGGAGGTCTTTCATATCTACTACAGTCATGTTGTCACACTCCAGCTTGTGCCTTGCACACTCTCCTGGAGCTGTGGCTTTGTCATCTTCAGGATTTCCAGCATCTTAGCACGCTCCATCCTAACTAGCTAAACTTTCCCTACTCCAGTTGACCCGAAAATAAAACAAAACCGCTGTTGCTTCCTCTGGGTGCTTGCACGCATCAAAAAAGCAAAAATGCCTGGCCAATCAAGTTCTCTGTTTGTTCTTATCCCACCGCTGCCGCCAAGTGTGGCGGAACCGGCCCGATTCTGCCTTCAGACCCGGTCCCGTCAGCCCCCTATGGAGTCGCCAACTCCTGGAGGGAGCTATCTCTCCTCCTGCCCCTTGGGCTCGCTGCCACCACCTGCTCAGTCCCGGGGTTCAGATTGAGAGGAACAGGACTCCCAATCCCCCTCTCCAGCTGTGAGGCCAGGCCTCAAGGTCCTCTGCCACCCTGCACTTGGGTTTCACAGAGACCTCAGCGCTTCTTTGGGGCACCCCTGGAGGATTGGCACCGTACCCAACTGCATGCCTTCCCCCCTTCCCCGGGGCCCCCTTCTTAACACAGCGTGGTCTAAAGCGGTCTGGGGATCTAGGTGGTACAGAGATTGACTGCCAGCATTTAAAACAGAAAAAACATTTATTTAAAAGGGAAAAGGATAGGGAAAGAAAAACCAAACAAAAACAGTTGCATCTACAAAATTAGCACAGCACAGCCCAGCACAGCACAGCCCAGCACAGCAAACAGCATAACAAAATAAAGTTGATTATAAACGCATCCGGCTGGCCCTGATCTAAACTTGCCCTGTCTTGTGAAGTACTTACTTAGTCTGCCTGCCTGGAGGCCTCATTTTCCTGAGCAGGCCTCCCCCACAGGCAGGAGCCTCCATTGCTCACCACATGCTCACTCGAGCCCCAGTTCAAATCTGTTTCTCTTCCTGCCTAACACATGCAAGGAACAACAGCACTTCCTGCCTCTCTAGGAGATTTTCCCCCTAGCGTTGTTGGTTTGGCTCTGGAAGGGAGGGGGGGAGTGAGGGGAAGGCTACAAAGCCCTGCTGAGGGATTTACTGACCCCTGCCAAATGAAGCACCACCACTGCCTAAAATGGCGTTTCTCCACAGGCACATCCAGTCCAACACTCTGTGTCACATAAGAACATAAGAGAAGCCATGTTGGATCAGGCCAATGGCCCATCCAGTCCAACATTCTGTGTCACATAAGAACATAAGAGAAGCCATGTCGGATCAGGCCAGTGGCCTATCCAGTCTAACACACTGTCACACAGCGGCCAAAACAAGGTGTCCATATCCATTATTTCCAGTGGAGGAAAGGCGTTTAAAAGGCGTACAATCCCTTTAAATGTGATGGCCAGAACTCCCTATGGAGTTCAATTATGCTTGTCAAAACCTTGCTCCTGGCCCCACCCCCAAAGTCTCCAGATATTTTCTTGAATTGGACCTGGGAACCCTAGGTAGGAGCCAGGGCTGGAGAAACCCTGGCTCTGGTAGAGTTCAACCAGATGTTTTTTGGGCTGGCAGTGCCATCAGGAGGGCCACCGGTGGGGTCAGGACACTAGAAAGCCCTCCCACTGCTGCCCCCCTCCCAAGCACCAAGAATGCCGAGCATCACTTGCCCCAGACAGAGAAGTCCATCTGTACCTTGTGGCTTATAGCCACTGATAGACCTCTCTGCTCCAGATGTTGATCCAATCCCCTCTTGAAGGTGGCTATGCTTGTAGTTCCCACCATCTCCTGGCAGTGAATTCCATGTGTTAATCGCCTTTTGGGTGAAGAATAAATGTCAAATGTTTGAGAGCTGCAAGATGGATGGATGGATGGATGGATGGGAGGGAGGGAGGAAGGAAGGAAGGAAGGAAAGGAAGGAAGGAAGGAAAGGAAGGAAGGAAGGAAGGAAGGAAGGAAGGAAGGAAGGAAGGAAGGAAGGAAGGAAGGAAGGAAGGAAGGAAATAGACGGAGAGAAGGGAGGGAGAGATGGAAACTTCAACTGCATTCTCCAAACCACTAGCTGGCTTGGCTTGGAAAAGCAATTTAAAGAGACAGATGCCTTCTCCAAGCCTGCCAACGGGGCAGTGGGGATTTGTGTGAGAGATCCACATGTGGCCAGAGATCCACACGTGGACAGAATATGTGTGAGAGATCCACATGTGGCCACCCTTGCATAGTCTGTTCCGCTCGGAACTAGCAATGATGCCAGTACAGTGTTTCTTTCTGGGTTTCCTCAAGGAAAGTAGAAGGTTTCTTGTGCATCATTTTGTGGAACTCTTGCTGGTGAACATATGAAGCTGCTTCTACTGAATCGGACCCTTGGTCCATCAAAGTCAGTATTGTCTTCTCAGACTGGCAGCGGCTCTCCAGGGTCTCCAGCTGAGGTTCTTCACGCCTACTTGCCTGGACCCTTTTGAGTTGGAGATGCTGGGGATTGAATCTGGGACCTTCTGCTTACCAAGCTGATGCTCTATCATTGAGCCACTGTCCCTCCCCTTAAGTCAGTACTGTCTACTCAGACTGGCAGCGGCTCTCCAGGGTCTCAAGCTGAGGTTTTTCACGCCTACTTGCCTGGACCTTTTTTGGAGATGCCGGGGATTGAACCTGGGACCTTCTGCTTACCAAGCAGATGCTCTACCACTGAGCCACCGTCCCTCCCCAATTTTTAAACTAGAATTTTCTTGGCCTTTACTGCAAGTAATCACTTCCATTTTTTTTGTATCCAGGGACCTGCTGCAAGTACTGTAAGACCTCGCTTGCCACGTGTGAATCTGGGTGGAGATAAAGAGGGAGACTTTCTAGGGCTTTCTCAGGTGGCCTCCCCCCATTTTAAGAAAAGGTTAGGAGGAGCTGAGGAGGGGCCCTGACGCTTCAGGGGAAAGATTGTCATCCACATTCCCTTCAGGGAAAGAAAAAGCAAGAGTGTGAGAGAGAAGAGTGTTGAGCGAAATTATCCACTGAGTCACCGCCGCTAATGCGCCTGCCGCTCTCATCCTCGTCGTCTCTGCAGAGTCTAAGCGGTATTAAGTGTGCTGTTCAAGGCGAGCGCCTGTGGAATGCTAATCACGTTTAAATGGCATGACTGGTGAGGGAGAGAGAGAAAGAAAGCGCGTTGCTCCAGATGGCTTGAAAAGCGCAAGCCGCGGCTGCTGAGAGATATTCAGAGGCTGCGCCTTTTAATCGGGATTGCTGAGGAGTTACGCTGCCCGGGGAGGGTTTGAGATGGCTGGGGAAGGGGGCAGAGTTGGCAGGTGGCACTGTAGTTTTGCCAATGCTGCATTTTATACCTCAGTCCCTTGATGTTTTGAGATCTGCTTCATCGGGTAAAGAACATAAGAACATAAGAGAAGCCATGTTGGATCAGGCCAATGGCCCATCCAGTCCAACACTCTGTGTCACAGAAGAACATAAGAAAAGCCATGTTAGAACAGGCCAATGGCCCATCCAGTCCAACACTCTGTGTCACAGAAGAACATAAGAGAAGCCATGTTGGATCAGGCCAATGGCCCATCCAGTGCAACATTCTGAATCACATAAGAACATAAGAGAAGCCATGTTGGATCAGGCCAATGGCCCATCCAGTCCAACACTCTGTGTCACAGAAGAACATAAGAAAAGCCATGTTAGAACAGGCCAATGGCCCATCCAGTCCAACACTCTGTGTCACAGAAGAACATAAGAGAAGCCATGTTGGATCAGGCCAATGGCCCATCCAGTGCAACATTCTGAATCACATAAGAACATAAGAGAAGCCATGTTGGATCAGGCCAATGGCCCATCCAGTCCAACACTCTGTGTCACATAAGAACATAAGAGAAGCCATGTTGGATCAGGCCAATGGCCCCTCCAGTTCAACACTCTGTGTCACAGAAGAACATAAGAGAAGCTATGTTGGATCAGGCCAATGGCCCTTCGAGTCCAACACTCTGTATCACACAGTGGCCAAAAATTTATTTATTTATATATATATATATATATATATATACACACACACACACATATATATATACACACACTGTGGCTAATAGCTACTGATGGACTTGTGCTCCATATTTTTATCTAACCCCCTCTTGAAGCTGGCTGTGCTTGTAGCCACCACCACCGCCTGTGGCAGTGAATTCCACATGTTAATCACCCTTTGGGTGAAGAAGTACCTCCTTTTATCCGTTCTAACACAACTGCTCAGCAATTTCATCGAATGCCCACGAGTTCTTGTCTTGTGAGAAAGAGAGAAAAGTACTTCTTTCTCTACTTTCTCCATCCCATGCATTGTCTTGTAAACCTCTATCACGTCACCCCGCAGTCGATGTTTTTCCAAGCTAAAGAGCCCCAAGCGTTTTAACCTTTCTTCATAGGGAAAGTGTTCCAAACCTGTAATCATTCTAGTTGCCCTTTTCTGCACTTTTCTGCACTGTTCTTGTCCACCCCTTAGCTTCTTTCTTTCTGCTTTTCCTGAACGCTGCCTCCCCTACCTGTTGCCAGGCAGGGAGAAGGAGATGTGTGGTTTCTCCTGCCTTGGCGCTGACCTGATATGAAATGGTGGCAGTGTTCTCCATCGGGGTCCGGGCATCCAACCGAGGGTTACAGGGTTGCTCCCTTTGCACTGGCTGCCTGGAATCACAAAAGAAGCTTCTGGGGCACTTCACCCAACAGGAGAAATGGGGCTCAGCCTGGGATCTTCTGAGGTGTGTAGAAGGTTCCAGAAGTGCGTGAGTTTAGAGGGACAAGTTCATTTGGAGCAGAGTAAGAGCTTGAGTCCAGACTTGTTCGTTGCAGAAGGAAAAGAAGAGATTGGATTTATACCCTGCCCTTCACTCAGAGTCTCTGAGTGGCTTACAGTCTTCTTTCCTTTCCTCGCCGCACAACAGAAACTCTGTGAGGGAGGTGGGGCTGAAAGAGCTCTTTTGAGAACTGCTCTTGAGAGAACAGCTCTGAGAGAGTTTTGACTGACCCAAGGTTCACCCAGCTGGCTGCATGTGGAGAAGGAGAGGGGAATCAAGCCTGCTCCTCCCAAATTAGAGTCCGTGGCTCTTAAAGTCCGGAAAGCCAGTTTGGTTTAGTGGTTAAGTGTGCGGACTCTTATCTGGGAGAACCGGGTTTGATTCCCCACTCCTCCACTTGCACCTGCTAGCATGGCCTTGGGTCAGCCATAGCTCTGGCAGAGGTTGTCCTTGAAAGGGCAGCCGCTGTGAGAGCCCTCTCCAGCCCCACCCACCTCATAGGGTTCTGTTGTGGGGGAGGAAGGGAAAGGAGATTGTGAGCTGCTCTGAGACTCTTCGGAGCGGAGGGCGGGATATAAATCCAATATCTTCATCTACCTCACAGGGTGTCTGTTGTGTGGGAGGAAGGGAAAGGAGATTGTGAGCTGCTCTGAGACTCTTCGGAGTGGAGGGCGGGATATAAATCCAATATCTTCATCTACCTCACAGGGTGTCTGTTGTGTGGGAGGAAGGGAAAGGAGATTGTGAGCTGCTCTGAGACTCTTCGGAGTGGAGGGCGGGATATAAATCCAATATCTTCATCTACCTCACAGGGTGTCTGTTGTGGGAGGGAGGTAAAGGAGATTGTGAGCCTCTCTGAGACTCTTCGGAGTGGAGGGCGGGATATAAATCCAATATCATCTTCTTCTTCTTAACCACTGTACCAAACCAATAATGGTAAACCGATTCTTGATCTGCAGGTATCTGGGGCTCTGGGGTGGGCTGTATTTTGAGGTAGAGGCACCAAATCTTCAGCATAGCATCTGGTGCCTCTCCTTGAAACACCCTCCAAGTTTCAAAAAAGATTGGACCAGGGGGGTCCAAAACAAGGTGTCCCTATCCTTCAGTGGAGGAAAGGCATTTAAAAGGCGTACAATCCCTTTAAATGCGATGGCCAGAACTCCCTATGGAGTTCAACTGTGCTTGTCACACCCTTGCTCCTGACCCCACTCCCAAAGTCTCCTGGCCCCACCCCCAAAGTCTCCAGATATTTCTTGAATTGGACCTGGCAACCCTAGGTCAGAGCCAGGGCTGGAGAAACCCTGGCTCTGGTAGAGTTCAACCAGATGTTTTTGGGCTGGCAATGATGTCACCAGTAAGTTGTTCTCTCCAGAGAGTAAAGTTCTTTGCGGGGGGCATACAGAGGAGACAGTCCTGAAGATATGTGAGTCCCAGACCACTCAAGGGCTCAAAGGCCAGTACCAAAACCTGAATGTTCTTGGGAGGATTTTCCTTGGACTTGCACTGTGAGCAGTGGAGTCGTTTCTTCAGTCACACACTGTCCCTACTGAGCTGCATTTTTGCGTAGTACTGCAGGACAGTACTAGAAAGTATTACAGCGCTTTGCATATATTTTACTGTTATTTACTTAGTTAACGTATTTTGGGACCATAAGACGCACTTCCCCCCCCCCCCAAAAAAAGTGGGGGGGAAAGTGTGTGCGTCCTATGGAGCGAAGGTACCTTCATCGGGGGGGGGGGGGGGCGATCCGTTGCCTCCGCCTCTGATCCCGGCGCTTCCCCCGCGCCTGCCTGCCTGGCTCCAGCTTCTTCCAGCAAGCGCTGGGATCGCTCCACGCTGCCCCACCGCAAACCCAGCGCTTCGCGAGTGCTGGCTGCGGAGAGGGCAGCGTGCTTCCTCCGTGCCTGTCTGCCTGGCTCCAGCTCTGATGCATGCAGCAAGTGCCAGGATCGCTCCCTCCGCCCTCCGATCCCAGCGCTTGCTTAAGCATCAGAGCTGGAGCCAGGCAGGCAGGCACGGAGGAAGCACGCTGCCCCCTCCGCAGCCGGCGCTCGCGAAGCGCTGGGTTTGCAGAGGGGGCAGCGTGGAGCGATCCCAGCACTTGCTGGAAGAAGCTGGAGCCAGGCAGGCAGGTACGGGGAAGCGCCGGGATGGGAGGCGGAGGCAGCGGATCGCCCCCCAGGAGGAAGGTGCGTCCTATCGTCCGGAGCGCCTTATAGTCCGAAAAATACGTATTTATTTCTTGAGTTTTCTATCCTGCCCTCCCCACAAGCGGGCTCCGGCGGCTGTCAGTCAAAACACAATTTAAAATCACAATTTAAAACAATAAAAATTAACAATGAAAATACATTTCGCAGCACTTCTCAAAGTTCAGAATAGGCAGGATCAGAACTTACTTCTTCTGACAGTGATCGTGTGGTGGATGTGATGCGTAAACGATGTCGCTCAGCGGTGTAGAGTGGCCGTCGTGTTAGATATAAAAGCCTGTCGCAACAGTTCAGTTTTACAGGCCCTGCGGAATTGGGAAAGATCCCACAGGGCCCTTGTGGCCTCTGGGAGGGCATCCCACGCTGTTGGTGCCGCCACTGAGAAGGCCCTAGCTCATGCGGAAGCACAGTCTGGCCTCCATTGGTCCAGAGATAGATGACGGGTTTTGTATCCCTGAGCGCAGTGCTTTCTGGGGAACATGTTAGGTTTTGCCTTTGAAATCCATAGCAGAGCAAGCTGCTGCAGTGGAAATCCGCGGCACCTCCTGAAGAAGCGGGCATGCACACAAAAGCTTATACCCTGAATAAAACTGCGTTGGTCTCAAAGGTGGCACTGGAATTGAGGTTTGCTCTCTAGCAGATGGAGTTCGCTCTCCCTCGTTTTCTGTCGGTGACGGGGAGGAGGGCTTTGGCCACAAGGCATGGGGCTGTTCCAACCATCTCCTTGTTTTTATCACCTGTGAAAAGTTGGAGTGGGTGTGAGATTGTCTTGCTGATAGACTAGGCTGGGGAAGAGAGAGTCGTAGTAGTCCTGGAGGCTGCTGTACGATTGCCATGGTGATCAGAGCAATGGGTGGATTTTGTATCCATTGTAATCGAGGGGTAGACAAGTCAGGTGCCAATTATGGTCCTGTCGAGAAAGTGCCGATTGAAGCTGCTGCGGCCTCAGTCTGCCCTGGAGCGGTGCAGGGAGGAGGAATAAGGGGTTTAATCCTTCAGCCTCCACTCCGTTTCGCTGTTTTGGTGCCAGTTTGGTGTAGTGGTGAAGTGCATGGACTCTTATCTGGGAGAATCAGGCTTGATTCCCTACTCCACCTGCAGCTGCTGGAATGGCCTTGGGTCAGCCATCGCTCTGGCAGAGGTTGTCCTTGAAACGGCAGCTGCTGGGAGAGCCCTCTCCAGCCCCACCCACCTCACAGGGTGTCTGTTGTGGGGGAGGAAGGGAAAGGAGATTGTGAGCCGCTCTGAGACTCTGTCCTTGAAAGGGCAGCCGCTGTGAGAGCCCTCTCAGCCCCACCTACCTCACAGGGTGTCTGTTGTGGGGGAGGAAGGTAAAGGAGATTGTGAGCCGCTCTGAGGCTCTGTCCTTGAAAGGGCAGCCGCTGTGAGAGCCCTCTCAGCCCCACCCACCTCACGGGGTGTCTGTTGTGGGGAGGAAGGAAAGGAGATTGTGAGCCGCTCTGAGGCTCTGTCCTTGAAAGGGCAGCCGCTGTGAGAGCCCTCTCCAGCCCCACCCACCTCACAGGGTGTCTGTTGTGGGGGAGGAAGGTAAAGGAGATTGTGAGCCGCTCTGAGGCTCTGTCCTTGAAAGGGCAGCCGCTGTGAGAGCCCTCTCAGCCCCACCCACCTCACGGGGTGTCTGTTGTGGGGGAGGAAGATAAAGGAGATTGTGAGCCGCTCTGAGACTCTGTCCTTGAAAGGGCAGCCGCTGTGAGAGCCATCTCAGCCCCACCCACCTCACAGGGTGTCTGTTGTGGGGGAGGAAGATAAAGGAGATTGTGAGCCGCTCTGAGACGCTGTCCTTGAAAGGGCAGCTGCTGTGAGAGCCCTCTCAGCCCCACCCACCTCACAGGGTGTCTGTTGTGGGGGAGGAAGGTAAAGGAGATTGTGAGCCGCTCTGAGGCTCTGTCCTTGAAAGGGCAGCCACTGTGAGAGCCCTCTCCAGCCCCACCCACCTCACGGGGTGTCTGTTGTGGGGGAGGAAGGTAAAGGAGATTGTGAGCCGCTCTGAGTGGAGGTTAGAATGTAAATCTAAAGTCTTCCAGTGTCTTCTATTTGCTTTGCTATTAGGACTTAAAAGAGAAAAGAGGTGCTCATAAAGCACATCTTTCCTTCTCCTCAGCTTGCATCGCCATCCTATGCTTTTGCTTTCCTTGGCTGTCAGAAACCTTGCCCTCCATCCGAAAAAGGATCAGTCCCTACCCAACCAGCGCCCCGAAGGGCACGGAACTTCTTCAGCAGTGATTTAACTGGCCTCTGCCTGCCACTCCAACGCCAAGTTCTCGGGTTTTTATGTCTGGTGTCAACGGCCGGGGCCAGCTGGGAATGTTAATGGAGGTCTAGTGGGATAGAGCTCATTTGCTCTCCAGCAACCCGTTGGAGCTGTCACCAGCTAGGGAGAGACGTCCGCTGATGGTCCCTTGGAGGGTATCGATTTGATCTTCTGCTCCTCAAAGTGGAGAGGCAAGACCAAGGTTCCCGCTAAGCTGCAGAGTCTTGTGAGCAAAAAAATTGCTACTTTGTGAGCTCCTGGCATTAAAGTTGAGAGCTGCTGCGTCAACTAGTGTGCTCTGGGGCCATCTTTCCGGAGCTGAGACAAAAAGGTGTGAGCTGGAAGCTAAAAAGCCACGAGCTAGCTCACACTAACTCAGCTTAGAAGGAACACTGGGCAAGACCAGTGAGCTTGTGGGTTTCTTGCTGGTCTTGTACACTCTGACAGTCTTGCCTCAGGTGGGGCCAGGCTTCTAAACAGGAGACGGTAGATCTTCTTCTCGTAGACCACAAACCAGAAACTTCAGTAAAGGGGGGCGGAGGAAGGAGCTCATCAAAATGTTTGTGGATTTGCAACTCTGACTGGCCTAGGGTTGCCAATCCCCAGGTGGGGGCAGGGAATCCCCCGGTTTGGAGGCCCTCCCCCCTCTTCAGGGTCATCAGAAAGTGGGGGGGGGAGGGAAATGCCTGCTGGGAACTCCATTATTCCCTATGGAGACCAATTCCCATAGGGTATAATGGAGAATTCATCCGTGAATATCTGGGGCTCTGGGGAGGTTGTTTGTTGAGGCAGAGGCACCAAATTTTCAGCATCGCATCCAGTGCCTTTCCCCAAAATACCCTCCAAGTTTCAAAAAGAGCGGACCGGGGGGTCCAATTCTATGAGCCCCCAAAGAAGGTGCCCCTATGCTTCCATTATTTCCAGTGAAGGGAAGGCTTTGAAAAGGTGTGCAGTCCATTTACATGTGATGGCTGGAACTCCCTTTGGTGTTCAATGATACTTCTCACACCCTTGCTCCTGGATCCATCCCCAAAGTCTCCTGGCTCCACCCCAAAGTCCCCAGATATTTCTTGAATTGGACATGGCAACCCTGGGCTGGCAGCATTATATGGATGGGACAGTCTTCTCCCTCCCACCCAGGTTTGAGACAGGGATGTCAAATTCATTTGTTATGAGGGCTGGATCAGACATAAATGAGACCTTGTTGGACTGGGCCGTGTGTGTCATAAAATGTAATGCCAGGTAGCGGAAAGATAAACTTTATGGAAGACGCAGATAAACACACTTAAAATGAAACGTGCTTAAAAGATTAGCACTCTTGCAATATTTTGCTTATTTAACGGTTTCTGATAACTGACGCCACTTGCTCTGAACTATTGCATCAAAATCCAGAGACTGTCTGTGCTGTAGCAATCTTGAGTATGCTGTTCAGGTGCGTGTCTACAAGTTGCAAACCTGCTTTTGATTCATTGGCATTCATTCCAGGAATCTCATGGTCAGTGCTTTGAACCTAAGACCCAGGGGGAAACAAGAAATGGCTGGGCATTGCGAGCTTTTTATACATAAGTTGCTTCATGTGCTGGTCATCCAGTTGAGAAAATAGAGGCTTTGCTCTGTAACTCCTCTGCAGTTCCTGGGTGTGGGAAGGAAGTGGGGATGAGGCAAGGGCAGTGTCGCTTTTTCAGCAGATCACTCGCTGCCGCCGCGGCAGTTTCCCCCACCGATCAGCTGATCGACGGTGGGGGCAGCCTTTAAAGACCCCAGGAGGCGCTTCACCACCCCTTCCCGGGCCTTAAACTTGTGAAAACAGAGGGAGGAGGAGCTGCCGGGGGGGCAGCCAAATTCGGTGCCCCCACCCTGCCAACCCTAGGGCCGGTCCCTGGTGCCAAAAAGGTTGGGGGCCACTGCCCTAGGGGTCTGATTTGGCCCTTGGCCTGCACATTTGGACACCCCTGTTTTAGAGACTGCTTCAAGATGTAGAAAGTATTGGGTTAAATGGGGGGAAATAATCAGTTT
Source organism: Heteronotia binoei (assembly GCF_032191835.1). Taxonomy (NCBI): domain Eukaryota; kingdom Metazoa; phylum Chordata; class Lepidosauria; order Squamata; family Gekkonidae; genus Heteronotia; species Heteronotia binoei. Next base: position 62,297,260 of record NC_083237.1, on the reverse strand, counting down.
AATAGCATCCCCAGTCCTCCACATTTCCTGGTTAAGGGGGAAACGTTCAAAGAAATGACGAAGACATTCTGATTCCAGTGGTAGCAATAGAAAAACTTTACTTACAGAAATGGAAGCACATCTTACGTGAACACATTCATGTAGGTACGTTTACAGCGAACAAGATTAACTTCCGAAAAGTTAACCTGCTACAGTTCCAAGCCCAGGTAAGACCTCGGTAGGATCTAATGCCACAGAGTACCTCCTCCAAAGCATCCATTTTCTCCAGGGGAACTGGCCTCTGTAGTCGGGAGATGAACTGTAATTCCGGGGGATCCCCAGCGCATCTTACAAGGAGACTGGCTTCCCTAGCTGGCATCTTCTTGTGGGGACTTGTGTAGGGCTCCAGCTACATGTTGCAAAGTCCTCAAGTTTGTTGAGGAACGATACGAGGGCTTGTGTCAGAGGCGTGGTAGTTTTGTGTCTCCCAGACACGCACCGGCTCGTTCCTGTTGACGGCTGCAGCACAGAGGGACAGGTGGCCGTATCCTTCCCATCCCCTTCTGGTTTTGTGTCCTCAGACCACCCCAGGGAGCCGCTATGAGCTCTGCCAATGACGGCTCCCTGGGGCAATTTGAGGGCATGAAAATGGCGGGGGGGCAGGAAGGAGCTGGCGTGTGCCCAGGAGGCGCCCATCTCTCATTGAACCCATGATACAGAGTTCTTGAGTTGTTTGTTAACAAGCATGAGAAGTTTGTAACATATAGATGGACTCCAAGATGACTCTAGATATGTGAAGCAGAGACTCCTCCTCCAAATGGGACCTCTTGCTTGTAATTGATTTGCAACGTACATAAAAGAAGTCGAACAGGCACCCTTTTTTGACCTGAATGTGAAGGGGAATGCATCGTCCAGCCTGCGGTAAGGCTGCCAAGTTCCTGGGCTGGACGGGGGTTCCTCAGCCCGGAAGATTCCCAACCCGCCAGCCCACATTGGGCCAATGGGGGAGATCCTCCCCTGACATCGCCGGCGCGATGACATCATCACACCGGCGACGTTACGTTCCAGCCGGTCTAGGAGCTTCCAGGAAAACTCTGTGGTTTTCCCAGATGCTCTAGCAATTTCGGAGGTAAAACTCTATGGCAGGGGTGGCCAACGGTAGCTCTCCAGAGGTTTTTTGCCTACAGCTTCCATCAGCCCCAGCCATTGGCCATGCTGGCTGGGGCTGACGGGAGTTGTAGACAAAAAATATCTGGAGAGCTACTGTTGACCACCCCTGCTCTATGGTATCGGTACCATAGAGTTTTCTCTCCCAAATTGCTAGAGCGTCCGGGAAAACCATAGAGTTTTCCCGGAAGCTTCTAGAGCGGCCAACGCATGGCATCGCCGGTGTGATGACGTCACTTGTGAGTGAGGTTACAGAGGACTTGGCAACCTTTGCCGGTGCGAATGAAAGGTGGACAGAGAGATGAGGGTGGAATACATGAAGCTGCCTTACACTGAACCAGAACATTATTGGTCCATTGAAGTCAGTACCATCTGCTCAGTCTAGAGTTGGCAGCTCCCAGGTCCCAGCAGCGGTTCCCCTGCTTTTGGGGTCTTTGAGACTTCACCTGTACTCTCGGCTTGACTTCGCGAACGAAGATTTAAGAAAGGTGCAGTAGTCCACGTCTGCTGCAGGCTCGCTGATGGCTGACAAGACCAATGTGGGACAGGCAGATCCGGCCACAGTGGCTGCAGGGAAAAGTCTGATTTGGGGTTGGTGCTGTAGCAGTGCGATTCTTCCTCAATCTCCTTTTGTCCTCAAGACCAGCTATGCGTGCGTTCTCAAAGGAAGAGACAGCCTGGTGGATGGTGTGACCATCCAGACCGCTGGTGATGGTTGATGCGACAGGTGCCAAGGGAGTTCCCAGAGCACCCACCCGACCCATGTCTTCCTTCTCAGCAAGCACCTTTTAACCGTAACCGAATAGATGTGAAGACGCAGGCAGTATAACAAGAATAATTTTTTAGTATGTGCTCAAGAATAAACAAGTGTGTTTTAATTATTAGTGCAACAGTGAAAGGTAGAAACAGTTAAGGTAATGCAAAGAAAATAGCAGCCCTGACTAACTAAACTCTCCCTTCCTCTAATGCCAACAGACTCACCACTCTTTGGGTGAGGGAACACTTCTGACTGCAGCCTCTCCAGAGAGAACACTTCACTGTCTCTAGCTAGGCCTTGTATTTCCTTCCTTCCAGGTCTCACCCCTCTGGTCTCCACTGGGCAAGTTTTCTCTCCATAACTGCTGCCCCACCCAGTCGGACAGAAGAAGATGACATTGGATTTATATAACGCCCTCCACTCTGAATCTCAGAGCGGCTCACAATCTCCTTCATCTTCCTCCCCTACAACAAACACCCCTATGAGGTGGGTGGGGCTGAGAGTAGGCTTGCCAATCCCCAGGTCCCAGCGGGGGTTCTCCCGCTTTCCCAGACTCCTTCCCGCTCCCAGTCAGCTGGCCAGCGGGGAGAAGTCCCGCCCCCACAGCCACCATGTGCCTTTCCACCTCTGGAGGCTTCAGACTCTGCTTGGAAAGGCTTCCTCTTGGGATGTCTGTGTCTTTAAGGCTGAATGGGGGCGAGGGGAGTAGGTGGAACAAGATGGCTGCTCCCAGTGGCTGTGAAAGCAGCCCAGAGCCTCCCTTGGTTGCACAATCTTTTCAGAGGTCGTTTGCATAGGAAAGGTAAACTTGAACCTTTGGTTGCTCTGTGTTACTTTGAAGAAGTTGGAAGCTCATCAACTTGTGAGTAGAGATGCCATCCCCCGCTTCAGAGTCATCAGAAGGGGGGGGGGAATGTCTGCTGAGCGCTTCTTTATTCCGTGTGGAGATTGATTCCATAGGGTATAATGGAGAATTGATCTGGGGCTCTGGAGGGGCTGTCTTTTGAGATAGAAGCACCAAATTTTCAGCATAGCATCTGATGACTCTCCTCAAAATGCTCTCCAAGTTTCAAAAAGATTGGACCAAGGGGTGCAATTCTATGAGCCTCAAAAAAGGTGCCCCTATCCTTCATTATTTCCAATGGAGGGAAGGCATTTAAAAGGTGTGTGTTTCCTTTAAATGTGATGGCCAGAACTCCCTTTGGAGTTCAATTGTGCTTGTCACAACTTTGCTTATGGCTCCACCCCAAACGTCTCCTGGCTCCACCCCCAAAGTTTCCTGGCTCCACCCCCAAAGTCCTCAGATATTTCTTGAATTGGACTTGGCAACCCTAGCTGAGAGAGGTCTCCCGGAAGCTGCCCTTTCGAGGACAGCTCTGAGAGAGCTGTGGCTGACACAAGGCCATTCCAGCAGCTGCAAGTGGAGGAGTGGGGAATCCTGGGAAATGTAGGCCCTGTTACTATTCCAGTACAGGCTTCCCTGGAGCTTGTAGGCCTCACTAGGCCCAGGATCATGACAGCTGATACAAATCTGAGAGGGATAACTAACAATTTAGAAGACAGAAATGAAATGCAGAGTGACCCAGAAAGTTTCAGCCAATCTTCCCAACCTAGCAAAATGAAATTTTGTCAGAAGCCTTTTCCACATTCTCAATTTCCTCACTTGCAAGTTCCTGTTTTTTGGGAGGGAGGTTCTCATCTGCTTGTGTTTTGCTCCCTCTACTGGTCAACGTGATATTACATCTCTGTGTGTTCGCATATAAACCTGTCGTTTAATTCGGCAGGGAGATACGCATGACACAAACTGATGTATCAAATCAGGTGCTACAGGGAGCAAAATATGTGCAGAACAGAAAAAGCAAAAAAGAACTTACAAGCAAGGAAAATGAGAATGTGGAAGAGCCCAAAGATAAGAGTACTGCATTTTAGGAGCAAGGTAAAAAGGTAGTCCCCCGTTGCAAGCACCAGTCGTTCCGATTCTGGGGTGACGTCGCATCCTGACGTTTTCATGGCAGACTTTTTACAGGGTGGTTTGCCATTGCCTTCCCCAGTAATCTACACTTTGCCGCCGGTACTCATTTTACGGACCGTCGGAAGGATGGAAGACTGAGTCAACCTTGAGCCGGCTACCTGAACCCAGCTTCCTCCGGGATTGAACTCAGATCATCATGAGCAGAGAGCTCGGACTGCAGTACTGCAGCTTTGCCACTCTGCGCCACGGGGCTCCTCAGGAGCAAACTAGTCAAATGCATTAGGGGTGGGGAGAGATCCCAGACCACAGAGGAGAACAGTGAGGAGCATACAGGAGGGGCATTCATGCAGGACCAACCAAGGGCGCCTCTGGCTGCTCACAGACGTGTGTGCCCAAAAAACGTGTCTGTGCACAGTATGGCATTCCTCATTCTAGTCGCGATTGTCTTTTTGGTTTTTGCAGTCTTTCCAAAAATATTAACACCAAACAGTCCCTGTGGGTCCTTACAATCTTTGATATTTGGAAATAAGTTGAGAAAACAGACACGCAACAGCTGATCCATTCCATGTTGGGGGTATATTAGAGAAAAGCCAGGGATTAGCCTCTAGCCCTGAAACCTTTTCTTCCCTCCAGCTAAGGAGTACATTTAATTACATTAGTCTGTTTGTGGGGAGGCATTCAAAGACCCAAGCCATTCATTATCGTCTGCCCGGTCTAATTTCCTTTGTCTGTCTGCTGATGGCTTTGCAACAGTTCAGAGACGGGGCAGGCTTTGAGTGAGGGGTGACTGACTGACTGACAGCGTTCTCGCCCCACTGGTTTTACCAAGAGAGTGTGGGGATGTCTGGGTGTGCCTTGGCTCCCAAGATTTCCCCCTGGACACTCACACTGCCTGCCCCTCTTCTTTGCCCCTCTCTAATTCCACGCTAGGGAACGATGGTAAAAGGAGATAAATTGTTATAAAGGGAGCGGTTGGGGGATCATCGGTGAAATGGTTATGTTAGGCTTGGGACAAACCGTATGTTTTTATTTATTTATTTATTTATTTATAGTCTGTCTTTCTGACGGGGGCTCCTGGAAGATTATGTATTGGAAGAGTTGGAACCCTTTCCCTATGAAGAAAGGTTAAAACGCTTGGGGCTCTTCAGCTTGGAGGAATGTCAACTGAGGGAGTGACATGATAGAAGTTTACATAGAGAAGGCAGAGAAAGAAGTACTTTTCTCCCTTTCTCGCAATACGAGAACTCGTGGATACTCCATGAAATTACTGAGCAGTTGGGCTACAGTGAATAAAAGGAAGTACTTCTTCACCCAAAGGGTGATTAACTCGTGGAATTCACTGCCAGAGGAGGTGGTGGGCAGCTACAAGCTTCAAGAGGGGATTGGATAAACATCTGGAGCAGAGGTCCAATCAGTGGCTATTAGCCCACAGCATATTGCTGGAACTCTCTGTCTGGGGTAGGTGATGCTCTGTATTCTTGGTGCTTGGGAGGGGCCAGCTGTGAGAGGGCTTCTAGTGTCCTGGCCCCACTGGTTGACCTCCTCATTGCACCTGGGTTTTTTTGGCCACTGTGTGACACAGAGTGTTGGACTGGGATGAGCCTTTGGCCTGATCCAACATGGCTTCTCTTATGTCCTTAAGTCAATTACAGTCAACCTGATGGGACTTCTAATAAAAAGTGCAATAGAAGAAGAAGAAGACTGCAGATTTATACCCGCCATTCTCTCTGAATCAGAGACTCAGAGTAGCTTACAATCTCCTTATATCTTCTCCCCCCACAACAGACACCCTGTGAGGTAGGTGGGGCTGAGAGGGCAGCTGCCCTTTCAGGGACAACTCCTGCGAGAGCTCTGGCTGACCCAAGGCCATTCCAGCAGGTGCAAGTGGAGGACTGGGGAATCAAACCCGGTTCTCCCAGATAAAAGGTCTGCGCACTTCACCACTACAAACCGGCTCTCTGGGGCTTGGACTGCAGAAACCTGAAATGGAGCTGAAACTAACCGGAAACAAAGCATAAGCCTTTACATGTGTCAGCTCAAACAGTGCATCGGAGGGAAGGAAAGTTCTCCTTCCCTCCCCCCACCCCCGCCTTGGATGTGGCTTCAGGGGCCGACAAGGGTGCTGCTTTCAGCGGATTTGGGTGGGGGGAAGGCTCTTCATTCTCTGCTTGGCCCCCCTGCCAAAGCAACTGGGATAAGAAGAATTGGTGAAGATGGATATTCTGCCTCCGGATATCCAGTCTGAGCCATCTCCAAGATTGCACTGCCCACTTTTGTGCTGGAGGTAAGCGATGGAAGCCCTTGATGTTCTTTATCGCAAAGCAGGCAGCCGTATGAGCTGCCCGTCATACCGCCTCTCCCTGAAGTGGTCCTCGGCTTGCGTCTCCCACTTCTCTCTCGATTCGTCTTCCCCAGCCTGGCTCGCAATCGCAGACGTCTTGAAATCGGCGGCCAGGTCTGGGAAAGGGTCTCTTTCCTTCTCGCTATTCTCGTGTTGGTCCTCGAGCGGTAATGGCGGGCATCTTAAGTCTAAACTGCAGCTCGACAGGGCTTTTGCCTTAGGAGTACCTTTTCTTGAACTTGGGCAGACGGAATCCTCCAGAACTGACTGCTGATGAATTTCCCTTTTTCTGTCCCATCAGTTGCTTCAACCGAAGTGATCTCATGCTGGCAGGTCGCCTGGGAGATCGGTTTTGTTTCGTTGGCTTGCTTGCCTCTGGGGGAATGCCAGCTCTAAGGGCTTGGTCTTTTGTCATAGAGACCTTCATATGGAGGGTTTGATTGGGACTGGTCTGGATACTCATTTATTTATTTGCTTCGTTTGCACCCTGCCTTTCACCCAGGGCCAGCGCGTGGGAGTCAGCGAAATAGGTGGCCATCTCGTCACAACTTTGCCGCGGGGGGGCGCCCCCCCCCCGCTCATGTCGACCAGAACCTGGCATAACCGTCCCTTGCTGGGCAGCAGCGGGAGTGACTTTTGGCTGCTCTTGGGGGGGAGAGAGGTGGCCTCCGGGGTCCCGGCATCTGCCCCTCCCAAATGCGGTTTGGACCCATTCCTTGCTGGGCAGCGTCAGGAGACACTTTGGGCCGCTCTTGGGGGGGAGGGAGGTGGCCTCCGAAGCTCCGGCCTCTGCCACTCCTGATTGCGGCTCGGCCCATCCATTGCCCATCCCTCTCCCGAGGGAGCTGGGAAGAGGCCGTCATCTTCCCAGCTCCCTTTGAGAGGGAGAGAGCTGGGCCGAGCGCTCGCGCGAAGAACATAGAAGGGGGGCACTGGCTCAGGGTGTGGCGTGGGGCACCAGAAACCCTAGCCCTGGGCCTTCTTTCACCCCAGTTGGTGGCTTACATCATTCTTCCGCCTTCTGTTTTAGCCTCACAACCATCCTGTGAGGTGGGTTAGGCTAAGAGAGCGTGTGACTGGCCCAAGGTCACCTAGCAAGCTTCTGTGGCACCAGTGGGGGATTCACATCTGGGTCTCCCAGGTGCTAGTCCAGGGGTGGCCAGACTGAGCTTGGAGCCACACGGGGCTCTTCCACACACACACATTGTGTGGGCTCTCGATGCCCCCATTGGCCTTCTTGGAGAAGGCATTTCTCTCTTTAAATCATTTCTCCAAACCAAGCTTAGTAAACCAATTGGTGACATCAGGGGCATGGCCTAATATCCAAACGAGTTCTCGCTGGGCTTTCCCTACAAAGTAGCCCATGTGTAACATTGGTGGCATCAGGGGTGTGGCCTAATATGCAAATGAGTTCCTGCTGGGCTTTCCCTACAAAATAGACCTTAGTAAAACAATGGCGACATCAGGGGCATGGCCTAATACGCAAATTGAGTCCCTCCTGGGCTTTCCCTGCAAAATAGCCCGACGCGAAACAATGGTGACATCAGGGGGGTCCCCCCCCCAGCCTGGTTTCCCAAGTGTAGTTGCCCCTTCTTAAGGGTGTGACCAGTCTTCCCTCCAAGCTGAGTTGTGTGAGCTAGCTCACAGATTTTTAGCCTCCAGCTCAGATTTTTGTCTGAGCTCAGGAAGGAGGACCCCCAGAGCACGCTCATTGATTCAGCAGCTCACAACATTAATGCCAGTCGCCGACAAGAATTTTTGCTCGCAAGACTCTGCGGCTTAGAGGGAACGTAGGTGGTGACCCGTCCCAGCGCTGGGTGTTCCGCGAGTCCGTTGACATTGTGAGCGCTCTAAGGAGAGCTCGTTGCAGGCGCAGCCAAGTGGAGCTGCTCGAAAGGCCGGAGGGGAGCCACTTGCAAGATCCCCCAGCAAAGAGCAGGCCGGGCAAGGCAGAGCTTTCCTCGAACTTTAAAAGTCCCGAGTCATACATTTTCACGCCCATCTAATCGTTTCTGGATTTATGCTCCAGTCACCACTGAAGGTCACACGTCTTTATTATGCGGAGGAGAGCAGCCAGCTCCAGCGGGTTTCCGAGAGAGCCCATCTGCTCTCTCGCCGGAGGCTCCCGGGTATTTCATTGGGGGAGTCAGCTGGTCGGAGGACGTAGACTCCTTGGCCCTCGTGGCCGGCTTGCATCAGGTTGCACGCTGCTGCCTATTTTGAGCCTCGAGGGGCGTGTGCCAGGCCCATCAATCGTGAAAACACTGCAGCCATCAAAAGGTGCTGTCAACAGAAATTGCAGTTGGACCTGATGCCTGACAGGGGGAAGCCGTCTACAGCACAACCGAGTCTTCAGGACAAAGTCTTGAGTCCTTAAAGGACCAACGAAGTTTTATTCCAGGTATAAGCTTTCGTGTGCTTGCTGCACACAAAAGTTTATACTGGAATTAAGCTTGAGAGCCTGTGTTTGGTGTAGGGGTTAAGTGTGCGGACTCATATCTGGAGAACCGGGTTTGATACCCCACTCCTCCACTTGCATCTGCTGGAATGGCCTGGGGTCAGTCCATAGCTCTCATAGGAGTTGTCCTTGAAAGGGCAGCTGCTGTAAGAGCTCTCTCAGCCCCACCACCTCACAGGTGTTTGGTTAAGTGTGCGGACTCTTATCTGGGAGAACCGGTTGGATTCCCTCCTCCACTTGCACCTGCTGGAATGGCCTTGGGTCAGCCATAGCTCTAATAGAGAGCCAGTCTGGTGTAGTGGTTAAATGTGCAGACTCTTATCTGGGAGAACCGGGTTTGATTCCCACTCCTCCACTTGCACCTGCTGGAATGGCCTGGGGTCAGCCCTAGCTCTCATAGGAGTTGTCCTTGAAAGGGCAGCTGCTGTAAGAGCTTCTCAGCCCCACCCACCTCATAGGGTGTCTGTTGTGGGATGGAGGGAGTAGAGGAGATTGTGACCGCTCTGAGATTCAGAGTATAGGGCAGGATATAAATCCAATATCTTCCTCCTCTTCTTTGTTGGTCTTCAAGATGTCACTGGACTGAGACTTCATTCTAGGGTTGCCAGGTCTGACTCAGGAAATATCTGTAGACTTTGGGGGTGGGGTGGGGTGGAACAAGGTTGTAACAAGCACCATTGGACTCCGAAGGGAGTTCTGGTCCTCACATTTAAAGGGACCCTGCTCCTTTTAAATGCCTTCCTTTTATTGAAATAATGGAGGATGGTGGTACATAGAATTTGGGGGCCCCCCCGTCCAGTCTTTTTTCAAATTGGGGTTTTGGGGGGCTGCTGAAGGAGGCGGAGCCAGCCACAAAATAGCTGCCGCAGCTTACCTTCAGTCCCTCAAGGAAGATCCTTGTGCTGTAGTGGCTGCTATCCCCAAGGGAAATTTTAGAAAATCTGCCCAACCAATCAGATCTCAGTGACCAATCAGAAGCACTGTTGGGCAGGAGCCTCACTTGACTCCACCCACTTTTTGAAAACACTTGACAGGTGCCAGGAAAGGGGTTTGCACACCCTGGCACCCTGTTGGAGACCACTGGATTGGAACTTAGTTAAACACTACTTTTTTCAAGTTTACTAACCGGGCACCCGCGCACCGTTTTCTTAGAATAATGCTTGTCGCTTCAATTTGACCCCTGCAAGAGCCTTCGTGTTGAATTTGCTCCGATGCTTAAATTCATTTTGCTCAGTTTGTAGGTTGCAAACTGTAACTGTCAAAGCTTTACATTTAGCGAGGGCTTTTTGGGGTAGAAAAAGCCCAGCAGGAACTCATTTGCATATTAGGCCAAACCCTGGTGTCACAGTTGTTTCACACGGACCTTTTTGGTAGGAAAATGTGCGGATTGGTTTATTGTCTATTGTTTTTAATATTCTATGTGGTTTTTAACTTGTTGTAGCTGCCCTGAGCCCGTTAGGGGAGAGCGGGATATAATTTGATTTAAAAAATTAAAATTAAAAGCCCCAACAGGACTCATTTGCATATTTAGGCCACACCCCGACACCAAGCCAGCCAGAACTGCATTCCTGCTCCAAAAAAAGTCCTGCGTTTAAACTATTTAATATGGAAAGCAAAACCTTTAATGGATTCCCCGATACCAGCATGTCCCGAAATGGTAAAGATTCACAGGTGGAGAGAACGTCTGTGAAGTCCTTGTTCCTTTTGGCTTTTTTGATCTCTGCCGGCTGCATTTGCTTATTGCGGCTCCTTTTCTGAAGTAATCTCATTTGTTAAGCCAACAGAGCGCGCGCTGCTTCCAATTTATTAGAGGAGCTTGCAAAGTGTGGTGACAGCAATTGGAGAATCTTCTTTCTTATGAACCAGATTTAGCGTTCCCTGGAAATGCGTTTGGGGAACATAATGTGTTTGCCGATAAAACCTGTTGCAGTGAACGGAAGCCAAAAGTCTCTCTAAGCGGAGAGTCTGCTTTCTCTGTCGGTGTTAGACACGATTGTGCCACCCACCAAATAAAAGCTGGCACAGTCAAGGTTTGCTTTTTCCCTCTTCCCTTAAGTAAATATTTCCATAGCAAGCAGCAGCTACAGAACCTTGGGGGGGAAGATACTTCTAGCAAGAGCAGTTTCTTCACCTGCAGTATAAAGAAGAAGACGACGACGACGACATTGGATTTATAACCCTCCACCCTGAATCAGAGTCTCAGAGCAGCTCACAATCTCCTTTATCTTCTTCCAGTTTGGAGGTGCAGAGCCAGTTTGGTGCAGTGGTTAAGCGTGTGGACTCTTATCTGGGAGATCTGGGTTTGATTCCCCACTCCTTCACTTGCACCTGCTGGAATGGCCCTGGGTCAGCCATAGCTCTCTTATCTGGGAGATCCGGGTTTGATTCCCCACTCGTTCACTTGCACCTGCTGGAATGGCCCTGGGTCATCCAGAGCTCTCTTATCTGGGAGATCCGGGTTTGATTCCCCACTCCTCCACTTGCACCTGCTGGAACAAACTCAAGTGTGTTAAATAGATTTCTTGTTATTTTGCCTGCCATGTGAAGAAATGGCACAAACTGAAGTCTTTCATCTTTCTTATCCACTCCACTCACAACACAGCCCAATTTTGATACCTGATTTCATCTTTCCCAGTTCTCTTTAGCTTTTCCCTTAACCCCACTTTAAGCTGTAACTCAGGGGTGTCAAACATGCAGCCCGGGGGCCAAAGCAAGCCCCCCCAGAGGGCTCCTATCAGACCCCTGAGCAACTGGCTGCCATCTGCTTCCTTCTCCCTCTCTCTTGCTTCCTTCTCCCTCTCTCTTGCTTCCTTCTTCATAACAGCTTGCTTTGCAAGGCTTGCTCAATCGCACAGGAGCTACAGAGCAAAACCTCTATTTTCTTCATTGGCTGAGGCTCCTTCATTGGGGAGGAAGGAGAGCTTGCTTTATCAGGCTCTCTCCCATAACAGAGCTAGAAGAAGAAGAAGAAGATATTGGATTTATATCCCGCCCTCCACTCCGAAGAGTCTCAGAGCGGCTCACAATCTCCTTTCCCTTCCTCCCCCACAACAGACACCCTGTGAGGTAGATGAAGATATTGGATTTACATCCCGCCCTCCACTCCGCAGAGTCTCAGAGCGGCTCACAATCTCCTTTCCCTTCCTCCCCCACAACAGACACCCTGTGAGGTAGATGAAGATATTGGATTTGTATCCTGCCCTCCACTCAGAAGAGTCTCAGAGCGGCTCACAATCTCCTTTACCTTCCTCCCCCACAACAGACACCCTGTGAGGTGGGTGGGGCTGGAGAGGGCTCTCACAGCAGCTGCCCTTTCAAGGACAACCTCTGCCAGATCTATGGCTGACCCAAGGCCATGCTAGCAGGTACAAATGGAGGAGTGGGGAATCAAACCCGGTTCTCCCAGATAAGAGTCCGCACACTTAACCACTACACCAAACTGGCTACTGCACCAACCTCTCTTCCTTCTATTGGCTGAGATTCCTCCTCCTCCTGGTCCCCTGGGGATGGAAGGAAAGAGCCAGAGCTCCTTTGGCCAGTTCCCTGGATCCCTTGAGAGAGACACAAAGAAAGCACCTTTAAGAACAATGAGTGCTAATGTTTTAAGCACGTTTTATTTTAAGGGTTTTTTTTTAAAAAAAGTATTTAATTGTGTTTTTCTATGTCCTTTGTAAGGTTTATATCTCTGCTACCTGGCATTACATTTTATGACACATGGCCCGGCCTGACAAGATCTCATTTACGTCAGATCCGGACCTCATAACAAAAGAGTTTGATACCCCTGCAAACTGATCCTGGGGTTGCTGAGCGTGTCACTAGGCAAGGGGATTGGGGGTGGGGACATGGGGGGGGGCCTGCACCATTGCATGTGCTGTTATGTCACTTCCAGCGAAAACCCAGAAGCGATGGAGGGTAGCTCTAGGAATTGCCGGAAGCTCTATGCTTTTTCTGTAGAATTTCTAGCAGTTTCTAGAGCTACCTTCTGTCATTTCCAGGTTTTCGATGGTGATGTAACAGCGTATGCAATCCCACTGTTTCCCCCTGCCCTCCTGCTGCCTTCTGGAGCACTGGCAGACCACAGGAATTTGGGGTGGGGGAATCCCCCCCCCCCTTTACCAGGGGACTGGCAAGCCTAGTTTGTTGTGGGTTTCTTTATTTCAGTTTTTGCTTTCATTTAATCTTCTGAACCAGTGTAATATCTGCTACTTCATGCTTTATAAAATGATGCCACAGAATTAGAGTTGCCAGCTGGAGATTTGGGGGCAAAGGCTGGGGGGGCTGGGATTCGGGGAGAGAGAGACTTCGGCCTTAGCGTCTACCCTCCGAAGCTGCCTTTTTCTCGGGGAGAACTGATGTCTACTCTGGATCTCATTTGCAATTTTGGGAGAACTCTAGGCCCTGCCAGGAGATTGGTAACCCTACTATGGTTGCCAACGCTGGTGTGGGAAATTCCTGGAGATTGGGGAGCGGTGACTGGGAATAGAAGAGAGCTCAGAAGCGATGGGATGGCCTTGGGTCAGCCATAGCTCTGGCAGAGGTTGTCCTTGAAAGGGCAGCTGCTGTGAGAGCCCTCTCAGCCCCACCCACCTCACAGGGTGTCTGTTGTGGGGGAGGAAGGGAAAGGAGATTGTGAGCCGCTCTGAGACTCTTCGGAGTGGAGGGCGGGATATAAATCCAATATCTTCATCTACCTCCCAGGGTGTCTGTTGTGGGGGAGGAAGGTAAAGGAGATTGTGAGCCGCTCTGAGACTCTTCGGAGTGGAGGGCAGGATATAAATCCAATATCTTCATCTACCTCACAGGGTGTCTGTTGTGGGGGAGGAAGGGAAAGGAGATTGTGAGCCGCTCTGAGACTCTTCGGAGTGGAGGGCGGGATATAAATCCAATATCATCATCTTCTTCTTCGATGTGATGGCATGCAGGCCTGTAGCTGCAGGGGGGCCGGGGGACTAGACCCCTCCACCCAACCCTCTTCCCACCCCCGAGAGCATGAGAGAGAGCTGTGGCCGGGCGGCTGGCCGCTGGAAGAAGCAGCCAAGCCCCCACGGCCCCCACACCCAAAATTGTATGCTCTGCACCTCCGCACCCAAAAATTTCTGACTATAGGACTGATGGCATGGAATCTGTTCTTTGAAACAGCTGTTTCCTTCAGGGGATCAGACTTTTGTTGGAGGCCTGGGACAAGCGTATTTAGGGTTGCCAGATCCCGTTCAAGAAATATCTGGGGACTTTGGCAATTTCCTTGAGCGCCCACGAGTTCTTGTGTTGTGAGAAAGGGAGAAAAGTACTTCTTTCTCTACTTTCTCTATCCCATGCATAACTTTGTACACTTCTGTCATGTCACCCCTCAGTTGATGTTTCTCCAAGCTAAAGAGCCCCAAGCGCGGGGAGGGCGGGATACAAATAAAAAATTATTATTATTATTATTAACCTTTCTTCGTAGGGAAAGGGCTAAGCTTCTCTTACCATCAGGAAACTTCTCATAACGTACTCTCTTGTAAACAGTCTCAATTTCTGGAAAAGCAGAAAACAAGTCCAGGAGAGCAAGTTTGGTTTAGTGGTTAAGTGTGCGGACTCTTATCTGGGAGAACCGGGTTTGATTCCCCACTCCTCCACTTGCACCTACTGGAATGGCCTTGGGTCAGCCATAGCCCTGGCAGAGGTTGTCCTTGAAAGGGCAGCTGCTGTGAGAGCCCTCTCCAGCCCCACCCACCTCACAGGGTGTCTGTTGTGGGGGAGGAAGGGAAAGGAGATTGTGAGCCGCTCTGAGACTCTTCGGAGTGGAGGACGGGATATAAATCCAGTATCTTCATCTACCTCACAGGGTGTCTGTTGTGGGGGAGGAAGGGAAAGGAGATTGTGAGCCGCTCTGAGACTCTTCGGAGTGGAGGGCGGGATATAGATCCAATATCTTCATCTACCTCACAGGGTGTCTGTTGTGGGGGAGGAAGGGAAAGGAGATTGTGAGCCGCTCTGAGACTCTTCGGAGTGGAGGGCGGGATATAGATCCAATATCTTCATCTACCTCACAGGGTGTCTGTTGTGGAGGAGGAAGGGAAAGGAGATTGTGAGCCGCTCTGAGACTCTTCGGAGTGGAGGGCGGGATATAGATCCAATATCTTCATCTACCTCACAGGGTGTCTGTTGTGGAGGAGGAAGGTAAAGGAGATTGTGAGCCGCTCTGAGACTCTTCGGAGTGGAGGGCGGGATATAGATCCAATATCTTCATCTACCTCACAGGGTGTCTGTTGTGGGGGAGGAAGGTAAAGGAGATTGTGAGCCTCTCTGAGACTCTTCGGAGTGGAGGGCGGGATATAGATCCAATATCTTCATCTACCTCACAGGGTGTCTGTTGTGGGGGAGGAAGGGAAAGGAGATTGTGAGCCGCTCTGAGACTCTTCGGAGTGGAGGGCGGGATATAAATCCAATATCTTCATCTACCTCACAGGGTGTCTGTTGTGGGGGAGGAAGGGAAAGGAGATTGTGAGCCGCTCTGAGACTCTTCGGAGTGGAGGGCGGGATATAAATCCAATATCTTCTTCTTCTTCCACACAGTCCCCTTCAGGTAGTTGACTAGCAGGATGCAGTCATCCCAAACTTCACTTCCTCAGGGCCATAAAATACCAGGTCCCTTCAGCCTTTCACCCTAAGGCTTGTTTTCCAGACCCCTGGCCTGACCCTTGAATTCCTTGGCTGTCTCACCCAGGGTTGCCAGCCTCCAGGTGAGGCCTGGAGATCTCCTGCTTTTGCAACTGATCTCCAGCTGGCAGAGATCAGCTCCCCTGGAGAAAATGTTAAACACAACTGGAACCCGTGTTCTCGATGGATAATAAAAGGGAATCACCGGAAACAATGTAACTTTCACAAAACAGTTTACAAATATATTTAGTGCAAACTGAATTGAACAAAAAAGGACATATAGAGTATGAATATAGAGTATGAATAATGTCCCCACAAAGTCTTTCCACAGCCTGAAAGTCGGCTTCTTCTAATCGACACAGGGGCGGGCAAAATCCTTTGAACTCAGCGTTCAACTCCAAATGGCACGGAGGAAGTAAAGAGGACTCACTTATTGCAGGGCTCCTCACGATTTCGACAGAATGTGCTTCGTCAGCCTCCTTCTCTCAACGTTATGTGGAGCCTTAACTAAATGTTCTTTACACGTGGATTAACGCATGCTCTTCTACAGGTGCTGCTGGCTCTCCTGTACATTGTTTCCGGCGATTCCCTTTTATTATCCCCTGGCGAAAATGGCTGCTTGGAAGGGTGGGCTCTATGGCATTGTATCCCGCTGAGGCCCCTCCCCTCCGCAAACCCCACCCCCTCCCAGATCTACCCCCAAAGTCTCCAGGTATTTTCCAACACTGGCCTGGCAACCAAACTTTCACCTGTTTTAGTTTGGCTCAGAGTTGAACCCTGGAGTTGGTCAGTATCATCGGTTTGGGTTTTTTTTTACGGTAATTGTTTTTTTCAAAATGCAGATTTCTCACAATTTATATTCGACAAAAGGACCATCCGACCCCCTTAGAACCGGTGGGCTGATTAGCTTTGTGCAAAATTTGCATGAGATGGGGAGATGGAAAAAGACCTGCCATTACAACATTACTTCTAACAACTATTACGCTGTAGATTCTTACCAATCAGTTGCATTTGTAAAAAAAAAAATTAGACATTGCCTTAATTATTACTTGGCAGCGAATACCAAGTAACTGCCATTACAACAGTTATTGCTTCTAACAACTATTACGCTGTAGATTCTTACCAATCAGTTGCATTTGTAAAAAATTTTAGACGTTGCCTTAATTATTACTTGGCAGGCATACAAGGAGCTAAATTTAATATTTTTCTTGCGAATGCAATCTCTTGGTTCACTATGCAATGGAAATATATAGTTGGCTACAACTTGAACAGCACATTCCACCACTAATATTGCGTGTGAGATTTAATTGATTTGAAACAAATTCGTACAAGAATCTCAAGTTTTTAAAGAACAGGTTATGAACTTATTTTTTCCTTATGTATATCACGCCTGTGATGCTTGGAACTTGTACAGTAATAAAAGTACAACTGAGCAAGCCCTTCTCTCACTTCTCAGAATTAGGGAGCTGTTCTGCTAGAAGGTCTGAGTGCATTTCCAAAAAGCTCCAGAAGCGATGGGTGTTTGCAGAAGGAAAGGAGACCTGATTGTGACCGTAGGATCTGCAGGCGTCAGGGCACAACACAAGATGACTTCCCGCCCTTCTGTTGCTCTCTCTTAGGTCTGATGTCAAATGCTTGCCGTCAGGGGGTGAATGCTACGGTTACAAATGAGTGGCACTCGTTGGCACCTGTTCTTCCTTGTAACCGGTCTAAGGGCAGGGTTCTCTCCCCCCCCCCGCCCTTCTAAGCACCTAACGTTCAACGCTTGCTCTGAGAAACCAAGCCAGTGAAAAACATGGCCCTTGATTTTTAGTGAATAGTATTTGAATTTGTAGTGCAAGGTATAAAAAAAACCAGGGAATCTTGATTGGATCTTTGTGCGGAGAGTGCTGTTTCCCCCCTCTCCTTCCCTGGTTCTTCTGTGCTCAGACAAGGTGGAGCTCGCAGCCCAACTGAGAGGTGGGAACGATCCGTTTTTGGCAACGAGGACGGTAAGGCAGACTTCTGACGTGTGGGGCTCTGAGGTTGTGGTCCCCCCCTTTTCAAAGTTTGGCTATGTCACCTGGGAAGCCTGATTGTAATAGCCCTTTAAAACTCATCTCCAAATCCAGTTATTTTAAAAAAAAAATGCCAGTTAAGAGAGATGCTGAAAATAAGGTTTAAGATGAGTTTTATCTGGGCTCAAGAATTACATGAGCTCTTTGGAATGATTCTCATGGATTGTAAGGATGTAATTTCAGTTGTTGCGTTACATGTATGTTGTAAGGAGGGTGGAGAACCCTGCTTTGGAGAGTTACAAAAACTCCTCTTATTTTTTTTTTAAGTACAGTTTTTATCTTGCTGTTCCTCCAAGAGCAGCTCAGGGTAAATAATTCAATTCTGTCGTCACAAAGTCTCTGTGAGGTCGGGTAGCCTAAGGGGAAATAACTGTCCCAAGATCAACCAATGAACATGGTGGTTTAATGGGGATTTTAATCCAGCTCTTCCGGATTGTAGCCTCCCTCCTATACCGCACTGGCTCTCTTAAAGGCATAAAAAGCAGCTTTGCAGTGCTGGGCCAGCCCAAAATTCAACTGGCCCAGGACCTGATTTTCCGTAGCAGCCAACCTCATGCCTCTAGAACTGCCCCAAGTACATCATGAAGGCTGCCCTTTGTTGTTTGTTTTTGGGAGAAGTGTCATGTCTCTGAGCATGGAGCTTCCATTTAGCTAGAGCGGCCAGTCTGGTGTAGTGGTTAAGTGTGCGGACTCTTATCTGGGAGAACCGGGTTTGATTCCCCACTCCTCCACTTGCGGCTGCTGGAATGGCCTTGGGTCAGGCATAGCTCTTGCAGAGTTGTCCTTCAAAGGGCCACTTCTGTGAGAGCTCTCTCAACCCCACAGGGTGTCTGTTGTGGGGAAGAAGATAAAGAAGATTGTGAGCCACTCTGAGACTCAGAGTGGAGGGTGGGATATAAATCCAATATCATCAAACAGTCAGTCCTGGAACATTTAGAAAAGATGTCTGTGATTACTAAGAGCCAGCATGGGTTTCTCAAGAACAAGTCATGTCAGACTAAACTGATCTCTTTTTTTTGAGAAAGTGACTACCTTGCTGGATCAGAGGAATGCTGTAGACATCGTGTATTTTGATTTCAGAAAGGCTTTTGATAAGGTTCCACATACTATCCTTGTTCACAAGTTGGTAAAATGTGGTTTGGATCCTGTTACTGTTAGGTGGATCTGTAACTGGTTGACAGATCGCACCCAAAGAGTGCTTGTGAATGGTTCCTCATCCTCTTGGAGAGGAGTGACAAGTGGAGTGCCTCAAGGTTCTGTCCTGGGACCTGTTTTGTTCAACATCTTTATCAGTGATTTGGATGAAGGAATAGAGGGAATGCTTATTAAATTTGCAGATGATACTAAATAGGGAGGGGTTGCAAATACAGTAGAAGACAGAAACAGGATATAGGATGACCTTGGCAGGCTGGAAAACTGGGCTAAAACCAGCAAAATGAATTTTAACAGAGAGAAATGTAAAGTTCTGCATTTAGGTAGGAAAAATCCAATGCATAGTTATAGGATGGGGGAGACTTGTCTTAGCAGTAGTATGTGTGAAAAGGATTTAGGGGTCTTAGTGGACCATACACTAAACATAAGTCAACAGTGTGATGTGGTGGCTAAAAAGGCAAATGCAATTTTGGGCTGTATCAACAGAAGTATTGTGTCCTGATTACATGAAGTGATGGTATCGCTTTACTCTGCTCTAGTGAGACCTCACCTGGAGTCTTGTATTCAGTTTTGGGCACCACATTTTAAGAAGGCTATAGACAAGCTAGAACGGGTCCAGAGGAGGAGGATGAAGATGGTGAGGGGTCTGGAGACCAAGTCCTATGAGGAAAGGTTGAAGGAGCTGGGGATGTTTAGCCTGGAGAGGAGACGGCTGAGAAGTGATATGATCACCATCGTCAAGTCCTTGAAGGGCTGTCCTATAGAGGATGGTGTGGAATTGTTTTCTGTGGCCCAGGAAGGTAGGACCGGAACCAACGGATTGAAATTAAATCAAAAGAGTTCCTGACTCAACATTAGGATGAACTTCCTGACAGAGCGATTCCTCAGTGGAACAGGCTTCCTTGAGAGCTGGTGGGCTCTCCTTCCTTGGAGGTTTTTCAACAGAGGCTAGATGGCCATCTGACAGCAGTGCAGGTCCTGTGACTTTAGGGGGAGGGGTTTGTGAGTTTCCTGCACTGTGCAGAGGGTTGGACTAGATGTCCCTGGAGGTCCCTTCCAATTCTATGATTCCTCCTCCTCCTCCTTGGATTGATGCAAGCTCCACATATCTGGGTAATCTAGGTTGTTGTTTTTTGTGAAAAAGCCCTTCAGGCAGGTAGACATCACACTCCATCTTGTGTAACGAGGTTCCGGAAGTTAATTGAGTACTGTGTAAATAAAGAAACGTTTTCTTCCACTTGACCTAAATCTGGTTTCAATGGTTTTTTTTTAACTGAGGGAATTAATAGGAAGAAGAAGAAGATATTGGATTTATATCCTGCCCTATACTCGGATTCTCAGAGTCTCAGAGTGGTCACAATCTCCTTTACCTCCCCACTCTCCACAACAGACATCCTGTGAGGAAGGTGGGGCTGAGAGAGCTCTTACAGCAACTGCTCTTTCAAGGACAACTCCTGCGATAGCTATGACCGACCCAAGGCCATTCCAGCAGGTGCATGTGGAGGAGTGGGGAATCAAACCCGGTTCTTCCGGATAAGAGTCCGCACACTTAACCACTACACCAAACTGGCTCTCTTTCAAATTGGGAACCCACCCAATATGAAAGTTAGAAAAGAGAGCCGAAAATTCCGCTTTCTGCTTTTGGTTGCTGGGCTTCTGCTGACTCTGTCTCCTCCGAAAAACTTGCAAGCCCGCATTTTTTTGCTGCTGCGTAGGGCACGACAGGTTATCTTTGCGGCCAGTTGCGGATTCCTTCCCCCCAGGGTGCCAATCGAGATGGAAAAGCCTCATTCGTTGCCGGCTGTGTGATTTGCAAGCAACATATATTAGAGCTAACCTTGTGAAATCTGACAGGCGCTAATAAACTCCGGGCTGCCCTGGGGCACAGCTGCAAGGTGGAAATTTTTCCAGTGCTATATTTTTGGTGCTGGGAACTGTTGTATTTCATTGGTTCATAAAGCTAATAACAATGATTGCACGACTTTGCCCATTCAATATTGAGCAAACCTGGCAGTTTCGGAACTAATATTTTGCGAGAGCAGAGCCAGGGAATGGCAAAGCACGTCTGTTCATCTCTTACCAGAGTGGTGCAGTGGCTCAGACAGAGTGTTGGATTAGGATCTAAGAGACACAGGTCCAAATCCCTACTCTGCTCCGTGGATGTGCACTGGTGACTTTTGAGCAGTCAGCCTAGCCTACCTCCCAGGGTTGGTATGACGATAAAACAGAGGAGAGGAGAATGATGCCTGCTGCTTGGGGGTTCCCATTGGGAAATTGTAGAATCTTAGAGTTGGAAGGTGCTTCCAGGGTCATCTAGTCCAAGCCCCTTCGCAATGCAGGAAATTCACAAGGACCTCCCCCTACAGAAGCACCTCCAGTGACCTCAGGACATTTTTTCTCCAGCCCTGTTGACAACAGTGGGTGAGACCCGTTTTGGGTTGGCTGTGCTGATCCAGTGGGCTTAAAACCTCCCTCTCAGAGGTCAGTGGGTAAACACCTTCACTTTACTTCTTCACCCAAAGGGTGATTAACACCTCCTGCTCCAGGAGGTGGTGGCAGCTACAAGCATAGTCAGCTTCAAGAGGGGATTGGATGAACATCTGGAGCAGAAGTCCATCAATGGCTATTAGCTACAGCATATTGTTCGAACTCTGTCTGGGGCAAGTGATGCTCTGCATTTTTGGTGCTTGGGAGAGGTGATAGTGTGAGGGCTTCTGGTATCCTGGCCCCAATGATGGTCCTCCTGATGGCACCTGGGTTTTTGGCCACTGTGTGACACAGAGTGTTGCACTGGATGGGTCATTGGCCTGATCCAACATGGCTTCTCTTATGTTCTTATGTGACACAGAGTGTTGGACTGGATGAGCCACTGGCCTGATCCAACATGGCTTCTCTTATGTTCTTATGTGACACAGAGTGTTGGACTGGAGGGGCCACTGGCCTGATCCAACAGGGCTTCTCTTATGTTCTTAGTTGTGACACAGAGTGTTGGACTGGAGGGGCCACTGGCCTGATCCAACAGGGCTTCTCTTATGTTCTTATGTGACACAGTGTTGGACTGGATGGGTCATTGTCCTGATCCAACATGGCTTCTCTTATGTTCTTATGTGACACAGAGTGTTGGACTGGAGGGGCCACTGGCCTGATCCAACATGGCTTCTCTTATGTTCTTATGTGACACAGAGTGTTGGACTGGAGGGGCCACTGGCCTGATCCAACAGGGCTTCTCTTATGTTCTTATGTGACACAGTGTTGGACTGGATGGGTCATTGTCCTGATCCAACATGGCTTCTCTTATGTTCTTATGTGACACAGTGTTGGACTGGATGGGTCATTGTCCTGATCCAACATGGCTTCTCTTATGTTCTTATGTGACACAGAGTGTTGGACTGGATGAGCCACTGGCCTGATCCAACATGGCTTCTCTTTTGTTCTTATGTGACACAGAGTGTTGGACTGGATGGGCCACTGGCCTGATCCAACAGGGCTTCTCTTATGTGACACAGAGTGTTGGACTGGAGGGGCCACTGGCCTGATCCAACATGGCTTCTCTTATGTTCTTATGTGACACAGAGTGTTGGACTGGATGGGCCATTGGCCTGATCCAACATGGCTTCTCTTATGTTCTTATGTGACACAGTGTTGGACTGGATGGGTCATTGTCCTGATCCAACATGGCTTCTCTTATGTTCTTATGTGACACAGAGTGTTGGACTGGATGAGCCACTGGCCTGATCCAACATGGCTTCTCTTTTGTTCTTATGTGACACAGAGTGTTGGACTGGAGGGGCCACTGGCCTGATCCAACAGGGCTTCTCTTATGTGACACAGAGTGTTGGACTGGAGGGGCCACTGGCCTGATCCAACAGGGCTTCTCTTATGTTCTTATGTGACACAGAGTGTTGGACTGGATGGGCCACTGGCCTGATCCAACATGGCTTCTCTTATGTTCTTATGTGACACAGAGTGTTGGACTGGATGGGCCATTGGCCTGATCCAACATGGCTTCTCTTATGTTCTTATGTGACACAGTGTTGGACTGGATCGGTCATTGTCCTGATCCAACATGGCTTCTCTTATGTTCTTATGTGACACAGAGTGTTGGACTGGATGAGCCACTGGCCTGATCCAACATGGCTTCTCTTTTGTTCTTATGTGACACAGAGTGTTGGACTGGATGGGCCACTGGCCTGATCCAACAGGGCTTCTCTTATGTGACACAGAGTGTTGGACTGGAGGGGCCACTGGCCTGATCCAACAGGGCTTCTCTTATGTTCTTATGTGACACAGAGTGTTGGACTGGATGGGCCACTGGCCTGATCCAACATGGCTTCTCTTATGTTCTTATGTGACACAGAGTGTTGGACTGGATGGGCCATTGGCCTGATCCAACATGGCTTCTCTTATGTTCTTATGCGACACAGAGTGTTGGACTGGATGGGCCACTGGCCTGATCCAACATGGCTTCTCTTATGTTCTTATGTGACACAGAGTGTTGGACTGGAGGGGCCACTGGCCTGATCCAACAGGGCTTCTCTTATGTTCTTATGTGACACAGAGTGTTGGACTGGATGGGCCACTGGCCTGATCCAACATGGCTTCTCTTATGTTCTTATGTGACACAGAGTGTTGGACTGGAGGGGCCACTGGCCTGATCCAACAGGGCTTCTCTTATGTTCTTATGTGACACAGAGTGTTGGACTGGAGGGGCCACTGGCCTGATCCAACATGGCTTCTCTTACGTTCTTATGTGACACAGAGTGTTGGACTGGATGGGCCATTGGCCTGATCCAACATGGCTTCTCTTATGTTCTTATGCGACACAGAGTGTTGGACTGGATGGGCCACTGGCCTGATCCAACATGGCTTCTCTTATGTTCTTATGTGACACAGAGTGTTGGACTGGAGGGGCCACTGGCCTGATCCAACAGGGCTTCTCTTATGTTCTTATGTGACACAGAGTGTTGGACTGGATGGGCCACTGGCCTGATCCAACATGGCTTCTCTTATGTTCTTATGTGACACAGAGTGTTGGACTGGATGGGCCACTGGCCTGATCCAACATGGCTTCTCTTCTGTTATTATGTGACACAGAGTGTTGGACTGGATGGGCCATTGGCCTGATCCAACAGGGCTTCTTTTATGTTCTTATGTGACACAGAGTGTTGGACTGGATCAGCCATTGGCCTGATCCAACATGGCTTCTCTTATGTTCTTAGCTCACGGATTTTTAGCCTCCAGCTCACACATTTTTGTCTTAGCTCAGGAAGGATGACCCCGGAGCACACTTAATTTATTTACGCAGTAGCTCACAACTTTTATGCTAGTAGCTCACAACTTTAATACCAGTCCAGGGGTGGAATTCTAGCAGGAGCGCCTTTGCATATTAGACCACACCCCCGATGATGTAGCCAATCCTCCAAGAGCTTACAAAAAAGAGCCTTGTAAGCTCTTGGCTACATCCTGAAGGTGTGGCCTAATATTCAAAGGAGCTCCTGCTAGAATTCCACCCCTGCCAGTAGCTCACAAGGTAGAATTTTTGCTCACAAGACTCCGCAACTTAGAGGGAACATTGGTAACAACCCGTATCTGTTCGACTTGGATCGAGAACTCTGCTCCCTGCAGGTCCTAGACAGCGTCAGGAAGCAGCCAGCCTGTATTTCACCCTGCAGCTTTCTCTGTGTGCCTCTTAATTTACTCACTTAGCACATGACTATTTGAGGGCCGGAGGCTGTCGCCCAGCAGGAGAATTGGCGGGCATCACCAGGCTTTGTGTGGTCACTGTAACTTGTTCTTTATTAAGTGGGATGACGCACTTGCCTTGAAGCTGCATTTATCTCCCGTCTGTGGAGTCCAAGCGTGTTCCTTCTGAGAAGGGTTGCTGGAAGCTTATAAAATCTGAGAAGGGAAAGAGGAGTTTGATATTTGCCAAAACTGCCTGTAACACTCGATACATTGCTGGTATCTTCGATGCAAAGAGAAAATGTCTTCATCCAAGATAGACCAGGGTACTTTTGCAGGGGGTTAGATTTCCCTGGATTTGTAGCTGGTCTGCCTAGTTTTGAGACAGCTCTCTTCAGGGCTTTATTTACTGGAGAGCCAGTTTGGTGTAGTGGTTAAGTGCATGGACTCTTATCTGGGAGAACCAGGTTTGATTCCCCACTCCTCCACTTGCACCTGCTGGCATGGCCTTGGGTCAGCCATAGCTCTGGCAGAGGTTGTCCTTGAAAGGGCAGCTGCTGTGAGAGCCCTTTCCAGCCCCACCTACCTCACAGGGTGTCTGTTGTGGGGGAGGAAGGGAAAGGAGATTGTGAGCTGCTCTGAGACTCTTCGGAGTGGAGGGCGGGATATAAATCCAATATCTTCTTCTTCTTATTTTGAGCAAGAATGCACAGAAATGCAGTTCCGTCTGGCTTGGCATCAGGGGGCATGGCCTAATATGCAAATGAATTCCTGCTAGGCTTTTTCTACAAAGAAAGGTCTGGCTCTCTTAATTTTGAAGAAGAGGAAGAGTTTGGATTTATATCCCGTCCTTCGATTGGAGTCTCAGAGCAGTTTACAATTTCCTTCCCCTCCTCAGAACAGACACCCTATAAGGTAGGTGGGGCTGAGAGAGCTCTTTCGAGAACAGCTCTGCTGAGAACTTGCGGCTAGCCCAAGGTCACACCAGCAGCTTCCTTTGGGGGAATGGGGAATCAAACCTGGTTATCCCAGGTTAGAGCCCGTGTTCCTAGCCACTGCACCAAATTGGCTCTCCTAACCGCTACACCAAATGGAGACCCTTGTTCAAGGCAGCTAGGGCCTTATCCCTTCCTGAAATACAAATCCCATCCATTTTACATAAAACAGATTGGTTTGGCACTTTTAAAGGTGTTCAGTTCTGAAATAAGCTCCCCTGGCACAAATAACTTTGCTGTTACGAGGTAAAGTTGGACAATATTTATGAAGGAATTTGTATAATTTCTTGCCGATGTCACCGTCGCAGAAATTAGAAGCATGTTCAGATTTTTTTTTTACAGTCTCCCCTCCCCAGCATACGTAGGACGGGGCATTTTCTCTACTCTTCTTTCCTTTCTGTGGTGATTTACAAATGGCTACAGTCACGGGAGAATGCTGAGCAGGTCTGAGACGAGTTTGCAAGCAGACAGGCTTTTATTAGTCTGACTGGTGAAACTGTGTTCTGTCAGAGAACCAGCAGTAGAGCCAAGAAAAAAACACAATAATCTCTGTGTCTAGAGATATTCTGAGAGATTCCACCTACAGAGTGGCAAGTTACACCAGTATTTTTTTTTAAATCTGACGGCTTTGAGCCAGATTAGTGGTTAAGTGCGCAGACGCTCATCTGAGAGAGCTGGGTTTGATTCCCCACTCCTTCTTCACATGAAGCCAGTTGGGTGACCTTGGGACAGTCTTGGTTTTTGTAGAGCTCTCTCAGCCCCACGTGCACCATAGGGCAGGGGTGTCAAACATGGCCCGGGGGCTGAATCAGGCCCCTGGAGGACTCCTATCAGGCCCGCGAGCAGCTGGCTCCTGTCTGCTTCCTTCTCCCTCTCTCTTGCTTCCCTCTGCATCTCAGCTTGCTTTGCAAGGCTTGCTCAATTGCTCAGGAGCTACAGAGCAAAACCTCAGTTTTCTCCATTGTTTGAGGCGCCTTCCCCTCCTGGTCCCCTGGGGAGGGAGGGAAAGGGCCAGAGCTTCCTTTGCCCAGTTCCCTGGATCCCATGGGAGAGATACAAAGAAAGCACCTTCAAGACCAACAAGTGCTCATGTTTTAAGCATGTTTTAAGTTAAAAAAAATTGTGTTTGTCTGTGTCCTTTAAAAAGTTTATATCTCTGAACATATGAACATATGAAGCTGCCTTCTACTGAATGATACCCTCGGTCCATCAAAGTCAGTATTGTCTTCTCAGACTGGCAGTGGCTCTCCAGGGTCTCAAGCTGAGGTTTTTCACACCTATTTGCCTGGACCCTTTTTTGGAGATGCCAGGGATTGAACCTGGGACCTTCTGCTTCCCAAGCAGATGCTCTACCACTGAGCCACCGTCCCTCCCTAGAACATATGAAGCTGCCTTCTACTGAATCATACCCTCGGTCCATCAAAGTCAGTATTGTCTTCTCAGACTGGCAGCGGCTCTCCAGGGTCTCAAGCTGAGGTTTTTCACACCTATTTGCCTGGACCCTTTTTTGGAGATGCCGAGGATTGAACCTGGGACCTTCTGCTTCACAAGCAGATGCTCTACCACTGAGCCACCGTCCCTCCCTAGAACATATGAAGCTGCCTTCTACTGAATGATACCCTCGGTCCATCAAAGTCAGTATTGTCTACTCAGAGTGGCAGCGGCTCTCCAGGGTCTCAAGCTGAGGTTTTTCTCGCCTATTTGCCTGGACCCTTTTTAAGTTGGAGATGCCGGGGATTAAACCTGGGACCTTCTGCTTCCCAAGCAGATGCTCTACCACTGAGCCACCGTCCCTCACCTGCTCTCCAGGGTCTCAAGCTGAGGTTTTTCACACCTATTTGCCTGGACCCTTTTTTGGAGATGCCAGGGATTAAACCTGGGACCTTCTGCTTCCCAAGCAGATGCTCTACCACTGAGCCACCGTCCCTCACCTGCTCTCCAGGGTCTCAAGCTGAGGCTTTTTCATGCCTATTTGCCTGGACCCTTTTTAGTTGGAGATGCCGGGGATTGAACCTGGGACCTTCTGCTTCCCAAGCAGATGCTCTACCTCCTGAGCCACAGCCCCATTCATAGCTCTCCAGGGTCTCAAGCTGAGGTTTTTCACACCTCTTTGCCTGGACCCTTTTTTGGAGATGCCGGGGATTGAACCTGGGACCTTCTGCTTCCCAAGCAGATGCTCTACCCCCTGAGCCACAGCCCCATTCATGGCTCTCCAGGGTCTCAAGCTGAGGTTTTTCACACCTATTTGCCTGGACCCTTTTTTGGAGATGCCGGGGATTGAACCTGGGACCTTCTGCTTCCCAAGCAGATGCTCTACCCCCTGAGCCACAGCCCCATTCATGGCTCTCCAGGGTCTCAAGCTGAGGTTTTTCACACCTATTTGCCTGGACCCTTTTTTGGAGATGCCGGGGATTGAACCTGGGACCTTCTGCTTCCCAAGCAGATGCTCTACCCCCCTGAGCCACAGCCCCATTCATGGCTCTCCAGGGTCTCAAGCTGAGGTTTTTCACACCTATTTGCCTGGACCCTTTTTTGGAGATGCCGGGGATTGAACCTGGGACCTTCTGCTTCCCAAGCAGATGCTCTACCCCCTGAGCCACAGCCCCATTCATGGCTCTCCAGGGTCTCAAGCTGAGGTTTTTCACACCTATTTGCCTGGACCCTTTTTTGGAGATGCCGGGGATTGAACCTGGGACCTTCTGCTTCCCAAGCAGATGCTCTATCGCCGAGCCACCGTTCCTCCTCCTCCTCTGCTACTAATATTAAATAGGTACACACATGGCCCAGCCCAACATGGCTTGACCCAACAAGGTCAGATCCAGCCCTCATAACAAGTGAGTTCGACACCCCTGCCCATAGGGTGTCTGTTACGGGGAGACGAAAGGAAGTGGATTGTAAGCTGCTCTGAGACGCCGAGTGAAGGCGGGGTATAAATCCAATCTTTTCTTCTTCTCTGTGTATTCTGCCGTGACTATGTCAGTACCTATTCCAAGCAAGCTATGGGAAGTAATTTCTGAATGTGTTAGGCAGAGACAGTTCATATATGAACATATGAAGCTACCTTATACTGAATCAGACCCTTGGTCCATCAAAGTCAGTATTGTCTTCTCAGACTGGCAGCGGCTCTCCAGGGTCTCAAGCTGAGGCTTTTCACACCTATTTGCCTGGACCCTTTTTTGGAGATGCCAGGGATTGAACCTGGGACCTTCTACTTCCCAAGCAGATGCTCTGCCACTGAGCCACCGTCCCTCCCCTGACTGGCAGTGGCTCTCCAGGGTCTCAAGCGGAGGTTTTTCACACCTCTTTGCCTGGACCCTTTTTTGGAGATGCCGGGGATTGAACCTGGGACCTCCTGCTTCCCAAGCAGATGCTCTGCCACTGAGCCACCGTCCCTCCCCTGACTGGCAGTGGCTCTCCAGGGTCTCAAGCGGAGGTTTTTTCATGCCTATTTGCCTGGACCCTTTTTTGGAGATGCCGGGGATTGAACCTGGGACCTTCTGCTTCCCAAGCAGATGCTCTGCCGCTGAGCCACAGCCCCATTCATAGCTCTCCAGGGTCTCAAGCGGAGGTTTTTCACACCTCTTTGCCTGGACCCTTTTTTGGAGATGCCGGGGATTGAACCTGGGACCTCCTGCTTCCCAAGCAGATGCTCTGCCACTGAGCCACCGTCCCTCCCCTGACTGGCAGTGGCTCTCCAGGGTCTCAAGCGGAGGTTTTTACACCTATTT
Source organism: Heteronotia binoei (assembly GCF_032191835.1). NCBI lineage: Eukaryota > Metazoa > Chordata > Lepidosauria > Squamata > Gekkonidae > Heteronotia > Heteronotia binoei. The sequence continues at coordinate 62,268,333 of NC_083237.1, read as the reverse complement.
GCCTGGACCCTTTTTTGGAGATGCCGGGGATTGAACCTGGGACCTCCTGCTTCCCAAGCAGATGCTCTGCCACTGAGCCACAGCCCCATTCATGGCTCTCCAGGGTCTCAAGCGGAGGTTTTTACACCTATTTGCCTGGACCCTGTTTTGGAGATGCCAGGGATTGAACCTGGGACCTTCTACTTCCCAAGCAGATGCTCTACCACTGAGCCACCGTCCCTCCCAGTTCTGTGGTACAATTCCCTCAGGTGTTTTGAGCTGACAGCCCCAAGTGCACCAGCATAAGGAGTTGTACCTGGAAGTCCCACAGACGGAAAAAAAGTACTTTCCAGTTGGGAGGGGCAGACAAAGAGCTGTCTTGGCATCACCCACCACCTTCCCACCTGTGCTGATCCGACAAATGAGTTTGAAACAGTACAGGGGCAACCAACGCAAGTCCATTTGTGGCTGTCAGGATCGGGACTGATATACCTAAACTTCCCCGTCTGGAAGCTGCTTGACTTTAAGCATGCACAGAGTTCTGGAACACTGGATTGTCAAAGCGTGAGATGTGGTCAACAGCCCAGCGCTAAGAGAGCCAGTTTGGTGTAGTGATTAAGTGCGCGGACTCTTATCTGGGAGAACAGGGTTTGATTTCTCCACTCCTCCACTTGCAGCTGCTGAAATGGCCTTGGGCCAGCCAGAGCTCTTGCAGAGTTGTCCTTGAAAAGGGCAGCTTCTGGGAGAGCTCTCTCAGCCCCACCCACCACACAGGGTGTCTGTTGTGGGGGAAGGAGATAAAGGAGATTGTGAGACTCTGATTCAGAGAGAAGGGTGGGTTATAAATCATCTTCTTCTAAGACTTGCTCTTTTTTTTTAGAAGCCTGCAATTGTTTTGCAGAAAACCGGATTTTTTTTACGTCCACCACGCTGGTGGGAAAGGGACTTGGGAAGCTTCTGAATTAAAGTCCAATTCCTTCGGCATTCCAGTGCACCTGCATTGACCTGTAGAATGAAAAGAGTGCTGTTAGGTAGCAAGCAGGTGTTGCTAGGTTTGTGTGCTGTGCAATCCCGGCAAGTGTTTCGGTCGGTGCGTGCGAGCAACGCATAGCGTGTGCGAGCCTAGCAACGGATCCCATTTCCGTTCACCCCACGAGTTCAGTGCAGCTGCGCGTGAGTGCGAGGACTGCATTTTCAATTTGGCATTTGTCACTGCTGGTTTTCAGGAAAGCTGTCAGCACTTTCCGCTTTGGGTTGCGCAGCGGTCCCCGGGACTACCTGCAAGCTCTCCTTTCTCTGCCGAAAGCCTGCTGAAGAAGACATACTAGGGCTCCTGGAATGGCTGGAGAGGGCCAGGAGTTCTTCAGGGAGCTGAAAGGGGCTTGGGAGGGTGTGCTGGTTCCCACGGGGCGGAAGCTGTCACCACTGCATCGCTTGTGAGTTCCCGAAGACCAAACAGATCACTGCCCAGCAAGGCAGCAGTTCTTATGAGGAGAGGAATGCATTGAAAACCCAGCAGGATCCTCCTAGGAAAAGGCAAATAGACTAGGCTTGCATCTTATAACTTTTAGAAAAGAATGCTAAGCAGGGCTGGATGAAAATCTAAAGAGGTGAGGTTGCCAGCTCCTGGTCAGGAAACTCCTTGCGATTCAGGAGGCGGAGCGTGGGGAGGGCAGGGACCTCAGTGGGGCAAAATGCCATAGAGCAGGGGCAGCCAAATTTCCTTAACATAAGACCCACTTGAATGTCAGATGAAGGAAGGAAGATGGAGGGAGAGGTGGAAAGAAAGCGATTTTAACTTTAAATGCCTTCTCCAAATGCCTTCTCCAAGCTGGCTGGCAGAATGGTGGGGGCTTCAAGAGCCACACAAGACATGTGAAAGAGCCAGGGGTGAAATTCTAGCAAGAGCGCCTTTGCCTAGTAGGCCACACCCCCTGATGCAGCCAGCCCTCCAAGAGCTTACAAGGCTCTTTTTTTGTAAGCTCTTGGTGGATTGGCTAAATCACGGGGGTGTGGCCTAATATGCAAAGGAGCTCCTGCTAGAATCCCACCCCTGGAAACAGGCAGGTGTGGCTCCCGAGCTTCCGTTCGGCCACGTCTGCCATGGAGCCCACTCTCCAAAAGCAGCCGTTTTCTCTAAGGAAACTGATGTCTGGAGATGCTCCGTAATCCCAGGAAGATCTCCAGGTCAGAAGCTGGCATCCCTCTTAACCCGTGAGGGTAGCCATGCTGGAGTTTGTCCAGGCTGGCCGTTCCCTTGGAAGGCCACCTTTGCCTGAAAGGCAAATATCTTCTTCGTGGTCTCTGTGCATCACACTGATGGGATTAGGCGCCTGCGCCGATCACGATCGGTAACTTCAAAAGCTGCGGATTTCCGCGCCCTAGGCCCGGCGCGCATGCGCACAGCCCCACTGCGCATGCTCACCGAGCCCGGGGCGGACATCCCGCCAGTTCTCTTCTGACCGCCGCTCGGATCAGTCGATCTTTTTCGCTACGGTCGGTAAAAATTTTCCTATATCTATTAGACTGTGGATTTCAAAGTTTTCTTGTTTTAGTTTATTATTTTCGTTTTAAGAAGAGGGAACGACGTCTGGAAACTCCCTTCCAGTTCCCACTTTTCCTTTCCTTATCCCTCCCCTCCCCCTTACCCTTTCCCGCCACGCATGGAAAGGCGCTGGGGATTTTTTCGGAGGTGCACGAGGTGTGGCAGCAAGATAGCCCCTCCAGACGGTCATTCTCTCTGCTTGCTCTGCCTTGGGGAATCCCATATTCCGGACTCGTGCATATATTGTTCGAGGTTTTCAAAACAAACGAGGAAAAACCGTGCAGCCCGGCTGGCTGCCGCGCTATTGGAGAGAGCGCTTTCACCGAAGAAGATGTCGACCACACCAAAACCGTCGACATCCGAGTCGGTCGATACCGACAGGGCCCTTACCGACGCCGATCGCCCCAACAAGAAAGCGGGCTCGGCACAAAAGTCGGACTCCTCTACGCCCGCAAAACGGCCTAGGGAGGAGAAGGTCGCCCACACCGAAACGAAGAAAAGGAAGGCAGACAAACCCAAATCCAGTGGGCATTCTGCTTCCTCGACCCCGACGTCGCCATCGGTACAGACGATCGAGAAGATCCCACCGCTTAAGCTGTTCGCCTCGCCGAACCGTCGCCATAGTCTACCGACACTCTCAGCCATGTCGACACAGATAGCGATTTCATCGGACTCCGATATCGAACTTACCCAACGCTCGGGAACGGAGCAGAGTCCGACGGACGAACGTCGCCCTCGAACCCCATCCCCGCAACCTAAGGGAGACGACCGGGTGACTCCCCCAAGGGGTCGGTCTCGAAGCCCACGTAGACCTCTCACCCCCCGCCATCGCTCCCGAAGCAGACCTCGGGACCGATCACATAGCCGCTCTAGGAGCCCTAGACGTCGGCACCGATCGCGTGAATCGACAAAGACCAGATCACCGGTCGATCGTTCACCGAGATCGAAGCCCAGAGACAGCTCACCTCTCCGGAAGCCACCACCTCCGACACCATGGGACCAGAGACAGTGGCAGTACTTATACGGATCTTACCAGATGCCCTCAGTTTTTCCTTGGATACCCCCCAGACAAATGGACTGGGATCAGCTATCTGAGGCGTCGGTGAGATCCAGAACCTCCTACCATACACCGAGGCATACACCATCGGCATCGCTGGCAAAGGCCCCGACTACCGAAAAGCCACCAAAGCAAGGCTCTCCTCGACCCCGAGGACAAGGGAAAGTATCCCCAGAACCAGACAAGACCCCGGAACCCCGTCCTAGGTCAGAGCACTCAGAGTCGCCAGACGATTCTAAGTCGGGGGAAGAGTCTGCCTCAGAAGACCAAGGCACCCCTTCCTCCCCGGAGCAACCATCCCCTTCGGAGAAGGTCGAGGAACAACAACCGATATCTCCATCTGAAGATCTAAAATCTTATGGGGACCTTATTAAACGCATGGCCCAGACATTGGCCCTGACTACGGTCCAGCCTCAACCAGTAGTAACGGACAATGTATTTGATGTAGTACAACTGGACACCTCCACGGCAGTGGCACTCCCTCTAACGTCGGTCATGTTACACACAGCCAAGTCCGCATGGGACAAACCTGCGTCGACACCAATATCGTCTCGTAGGCTTGACCACATGTATAGGATTCAGGAGTCGACTGCTGAATTTCTATTTAACCACCCTAAGCCGAACTCAGTGGTCGTCGCCTCTTCTTCCAAGGCTAGGAAGACCCATTCAACCCCCCCTGACAGGGAGGGCAAGAAGTTGGACAACCTGGGTCGGCGGTTCTATACAGCGGGCTCACTGGGCGTAAAAATGGCGAACTACACAGCGTGCATGGGACGCTACCAATATGCCCTATGGGACCAACTCTCCTCCATTTTACCTACTCTCCCAGAACAAACAAAGACAGCTGTCAGGAAGCTGCAAAAAGAAGGAATCCTACTAGCGAAACAACAAATCAGTTCCGCAAAGCACGTTGGCGATATAGGGGCAAAGACCATCTCCTCGGCCGTGACACTCAGAAGACACTCGTGGTTAAGGTCGACGGCCCTCCAACCGGATACACAATCGTATATAGAAGATTTGCCATTCGATGGTACCGGTTTGTTCAGTGCAACCACCGACACCGCTTTACAAGAGTTAGATAAAAGTATTAAAACGTCAAGAAACCTAGGGGTATCCACCTCATCAAAAACACAGACCAAGAGACCTTGGTCGAAAAATTGGAACAAGAAACCGTTCTCAAAACAGCAGGGGGACCAGCAGTGGAGACCCAAAGGTTCGGGCTCTTTCTCTAAGCCCCAGTATGGTACAAAGTCAAAATACTCACCACCCTCTACTCAGACCCCTCGCCAAAAGGGAAATCGGCAGCCCAAACAGGGCCTTTGACTGTCTCCCCCTGTATTCTTACCCATCCCCATCCCCTGGGGACCAGACAAGACTATACCCTTTCTTTCCAGCTTGGACCAAAATCACTACCGACAAATGGGTCCTCTCTATTATTCTATGGGGCTACCAAATAGAATTTCAACAACACCCTACTGTCCCTACAATCGTCCACACCACGCACTCTCCGATATTGAAGGAAGAGGTACGAGCCCTACTAAACAAAAATGCAATAGAGGCAGTCCCTCAGCATCAAGAAAGACAGGGATTCTACTCCCGGTATTTTATAATCCCCAAGCGGGATGGTGGCCTCCGGCCTATCATGGACTTGAGAGCTCTAAACATTTTCATCACCGCTCACAGGTTCAGGATGACGTCACTGCAAAACATTCTACCCCTACTCAATCAGGGAGACTGGATGGCCACGTTAGACCTGCAGGACGCATACTTCCATATAAGTATCCACCCAGACCATCGGAAGTTCCTCAGGTTTACTATCGGGAAATCCCACTTCCAGTACCGGGCATTACCGTTCGGACTTTCGACAGCCCCGAGGGTCTTTACGAAGACCATGGCAGTAGTAGCAGCACACCTCAGGCTGCAAGGGATAATGGTGTTTCCCTATATAGACGATTGGCTACTGGTGGCAGACTCCGAACATCGTCTTCTACATCACATCCAGATAACCTTGACCCTCCTACAGAAATTGGGACTACAGGTCAACAACAAAAAGTCTCATCTTCAACCATGCCAAAGGACACAATTCATAGGAGCAATCTTAGATACAAGAAAGTGCAAGGCGTTTCTCCCACCAGACAGAGCAAACGACATCATCTCGCTTGTGTCAGAATTTCTCCACAACCCAACGGTGAGAGCGAAACAGATACAGCGCCTCCTAGGCCTGATGGCCGCAACGACAGCAGTCATTACATTTGCCAAGCTTCATATGCGGATGCTGCAATTATGGTTCATCAATGCATTCAACTACCTGAGGGACCCCCCGTCGCGCAGAATGCACATTCCAGAACCAGTCCTATTCTCTCTAAGGTGGTGGCACCAGAGACAACATCTAATGGAAGGTGCCCCATTTCACAGGGAGGCCCCATCTTTGACGATAACCACAGATGCGTCCCTATGGGGCTGGGGTGCACATCTGGACGGCATGTGTGTTGGAGACAGATGGCCTCCATGTCACCTAGAATTTCACATAAACTTTCTAGAACTGCTGGCAATCCATCATGCCATCATCTCATTCCGAAAACTACTTGCCAACAGATCGGTGGCAATCCTTACAGACAACACAACAGCCCTAGCATACATAAACAGACAAGGGGGCACGGTGTCCCGGAAGCTTTGTCTACTAGCTTTACGCATCTGGGAGATGTGCAGAGAAACACGGACGACCTTGACTGCAGCACATCTTCCGGGCACTCTCAACTCTTGTGCGGACTCTCTAAGCAGAGGGGGTGCCGTACTCCACGAATGGGAAATGAACTGGAAATTCCTGCGTCCAGTTTTTCAGAGGTGGGGAACACCGGAAATAGACGTGTTTGCGACGCGCAAGAATTCAAAGTGCAAGGAATTCTGCTGCAGGGGGGGAGCAGATCCGAGATCACTGGGGGACGGCCTGATATTGCCATGGAAGGGACAACACGTGTACTTGTTCCCTCCCATCCCGCTCATAACCAGAGTGATCCACAAGATTCACAGCGAAAGGCCACGGGGGATCCTAGTCACCCCGTGGTGGCCGAGACAACATTGGTTTGCCCCAATCCTACGCATATCCGAGGGGGTTTACCATCAGTTCCCACCAGCCGCGGACCTGCTAGTGTCGCATCAAGGGAAGGTGACTCATCACGATGCACCGCACCTGTAATTAACAGCGTGGCGGCTATAACTCCCCCTTTATCAGCCAGAGCGCAAGACGTTATCTTGAACTGTAGAAAACTATCCACACGAAAGTCCTATGAGTACAAGTGGTCTAAGTTTGTGGAGTTTGCTTCATCGGAGGGAGCAAACCCAGCTACAGCGGGCCTTTCCAAGGTGTTAGATTTCATCCTCACCCTTATCGACAAGGGATTAGCAGTGTCATCAGCTAGGGTATACTTGGCTGCCATATCAGCCAATCACGCAAGCATTGAAGGCCACTCGGTGTTTTCACACCCAGACTCTAAGAAGTTCCTTCGTGGACTTGCCAGACTGTACCCTGCAGTAAGAGTCCCAGCCCCCGCTTGGGACCTCCCTGGAGTCCTACACGCCTTATCGGGGAAACCATTTGAACCTATGGCGTCATGTCCTTTGCAGTTGCTAACGTGGAAGACAGCTTTTCTCTTAGCCATTACGTCGGCCAGGAGAGTAGGGGAACTAGCCGCTCTCCGCTGTGACAACCCATACTTACGCTTTAGTGCTGAAGGTGTCTGGTTGAGGCCAGATATCAGATTCCTCCCCAAGGTGATATCCTCATTCCACTTAAATAAAGAAATATACCTACCGGTGTATTTCCCCAATCCTGCGACGGAAGGGGAGCGCAGACTCCATGCACTTGATGTCAAGAGGGCATTATCCTTCTACCTATACAGAATGGGACCTTTCCGTAAGGACTCCAGACTTTTTCTGTCCTATGCCAGGGCATCTCAAGGAAAGAAGGCCTCAGCTCAGAGGATTTCAAAATAGATCTCAGAGACCATAAAGCTCTGTTACTTGATAAATAAGAGACCTTTGCCTGGCCCCATTAAAGCGCACTCCACGAGGGCGATGGCCACTTCAGCAGCCTTTATGAAAGGAGTGCCCCTGGGCGACATTTGTGCAGCAGCCACGTGGTCTTCACCGCATACCTTCGTGAAACACTATGCGTTGGACCTGAGATGGCATCAAGGCACCTCGGTGGGCCAGGCGGTACTGCAGTCGCTGTCTTACTGATGAACCGGAGCACCCTCCTCCAGGTAGGACATTGGCTTGCTAGTCTCCCATCAGTGTGATGCACAGAGACCACGAAGAAGATAAACAGGTTTCTTACCTGTAACTGATGATCTTCGAGTGGTCATCTGTGCAGTCACACTACCCGCCCTCCTTCCCCTCTGCTGCCGGTCCATCATTGGATTATGCAGCGGTCAGAAGGAACTGGCGGGATGTCCGCCCCGGGCTCGGTGAGCATGCGCAGTGGGGCTGTGCGCATGCGCGCCGGGCCTAGGGCGCGGAAATCCGCAGCTTTTGAAGTTACCGATCGTGATCGGCGCAGGCGCCTAATCCCATCAGTGTGACTGCACAGATGACCACTCGAAGATCATCAGTTACAGGTAAGAAACCTGTTTTTACTTGACTTTCTTTTTCTTTTTTAACTGTCGATTCAAAAGGGGGGAAGTCAACAAAACCGAAATGAGTTTTGACAGATGCTGCCTTGAATTGGGTGAAGCAGAGATGTCAGATTTGGTTTCTTCTCTTCGGCATGGGCCAGCAAACTCCACTTAGCAGCTCTTGATAGGAGAGCCTGAGAATTGGCATTGCTGGGTCTGGCAGGCAGTTGGGGGATGGGACGCTTCAGCACACGGCAGAGATGGATGCAAAAGGTAAAACCCCAGATAAAGTGATGCAAAGAGGGGGAAAAAAAGAGTTTTCTAATGTGGAATCTCCTGTTAATGCAAAAATTCCCAGTGTATTTTTGGCAATCTTTCTCAGGAGCAATCTATTAAAAATGTTCTTCCACTAAATTAAGAAAAAAAACCCTACTAAAATTACATAATGTAAGAATGAATAATATAGGCTTAAAACCTTAAAAGAAGCAAGGATTTTCACTGTGTGGCTTGAAGGTAAACTGTAGCAGCCATTTTGTGGCTGACTCCGTCTACAGAGGCAGCCATTTTGTGGCTGTGCCTACCACGTGGTGCCTGAAAGAATTCTGATGGTGCCCACAGGCTTAAAAGGTTGGGGCCCTTGGTTTGAAAAATGTATCTTTTAAAAACATATGAAGGGGCTGCCCCTGAATAATGAATTAATCTCTCTCGGCTTGACTTCGCGAACGAAGATTTAAGAAGGGTGCAGTAGTCCACGTCTGCTGCAGGCTCGCTGGTGGCTGACAAGACCAATGCAGGACAGGCAGGTCCGGCCACAGTGGCTGCAGGGAAAAGTCTGATTTGGGGTTGGTGCTGTAGCAGTACGATTCTTCCTCCATCTCCTTTTGTCCTCAAGACCAGCTCTGCATACGTTCTCAAAGGAAGAGACAGCCTGGTGGATGGTGTGCCTCCATGCTTTGCGATCTGAGGCTAGGTCAGACCACTGGCGATGGTTGATGCGACAGGTGCCAAGGGATTTCTTCAAGGAGTCCTTGTACCTCTTCTTTGGTACCCCTCTATTTCGATGGCCGGTGGAAAGTTCGCCATACAGGGCAATCTTGGGTAGGCGGTGGTTTTCCATCCTGGAGATATGAAGGGGCTGCCCCCCCAATAATAATAATAATTGCTATATTGAATAAGAGCATGCTTTGCTTTCAAACTAAGGTGTCTGTTGTGAAAATTGGCGTTAGAAACTGACTACTCCCCAGCGGGTGTGAGCTCCAGCCGTAGGCCTAAGAAGCTTTTCTGGAATAAAGGGATAAGACTAAGTTGAATAAGATGGAAGTTACTTCCAAATAATTTTGCTGAGGATCGCCCACTAAGTGTTGAATGTCGGAAGTACTGCCCTGATGCGGGGGGGGGGGGGGGGGGCTAAAACCGATTCTGAGAAGGAAGTTCCAGACTCATGGGGGCAGCTACCAAAAAGGCCTTCAAGTGGGTGTCCCCAACCAGACTTACCTTGTCCAAAATGTGTTTCTGCGACTGCTCTTCCTCAGAGCGTCTCAGTTCACACGCAAGTATATATTTATACCAAAAACCGGAGCCATTAACGAGACAGTGGAACAAACAGCAAACTTCTTTTAAAGATTATTTTGCCTCTTAAAATGTTACTGCACTTGCGGGGAGGGGGCTTTTCTTGGTCTTGGCCTCCAAGGCCCCGCCAGTGACCAGTGAGATGCCTTGAAGAAGTTCCAGAAGAAGAAGAGGAAGATGACGATGAGGAAGAAGAAATGCAAATTTATACTCCGCCCTTCTCTCTGCATCAGAGACTCAGAGCGGCTTACAATCTCCGATATCTTCTCCCCCCACAACAGACACCCTGTGAGGTGAGTGGGGCTGAGAGGGCTCTCACAGCAGCTGCCCTTTCGAGGACAACTCCTGCGAGAGCCATGGCCGACCCGAGGCCATTCCAGCAGCTGCAAGCGGAGGAGTGGGGAATCCAACCCGGTTCTCCCAGATAAGAGAGCTCTGGCTGACCCAAGGCCATTCCAGCAGCTGCAAGTGGAGGAGTGGGGAATCAAACCCGGTTCTCCCAGATAAGAGAGCTCTGGCTGACCCAAGGCCATTCCAGCAGGTGCAAGTGGAGGAGTGGGGAATCAAACCCGGTTCTCCCAGATAAGAGAGCTATGGCTGACCCAACGGCCATTCCAGCAGCTGCAAGTGGAGGAGTGGGGAATCAAACCTGGTTCTCCCAGATAAGAGAGCTATGGCTGACCTGAGGCCATTCCAGCAGCTGCAAGTGGAGGAGTGGGGAATCAAACCCGGTTCTCCCAGATAAGAGAGCTGTGGCTGACCCAAGGCCATTCCAGCAGGTGCAAGTGGAGGAGTGGGGAATCAAACCCGGTTCTCCCAGATAAGAGAGCTCTGGCTGACCCAACAGCCATTCCAGCAGGTGCAAGCGGAGGAGTGGGGAATCAAACCTGGTTCTCCCACTTAAGAGTCCTCACATTTAACCAATACACCAGACTGGCTCTGAAGAGTGGTGTCCCTAGGCATTTGGGTGCTGGAATTACCCTACTTCTGAACATGGAGTTGGCATTGTCCGTTGCCATGGGGAAAAATGATGGATAGAGCTATTCTGCTTGAATTGTGTGAGGGGGCAGAGAGCCGAGCGGATCACAGAAACCCAGTCCTTTGACACCTGGAAGTCTTGCCGGAGGCAGGGGCTATTATTTCAGCCGGCGTTGCCTACGCACTCTTAAAGGCTTGGAGCTTTCTTCAAAAAGCAGCCAAGCTGTGATAGGCAAAGATTCCCCACCCCCACCCCCTCCGCCCAAAACACCAGCTTCTGCACATGTGAGGCGCGATCACAGAATTGCTGAATTACACACACCAGCTTGCATTCGGGGAGGAGGGAGAACGGAGAAAAGTTTGAGCGAATAGGCCTTTAATCCCAGGCCCACTAAATAAAAACCCTTTCAGGCATGCGCTTAGTGGTTAAGGAGTTGTCCAAGGTTCTAAAAATACCGTCCTGTTGAGCCACTGAGAATTACTTTCCTCTTAATAGTGGGGATTGGTGCCCGAGGGAGCCGCTTCCCTCTGCCCCCTTAACCGCTTGTGTCTCTTTGGTAAACGGGGGCCCGTTTCAGATTTATTCCCGCCGTTCCAAATCCTTGCTGGCGTTTGTCTCCGCTGTGCAGCTGCTTCTAATTCCCTCCCCCCCCCTCCTCCTCTTTTTTTTTTTTGTTTAAAATTTCAGCAGTGTTGTGTTTTATGACATTATTAAGATTAAAATAGGAAGAAAGACCTCGGGTTATGGACTGTATTATGAGAGCTATAAAACTGACCTTAAAGGATTATAAATGAGGTGGTGGAGCCGAACCGTTCTGACAGCTCGCTTACTGTTTTCAGATTTACTGGCAGCCCCGTGTGGCTGGGGGGTTGTAACTCCTGCCGACGGTCTGTTATTCCAAGGGAAAGTGTGTGCGTTTGGGTGAAAGTTAGAGCGAACCGGGGAAGCAGGAGGGAAAAGAGTTCTCCACGGTGTCGGGGAGCCTGGAAGAAAATGGGGGAAAACCCACCCTTCATCAAGGGTGCAATTTTTCTAGCAGTGTGATTTTCATTTCAGGGCGTTTGCGCAGGCCGCTTATGTCAGCGCTTCATTTCTAAAAAGAGAAATGCCGTGACTCAAAGTGCGCATACGTGTACTGACACGCTCCCCTTCTCTACCGCGGGGAACGCTGCCATCTTAGAAGGTGCGGGGCTGGATCGCAGGTAGTCAGTGGTGGGAAGGAAGGCTCTCTGCACATGGTCAAGGTAACACTGTGGCATTTAACTTCTTCCTGCCCTTCTACCCAAGAACTGAGCGTACATTTCAGGGCTAACCTTAGCCATATTATAAATGTATATGCCCACCACACCTTTAGGGGCCCCAGGCTGGTTCCGCCCCCCCCCCGGTTTCCCCCTGCTTGCAACCCGCCCAGCTTGAATGCACAACCAACAATTGTGTCACTCTTTGCCCAAGTTACCTGGTGCGGTGGCTGCTGGTTAGTCACTAAAGCCTACAAAGTGATTTCACTTTTCTCTTGTTTGACACGAAAGATGCCAAACTCATTCATTGTTGCCACTAATAAAGTGTTCCGTTCGCGGAAAAAGTCAGTGGGGCAGAGGAGTGCTAAGGCTGCAAAAGGGGACAAAGTGCATTTAAAAAAAAAAAAAAACCACCAAAAGTCAAAACAGGTCCTGAAATGTGATGCACAACGCATGGAGGGAAAACAGTTGGGGAAGGTAGTTAAGAAGCCAAGCTGGAGGAGAGGCCACGTGAAGATACATCCTGAGGCTGAATTGCTCTTGAAGACATTTTGGAAATTCCAGTTACCCAAATTGCAATGGCAAGATCGCCAACAGAGGTGGACTGCAGGTGACAAATAAATTCTGAGCCTGGAGGATAAACTTTAGGCTGTTTTCTGATGTCCTGTTACACTTCAAGGTGCTGGCTTGCACCATTTAAAGTTGTTTATGCCACTTGGATCCTGTCCTGGCATCTCAGGCCCATCCTAAGTCGGAGCAAGTATACGATGGGCAGGGCCTTTTCAGTGGATGCCCCCCAGCTCCGGAATGTTCCCCTTTGCGCCTGGCAGCCTCCTTGAAGATCAGTTGGTGTCAGACCAAGACTTAAAAAAAAGAAATTCAGCTAGAGTTTAACTAATTTGGAGGGTTCTTCTTGAAAAGTTTTTATTTCCTGTATCCGACTTAAAGCTGCAAGCTTCAGTTCCAGCTTGTGGGCAGGGCCGGCGTGTGGGAGTAGGTGAGGTAGGCGGCTGTCTGGAGCGCTACCCCACCTGGGTGCACCACCAGGAGCCCCCTTACACCATTTGCCCCTTCCCCGACTGGAAGGCGCAGGCGGTGCAGGGGGAAAGCGACAGCGTGGCAGCACACTCGTGCGCCACCTGTCGCTCTCTCCCTCCATGCCGCCCTGCTCGATAATGTCATTAGTGATGTCATTGTGCCGCGTGTGCAAAAAAAAAAAAAAACCAATCTGAAAAGGAGCTTGGGCGGTGACACGGTGCAGGGGTCTTCCGGGAGTGGCAAAACCCCTAGCACCGTGCCTCCTTGTGGGGGTGAGGAACCAGGATACAAATAAATAAAAGCAAATGCTTAATGATGCTCCCGTTTTGGGCAGAGAGGCAGCAGGGTTCTCTTTGCTTCCACTTTGTCCACTGTGCAACTTCTGTGGGTCGGCTGATGGAGGCTGGGGAAGGAAAGGACACATTTGGATAAATAAAAGTTTGGATAAAATTTCTTACGCTGACCTTACAGAAATCCAGTAAAAGAGCCTAATTAACATTATTGCTTGGCTTTTTGTTGCATTAAGAACATAAGAACATAAGAGAAGCCATGTTGGATCAGGCCAATGGCCCATCCAGTCCAACACTCTGTATTTTTATTTATTTATTTATTAATTTCATTTATATCCCGCCCTCCCCCACCTTGGCAGGCTCAGGGCGGCTAACAACAATCCATAAAAACACACCATAATAAATAAAACATTAGAATTACAATATAGAACAATAAAACATTAAAATAAAAACCAGTCTAGTAAATACAATTATACTGCGGTATATATATATATACACACACACACACACACACACTGTGGCTAATAGCCACTGATGGACCTCTGCTCCATATTTTTATCTAACCCCCTCTTGAAGCTGGCTATGCTTGTAGCCGCCACCACCTCCTGTGGCAGTGAATTCCACAGGTTAATCACCCTTTGGGTGAAGAAGTTCCTCCTTTTATCCGTTCTAACCCGACTGCTCAGTAATTTCATTGAATGCCCACGAGTTCTTGTCTTGTGAGAAAGGGAGAAAAGGACTTCTTTCTCTACTTTCTCCATCCCATGCATTATCTTGTAAACCTCTATCATGTCACCCCGCAGTCGACGTTTCTCCAAACTAAAGAGCCCCAAGCGTTTTAACCTTTCTTCATAGGGAAAGTGTTCCAAACCTGTAATCATTCTAGTTGCCCTTTTCTGGACTTTTCCCAATGCTATAATATCCTTTTTGAGGTGCGGCGACCAGAATTGCACGCAGTATTCCAAATGAGACCGCACCATCGATTTATACGGGGGCATTAGGATACTGGCTGATGTGGAGAGGGATTGGGGTGGGGTCACCTTTTAATGGAGCAGCCGGAACAGGCGCAGTTGGAAGTGGGGGTGCTTGTAAGTCATTGCCGCAAAGCGTCTTTGGAGCTGACCCTCAGCGTGACTTCTGACCTTCTTTTATTTCAAAGAGATTTAGACATCTGTCAGGGATCTCTTCCCATCCATCATCCACTCCCGCTGTGCCTTCTTTCCGTCCACCCTCCCCCTGCCTCTTTCTATTTTGCCGCTTGCTGTAACAGCTGCTCGTGGAAGATCCCCTCCCTCCCCACCTTAAGTACAGGCCACTTAAGGTCTTGTCTGGGCACCGGTGCCTCACGCAAAAAAAAACACCTGTTCAAAGTATCACAGCTGCCCGGGGCTCCCGGTGAAAGGGTGGGGAAGAAAAGTGTGCCTCTGAGCACGTGCAGAGTGACCTGCAGTAACTGTTGAAGAAACTCACCTAGCCCCTGCACATGTGGAGTAGGTCCAGTTACTGCTTTGAGAAAATCGACCTTGGAGCCGCTTGCTGCATTATCGCAATTCCATTCAGTCGCGCTCTCTGCAAGTACCCCTGAGGCCAAATAGAGACCACCTGTTTTTTTCGTCCTGGCCGTGCTGACTCTATTTCGTAAGTTGCCGACCTGGAGACTGGCCCTGAAAACACCTTGCAGGCGGTGTTCCCCCTAAGCTTAGTGTGAGCTAGCTCACAGTTTTTTAGCCTTTGGCTCACACATTTTTGTCTTAGTTCAAGGAAAATGCCCTTGGAGCAAAGCAGGGGGGGGGGGGTTTGAGCAGGAATGCGCAGGAACACAGTTCCGGCTGGCTTAGTGTCAGGGGGTGTGGTCTAATAGGCAAATAAGTTCACGCCGGGCTTTTTCTACAAAAAGCCCCACGTGAAACATTGGTGATGTCAGAGGGTGTGGCCTGATATGCAAATGAGTTCCTGCTGGGCTTTTTCTCCCAAAAAAAGCTCTAGAGCCAAGTAATTGATGCAGTAGCTCACAACTTTAATGCCAGTCGCTCACAAAGTAGAATTTTTGCACGCAAAGACCCTGCAGCTTAGAGGGAGTATTGCTTGCAGGGCTCAGAATTTCTCCTCTTCCTTCTGACCTTTTATTTCAAAGAGAGCCAGTTTGGTGTAGTGGCACGGACTCTTATCTGGGAGAACCGGGTTTGATTCTCCACTCCTCCACTTGCAGCTGCTGGAATGGCCTTGGGTCAGCCATAGCTCTGGCAGAGGTTGTCCTTGAAAGGGCAGCTGCTGTGAGAGCCCTCTCCAGCCCCACCCACCTCACAGGGTGTCTGTTGTGAGGGAGGAAGGTAAAGGAGATTGTGATCCGCTCTGAGACTCTTCGGAGTGGAGGGCGGGATATAAATCCAGTATCTTCATCTACCTCACAGGGCGTCTGTTGTGGGGGAGGAAGGTAAAGGAGATTGTGAGCCGCTCTGAGACTCTTGGGAGTGGAGGGCGGGATATAAATCCAATATCTTCATCTACCTCACAGGGTGTCTGTTGTGGGGGAGGAAGGGAAAGGAGATTGTGAGCCGCTCTGAGACTCTTTGGAGTGGAGGGCGGGGTATAAATCCAATATCTTCATCTACCTCACAGGGTGTCTGTTGTGGGGGAGGAAGGTAAAGGAAATTGTGAGCCGCTCTGCGACTCTTCAGAGTGGAGGGCGGGATATAAATCCAATATCTTCTTCTATCTTCTTCTGGAATAATTGGCCAGATCCACGTCTTGAGCAGAGTACGACAGCTGAGTGGTCTCATGGGAAAGTTTTAGTGGTCAAGATCAGTGTTCCTTCTAAGCTGAGTCAGCCTGAGCTAGCTCACAGATTTTTGTCTCAGCTCAGGAAGGATGACCCCAGAGCACACTAATTTTTGCAGCCGCTCATGACTTTAATTCCAGTAGCTCCCAACTTTAATACCAGGAGCTCACAAAGTAGAATTTTTGCTCACGAGACTCTGCAGCTTTGAGGGAACATTGGCCAAGATACAGTTCTTCTTTGTGGACTAGGGAGGCACTCTCTCCTGCCCGAATGAGAACAGCGGCCAGTGACCTGTTTGGGGAGAACGACAAATCGTTTAATTGCAGGCTCTTGTATCCCGGGAGGACGGGATGAGCAGCGGAGAGGATTAAGTGAATGAGACGAGAGCATCCACGGCACAGAACAGTTATTTAAAATGCGGTAACCGGAGCTGCAGCGGCGAGCCAAGCTAATTCGGGTGGCCGCGGGTCCTTTATTTAGAGGGCACTGGCCTTTTGGAGGGATTTTGTCCAGATAACTTTCCAATTTTAATTTCTGCTAATATTAAAAATAACCCAGTCACCCGTGGGAAAACAGTTATATGTTCCGGAAACTCAGTAGCAGGCGTAGCACGCTGGGGTCGGAGGTCGTCAGAACTCTTGGCAGGGTGGAAGAGAAAGCTGACGAGCCTTGGATCCGGGAGGACGTTGGCGGACTTTTAACTTGTTTGTCACGCTTTTCGTCAGTTTAGTGGACGAATGATTATTTTGCCAAACCTCTCGAGGCTTTCTGGCATGGGTCGCCCGAATCTGCATCCCCCAGCTGAAGATTCCCAGCACCCAAAGGGACTAGTTAAAAAAAAAAATCTCCTTTAAGGAATCAAGAATCCTTGAGCATGAACACAGAAGACCACATTGATAGGTTTCTTTGTGCATTCGTGCAAGAGGAAGCCTCTCTGATTTCTGAGATCCACTCCAGAGTTCTGTCAGAGTGGAAGAGGCCTCAGATTCAGCAGGAGCTCACAGGAGTGCAGCTCCTGAACCTTTCTGAGGGCTCCCCCTCTTCCTCCCAACCTACCTTGTCCATTGAATAGTAGGTGCAGCTGCATAACGATCCCTGGATTAGGAGAGCCGGCAGCCAGCCAGCCACCAGGGGCTTTGCCATGCCCCCAGCAGCCCTTATTAACCCCTGGAGAAGCCCACGCCACCCTTTCTCCACTTCTTATGTGATTTGGGGCACCAGGGGGGCGGGAATTAGTGGCCTTTTGACGGGGAGAGGGGCAGTCCTGGAGAGCCCCAGGCGAGCAAGGCTTGCTTGGGCTGGTTGGATCTCTAGCGAGCCCAAGCAGGCCTTTCTCACCCATGGCTCTTCTTTCTTGCATCGGGTTGCTTTTGGCTGGGGGGGCAGCATATGTTAATGAGTTATGCTAGAGAGCCAGTTTGGTGTAGCGGCTAAATCTGTGGACTCTTATCTGGGAGAACCGGGTTTGATTCCCCACTCCTCAACTTGCAGCTGCTGGAATGGCCTTGGGTCAGCCATAGCTCTGGCAGAGGTTGTCCTTGAAAGGGCAGCTGCTGTGAGAGCCCGCTCAGCCCCACCTACCTCACAGAGTGTTTGTTGTGGGGGGAGAAGATATAGGAGATTGTAAGCCGCTTGGAGTCTCTGATTCAGGGAGAAGGGCGGGGTATAAATCTGCCCCCACCTCACAGGGTGTCTGTTGTGAGGGGAGAAGATATAGGAGATTGTGAGCTGCTCTGAGTCTGATTCAGAGAGAAGGGCAGGGTATAAATCTGCCCCCACTTCACAGGGTATCTGTTGTGAGGGGAGAAGATATAGGAGATTGTGAGCCGCTCTGAGTCTGATTCAGAGAGAAGGGCGGGGTATAAATCTGCCCCCACTTCACAGGGTGTGTCTTGTGGGGGGAAAAGATATAGGAGATTGTAAGCCGCTCTGAGTCTCTGATTCAGGGAGAAGGGCAGGGTATAAATCTGCCCCCACTTCACAGGGTGTCTGTTGTGAGGGGAGAAGATATAGGAGATTGTAAGCCACTCTGAGTCTCTGATTCAAAGAGAAGTGCGGGGTATAAATCTGCCCCCACTTCACAGGGTGTGTCTTGTGGGGGGAGAAGATATAGGAGATTGTAAGCCGCTCTGAGTCTCTGATTCAGGGAGAAGGGCAGGGTACAAATCTGCAATTCTTCTTCTAAAGAGCTTCCACCTATTTTTCTACAAAACAACCCTTGGAGTGGAATGTGCTCTTCACTGAAAATGCGTTGGGCAGAAAGGTGCCAGTCTGTGCCTCTTCACTAAACTGTCTGATGGCTATTTATGCATGAAATGGCTCTCAATTTGAAGTGGCTCCAGAGATGGGATCAGCTGAAGGATGCCTGCCTCGGATCCAGAAGCGATTACCTGGGCATAATTAAAATAACACTTGGCGTTTATATAGGACATTCTGGAGCATTTAAATGACTTCATTTAAATGAATTGAGCTAGGGTGATATAGTGGTTAAGAGCGGTTTCTTTGTGCATTCGTACAAGATGGGGCCTCTCCGACTTCGGAGATCCACTCCAGAGTTCTGTCAGAGTGACTTGATTCCTCACTCCGCCTCCGCATGCAGCCAGCTGGGTGACCGTGGGTCCCAGTTCTCTCAGAGCTCTCTCAGCCCCACCTCCTCGCAGGACATCTGTTGTGGGAAGAGGAAGGGAAGGAGAATGTAAACCCCTCTGAGGCTTTGAGTGAAGGGTGGGGTATAAATCCTCCCCCTTTGCAGTGATCGTTGCAGCACCCCTTTAAGGCATGCTGGTGGTATCTTCCCATTGTAGTTGTGAATTGTACTATATTACCACCTAAGGGCTCAGGGGGAGATTAAAACTGACACTCAGTTCCAATACTCTCTCTAAGCTATGGGATCTTGTGAGCAAAAATTCTACTTTGTGAACTCCTGGCATTCAAGTTGTGAGCTGCCGCATCAATGAGTTTGCTCTGGGGCCGTTTTTCCTGAGCTAAGACAAAAATGTGTGAGCCGGAGGTTAAAAAACTGTGAGCTAGCGCGCACTAACTCAGCTTAGAGGGAACACCGTTCATGCTATCAGCCACTGTGCAATACCAGTTCTCAACCCCTGTATTCAAGGGTCGTTTTGTAGGGGGAAAAAAGGTGGTGGAGCTCATCCAGGGGTTGTTACGCAGCTGCACCTACTATTCAATGGACGAGGTGGGAAGGAGGAGGTGGAACTGTGAGGAAGGTTCAGGAGCTGTGCTCCTGTGAGTTCCCACTGAATCCGAGGCCTGCCTGTATGTTCTCTCTCTCTCTCTCTCAGCTTGACTTCGCGAACGAGGATTTAAGAAGGGTGCAGTAGTCCACGTCTGCTGCAGGCTCGCTGGTGGCTGACAAGACCAATGCGGGACAAGCAGATCCAGCCACAGTGGCTGCAGGGAAAAGTCTGATTTGGGGTTGGTGCTGTAGCAGTGCGATTCTTCCTCGATCTCCTTTTGTCCTCAAGACCAGCTATGCGTGCGTTCTCAAAGGAAGAGACAGCCTGGTGGATGGTGTGCCTCCATGCTTTGCGATCTGAGGCTAGGTCACCATCAGAACTGCAGGGTGTTTCAGCCTAATTTTCTTGTTGGCTTTCATTGTCATTCACAGGGCTTTTTTTTTGTAGCAGGAACTCCTTTGCATATTAGGCGACACCTCCCTGATGGAGCCAGTCTTCCAAGAGATTACAGTAGGCCCTGCAAAGAAGAGCCCTGTAAGCTCCTGGAGGATTGGCTACATCGGGGGGGGGGGGGTGTCACCTAATACGCAAAGGAGTTCCTGCTACAAAAGAAGCCCTGGCCATTCACAAGCAGTTCTTTCGGGAGGTGTGAACACTACTCAGCCACAAATAACTGTCTGGCGGCGGTTGTTTTGTATTATCTCACATGCTGCAGTATGAGGGAGAGTTCCTGGTACTAATGGAGGTAGCTGATTTTTCTCTTTTTTGCCAGTCTAGAAGTTTTGATTTGCTGCTTGGACATGTCAATAAATGAAAAATAGAAGCGTCAAGTGGCAAATCCCTGACTGTGTGAACATAGGCCCGATGGTCCGTGCTTTCTCCCAGAACCTCCACACACACACACACACACCTGCCCACTTCCCTTGTAAGAGTTGTCTTAAACTTTTGTTGTGCAGCAAAGAGAATGTCAGTGACGCTGGTCAAATCAAAACAACTGATTGTATCTTGATGGACCGGGTTGATTGTATCTTGTTACAGGATTTATTGCCTCGATTCTAATTTTATATTAATTTTGACCTCTCTTCTTGAATAGACAACGGTTAGCATACCTGGTTACATTTATGTAACTTAATATCCTTCCTCGATATTTTATTATTGGTATGTAAGTATTTGTGCTAGTTTATACGTTGTTTTTTTATAAGATTAACTAATTGTATACACATATTAATACTGATATTGTTTATTTCAAAAAATTAATACAAAAAATATTAATGTGAAATAAACGCCGTCATTCTTGGTTTCCTTGATGTTGAATCGGTCGAATTAAAACTGCAGCGTGGATGTGAAAGCAAAGGCGATTCGCTCCATCTAGAGGCCGCGGGATGAATTGTCTGCGAATTTCCTTCGATGATTTTGATCGATGTGCTTGATTCATTTGGGGAGGTGGGGACGAATCAACGGGGAAGATCCCCTGATCCGTTCTTCTCCTCCTCCTCTTCCTTGTAGGGATGAAGCGGCCCTTGAGCCCATCCCACCCTCCCGGGAGCGGCACTTGCGGAAGTCTGGCAGGGGACTCCGGCCTAGGATGTCCACCGGAGCAGCGCACCAAGAGGGAGAAGAAGCACCCGACGTTCACCCTGTGTGAGGTGTGCAATATTCAGCTCAACTCAGCCGTCCAGGCTCAGATTCACTACAATGGCAAATCCCACCAGAAGCGCCTCAAACAGCTCAGCAAAGGCAGAATTTTGACCAGCCAAGGTAAGGCCCCCCCCAGGGGACATACAAAGTGGTCACAAACAGCAAAAAGGGTCGCAACAGGCCCAGGGGGTGACGTGGACGTGGTGTTGCATTTTTCTGTGTGGTCGTCATCACTGATTTCACCTGTCCGAGGATCTCCAGCTTCTTTGGATGGCTTCTTTCCCGCTTTCTTGCTTGTTCTGCTGTTAGCTCAGGCCCTCTCCCAAAACACCGAGATGGTGTTACTTCTCTCCCATTCCCTTCACATCCTTCCTCAAAATCCAGCTTTAAGAACATAAGAGAAGCTGCCAGTGGCCCATCCAGTCCAACACTCTGTGTCACACAGTGGCTAAAAAAACCCAACCCAAGTGCCATCAGGAGGTCCACCAGTGGGGCCAGGACACTAGAAGCCCTCCCACTGTGCTCCCCCCCCAAGCACCCAGAATACAGAGCATCACTGCCCCAGACAGAGAGTTCCATCAATATGTTGTGGCTAATAGCCACTGATGGACCTCTGCTCCATATGCTTATCCTCTTGAAGCTGTGTATGCTTGTAGCTGCCGCCATCTCCTGTGGCAGTGAATTCTATGTGTTAATCACCCTTTGGGTGAAGAAGTACTTCCTTTTATCTGTCCTAACCTGACTGCTCAGCAATTTCATTGAATGCCCACGAGTTCTTGTATTGTGAGAAAGGGAGAAAAGTACTTCTTTCTCTACCTTCTCTATCCCATGCATAATCTCATAAACCTCTATCATGTCACCCCTCAGTCAACATTTCTCCAAGCTAAACAACCCCAAGTGTTTTAACCTTTCTTCACAGGGAAAGTGTTCCAACCCTTTAATCATTCTAGATGCCCTTTTCTGGACTTTTCCAAATGCTATAATAACCTTTTTGAGGTGCGATGACCAGAACTGTACACAGTATTCCAAATGAGGCCGCACCATCGATTATGCTACTGGCTTTGTTTTCAGTTCCCTTCCTAATAATTCCCAGCATGGCGTTGGCCTTTTTTATTGCAATCGCATACTCTCTCGACATTTTCAGTGAGTTTTCTCGACATTTCCTGTGAAGCCGCAAATTCAACCTCTAAATCCACCTTTCCTCTGCTTGAAACTGATTGTGGATAACTAGAAGGATGCCGTCATGGGTTTTTGCAGTTTTAGTGGCTCAACTTTTTGAAATGTAATTGGAATTTTATTGATTTGTATTGTTTTATCTGTTGTACATCACCCAGAGCCGGGCCTCGACCAGGATGGGCGATTAAACAGGTTCAATTAACAACGACGATTTGAAAGGCACATTCTTTCTCCTTCCTTCCCTATGCCTTGTACTTACTAGATTGTTTTAATGCTGTTAAGTTAGTGTTTACTGTTTTATATTGTTAAATTTAAAGGCTTTTTAACCACTGCATGTTTTTATAAAATGTTGTTAGCCGCCCTGAGCCTGCCGAGGTGGGGAGGGCGGGATAGAAATAAAAATTATTATTATTATTATTATTATTATTATTATTATGCAAACATTTTAGCTCGTGAACCTTTTATTGGACGCTGCAGTGCTGGAAAAAGTACAGAAAAGGGCAGCCACGATGATTAGGGTGTTGGAGCACCTTTCCTATGGGCAGTAGGTTCAGGACAGACAAAAGAAAATACTACCTTGCGCAGAGAGTGATTCAAATGTGGAATCTGCTGCAAGGGGATGGCTACAGGAACGAGCTGTAAAGAGGAATTAGATAGATTCATGGAGGATCAGTCTACCAGTGGCTCCTAGCCATGGTGACTGAGGGAAACCTACACATTCAGAGGCACTAAGAGCCCAGGAGGCAACATTAGGGAAAGGCCTTGGCTTCTATGCCCTGTTGTTGGGTCTCTAGAGGAACTGGTTGGCCACAGTGTGAGAGAGGATACTGAACTAGATGGATTGTTGGTCTGATCCAGCAGGGCTATTCTGGTGTTCTTATTAAGGCCTTGGCCTCTCTGCTCTGTTACGAACATAAGAGAAGCCATGTTGGATCAGGCCAATGGCCCATCCAGTCCAACACTCTGTGTCACATAAGAACATAAGAGAAGCCCTGTTGGATCAGGCCAATGGCCCATCCAGTGCAACATTCTGTGTCACAGAAGAACATGAGAGAAGCCATGTTGGATCAGGCCAATGGCCCATCCAGTCCAACACTCTGTGTCACATAAGAACATGAGAGAAGCCATGTTGGATCAGGCCAATGGCCCATCCAGTCCAACACTCTGTGTCACATAAGAACATAAGAGAAGCCCTGTTGGATCAGGCCAATGGCCCATCCAGTGCAACATTCTGTGTCACAGAAGAACATAAGAAAAGGCCTGTTGGATCAGGCCAATGGCCCATCCAGTCCAACACTCTGTGTCACATAAGAACATGAGAGAAGCCATGTTGGATCAGGCCAATGTCCCATCCAGTCCAACACTCTGTGTCACATAAGAACATGAGAGAAGCCATGTTGGATCAGGCCAATGGCCCATCCAGTCCAACACTCTGTGTCACAGAAGAACGGAAGAGAAGCCATGTTGGATCAGGCCATATGCCCATCCAGTCCAACACTCTGTGTCACAGAAGAACATAAGAGAAGCCCTGTTGGATCAGGCCAATGGCCCATCCAGTCCAACACTCTGTGTCACATAAGAACATAAGAGAAGCCATGTTGGATCAGGCCAATGTCCCATCCAGTCCAACACTCTGTGTCACAGAAGAACGGAAGAGAAGCCATGTTGGATCAGGCCATATGCCTGATCCAACACTCTGTGTCACAGAAGAACATAAGAGAAGCCCTGTTGGATCAGGCCAATGGCCCATCCAGTCCAACACTCTGTGTCACGTAAGAACATAAGAGAAGCCATGTTGGACCAGGCCAATGGCCCATCCAGTTCAACACTCTGTGTCACAGAAGAACGGAAGAGAAGCCATGTTGGATCAGGCCATATGCCCATCCAGTCCAACACTCTGTGTCACAGAAGAACATAAGAGAAGCCATGTTGGATCAGGCCAATGGCCCATCCAGTCCAACACTCTGTGTCACACAGTGGCTACAAAAAAAAAAAAGTGCCATTAGGAGGTCCACAAATGGGGCTAGAAGCCCTTCCACTCTGCCCCCCCCCCCCCAGCACCAAGAATACAGAGCATCACTGCCCCAGACAGGGAGTTCCAACAATACACTGTGGCTAATAGCCACTGATGGACCTTTGCTCCATATGCTTATCGATTCCCCTCTTGAAGCTGTCATTGCTTCTAGCCACCACCACCTCCTGTGGCAGTGAATTCCACATGTTAGTCACCCTTTGGGTGAAGAAGTACTTCCTTTTTTCCGTTTTAACCCTACTGCTCAGCAATTTCATTGAATGCCCACGAGTTGTCGTATTGTGAGAAAGGGAGAAAAGTACTTCTTTCTCTACCTTCTCTATCCCATTCATAATCTTGTAAACCTCTATCATGTCACCCCGCAGTCGACGTTTCTCCAAGCTAAAGCGCCCCAAACGTTTTAACCTTTCTTCATAGGGAAAGTGTTCCAACCCTTTAATCATTCTAGTTGCCCTTTTCTGCACTTTTTCCAATGCTATAATATCTTTTTCGAGGTGCGGTGACCAGAATTGTACACTGGCTGGCCACTGTATGAGACAGGATGGTGGACTAGATGGACTGTTGGTCTGATCCATCAGGATTCTTCTTATGTTCTTTTGAAGGTCTTGGCCTCTATGCCCCGTTGTTGGCCATCTAAAGGAACTAGTTGGCCACTGTGTGAGGTGGGTTGCTGGACTAGATGGACCAATGGTCTGATCCAGCAGGGCTCTTATGAGGTTCTTATGAAGGCCTCAGCCTCTATACCCTATTGTTGGTCATCTAAAGGAGCTAGTTGGCCACCGTGTGAGGTGGGATGCTGGACTAGGTGGACCTTCACTGGTCTGATCCAGAAGGGCTTTTCTTATGTCCTTATGAAAGCCTTGGCCTCTATGCCGTGTTGTTGGCCATCCAAAGGAACTAGTTGACCACCGTGTGAGGCAGGATGCTGACTAGATGGACCAATGGTCTGACCCAGCATGGCTCAGGTTCTTAGGAGAGAGATCTGTCTTGTTACTTTGATTGTCTGATAACCATAATAATTGCTAATAAGTAATAGGAGTCCTTGTCCTGTTTTGCCCTGTACAGAAAGTTTCTGTGTTCCTTGAAGCTTTCATTAAAGGCGATTGATCCGAACCCCTCATTCAAGTCAGAAATGTGAACAGTTCCTTAGGGCCAGGCAAATTCTAATCTACAGGTTTAGCTGATTTGTTGATTGATTTGCTGGCACACTGGATCTTTGTTTTGTTTTGTTTTTAATCGCTGCTTGGGTTTTCTTTATGAGGCTGCTTGGGTTTTGGGATAGTTACAGCAAGGACGAGCTTTCTTTCTATCCATTTGCTTTTGTTTGTTAAATTGTAAATTATCACAAACTAACTTTGGCATCTCAGTTTTAATCATGTAAAATGTTATTTAAATAGATCAGGGGTGACGAAACTGTGGCTCATGAGCCACATGTGGCTCTTTCACACATACTTTGTAGATCTCAAAGCCCCCACTCTGCTCCCCATGGTCGGTCCTTCCTTCCTTCCTTCCTTCCTTCCTTCCTTCCTTCCTTCCTTCCTTCCTTCCTTCCTTCCTTCCTTCCTTCCTTCCTTCCTTCCTTCCTTCCTTCCTTCCTTCCTTCCTTCCTTCCTTCCTTCCTTCCTTCCTTCCTTCCTTCCTTCCTTCCTTCCTTCCTTCCTTCCTTCCCTCCCTCCCTCCCTCCCTCCCTCCCTCCACCATCTAATGTTCATGTCTTGCATTTATTCTGTGTGGCTCTTACGTTAAGCAAGTTTGGCCACCCCGATATAGGTTTTATACTCGGAGACTGCCCTTCATTCATAGTCCGCCTTTGTCGCTGGGACCCAAGGTGGACGATGCAGTGATTCAGACCAGTTCAGACCAAGAATAAACAATGCAATGCGATTAGAATTGTAGAACCAGCCGAGAAATTGAAAAAAAGGACTGAAGCAATGCATATTGTTAACATGACACGTTGAATGATGCATAATTGCATGGTAGGATCCAACTTAGAACAAACTGTACAGGACAGCATAGACCATAGTCCCTAATAATTTATCGAAATAACTTTGCAAATCATTCTGCGCAGTGCATTGCCTGTATCGTATTGCCTGCGTAGAATAGGCCTCTTGAATGATTCAGTTTTGCACAGATTCAGGAGAATAGCTGTGCGCTGGTCTGAAGCAGCACAACAAAGTTTTGGTTACTCTACTTCGATCTGTCATATTTGTACCCCACCTTCCCTCCGGGGAGCTCAAAGCAGTTTATGTGGTTTTTCTCTTCCTCTGTTTCATGCTTGCAACAAGTCTGTGGGATAGATTAGGTTAAGAAGACAGAACAACGGCTGGCCCAAAGTCACCCAGCAGCAAGCTTCAGTGCTGAGTGTGACCGATTTCCCGCTAGCCTTATGCTGGTCTCACGCTCCTCTTCTCCGTGGGGCTTCTGCCAGATTTCACACTATCTGCCCCCCAAGGGGCTGTACCTAGCTTTGTCTTTTTCACATGGCAAACAGAAACTGGTTTTTAGAAGATCTTGTTTGCTGCACAAAAGAGGCGGAGCAAGTTGCAGCCCCAGGGCAGAGAGTGTGAAATCCGACGGAAGCCCCGCGGAGAAGAGGAGCGTGAGGCCAGCATAAAGCTAGTGGGAGACGGGTCTGTGTCTTTGAATCCGAGTCCAGTGGTCTAACCTCTGCATCCCATTGCGTCATCTCTAGCCCCTTTTAATTGCAGGCATGCTAAATGGGACAATCGTATTCATTCTTCAAGGAGAATGAGGCTGTCTAATGCCAGTTCAGGGGCGTACGCCAATGGGTGCGCGCGTATGCGAAAAGCATGGTTTTAAGCAGCTGAGCTTTGCCGCATCCATGCCCTGCTACCAGCCTTGCCCTCTCCCATCTTTCATGACGCAGGCCTAGAAATGCCACCGCAAGCCTCACCACCCATAACCTTTCACCAGCTTCTTGGAGCGTAAACTCAGAAAGGCACACAGAGCTTGGGGCAACATGGTGGGTTGTTTTCGCCTGACCGGCATCTGTTAAAAAATGTTTGTGTGCAGAAGAAGAAGAAGTAGAGGAGGTGACTAACCAGCTTTTACAATCCTTGCAATGCGGGATAGGTGTTTATTGTCCGTCTCTCTCACTAAGACTCGCGGTGGACTACATACTGGAAACAGGGCTTGAAACAAAAGTCCAGAGGACTCCAGTTTCAAGCGACATCGTGCTGCTTGCTTGCTTATTTATTTATTTAGAAGAAGATGAAGAAGATATTGGATTTATATCCCGCCCTCCACTCCGAATCTCAGAGTCTCAGAGCGGCTCACAATCTCCTTTCCCTTCCTCCCCCACAACAGACACCCTGTGAGGTAGATGAAGATATTGTATTTATATCCCGCCCTCCACTCCGAAGAGTCTCAGAGCGGCTCACAATCTCCTTTACCTTCCTCCCCCACAACAGACACCCTGTGAGGTGGGTGGGGCTGGAGGGGGCTCTCCCAGCAGCTGCCCTTTCAAGGACAACCTCTGCCAGAGCTATGGCTGACCCAAGGCCATTCCAGCAGGTGCAAGTGGAGGAGTGGGGAATCAAACCTGGTTCTCCCAGATAAGAGTCCACACACTTAACCACTACACCAGACTGGCTCTCTATTAGAGCTATGGCTGACCCAAGGCCATTTCAGGAGGTGCAAGTAGAGGAATGGGGAATCAAACCTGGTTCTCCCAGATAGGAGTCCATGCACTTAACCACTACACCAAACTGGCTCTCCAAACTGGCTAAATTTAAGGTCATTTATAGTCCTCCCTATCCCAAGGAGGGCTCAGGGCAGATAACAGCATTATAAAAACAATATGAATAACAATTAAAACGTGAATAAAATAAAAGACAGTTCAGTCGTAGACGGTTTAAGATGGCGGCTCAGTTGGCACATGTTGTACAGCCTAAGAATCAGTTGCATGGACTACAAATCAGTCCTACATTCTAAGAATCAGACACAGCAAAGGTAATTTGATATTATAACAGAGGTGGTACTACGGCATAAGGCTGGCCAGAATTCTGGAGCAGAATGCCCGATAGTGTAGGTCGCCCGCTGCCTCAACTAAAGGCCTTTCTTTGGGTGTTCAGTTAGAAAACATCTGGGCTATGATTGCCTTTGCTTTAAGAATTTGCTAAGAGGGGTATTGCAGCTTGGAGAAGCTCTTTGCTAAGAAGTCTATTACAGCTTGAATATGCTCTCTACCAAGAGGTTTATTGCAGCTTGAAGAAGTCTCTGCTAAGAGGTCTTGTATAGCTGGAAAAAGCTTTTGCGAAACAAGGGTATCAGTACACCCTTGTCCCTTTCCTCTTTGAAAATTTGGCTGCATCCACTGAGAGACATTCATCATTTGGAATATCGCGCCAGGATTACATGGAAAAGCTGGACAATTTTACCATATAAAGGAAAAGAACTCTTGGTGCAAATGCTTCCTTTTGTTCAAAGAACTGAGTATTACGGTTGTTTTGATGAAAGCAATATATGTGGGTTAAATACAATTATTTATATATGAATGGTTTTTCTTGTTATGTAATTGGATATAGAAGCTGGTTGACGTGGGGCTTTTTGCTTTTTGTTTCCTTCAACGAAAGGCCTGGCAGAATAGCTCCGTTTTACAGGCCCTACGAAAAGGTAACAGTTTAGTAAGAGCCCGGATCTTGAGCGGGAGCTGATTCCACCGGACTGGGGTCAAGGCCAAAAAAGCCCTGGCCTTAGTTGAGGTGAAACCGATGTCCTTCAGGCCAGGAACGGTCAGTAGGTGTCGTGTGCCAGACCGTAGTGGTCTCCGGGGTATATCAGCCAGTCCTGTTTCGTGTGTGCAGACTGCTCGCAAACACTGTTTCGCCTTGTCCTGTGTGTCCCCAAGGGCTGCGTCAAGGTATTTTGTCACTTCGAGCAAGGTTGCCTGTTCCCTCCTGGGTCCACACCACTGCCAGCTGCAACAGTACTGATCTCCTGAAGCAATTCAAGAGGCACAGCCAGCGGCCATGGGGATGCCGGTCATCTCCCTCTGGCGTTCCTGATGACTGGAGTGAGCTAAACCCCAACGGTGTGTTGATGACCTCCTTTCTGTGCCCCTTCCAGCAGTCGCTTTACTGGCTTGGCCAGAGAACCAGTCCTGGCACATGCACACACCCCCTTTTACTTGCTCGGATAAACATTACTTCCTTCATCAAATATAATTTGTAGAAGAGGCTCAGATAGTAAGCGAGAGTCTTTGGGTTTGAGGTTTGTACTTGAGCAGGGCTGGCCTGAATGTGCACAGTGCCCCAGGCAGACTTATTGCCCGCACGCCCCCAGGCTGACCCCCTCCTCCAAAGTATTTGAGCTTCAGCTTCAGCATCTGACCTTCCAGGGAACAGTCTGGGTTGATTTCCCTTAGGACTGATTGATTTGAGTCCAAGGGACTCTCGAGAGTCTTCTCCAGCACCACAGCTCAAAAGCATCTATTCTTCTGCATACAGCCTTCCTTATGGTCCAACTCTCTCAGCCATAGCCGTACATTACTAATCTGAGAGACTACCTAATATTAATACAGAATTCTGTAAAACTCTTTAACATTATAAAACATTATAACGATATACAATTAGAGTTAAAATCTTAGTACGTATTAGCAGCACAACCAAGCCTTCGTTTTAGAGAGAACACTATTGACAAATATTTTGCCGCTGAGTGGGTTATTTCAGGGTCCCCATCAGCCAGCCGTAGGGTCGTCACCCAGGATTCCACAGGAAGTCGATGTTTGTGTAAGATGGGAGTAATCCCGAAGGATCTGGGCACAGTCCACTGATGGCAGAATAACATAAGGTGATCTAGTGTCTCTATAATACCTGACGTGCAGTCACACAATCGGTCTGAGTATGGGATTTTAGCAAAATGTCCCCTTAGCAGTTGGAAAAACATTTAACCTAGCTAGCGTAATAACATATCTAAATCTGGGGATTGTATGGAAGCTCGTATACGAAGGGATTTTCTTAGGGGACACAATCCCTAGTGCGAAATTAGAACACACATGCCTTGCTTGAACTGAGGTGCTAGTTTGATCTATATTTGGCACCCTCGGTCTAGCCAAGTTTAGTGCCTCTTGATGGTTTGTATTATTAAGTACTGTAAAGGAAAGACCAGTCCGCTCCAGCTTATTTTCTACATATTTTACCCAAGTACATTTATAATTGTCCCCCTTTAGAAGGAGCGTGGGGTGCTTGCGGTTTGGTGGTTCCTCCCTCTTCCCTCCTGAGGGCCCATTCCTCCTTCTCCCACCCCGAGGACTTCTTCAACTGCTATGCAAGGGTGTCAAACATATCAAGCTCCCGAGCAACCGGCTGTCATCTGCTTCCTTCTCCCTATACCTGTTTTCTCCATTGGCTGAGGCTCCTCCCTTGGAGAGGAAAGGGGGAGGAATAGTTTGCTTATAAATAAATGTGTTGTTGTTGTTTGCCAGGCTGTCTCAATTGCACAGCAGAACTGCTGAGCCAAGCCTCTCTTCCTTCTATTGGCTGAGGCTCCTCCCTCTCCAGTCCTCTGGGGAAGGACGGAAAGAGCCAGAGCTTCCTTTGCCTGGATCCCATGGGAGAAATACAAAGAAAGCATCTTTAAAACCGATGAGTGCTAACGTTTTAAGCATGCTTTAAGTTTTTAAAAATATATATTTATGTTTGCCTGTGTCCTTTATAAAATTTACGTATATCTCTGCTACCTAAGCTTAAATAGTGAGGACAGCTCTTTATTAAGGAAAGCATTGTGAAGGCTGCTCCCAACAAAGTCTGACTAAGGGCCTGTGGGCCAAACCTATATACAACTCTAATCTCCCGTGCTAGCCTGCCATTGGTTCATTCAAACAGGCAGGGGTCTGTGATAGGTGCAGGGCGGCAGGTATTTGGATCCCACTACCCATTGTTGTACAGTCCCCAAGCTCTGCTTTCCTGGCTCCAATGAGCTGGCAGGAAGTACATATTTTAAGGCACATACATAACAGTACACACATGGCCCAGCCCAACCCAACACAGCCTGGCCCAACAAGGTCTCATTTATGTCAGATCTGGCCCTCATAGCAAATGAGTTTGACGCCCTTGTGCTACATACTTTTTTTAAAAAGGGGGGTTCACTTTAAAAGTTGACGTTTTCGGCTGCATTTGCGATCCGTGACTTGCGGGAGGAGCCTGTGAAGCAGTCTCATTGGAGCTGAGCTGCCCGGGAGAAAGCGTATCTTGGTGGCGGTTTCCTTTCTCCTCGCTGAGTTTTCCGGTGTTCGTGGAGAGTCTGGAGGGGGCAGCAGAGCTGTGCGTTTGGCTCGCCCTCCTCCCCGTAATCCCTTGCATGTGGCTGATATTAAGGGGATCGTGGGAAGCTCTGCTTTAGGCATCTCAATCCCCCACTGCGGACCTGCAAGGTTCTTCAGCCCAGGCTGGTCAGTGGGATCTTTGGAGATCTGGGTTGCGCATAGCTGGCTTCCTTTTTCTTTTCCTCAGTGCAGTTTTTTCTATTTCATTTCATTTGATTTGATTTATATCCCGCCCTACCCCACCAAAGCGGGCTCAGGGGGGCTCACAACATAAAAATTCTAACAATAAAAAATTCAAGAATTAAAATACAATAATAATTTACGTAATTAAAACAACTAATATATCAGTACATCAGTCAGTCTCAATGTGCTATCTTAGAGTCTTCCGTCAGAATATTTCAGTATTTCAATGTTTCAATGCCGGTCAGTTATAAGCCAACCGGAAGAGGACTGTCTTATAGGCCCTGCAGAACTGTCCAATGTCCCGCAGGGCCCTGACCTCTTCCGGTAACTGGTTCCACCAGCAAGGGGCTGTGATCGAGAAGGCCCTGTCCCTAGTTGACTTCAACCGGGCCTCCTTAGGCCCAGGGATTACAAGCAGATTTCTAGAGCCGGATCGCAGCACTCTTTGGGGGGCATATGGGAAGAGACAGTCCCTAAGGTCCTAGGCCATATAGGGCTTTAAAGGTAATAACCGGCACCTTGTACCGGACTCGGTATATTATTGGCAGCCAGTGCAATCCCCGGAGGCCTGGCTGAATGAATCTAGGAAGGAACGTGCTCTTTCTAGCAGCGCGTCCTGTGTTCCCTGTTTTATTTTAGGTTTTAATGTTATTTAAAACATTTTTATGCTGCCTTTTCACCCTACAGGGTCCATGAGGCAGACATAGAATTATAGAGATGGAAAGGATCCAGGGTCATCTAGTCCAACCCCCTGCACAATGCAAGGAGTTCACAATACCTCCCCCGCCCCACATACATACTCCCAGTGAGCCCCGTTCCATGCCCAGAAGATGGCAAAAAACAAAAACCCACCCCTGCAGGATCCTTGGCCAAACACGTCTGGAGAAAATTGTATCGTGACTCCAAAGCGCCGAACAGCATTTCCCTGGGCGTGTAAGAAAGGGCCACGAGAAATAAGCACTGATGCGACCCTTCCTGCCCTCCCTCCCATGTTCTGCCTCAGCTCACAGAATTGGGGTTGCCAAGTCCCTCTGCCACTGCGGCGGGGGACTTGTTCCTTGCGCATGCTTTGTGCACGCTGTGTGATGACATCACCCAGAAGCAACGTCATCATGCCGGGGATGCTCTAGGACTCGCGACAAAACGCTATGGTACCATAGAGTTTTACTGTGATCCCTAGAGCATCACACCAGAAATGCTGTAGGGTTCGCAGTAAAACTCTATGGTGCCGTAGAGCTTTGAGCGCGAGTCCTAGAATGTCCGCGGTGCAATAAAATCACTTCTGGGTGATGTCATCATGCTGGGGACAGCACGCCCCAATAGGGCTCTTCAAGGGCAGGGATCCCCCCCCGGTGGCCTGTTCCCTGATGGTGGGTGGGAACCTCCCAGGGGGAGTTTGGTAGCTCTGCACGGAATCAGCATTACTGTCAGATGGCCACCTAGCCCAAATGGCATCTGTAACATACCAAATATTAAAATATTTTGAGCAATTAAAAATATTTTCAAAATTTTCAAAAGTTCCATTAGGAACAGAGACAAAAAAAAAATGAGGAGGGCCGGTAGCCATTATTGGGGGTATGCCATACAAAACAGAAAGGTCTTCACCTCCCTATGAAAGACACCGATAGTGGGAGACAGATGGATTTTAATGGCGAGGGAGTTGCAGAGTTTTGATCCCACAATGGGGAAGACCTTTTCTTAGGTTGCCACCCATCTAACTTCAGAGATAACGGAAGTGTCCTGGAAAGTTACAGGGGAGGAGATGTTCCTTAAGGCAGGGATCCCCAATCTCTGGTCCTTGGACCGGTCCCGGTCCGTGGCCTGTTAGCAACCAGGCCGTGAGTTGTATAATTATTTCATTATATATTACAATGTAGTAATAATAATATGACATTGGATTTATATCCTGCCCTCCACTCCGAATCTCAGAGCGGCTCACAATCTCCTTTATCTTTCTTCTCCGCAATAGACACACTGTGAGGTGGGTGGGGCTGAGAGGGCTCTCACAGCAGCTGCCCTTTCAAGGACTACTCCTAGGAGAGCTCTGGCTGACCCCAGGCCATTCCAGCAGCTGCAAGTGGAGGAGTGTGGAATCAAACCTGGTTCTCCTATATAAGAGAGCCATGGCTGACCCAAGGCCATTCCAGCAGGTGCAAGTGGAGGAGTGGGGAATCAAACCCGGTTCTCCCAGATAAGAGAGCTCTGGCTGACCCCAGGCCATTCCAGCAGCTGCAAGTGGAGGAGTGTGGAATCAAACCCGGTTCTCCTATATAAGAGAGCCATGGCTGACCCAAGGCCATTCCAGCAGGTGCAAGTGGAGGAGTGGGGAATCAAACCCGGTTCTCCCAGATAAGAGAGCTCTGGCTGACCCCAGGCCATTCCAGCAGGTGCAAGTGGAGGAGTGGGGAATCAAACCCGGTTCTCCCAGATAAGAGAGCTATGGCTGACCCCAGGCCATTCCAGCAGGTGCAAGTGGAGGAGTGGGGAATCAAACCCAGTTCTCCCAGATAAGAGTCCACACACTTAACCACCACACCAAAATAAAGTGCACAATTGTATCATCCGGAAACTATCCCCCACCCCCACCCCCAACCAGTCCGTGGAAAAATTGTCTTCCACAAAACCGGTCCCTGGTGCCAAAAGGGGTGGGGACCACTGCCTTAAGGTATGCTGATCCCAAGCCATACAGGGCTTTAAAGGCCAACACCAGTGCTTGAATTGAGCCTTGGAAGCCGATGTAGCGGGAACAAAACTTGTGCAGTATAATGTTGTGTGGTGAAGTGCTAAAGCAAGATCTGTTTCACTTGTTTCCTGGAACCAGAGTCAGGTTTCTCATGTCAATGGGCTGTGAAGCATTTACTTTGAGGGAGAGAGAACCCCTCCTTGTTTACACGCTGGCTGGACTGGATTCCAATCCTTGGTTATGTGGAGTATGACAGATAGAAAACAGCAAAATGGCATTTTTTATTATAGATAACAGGTAGGGACTTGCAAATGCTTATGGGCAGGGCTTTTTTGTAGCACAAACTCCTTTGCATATTAAGCCTCACCTCCTGATGTAGTCAATCCTCCTGGAGCTTACAGTAGGCCCTGTACTGGCAGGGACGGTGGCTCAGTGGTAGAGCATCTGCTTGGTAAGCAGAAGGTCCCAGGTTCAGTCCCCAGCATCTCCAAAAAAGGGTCCAGGCAAATAGGTGTGAAAAAACTCAGCTTGAGACCCTGGAGAGCCGCTGCCAGTCTGAGAAGACAATACTTTGATGGACCAAGGGTCTGATTCAGTATAAGGCAACTTCATATGTTCATATGTGAACCCTGTAAGATCTCAGAGGATTGGCTACATTTGGGGGGGTGGGGGTGGCCTAATATGCAAAGGAGTTCCTGCTACAAAAAAAAAAGCCCTGTGGGAGAGTAGAAGTACTCTTCCCACTCACTCCTCCTTCCCCCTCAGCTCCAGTCCTTCCTCTTTTCCTCTCCTTGCTGCAGCAATTACAAGTGCCATTTGAGTTTGCTATAGAAAACCAAAGTAGCTTTTCTGAAGATGACCCTCCATTTGTTTAAAATGGATTTTTTCCTGCAAACCGTGCATTTCATACAGTGCGGCTGACCCTTTTCTGCAGATGTTTTGACCCACGTGGCGGTAAGTCCCTGGCAATTAGATATACGTCACCGTTCGCAAAACCCTTTCTGTGATTTGCCGGGTTGGGCGTGACTGACTTGTGCAGTAACGGGATGTCACCTGCTCGCGATTCTTCCATCTCGCAGCCAAATCGGAATCTGTCTGCTCTTCCCTTCCCTGTGACGTGGCCCCAAAAAGTCACTGAACATCCGCAGCTTGAGTTCTTCCAGCACGCCTGCCTTGGGCTCTGTCATTTCACATCTCACTGATCCCAGTCATCAGTGTAACACGGAGGGGGCGGGGGGAGGGGGAGGCGAAATCCTCCTTGGGGCTTGTCTGTACCCCGGCTTATTGCAGTCGTTCTTTTGAATTTTTACCATCTGCTTTCAAAAATGTTGTTGAATTAAGCAGGCCGTTGATTGCCAGAGCAGTGGGTTATTCCTACGTGACTTATTCCGTACCTCCTGGATCAGGGGTCCTCAAACTTTTTAAATAGGGGGCCAGTTCACTGTCCCTCAGACTGCTGGAGGGCCGGACTGCCGTTACTGTACAAGGCCGCGGGCCGTCAGTTCTCTGTCTTCTGCATCTCTCTCCCTTCCCCACACCACACACCTCGGCCTGGGAACTCACCTCACCTCGGTATCACCTCACACTCTGTCTCCGCCGCCTCAGCCCAGTGCCGGAAGTGTGCGTTGCTAACACGAGTTTAGGTCGAACGTCACTTCCGGTCTGATTTTGCCATAACCCGGCGGGCCACATAAACATCCTCAGTGGGCCGCATCTGGCCCGCGGGCCATAGTTTGAGGACCCCTGTCCTAGATGTTCTGGAGGGAGGAGTTTTTCCCTGCTCCCCCCTCCATTAGCATCTGATAAAATGTGTGCTGTGACATCACATTGCTTACGATGATGTCATTTTTTTTTCATTTACTGATAGTTACCAGTGAGAGGGGAGTGCTGTTGGTATCTCCCGGCCTGATAAGAACATAAGAGAAGCCATGCTGGATCAGGCCAATGGCCATCCAGTCCAACACTCTGCGTCACACAGTGGCCATAAAAACCAAGTGCCATAGGGAGGTCCACCAGTGGGACTAGAAACCCTCCCACTGTGCCCCCCAAGCACCAAGAATACAGAACATCACTTGCCCCAGACGGAGAGTTCCAACAATATGCTGTGGCTAATAGCCACTGATGGACCTCTGCTCCATATGCTTATCCAATCCCCTCTTGAAGCTGGCTATGCTTGCAGCCGCCGCCACCTCTTGTGGCAGTGAATTCCACGTGTTAATCACCTTTTGGTTGAAGAAGTACTTCCTTTTATCTGTTCTAACCCTCCTGCGACAGTGAATTCCATGTGTTAATCATTGATTGTTCTTGAAGTTACCAGTGAGAGAGGAGAGCTGTTGGTATTGCCAGTCCTGACAGAGATCCAGCTTTCCTCAACCAGGGCCAGGGCCTTCTAAGCCCTGGCCCCCTGCCTGGTGGAACTCTCTGCCAGAAAACATCCATGCCCTAAAAGACTTACTACCTTTCCGCGGGGCCTGCAGGGCAGAGATGCTCCACCCTGCTTGCAGGAAAGGGTGGCCTAAAATTCCAAATAAATAAATCAACCCCTGTGATCTCTGTAAGGTCTAATTTCAGCCCAAACTGGCAGGAGAGAACTAAAGCTATCCCTATGCCCCATCTCATGCCTGAGTCTTCCTGATGACGGTGGCATCGTGCTCAGAGATTCTCCGCTTCATCTCATTGGCTGCTGTTGGTTTGGGGCAGGGAAAGCCTGAGGTGATGTCATGTTTCACATAGTCTTTGTAGGGGTGTCGAACTTGTTTGGTATGAGGCCCTAATTGGACATAAATGAGACCTTGTCAGGCCGGGCTGGGCCTTGTCGGGCCGGACCATGTGTATACCTATTTCAGATTAGGTAGCAGAGAGAGAAACTTTTTAAAGGACACAGACAAACAGAGCTAAAGATTTTTTAAAAGCCCAAAATAAAACATGCTTAAAACATTAACACTTGTTGGTCGTAAAGGTGCTTTTTTTTGTACTTCTCCCGTGGGATCCAGGGACCTGGGCAAAGGAAGGTCTGGCTCTTTCCCTCCCTCCCCTGTGCACCGGGAGGGGGAGGAGCCTCAGCCAATGGAGAAAACTGAGGTTTTGCTCTGTAGCTCCTGTGTGATTGAACAAGCCTTGCAAAGCAAGTTGAGATACAGAAGGAAGCAAGAGAGAGGGAGAAGAAAGCAGACAAGAGCTAGTTGCTCAGGGGCCTGATAGGAGTCCTCCGGGGGCATGATTCAGCCCCTGGGCCGCATGTTTGACACCCCTGTTTTTACTAGGTATGACTGGAGAAGCACCCATTAGCAGTAGTCATGTGCACTGCCCCCAATCTAGTTTGGGGCTAACTATGGTTAGGACTTCATCTTGAATTATAAACTATGAAAGGAATCCTAAACAAGTCTATTCCAAATCCCCCCCCCCCTTTGCCGTCAAGACACAGCTGACTTACGGTGACACCCATGGGGTTTTCAAGGCAA
Source organism: Heteronotia binoei (assembly GCF_032191835.1). Classification (NCBI taxonomy): domain Eukaryota; kingdom Metazoa; phylum Chordata; class Lepidosauria; order Squamata; family Gekkonidae; genus Heteronotia; species Heteronotia binoei. Next base: position 62,230,594 of record NC_083237.1, on the reverse strand, counting down.
GAGACAATGAGGGGTAGTCTGCTATTGTGTAGCAACCCTGGTATTCCTTGGAGGTCTCCCATACAGGTACTCGCCAGGCCCCATCCTGCTTAGTTTCTGATGTAAAGATTGGGCTTGCCTGGGATATTTGGGTCACTCAGGTTTATCTAGTGAGACTCACGCCCAAGAAAGCACTGTAAATTATCTCTTTCCTTCTGTGGTCTTCTTTCCCCCTCTTTTTTTTTTTTTGTGTGGAATGGTTTTCCTTTTGGGAAGCTGGTAGCTCTAGAGCAGAGCTGAGGGACGATTTTAACAGGTATTTGACTGTGCCACTTGGAGAAAGAAAATAACGTTCCCTACTTTGCTCCCCTTTGAATTTCCAAACTTATCTGCTGCTTTCCTGCTTTATTTGGGGGCAAGGCCAGGGCGTGTGGGGAGGGGGAATGGAAGCCGTTTTCCTTTTGTTTTGTTGATGTGGCAGGTAAATAACGAAGCCCCACACATGGCTTGGTTTGAAGCGAGGGATTTTACGTTGACATCAAAGTAGAACTTGTCAGCATAAGCTCAAAATGACTAAGTTCAAATCATCAGCCTTCTGACCGTTTTTATTCATCCCCCAAACAAGCAGACAAGCCCCCTCTTATCTGATTCAAATGCTCCACCTCCTGCTCTCCTTGCAGCAATTTCTTGTAGTTTTCCCCTGCTCTGTCCCTCTGTGTTATCAGCAAGAAGCTCCTTTTCGGCGGGGCCCCTGTTATCTTGGATTCACACCCTTGGCCTGTCTGGCTTTAACAGTTTAGCAGAAGCTCCTCTGCGGGGCCTCTTAGCAGTCACTCTAAATGTTGCATCAGACATTCTCTTTTGAAGGCACAACCATATTTTCCATTATTATTATTATTATTATTATTATTATTATTATTATTATTATTATTATTGAGGTATTCATTAATTCTTCAGGGGTCCCTCTTCATTGACAGATGGGGATTTTTCGGCAGGAGCCATGAAGGGTACAGCTGGCTTGTGAGATGCTGTTAGGGCTTCTTTGCCCGCAATGGCTGAGTGAGCCTGTGATCGTAACACCAGCTGATAGGTTTCGTTAGAGATAGAAAGAATGTACGGATAACTAAAGACATTAGATGCGGGGAAATGGCAACAAAAACAAAAGATTCAACACAATTGCACAATGGGAGAGATGGAATGGGGAATGTGTGGACGCAAGACTCTGGGAAGAGACTAGGGTCACTCCTTCCAGAAATGGACTGGCACAGTTTGGGGGCGGGGTGAACAAGTTTGCTAACTCCGGGTTGGTAAATTCCTATAGTTTGGGGAGGGTGGAGTTTGGAGGTGGTCCCAGTGGGGTTTAGGAATAGGAGACAGCTCACAGCAATATGATTGTGTAAGCAGGGGCCCCCCAACATGGTGCCAGTGGACACCATGGTAACCCCCAAAGATTTTTCTGGTGCTTGCCAAACATTTTTAGAAAATGGTTGGGGCTAGGGAGGGCTTTTGCCCAGTAAATTTGATTGGGTGTACATCTTTTTATTGTTGCTCTGTCGGCAGCTGCCGCCGCCGTAGCCCAAGGTTCTGCACTGTGTGACTGAAGTAAAACTGTGGCAGCCATTTTGTGACTGGCTCCACCTTCTGTGAGCCAGCTTGGTGTAGCGGAGAGCCGGTTGGGTGTAGAGGTTAAATCCGTGGGCTCTTATCTGGGAAAACCGGGTTTGATTCCCCATCCACAACTGCTGGAATGACCTTGAGTCAGTCGTAACTCTCTCAGAGCTCTTCTGCTCAAGAACAGAGCTCTCAGCCCCACCTACCTCACAGGGTGTCTGTTGAGGGGAGGGGAAGGGAAAGGAGATTGTAATCTGCTCTGAGACTCCTTTGGGTAGTGAAGGACGGGGTATAAATCCCATCTCGCCTCCTCCTCCTCCTCCTCTTCGACAGCCGTTGTGTTGCTTTGCCCACCGTACCCACAGGCTCAAAAAGCTTGTGGATACCTGCCATAGAGTCTGCTTTCCAAGAGTCTGGAGGATCCATTTTTGTCCTGGGAGATCTCTGGGCCCTAACTGGATGTTGAAAACTCAAGGCATGAGGTTGCTCGGTGGGAGAATGAAATGCAGAACTGCTCCGGCAGTTAAAAGAAGCGTTCTGTATTCTTGGGAAAGTGGAACTCTGCCTCGTGTTGTGACTGAGAAAGGACCAGTTCAAGCTGAGCTCTTGGGAGCAAAGGGAGTCTTTGAGCCCCCTGCCCTGGAAGCTGAAATTTTTCTCCAGTGCCTCTTGTAGTGCTCTTATGTTCTGATGCCTCAGCAACTGTCTAGACTAGGGGTGTCAAACATGTGGCCCAAGGGCCAGATCAGACCCCCAGAGGGCTCCAATCAGGCCCACAAGCAACACACTATCATCTGCTTTCTTCTCTCTCTCTCTTGTTTCCTTCTGCATCACAGCTTGCTTGCCAGGCTTGCTCAATCACACAGGAGCTGCAGAGCAAAGCCTCTATTTTCTCTATTGGCTGATTAGCACATGAAGCAACTATGCACAAAAGCTCACAGTGCCCAGTCATTTCATGTTAGAAATAGAATTGCAGAAATTGCAGAAATTGTTAGAAATAGAATAGACCCAGCCCTTCTCTCTGAATCAGAGACTCAGAGCGGCTTACAATCTCCTATATCTTCTCCCCCCACACCCTGTGAGGTGGGTGGGGCTGAGAGGGTTCTCACAGCAGCTGCCCTTTCAAGGACAACCTCTGCCAGAGCTATGGCTAACCCAAGGCCATTCCAGCAGGTGCAACTGGAGGAGTGTGGAATCAAACCTGGTTCTTCCAGATAAGAGTCCATGCACTTAATCACTACACCAAACTGGCTCTCAGTGAATGTTTTCCCCTGGGTCTTAGGCTCAAAGCATTGACCATGAGATTTCTGTAATGAATAATAAATCAAAAATAGATTTGCAACTTACAGACATACACCTGAACAGCATATTCAAGATTGCTACAGCACAGACATTGTCTCCAGATTTTGAAACAATAAATCAGAGCAAGAGGGGTCAGCTATCAGAAACCGTTAAATAAATTATTGCAACAGTGCTAATCTTTTAAGTATTTTTTATTTTAAGGTTTTTTTAAAAATTGTATTTGTCTGTTTCCTTTATAAAATTGTTATCTCCGCCACCTGACATTACATTTTATGACACGCATGGCCTGGCCCAACAAAGTCTCGTTTCTGTCAGATCTAGCCCTCGTAACAAATGAGTTCGACACTCCTGGCCTAGACAGCCTGTTGGGTCAGGGACAGTCAAGTACCTTGATGAGGTTCAATGTGGCAGATGCGGTTCAATGTGGCCAAGTGCAAAGTAATGCACATTGGGGCCAAGAATCCCAGCTGCAAATACAAGTTGATGGGGGGTGAACTGGCAGAGACTGACCAAGAGAGAGATCTTGGGGTCGTGGTAGATAACTCACTGAAAATGTCAAGACAGTGTGCGTTTGCAATAAAAAAGGCCAACGCCATGCTGGGAATTATTAGGAAGGGAATTGAAAACAAATCAGCCAGTATCATAATGCCCCTGTATAAATCGATGGTGCGGTCTCATTTGGAATACTGTGTGCAATTCTGGTCACCGCACCTCACAAAGGATATTATAGTATTGGAAAAAGTGAAGAAAAGGGAAACTAGAATGATTACAGGTTTGGAACACTTTTCCTATGAAGAAAGGTTAAAACGCTTGGGTCTCTTTAGCTTGGAGAAACGTCGACTGCGGGGTGACATGATAGAGGTTTACAAGATTATGCATGGGATGGAGAAGGTAGAGAAAGAAGTACTTTTCTCCCTTTCTCACAATACAAAAACTCGTGGGCATTCAATGAAATTACTGAGTAGTCGGGTTAGAACGGATAAAAGGAGGTACTTCTTCACCCAAAGGGTGATTAACATGTGGAATTCACTGCCACAGGAGGTGGTGGCGGCTACAAGCATAGCCAGCTTCAAGAGGGGGTTAGATAAAAATATGGAGCAGAGGTCCATCAGTGGCTATTAGCCACAGTGTGTATATATGTGTGTGTGTGTGTGTGTGTGTGTGTGTGTATAAATTCTTGGCCACTGTGTGATACAGAGTGTTGGACTGGATGGGCCATTGGCCTGATGCAACATGGCTTCTCTTATGTTCTTGGGCAGTCCTTTAGAAGAGGGTCCCCAGCAGGGTGCCTGTGGGTAGAAAGAAGGAAACATTTGCAGATTTACTTTCACTGTTCCTTTCGAAAATGTGGATCAGAATGCCAAAGGATGTAGTATTCCAGGTTAATCCATTTCAACAAGAATAAACTGTGTTCGTTAACGTCTAGTTTACTTTGCTTTTCCTTGAGATTTTTGAAGACTTGTAACAGCCAATGGCTAATTACAATAAACAGACTGACTGACTTGACAAAAATAAACTGTAGCTTTGTGACACCTGAACAAGAGCTTATTCCAGCAACATGGCTGAGATAACCCCAAATCCATATATCCCTGGGAGATGGTGTCATACAGCAAGGACTTGCAGTACCTCAGTTATTACAAAAATAGCTTGGCAAACCTAAAAAAACATAAGTTGTCAACATTACAACTGCCTGGAATGGTCTCTGTGCTTTTCGTAATTATGTTTGAATTTTACATAATTGTGTCTCTGAACTTATTGAATTTCCTGGCCCTTTTACCCCCTGTTGTTTACACCTTTTCCTTTCATAATTGCATATACCGTATTTTTCGCTCCATAAGACACACCTGAGCATAAGACGCACCTAGTTTTTAGAGCCGTTTGTGTGAATTTAGAGGCATTTGTGTGAATTTTTTGCAGTATTCGCTCCTTAAGACGCACACACTTTTCCCTCCACTTTTTTGGGGGGGGGAAGTGAGTCTTATGGTGCAAAAAATACTGTGTTGGTGTATCTTTTCCCTGCTTCGTAAGGTGCCTCTGCTGAAGTGGCCTCTAGTCCCTGAAAGCTTATATGAGAATAAAAATGTGTTAGAGGGGTATCACTGCACAATATTCGTGACACATGCTGGGTCAGAGGTGTACAACTGGACTCACAGTTGTACATTGGGAGAATTCACCTGAGAAACGGTTGTGCGCTTGGCACTGTGAGTAGTGCTGTGAGTTAGGTTGCCAGGTCCAAATCGAGAAATAGCTGGGGACTTCGGGGGTGGAGTCAGGAGAGCTTGGGGGTGGAGCCAGAAGCAAGGATGTGACAAGCGTAATTGAACTCTGAAGGGAGTTCTGGCCATCACATTGAAAGGGACGGCACACCTTTTAAATGCCTTCCCTTCATTGGAAATAATGAAGGATAGGGGCACCTTCTTTGGGGGCTCATAGAATTGGACCCCTTAGTCCAATCTTTTTTGAAACTTGGTCTTTTGGGGAGAGGCATTGGAGACTATGCTGAAAATTTGGTGTCTCTACCTCAAAAAACAGCCCCGCAAAGCCCCAGATATATCAGTTCTCCATTATACCCTATGGGAATCGGTCTCCATAGGGAATAAAGGAGTGCCCAGCAGACATTTCCCCCCCCCCCCCCGCTTTCTGATGACCCTGAAGTGGGGGGAAGGTCTTCATACTGGGGGTTGGCAACCCTAGCTGTGAGGGAGAAGGAACGTCCCGCTTCCCTCCCATCCCACTTTCATCAGAAAGCCCTTTTGAAGGCGAGTTCATCCGATGAACGTCTGACTGTGAGTCAGGTCATGCACCGGTGTCCTGGCATGTGGCAAACGTGTGTTGTTACTCAGCCCAGAGTCTTTAAGGTGCCAGGAGTCTCCTGTTTGATTTTTGCAAGCGTTCCTCTTAACCTGCTCACCACTTGAACTAACACTGTACTTGGTGCTGCCAGAAATAGCTGGCTGGAAGAGCATAGCTCTTTTGAAGGGCAAACGCTTGTAGAAAAGAACTGATCCACTTTGCCTAGCGCAGTTCTCTGTGGAGGTGAAAGTGATGCTTTTTTTGCCTGTTGGAGGTTTTGGAAGGGAGAGGTGGGGCGGCTTCTGGATCAGAATTGCCATTTGTAGATCTGCAGCCCACCGTCGTATTTATGGGGAAAGCACTTTCTTTTTATGCAGGATTTTGATTAAGGATTTTGATGTTTTAAATTTGTTTTTGCAGTCAGCTTCTAACCTGAAGTCTACTTTATGAGAATAATTTTAAGCTGTTGATTTTTTTTTTCCTTTTTATGTTTTCACATTTACAACCATTACTTAAACATAAAAAAAAAGAAAGTATACCCTATCCGGCAAATTTGCTCAATACACGCCGTTTTGATTCAATCAGCTGAACATCCTTCCCCTTTGTAAATGAAGTTAACTTAAATCAGTTTATAAATTTCTTTGCATTTTATCAATTGGGGGACAGTTTCCTGTTTCCAGCGTCTTGCAAAGGTAATTATCGCAGTGGTTATTAAGTGTAAAATAGTGCTAGGCAAGTGCTTAGGAAATGTGAGAACAAAATTTTCTATTGTTTTAATGCCCTGGTTGGTTCTTCTCTCCCTGCCTCCCTGTCTTGCGGCTCCCAGACATCTGACATTTATTCTGTGTGGCTCTTACAATCAGAAAGTTTGCCCCCCCCCTGCCCTATGGGAATCAGTTTCCATAGGGTGTAATGGAGTGACTAGAGGACATTTCCTTCACGCCCCCCGCTGCTTTCTGATAACCCTGAAGCAGGGGGAGGGCCTCCAAACCAGGGGGGGGGTCACCTGCCCCCAACTGGGGATTAGCAACTCTGCTCACAGGGCCCTTTATGGGTCTTAGCGCTCCTGCGTCTGCTGCAGTTTCACTCCCTAGTTTGTCACCATGTGAGCTTATTGAGACAAAGCTCACTTCTTCAGATATAAATGGGAAGGAGCTTATTTACCTTTTTGTAGAGAAAATTTTAGAAGGGAGAAGGCGAGAAAACTAGGCGTAAGCTTGAATCTCTGAGGTTTCTCAGACTGCTCCAAGCAGTCCCTTGGGTGGGTGGGGGGGCTCTGACAGAGAAACACCATTGCCCATGTAGCTTTTGGTGCAGGGTGAAATAAAGTGAGTTAGGCCAGCTCTGAATCAACCAAGAACAAAGAAGAAACAGTCACAAACAACCCAGGCAACTCAATATATACATGGCTGAATTAAATACGTCCCCTTTAATCAGCTGCAGTTACTCCTATTGGCTCACTCCAGAATCCTTCATTTGCATCTCTTTGTTACAAGTTATTACATGCCTAGCATCCTGATCGGCCAGTTCTTCCAGGCTTCAGGATCCTGGTTTGCAAGGAGTGCCTGTCTCAAACTCAGACAACAAAAACCCCAGTGAGATGCAGTACATAACACCGGGGTTGCAAGAGTCTCTGTCGCTTGTTTGGGGCTTGTCATTTATGCCTCGTTCATGCATGGCCGGGTCTGTGTTCAGAGTGAATGAGAAATGGGCTTGAGGGTCCGTGGCTCAGTGGTAAAGCACTGCAGAAAACCCCAGGTTCAATCCCTGCTATCTCCAGTGAGAAGATCTGGCTGTCGGTGATGGGAAAGACCCCTGCCTGAGACCTTGGAGAGCTGCTGTTTGAGTACACAAGACTGACTTTGATAGACCAAGGCTCTGATTCGTAATTTCATGTGTATTCATGTGTATCATTGGATTCTGCATTCCCTTCACACACACACACACACACACACTCCTGGGTAATTGGCGTGCACCCAATATAGTAGTTTGGGTGGCTCTTTAAGACAAAATGTGCCTGAATCGCTGGGTAACCCTCAGCGGCAGGGCCTCATAGGTAGAGCGAAAGCTGTCCTTTCCGTTCAGACTCAGAGAACCGAGACGTTTTATGAGCCCAGATGGGAAGTCGGCTGCAATATACAATCTGGTGATGTGCTCTGGTCACGTTCGCTTCTTGTCGCTTCTTCTCCTACTGGGGTGGGGGACGGGGCCGAAGGCAGGGTTGACGTTGATATGAAATGAAGAGGGTGGCAGGGCACGAGAGAATGCGGACGGAGGCAAATAGCTGCCTTCTCCCCTCCACCCCCCCCCCCCCCCGCCCTTGCACTGGCGATTTTGGAGATTAAATAGCTGGTATGTCGTGGCTGCCTGTTCAGACTGAAACTCTCAGTGGGTCTTGAGCGTTGGCAGAACAGGGAGCCTGGCGGAGTGCCTCCCTCTCGCTTGAGCCAAGGCAGGAATTCTAGGGAGGCCAGCCAAGGAAATCTCTCTGCCCCGGTTGGGGAACCCCTGACGCCACAGAGGCTTCTGGGTCGTTGAGCTGAACACTTCGGATATTCAGCATCTTATGATGGCTGGAAGTCAGTTTTCACTGCCTGTCTCACCTCACCCCAGCCAGATCAGGTAGACACTTAATGACTCACCCAAACGCTCCCTGTAGCCTGTTTAGATCCCAAATTACAGCATTGGGGACGTTCTGTGGCATCCAAATTAGTTAGGGTTGCCAAGTCCGCCTCAAGAAATATCTGGGGACTTTGGGGGTGGAGCCAGGAGCAAGGGTGTGGGAAGTGCAATTGAACTCCGAAGGGAGTTCTGGCCATCACATTAAAAGGGGCCACGCTCCTTTTAAATGCCTTCCCTCCGTTTGGAATAATGGAGGTGAGGGGCACCTTCTTTTGCAGCACATAGAATTGGACCCTCCAGTCCATTCTTTTTGAAATTTGGATTTTGAGGCGAGTCATCAGATGCTATGCTGCAAATTTGGTGCCTCTACCTCAAAAAACAGCCCTCCCCACCCCCCGGAGCCCCAGATACCTGCAGATCAATTCTCCATCATCCCTTATGGCAGGGGTTCCCCACCCCTGGGCTGTGGACCGGTCCAGGTCTGTGGCCTGTTAGCAACCGGGCCGTGAGTTGTATAATTATTTCATTATATATTACAATGTAGTAATAATAATAATAATAATAAGATGACACTGGATTTACATACTGCCCTCCACTCTGAATCTTAGAGTGGCTCACAATCTCCTTTATCTTCCTCTCCCGCAACTCCCTGTGAGGTGGTTGGGGCTGAGAGAGCTCTCCCAGAAGCTGCCCTTTCAAGGACAACTGTGTGAGAGCTACGGCTGACCCAAGGCCATTCCAGCAGCTGCAGGTAGAGGAATGGGGAATCAAACCCAGTTCCCCCAGATAAGAGTCTACACACTTAACCACCACACCAAAATAAAGTGCACAATTGTATCATTTCGAGACCATCCCCCCCACCAACCAGTATGTGGAAAAACTGTCTTCCACAAAACTGGTCCCTGGTGCCAGAAAGGTTGAGGACCACTGCCCTATGGGAATCAGTCTCAATAGAGAATAATGGAGTGCCTGGCAGACATTTCCCTCCCCACTCCCCGCTTTCTGATGTCCCTGAAGCGGGGGGAGGGCCTCCATACCAGGGGATCACTTCCAGTTGGGGTTAAGTAAGTAAACACTGTGGTAAGTAATCAGTGTATGCCCCACTGGAAGAGTGCATGTCACTAGGTGAGTTGGCCACACTTAGTTCACGATGTGTGAAGGAACGCTGAACCGTTCCGAGGGAGGTACCAGTGAGGCAAAACTCCACACTGCCCCGAATCGTCTGTCGTTGGAGCAGAGGAAGGGAGGGGTGGACATCCCAAGATTACTGTCAGAAGAGTTTGACCAGTCTGCCCACACTGAAACATCAGATGTTTACAGGGCCGGCGCGTGGGGTTCTGCCACCTGAGGCAGAACCCTAATGTGCACCCATCCCCCTCCCACGGGGGGGGGGGGGGGGACATTCATGCACGGACCATGATGACATCACCAAGAGGTGACATCATCACGTCAGTCACTGAAACGCTGTTGTTTCTGGGCGCTGAGGGGCCCGGGGAGTTCCTCCGACCCCTCAGCGTCCAGTCGGAGGTTCAGGGACGGCGTGAGGGGGAAGTGGGCAGCCGCCCTGTGCCCCTGTTGGGAGCTGGTGCCCTAGGCAATTGCCTAGGTCACCTCCTCCCATGCGCCAGCCCTGGATGTTTACATGCTTTTTAAAAATGCCACACGACAGCTGTGCTCACCTTGGTATGGTAGACTTTTTTTTTTAAGCCACTTGATGTGAGGGAGGGCATTATGTGCTTGCCTTTCCAACCAGCCACGAGGACTGGGAAACTTTCAGTTGAAAACTGGAGCTAGGAACGCTTGAGAGGGTAAGAAGAGCCCACAGGCCAGCGAGAAGAGCCTTGTGGGGAACGGCCCGCAGCTTCCCTGGCTAATGGGATGGAAATCGGTTATCATCCCCAGCCGTTTCCATGCCAACCTGTTCAGTAGAGCAGACACCGCCGAAATGCGACGGATTAAAAAGTGCCTTTCTTAACTGACCCTTGATACCTGTTAAGGGCCAGCGTGATTATAATGATTGCTAATTATGCACACTTAGATCACGGCCCTTTGTCTTTGCCGCAGCTATGAAGGCGCGATGTATCCTGGACTTGATTTCTCTGCAAGCGATCGGTTTTTTTTCCCCTGAAGATTGTTTGCGTATGGGTCCGTTTTGGTGGCTGATACCCAAGACTGGAATTACTCGCTGTCTGTCCCCACATTATGCCAGTAGGCTGCAGTTAATCTCTATGCTCACATGCACCTAAGTGGAGGTTTCGGCGGACTTACATTACTGTTTTATCAGTTGCATAGCATCTGTTTGTGCAAAATGCCTTCTAGCTCTCCTCTGGGGGGCTGTTTCTGTTGGGGTGGGGACTCCTGCCCTATGTAATGAACAAGTGGGGCTTTAGAGATAATCAGCTAACCCCCCCCCCCAAAAAAGCATCAGGATTAGGGTTGCCAAGTCCAATTCAAAAAATATCTGGGGACTTTGGGGGTGGAACCAGGAGACTTTGGGGGTGGAGCCAGGATACATGGGGGTGGAACCAGGAGAAAGGTTGTGAAAAGCATGACTGAACACCTAAGGAAGTTCTGGCCATCACATTTAAAGGGACTGCACACCTTTTCAATGCCCCCTCCATTCAAAATAATGAAGGATAGGGGCGCACCTTCTTTTGGGGCTCATAAAATCGGACTCCTCAGTCCAATCTTTTTGAAACTTGGAGGGTCTTTTGAGTAGACGCATTGGATGCTATGCTGCAAAGAGTTGTGCCTCTGTCTCATAAAACAGCCCCCCCTAGAGCCCCAGATACCTGCGGATCAATTCATTAATTTCCTATGGGAATCGGTCTCCATAGGGAATAACGAGTACCCAGCAGATATTTCCCTCCCCCTCCCCCACTTTCTGATGACCCTGAAGCGGGGGGAGGGCCTCCAAACTGGGGGGATCCCCTGCCCCCACCTGCGGATTGGCAAACCTAATCAGGATGGCCATTTAGAAATGTCATTTTTTTCCCCCTGTTCACTTAATCAGAATAAATTTTGTGAAACGGGCAAGGGATTCACGCTCCCCCATTCAAGTGGGAAGGTGGTAGAACTGTTCCCAAGATGGAAGTAGCAGGAATATCTAAAGTACTGTTGGGGGCGGGGGGTACACATGAAGGTGCCTGATAGTGAATCAGACCCTTGGTCCATCAAGGTCGGTACTGTCTACTCAGACTGGCAGCTGCTCTCCAGGGTCTCAGACTGAGGTCTTTCCCATCACCTACTACCTGGTCCTTTTAACTGTGCCAGGGATTGAATCTGGGACCTTCTGCATGACAAACTGAGCCACAGACTTTTGTGGGCTAGAGCCTTGCTTTATTGGACCTGCCAGTGTACATATATGCAACAGGGTTCCCCGGCATTTTTAAACCTGAGGGCACCTTTGGAATTCTGACATGGCATGGTGGGCTGAGAGGTGACACGATCACCATCTTCAAGTACTCGAAGGGCTGTCATCTAGAGGATGGTGTGGAATTGTTCTCTGTGGCTCCAGAAGGTGGGACCAGAACCAGTGGGTTGAAATTAAATCAAAAGATTTTCCAGCTCAACATTAGGAAGAACTTCCTGACCGCGAGAGCGGTTCCTCAGTGGAACAGGCTTCCTCGGGAGGTGGTGGGCTTTCCTTACTTGGAGGTTTTTAAGCAGAGACTAGATGGCCATCTGACAGCAATGAGGATCCTGTGAACTTAGGGGGAGGTATTTGTGAGTTTAGAGCGGTTCCTCAGTGGAACAGGCTTCCTCGGGAGGTGGTGGGCTCTCCTTCCTTGGAGGTTTTTAACCAGAGGCTAGATGGCCATCTGACAGCAATGAGGATCCTGTGAATTTAGGGGGAGGATCTGTGAGTTTAGAGCGGTTCCTCAGTGGAACAGGCTTCCTCGGGAGGTGGTGGGCTCTCCTTCCTTGGAGGTTTTTAAACAGAGGCTAGATGACCATCTGACAGCAATGAGGATCCTGTGAACTTAGGGGGAGGATCTGTGAGTTTAGAGCGGTTCCTCAGTGGAACAGGCTTCCTCGGGAGATGGTGGGCTCTCCTTCCTTGGAGGTTTTTAACCAGAGACTAGATGGCCATCTTGACAGCAATGAGGATCCTGTGAACTTAGGGAGAGGCATTTGTGAGTTTCCTGTCTTGTGCAGGGGGTTGGAGCCAAGCCTTGCGCTAAGGTTTCTAGCATTCCAGGCCACCTTCCGCCCCCCACCTCCTCCTTAGTGATGTCATCAGGCTCGCACTCTTGTGCGTGCTCGGCCTGGCCCTCTCCCTCTTCAAATGGAGCCAGGAAATGGGCGGCTTTTTCCCGGCTCTCTCTGAAGCGGGAGAGGGCCAGGCAAAGGCGGCCTGAGGAGGAAAGTCAGTGCAAGGGAGGGGGTGGCACGGGCATCAGGGTCCCTATGGCGGTGGCGACTGAGGCAAGGTGGCGGGTTGCTGGGGTGGGTGCTTAGAACGTGTGGCTCGGGCTGCCCCTTGCGTGGCCCTCTTCGGCTTCAGAGGGCGCCGGAAAAAGGCCACCTTCTTCTTTCTAAGCTTGCTGAGCACTTCAGAAAGAAGGAGGCTGAAGTGGAAGAGGGCCACGCAAGGGCAGCCGGAGCTGCACGCTCATGTCAGTGCAAGCGGGGATGGGGCGCCTTCTTTTCCGACTCCCACGCGCCGGCTCCAGTTGGAGTAGATGACCCCGTGGGTCCCTTCCAACTCTGTGATTCTATGGCGGGTGCAGCTACAACAGGCAGCTGCTGCAGAGGGCAGGGCCACCCACAAAACGATCGCTGTAGCTTTACTACGCACAGTGAAGGTTCTTGCTGCCGCCAAAGCCGCATTTTAAAAATAGGCACAGCCAATCAAATCTCCGGTAGCCCTTCAGAAGCCTCGCTGGGCAAAACCCCTTCCTGACTCCACTCACTTTCTTGTTTTAAAACGATTTTATTGGTAACATATGGTAATAAATCTATTTCTTACATCTTTAATAACTTCTTTTATCCATCCCATATATTACTTTCTACCCACCCCTCCCCCCGTTACTTGACCCCCGCCGGTGTTATTTACTTAAAATGCTAATATTTAAAGGTACCCTTAACTATTAAAACAAAAATTTATATTCTTCTTCTTTGTGAAACTTAATCATTACCAAAAATTGTCCAATGTCCTTTTATCTTCCACTCTTTTTCTACATATCTTCTAAACTTTTCTTCCCACTCCGTCTTAAAAACTTCTAAATCATAGTCTCTTAATATTCTTGTTAATTTGTCCATTTCACTCCATGTCATAACTTTTATAATCCAATCCCATTTCTCTGGTATTTTTTCCTGCTTCCACAACTACGCATATAATGCCCTAGCAGCTGAAAGCAAGTACCAAATTACAGTTCTATCTTCTTTTGGAAATTTTTCAAAATTGACTCCATTCACTTTCTAAAAGCACTTGGCGGGCATCAGAAAAGGTATCGGGAGGGGCAGAGGTGCCTACAAGCACCACCAAATTGGGAACCCCTGGTATACACGAATACCCAAAGAAGAGGGGTAGAAGACGTAAACAGCAGGTCCTGAAGAGGGTCGGTAATCGACACCTCTGTGCAAAGCTCAAATACTTACATAATAAGAACAGAGTGACCTATTCATCGCTGCCGTAATTGGCGATAGTACACTGTTTGCCGTGCTAATTTAATGCCCGCAGACAAGAGAGAAATTCACAGCGCTGATTAAAAAAATGACAAGACCTGCCGTTCTCACTGGAGTGGAGCTCGTCTTGTAACCCCGTCTTAGCAGCAACGGCGGTTCATTCATAGCTAAGGAATGTTTGCCTTTCTGCAAAAGTGCCCCACCATCCTGAGCGGCTGCGTGGCTCGAAGAAGAAGACGGGAGAGTTGGCCGGGCCGGCAGCCTTTATCCGATAACAGGGAAACGAATGCTTCTATTTTAACGCGCACACACGCTCCAGCAAAATTTTTTAAAAAATTCAGTTGATATGTTTCTGTGGAAATTTGCATCGTTTTGCATTTAACTGCGAAATGATAGTAAAAAGTTCAAATGCAAATTTCAAATTGAGAAAAATTCTGTTAGCTCTGTTTGTAACCAGCTGCTGCTTAAGCCGAATTCACTTCAAGGTTCTAGTACTGACATTTAAAGCCTTGCACGGCTTTAGCTGCGGGACCGCCTCTCCCCATATGAGCCCCGGAGACCCTACCATTGGCCAACCAATATCTTTTGACCATCCCTGGCCCAAAGGACATCTGCTTGCCTTGACCAGGGCCTTTTCGGCCCTGGCCCCAACCTAGATAGATAGATAGATAGATAGATAGATAGATAGATAGATAGATAGATAGATAGATAGATAGATAGATAGATAGATAGATATTGGATTTATATCCTGCTCTCCACTCCGAAGAGTCTCAGAGCGGCTAACAATTTCCTTTACCTTCCTCCCCCACAACAGACACCCCGTGAGGTGGGTGGGGCTGGAGAGGGCTCTCACAGCAGCTGCCCTTTCAAGGACAACTCCTGTGAGAGCTATGGCTGACCCAAGGCCATTCCAGCAGGTGCAAGTGGAGGAGTAGGGAATCAAACCCGGTTCTCCCAGATAAGAGTCCGCACACTTCACCACTACACCAAACTGGCTCTCCACCTAGTGGAATCAGCTCCCCACTGAGATTCGGGCCCTACCAAAAGCCTGGTGGAATAGCTCCGTTTTACAGGCCCTACGGAATGGTAGTTACTACCATTCCATAGGCCCTGTAAAACAGAGCTATTCTGCCAGGCTTTTGGTTAAGGCAAGTGGGGGTCCTTACTTCTTTGGTTATTCCATCTAATAGTTCTCCCGTGCACTGACTTACTACCTTGATTGTTAGATACTGGGCCGACATCTATGACATTTATGATATCTGTGTCTTGAATTGTGAAATGTGCTGCACCGTCCACACCGTTTTTATCCTGATTTGCTTATTTTGCTTGTTTATTGTTGGATTTTTAACTGTTTTACTGTGTTTGTAAGGTATTCTGAGGTATTTATTCTCAGAAGGTGCCTGTAACACCCCCCCCCCCCCCCCGTGAGTTAAGTACCATTAATTTGCTTCCAGTCTATGGTGGCCCGATGAACTCATACCCACCAAAGAGAGCCAGTTTGGTGTAGTGGTTAAGTGTGCAGACTCTTATCTGGGAGAACCGGGTTTGATTCCCCACTCCTCCACTTGCACCTGCTGGAATGGCCTTGGGTCAGCCATAGCTCTGGCAGAGGTTGTCCTCGAAAGGGCAGCTGATGTGAGAGCCCTCTCAGCCCCACCCACCTCACAGGGTGTCTGTTGTGGGGGAGGAAGGGAAAGGAGATTGTGAGCCGCTCTGAGACTCTTCGGAGTGGAGGGCGGGATATAAATCCAATATCTTCATCTACCTCACAGGGTGTCTGTTGTGGGGGAGGAAGGGAAAGGAGTTTGTGAGCCGCTCTGAGACTCTTCGGAGTGGAGGGCGGGATATAAATCCAATATCTTCATCTACCTTACAGGGTGTCTGTTGTGGGGGAGGAAGGGAAAGGAGATTATGAGCCACTCTGAGACTCTTCGGAGTGGAGGGCGGGATATAAATCCAATGTCTTCATCTACCTCACAGGGTGTCTGTTGTGGGGGAGGAAGGTAAAGGAGATTGTGAGCCGCTCTGAGACTCTTTGGAGTGGAGGGCGGGATATAAATCCAATATCTTCATCTTCTTCTTCTTCTTCAAAACATCCTATCATTAATAGTTTGCAAAACTAAAGTCCGAGCTTGCCTTGACTGTGAGTCAATCCATCTCAAGTTGGGTCTTCTTCTTTTGCCTTTCCACATCCTCTCAACCCAAACAAATTTTTCCTCCAGTGAAAAAGGTTTGCTTATGTGCACACATTGTAGGGTTACCAAGTTCCAGGTAGGACCTGGGGGTCTCCCAGAATTACAACTGGTTTCCAAGTGACAGGAGATGTTTCCCCGGGGGAAATGGCTGATTTGGAGGGCGGGCCTATTTAAATTTGTTAATCTGTTTTTAGGAAATGCAATCCGACTCCTCAGAATTACCTCGACGGACAAAAAAACCCTGGATGTCTTCTTGTTCCATCCCTGTTAAGGCTTAATTCTGATTACGGATTCTCCTGTTACACAGGCAACGAAAAAGGTTGTGAGGAGTTTGTCCTGGGGCCAGTGGGGCCAAAGTTGTCTCTGCTTTATTCATTTGGGTCCTGATCTGCTCTTCTGTCACCACTTCTCTCCCCTACTACAGGAAGAAAATTTTCTTCGGAACTGCTGGGGAGTTTGTTGGACTTCAATATTAGGAGAAACAATCCCACCCCCCTTTTCCCCTCCCAAAATGGAGCAGTTAGCTAGTTTTCTTTGAGAAGCTGCAGGAAGTGGCGGCAGCTATACGCGTAGACAACTTCTAGAGCCGATTGGATGAACAGATGTAGCAGAGGTCTATCAGTGGCTATTAGCCACAAGGTGAAGAAGAAGAAGACCGTAGATTTAAACCCCGCCCTTCTCCCTGAATCGGAGTCCCAGAGCAGCTTACAATCTCCTTTATCTTCTTCCCCCACAACAGACACCCTGTGAGGTAGGTGGGGCTGAGAGAGCTCTTACAGCAGGTGCCCTTTCAAGGACAACTCTGCGAGAGCTACAGCTGACCCAAGGCCATCCCAGCAGGTTCAAGTGGAGGAGTGGGGAATCAGTCCTGGTTCTCCCAGATAAGAGCCCACACACTTAACCACTACACCGAACTAGATGGAACACTCTGTCTGTGGTGGTGATGCTCTGTATTCTTGGCGCTCGGGGGGCAACAGTGGGAGGACTTCTAGTGCCCTGGCTCCACTGATGGACCTCCTGATGGCACTTGGGGTTTTTTGGCCACTGTGTGACACAGAGTGTTGGCCTGGATGGGCCACTGGCCTGATCCAACATGGCTTCTCTGATGTTCTTATGTGACACAGAGTGTTGGCCTGGATGGGCCACTGGCCTGATCCAACATGGCTTCTCTTATGTTCTTATGTGACACAGAGTGTTGGCCTGGATGGGCCACTGGCCTGATCCAACATGGCTTCTCTGATGTTCTTATGTGACACAGTGTTGGCCTGGATGGGCCATTGGCCTGATCCAACATGGCTTCTCTTATGTTCTTATGTGACACAGAGTGCTGGACTGGATGGGCCATTGGCCTGATCCAACATGGCTTCTCTGATGTTCTTATGTGACACAGAGTGTTGGCCTGGATGGGCCACTGGCCTGATCCAACATGGCTTTTCTTATGTTCTTCTGTGACACAGAGTGTTGGCCTGGATGGGCCACTGGCCTGATCCAACATGGCTTCTCTGATGTTCTTATGTGACACAGTGTTGGCCTGGATGGGCCATTGGCCTGATCCAACATGGCTTCTCTTATGTTCTTATGTGACACAGAGTGCTGGACTGGATGGGCCATTGGCCTGATCCAACATGGCTTCTCTGATGTTCTTATGTGACACAGAGTGTTGGCCTGGATGGGCCACTGGCCTGATCCAACATGGCTTCTCTTATGTTCTTATGTGACACAGAGTGTTGGCCTGGATGGGCCACTGGCCTGATCCAACATGGCTTCTCTGATGTTCTTATGTGACACAGTGTTGGCCTGCATGGGCCATTGGCGTGATCCAGCATGGCTTCTCTTATGTTTTTATGTTCTTACGAGATGAATTCGCTAAAGACGTTTTAAGAAATAGCAAGTATTTCCTCTTTCCATAGCAGAGACTTAATAATAGCAGAAATTTTGAAACAGCGTTTAAATAAAAACTACCTGTAAGAATGCTGCTTCTGCAAACGCTCGGCAGTACCCACAAGCAGAACTTAAAAGCTGCCTCCCAGGTTCCAGATAAATTTAAGTCTCCATTAACATTTTCAGCTGCTTCCAGGCTTCTCCGCTCTCCTTGCTCCTTGTTAGCGTGGAGGAACAAATCCAGGGGGTGCAACCTGGCATTTATACTGTATTCCTGTACTTTGGGGCAGTGTTGTGATGCATATACACATTGAGCACTGTGACGTGTCGTGTTATTTTGGTTGGTCTTCATGAAAGGTATTACATGGATTTGGGGGGGGGGGGGGTTGTGTGTGGTGAAGGTTGTGATGCCCATCTCTAGTCAGGGAGCACTTGGTTTGCTTTTATCAGGGCTTTTTTTATACAGGAACGCCTTTGCATCTTAGGCCACTCCCTCTGATGTAGCCAATCCTCATGGAGCTTACAGTAGGCCCTGTACGAAGAGCCCTGTAAGCTCTTGGAGGATTGGCTACATCAGGAGTGTGTGGCCTAATATGCAAAGGAGCCCCTGCTAGAATTCTATCTCTGGACCCTGTACTAAGAGCCCTGTAAGCTCTTGGAGGATTGGCTACATCAGGGGTGTATGGCCTAATATGCAAAGGAACCCCTGCTAGAATTCTATCTCTGGACCCTGTACGAAGAGCCCTGTAAGCTCTTGGGGGATTGGCTCCATCAGGGGCGTGTGGCCTAATATGTAAAGGAACCCCTGCTAGAATTCTATCTCTGGACCCTGTACTAAGAGCCCTGTAAGCTCTTGGGGGATTGGCTCCATAAGGGGGTGTGGCCTAATATGCAAAGGAACCCCTGATAGAATTCTATCTCTGGACCTTGTACTAAGAAGCTCTGTAAGCTCTTGGAGGATTGCCTGCATCGGTGGTGTGTGGCCTAACATGCAAACGAGTTCCTGCTACAAAAAAAAGCCCTGGATTGTGTTTTGGCTGCGTGTATTTTTGTATTTTATGTACGCGGGTGTGCATGCATGCGTGTAAGTGTTTGTGTGCACCTGGAAGGTATGTTTGTTTATTTATTTATTTATTTATTTATTCTATGACTTATATCCCGCCCTTCCCATAAAATGGCTCAGGGCGGCTCACAACAAACGATAAAACAATACACAAAGTGCAAAATTGTTACAGTTAAAAAGTCAAAACATTTAAAAACCTTAAAATCTTAACATTAAAACTATACCGTATATTTCACTAAAGTCTGATAAGCCACATTAATCTAGTCAGGCGTAGGCTAGCCGGAAGAGGCTTGTCTTACAGGCCCTGCGGAACTGAGTAAGATCCCGCAGGGCCCTCACCTCTTCCGGCAGCTGGTTCCACCATGTGGGGGCCATTGTAGAGAAGGCCCTGTCTCTGGTTGTCTTGAGACGGACTTCTTTGGGCCCGGGGATGGTGAGAAGGTTTTGCGTCCCAGACCTCAGTACTCTCTGGGGAACGTGTGGGGAGAGACGGTCCTTCAGGTAGGCAGGTCCCCGGCCATATAGGGCTTTAAAGGTAATGACCAGCACCTTGTACCGGACCCGGTATATTATTGGAAGCCAGTGCAGAGCCCGAAGACCCGGCCGAATGTGCCCCCACTTTGGGAGGCCCAGTAACAGCCGGGCCGCAGCATTCTGCACCAGCTGCAATTTCCGGGTCCGGCTGTTGACTTCCAGTGACTTCCAGTGACTGGCCCCTACTCCCGGGGCTTGGAGGATATTCAGAGTGGTGGTTGAATAAAGCCTGTCCCTGCCCTCCTGACTGCTGGTATTCCAAGGAGGTCTCCCATCCAAGTACTTGGTAGAGTTGACCCTGTTTGTAGGCCACACACAGAGCTGCTGCGGGGGGGGGGGGGGCAAAGTCCCAGGAGCCATGTGCCAGGGGGGTGGAGCAGGGGGCTTCTAGTCAAGGCGCCCCTGATGTGTACATTTAATAGTCCCTTTTATTGAGGTAGGGCCATAACCAGGATTTCACATTTGGTGGGGCCCACAGAAGGATCAGTTGTTGTGGGGGTGGGGGGGGGAAGTAGCGGAGATATAAACTTTATAAAGGACACAGACAAATACAATTAAAGATTTTAAAAAACCAAAAACTTAAAATATGCTTAAATGATTAGCATTCTTGCAATATTTTGTTTATTTAAGTCTCTGATAACTGACACTTCTTGCTCTGAATAATTGCATCAAAATCTGGAGACAGTGTCCGTGCTGTAGCAATCTTGAGTATGCCGTTCAGGTGTTGTTCAGGTGAGGGTGTGTAAGTTGCAAACCTACTTTGGATTTATTGACATTCGTTACAGAAATCTCATGGTCAATGCTTTGAGCCTAAGACCCAGGGGGAAACATGAAATGGCTGGGCATTGTAAGCTTTCGTACATAAGTTGCTTGATGTGCTGATCAGCCAATGGAGAAAAATAGAGGCTTTGCTCTTTAGCTCCTGTGCGATTGAGCAAGCCTGGCAAAGCAAGCTGTGATGCAGAAGGAAGCAAAAGAGAGAGAAGGAAGCCGACGACAGTGAGTTGCTCGCGGCCCTGATAAAGAGCCCTCTGGGGGCCTGATTTGGCCTCCAAACTGCGTGTTTGACACCCCTGCTCAATGGCATCGGACTCTTTCCTCCCGAAACCCTGCCCTCCCCAGGCTCCACCCCCTAAATCTCTAGGTTATTTCCCGACCCAGAGCTGGCACCCCTAATAAATGAGATGGTATCGAGGTGGGCTGGTAGAGTGAATGGTAGCACTCTAGACTCCCAAGAGAGAAGGAATAGTTTTTTCTAAGTCAGAAACCTTTCTGAAAAAAAATCTCCCTTTAAGCAGAAAATCAACACAACAGAGAATATGAACCAGACCTTATGCTGACTCAGACCACTGGTCCATCAAAGTCAGTATTGTCTATTTAGACTGGAATCTGGTCTCCAGGGTCTAAGGTAGAAGTCTTTCACATTACCAAGTTCCACATCACCTGATCCTCTTAACTGGAGATGCCGGGGATTGAACCTGGGACCTTCTCATATCAACCAAATGCTCTACCACTGAGCCACGTCCCCTTCCCTTCAGACATGCTGGACTCCAACCTCCTCCTTTAAAAAACAATGAAACTTCAGTGAGATTAGTTCTGCTTTGGGACAGCATTCAAAGATAGCACTCCCAGCTTCCAACCTGAAGTTGGTACAGTCCTCCCCCATCCTCTTCCCCTTAAAATTTAACTTCTTCATTTGTAAACTAGGTCTTCAGTCGTGGTAAGGGAGTGACAGAAGGTTGGGGGAAAGGGGGAATGTTGAGGGAAAAGGGGAATGTTGAGGGGATATCAAAATGCACTGAATCTTGAAGATCTATTCTCTGTTTTGTCCACAGTTCTCTTTCCAGTTTGGTGTAGTGGTTAAGTGCGCGGACTCTTATCTGGGAGAACCAGGTTTGATTCCCCACTCCTCCACTTGCACCTGCTGGCATGGCCTTGGGTCAGCCATAGCTCTGGCAGAGGTTGTCCTTGAAAGGGCAGCTGCTGTGAGAGCCCTCTCAGCCCCACCCACCTCATAGGGTGTCTGTTGTGGGGGAGGAAGGGAAAGGAGATTGTGAGCCGCTCTGAGACTCTTCGGAGTGGAGTGCGGGATATAAATCCAATATCTTCATCTACCTCACAGGGTGTCTGTTGTGGGGGAGGAAGGGAAAGGAGATTGTGAGCCGCTCTGAGACTCTTCGGAGTGGAGGGCGGGATATAAATCCAATATCTTCTATCTTCTTCTTCTTCTGCATCTTAGGTCACTCCCTCTGATGTAGCCAATCCTCCTGGAGCTTATAGTAGGCCTTGTACTAAGAAGCTCTGTAAGCTCTTGGAGGATTGCCTGCATCGGTGGTGTGTGGCCAAATATGCAAACGAGTTCCTGCTACAAAAAAAAAAGCCCTGGATTGTGTTTTGGGTGTGTGTATTTTTGTATTTTATGTACGCTGATGTGCATGCATGCGTGTAAGTGTTTGTGTGCACCTGGAAGGTATGTTGACTTCCGGTGACTGACCCCTACTCGGGGCTTGGAGGATATTCAGAGTGGTGGTTGAATAAAGCCTGCCCCTGCCCTCCTGACTGCTGGTATTCCAAGGAGGTCTCCCATCCAAGTACTTGGTAGAGTTGACCCTGTTTGTAGGCCACACACAGAGCTGCTGCGGGGGGGGGGGCAAAGTCCCAGGAGCCATGTGCCAGGGGGGTGGAGCAGGGGGCTTCTAGTCAAGGCGCCGCTGATGTGTACATTTAATAGTCCCTTTTATTGAGGTAGGGCCATAACCAGGATTTCACATTTGGTGGGGCCCACAGAAGGAAGGATCAGTTGTTGTGGGGGTGGGGGGGGGGAAGTAGCGGAGATATAAACTTTATAAAGGACACAGACAAATACAATTAAAGATTTATAAAACCCCAAAAACTTAAAATATGCTTAAATGATTAGCATTCTTGTAATATTTTGTTTATTTAAGTCTCTGATAACTGCCTTGCTCTGAATAATTGCATCAAAATCTGCAGACAGTGTCCATGCTGTAGCAATCTTGAGTATGCCGTTCAGGTGTTGTTCAGGTGAGTGTGTGTAAGTTGCAAACCTACTTTGGATTTATTGACATTCGTTACAGAAATCTCATGGTCAATGCTTTGAGCCTAAGACCCAGGGGGAAACATGAAATGGCTGGGCATTGTGAGCTTTCGTACATAAGCTGCTTGATGTGCTGATCAGCCAATGGAGAAAAATAGAGGCTTTGCTCTTTAGCTCCTGTGCGATTGAGCAAGCCTGGCAAAGCAAGCTGTGATGCAGAAGGAAGCAAAAGAGAGAGAAGGAAGCCGACGACAGTGAGTTGCTCGCGGCCCTGATAAAGAGCCCTCTGGGGGCCTGATTTGGCCTCCAAACTGCGTGTTTGACACCCCTGCTCAATGGCATCGGACTCTTTCCTCCCGAAACCCTGCCCTCCCCAGGCTCCACCCCCTAAATCTCCAGGTTATTTCCCGACCCAGAGCTGGCACCCCTAATAAATGAGATGGTATCGAGGTGGGCTGGTAGAGTGAATGGTAGCACTCTAGACTCCCAAGAGAGAAGGAATAGTTTTTTCTAAGTCAGAAACCTTTCTGAAAAAAAATCTCCCTTTAAGCAGAAAATCAACACAACAGAGAATATGAACCAGACCTTATGCTGACTCAGACCACTGGTCCATCAAAGTCAGTATTGTCTATTCAGACTGGAATCTGGTCTCCAGGGTCTAAGGTAGAAGTCTTTCACATCACCAAGTTCCACATCACCTGATCCTCTTAACTGGAGATGCCGGGGATTGAACCTGGGACCTTCTCATATCAACCAAATGCTCTACCACTGAGCCACGTCCCCTTCCCTTCAGACATGCTGGACTCCAACCTCCTCCTTTAAAAAACAATGAAACTTCAGTGAGATTAGTTCTGCTTTGGGACAGCATTCAAAGATAGCACTCCCAGCTTCCAACCTGAAGTTGGTACAGTCCTCCCCCATCCTCTTCCCCTTAAGATTTCACTTCTTCATTTGTAAACTAGGTCTTCAGTCGTGGTAAGGGAGTGACAGAAGGTTTGGGGAAAGGGGGAATGTTGAGGGAAAAGGGGAATGTTGAGGGGATATCAAAATGCACTGAATCTTGAAGATCTATTCTCTGTTTTGTCCACAGTTCTCTTTCCAGTTTGGTGTAGTGGTTAAGTGCGCGGACTCTTATCTGGGAGAACCAGGTTTGATTCCCCACTCCTCCACTTGCAGCTGCTGGAATGGTCTTGGGTCAGCCATAACTCTTGTAGGAGTCATCCTTGAAAGGACAGCTTCTGGGAGAGCCCTCTCAACCCCACCCACCCCACAGGGTTTCTGTTGTGGGGGAAGAAGATAAAGGAGATTGTAAGCCGCTCTGAGACTCTGATTCAGAGAGAAGAAAGGCGGGGTATAAATCTGCGGTCTTCTTCTTCCTCCTCCTTTATAATATATTCCCTCTTGTTCTGAACGGCTTGATTGTGGGAGTGAGTGAGGTGGAGGGTGAAAGGAAGCAGGCATAGATAGGGAATCCGTTGTTTTCCTCACAGTTTGAGGGTTCTCAGGGGGCTGGATTGTGCCCGTGACTTGAACTCAGACCTCCTGGAACCAGTGTTTTACAATGCTTCAAGTGTTAGACTAGGATCTGGGAGACCAGAGTTTGAATCCCTATTATGCCCTGAAGCTTGCTGGGTAATTTTGGTCCAGTCACCCTCCTTTGCCACCTCACTACCTCACAGTGTTATTGTGGGGAGAAAACAGAGAGAAGAGGAGCATTCTGAGATTTTTCAAAGATTAGAAGCTAGTTGTTTTTTTCCGGAGCTTTATAGGTGCTGCACAACTTGTGGTGTTTTTTTTTTACTTGTTATATTTCCTCTGAGGGAGTTGTCCAATTCCCTATCATCTTCTCCTTGCTAGGTGGGAGACAGTAACTCAAGTTCAAGTACCTTTAATGGCATAAAAGGGTGAAATAAAAGTACAAACAGAATTAAAATAAGGTCCAGTGAGAGTTATAGTGCACAAAAAAAGGTTAAAAGAATATCATAAAAACAGTGCATAAAAGCAAAAATTGATCAAATGTTCAAAGTCTATGCCTAGGAACAGAATGGACTTTGCATAATACAGTGGCCAAATACTCAGCTACTAGTTCCATCAATCTGAGAGATTTATCAGTGAGTAAGTCCTGAAGAGTTTTTTTTCTGGAGGACCTGAGAAATTGGGGATAACAGGGTCAAAAAGTTGCTGATGAATCTTACAAAACATAGAGCAGTGGAATAAAATATGAGTAACTGAATCAGGTTCCCTATCATCTTCTCCTTGCTGAGTGGGAGACAGTAACTCACTTACTGGACAGAACTTGAACCCGGGGCACTCTAGGTCTATGGCCGTCCTTTGCTAGATCACGATTGTGGTTGCATATTTCAGATAACAGGCAATCACTTAACTGGTTTCTGAATGTCTTCCCCTACTCCTCAGCTGTTACCAAACGTGTAATACTTGAACTTTCAAGGTGCTTTGGGGGGGGGGGGGGGATATTCTCTGTGCTGCCCTTGGATTAACCTTGTGAGCTGTGTTACTGGCCATAATTGTGACCGAGAGAGAAAAGGGTTATTTGCCGAAGACCTCCCAGCCCCGAATGTCCAGGGAATCGCTGGAGCACTGACTGAAAGGTGCTGCCTCGGATCGCGTCAGGATCTGATTGCCATGTGTGTCCCCCCCCCCTCCACCCCTCAGTGATTAAAACCAATAATCACGCGATGCCAATTTAACAGAGTGACTGGGAAGCAGTCCTCAGCTGTTAACCGGTGCTTAGTTGAAATGTCCAAATATCAAAATGCCAGGGAATGTTCTTTTTTTAAAGAAAAAATCACACGGAGGTGAGAGATATTTCGAGGCTGGCAAAGTTAAAAGTTTCCTTGCTCTGGGCTGTGTTTCTTAGCCAGGGTTTGATCTGGAGAGGCAGAACACACCGCCTGGGTGTTCTTCGGGCTTTGCGAAGCAAGAAAAGAAGTGGGGGGGATTCTTTCCCTTTTGGCCCCCCCTCCCGTTCTCCCCTCCCCTCCCCATCCAATTTCGATGTTAATACCTCATCTTTGTGTGCGCAGGCCTCTGCTGCGAGCAGTTACAGAGGCTAATTTCTCTCTGCTCGGGCCACTGGCTGGGAGGCGCACGGCTGCTGTTACCTCCTTCAGGGCACCGCTCAGCGGAGCGTTAAGCTTTTAATTGAGGTGTAAGTGTATCGGCGCAAGGGGAGAGACCAGTCGTGGTCGGTGTGGGGCTGGGGGGGGGGGTGGGCTGGCACGCCACTTGCCCGGCTTTTCAGGAGAAGGGGACGAGCTCTTGAGCTCTTTCCTTACGCAGCAGCGCCTTGGCAAACGCCAAGAAGTGGCCAGCTCTGGAGAGACGCCAGCAGTGCCGCGATGCTTTTAGGTGAGTGCCGGTCAACTTTTCTTCCCTGGCATGGTGTTTTTATGTGAAATGGCAGGGCAGGGTTATTCTGGTGCATGGCTTTGATTGCGGAAGGGAGTCATTTCCCCCCCCCCCTTCCTTTGGGCTGTGATGTAGAGGCATCAGCGGTACAAGGAAAGGGTCAAAATCATTGTTGGCAGCCTGCTGAAACCCACTGGGGCTTTAATACAACAGCTCCAGGGGAGTCCCAGAGTGACCGCCTGAAAGGAATGCGAAGGTCTTCGTTTGGCCACCTGCACAGAGAGAAAGAGATTTCATAGAGTTTCTAAAACTAAGACTTTGCTGGACAGATTCAGCTGCTGTTAAAACCACGGTTGCATGCCGCTTACGAGCAACCCAAGCAGAGGAACGGGAAGATATGACGAGACCTCTGGCAAAGACCGAGGGGTTCTCTACGGCCAAGCTTTGAATCGTCCTTTTTCTGATGCGCACAGACATGGTTTCATGGTGAGGGTATCCCAGGCTGTCTCCCTCCCCACTGGATACTGCTCCATCTCTTTAGGTGGCAGATTGCCACGGTGTCGGTTGATTCTGCGATGCAGAGAAAAACGCAATTGAGGTGCAGATGGGGACATTCCGAAGACAGACTCACTCGGCACGCCAGAATCCGAATCCGCTGAAAAAAGTGGATTTTGACACACGAGATTGCAGGTGTGTGAATTGACTAATGGAGGGCTGTTAAAGGCTTTGGACACGGTCTCCAGCCGCCATTTTCGTATCTGCTGTCTGCTTGCACCCCCCTCCCCAATTTGTGTAGCCATTCTTTCCGTTTTCGACCCGCTATCAATTCCCCTTTTTTCTCAGGCCTTGAGCTAGAACGTCAGCATGGTGGAGACAAGCCGCAAGATAAGAGCAGGAGGGAGGGAGGCGGGGGGAAATGATAGTGACATTCCAAAATCTGTGGATGTCCTTCAAAAAAAAAAGATTGCTGTTATTGTAAGAAACAGGGGGGGGTTTTGGTATTCTTTTTAAATTTAAACGAGAGAAGATTAATGTTAATGAAAGCATCCTGGCCGGATTTGGAAATCTCCAGTTCCCCCACAGCCAGGATGAATTTAGGTTTATAATATTTCAAAGGGAATATCTGGACAATATTCCCTATATAGGAGACTCTTATACACCACGGACAAAAATAAATTGGGGATTTGTGGTAGAGGGGAGAAGCCGATGAACAAATTGCTATCCCCTTGCCCCTCCTGATAGTCTCTTGACTGTATGCATGCTATTTATGAAAGAGAACCGATTGTGTCCACTTTTGAAAAACTCCATTCCAGAATCCTCTTTTGTAGAAAAACTCGACCCCGTACGCTTCAGTTCTTTTTCACATCTTGATTTCAAGTAGGGTTTGAAGAGGGGCTTTTCTTTGACTATCAGAGATTGATTCTTCAGCAGGGTTGCATCATGGAAGCCAAAAATACCAGCTATCTTTTTAAATATATATTTGGAGAATTCTGTTGCAGCCTCTGAGATTCTCTGGGGATTTTTTGTGTGTGTGTGGGGGGGGGGGGGGACAGAGTTTATGGGTTGTGTATAATGGGTGGTGATTATTACAGTTATTCAATTGTCCATACACAACAAGAATCTGCACGGTTGCTGAATTGTGCAGAAAGCACACGTGATGAAAAGCATAACGGAAAAAGTGCAAGAATTTAGGATTCTTTTGGATTCCTCTTCCTTTGTGCAGCCAAAACAAGACACATTGAATTGCAAATATATGCCAATGCAGTTGTCCGTCTGGCTTTGAAGTATCATTAACTTTCTCCAAGGCAGTCAGCGTTGGTTTTGCAAGATGTAGGATTTTGGTTCGTCTCCTTGCTATAGGAAGATTGACTAGCCTTGAGAGGTAGGTCCTGTTTCACAAATGTCTCGGTGTGTTATATATTGGGACAACAGACGTAATGCTTGTCTCCTGCACTCTTTTGGCATGAACTCATTTTGGACCGTCACTGTCTTCTCTCTGGTTCTGTCCGCTTGTGCATCTGTGTCCTTTTCTCAAAAACCATCCAGTCTAAGAAAGTCAACCGGCTGGTTCATTTGGGCCCTTTCGACAGGGTTATTTTTCACTGGCAGCCTAGAAGTGACCTGTGTGCCCGTCTCACTTGGATTGCTTTAATGTAATATGCCCCCCCCCCACCCCAAGTGGTTTTCCTTGTATTTCTGGAACATGTAAGTAACCATTGCAGAGATAATATATCTGGAAATATTTGCTAGATTCTATTTGCTGTTGGCTCCTCTGCTCTTTCATTGCAGAGAGAAACATAACAGGGAAAAAAACCATCCCAGATCCTAGAGAGAGAAAGACACCCCACCAACTTGGGTGACGGTTGATAAAAAATGTGTGTTTATCCCTGTTGAAAATACAATGGCAATAGGGACTTTCTTTTTTTAAAAGAGCCTTTTTTAAAAGCGCAAAGCACCTTGGTTTAAGCAAAATCGATTGGTGCCTTAAAAAAAAGAAATGCCTATATCGCAACGACTTTGTGTCATGCAATCATCAAAAATGTTATTTTAAAAAATAATTTTAATTGGAAAAGGAGCGTTCGGAGTCCTCTGCATGTCCGATTGACGTAATCTGCATGCAGGGGGAAAAAAACGTTTCTCACACGGTTTTGCTGGGATGAGTACTCAGAGCCTACGATGGGGTTGTGCAGGGGGAACAGCCGCATTCAGCAACCTTAGCAGAACGTGTGAAAAATCCGTCTTCTGCCCATAGGTATCTCCGTGCACCAAGCACTGTGCATTTGTGGATGCAGCTGTGTCTTCTCTGGTTCTTTGGATCAAAACCATTGTGGCGCGCGTCCGAGAATGTCGTCTCGTAACTGATGTGAAAGGGTGGTGGAAGGTTAAAGGGGATGTTCTGAAAGGAATGAAGTATGTTTCGGAAGGCTGTCTCAGTGCCCTTGTGTAGATCAGTGGTACAGCCATGATGAGACTAGATGCTGGTACTTTGGACTGTCTTTCTCAGAAACAATGGAAATGGCCCTTTCCTGGGAATCAGGGATCAAACAGAAAGCAACCTTATTTTAGAAATAAATATAGAAACGTAGATTAGATAGGAGGTTTAAAATAGCATCTTTAATCAGGTTGGTATAGTGATGTGCAATTTTCTGATTCTGGTGGAATCTTTGATGTCCAAAGGTGAAGAGAGTAGGATCTCGGATGCTCACCTCGACAAATATTTGTTGTCAGCCGATACGGAGGGAGGCTCAAATCACTGTGAGATCTGCATTGTTGTTTTTTCAAATATATTTGTGCAATTTTTTACGTATGGAGTTTTAAAAAAAGGGGGGAGTGGAATTATCCAATATGAGGGAAACCCCCCCTTAACAAATAAGATTTCACAGTTAAATACAGTTAGGCAGGCTAACAGCTTTAAAAGGAAAATGCTCCTGTGTTTGGATCCATATACCAGATTGCGTGTCTTGTCCCCTTTGTCATAACAACACATATAAACGTAATTGACATCAATTTTTGCTCATGCCTTTGTGGTAACAGACCAGATATATGTCAGAGTTGTCATTCCCCCCCCCCCTCCCCTGCTCTTTCCACACATCACGTTTCTTAATCTGTTCCAGAAAGAGTTTACTGTCTTTTGGAATACAGTCGCTTATTACTTGACCTGCATGCATTTAAAGAAAAAGGGGGGAAAAAGGAAAACCCTGTTTATAACTGCGCAGGTGATAACGCTATAATGGCAGAGTTACGGCTCTATGTTTCCTTAACGTGAAAGATCTGAGAGGGCCTGAAGCTTGCTTGATTGGCAAATGCTTTGCATTTTTTAGCTTGAAATTCCATTGCGCTGGAGCTTACTGTTAGTAGTCGGTTGCATTCAGAAATAAGTCTGGCCGAACTTAGCAGGAATTATTTTAAAATAAGGGTGCCGAGGATTGCAGCCTAAATTACTCGAAAGGTCTTTCTGTTTTCCTTCCTATTTTGCTTGTAATTAAAAGCAATCTCGGTTCTTTCTTCTTTCGAGTCTTAATAACTGAGTAATCTGTCCGCTTCTTCAAGAAGGTTATCGGTTTTCTTTTGTTCCTTGGGGACACTTCTTAATAAACATATTATCTGGCTCCTTAGTTTTAGCAGACAATACAGTTCCATCTGGATTAATAAATGTTGGTTCCATTGTGTAGGGGGGTTCTTGGGGGGGGGGTTGTTTTGTTTTCGCTATTCATATGGACCTCATCTTTCCTAAAAATGGGAAGCTTACTTTCTAAACCTTCCAGATCTGCAGTGCAGAATGAAGGATTGTCTACAAAGCTATGGGTTTGATCCAGCGAGGCGTGAGTGGAAAGGTAAATGTGCTTAGCACCGATCTGCTTATACAAGCAATAGTGCAAGAGCTGCAGAAAATACAGGGGGCTTGGGTAAATTTTTAACAAAATAACAGTGCGCAAATAGAACAATGAAATGCACAGCAGATGGTGTGCGTGCTTTGGTTTCACTTGCTTTTGAAATCATGTCAGAAGAAACACCTTTTGCTGTGCCTCGCTTTCATGGGAAGGATAGTGGAGAAACTGTCTTTCTCTTAGACCGATTTGTTGTTACCTGCCCAGAGCCCATTTGGGAATGGGCAGGCTATAAATTGAAAATAATAATAATAATAATTTCTCACTAGCGTTGCTCCACCCTACCCCACCCCACCCCGGCACAAGCAATCGATTTCCCACCAGTTGCTCCTCAGGTGCATTTTGACACGGGGCTCCTTTCAATTGAACATATGAACATATGAAGCTGCCTTATACTGAATCAGACGCTTGGTCCATCAAAGTCAGTATTGTCTTCTCAGACCAGCAGCGGCTCTCCAGGGTCTCAAGCTGAGGTTTTTCACACCTATTTGCCTGAACCCTTTTTACTTGGAGATGCCGGGGATTGAACCTGCGACCTTCTGCTTCCCAAGCAGATGCTCTGCCACTGAGCCACAGCCCCATTCATGGCTCTCCAGGGTCTCAAGCTGAGGTTTTTCACACCTATTTGCCTGAACCCTTTTTTGGAGATGCCAGGGATTGAACCTGGGACCTTCTGCTTCCCAAGCAGATGCTCTACCACTGAGCCACTGTCCCTCCCATAATTCCTAACCCAGCATCATAATCTTTAAAAGTAAAAGGCAAAGGTAGTCCCCTGTGCAAGCACCAGTCGTTTTCGACTCTGGGGTGACATTGCTTTCACAACGTTTTCACGGCAGACTTTTTACGGGGTGGTTTGCCATTGCCTTCCCCAGTCATCTACACTTCCCCCTCCCAGCAAGGTGGGTGCTCATTTTATCGACCTTGGAAGGATGGAAGGCTGAGTCAACCTCGAACCGGCTACCTGAAAACCCAGCTTCCGACGGGGATCAAACTCAGGTCGTGAGCAGAGCTTAGGACTGCAGTACTGCAGCTTTACCACTCTGCGCCCTGGGGCTCCTAAAGGGAAAGGTCCTCTGTGCAAGCACCAGTTGTTTCCGACTCTGGGGTGACGTCGCATCACAACGTTTTCATGGCAGACTTTTTGACGGGGTGGTTTGCCATTGCCTTCCCCAGTCATCTACACTTCCCCCCCCCCCCTCCAGCAAGCTAGGTGCTCATTTTATCGACCTTGGAAGGATGGAAGGCTGAGTCAACCTCGAACCGGCTACCTGAAAACCCAGCTTCCGACAGGGATCAAACTCAGGTCGTGAGCAGAGCTTAGGACTGCAGTACTGCAGCTTTAACACTCTGCGCCACGGGGCTCCTAAAGGATAGGTCCCCTGTGCAAGCACCAGTCGTTTCCGACTCTGGGGTGACGTCGCATCATGTTTTCACGGCAGACTTTTTGACGGGGTGGTTTGCCATTGCCTTCCCCAGTCATCTACCCTTTCCCCCCAGCAAGCTGGGTACTCATTTGACCGACCTCAGAAGGATGGAAGGCTGAGTCAACCTGGAGCCGGCTACCTGAACCAGCTTCCGCTGAAGATTGAACTCAGGTTGTGAGCAGAGGGCTCCGACTGCAGTACTGCAGCTTTACCACTCTGCGCCACAGGGCTCTTAATCCTTAAAAGACAGCATCACAAAACCATGCTGGGAACTGGAGGGAGCCCCGTGACAAAACTCACCTACAGAGCAACTGGTGGGAAATCGTTGGCTTGAGCCAGAGGAAACAGAAGCCATGGGCCGAGCAACACTAGTGAGAAATCGGACTTAGCATGTGCAAACAGTGAGGAGTAATTTCAGTAGTTCTGCAAGGGCTGTTATGCACACAGAAATCTTCCATGGAATCAGGGCTTTTTCTCTCTCTCTTTTTTAAAGCAGGAACGCAGTTTTGGCTGGCTTGGCGTCAGGGGGTGTGGCCTAATATGAAAATGAGTCCCTCCTGGGCTTTGTCTACTAAAAAAGCCCTGCGCAAAACAATGGTGATGCCAGGAGGTGTGGCCTAATATGTAAATGAGTTCCTGCTGGGCTTTTTCTATCAAAAAGGCCCTGCATGGGATCCAACCCTGTGTGTCGTTGGCAGTAGGCCATGTGCAAGCAATGCTCCCTCTAAGCTGTGGAGTCTTGTGTGCAAGAATTCTACTTTATGAGCTACTGGCTTTAAAGTTATGAGTGAGCGATTTGGCAACTGCATAAATGTGTGTATTCTGGGGCCATTTTTCCTGAGTTAAAACAAAAATGTGTGAGCCAAGGACTAAAAAACCTGTGAACTGGCTTACACTAACTCAACTGAGAGGGAACATTGTGTGCAAGGCAAAGCTACCGGTGGCTGAACATATGTATTTGAGTCCTTTGTCATCGCTCTTTGTGTGTATACTGAAACTTGTTGCTTTTTCCCCATTCTGCCTCAAAATGAATTCAGTGAAACTTGAAAGCTTGCGCACACCGTATGCCACTGTAAATTTATCTAACGAGCGGCTAAATTTTGTTTGAGAGCCAGTTTGGTGTAGTGGTTAAGAGTGGTGGACTCTAAACTGGAGAACTGGATTTGATTCTCCTTTCCTCCGTGTGCAACAACTGGGTGACCTTGGGTCAGTCACGGTTATTTCAGAGCTGTTCTCTCAGGAGCAATTTTCTCATAGCTCTCTTAGCCCCACCTACTTTATAGGGTGTCTGTTGCGTGGAAAGGAAAGGAAGGAGATTGTAAGCAACTCTGACACTCCAAGTGAAGGTGGGTTATAAATCCAGCTCTTCTCCTCCTCCTCCTCCCCTTTTAAAGCTGTCTATAGTGTGTAGCCATCTGGTAGTACTCTGGTAGTGAATTCTCGTAGACCTCACCTGGAGTCTTGTGCTCAGCACATTTTAAGAAGGATATAGACAAGCTGGAATGGGTCCAGAGGAGGGTGACAAAGATGGTGAGGGGTCTAGAGACCAAGTCCTATGAGGAAAGGTTGAAGGAGCTGGACATGTTTAGCCTGGAGAGGAGGCGGCTGAGAGGTGATAGGATCATATAGAGGATGGGATGGAATTGTTTTCTGTGGCCCCAGAA
Source organism: Heteronotia binoei (assembly GCF_032191835.1). NCBI lineage: Eukaryota > Metazoa > Chordata > Lepidosauria > Squamata > Gekkonidae > Heteronotia > Heteronotia binoei. Next base: position 62,197,083 of record NC_083237.1, on the reverse strand, counting down.
GGTAGGACCAGAACCAGTGGGTTGATATTAAATCAAAAGAGTTTCCGGCTCAACATTAAGAACTTCCTGACCGTTAGAGCAGTTCCTCAGTGGAACAGGCTTCCTCGGGAGGTGGTGGACTCTCCTTCCTTGGAAGTTTTTAAACAGAGGCTAGATGACCCTGGAGGTCCCTAACAACGCTACGATTCTATGATTCCACATATTAACCATTTGCTGTGTAAAGAAGTATTTCCTTTTGCCCATCCTGAATGTCTGTTAAACGTATAAGCATTTTGTAAGCAGAATCCCCACCCCTGATTGAGCCCTGGTGTTGCTCCTATATAGAGCTTTATTACTATTTATTTAAAATATTTTGGTGCTGCCTTTCCACTTTTGGGTCCCCACTTTCTGACTTAGGGAACCCAAGATGTCAAGCGATCAAACCAATAAGTAATTAAATTCGGTTTATGCCTCCCCCCAATGCGGTGGGGGTAGGGTCATGGAGTATGACAAATTGAATTGGAAGATGTGAATTTCTGCCCTGTGCGCTGTGTTATTTCTTCCTTGTTTCTACTTAATGGCACCATCATTCCCTTCCCTAGCCACTGGAGGGTTTTTTGCCAGGGTTTTTAAGAACGTAAGAACATAAGAGAAGCCATGTTGGATCAGGCCAATGGCCCATCCAGTCCAACACTCTGTGTCACACAGTGGTAAAAAATTTTATACATACACACACACTGTGGCTAATAGCCACTGATGGACCTCTGCTCCATATTTTTATCTAAACCCCTCTTGAAGGTGGCTATGCTTGTGGCCGCCACCACCTCCTGTGGCAGTGAATTCCACATGTTAATCACCCTTTGGGTGAAGAAGTACTTCCTTTTATCCATTTTAACCTGGCTGCTCAGCAATTTCATCGAATGCAATTTCATCGAATTTCATCGAATTTTAAATTGGTAGTAGCTATAATCCCTATAATGTCCTATCCCCTGCAACAAAAAGTTGGTTTAGCGCCCTGTAGGGATGGAGTGAGGGTATGTTGGTTAGCAACAGACAATGGAGTAAGGTCACTGAAGAGCTGTGAAGATTTTGGGGGCTCTTACCACCTTGTAAAAGGGCCATGTCTTTCAGGCTCCACACTGTCGTCGGGTTACTGTGTTGGGTCCAGCTTGCTGGAACTGAATTCATTTGAAAGAGAAGTGAATGAGAAGAATCTTCCAATCTGGTGGACTTGAGGAGAAGTTGAAATTATCTCTAGCAATTTCCTGTTTGTTGTTGCACCTCTGTGCTAGCTCTACCAGTTTTTGTTGCATTTTTCTTTAACGTGAAAGGCTTCCTTAAAAGGAAACCTCATTTTAAATTAATTTGTCTTGCAAATTCTGTTTGTTGATCTCGCCTGAGAACCTGCAAGGAAAGGTTATCATTTATGCTAAAACCATAGCATTGTATCTAGTATAGGCTTGCCGTTTGCAGCCCCAATCCCCCACCCTCAAGAAACGGAGGGGCAGCTGGGAAGAAATTGGCCGGAAAATGGCCTCTGTGGTAACGCTGTAGGGATTTCCCCATGTCTCTGTGATCTTAGTCAGAAAGATCAGAGGAGATTCCTAGAGTGTCACCTGGAAATGACAGCATATCCTTTCCAAACGGAATCTTTCCAAGGTAGTACCTTTGGATTTAGGTAATCCTAATCTATTGTCTGAGCCCAATGATGCACAGTGGTAAACTGCAGCGCTGCTTTCTGCTCAAGACCTAAGTTCGATTCTGGTAGAAGCTGGGTTCAGGTAGCCGGCTCAAGGTTGACTCAGCCTTCCATCCTTCCAAGGTCGATAAAATGAATCCCCAGCTTGCTGGGGGTAAAGTGTAGATGACTGGGGAAGGCAACGGCCAGCCACTCTGTAAAAAGTCTGCCAAGAAAACACTGTGATGTAATGTCACCCCATGAGTCGGTAACGACTTGGTGCTTGCACAGGGGACTGCCTTTACCTTTTTTTAAATCTATTGTCTGTCGGTGAAGGGGGAAATGTTGGGTGTGCGGGAGAAGCACGGTGAATGTCCCCACACGGAGGTTGTGTCATTGCTGCAAATACCTCTTGTGTTTGCAGCAGCAACAAACGGAGAATCATCCCTCCGTATAACCAGCCTAGCTCACAAAAGCTTCGGCTGCGTAATGCCACTCTTCAAGGCTCACATTTCTTTTGGCTGCCAGATTTCCTCATTTGGAAAATTACGTTGCACATTCTTCCAGGTTTCGGCATTGCCAGTATTCTGTGAAATTTTGGAGTAGGATCTCTCGGGACGGATCTGCAGTCACTAAGATCATGCCCGGCATTCCACTGGCGGAAGTGAATCAAGAGTTCCGCTTTGCTGGCTGCTGAGCATCGAATGACCTTGTCTAAAGAGCTGGTTTAGTAACAGCGAGCAGGAGAATGCCTGTTATCCAAGCCCAGAAGAACATCTAAAACTTGCCAGCTATTAGATCCTACAAGTGCCCAGAGGTTTAGAGAACCATGACTGTGTGGGTTCCAGCAAATGAGAGTGATTGAGAGGAGCGGGTGGGGGGGGGTCACAGTTAATTATCAGAGACCTGTGGACAAGTTGCGCTGCAGTCTGATTAACGTTTTGTTCTTATGTAACGAGATGTTTTATACAACACTGTTTTATACAGCGCTGTTAAAACCAGGGGTGGCCAGACTCGTTTTAACATAAGAGCCGCGTAGAATAAACTTCAGATGTGCGAGAGCCGCAAGACACGAACGTCAGATGTTTGAGAGCTGCAAGGAAGGGACGGAAGGAGGGAGGCAGGCAAATAGGTGGGGGAGGTGGAAAGAAAGCAACTTTAACTTGAAATGCACTCTCCAAACTGCCAGCTGGCTTGGGTTGGAGAAGTGGTTTAAAGAGAGAAATGCCTTCTCCAAGCCAGCCAACGGGGCAGTGGGGGCTTTGAGAGCCTCACGATATGTGTGGAAGAGCCATATGTGGCTCCCGAGCCGCAGTTTGGCCATGCCTGTTTAAGACCAACAAAGCTTAATTCTGGGTTGGGCTTAGGGTTGCCAAGTCTGTCTCAAGAAATATCTGGGGACTTTGGGGTTGGAGCCAGGAGACTTTGAGGGTGGAGCCAGGAGCAAGGGTGTGGCAAGCACAATTGAACTCCGAAGGGATTTCTGGCCATTATATTTAAAAGGGGCCACGTTCCTTTTAAATGCCTTCCCTCCATTTGGAATCACGAAGGATAGGGGGCTCATAGAATTGGACTCCCCAGTCCAATCTTTTTTAGACTTGGAGGTGTTTTGAGGAGAGTCGCCTGATGCTGTGCTGAAAATTTGGTGCCTCAGCCTCAGAAAACAACCTTCCACCCCAGACCCCCAGATACCCACGGATCAATTTTCCATTATACCCTATGGGAATCTGTCTCCATAGGGAATAACAGAGTTATCAAAGATTTCAGGTTTTCACAGCTGGTAACATCATTAGGGTTTGTAGAATCTTTCGAGCTCAAGTGCCGTGTTCTACTGGAGAAAGTTTTTCTTCCAGCCGTTTCGTTCTCAGCTGCGGAGAACATCCTCAGTGGCGGTGCAGCCGAAGCAGGCGCTCTGACCTTCTTGGCTGCTGTGCTGCTTCTTGGCTGCTCAATGGCTGCTCTTGGCTGCTTCTTGGCTCCTTCTTGGCTGCTCAATGCACAGCAGCCAAGAAGGTCAGAGCACCTGCTCCGGCTGCAACGCCACTGAGGATGTTCTCCGCAGCTGAGAACGAAACGGCTGGAAGAAAAACTTTCTCCAGTAGAACACGGCACTTGAGCCCGAAAGATTCTACAAACCCTAATAACAGAGTTCCTAGCAGACATTCCCCTCCCCGCCCCTGGCTTTCTGATGACCCTGAAGCAGGGTGAGGGCCTCCAAACTGGGGGATCCCCTGCCCCCCCCTCCTCCTGGGGATTGGCAGCCCTGGTTGGTCTTAAAGATGCTGCTGGACTCACACTTGGTTCTGTTACTTCAGACCAATATAGCTACCCACCTGACTCTTATATACTCATCCCAAGTTTTTAAGTCCAGGCAAGTTATTTGACTAATTCCTAATAATTCCTTAGGAAAATTAAGAACTAGGTGAGACTGCGGAGGTGATGTGTTTCTTGTTTGCCAGGATAATGGGAATAACCGACAACCTGGGATCACAGTTCATATTAGAGGCGATACAAAAAAACAAACACTATGATATGCTGGCTAGCAACATTTAGTAAACCCTTTTTAAGAGTCATATAATCTTTTGAAATCTTGGGAGCCCCACGGTGCAGAGTGGTAAAGCTGCAGTACTGCAGTCCGAACTCTCTGAGTTCGATCCCGGGGGAAGCTGTGTTCAGGTAGCTGGCTCCAGGTTGACTCAGCCTTCCATCCTTCCGAGGTCGGTCAAATGAGTCCCCAGCTTGCTGAGGGGAAAGCGTAGATGACTGGGGAAGGCGATGGCAAACCACCCCGTAAAAAGTCTGCCAAGAAAACGTCATGATGTGACGTCACCCCATGGGTCGGTAACGACCTGGTGCCTGCACAGAGCATCTTTCCCTCTAGGAGCCCTGTGGTTGACTCAGCCTTCCATCCTTCTGAGGTCAGTAAAATGAGTCCCCAGCTTGTTGGGGGGAAAGTGTAGATGACCGGGGAAGGCAATGGCAAACCACCCCGTAAAAAGTCTGTCGTGAAGACGTCATGAAGCAACCTCACTCCAGAGTTGGAAACGACTGGTGCTTGCACAGGGGACTACCTTTACCTTTTACTTTACCTACCTTTATAATCTTTTGTACAGATTATAAAGAAGTACAGCGTTACAAGAAAGAACTGAAGCCTCAAGCAACTCCCATTTCATTTTAGTGGGGTTAACCCCTTGCTTCTTAAAATTACAGAAAGGCATTCAGTATCAATTTCAGCCACTAAATAAACTTCTTGGAATAGGTGTTTCATGCATCTCTTTGAAAGAGTGGATTATTCCTAGCAGCCGCTTTTCTAATAAGGAATATTTGGTCCTTGAAAAGCAAAAAGAAAACTTTCAGCAGCAATAGCAGCAGGAAATCTCTCTTCCTAAGCATTGTAATTTTTTGTTGTTCAGTCACACAGTCATGTCCGACTCTTTGCGACCCCATGGACCAAGTCACGCCAGGCCCTCCTGTCTTCCACCGTCCTCCAAAGTCTGCTCAAATTTGTGTTAGTTACTTCAGTAACGCTGTCCAGCCATCTCATCTTTTGCCCTCCCCTTCTTCTTTTGCCCTCTGTCTTTCCCAGCATCAGGGTCTTCTCCAGGGAGTGCTCCCTTCTCATTGGGTGGCCAGAGTATCTGAGCTTCAGCTTCAGCATCTGACTTATCGCTTATTATTGGCATTCTTTTGGATCCCCAAAACCTTGTTAGAGGGCCACGGGAGTCTTGACGCCTTTGCTGCAAATATTTCCTTCTGTTGCGACTATGATAAATGGCTGACATTTCCCATTCTTTTTGCTGGTAGAGTTGTTACACCCTGTCTCCTCAAAATGTATTCACTCTCCCTTTGGGCTGCAACCAAAAAAAAAGAAGATTATAATTTACTGATCAAATGCTTTCTGACACAAGAGTGTTATCTTTGCACCCTGGCCCTGGGATGGAGCGGGATCATCTTCTTCCATTCTCTCATGAAACAGTCTCTTCCTCTTTGTCTTCCTCACAAAAACAAACTCGTGGAAACAGAAACCGGCCCCCGCAGGCGTTTGAAGAACTGGAACTGGGATCAGGCAATTACATCCTCCTGTTTTGTCCATCCTTCCGCAACTTCTGCCCCCGGGACAGGTTTAAATACACTCCCGTCTGCTGATGGGCTCCACGTTATATACCTGTCACAGATTTGCATTCTTCAGCACAGATAAAAGTCAGATCTCTGGTCTGCTGATCCCTGCAAATGTTGAGATTCTCCACAACTCGACGTGTTGGGTCTGTCAAAGGACACAAATCCTCGCCTAATCCCTTTGTAGCACTACCAGGTGTCGCTACGGTTTCGAAGCTCTTTCTGCCGCCTGTGTTTTACGGAGGACGCTAATGGAATGCACGGCTTAATAATGCTTTTTAGCTAATTGCAAACATTCCTTCTGCGTCGGCAGACTTGTGATCTTAACCTTGCGGGGACCTGGTGTGCATACGCATGTGTGTGCGTCTTTTTCTCCAAAGAGGGTTTGCCTGAGTTACTGATCAAGATGGGTAGCCGTGTTAGTCTGTCTGTAGCAGTAGAAAAGAATCCTGGGGCACCTTGAACAAAATTTGTGGCAGGCAGGTATCTGCAGAAGTGAGCAGTGTCTCACAAAAGGTCATTCCCAGCCATTAATTTGAGGTGCTACTAGGTTCTTGCTCATTTCTACTGCCTTAGTTATATATAAAGAGGAATCTCTATTACAGGACTTCAGTTCCAGAGTTTCCTCGGAAGAGGGACGGCCCCCTAACCCTAAGTCCATGGTACAGAATCCACCTCTCCTGTATCCGTTCTTGGCATCCGTTAGGGATTCGGGCTGTTGTGTCTGGAAGCTAGCAATAGAAAGCTCCTGGAAATGTGCATAAAGCTATGCTAGAACATCATAAGAGCCTTGCAGGATTAGACCATCGATTCTGTTTCCAAGTGTGGCTAGCTGGATGACCCCAAAAGCTACGGGAAAAGGGATTGCCTCTCCATGTTTTAGCTTTCATGGTTAATACGCATTTGTTGGCTGTGATCTATAAGTGTGGGTAGTACCTTTTCAAACCAATACAGGCCCCAGTCCATTGCCCTGTCTTGCAGTGTTAGATTCCATATGCGCAAAGGATCCGAGGGCTGTAGTGGTTAGAGTTTCAGACTAAGATCTGGGAGAACCAGAATCGAATCTCTACTCTACCATGGAAGCTTGTTGGGGGACCTTGAGCCACTGGCTCCTTTCACGTTGCCTTTCTAAACCAGATAAGAACATAAGAGAAGCCATGTTGGATCAGGCCAATGGCCCATCCAGTCCAACACTCTGTCACACAGTGACCATACACACACACACACACACTTTGGCTAATAGCCACTGATGGACCTCTGCTCCATATTTTTCTCTAACCCCCTCTTGAAGCTGCCTATGCTTGTAGCCGCCGCCACCTCCTGTGGCAGTGAATTCCACATGTTAATCCTTTGGGTGAAGAAGTACTTCCTTCTATCCATTTTAACCTGACTGCTCAGCAATTTCATTGAATGCCCACAAGTTCTTGTATTGTGAGAAAGGGAGAAAAGTACTTCTTTCTCTACTTTCTCCATCCCATGACATTATCTTGTAAACCTCTATCATGTCACCCCGCAGTCGACGTTTCTCCAAACTAAAGAGCCCCAAGCGTTTAACCTTTCTTCATAGGGAAAGTGTTCCAAACCTTTAATCATTCTAGTTGACCTTTTCTGCACTTTTTCCAATGCTATAATAACCTTTTTGAGGTGCGGTGACCAGAATTGCACACAGTATTCCAAATGAGACCGCACCATCGATTTATACAGGGGCATTATGATAATGGCTGATTTGTTTTCCATTCCCTTCCTAATAATTCCCAGCATGGCGTTGGCCTTTTTTATTGCAATCGCACACTGTCTTGACATTTTCAGTGAGTTATCTACCACGACCCCAAGATTTCTCTCTTGGTCAGTCTCTGCCAGTTCACTCCCCATCAACTTGTATTTGTAGCTGGGATTCTTGGCCCCAATGTGCATTACTTTGCACTTGACCACATTGAACCTCATCTGCCACGCTGATGCCCACTCACCCAGCCTCAACATAGCCCTTTGGAGTGCCTCACAATCCTCTCTGGTTCTCACCACCCTGAACAATTTAGTGTCATCTGCAAACTTGGCCACTTCACTGCTTACTCCCAACTCCAAATCTTTTATGAACAAGTTAAAGAGCATGGGACCCAGTACTGACCCCTGCGGCACCTCACTGCTTACCGTCATCCACTGCGAAGACTACCCATTTATACTCACTCTCTGCTTCCTATTAATTAGCCAGTTTTTAATCCACAAGAGGACCTGTCCTTTTACTCCATGACTCTCGAGCTTACTAAGGAGCCTTTGATGAGGAACTTTATCAAAAGCTTTCTGGAAGTCAAGGTAAACAGCATCTATTGGCTCTCTTTGTCCACATGTTTGTTCACCCCCTCAATGGTAGAGAAAAAGAGGGGTATAAACACCACCTTCTTCTGCCCTACAAGGATTATAGTGCTGAAAATAGATGCACCATTATTCTGGATATATGTAAACTAAACACTGAGTCCCTATTCCTGCACTATTTTACCTCTGTTTTTTTTCTCTTTCTGCTGGAGAAAAAGGGGTTGGGGAGGCAGCTGAGTGGAGCTTTCTTGTCAGAAGCATTCTTCTTTCCACAGCTGTATCTGCCCCACTCTGGCATGACAGAACATGGCCGGCAGCCTCTGTAGCTACCCTGGAGTTGCTCTCACCAACACGGATCACTGAGCTTTTTGCTCCTAGTCCTTCACGTGGGAGCGCGTGACCCAGCCGAAAAAAGGGTCGTCTGCATATTTGGAGCATACTTAAAACAAGGGCTCTGGAACTCGGTCCCCCAGTGCACGGGGTGATTTTCAGGGAGGCAGCTGGATTTTAGAGGGGAACTGTGGGGAGCGGGGCGCTCCCAACTTGCCCTTGACCCAGAAAAGATTTATGCACGTTCCCCCCCCCCTCTTCGCTCTGCATCGCATTGGTTTCCTTTGCTGATCCCACTGAGTCTGTTTCCATGAAAATCTGTTGTGACAAGCTGCAAAGGACAGAAGTGGGGGGAAAGAGGGAGGTAGATTTCCTCCTTGCCTTTATGCCTGTGAATGCAGAAGAGTGTGCCTTTTGTTGTTATATCTGTGCATGAAATGTTTAGATACCTTGTGAAAAGAGATACCCTAGGACCAGTGGCACTCGTGAAACCAAAAAACCCAGATAATGAGATGCACCTGTTTTCATTGCAAGAAAAAAGTGTGATGTGTACATGTGCGTGAAGACCACCTTGTGCACATGTGTGTGAAGACCACCTTGCAAGGAAAAACAGGGGGAAGGGGGAGAAAGCATGGTGTGTAGATGTGTGTGAAGAGCACTTTGCAAGGAAAAACAGGGGGAAGGGGGGGGAAAGCATGGTGTGTACATGTGTGTGAAGACCACCTCGTGTACATGTACATGGAGACCACTTCATGGAGGAAGGCAATGGCAAGCCACCTCTGCTTCTCACTAGCCTTGAAAGCCCCTTGCTGGGCTCATCATAAATCGGTTGTGACTTGAAAGCACTTTACAGGTATCGCACACTCATGTGTGCACAGTCTTTGTGCTTACATGTGTTTAACATTGATGGTGAACCCTCAGGGTGGTTCCATTTGGATTCAGGGTTCCGTAGGTGCCTTGCCGAGTCAGAACACTGACCCATCTGTTTCTGAGACCAATCCACCATCCTGAGCAGCTGCTCAGAGGGGGCTGATCCACCGAAGGGCTTCGGCGAGCTTCCATCAGCACTTCGGGAGGTGGCTGGCATCGCCTAACCTGGGCCCCAGCTGACCTCCTGCAGAAACACCCTGGGGCCTTGATTTGGACTAGGGTTGGCAATCCCCAGGTGGGCAGGGGAAACAAAGCATAAAGCTGCCGTGATATTCAACCTCCAAAAAATTAAACCAAGAGTCCAAAATTATGCAAAAGTACCAAATATAATTGTTTTACAGCCCGTGAAGGCAATCCCTTTCGATCCCTCCAAGGAACGATATTTCATCAGGGATCCAATTCCTTCTTCTCAAGCAAATAAATGTCAGATACAAGAAAATTGATGGTACAATATTATGCGGTCAGCAACAGGATTGTACTATTGTTCCCGTTTCACGTTAGCTTCTTCAGGCTTCTCGCAATTAATATTCACATACTGGGTAAGAACGCCATGAATTTCAAACACAGAATAACACTCCAACAATGAAATATTGTTCCTTGGAGGGATTGGAAGGGATTGCCTTCACTGACTGTAAAACAATTATATTTAGTACTTTTGCATAATTTTGGACTCTTGGTTTAATTTTTTGGAGGTTGAATATCACGGCAGCTTTATGCTTTGTTTCCCCTGCCTTTCTTCACCGTTATTCTCTAATTTGGTTACGCAATCCCCAGTTAGGGGCAGGGGATCCTAATGTTTGGAGGCCCTTCCCCCACTTCAGGGTCATTAGAAAGCGGCGGCGGGGATGTCTGCTGGGCCCTCCATTGTTCCCGAAGAAGATCAATTCCCATAGGTTATAATGGAGAATTGATCTGCGGGTATCTGGGGCTCTGGGGAGGCTGTTTTTTGAGGTAGAGGCACCAGATTTTCCACATAGCATCCCGTGCCTCTCCCCAAAAGACCCTCCAAGTTTCAAAAAGATTGGGCCAGGGGGTTCAATTCTATGAGCCCCCAAAGAACGCGCCCCTATCCTTAATTATTTCCAGTGGAGGGAAGGCATTTAAAAGGTGTGCGGCCCATTTAAATGTGATGACCACATTTCGAGTTCAATTATGCTTGTCACAACCTTGCTCCTGGCTCCACCCCCAAAGTCCCCAAATATTTCTTGAATTGGATTTGACAGCCCTAACTTGGACTCAGTTGGTGGCGATGTGAGCACAGGAGATGATGAGGGTACCCTGCTGAGAGGAGACAAAAAGCAGAGTATCTCCTGCTTGACTTCCAACACTAGCTAGCTCGATGTACGTGGGAAGCAAGCAAGTAGGGTGTAAAGGAGAATAGCTGTCTCTGAGTTCTGCAGTTAGCATCTGGTAATCTGGAATAGATTGCCTTTGAGCATGGAGGTTCTGTAGATGGCTAGCAGTGATTGATACTGACACTCAATGAAATTGCTGAGCAGTTGGGTTAGAATGGATAAAAGGAAGGACTTCTTCACCTAAAGGGTGATTAACACGTGGAATTCACTGCCACAGGAGGTGGTGGCGGCTGCCAGCATAATGAGATGAACCTGGTTTCATTGCAAGGGGGAAAAGTGTGATGTGTGCATGGGTGTGAAGAGCACCTCACAAGAAAAAAAAAAAAGACCGTTGCAAGGGGGAAAAGCATGACGTGTACATGTGAACATAAGAGAAGCCATGTTGGATCAGGCCAGTGGCCCATCCAGTCCAACACTCTGTGTCACATAAGAACATAAGAGAAGCCATGTTAGATCAGGCCAGTGGCCCATCCAGTCCAACACTCTGTGTCACACAGTAGCCAAAACCCAGGTACCATCAGATCTGCCAGTAGGACCAGAGCTCCAAAAGTCCTTCCATTGTTGCCCCCAAGCACCAAGAATACAGAGCATCATATAAGAACATAAGAGAAGCCATGCTGGATCAGGCCAGTGGCCCATCCAGTCCAATACTCTGTGTTACATGGTGGCCAAAAACCAGGTGCCAACAGGAGGTCCACTAGTGGGACCAGAACCCCAGAAGCCCTCCCATTGTGCCCCCGCAAGCACCAAGGATACAGAGCATCACTGCCCCTAATATAAGAACATAAGAGAAGCCATGTTGGATCAGGCCAATGGCCCATCCAGTCCAACACTCTGTGTCACATAGGAGAAGCCATGTTGGATCAGGCCAATGGCCCATCCAGTCCAACACTCTGTGTCACACAGTGGTCAAAGAAAAAAGTGTGTGTAGACCACCTCATGTACATGTGTGTGAAGAAGGATTGGATAAACATCTGGAGCAAAGGTCCATCAGTGGCTATTAGCCACAGTGTATTGATGGAGCTCTCTGGGGCAAGTGATGCTCTGTATTCTTGGTGCTTGGGGGGCAGCAGGGTGAGGACTTCTAGTGTCCTGGCCCCACTGATGGACCGCCTGATGGCACTTGTTTTGTTGGCCACTGTGTGACACAGAGTGTCCAGTGTTGGACTGGATGGGCCACTGGCCTGATCCAACATGGCTTCTCTTATGTTCTTAAGGTAGACATCCACAAGTTTGCTGGATGAGCCTGCCCACCCTGCCTGCTAGAGCTTGTGATGTTGCATTGTGAGACAATGACTTTCACAAGCAGGTGACCAGATCCATTCTGCAAAATCTGCCATGAACTAACAGCCAGAGTTGAAAAACCAGGGAGCAGGGGTTGGATTTAAATCAGTGGACATGTGAAACTGGGCACGGAATACCTGCCTTGGGAGGAGGCCCTTGCCAGATCGGTGTCCCTGCGAGTTCATCTGTTTTCATTAATCCCTTCTTTTTCTTTTCTGTGTCCGGTTCTCTGGTCTCAGCTTTCTTTACCTCCAGGGTTGATTCCTGCCTGCGCCTGTTCGTTTCTAAGCCTCAGAGGCCTTTTTTGTTTTTGCCTAATCCCTGGCCTTCTCTGCCCGGCTTCTTTTTCCTGCCCTCCAGGAAACTTTCAAAAGCAAAACAAAATCCTCTTTGTGGTCCAGGTGGCTGCAGAGTTCTCCGTTCTCGTTTTAGGTAATGGAGGGGGCCTTCCCCCCTCTGTCAGTACCTGTGCCCTACAGCGGAGCAAAGAGGGCCCCCAAGTGGCCATTTCTACTTGGGACAATGTCACGGTGCCCCTGACCTGATTTGGGCCCCGGCGCACTTTTCTGTAATAAAATAAACTGCAGCTGACTCAGGGGAATCCCAGTCTAACTCATCTCAGAGGGAACCTGTAGTTTGGAGGGTGTATGAATGCCATTAAAAAAAAGGGTAAAGGTAGTCCCCTGTGCAAGCACCAGTCGTTTCCGACTCTGGGGTGACGTTGCATCACGACATTTTCACGGCGTACTTTTTACGGGGTGGATTGCCATTGCCTTCCCCAGTCATCTACACTTTCCCCCCAGCAAGCTGGGGACTCATTTTACTGACCTCGGAAGGATGGAAGGCTGAGTCAACCTTGAGCTGTCTACCTGAACCCAGCTTCCGCGGGGATCGAACTCAGGTCATGAGAGAGCTTAGGCCTGCAGTACTACAGCCTTACCACTCTGTGCCACAGGGCTCTTAACTCATCTTAGAGGGAACCTTAAAAGGTAAAGGTAGTCCCCTGTGCAAGCACCAGTCGTTTCCGACTCTGGGGTGACGTCCTATCATGATGTTTTCTTGGCAGACTTTTTACGGGATGGTTTGCCATTGCCTTCCCCAGTCATCTGCACTTCCCCCCCAGCAAGCTCTTAACTCTGGGGCATAGAATAGGCAGCTGTTGATACACTAGTGGGCAAGGCTTTTTTTTTTATGGGAAAAAGAGGTGCTGGAACTCTCCAGAGGGCAATGAAGGAGAAACTCAGGGGTGCCCCTCAAGAACTGTTAAACATTTCTTGAGGATTTTGTTTCCGCGAAGAGGTTCTGGAACTCCATTCCACTGTGTTCCCGCAGGAAAAAAAAGCTCTTCTAGTGAGCAAAGGCTGGGGAAATGGGGAGGGGGCAGAGGGAATGAGTCTGGAGTGGTATTCAGCGTGTTGCCATGCCTTGAGTTTTGGCCTGGGACCTGGGAGACTCTGGGATCAAATCTCTGTTCAGCCACAAAGCATGCTGGGTGACGGAGGGCCAGTTAGGGCTACCACGTCCCACCACCGCCGCTGGCGAGCAGTTTTCCCTCTAAGCTGTGGAGTCTTGTGAGTACAAATTCTGCTTTGTGAGCCGCTGACATTAAAGTTGCGCACCACTGCACCAATTAGCTTCCTCTAAGCGGGGCATTTTTCCGGAGCTAAGACAAAGGAAGTCGTTCTTCGCCCAAAGGGTGGTCAACACGTGGAATTCACTGCCCCAGGAGGTGGCGGTGGCTACAAGCACAAACAGCTTCAAGAGGGGATTGGATAAACATCCGGAGCAGAGGTCCATCTGTGGCTACTAGCAGAACTCTGTCTGGGGCAGTGATTCTCTGTGTTCTTAGTAGTGGGAGGGCTACTGTCCTGGTTGGGAAACTCCTTGAAGTTTGGGGGTGGAGCCTGGAGAGGTCAGGAACCTCCGTGGGGTCCAGTGCCACAGAGTCCACCCTCCAGAGGGGAGGGGAGGGACGGTGGCTCAGCGGTAGAGCATCTGCTTGGTAAGCAGAAGGTCCCAGGTTCAATCCCTGGCATCTCCAAAAAGGGTCCAGGCAAGTAGGCGTGAAAATCCTCAGCTTGAGACCCTGGAGAGCCGCTGCCAGTCTGAGAAGACAATACTGACTTCGATGGACCAAGGGTCTGATTCAGTATAAGGCAGCTTCATATGTCAGGGGAGGGACGGTGGCTCAGTGGTAGAGCATCTGCTTGGTAAGCAGAAGGTCCCAGGTTCAATCCCCGGCATCTCCAACTAAAAAGGGTCCAGGCAAGTAGGCGTGAAAAACCTCAGCTTGAGACCCTGGAGAGCCGCTGCCAATCTGAGAAGACAATACTGACTTTGATGGACCGAGGGGCTGATTCAGTATAAGGCAGCTTCATATGTTCTCCAAAGCATCTGTTTTTTTCCAGGGGAACTGACCTCTGTAGTCTGGAGATAAGCTGTAATTCTGGGATGACTCTCAGCCTAACCCGGGGCTGGCCCACCCACCAGGCACTGCTAGGCATTCTCCTATGGCACCAGAGGTTGAGGAGTGGGCACCAGCCCTCTGCCCCCTCCAGCTGCTGCCCTATCCCTTAGCATGGGGGTCTTCCCAGTCTGGTGTGGTGGTGAAGTGCGCAGACTCTTAGCTGGGAGAACCGGGTTTGATTCCCCACTCCTCCACTTGCACTTGCTGGAATGGCCTTGGGTCAGCCGTTGCTCTCGTGGGAGTTGTCCTTGAAAGGGCAGCTGCTGTAAGAGCTCTCTCAGCCCCACCTCGATCACATGGTGTCTGTTGTGGGGGAGAGAAGATAAAGGAGATTGTGACTGCTCTGAGATTCAGAGTATAGGGCGGGGTAGAAATCCAATATCATCATCTTCTTCTCCTTCTTCTCCTCCTCCTCCTTCTTCTTCTCCTTCTCCTTTTCCTTCTTCTTCTTCTCCTTTTTCTCCTTCTTCTTCTTCTTCTTCTTCCATATCAAGCAACAGCCCCAACAGGTGACCCCAGCCTCAGTCTGCTCCTAGCCTCCCTCCTTCATGGGGCGGGGGTGGGAGCTGGCCCGCCGTCTTCCTCCATCTCTTGTCTCCTCACTTTGCAGTGGGGAGAGCAGGGTTGACGGATGCCTCTTCCACACCTTCTTGCTGCCCCATGTGGAGGCGGAGGATGGCCGGCACTGTCTGGACACCTCCCTCTTGCCTCATAGGTATAGTGGGGGGAAGAGGAAGCCAGGCCCTGCAAAGGCCGGGGGAAGGGGGATTTGAGTGCTATAGTCTAGGGCCTTCAAGAGCCCTGGGCCAGCCCTGTTTCTTTCAAGGCAAATGGAGGGGAGAGCCGTGTATAGCCCCTAAGAGGAAGGGTGGGACAAAAATGCATAGCTTTCCCCCCCCCCTTTATTTGTTAGCTTCTTTGACCAATGGTCAAGATAAAACAAGACAGTAAATACAGAAATGCATAGCTAGAAATCCTCCAGTCTAGAGGATAGTTAAGAGTGGTAGACTTACCTTAAATTCTATATAAAGTGTTCTGCAAGGTTCTATATACAGTATCGTACCTCCTCCATGCACAGTAGAATTTTGTTATGTGCTGAATCAATTTATTTGATGCTACTTCATTTTACAAGGCTATGTACGACTTGGAATTTTTCAATAAACTTATTTTTTTTTCCATAAAAAGAGTGGTGGACTCTAATCTGGAGAACTGGGTTTGATTTCCCACTCGTCTTCCCCATGAAGCCTGCTAGGTTACCTTGGGTCAGTCACAGCTCTCTCTGAACTCTCTCAGCCCCACCGACCTCACAAGATGTCTGTTGCGGGAAGAGAAAGGAAAAGTGAAACTTCTTTAGGTTGTAGAGAATGGGGCATAAAACCTCCTCTTCCTTTCTTCTTCCTCCTCCTCCTCCTCCTTGTTCTCCTCCTCCTCTGATACCCCAAATGCAGCTGAGTCTGAATCAGGTCTATAGCACATCCTAAAGAAGTTGCAGAGCAGAAGCCTGAACAAAAACGTTTCTGTCGCCCCCTCCCCCTTTTATCTAAAACATCCAGATTATGAGCCAGCGTAGTGTAGTGGTTAAAGTGTTGGGCTAGGATCTGGGAGACTCGGGTTCGAATCCCCACTCTGCCCTTGCTGGGTGACCTTGAGCTGATCTCACACTCTCAGCCTAACCTGCCTCACAGGGTTGTTGTGAAGTTAAAAGTGGAAGACAGGAGAATGATGTGAGCCCCTTTGGGTCTCTGCCGGAGCGAAAGGCAGGGTATAAATATTTATGTAAGAGGAATGGAGAGTTCTGGAGAACCTGAAAGCTAGCAGACCGTGACTGGTGATATTTTTATGTTTGCTTTGGGGTGACCAGAATTGGATGCTGAGCTGCAGAAAAATTAGAGGCAGGCCTCTTTTACTTTCTTGGAAGTGAAACCCCTGTGAAAGTTCTTCTGGGCACCCTGTGCATCCCATAGCATCTCCCTCATTGGTCTTTTTTACACCCTTCTCGCCCACCCCCTGCCCTTCCCCGAAATCTCCTGCTCTCCGCTAGTGGCCACTGTATCCGCCAGCGAGTGCCGAAAAGAGAGAGTGTAGATTGCAAAAAATGGCAGCTTCCGTAATCTAAGCAGTGTGTGAGTGTGAAGAGAAGGGGAGAGTGGCGCTTTGGTCTTTGTCTGCCAAGATTTGTGCCTCTCTCTTAAGTTCCTCTGACATATTTTCAGCAGAGGAGAGGCACCGAGGCTGTGAAGACGGCAGGATAGCTGACGTCCTCAAACTGATACCCTGGAAATGTACTTTGAATGGAGGATGAGGAGAGAATGAGTGTGTGTGTGTGTGTGTGTGTGTGTGTGTGTGTGTAAAATTGTATGTTTTGTTTCTTTCATTTATTATTTTTTAAAAATGTGAAGGTTCCCAATGGCAGCTTTGCAAATGTGGTACGTATTCGTAATAAAGGAAATGTGTTTTGAGGGGGGGGGTCAGCGCTTGGGGTTCTTTTTGAGAAGGAGAAAGATGGGTTGGGTTGGGAGGGGCCCAGGTTGCAGGTTGTTGCATGTTCTCCCCCTCACCCCGTGTATTTTTTTAAAAAGCATATTTGGGAAGAAGAAGGTTGTTTGAAGAAGAAAAAAACAAACAATGTTTTTTGGCTAAAGCGACCTGTGGTATGTGGGCAAGTTCTCTTTAAGATGATGTTGTACCAGCATCTTGTTATGCGTGTCTCTGAGAAGGGGGGATTTTTCTTCCTGCTTAACCAAACTACCTTGCGTTGTTGAGGGGTGAGATCACTGTGATATAAACTCATCTTCCTGGGTTTTTAGTTTGGGTCCTGTTAGTGATTCGTTTCTTCTAGTAGTTGAGCAGCAGAAATGTTCAGGTTGAGGTGGACAGCTGCATTGGTTAACAAAGTTTTAACTCCAGTGACATCTTTAAGACCAACCAAAGTTTCATTCGGGATATAAACTTTCACGTGCGTGCACACTTTGTCACCAAATAATTTCTTTAACAAGAAGAGGCAAACACCGGGGGAAAAAATAAGAGAAAAATTTGCAAACCTCTTGACGCCTTCGTCAGGGAAATCCTCGCTTTGTAACTCTTTTTAAAGGCGTTATTGTTAGGTTTTTATTCGGAATAGAGGAGGGGAGGTTCTGCTCACGCTTTTACTGTTTGTGTTGGGAAATGCCCCAGATTGTGGGGTGGAGGTGGCACAGCTCTTTACAGCTTAAAGGAAAAAAGTGAAAATAGCTGAGGAACATTTCACACAGTTCCACAGACAGACGGTTGCTTCATAGTTAAGTGCTTATGAGAGCCAGTTTGGTGTAGTGGTGAAGTGCACGGACTCTTATCTGGGAAAACCGGGTTTGATTTCCCCACTCCTCCACTTTCACCTGCTAGCATGGCCTTGGGTCAGCCATAGCTCTGGCAGAGGTTGTCCTTGAAAGGGCAGCTGCTGGGAGAGCCCTCTCCAGCCCCACCCACCTCACAGGGTGTCTGTTGTGGGGGAGGAAGGGAAAGGAGATTGTGAGCCGCTCTGAGACTCTTCGGAGTGGAGGGCGGGATATAAATCCAATATCTTCATCTACCTCACAGGGTGTCTGTTGTGGGGGAGGAAGGTAAAGGAAATTGTGAGCCGCTCTGAGGCTCTTTGGAGTGGAGGGCGGGATATAAATCCAATATCTTCATCTACCTCACAGGGTGTCTGTTGTGGGGGAGGAAGGGAAAGGAGATTGTGAGTTGCTCTGAGACTCTTTGGAGCGGAGGGCGGGATATAAATCCAATATCTTCATCTACCTCACAGGGTGTCTGTTGTGGGGGAGGAAGGGAAAGGAGATTGTGAGCCGCTCTGAGGCTCTTTGGAGTGGAGGGCGGGATATAAATCCAATATCTTCATCTACCTCACAGGGTGTCTGTTGTGGGGGAGGAAGGGAAAGGAGATTGTGAGTTGCTCTGAGACTCTTTGGAGCGGAGGGCGGGATATAAATCCAATATCTTCATCTACCTCACAGGGTGTCTGTTGTGGGGGAGGAAGGGAAAGGAGATTGTGAGCCGCTCTGAGACTCTTCGGAGTGGAGGGTGGGATATAAATCCAATATCTTCATCTACCTCACAGGGTGTCTGTTGTGGGGGAGGAAGGTAAAGGAGATTGTGAGCCGCTCTGAGACTCTTCGGAGTGGAGGGCAGGATATAAATCCAATATCTTCATCTACCTCACAGGGTGTCTGTTGTGGGGGAGGAAGGGAAAGGAGATTGTGAGCCGCTCTGAGACTCTTTGGAGTGGAGGGCAGGATATAAATCCAATATCTTCTTCTTCTTCTTCACCTACCGGAATGGCCTTGGGTCAGCCATGGCTCTCACAGAGATGTCCTTGAAAGGGCATCTTCCGGGAGAACTATCTCAGCCCCACCTACATCACAGAGTCCCTGTTGCGGCGGGGTCGGGGGAGGTAATAGAGATTGTGACCTCTCTGAGACACAGAATATAGGACAGGATATAAATCCAATATCGTCTTCTTTTTCTTCTATCTGATGCTCGTTGCTTGCTGAGAAAGCTCCCCAGTTTCTTCAGTCTTTCTTATTCCCAGGGCTGGCCCTAAACTGTCCGGCACCCTAGACAAGGCTAACTTCTGCCCCCCCCCCCCCCGTCACTGATGGCATAACTGAGTCATGTGGGGGGCACCCCCAGAAGGACAGCACCCTAGGCAGTCACCTAGTTTGCCTAGCGGCAGGGTCAGCCCTGCTTGTTCCCCCCCCAGCTAGGAATATCACTTGTATGCTCTTATGTCTGGTTAAGAAAGCTTATACTCTGAAACTCTTCTTGGTCACTCAGGTGGTTCTGGACTCAAACAATTGTAGCATTTCATAGAAGTAGACCAGCCCAGGTGGTAATAAAGATGCAATACTATATGAAGTCCAACGCTTCCACTGCTATTCCAAATTCACAGCTGGCACGTGAATTCGCGCAACGAGGTCGTACATCTGTCTCTGTTTCATTGGAGGCTTCTACGTGCTTTTCTTTTTAACTGCAGATTTATACCCCGCCCTTCTCTCTGAATCAGAGACTCAGAGCAGCTCACAATCTCCTATATCTTCTCCCCTCACAACAGACACCCTGTGAGGTGGGGGCAGATTTATACCCCGCCCTTCTCCCTGAATCAGAGACTCAGAGCGGCTCACAATCCCCTATATCTTCTTCCCCCACAACAGACACCCTGTGAAGTGGGGGCAGATTTATACCCCACCCTTCTCTCTGAATCAGAGACTCAGAGCGGCTTACAATCGCCTATATCTTCTTCCCCCACAACAGACACCCTGTGAGGTTGGGGCAGATTTATACCCCGCCCTTCTCTCTGAATCAGAGACTCAGAGCGGCTCACAATCCCCTATATCTTCTTCCCCCACAACAGACCCCCCCTGTGAGGTGGGTGGGACTGAGAGGGCTCTCACAGCAGCTGCCCTTTCAAGGACAACCCCTGCAAGAGCTATGGCTGACCCAAGGCCATTTCAGCAGCTGCAAGTGGAGGAGGGGGGGAATCAAACCCGGTTCTCCCAGATAAGAGTCCGCACACTTAATCACTACACCAAACTGGCTCTCAGGGGTTGGGTTCACGCATGCATTTTACATCACAAGGCAAGAACGCTAACAAATTCAAACTTCTTCAGTTTGGGACAACAGCGTTGGAGTTCATATCGTATTGCATCCTTGTTGCCACCTGGACTGGTCTAACTTCCATGAAATGCTGCAATTGTTTGCGTGTTAATAACAAAGGCTGTGGGACTGTTTGGGTGGTTTACACGTTCTGTTGCTTTCGATTTGCAATACACTTTGTTATAATTTTCTAAAACTGAATTATTCATTTTTTTACATACTCAATTGAGCATCATCGGTGTATGAGGCTGGATATCAGAGCAGCCTGTTGACCTCCTGGAGGTTGGCAACCCTAAATGATCAGACCTGACGGACCTACACGCTTCTGATAAAGTGAACTCTGATTCCTGAACTCGTCTGATGGGGGGAAATAGGTCTCTCTAGACCAGGGGTGTCAAACAATGGAGCCCAGTGGCCGAATCAGGCCCCCAGAGGACTCCTATTAGCCCCCCCCCCCCCCGAGCAACTGGCTCTTGTCTGCTTCCTTGTCCCCCTCTCTTGTTTCCTTTTGCATCTCAATTTGCTTTGCAAGGCTTGCTCAATTGCACAGGAGCTACAGAGCAAAACCTCAATTTTCTCCATTGGTTGAGGCTCCTTCCCCTTCTGGTCCCCTGGGGAGGGAGGGAAAGAGCCAGAGCTTCCTTTGCTCAGTTCCCGGGATCCCGTGGGAGAAATACAAAGAAAGCACCTTTAAGACCATAAGAACATAAGAGAAGCCATGTTGGGTCAGGCTAATAGCCCATCCAGTCCAACACTCTGTGTCACACAGTGGCCAAAGAGCAGAGGTGCCATCAGGAGGTCCATCAGTTGGGCCCAGGACACTAGAAGACCAATAAGTGCTAATGTTTGTCTGAGTCCTTTAAAAAGTTTAAAAAAAAAAAGTGTCCAGCTGCCTAATCTTAACTAGGTACACACACGATTAGGGTTTGTAGAATCTTTCGGGCTCAAGTGCCGTGTTCTACTGGGGAAAGTTTTCCTTCCCGACGTTTCGTTCTCAGCTGCGGAGAACCTCCTCAGTGGCGTTGCAGCCGGAGCAGGCGCTCTGACCTTCTTGGCTGCTGTGCATTGAATGGGGCCAGGGCTGCCCTCTCACCACACCCCCTCCAGCCTAGAAATAGCAGCTCTCCAGCAGCCCTGGCCTCACTCGATGCACAGCAGCCAAGAAGGTCAGAGCGCCTGCTCCGGCTGCAACGCCACTGAGGATGTTCTCCGCAGCTGAGAACGAAACGTCTGGAAGGAAAACTTTCTCCAGTGGAACACGGCACTTGAGCCCGAAAGATTCTACAAACCCTAATGATGTTACCAGCCGTGAAAACCTGAAATCTTTGATAGGTACACTCATGGCTTGGCCTGACATGGCCCAGCCCAACAAGCTCTCATTTAGGTCAGATCCAGCCGTCATAACAAATGAAGACGTCATTTTGCTGCTAGACTTCCAGGGCTGTGCATCTAGGATCTTTATTATGATGTGGCCTAGGTGGGCAGGAGATCAGCGACACAGATCCGTTTCAAAAGCTTCCAGGTCTTCCATCTTGTTCACATGGCGTAGCTGTGTGTCTGACCACAGAATCAAATTGCTTACTAGCAAGGCTGAGCGAGATCTGCCAGTTCCCTAATCCCTTTCCCCCCCACCCTTTGTCTGTTTCATCTCCAGTGGAACCAGGGAAGTGGTAAATAGATCCTCCTTTCTAAATTAAATGCGAAAGGCTGCTTCTCCTCCAGAAAGGAGGGGGAAATTCAGTCCGTTCTCCGTAGCGCTTAATTCCCTGGCCCGGGTTGCGAAAGCTATGGTGCCACCTGGAAAGAAGCCCGCCGGGGAAACGTCCAATTCGAATAAGAAGTGCAAGAGGTATTTCAACGAGCGCTGGAAGGAAGAGTTTGCCTGGCTGGAGTTCGACTACAAACAGAAGACCATGTTTTGCATCGAGTGCCGCCAGGCCCTCGTGAGAAACAAGCACGGCAAGGCCGAGAACGCTTTCACGGTGGGCACGGATAACTTCCAGCGCCATGCCCTCCTGCGCCACGTCACCTCCGGGGCCCACCGGCAGGCTTTGGTGGTCAACAGAGAGCAGACGGCTCGGGAGGCAAAGGCACCGTGCCGCCAAGAGCCGGGGCCGCTCGTCAAAGAGGAAGTCCCTCCCGTCAAGGTAGCGGCCCTCACCACTGTCTACTGGATGGCGAAAGAGGAGGTCCCCGACGAGAAATTTGCCTCCTTACTTGAGTTGCAGAAGTTCAACCTCTGTCAAGCTCTGCTGTCCTCTGACCGCGAAGGGGACTACCAGCCCGGGAGCATCCAGGCGATGCAGGTACATATCTGTTATCTCTGGTTGCCAGCAGGGGTGGAATTCTAACAGGAGCTCCTTTGCATATTAGACCACACCTCCCTGATGTAGCCAATCCTCCAAGAACTTACAAAAGAAGAGCCTTGTAAACTCTTGGAGAATTGGATACATCTGGGAGGTGTGGCTTAATAGGCAAAGGAGCTCCTGCTAGGATTCCACCCCTGGTTGCCAGCCTCCTGGTGAAACCTGGAGATCTCTCATTATTACAGTCAGTCTCCAGACAACCAAGATCAGTTCCCCTGGAGAAAATGACTGCTTTGGAGGGGGGATTCTGTGGTATTAGACCCTGCTGAGGTCCCCCTCCCCAAAACATGCCCTCCCCAGGCTCCACCTCTAAAATTTTCATGTATTTCTGAACCCAGAGCTGGCAACTCTATAACGCTGTGCACTGTGCATGCGTGCATGAAAAATAGCCTAAGCCTTTATGGGCTCCAGACAATCCATATTTTGTGGCCAGAATGAAATATGCCACCGAACCACTTTTGCACCATTGGCTTTCACGTCATTTATTATGATGAAGAAGAAGAAGATATTGGATTTATATCCCGCCCTCCACTCTGAAGAGTCTCAGAGCGGCTCACAATCTCCTTTACTTTCCTCCCCCACAACAGTCACCCTGTGAGGTGGGTGGGGCTGGAGAGGGCTCTCACAGCAGCTGCCCTTTCAAGGACAACCTCTGCCAGAGCTATGGCTGACCCAAGGCCATGCTAGCAGGTGCAAGTGGAGGAGTGGGGAATCAAACCTGGTTCTCCCAGATAAGAGTCCGCACACTTAACCACTACACCAAACCGACTTAAGTGGAGAGTAGATCACTGCCGCAGATCTGTGTCCAAAGCTTCTGTACCAGGGAGTCGGTTTGTCCCCGTAAAAAAAGTCTACCGTGAAAACGTTGTGAAAGCAACGTCACCCCAGAGTTGGAAACGACTGGTGCTTGCACAGGGGACCTTTCCTTTTCCTTTCCAAATAATTTAGAAAAAGGATCCCTCCCCTGAAAATAGCGTGGGGGTGAGAAATATTTAGCATTTATGTGACACTTTTAAAGAGCGTTCAAAGGGCTTTGCATATATTATTTTGGTATTTTCAGTAGTTTATTGCAGTACAGTATTTTAGTAGGGGCCCCGTGGCACAGAGTGGTGAAGTTGCAGTACTGCAGTTCGAGCTCTCTGCTCACGACCTGAGTTCGATCCCGACAGAAGCTGGGTTCAGGTAGCCGGCTCGAGGTTGACTCAGCCTTCCATCCTTCCGAGGTCGGTCAAATGAGTCCCCAGCTTGCTGGAGGGAAAGTGTAGATGACTGGGGAAGGCAATGGCAAACCACACCGTAACAGAAAGTCTGCCAAGAAAAGGTCATGACGGGACGTCACCCCATGGTTCGGTAACGACTTGGTGCTTGCACACCTTTACCTTTTTACATTGTTTTAGTATTATTTCACAAGCTTTTAAGGGAGGCGTATCCAGGCACCTTTGGAATTCTGACACAGAGTGATGGGCGCAATCGCAGAAGAAGAAGAAGAAGATGATGATGATATTGGATTTCTATCCCGCCCTCCACTCCGAAGAGTCTCAGAGTGGCTCACAATCTCCTTTACCTTCCTCCCCCACAACAGACACCCTGTGAGGTAGATGAAGATATTGGATTTATATCCCACTCTCCACTCTGAAGTCTCTCAGAGCGGCTCACAATCTCCTTTCCCTTCCTCCCCCACAACAGACACCCTGTGAGGTAGATGAAGATATTGGATTTCTATCCCGCCCTCCACTCCGAAGAGTCTCAGAGCGGCTCACAATCTCCTTTACCTTCCTCCCCCACAACAGACACCCTGTGAGGTAGATGAAGATATTGGATTTATATCCCGCCCTCCACTCCGAAGAGTCTCAGAGCGGCTCACAATCTCCTTTACCTTCCTCCCCCACAACAGACACCCTATGAGGTGGGTGGGGCTGGAGAAGGCTCTCACAGCAGCTGCCCTTTCAAGGACAACCTCTGCCAGAGCTATGGCTGACCCAAGGCCATGCCAGCAGGTGCAAGTGGAGGAGTGGGGAATCAAACCCGGTTCTCCCAGATAAGAGTCTGCACACTTAACCATTACACCAAACTGGCTCTCCAGAAGGGGTGTCACAGGAGGCCGAGCCAACCACAGAATACCAGGGAAGGAGGTTACGCATAACTCCGATAGTAACTCTTCATCGTTTCAGGCAGAAGCCCTGTTTGACAGGATGCCTCTCAGAATGAATGCACGGTTTTAAAATATTTCCTCGCATACGCACAGCTTACTTTCCCTCGCTCCTCAAAGGTCTGCGCACCGTGGTGGCGTCTGTTTAACAGCCAGTCGGAAACGCACCTGCGCAGCCCTCACCTGGATAGTCCAGGCAAGCCCGGTCTCATCAGATCTCAGAAGCTAATCAGGGTCGACGCTGGCAAGCACTTGGATGGGACTGGAGACCCCCAAGGAATATCAGCAATTGGGGGGAAGGAGGCGGGCTTTATTCAGCCTCCTTTCTGAATACCTTCCAGGCCCCCAGTAGGTGTCAGTCACCAGAGGTCACCATGACTTCCAGGTGCAGACAGACACGCACGTAAAAATACAGAAATACCAAAAAAAGAAGAAGAAAAAACCCTTTTGGGCAAAATCCCCATCTAGCCGCACCTACTTTCTAAAAACATTAGGGTTTGTAGAATCTTTCGGGCTCGAGTGCCGTGTTCTACTGGAGAAAGTTCTCCTTCCAGACGTTTCGTTCTCGGATGCGGAGAACATCCTCAGTGGCGTTGCAGCCGGAGCAGGCGCTCTGACCTTCTTGGCTGCTGTGCATTGAGTGAGGCCAGGGCTGCTGGAGAGCTGCTATTTCTAGGCTGGAGGGGGTGTGCAGCAGCCCTGGCCTCACTCAATGCACAGCAGCCAAGAAGGTCAGAGCGCCTGCTCCGGCTGCAACGCCACTGAGGATGTTCTCCGCAGCTGAGAACGAAACATCTGGAAGGAAAACTTTCTCCAGTAGAACACGGCACTTGAGCCCGAAAGATTCTACCAACCCTAATGATGTTACCAGCCGTGAAAACCTGAAATCTTTCTAAAAACACTCTGTAGGTGCCCTGGCTTCCACATACACCACATTGGGGATCCCTGCTTTTAAAGTATGATTATTCTCAAATCCACAGCTCCGTCCTGCAGGTGTTCTGATACATAAGCTTTCGCTGACAGAGAGGGTTGAAGAAATGCAGTTTCCAAAGCTGGCTGAAAGAGATTTTGGTTTTGCCCACATAATAAATTTACGAACTATTTCAGGCAAACTTTAAGTGTCATGAAGAAGAAGAAGAAGAAGAAGAAGAAGAAGAAGAAGAAGAAGAAGAAGAAGAAGAAGAAGAAGAAGAAGAAGAAGAAGAAGAAGAAGATGATGATGATGATGATGATGATGATGATGATATTGGATTTATATCCCACCCTCCACTCCGAAGAGTCTCAGAGCGGCTAACAATCTCCTTTACCTTCCTCCCCCACAACAGTCACCCTTTGAGGTGGGTGGGGCTGGAGAGGGCTCTCACAGCAGCTGCCCTTTCAAGGACAACCTCTGCCAGAGCTATGGCTGACCCAAGGCCATTCCAGCAGCTGCAAGTGAAGGAGTGGGGAATCAAACCCGGTTCTCCCAGATAAGAGTCTGCACACTTAACCACTTCACCAAACTGGCTCTCCCTGGTTCCCAAACAAGGAATCCTGGGAATTGTAGATCTCTACAAGAGGGGCAGGGGCGAAATTGTCGTTTTTTTTTCTCAAAAGGTACAAATCCCAGTTGTATCTGTTTTCGAGTGCCGATTATGAGTGGCTACATAATTTCCTCTCCAAGATAAACAAATAGTTCACTCTAATGGTTGATGGTTGTGCATAAATATAGACACACACACACTCCTACCTCTTCTGTGCACTTTTAATTGTTGCACAGAGAAATAATTGATCAGAAGAGCCTTTTCAAAAGAATGAGATCTTATTTATATGGCCGGCTGGGTGCTGGTAGTTAACTGCTGAGTTCTTTCATGAGAAAAGCATTGAAGATCCGTTAGCATAATAGACAATTCTGTTACGGGGCCCTTCCTTTTCAGAACTAATTTTCTCTCCTGCTCTTGGCTAGTCTATGAACACCGAGCCCAGGGGAAGAAGAAGGAGAAAATCCCATTTCCTTTCATTTTACCGGCGTCTCGTGCCTGTTAAAATCAAATTAATTTGTAGTCCCCCATCTTGGGCAGTTGCCAGTTGCTTTGCATAAATAAGGGTCTCTGTTTTATGGCAGATAAACACGCTAATTAGATTTCTCACCCCCAGTGGATTTTGCAGGATTTCTTTTTTTAAAAAAAAAAAGAAGAAGAGGATGGAGGGGAGTTAGCTATTCAAACAATTTAACAAAATGGAATTCGAGGCACACCCGTGCCTTATAGCAGAGCTGACTGGAAGAAACGGGAGAAATTATAAGCTGGCAAAAAAAAGAAAGAAATGTGGCTTTGATATGTAAATTGAGGCACATTTGATGCAAAACGGGACACTCTAGCTTTGGCTCTGTGGCCAGATGTACAAGACAGGGATGGCCTCTCAAAGCAAGTCTCTGGTCTACCCAGATATTCTGACCTGGGGCTTTTCCACACGCTCGACTGACTCCTGATTTTCTTGGGAGTTGATCCACGTGCACTCGAATTGGTTTGGTCACAGTTCTTCTGCACATCTGCCCTCTCTCTGCATTTTCGCAGTTGTGGATTCAGTTTACTCTCTTCTGCACGTGTCTTAAGTAATGAAGATTTTCAAGAGAAGGTGCTGTCGTCATGAGTAGAGTTGCCAGCGTTCGGGTGGGGCCTGTAGACCTTTTACAACTGATCTCCAGCTGGCAGCGATCAGCTCCCCTGGAGAAAATGGCTGCTTTGAAGGGTGGACTCTAGGGCAATTGAGGCCCCTCCCCAACCCCGCCCCAATTTGGTGTAGTGGTTAAGTGTGAGGACTCTTATCTAGGAGAACCAGGTTTGATTCCCCACTCCTCCACTTCCACCTGCTAGAATGACCTTGGGTCAGCCATAGCTCTCTTATCTGGGAGAACCGGGTTGGATTCCCCACTCCTCTGCTTGCAGCTGCTGGAATGGCCTTGGGTCAGCCATAGCTCTCTTATCTGGGAGAACCGGGTTTGATTCCCCACTCCTCCACTTGCAGCTGCTGGAATGGCCTTGAGTCAGCCATAGCTCTAATAGAGAGCCAGTCTGGTGTAGTGGTTAAGTGTGCGGACTCTTATCTAGGAGAACCAAGTTTGATTCCCCACTCCTCCACTTGCAGCTGCTGGAATTGCCTTGGGTCAGCCAGAGCTCTCTTATCTGGGAGAACCGGGTTTGATTCCCCACTCCTCCACTTGCACCCGCTGGAATGGCCTTGGGTCAGCCAGAGCTCTCTTATCTGGGAGAACCGGGTTTGATTCCCCACTCCTCCACTTGCACCCGCTGGAATGGCCTTGGGTCAGCCAGAGCTCTCTTATCTAGGAGAACCAGGTTTGATTCCCCACTCCTCCACTTGCACCTGCTGGAATGGCCTTGGGTCAGCCAAAGCTCTCTTAGAAGTTGTCCTTGAAAGGGCAGCTGCTGTGAGAGCCCTCTCAGACCCACCTACCTTGCAGGGTGTCTGATTCCCCACTCCTACACTTGCAGCTGCTGGAATGGCCTTGGGTTAGCCATAGCTATCGCAGGAGTTGTCCTTGAAAGGGCAGCTGCTGTGAGAGCCCTCTAAGCCCCACCCACCTCACAGGGTGTCTGTTGTGGGGGGGGGGGGAGATATAGGAGATTGTAAGCCGCTCTGAGTCTCTGATTCAGAGAGAAGGGTGGGGTATAAATCTGCAGTTGTCTTCTTCTTCTCTTCTGGATCCACCCCAAAAATCTCCAGGTATTTTCCAACGCAGATCTGGCAACCCTATGGTATCATTGGTTTCACAGCACCCCCACCCTTTAAAGGCACTAAAATATCGATATATTGCTGGAGTGTTGTAGCGACAGGATTAGCTGAATTCCCAGCTTTCTGGTTCTTTCCCTTTGTAGAGATATTATCCCACAAGGGAAGGATCTAGAGACTTACTGCTTTTTACTGAAAGCTGAGAATTCAGAGAACCTGCTAAGGCTATTGTTACAATGCTTCAGCAATATATTGATATTCTAGTGCCTAAAGAAACAAAAATCACTCGTCTTCAGGGTGGGGTTGGGGTGGAATGGTTTGACCACAACACTCCAGTCATCAAACAGCAGGTTGGAAGCAGACGAGAGTGGGCAGGACAAAGAAAATCGACAGAAACATCGAGCATGAGGAAAAGGCTGACTCAAAGATGGCTTCCAAAAAAACTATTGGGACCTTTTCCACAGTAGCAGTCGCTCTGCCATCAGGCTTCTGCTTTCCCTGGCTCAAATGATCGATTCTCCAGCAGTTGCTGTGAAGGTGCATTTTGACTTGCATCTCCTTCCAATTCCCTGTGCGTCTTCCTGATCTCTAAAAAAAATGAGGTCAGGAAGACGCAGGAGGAATTGGAGGGAGACGTGAGTCAAAATGCACCCCTGCAGTAACCGGTGGGGAACTGATCGCTTGAGCTGGGGAAGACCTCAGCCCGAGGGTGGAACTACTGCTACTGTGGAAAAGGAATGGGGTAAAAGTGGTCTCAAAAGAGCCAGAAAATAAATGCGGGTGGGGAGGCAAAAAAATCTGGAAACGTCAAGGCACAAAAATGCATGTTGAAATCGGGGGATAAACCAAAGCACTCTGGGGCCAGAGCCAATAGGGGGAAAATACGGAAAGGCCTCTTGTGAGGTCAGAAAGGGGTGGAGCCAATGATCGTCTAAGTACCCTACTTTGAGCTTGAGGAGCGTGACTTCTGCTCTTCTTCCAATGGCAAATCTTCTTAATTTGGAGGAAGGGTTCAAGCTTGAGCCAAAGGGAAAGGTGGAACTAAAGATTTTAATAAATTTTGCTCAGTGGAATGGTAAAAGCAGATAGGACCGACCCCAATACCTGTAGTCAGGGGGCTGTTTTTTTTTTTCCCCGGGGCAGAGAAGCTCAAAGGGTGTCCACAGAACAATCCTGATTCTTATACTGAAAATTTCCCAGAGCTTGGCATGAGTGAATACATTGTCATAAATTTTGTTTATACTGCATGTAGGGATGGGGGCGGTTGCAGGGGCTTGGAGACAGAATTTGGGGGAATTGTTCTCTGTGTATATATGTTTCCTGGTACAGAAGCCTGGCAGGATCATTTGCTTCAGGCATAGGGAGAAGTAGAATCATAGAGTTGGAAAGGGCCTCCAGGGTCATCTAGGCCAACCCCCTGCACAATGCAGCTCACAAATGAAACTCACAAATACCTCCCCCTTAAATTCACAGGATCTTCATTGCTGTCAGATGGCCATCTAGCCCCTGTTTAAAGTAGGTCGCTCATAGAGACCCATGCTGAGCAAAAACTGTCCCCACATTTTCAGTGTCAAAAACCTGAATCCAGGCCTTGAATTCAGCAGGAGCTCACAGGAGCACAGCTCCTGAACCTTTCTGAGGGGTTCCCCTCCTCCTCCCCACTTACCTACCTAACTTGTCCACTGAATAGTAGGTGCAGCTGCATAACAATCCCTGGGTTAGGAGAGCGGGCAGCCAGCCATCAAGAACTTTGCCATACCCCCAGCAACCCTCATTAACACCTGGATTTCTTGCCAGCCCAAGCAGGCCTCGCTCGCCCGGGGCTCTCCTTTCTTGTGTCGGGTTGCTTTTAGCCAGTGGGGGGCAGCATATGCTAATGAGCTCCACCAGCTGTTTTTCTACAAAATGGCCCCTGCCTCATTCCAACCAATGCAAAATGCATGCTGAGAAAAGTAGCTACAGGCAAACCTGCTGCATAAAAGAAGGGGTTGATCCTTTCCTCGGGGTTCTTTAGTGTGTCCCACTTCCCATTTGGAGAACCCGGGTTTCAAAGGACACTTTAAATATACGTTTTGTTTGTTTTCTCCCTCCTGCACCGTTCCTTGTTCATCTACACTAGGCCGCCATTGCCAAAGTCCTGGATGCTGAGGACAAGCTCAGGATGAAGTCTTCACCTTTCATTGGTCTAGTGCTAGATGAGACTGTAGACGCCCTGGAGAGAAGGAGGCTAGTTCTGTTTAGCACAGCCGTCCCCCTCCACGCGGGCCAGACATCCGTCATCTTCCTAGGCACCATTCCACTTCCAGACAGCGAGGACTGCACAGCGCTGGACAAAACCATCAAGGCGATGGTCTCCTTTGGACTGCCAACCAAGAAGGTTGCGTGGCTGAACTCCGTGGGATCCTCCCCACTGACCCACAGGCTCAGGGGTATGGGGTCGAAGGTGAAAGGCACCTGCCCTCTGCTCACAGAGGTTCACTGCCTTTCTCACCACTGGAGCAGTCCTCTGAGAGGAGCAAAGGACACCTTCGAAGCAGAGTGCGTACAGAAGTACGAGGCTATGATGGATTCCATCGGCAGGCTCTCTGTCAGCTTCACTGAAGAGAACAGTCACCTCAGAGAGCTGCAGAATGTCTTTCAGTTCTGGGAAAGGGATACAGGAAGGCCCAACACTGTCCGCTGGAGCGCCATCTTACCAGCTGTGGAGGCTGTTGATTCCTCTTGGCCAGCCTTGTTATTTCATCTGGAGAGCGAGTCGGAGAGCTCTCCAACGGCACTGGGCGTCTATGAAGAACTGAAGAAGTTCTACTTTGTAGCCTTCACTAAAGTACTTCTGGATACTCTTCCTGTCCTCCAGACGCTAAATAAGTTCTTCCTCATGGAAGATGCTGACCTTTCCAACTTGAAACCCATCCTCTCTGCCGCCATCGTCAACCTCCAAATCCAGAAGAACCTCAACGGCCAGAACTTCCAAGTGTTCCTTAATGACCTCGTTGAGCATCCTTGCGAGAACCGTAAAGACGTAGAGAGCAGGTTCTTCTACAAAGGGGTGGAACTAGCCGACTGTTCCAAGATGCACATGAAGAAGTTCGAGCATTTCAAGAAGACTTACCTGGAGAGTATCCGATGCCATCTCCAGAACAGATTCCCTAGCCGGTCTCTGGAAGTGGTCAGTTCTTTGTCTGCCATCTTTAACCCCAAGTGCTATCCCCAGTCGTTAGAAGAGATTGGAAGCTATGGGGTGGATGAGCTGAATTTCCTTTTGCAGGCATATTCCAGCGTGGTGGTAAGTGAGCGGGCAATAGATGACTTCCCCTTCTTCAAGCGGATAGTGTTCAACCTCCGCCAGCTCTCCTACAAGGATCTGTGTGCTAAGCTGGTCTGTGAGAACTCTGAGATGCAGCAGTTGTTTCCAGACTTTGCCATCCTGGCTGCTATCACTTTCGTGATGCCTTTCGGCTCTGCACTCAGAGAGAAAATCAACCGCGCACGGGAGCTCCTGAAACAGCGCTGGTGGAGTTACAGAAAGGAAGACCGAGGCTTGTCCAGCGCCATGAAAATTGCCCTCAATGGACCAGCTCTCGAGGAGTTTGATTTTGCCTTGGCTGTTGAATATTGTGAAAGCAACACTTGAAATGACGCAGGTCAAATTAGCTTGAGAGAGGAGCATTAAAAAATAACTTTGATCGAGCAGTCGTCTTGCTGGAACGAGTGTGAAAATGTAAAATGTTATCCCCTGGATCTCGGGGAGGAGTATTTTAACAGAAGTATTGAGAGTTGGTTATTTTCCCCCATTGTTTTATCATTAACAAAGATAAATTGCAGGTTCCCAAAGCCAATTGCAAGACGTTTTTTGTTCATGCAGAGCCAAATTATGCCATTTGTAGAGTTCCACTGTGTATTTGCAACTTTTTTGAATGAAAACTCTGATGCGTGGCTTCAGGTTGAGTAAAGGGCAGGTCTGTTGTTCCTTGTCAATTGTTGGTCTGTTCAAGAATCTACTTCACTCCAGCTTCTTTTCTCTTTCAGTTGGGGAGAAAATATAGGGACCGTGTATGTAAACGCAAACACCCCACCAATTAGTGAACATATGAAGCTGCCTTATACTGAATCAGACCCTCGGTCCATCAAAGTCAGTATTGTCTACTCAGACTGGCAGCGGCTCTCCAAGGTCTCCAGCTGAGGTTTTTCACGCCTACTTGCCTGGACCCTTTTTAGTTGGAGATGCCGGGGATTGAACCTGGGACCTTCTGCTTCCCAAGCAGATGGTCTACCACTGAGCCACCATCCCTCCCCTGCTCTCCAGGGTCTCCAGCTGAGGTTTCTCTCACCTACTTGCCTGGGCCCTTTTTAGTTGGAGATGCCAGGGACTGAACCTGGGACCTTCTGCTTCCCAAGCAGATGCTCTACCACTGAGCCACCGTCCCTCCCCTGCTCTCCAGGGTCTCAAGCTGAGGTTTCTCTCACCTACTTGCCTGGACCCTTTTTAGTTGGAGATGCCGGGGATTGAACCTGGGACCTTCTGCTTCCCAAGCAGATGCTCTACCACTGAGCCACCGTCCCTCCCCTGCTCTCCAGGGTCTCCAGCTGAGGTTTCTCTCACCTACTTGCCTGGACCCTTTTTAGTTGGAGATGCCGGGGATTGAACCTGGGACCTTCTGCTTACCAAGCAGATGCTCTACCACTGAGCCACCGTCCCTCCCCAGCTCAGGGTACCCTTTTGAGCAGAGCAATGAGTGACAAGCCCTTGTTATCAAATCATCTAATGAACCTCAAGCATAAAAAAACTGAAGGCAACTTGGGTTCTCAGCCCTGCACAGGCAAATTCTGGGAAATTGCAGGGGGAGAGCAGAGTGTTGTACTTGGGAAGGAAGTTCAGGACCATTTGAAATCATTTCTGGCTGGAGTTTTAGGACAGGGGTGGCCAAACTGCAGCTTGGGATCTACGTGTGGCTCTTTCACACATATTGTGTGGCTCTCAAAGCCCCCACCACCCCGGCTTGGAGAAGGCATTTCTCTCTTTAAATCACTTCTCCAAGCCAGCAGCGTGGAGAATACATTTAAAGTTAAAGTTGCTTTCTTTCTACCTCCACCCATCTATTTCCCTCCCTTCTCTCAAAATCTGATGTTCACGTCTTGCGGCTCTCAAACAACTTAACATTTATTCTACGTAGCTCTTACGTTAAGCAAGTTTGGCCTGCTCTAGGAATTCCCTCAGTTGCTGTGGTTAAAGGCCACGGAGACTATGGGGAATTCCTAGAACGTCACCATTGATGCCACTTCCACTGCATTTTTTCACCTGCTCTTCAAATTAGGGTGGGAGACTGAGGGCGGGGGGCGGAAGAGATTGGCCACTGCCAGGAGGCAAACGGCAAGCCTAAAGACTAGCCCCCCCCCCAAGCAAGCAGGATTACATATAAAATTAAGACTGAGTTTCAGTGACTCAGAAGGCTGTGAAAACAAGAGGAACGGTGCACCTCTTGATTCCTTTTGGTTCCAGTCTAATGAGTCTCCTTGGCCGTGGTTCTTATGCCATTACAGAACCTTCTGGTGTGTGGATGTGTGCCTATATGTGACAGAGTATAACTAACCTAGGAAATTGTTGCCATCCTGGTCAAGCGGAGATACTAACTGCTTCTTCCTCTGTAAAATGGGATTTTGCACAGTCTGATGGTTACTAAGCTATGGGAAAGAGGGAACAGAGCTCTACTGAGCTATATAGTTGTGATCCCCGAGGAAATGCTCCGCGGGAACCTAGGCTTTCTGTGGCTCATACAGCTGCCTGCTGCTGAAACCGTGGCTGCCGTTGTGCTCTGTCAAAACTAACAGATGTGGCGCTGTTGATTCAGTCGGGAAAACAGAATTGCCCCCCATGCGTTAATCCGTTTCCACCTGCAAATAATGACCAACCCCTTCTTTTATTCTTGAGCTTTAAATCTACCGCGTTTCTTCTCTTTTTCCCTTCGCACGGCGGCGCTCTGCAGCTGTTCTGCAGATGCGCTACGAAAACTAGAATGCGGGAAATACATTTGCATATCAGGCATACGATTTTTCTTGCGCAGTACGGAAAGGTTTGGTACTTGAATGTTCCTTCCTGCATAGTCTCTCACACCCGCGCGCCTTAAACGATTGGAATAAACTTGCAGTTGTGTCAGCAATGAGTTAGATTTCCTCTCGCAGAATTAAGCAAACGTAGAAATGCTTCACGGCGTGTCGTGTGCAGCTATATACGTGACATACAATGCAGCATTTCTACTATATAATATAGATTTGTGTTTTCCCTAGCATGTTAGCGCAGAAAAGTCAAGCTTGTTGCAATGTTTCTCTTTTCGTATAATTATGGAATGTATTATACAGACTTGTCCAGGAATAAAAACTGATCGTTATTTGCTTTTACTTCCTTTTATTTTGCTTATACAGACTTGTCCAGGAATAAAAACTGATCGTTATTTGCTTTTACTTCCTTTTATTTTGCTTTTACTTGCTTTGATTTGCTTTTACTTCCTTTCTTCCCCTTTCTTGG
Organism: Heteronotia binoei; assembly: GCF_032191835.1. Classification (NCBI taxonomy): domain Eukaryota; kingdom Metazoa; phylum Chordata; class Lepidosauria; order Squamata; family Gekkonidae; genus Heteronotia; species Heteronotia binoei. The sequence continues at coordinate 62,162,236 of NC_083237.1, read as the reverse complement.
GAGTGGGCGGGGGGTGGGGTGGCTGTGCTGTCTTTGAGGGCAAGAAGATACCGTGAGCTGTTCCTGCAAAGGTCTGAGTTGCTACAGTTGTTTGGCCTTACTGTCATTCTGCTTGCTTCCCACTCCTCCCTAGCTGGAGCTTACTCACAGTGGTCGCAATGAAGTTATCCCTCGTTCAGAGGCCTTTGAAACCCAGGTGCCTGGGGGGTATACGAAAGGGGGAAGCAATGGACTTCCTGAAGTTCTGGCAAGCTTTGTAGAGGCATTGGGTCGGTCAGCTGCTGAAAATAGAATGCTGAACTTAGAGGTACCCTTCCGGTACAGGCAACTGAAATAATTAGAATGTACAAGCGGGAAACAGCTAGGTCTCTCTTCCCCCTCTCCCACCATTTCCTCTTTTCCTTTCCTGAACGCCCCCCCCCCCCCGTAGTATCTCCTCTCTTCCCGCTTCCTTCTCTCCTTTCAGGGTTGCCAGCCTCCAGGTGGGAGCTGGTGATCTCTTGGAATCACAACAGATTTCCCAACTACAGAGATCAGTTCCCCAGTTAGGGATGCCAGATCCAAAGTTGTGAAATCCATGGAGATCTGGGGGGGGGGGGGGGGGTGGAGCTTGGGGGAGGGCAGGTTTGGAGAGGGAAGCAACCTCAGCTGGGTATAATGCCATAAAGTCCACCCTCCAAAGCAGCCGTTGCCTCCAGGGGAACTGATCGCTGTCCTCTGATCAGCAGCTGTCATTCCAGGTGATCTCTAGCCCCCCCACCTGGAGATTGCCAAACTTTATTCTCCTGTAGGAAATAGCTGCTTTGGGAGGTGGTGTCTACAGGGGTGTCAGACATGTGGCTCAGGGGCCAAATCAGGCCCCCGGAGGGCTCCTTTCAGGCCCCAAGCAACTGGCTGTCACTTGCTTCCTTCTCCCTCTCTCTTGCTTCCTTCTGCATCACAGCTTGCTTTGCCAGGCTTGCTCAGTCGCACAGCAACTACAGAGCAAAACCTCTATTTTGTCCATTGGCTGAGGCTCCTCCCTTGGGGAGGAAGGGGGGGAGGGAGAGCTTGCTTGACCAGGCTCTCTCAATCACCCAGCAGAGCTACTGAGCCAAGCCTCTCTTTCTTCTATTGGCTGAGGCTCCTCCCCCTCCTGGTCCCCTGGGGAAGGAAGGAACGAGCCAGAGCTTCCTTTGCCCAGTTCCCCGGATCCCATTGGAGAGATACAAAGAAAGCACTTTTAAGACCAACGAGTGCTAACGTTTTAAGCATGTTTTATTTTAAGTTTTTTTTTTAAAAAAATCTTTAATTGCATTTGTCTGTGACCTCTGTAAAGTTGATATCTCAGCTACCTCATCTTAAATAGGTACACACTTGGCCCAGCCCAATATGACCCGGCCCAACAAGGTCTCATTTATTTCTGATCCGGCCCTTATAAAAAATGAGTTTGATACCCTTGGTAGCATTATACAAACTCCCCCCTCCTCAGGCCTCCCCGCCCCCAATTTCTAGGATTTCCCCTAACCTCTTTTTCTCCTCTTGGCTATCCCCATACCCTCTCCCTGCCTCATTGTCTCCTTCTCAGCCCCTCACCAGCCTACCTTTCATCCACTTCCCATCTTCAGCTATAGTTCTTCTTTATTTACTTCATTTATACCTTGCCTTTCTCTACAGTGGAGACCAAAGCAAATTACGTGTTAAGCACCTTGTGGGGTTTCCAGGGCAAAAGCACACAAGAAGCAGACTGCTGTTGTTGGGTTTTTTTTACACAATTATAAAGTTTATTAAATATGGATAAAGAAAAATTATTTGCAACACATTACTCTGAAATCATGCAGAACAGAAAATAACAAAGCTAGCTCCAGCAACCTAATACTCAGAAGAACTTCATTAGGTGGCACAAACCTTTTGTTTTGGTTGGAAGCCTTCGATTCAGTGGGGACTACATCTCTTAGCAATTGCAAAGTATAGTCACAGCCTATAGTCCATGAAAAGCTCATAGCATCATAGAGTTGGTAGGGACCTCCAAAGACATCTAGTCCAGCCCCCTGCAGGAAATTCCCAGATAGTTCCCCTCACACGCACCCAGTGAGCCCCTGCTCCATCCCCAGAAGATAGCAAAAAAACCCCAATCCTCCAGGATCGCTTGCCAAAGTGACCTGGAGAAAAGTGGCAATTGGCATTGGTGAATGCTGAGGAGACAATGAGACAGGGAGAGGGTATGGGGATAGCCAAGAGGAGAAAAAGACCAACCTGATCTCTTTTTTTTGTGAAAGTGACTACCTTGCTGGATCAGGGGAATGCTGTAGTAGACGTGCTTTATCTTGATTTCAGTAAGGCTTTTGATAAGGTTCCACATACTATCCTTGTTGACAAGTTGGTAAAATGTGGTTTGGCTCCTGTTACCGTTAGGTGGATCTGTAACTGGTTGACAGATCGCACCCAAAGAGTGCTTGTGAATGGTTCCTCATCCTCTTGGAGAGGAGTGACAAGTGGAGTGCCTCAAGGATCTGTCCTGGGACCTGTTTTGTTCAACATCTTTATCAATGATTGGGATGAAGGAATAGAGAGAATGCTTATTAAATTTGCCAATGATACTAAATTGAGAGGGGTTGCAAACACAGAAGACTGAAACAGGATACAGGATGACCTTGACAGGCTGGAAAACTGGGCTAAAACCAATAAAATTAATTTTAACAGGGATAAATGTAAAGTTCTCCATTTAGGTAGGAAAAATCCAATGCATAGTTATAGGATAGGAGAGACTTGTCTTAGCAGTAGTATGTGTGAACATGAGTCAACAGTGTGATGCGGTGGCTAAAAAGGCAAATGCAATCTTGGGCGGTATCAACAGAAGTCTAGTGTCTAGATCATGTGATGTGATGGTATCCCTTTTACTCTGCTCTGGTAAGACCTCACCTGGAGTATTGTGTTCAGTTTTGGGCACCACATTTTAAGAAGGATATAGACAAACTGGAACGGGTCCAGAGGAGGGCGACAAAGACGGTGAGGGGTCTGGAGACCAAGTCCTATGAGGAACGGTTGAAGCAGCTGGTAAGTTTAGCCTGGAGAGGAGGCGTCTGAGAGGTGATAGGATCACCATCTTCAAGTACTTAAAGGGCTGTCATCTAGAGGATGGTATGGAATTGTTTTCTGTGGCTCCAGAAGGTAGGATCAAAACCAGTGGGTTGAAATTAAATCAAGAGAGTTTCTGGTTCAACAATAGGAAGAACTTCCTGACCATTAGAGCGGTTCCTCAGTGGAACAGGCCTCCTCAGGAGGTGGTGGGCTCTCCTTCCTTGGAGTTTTTCAACAGAGGCTAGATGGCCATCTGACAGCAATGAAGATCCTGTGAATTTAGGGGGAGGTGTTTGTGAGTTTCCTGCCTTGCGCAGGGGGTTGGACTAGATGTCCCTGGAGGTCCCTTCCGACTCTATGATTTCCCTGGGCCATGAGAACAAAGCACTGATGCAACCCTTCCTGCCCTTCTCCTTGTGATCTAAGGTCACGGAATCAGCATTGCCATAGTCCAAAGTATTGTTTCCGGCCATGCACATCAAGCGATGGTGTCATCCAACTGGAACCTGTCTTCAGGTGACCTCTCTGGAAAATTACCACTCTCAACCGCCCCCCTCCCATCACAGATCACAAGTTCCTCTGAGAATCCAGGTACAACCTTGAAGCTGATAAGACATATGCAGGCCGAAACTAATTGACAGCCCAGTCCCCAAACCATCCATATTATCCCTCAAGGGGCAGCAGAGAGGAGGGGAGTGGGGGTGGATGTGCTCTGCCTCACATTACAATATTCTCTTCTCCTTTTTTCACACAAAGACACTGTGAGATAGGCTGAAAGTTCGTGACTGGTCCGAAATCACCCAGTGAGCTTCCACAGCAGGAATGGGATTTGAACCTGGGTCTCACAGACCGTGCTCTGAATATCTGACCACTAAACCATCCTGTCTTTCATAGGGTGGCTGCTGTTGAATTGTAGCAAGTAGCCAGGCCTAGCTCAGTCTTGCAAGTCAGATGGTATACAGAAGACGACTGTAGATTTTTACCCCGCCCTTCTCTCTGAATCAGTGGCTTAAAATCTCCTTTATCTTCTTCCCCCACAGCAGACACCCTGTGAGGTAGGTGGGTCTGGTGTCAGCCTGACGTCTTGCACTGAGCTTTCCCCTGGCCCCATTCTACCTGGCATCTTGTCCAGCATACAGCTAATAAAGAAAAGGGTGGGTTTTTCCGCCCCCAACACAGGCATCTCTCGCCTAACCTGAACTTTCTCACCAGGCCCTTTAGACACACGGTTAATCCCTCCTGAAGCGGCAGTGTTCCGTCCAGGGCTCTGGAGGCCGTACCGTTTGGGGTTTTTTTTTTGTCGAGGCAAATCCTTTTAATTGAGTGTCTAAATTAACTGCTAAAAATACATCCCCCCAGCTGCTCTGTTGGAATATCACTGACACAAAATTTCTGCCGGTCGGCCCCCAGTCGTGGTGGGGGAAGGGAAAGATGAGCGAAAGGAGCGGACCAGTAACCCGAAAGCTTAGCCTTGTTTTCAGTAAGGCCTAGAAATGGGAGTGAGAGAATCCCTTCCAAATCCACTGGCTTGAGACCGAGGCTGAAATGGTTTACTTAGTTATTAAAGTATATCCAAACCCTTGCTCCAGGGGTGGTCAACTAGTGCTGTAGTTTTACAGCCACCTTCTGAAGCACTAACAACCAAATCCTGGGCACCTTCATGAAGGTGCCTTATACTGAATCAGACCTTTGGTCCGTCCAAGAAAGTGTCATCTGCTCAGACTGGCAGTGGCCCTCCAAGGTCTCAAAAGCAGACCATTACCCACTGCCAGATCTTTTTTAACTGGGGATGCCGGGGATTGAACCTGAGACCTTCTGCATGCCAAGCAGATGCTCTACCACTGAGCCACAGGCCTTCAATTAACTGACACGTTGATTGTGGCACAAAGTGAATTAAGAGCCCACTTCATCAAATAAATGAAGGGTTCTCTTCAATCAGCTTGCATGTATGCTCACACAGACATCACAGACATGTGCATACGGCCAGCGGGGTGGGGTGATGTTTGAATAGGCAATGTCTGGTGTGTAAAGAAGAAGAGAAGAAGGTCCTGCAGGGGTCAGCAAGAAGAGAATTAAGTTGGATGGTGAGACCAGCAGCACGTTCTCTCCTGCTAAGTCTCGTTTCTTGTCTGTCTCCAGAGGAATTGAGAGCCAGTTTGGTGTAGTGGTTAAATGCGTGGACTCTTATCTGGGAGAACCGGGTTTGATTCCCCGCTCCTCCACTGTCAGTTGCTGGAATGGCCTTGGGTCAGCCATAGCTTTTGTAGGAGTTGTCCTTGCTAGGGCAGCTGCTGTAAGAGCTCTCTCAGCCCCACCTACCTCACAGGGTGTCTGTTGTGGGAGGAGGGAGGTAAAGGAGATCGTGACCACTCTGAGACTGCGATTCAGAGTATAGGGGCGGGATATAAATCCAATATCATCATCATCTTCTTCAATATCCTGCTTCTTCTCAGAAGTTCCACACTGATGGTGCGTTCACACTACACTCAATAATGTGTTTTTACATCTGGATTTTTACTGTGTAAGAATAGCAAAAATCTGGATGCAAAATGCATGATTTAGCGTTGTGTGAACGCACCGTTAGCCTCTCTCAGCTAGTAATGTAGTTAGGACCCTATCTGTTTCTCTCCTCTTTACTATCAAGTATGTTAGTTCCTAAATAAAGGTTTATCTACACTTTGATCAGGTGGTGCACTTTTTGCTTTGTTAATTACTCTGCCAATAGAAAGGGCTTGTGTATGTTACAGATCAGGTTACCAACTTCAAGGGTTGGCCTGGACCTCTCCTGGAATTACAACTGCCCCTCCCCCCCCCCCAAAAGCACCAAGAATATAAAGCATCACTGCCCCCAGACAGACAGTTCCATCAATACCTTGGGGCTAATAGCCACTGATGGACCTCTGCTTGATATGTTTAGCCCAGGGGTCCTCAAACTTTTTAAATAGACAGTGAACTGGCCCCCAGACTGTTGGAGGGCCGGACTATAGTAAAAACAAAAACTGTCTGTTGTGGTGGCTGCCGTTACTGTACAAGGACGCGGGCCGTCAGTTCTCCGTCTTCTGCATCTCTCTCCCTTCCCCACACCACACACCCGGCCTGGGAACTCACCTCACCTCGGTATTGCCTCACACTCTGTTTCCGCCGCCTCAGCCCAGTGCCGGAAGTGTGCGTTGCTAACGTGAGTTTAGGTCGAACGTCACTTCCGGTCTGATTTTGCCATAAACCTGGCAGGCTGCATAAACGTCCTCAGCGGGCCGCATCTGGCCCGTGGGCCGTAGTTTGAGGACCCCTGGTTTAGCCAATCCCCGCCTGAAGCTGTCTATAAGAACATAACAGAAGTTTGTCTGGAGTTTTAAACACCTGTTTGCTGGGTTCCAGCTGCGGAAGTCACTGGCCCCTTTCATATTACCGTTCTAAACTTGATGTTAATCCATTGTTGGCTCGATTCCAAGTAAAACAATACAGGAAGAGGGGTTTCCTATAGCAAACTTCATCCCATTAATAAGCTGTCTCTGAAGTGATCCGACCACTGCAAACGGTGTCACATTCCCCTCCTACCCCTTTTCAACCACGTGATATTCCTTGAACTTTTAAAAAGAAATTCCAAGTTGAGCATTATCACACTAGAGACCAAGACCAAGACATTTTGATGGTTCCACTGTGGCACTAAAGTGCTATATTGGACTAGTGCTGTAGCACTCAATTTAGAATGTTGTGGGGCGGAAAGTTTGAGGAATTGCCCAGTGAAAAGGGGCAAAGGGGAAAGTGTCGCGGTACTAGCAGTCTTGGAAGCACTGCAGACATTTTAAACAGCTCACTACAGCAATCCAGAAGCAGAAGCAAGAGGTGAAAACGAAAGAAAGCTGTTTACCTCAGGAAACACTTTGCTAACTGGAATGCAGCAAGCAGCTTTGTATGAAAAGGTAAATCTGTTAGAAGAGGAAGACTGTAGATTTATACTCCACCCTTTTCTCTGAATCGTAGATGCAGAGCGGCTCACAATCTCCTATATCTTCTCCCCCCCCCCGTGAAGTGGGTGGGGCTGAGAGGGCTCTCACAGCAGCTGCCTTTTCAAGGACAACTCCTGCGAGAGCTATGGTCAACCCAAGGCCATTCCAGCAGGTGCAAGCGGAGGAGTGGGGAATCAAACCTAGTTTTCCCAGATAAGAGTGCGCACTTTTAACCACTACCTCAAACTGGCTCTCAGTTGCTAAAATGGTTGTGTTTGAAATGACACAAAAAAAAAAATCCGTTAGCTACCAGAACAGACTACAAACGCTGTCTGAAAGGGGCCACAGTCTGTTGCGTTCCACTTACTCTGACTGGAGCTTGTGAGCTTTCAGGGAAATTGTTTGACTGAGAACATTTCTAATTATGCCACTGCAGTTCTCTAGCTGGGGTACAGGACACAAATGGGTACCTTTTATTTTTAATGCTGCCTTGATTTGCATCTCGGGGGCTTTGGCTAGAGCTTTACCTTCCCCCGGCGTCCAAGAAGATATACCAAACGGCAGGATCGTGTTGGCCAACGTGTGCTCTGCATTACCAGGGAGGGGGGAACCTCGTGTCTTTCCAAATTATTTGCTGAGAGGAGCTGAAGTCTTACTTGAATAAATTATATAAATGGAGCAAGCTTTTTATAAAAAAAAAACCCCCTTATATAATTCTGCTTTTGCCAATCCTGGGAGGGGCAAGGAGCCTAGCTGAGCATTTTTGCTCACGCATTTGGGGGCTTTCAGTCAGACATTTCAGTCTACGGAGCTTTCAGTCAGACATTGGCAGGATCCAGGCGTCATGGTAGCTCAGGGGTTAATGTTGTTCAGTCGCACAGTCGAGTTTGACTCTTTGTGACCCCATGGACCAAGTCACGCCAGGCCCTCCTGTCTTCCACCGTCCTCTGAAGTCTGCTCAAATTCATGTTAGTTACATCAGTAATGCTGTCCAGCCATCTCATCTTTTGCCGTCCCCTTCTTCTTTTGCCTTCTGTCTTTCCCAGCATCAGGGTCTTCTCCAGGGAGTGCTCCCTTCTCATTGGGTGGGCCAAAGTATTTGAGCTTCAGTTTCAGCATCAGACCTTCCAGGGAACAGTCAGGGCTGATTTCCCTTAGGACTGACTGATTGGATCTTCTTGCAGTCCAAGGGACTCTCAAGAGTCTTCTCCAGCACCACAGCTCAAAAGCATCTATTCTTCTGCGCTCGGCCTTCCTTATAGTCCAGCTCTCACAGCCATGCATTACTATTGGGAATACCATTGCTTTGACCATACCAGGGGTCCTCAAACTACGGCCCGCGGGCCAGATGCAGCCCGCTGAAGACGTTTATGCGGCCCGCCGGGTTATGGCAAAATCAGACCGGAAGTGACGTTCAACCAAAACTCGTGTTACTTCCGGCACTGGGCTGAGGCGGCGGAGACAGAGTGTGAGGTGATACCGAGGTGAGGTGAGTTCCCAGGCCGAGGTGTGTGGTGTGGGGAAGGGAGAGAGATGCAGAAGATGGAGAACTGACGGCCCGCGGCCTTGTACAGTAACGGCAGTCCGGCCCTTCAACAGTCTGAGGGACAGTGAACTGGCCCCCTATTTAAAAAGTTTGAGGACCCCTGGACTATACCGACTTTTGTTGGCAGGGTGATGTCTCTATTTTTTATTATATTGCCTAGGTTCGCCATAGCTGTCCTCCAAGGAGCCAAGGTCGTTTAATTTCATGGCTATGGGGCCATAAATGTTGCTTCTAGGCAACGCCTAAAAACACACCTTCTCCCCTTGCCCACAGGACACAGCTGAAATCCTTCAGATCGTGCACACCTTCAGTCAAGCACCAGTTGGCTGGGACATAGGATTTTTATTACTATTAATTATTATGCAATTCATTTGTATCCCACCTTTTCCCCAGCGGGGATCCAAAGCAGCTCATGTTATTCTCCTCTCCTCCATTTTAACCCTCACAACCACCCTGTGAAATAGGTCAGGCTGTGGATGTGTGACTGTCCCAAGGTCACCCAGAGAGCTTCCACAGCATCACTGGGGATTCAAACCCACATCTCCCAGATACTAGTCCAACAGTCTTAACCACCGCGCCAAGCTGGCACAAATTTGTTTCCTCCCTACAAAGTAGGATTCTAAACTGGGGTGGTTCCGAATCCCTGGCTGATAACGAATGGGCAATGTGGGGCGGATGGGAGGCCCACATTGCCCATTTGTTAAATGGGTCAAAAAGAACCACCCCGAACCCTCCACACGCTCCCCTGTAAGCTATCCCCAGCCTGTCCGTGGGGCGACGTGGGCATGTTCAGACGGCTGCTGTGCACCATTCCCATGACTCAGCTTGGGTTTTCCCTCATACATTTTCAGGAGTCGTGCACACATGCGCTCTGAACAGTTTTGCTTTTAAAAAGCCAGATGTGACTTGGGGCAGCTTGGCAGTTTCACGCCGCCGAGGCACCCTTCTGCTTCCAGACACCAAGGAGGCAACTGGCGTGTGGCTGATACCACTTCGGAAGTGGTAGCTTTTTGAGTCGCACTGCGGAGGCTGGAGGATGGGGTGAGTATGGGACGAGGGTGGGCGGCAGATGTTTGTGCGTGGAAGGATTTTTTTGGGTCAATTTCAGAGCCGACCTCGGCACAAAGTGCCGGTCTGTAATCACCCTGTTTTGGTTTTAATTTTAATGGCCACAAATAGAAAGAAATTAAAAAAAAATGTGACAGCAATGGTGGCAAATCTACAGATAAACGTATATAAAAAAGGTCCCAGATATCTAAAATATGTACATGTGCACAGGGCCAGCTCGCTCACTAGGCATTCTAGGCAGCCCCCTAGAGCGCCGGGAGGAGGGGGCACCAAATTGGGCTCCCCCCCCCATGCCCATGACAACAGCCTAGTTTGCTGCCGCCCCGCCACCATCGCCGCCCGCCTTCCCTCCCTCCCTGGCACTGCATTGCAGCCACATTCCATCACCTCCCTCCTCAGAGGCGCTGCACCGAGGCTGCACCCTATTGGCTTCGATGCAGCCGGCGCACTACCTAACGCTTTGAAGCCCGCGCAGGAGAAGGCGTCACTCCCCCTCACTTCTGGTTCCAGCCTCGGCGCAGTGCGGCTTGGCGCACGTCTGAGGAGGAGGGGGGCAATGCAGCTCGGCTATACTGCAGCACCGGGGAGGGAGGAAAGGCAGGTGGCAAAGGGGTCACGGCGGGGGGGGGGGAGCCGAGCTTCTTACGCGGGGGAGGGGGCAGAGGGCCGGGGGGCAACTGGGGGGGTGGCGGACAGGAAGCCTGCCTAGGGCGCTCTGTGCCATTGGGCAGGCGCTGCGTGTGCAGATGTTGTCTATATGTCATACAATCAAATGTTGATGCAGTTGTAAGGTCCTCAGTCTTCGATTACTGGAAGTGGGTATTTACCTTTCCAGCATTGTAATGTAACTCTTAGCAACAGTAAGGGTACCAATAAGGGCAATTCGGGGAGGGACGGTGGCTCAGTGGTAGAGCATCTGCTTGGGAAGCAGAAGGTCCCAGGTTCAATCCCCGGCATCTCCAAAAAAGGGTCCAGGCAAATAGGTGTGAAAAACCTCAGCTGGAGACCCTGGAGAGCAGGGGAGGGATGGTGGCTCAGTGGTAGAGCATCTGCTTGGGAAGCAGAAGGTCCCAGGTTCAATCCCTGGCATCTCCAAAAAAGGGTCCAGGCAAATAGGTGTGAAAAACCTCAGCTTGAGACCCTGGAGAGCCATGAATGGGGCTGTGGCTCAGTGGTAGAGCATCTGCTTGGGAAGCAGAAGGTCCCAGGTTCAATCCCCGGCATCTCCAAAAAAGGGTCCAGGCAAATAGGTGTGAAAAACCTCAGCTGGAGACCCTGGAGAGCAGGGGAGGGACGGTGGCTCAGTGGTAGAGCATCTGCTTGGGAAGCAGAAGGTCCCAGGTTCAATCCCTGGCATCTCCAAAAAAGGGTCCAGGCAAATAGGTGTGAAAAACCTCAGCTTGAGACCCTGGAGAGCCATGAATGGGGCTGTGGCTCAGTGGTAGAGCATCTGCTTGGGAAGCAGAAGGTCCCAGGTTCAATCCCCGGCATCTCCAAAAAAGGGTCCAGGCAAATAGGTGTGGAAAAACCTCAGCTTGAGACCCTGGAGAGCCGCTGCCAGTCTGAGAAGACAAGACTGACTTTGATGGACCAAGGGTCTGATTCAGTATAAGGCAGCTTCATACGTTCATATGTTCAAGGGTCCATTTCCGTCAACCATCAGTTAATTTAAAAGAGACAAGCAAATAGTTTTAAATTACACGAGGATCCTCAAAAGATCAGCGAATATTCTAATACAAAATTAATATGATATCCCCAAAGGGCCAAATAGAAGAAGAGTTGGGGGGTTTTCATACCCTGATTTTCATTGCCTGAAGGAGTCTCAGAGTGGCTTACGATTGCCTTCCCTTTGTCTCCACACAATAGACGTCTTGTGAGGTCGGTGGGGCTGAGAGAGCTCTGAGAGAACTGTGACTGGCCGAGGGTCACTCAGCTGGCTTCATGGGGAGGGGGAACAGGGCATCAAATCAAGTTCTCCAGATTAGAGTTTGCTGCTCTTAACCACTACACCAAACTGGTTGTCTGGACAATACTGGACGGGCCAAAGCATATGCTGAACAGACACGTCTTGTAAGTTACAACGGCAACAATCTGACACTTTACTGAAAAGTCATGCGGAGTTCAGGATATCCCAAACGTAATTTTTTTGTTGAACTGGTCACAGCTTGTGATCTATAGAAACAACAGGTATAAAATTTAAGGCCATGTCTCTTGGCTTTGGCAAAACAGGCTGGAAAGGAAAGGTCCCCTGTGCAAGCACCGGTCGTTTCCAACCCTGGGGTGACGTTGCTTTCGCAACGTTTTCATGGCAGACTTTTTACGGGGTGGTTTGCCATTGCCTTCCACAGTCAAACTACACTTTTCTGGAGACTCATTTTACAGACCTTGAAAGGATGGAAGGCTGAGTCAACCTCAAGCCGGCTACCTGAAAACCCAGCTTCCACCGGGGACCGAACTCAGGTCATGAGCAGAGCTTAGGACTGCAGTACTGCAGCTTTAACACTCTGCGCCACGGGGCTGATCGAGCTCCTTATCCCATTCACTTCTGAGACATCACATATATTTATTAATCATTTTGATTGATTAGCAAAGATTTCAGGTTTTCATGGCTGGCATCATCGTTAGGGTTTGTAGAATCTTTCGGGCTCAAGTGCCGTGTTCTACTGGAGAAAGTTTTTCTTCCAGACGTCTGGAAGAAAAACTTTCTCCAGTAGAACACGGCACTTGAGCCCGAAAGATTCTGCAAACCCTAATTTTGATTGATTGATTGAGCAACATCAAATATTTGTAAACAAATATTTGCATCGATTCAGTCAGAGTTTCCAAGAGTAACGGAGCTTATGAAACAGTGCTGCAGGGCCATATTTCGATACCGACAGATGTTGCAGTTGCTGACATTCAACAGAGGTTGCCAGGTCGTCTCTAGACCTCGGCTGAGAAAATAACAAAAAAAAGTCACTGTCGCAGGCTGTTAACTGGTGCAAAGTAAAAATCCCTCTACTTGTCCAAGCCTTCCAATGTTTAAATCGGAAGGATTTTTAATTCTTCCCAATTTTTAAAGCTGGGTGGGCCCACACTGTTCATTTAGTCCGTGAAAATAGGTCACATCGACGCTGTTGTGACACGATATGCCATAATTCTCCCTCTGCAGAAATCGCAGGAGGGACAGGACCTGTTTTAGCATGACCAGACCTATTCCATTTAAAAAGTAGCATCAGATAAGAAGCCATTGAAATAGCCAAAAATGGGTCGTCTAGTTGAGAGGGGAAGTTAAAAAAAGAAAAGAAAGAAAAGGTCAAGGTAGCCCTCTGTGCAAGCACCAGTCATTTCCGACTCTGGGGTGACGTCGCGTCACGTTTTCACGGCAGACTTTTTACGGGGTGGTTTGCCATTGCCTTCCCCAGTCATCTACAGCAAGCTGGGGACTTATTTGACCGACCTCGGAAGGATGGAAGGCTGAGTCAACCTTGAGCCAACTTCCTGAACCCAGCTTCCGCCGGGATCGAACTCAGGTCGTGAGCAGAGAGTTTGGACTGCAGTACTCCAGGTTTACCACTCTGCGTCACGGGGCTGGGTTAAGAGGAGCAAGCCCATAATCCGCTTAGAAGGTTTCCTTGAAATTAAGCTCCGCTGTGCTAAACTGCCCCTTTCCAGCCCCCCCCCCAAGAAACATTTCCTGCCAAAGTGCTGCCAATACACCTCCCAGAGTACTTTTCAGAGTACTCCAGTACTCCTCCCACCACCATATATCCTCACCCCTTGTACCATCTCGATCTGAGATGGAACAAGGCACTTGCTGGAAGGCAGCCACTCCTATACCCCAGATCTTCAGAACTTCGACTTTAAGAGAGGACACTGCCACCAACCAATCCCAAGGAATAGTTCCCACATATTGCTATATGTCACTAGCAGCCAGAGTTCTCCACAGGTGGGCAGTGTCCTTGAGAGGAAAGCTGCATTACAGGATTGCCAGTCTCCAGGTGGGGGCGGGGGACCCCCCAGTTTCCGAGGCCCTCCCCCCACCACAGGGTCATCAGAAAGCGGGGGGATGTCTGCCAGGCACTCCATTATTCCCTATGGAGACCCATTCCCATAAGGTATAATAGAGAATTGATCCGTGGGTATCTGTGTCTCTGGGGGGGGGGGCTGTTTTTTGAGGAAGAGGCACCAAGTTTTCAGCATGGCATCCAGCACCTTTCCTCAAAACACGTCTATGTTTCAAAAAGACCGGACCAGAGGGTCCCGTTCTATGAGCCCTCAAAGAAGGTTCCCCTATCCTTCATTATTTCCAATGGGGGGGAAGGCATTTGAAAGGCGTGCGGTCCCTTTAAATGTGACGGCCAGAACTCCCTTTGGAGTTCAGTTATGCTTGTCCACCCCCAATGTCTCCTGGCTCCACCAGCAAAGACCCAGGTGTTTCTTGAGTTGGACCTGGCAACCCTACTGCGTTATGCAGGCCAACTGAGCCGGAAGGGGCTGGTCGCTGGCTCATCTTTTTCGGCGTGTGTCTTCAGGTGCAGGCAGCGTTGCAAATCAGGCGCCCTGGGATCCTTCTGCCGCTCCCAGTCTCTTCAGCTGTGTTCTCATGGACGGCATGCAGCAGGTTGCAACGGGGAGGTGGGAGCAATAAATAGATGTCCTTCCCTTTCTCCCTCCCGGGATCCTTTTGAACCGTGCATGATTGTTTATGCGCTTTATACATATTCACACAGTTTTTGGTGTGCTTATCTCTTAGAAAATAAATAAATGGGGGGGGGGAAACAGTCATTCCCCCCCTCCAAACTCTCCTCTAGATTTCCTTTCTGAGTAGCTTTGCCATTAATTGGATCAGCACATGGCTGATGAAGCAACTGTGACTTTATCCCCCTGGAGTCAGAGCCGGTTCGGGGAGCAGCTCCTTCCATGAGGACAGGAATAAATTTGCCCATTCTACTAGAAAGAGGTCACTTTTCCCTCCCAGGCAGAAAGGCCTGTTCTGCCACAATCTGTAGGGAAATGTGCAAACTGGATGGGTTTCGAAAGGTTTTTTTGATGGTCTTTAATCCCTTCTTTTCCTATCCTTTTTTACTGGCAAATAAATAATAATAATCAGGGGTGGGATTCTAGCAGGAGCTCCTCTGCATATTGGGCCACATGCCCCTGATGTAGCCAATCCTCCAACAGCTTACAAGGCTCCTTTTTGTAAGCTCTTGGAGGATTGGCTACATCAGGGGGTGTGGCCTAATATGCAAAGGCGCTCCTGCTAGAATTCCAATAATAATAATAACCCTTGGGGAAGCTTGGAGGCTATTTAAAACTACAATCCTAGAAGCTCAGATAAAATATATACCACAAGTTAAGAAAGGCACAAAGAGTTATAAGAAAAGGCCTGCATGGTTAACAAACAAAGTAATGGAAGCTGTAAAAGGTAAGAAGGACTCCTTTAAGTGGTGGAAAGCTAGTCCAAGTGAGATTAATAAAAGAGAACACAGGCTGTGGCAAATCAAATGCAAGACTGTGATCAGGCAGGCAAAAAGGGACTACGAGGAGCATATTGCAAAAAACATAAAGACCAACAATAAAAATTTCTTCAAATATATTAGAAGCAGGAAACCAGCCAGGGAGGCAGTGGGGCCCTTGGATGACCAAGGAGTCAAAGGATTACTGAAGGAGGATAGGGAAATGGCTGAGAAGCTGAATGCATTTTTTGCCTCTGTCTTCACTGTGGAAGATGAGAAGTGTTTGCCCGCTCCAGAACCACTAATTTTGGAAGGGGTGTTGAAAGACCTGAGTCAGATTGAGATGACAAGAGAGGAGGTCCTACAACTGATAGACCAATTAAAAACTAATAAGTCACCAGGTCCAGATGGCATACATCCAAGAGTTCTGAAAGAACTCAAAGTTGAACTTGTGGATCTCCTGACAAAAATACGTAATCTTTCATTGAAATCTGCCTCCGTTCCTGAGGACTGGAGGGTAGCAAATGTCACCCCCTTTAAAAAGGGTTCCAGAGGAGATCCGGGAAATTACAGACCAGTCAGTCTGACTTCAATACCAGGAAATTTGGTAGAAACCATTATCAAGGACAGAATGAGTAGGCACACTGATGAACACAAGTTATTGAGGAAGACTCAGCGTGGGTTCAGTAAGGGAAGATCTTGCCTCACTAACCTGTTGCATTTCTTTGAGGGGGTGAACAAACATGTGGACAAAGGAGAGCCAATAGATGTTGTTTACCTTGACTTCCAGAAAGCTTTTGATAAAGTTCCTCATCAAATGCTCCTTAGAAAGCTCGAGAGTCATGGAGTAAAAGGACAGGTCCTCTTTTGGATCAAAAACTGGCTGAGTAATAGGAAGCAGAGAGTGAGTATAAATGGGCAGTCTTCGCAGTGAAGGACGGTAAGCAGTGGGGTGCCGCAGGGTTCGGTACTGGGTCCCATGCTCTTTAACTTGTTTATAAATGATTTGGAGTTGGGAGTTAGCAGAGAAGTGGCCAAGTTTGTAGATGACGCTAAATTGTTCAGAGAGGATTGTGAGGTACTCCAAAGGGATCTGTTAAGGCTGGGTGAGTGGGCATCAACGTGGCAGATGAGGTTCAGTGTGGCCAAGTGCAAAGTAATGCACATTGGGGCCAAGAATCCCAGCTACAAATACAAGTTGATAGGGTGTGAACTGGCAGAGACTGACCAAGAGAGATCTCTTGAGGTCGTGGTAGAGAACTCACTGAAAATGTCAAGACAGTGTGCGATTGCAATAAAAAAGGCCAACGTCATGCTGGGAATTATTAGGAAGGGAAATGAAAACAAATCAGAGAGTATCATAATGCCCCTGTATAAATCGATGCGGTCTCATTTGGAATACTGTGTGCAATTCTGGTCACTGCACCTCAAAAAGGATATTATAAAATTGGGAAAAGTCCAGAAAAGGGCAACTAGAATGATTAAAGGGTTGGAACACTCTCCCTATGAAGAAAGGTTAAAACGTTTGGGGCTCTTTAGCCTGGAGAAACGTTGACTGCGGGGTGACATGATAGAGGTTTACAAGATAATGCATGGTATGGAGAAAGTAGAGAAAGAAGTACTTTTCTCCCTTTCTCACAATACTCATGGGCATTCGATGAAATTGCTGAGCAGTCTGGTTAAAACAGATAAAAGGAAGTACTTCTTCACCCAAAGGGTGATTAATATGTGGAATTCACTGCCACAGGAGGTGGTGGCGGCTACAAGCATAGACAGCTTCAAGAGGGGGTTAGATAAAAATATGGGGCAGAGGTCCATCTGTGGCTATTAGCCACAGTGTGTATATATATGTGTGCATGTGTGTGTGTATAATTTTTTTGGCCACTGTGTGACACAGAGTGTTGTACTGGATGGGCCACTGGCCTGATCCAACCTGGCTTCTCTTATGTTCTTATGTGACACAGAGTGTTGACTGGATGGGCCACTGGCCTGATCCAACATGGCTTCTCTTATGTTCTTATGTGACACAGAGTGTTGGACTGGATGGGCCATTGGCCTGATCCAACATGGCTTCTCTTATGTTCTTATGTGACACAGAGTGTTGGACTGGATGGGCCACTGGCCTGATCCAACATGGCTTCTCTTATGTTCTTATGTGACACAGAGTGTTGGACTGGATGGCCCATTGGCCTGATCCAACATGGCTTTTCTTCTGTTCTTATGTGACACAGAGTGTTGGATTGGATGGGCCACTGGCCTGATCCAACATGACTTCTCTTATGTTCTTATGTGACACAGGGTGTTGGCCTGGATGGGCCATTGGCCTGACCCAACAGGGCTTTTCTTATGTTCTTATGTGACACAGAGTGTTGGCCTGGATGGGCCACTCGCGTGATCCAACATGGCTTCTCTTATGTTCTTATGTGTGACACAGAGTGTTGGACTGGATGGGCCATTGGCCTGATCCAACATGGCTTCTCTGATGTTCTTATGTGACACAGAGTGTTGGACTGGATGGGCCATTGGCCTGATCCAACATGGCTTCTCTTATGTTCTTAATAATAATAATAATAATATAGCATGCCACTAGCAGCCAGAGTTCCCCACAGGCGGGGCATACCAGAGGGCAGTGTCCTTGAGAGGAAAGGTGCATTATAGGGTTGCCAATCCCCCAGTTTCCGAGGCCCTCCCCCCACTACAGGGTCATCAGAAAGCGGGGGGGGGGGGGAGAATGTCTGCTGGGCACTCCATTATTCCCTATGGAGACCCATTCCCATAGGGTATAATAGAGAATTGATCCGTGGGTCAATAATTTGACCTAAAACGGGCTTTTTGTGTAGCAGGAACTCCTTTGCCTGTTAGGCCACACACCTCTGATGTAGCCAAACCTCCTGGAGCTTACAGTAGGCCCTGTACGAAGAGCCCTGTAAGAAGAAGAAGAAGATATTGGATTTATATCCCGCCCTCCACTCCGAAGAGTCTCAGAGCAGCTCACAATCTCCTTTACCTTCCTCCCCCACAACAGATGCCCTGTGAGGTAGATGAAGATATTGGATTTATATCCCGCCCTCCACTCCAAAGAGTCTCAGAGTGGCTCACAATCTCCTTTCCCTTCCTCCCCCACAACAGACACCCTGTGAGGTAGATGAAGATAGTGGATTTATATCCCGCCCTCCACTCCGAAGAGTCTCAGAGCAGCTCACAATCTCCTTTACCTTCCTCCCCCACAACAAACATCCTGTGAGGTGGGTGGGGCTGGAGAGGGCTCTCACAGCAGCTGCCTTTTCAAGGACAACTTCTGCCAGAGCTATGGCTGACCCAAGGCCATGCCAGCAGGTGCAAGTGGAGGAGTGGGGAATCAAACCTGGTTCTCCCAGATAAGAGTCCGCACACTTAACCATTACACCAAACTGGCTCTCCTGGAGGATAGGCTGCTGGAGGATAGGCTGCATCAGGGGTGTGTGGCCTAATAGGCAAAGGAGTTCCTGCTCCTGACCTTTTTGAGCCTATGGGCATATTTGGAATTTTGAGAGTGCTGCCCCAAAAACAGCCTCGGCCGGAGGCCGATCCAAACCGAATACCTCCCTCTCTCACACCTGCTTAGTCAGTGTGAGGAAGGAAAGCCCAGGTGGTTACCAGATTTCCTGATCCTCCAGAAGGAAACCCTTTCATTTGAACTAGGACAGCGCGTAACAAGCCCTGCTTTGCAGTGGTCTTGCCCACTTTCTGAAATGCTCTGCAGATGCCAAAGGAAGTACTGGTGGGTGATACAGCACCCATGGGCACCATATTGGAGAACTGCTGACATAGAACAATATAAGATTAGGGAGAGAAACACTTAGCCACCAGCCAAGGGGGAGGGAATGCTTTGCTGCCTTTGAACAAGCACAAAATCCATGCTGCAAAGTGTGATTGGAGGGGGGGGGGGAGCGAAGGGCCTTATCTTGCATGGGCCCTGGAAAGGGTGCAGTACATTATAAAGGTAAAGGTAGAGAGCCAGTTGGGTGTAGTGGTTAAGTGTGTGAACTCTTATCTGGGAGAACCGGGTTTGATTCCCCACTCCTCCACTTGTAGCTGATGAAATGGTCTTGGGTCAGCCATAGCTCTCGCAGAGGTGTCCTTGAAAGGGTAGCTTGTGGGAAAGCTATCTCAGCCCCACCCACCTCACAGGGTGTCTGTTGTGGAGGGAGAAGATATGGGAGATTGTGAACCGCTCTGAGTCTCTGATTCAGAGAGAAGGGCAGGGTATAAATCTGCCCCCACTTCACAGGGTGTCTGTTGTAAGGGGAGAAGATATGGGAAATTGTAAGCCGCTCTGAGACTCTGATTCAGAGAGAAGGGCGGGGTATAAATCTGCCCCCACCTCACAGGGTGTCTGTTGTGAGGGGAGAAGATATAGGAGATTGTGAGCCGCTCTGAGTCTCTGATTCAGAGAGAAGGACGGGGTATAAATCTGCCCCCACCACACAGGGTGTCTGTTGTGGGGGGACAAGATATAGGAGATTGTAAGCCGCTCTGAGACTCTGATTCAGAGAGAAGGGCGGGGTATAAATCTGCCCCCACCACACAGGGTGTCTGTTGTGGGGGGACAAGATATAGGAGATTGTAAGCCGCTCTGAGACTCTGATTCAGAGAGAAGGGCGGGGTATAAATCTGCCCCCACTTCACAGGGTGTCTGTTGTGGTGGGAGAAGATATAGGAGATTGTGAACCCCTCTGAGTCTCTGATTCAGAGAGAAGGGCAGGGTATAAATCTGCCCCTACCTCACAGGGTGTCTGTTTTGAGGGGAGAAGATATAGGAGATTGTGAACCCCTCTGAGTCTCTGATTCAGAGAGAAGGGTGGGGTATAAATCTTCAAGCTTCTTCTTCTTCCTGTGTAAACACCGA
Source organism: Heteronotia binoei (assembly GCF_032191835.1). Classification (NCBI taxonomy): domain Eukaryota; kingdom Metazoa; phylum Chordata; class Lepidosauria; order Squamata; family Gekkonidae; genus Heteronotia; species Heteronotia binoei. The sequence continues at coordinate 62,142,286 of NC_083237.1, read as the reverse complement.
GTCATGGTGGTGGGCTTGGAAATCCCACAACCAAGGGGTCCCTAGAAATTGCTTCCAACAAGTTTTGCTCTCACTGCAGTGGTGCCCAAGTCATAGGTTGCCAACTCCAAGTTAGGAAATCCCTGGCGATGTGGGGGTGGAGCCTGGGGAGGGGAGGGACTTCAGCAATGCCACAAAGTCCACCTTCCAAAGCAGCCATTTCCTCCAGGGAAACTGATCTCTGTCTGGAGGGCAGTTGTAATTCCAGGAGAATCTCCAGCTAGAAAGAAAGCCATGAAAAATAACTAACCACAGTTGCCAATAACTTACTCGATTCTATTACACAGCCATAAAGAGCACGAGAATCATACAGAAGTCAATATTGCATCTGGACAAGTTTTTACAAAAATCCACAATAGGTCCATAAAATGCACACCTCCCAATTCTGAATGTTTACGATAGTCATCAAAGGATGATCAAGCCTCTCTTCCGGTCTCTTCAGAGAATAAAGTGCTTGTAGAGTCCCAATTTCCAATCCAAATACAGTCTTGTCTCCTTTATTGCGCTGTTCACGCAAGCATGATATAGCCAGTCCGCCATGAGCTTACAGCAGGGGTGTCAAACGTGTGGCCCAAGGGCCGGATCAGGCCCTCGAAGGGCTCTTATCAGGCCCGCAACCACCTCACTGTCATCTGCTTCCTTCTCTCTCCCTTGCTTCCTTCTGCATCACAGCTTGCTTTACAAGACTTGCTCAATCTCATAGGAGCTACAGAGCAAAGCCTCTATTTTTTTCCATTGGCTGACCAGCACATGAAGCAACTTACGTACAAAAGCTCACAATGCCCAGCCATTTCATGTTTTCCCCTGGGTCTTAGGCTTAAAGCATTGACCATGGGATTTCTGTAATGAATGTCAATAATCAATTAAATGTCAATTTAAATGTCAACGAAAGCATTGACCATGGGATTTCTGTAATGAATGTCAATAATCAAAAGTAGGTTTGCAACTTACAGACATGCACCTGAACAGCATACTCAAGATTGCTACAGCACAGACATTGTCTTCAGTTTTTGAGGCAGTAATTCAGAGCGAGAGGTGTCAGTTATCAGAAACTGTTAAATAAAAAAAACATTGCAAGAGTGCTGATCTTTTAGGCATGGTCTATTAAAAGTTTTAAAAAATATCTTTGTGTTCGCGTCCTTTATAAAATTTATATCTCTGCCACTTGGCACTACATTTTATGATACAGATGGTTCAGTCTGACAGGGTCTCATTTATGTTATATCTGGCCCTCATAACAAATGAGTTTCACACCCCTGGCTTACCACTCTGCACCACAGGGCCCCTGTTATATTTAGTTTGACCATCAGATTAAAAAGCGGAGGCACTGCTTCGCCCACATAAGGTGTACGCACACATGTGTGTCTCCGCCTAAGGCAGCCAAACCATTGCTTCATCAACCATTGCTAGAGACTCCGACTATTAATCATCAATGGTCTTAGTCTCTAGCATTCATCAGGTTATTTTCTCTTTGTATCTGTTCTGATTAGCAGCGGTATGACTGGACCACCACAGCCTTCAAAATATGGTTGTTTCTAGGTCAAAGACTGAAGCCCCGTGGTGCAGAGTGGTGTAAAGCTGCAGTCCTGCTGTCCAAGCTCTGCTCACGACCTGAGTTCGATCCCGGCGGAAGCTGGGTTCAGGTAGCCGGCTCGAGGTTGACTCAGCCTTCCATCCTTCCGAAGTCGGTCAAATGAGGACCCAGCATGTTGGGGGGGGGGGAAGTGTAGAGGACTGGGGAAGGCAATGGCAAACCACCTCGTAAAAAGTCTGTCATGAAAACATAATGAAAGTGATGTCATCCTAGAGTCAAAAACGACTGGTGCTTGCACAGGAGACTAGCTTTAGGTCAAAGAAGAAGCATAGTTTGTTTCATTGTAAATTTGTGTTTAAGGGCACATTTCCCATACTTCTGCGAACTCAGGGCCTATCTGCATTCTAGACCAGACATGTACTGAGAGTTGTATAATGAAATAATCCCTGGATGTCTGGGAGCCCAATTTCGATCTGGACTGTAGTACTTTGAGAGAGGGGGCTTAAACCTTCCCTGTAGTGCCACTTTCCCAAAATCAGATTGTCTTGGAGAGCTGCATGATCACACCATTGGGGACACTTAAATGGTAATTCATCTAGGACAGGGGTGTCAAACAGGTGGCCCGTGCACCAGATCAGGCCCCTGAAGGACTCCTATCAGCAAGTCTGCTTCCTTCTCCCTCTCTCTTGCTTCTTTCCGTGTTGCAGCTTGCTTTGTCAGGATTTCTCAATCGCACAGGAGCTACAGAACAAAACCATTATATTCTCCCTTGGCTGAAGCTCCTCTCTTGGGGTGGAATGGGGAGGGGGAGAGCTTGTTTTGATCCTGACCACAACATTGCAAGAGTGCTAAGACTTTAAGTGTGTTCTAGTTTTTTTCAAAAAAATTAATTGCGTTTGTCTGTGTCCTTTATAAAGTTTATATTTCCACCACCTGGTATTACAATTTATGACATGGCCTGGCCCGACAAGATCTCATTTATGTCATGTCCAACCCTCATAACAAATGACTTTTGACACCCCTGAGAGATGGACATTTATGTTTTCCTAGTAGGACAAAGAGCAGTCTCCCCAGCCAGAGCCGGCGCATGGGAGTAGGTGGGGTAGATGGCTGCGTAGGGCGCCACCCTCTCTCCCCTGATGACCCAGGCCTGGAGCTTGTGTACCGTGCTCTTTACTAGGAGCGCAATATGCAAGCATCAGCTCTCCTCATCCCTGGCCTGCTTGATGACATCGCTTGATGTTATTGTGCCGTGTGCATGTGCAAATTCATTTCCAAAGCCGGGGAGGGGGCGCTGCACAGGGATGTGCCTTGAGTGACAGAACCCCTAGCGCGGCCGCTGTCCCCAGGCATGCAGCTTTCCCTCATTTTCATTTTCCTGAATTGTAATTTCCAATAAAGGTCTGAACTGAACTGAACTGAAATTTCCTGTTTCTTTGGAGGGAGGAGTCCCGTTCCACATGTATTTTGCACACTCTTTGATATTACCAGGGCTTTCTTTGCAGGAAAAAGCCCAGCAGGAACTCATTTGCATATTAGGCCACACCCCCTGACATCACCATTGTCACACATAGGACTTTTGTAGGGAAAGCTCAGAAGTAATGTAATGTAATGTAATGTAAAATTTTATTTATATCCCGCCCTCCCCCGCCGAAGCAGGCTCAGGGCGGCTAACAACACTTCAAGTAAACAATACAGTAATAAAAACATTAAATTCACATTAAAATTCACATTAAAATCAGTCAATAATCGATAATTAATTAAAACATTCCTAAATCAACACTGGCGGTAAACGTTATTAATCTGGCGGTAAACATTAATTCAGTTATTGGTGAACGCCTGTTTGAAGAGGGCGGTCTTGCAGGCCCTGCGGAACTGGTCTAAGTTCCGCAGGGCCCGCACCTCCTCTGGGAGTTGGTTCCAGAGTTGTGGGGCCGCAACGGAAAAGGCCCGAGTGCGGGTGCTTTGAAGTTTAACTTCTTTTGGCCCAGGGATATTCAGTCTGCTTTTCCCCACTGACCTCAGTGCTCTCTGGGGCTCATATGGGGAGAGACGGTCCCTCAGGTAGGTCGGTCCTTGGCCATATAGGGCTTTAAAGGTTATGACCAGCACTTTGTACTGGATCCGGTATACGATTGGCAGCCAGTGCAGTCCGCGCAGCCCCGGCCGTATATGCTCCCATCTTGGGAGACCGAGTAACAGCCTGGCCGCCGCGTTCTGCACTAGCTGCAGCTCCCGGGTCCGGTACAGAGGCAGCCCCATGTAGAGAGCGTTACAGTAGTCCAGTCTTGAGGTGACCGTCGCATGGATCACCATTGCTAGGTCCTGACGCTCTAGGAAAGGGGCCAGCTGCCTCGCCCGCCTCAGGTGGAAGAAGGCTGATTTGGCAGTGGCTGTTATCTGGGCCTCCATTGATAATGAAGGCTCCAGTAAGACACCCAGGCTCTTTACCCGCTGCGCCGTCTTTAGCGGCGCCTCGTCAAAGGCCGGGAGAGATATTTCCTTCCCCAGAGTGCCACGACCCACATGGAGAACCTCTGTCTTCGCTGGATTTAACTTCAGCCCACTCAGTCTAAGCCACGTTGCAACAGCCCGCAGAGCCCGGTCCAGGTTCCCCGGGGCGGAGGCGGGCCGGCCGTCCATTAGTAGATAGAGCTGGGTGTCATCTGCGTATTGATGGCAACCCAGCCCAAATCTCCGGGCAATCTGGGCGAGGGGGCGCATATAGATGTTGAATAACATCGGGGAGAGAACTGCTCCCTGGGGCACCCCACAGTCTAGTGTGCGCCTCTGGGATCGCTCACCCCCAATCGCCACCCTCTGTCCCCGACCCATGAGGAAGGAGGAAAGCCATTGTAAGGCTAGCCCCTCAACCCCTATGTCGGCGAGGCGGTGGATCAGCAACCGATGGTCGACTGTATCAAACGCAGCCGACAGATCTAATAACATCAGTATTGCCGCGCCGCCTCGAGCAGGACCTCATTTGCATGTTAGGCCACACCCCCTGGCACCAAACTGGCCGGAACTGTGTTCCTGATCAAAAAAAGCCCTGGATATTACAATTTATATCCAGCACAGAAGCCTGCAGTTTAAATCTGCAGAGAGATATGCCAGAAATAACCTGGTGTAATATTGAATCAGCCACTAGAGGGAGCAAGATATGTGCTTACAAGACCCACCCCCTTCCCGAAGAAAGAATTTGCAAGTGAAGAAAATGAGAATGCAGAAAAGGCGGGGGGGGGGGGGGACGGCACTGTAAACATGTATATTGTGTAGTTAAGCCCTGAGGCACATTTTTTCTGGACTGAAATAGGAGGCATGCTTAATTTTTACAACTGAAAAGGTTTGCTTTAGTGTGTACGGATAAAGAGTTAGCTGTCTTCATAAGAGCTCACCTGCTGCGTTTCTGTATCATCACTGAGTTCTACACAGTCGAAGGAGGCAAGGCCAAAACAGTGACTCAGCCGGTCATGCAACAGACAGCGTTCATGGAGAGCAGAAAATTTTTCTTTAGCTTTGCATTGGAAATGATTAAGTAATCTAGTTGCACACAATGCAGGCACGTAGTAGAAACTGTCTGCGCCAGCAGAGACTGACTGGAAGGAAGCAAGGTCAGAGCAGAGCAGTAAGTCATAAAGAGGGGCAGCAGACAGCCTCTTTTGCAGCATGGGTATTTTAGGGTTTTATATAAAGGTAAAGGCAGTCCCCTGTGCAAGCACCAGTCGTTTCTGACTCTGGGGTGACATTGCATCACGATGTTTTAATGGCAAACTTTTTACGGGGTGGTTTGCCATTGCCTTCCCCAGTCATCTACACTTTCCCCCCAGCAAGAGGGTACTCCTTTTACTGACCTCGGAAGGATGGAAGGCTGAGCCAACCTTGAGCCGGCTACCTGAATCCAGCTTCCTCCAGGATCGAACTCAGGTCATGAGCAGAGCTTGGACTGCACTATTTCAACTTACCACTCTGCGCCTTTATTTCGGACGGTGCACTAGCAACTTCTTTGGCAGCAGGCGATTTGGGAATGATCGCTTCTAGGTGGGAGACGCCGATCTTTCTCCTCCTGAGTGCGTTCCTGTGCACTGGTGGCGTTTTCTTGACCTCTCTGTTTTCCTTCTCTTGGCGTTTAGGTCCAGCCAGCCACAGTAGCTCCCTCTTAACTTCGCTTCCCATCCCAGGACGGTCTCTCCACCCGCCACTGGACCTCAAGCACTTTCTGACCTTTCGCCTCAATGGGACGTCCCCGCTCAACCTCTTCCCCAACTTCAACACGGTGAGGTTTGGACTTGGTTCCAGAAATGTTTTATTTATTTTTATTTATTTGATTTGATTTGATTTATATCCCGCCCTATCCCACCGAAGCGGGCTCAGGGCGGCTCACAACACAAAAGTTCTAACAGTAGAATTCGAATTTTAAAATACAATAGCAATTTGCATAATTAAAACATTAAAATCAATACATCAATCCAACAGTGTGCTATCTATAGACTTTCTTCAGCATTTTGGTGCCGGTCAGTTATAAGCCAACCGGAAGAGGACTGTCTTACAGGCCCTGCGGAACTGTCCAATGTCCCACAGGGCCATGACCTCCTCCGGTAACTGGCTCCACCAGCAAGGGGCTGTGATTGAGAAGGCCCTGTCCCTGGTTGACTTCAACCGGGCCTTCTTTGGTCCGGGGATTACGAGCAGATTTTGGGAGCCAGATCGCACTACTCTCTGGGGGACATATGGGAAGAGACAGTCCCTAAGGTAGGCAGGTCCTAGGGGGGAAAATGTTGGGGGGGGGGGAAGGTTTATTGTTGGACAAGAGCACCCCCTCCCCTGCACACACACCCATGGCAGATTTATTAACCGTATGACAAGAGTTATGCACTGGCTCTCGTTGCTGGGATCTGCGCCCAGAGTTGCACCCAACGCAACCAGGGCCTTTTTTGAGTAGGAACGCCATTCCGGCTGCCTTGGCATCAGGGTGTGGCCTAATATGCAAATGAATTCCTGTGTGAAACAATGGTGACATCAGGGAGTGTGGCCTAATATGTCAAACGTGTGGCTCGAGGGTCGGATCAGGCTCCCAAAAGGCAGTGATGCAGCAGGAAGCAAGATGCAGCAGGAAGCAAGAAAGAGAGAGAAAGAAGCAGATGACAGTGAGTTGCTCGGGGGCCTGATAGGAATCAGGCCCCCGAGCAACTCATTGTCATCTGCTTCTTTCTCTCTCTTTCTTGCTTCCTACTGCATCACAGCTTACTTTGCCAGGCTTGCTCAATCGCACAGCAGGGCTACAGAGCAAAGCCTCTGGTTTCTCCATTGACTGGTCAGCACATGAAGCAACTTACGTACGAAAGCTCACGAAGCCCAGCCATTTCGTGTTTTCCTCAGGGTCTTAGGCTCAAAGCATTGACCATGAGATTTCTGTAATGAATGTCAATAAATAAAAGTAGATTTGCAATTTACAGATACACGGCAGAACAACACCTGAACAGCATACTCAAGATTGCTACAGCACAGACATTGTCTCCAGATTTTGATGCAATCATTCCAAAGAGGTGTCGGTTATCAGAAACTGTTAAACAGACAAAATATTGCAAGAGTGCTAATCTTTTAAGCATCTTTTATGTTTTTTTTAAAAAAAATCTTTAATTGTGTTTGTGTATAATGTTTGTGAGATTCTCTGCTCACAACCCGAGTTCCATCCCGGCGGAAGCTGGGTTCAGGTAGCCAACTCCAGGTCGACTCAGCCTTCCATCCTTCCGAGGTCGGGAAAATGAGTCCCCAGCTTGCTGGGGGGAAAGCGTAGATGACTGGGGAAGGCAATGGCAAACCACCCCGTAAAAAAGTCTGCCGTGAAAACGTTGTGAAAGCAACGTCACCCCAGAGTTGGAAACGACTGGTGTTTGCACAGGGGACTACCTTTACCTTTATAACGTTTGTATCTTTGCTACCTGGCAGTACATTTTACGACACGCAAGGCCCAGCCCGGCAAGGCCTCATTTATGTCAGATCCGGCCCTTATAACAAATGAGGTTGACACCCCTGTGAGTCTAGACAAGCGGTGGCCAAACTTGTTTAATGTAAGAGCCACATTGAATAAACATCAGATGTTTGAGAGCCGCAAGACGGAAGGAAGGAAGGAAGGAAGGAAGGAAGGAAGGAAGGAAGGAAGGAAGGAAGGAAGGAAGAAGAAGATATTGGATTTATATCCCGCCCTCCACTCCGAAGAGTCTCAGAGCGGCTCACAATCTCCTTTACCTTCCTCCCCCACAACAAACACCCTGTGAGGTGGGTGGGGCTGGAGAGGGCTCTCACAGCAGCTGCCCTTTCAAGGACAACCTCTGCCAGAGCTATGGCTGACCCAAGGCCATGCTAGCAGGTGCAAGAGGAGGAGTGGGGAATCAAACCCAGTTCTCCCAGATAAGAGTCCACACACTTAACCACTACACCAAACTGGCTCTCCACACCAAACTGGCTCTGGAAGGAAGGAAGGAAGGAAGGAAGGAAGGAAGGAAGGAAGGAAGGAAGGAAGGAAGGAAGGAAGGAAGGAAGGGAGGAAGGAAAATGGTTGGGGGAGGGAGAGTGGAAAAAGAGCAACTTTAAATGCATTCTCCAAGCTGCCAGCTGACTTGGCTTGGAGAAGTGATTTCAAGAGAGAAATGCCTGCTCCAAGCTGGCCTACGGGGTGGTAGGGGCTGCAAGAGCCCCACGATATGTGTGAAAGAGCCACATGTGGCTCCTGAGCCACAGTTTGGCCAACTGTGGTCTAGACCATTTCTTCTTCTTTTTTCCCCTGCTTGCATTCATGGAGTCATTCCTCTTGCTTGTCCTTTGACTTCAAGGTCAGAGGTCTCATGTGCTGAGCTGGAGTTATGCGAGCTATCACTATGAGCGCCGCAAGCGCGGGCTGCCGGCAAACAGCCGCTCCCGCTCGTCATGTGTGGCCGGGCGTTTTTGCTGCTGCTGAGGGAGAGCTTCAACTCCCCAGTCTGCAAGGTCACCAGGGATTGTTGTGGTGCCATGGGGACGGTCACTCGAGAAGGCTTCTGGGAAACAAGATTGTTGGGAGATTGGGGGTCGCTATGGATTCCCAGAAAAGGTGCGTGGGGTTCACTTCCCTCTTCCCCAAATTCCCTGTTGCAGACTCTGAAATGCTGTTCTTTCCTTTTTCGATTCCGTTTTCTGTCCCTGCAATACGGGACACGGAAATAACAGTTGCATCCCCTGCCCTTGGAGTAGGTCATCATGGCCCCCGCATGTTAGAGCAGTTCCTCAGTGGAACAGGCTTCCTCGGGAGGTGGTGGGCTCTCCTTCCTTGGAGGTTTTTAAACAGATGCTGGATGATCATCTGACGGCGATGAAGATCTTGTGAATTTAGGGGGAGGTGTTGGTGAGTTTCCTGCCTTGTGCAGGGGGTTGGACTAGATGACCCTAGAGGTCCCTTCCAACTCAGGAGGTGGTGGGCTCTCCTTCCTTGGAGGTTTTTAAACAGAGGCTGGATGATCATCTGACGGCAATGAAGATCTTGTGAATTTAGGGGGAGGTGTTGGTGAGTTTCCTGCCTTGTGCAGGGGGTTGGACTGGATGACCCTAGAGGTCCCTTCCAACTCAGGAGGTGGTGGGCTCTCCTTCCTTGGAGGTTTTTAAACAGAGGCTGGATGATCTTCTGACAGCAATGAAGATCTTGTGAATTTAGGGGGAGGTGTTGGTGAGTTTCCTGCCTTGTGCAGGGGGTTGGACTGGATGACCCTAGAGGTCCCTTCCAACTCAGGAGGTGGTGGGCTCTCCTTCCTTGGAGGTTTTTAAACAGAGGCTGGATGATCTTCTGACAGCAATGAAGATCTTGTGAATTTAGGGGGAGGGGTTGGCGAGTTTCCTGCCTTGTGCAGGGGGTTGGACTGGATGACCCTAGAGGTCCCTTCCAACTCAGGAGGTGGTGGGCTCTCCTTCCTTGGAGGTTTTTAGACAGAGGCTGGATGATCATCTGACAGCAATGAAGATCTTGTGAATTTAGGGGGAGGTGTTGGCGAGTTTCCTGCCTTGTGCAGGGGGTTGGACTGGATGACCCTAGAGGTCCCTTCCAACTCAGGAGGTGGTGGGCTCTCCTTCCTTGGAGATTTTTAAACAGAGGCTGGATGATCATCTGACGGCGATGAAGATCTTGTGAATTTAGGGGGAGGTGTTGGTGAGTTTCCTGCCTTGTGCAGGGGGCTGGACTAGATGACCCTAGAGGTCCCTTCCAACTCAGGAGGTGGTGGGCTCTCCTTCCTTGGAGGTTTTTAAACAGAGGCTGGATGATCATCTGACGGCAATGAAGATCTTGTGAATTTAGGGGGAGGTGTTGGTGAGTTTCCTGCCTTGTGCAGGGGGCTGGACTAGATGACCCTAGAGGTCCCTTCCAACTCAGGAGGTGGTGGGCTCTCCTTCCTTGGAGGTTTTTAAACAGAGGCTGGATGATCATCTGACAGCAATGAAGATCTTGTGAATTTAGGGGGAGGGGTTTGTGAGTTTCCTGCCTTGTGCAGGGGGTTGGACTGGATGACCCTAGAGGTCCCTTCCAACTCAGGAGGTGGTGGGCTCTCCTTCCTTGGAGGTTTTTAAACAGAGGCTGGATGATCTTCTGACAGCAATGAAGATCTTGTGAATTTAGGGGGAGGGGTTTGTGAGTTTCCTGCCTTGTGCAGGGGGTTGGACTGGATGACCCTAGAGGTCCCTTCCAACTCAGGAGGTGGTGGGCTCTCCTTCCTTGGAGGTTTTTAAACAGAGGCTGGATGATCATCTGACGGCAATGAAGATCTTGTGAATTTAGGGGGAGGTGTTGGCGAGTTTCCTGCCTTGTGCAGGGGGTTGGACTGGATGACCCTAGAGGTCCCTTCCAACTCAGGAGGTGGTGGGCTCTCCTTCCTTGGAGGTTTTTAAACAGAGGCTGGATGATCATCTGACGGCGATGAAGATCTTGTGAATTTAGGGGGAGGTGTTGGCGAGTTTCCTGCCTTGTGCAGGGGGTTGGACTGGATGACCCTAGAGGTCCCTTCCAACTCAGGAGGTGGTGGGCTCTCCTTCCTTGCAGGTTTTTAAACAGAGGCTGGATGATCATCTGACGGCAATGAAGATCTTGTGAATTTAGGGGGAGGTATCGGTGAGTTTCCTGCCTTGTGCAGGGGGTTGGACTAGATGACCCTAGAGGTCCCTTCCAACTCAGGAGGTGGTGGGCTCTCCTTCCTTGGAGGTTTTTAAACAGAGGCTGGATGATCTTCTGACAGCAATGAAGATCTTGTGAATTTAGGGGGAGGGGTTTGTGAGTTTCCTGCCTTGTGCAGGGGGTTGGACTGGATGACCCTAGAGGTCCCTTCCAACTCAGGAGGTGGTGGGCTCTCCTTCCTTGGAGGTTTTTAAACAGAGGCTGGATGATCTTCTGACAGCAATGAAGATCTTGTGAATTTAGGGGGAGGGCTTTGTGAGTTTCCTGCCTTGTGCAGGGGGTTGGACTGGATGACCCTAGAGGTCCCTTCCAACTCAGGAGGTGGTGGGCTCTCCTTCCTTGAAGGTTTTTAAACAGAGGCTGGATGATCTTCTGACAGCAATGAAGATCTTGTGAATTTAGGGGGAGGGCTTTGTGAGTTTCCTGCCTTGTGCAGGGGGTTGGACTGGATGACCCTAGAGGTCCCTTCCAACTCAGGAGGTGGTGGGCTCTCCTTCCTTGGAGGTTTTTAAACAGAGGCTGGATGATCTTCTGACAGCAATGAAGATCTTGTGAATTTAGGGGGAGGTGTTGGCGAGTTTCCTGCCTTGTGCAGGGGGTTGGACTGGATGACCCTAGAGGTCCCTTCCAACTCAGGAGGTGGTGGGCTCTCCTTCCTTGGAGGTTTTTAAACAGAGGCTGGATGATCATCTGACGGCAATGAAGATCTTGTGAATTTAGGGGGAGGTGTTGGCGAGTTTCCTGCCTTGTGCAGGGGGTTGGACTGGATGACCCTAGAGGTCCCTTCCAACTCAGGAGGTGGTGGGCTCTCCTTCCTTGGAGGTTTTTAAACAGAGGCTGGATGATCATCTGATGGCAATGAAGATCTTGTGAATTTAGGGGGAGGGGTTTGTGAGTTTCCTGCCTTGTGCAGGGGGTTGGACTGGATGACCCTAGAGGTCCCTTCCAACTCAGGAGGTGGTGGGCTCTCCTTCCTTGGAGGTTTTTAAACAGAGGCTGGATGATCATCTGACGCAATGAAGATCTTGTGAATTTAGGGGGAGGTGTTGGCGAGTTTCCTGCCTTGTGCAGGGGGTTGGACTGGATGACCCTAGAGGTCCCTTCCAACTCAGGAGGTGGTGGGCTCTCCTTCCTTGGAGGTTTTTAAACAGAGGCTGGATGATCATCTGACGGCGATGAAGATCTTGTGAATTTAGGGGGAGGTGTTGGCGAGTTTCCTGCCTTGTGCAGGGGGTTGGACTGGATGACCCTAGAGGTCCCTTCCAACTCAGGAGGCGGTGGGCTCTCCTTCCTTGGAGGTTTTTAAACAGAGGCTGGATGATCATCTGACGGCAATGAAGATCTTGTGAATTTAGGGGGAGGTATCGGTGAGTTTCCTGCCTTGTGCAGGGGGTTGGACTAGATGACCCTAGAGGTCCCTTCCAACTCAGGAGGTGGTGGGCTCTCCTTCCTTGGAGGTTTTTAAACAGAGGCTGGATGATCTTCTGACAGCAATGAAGATCTTGTGAATTTAGGGGGAGGGGTTTGTGAGTTTCCTGCCTTGTGCAGGGGGTTGGACTGGATGACCCTAGAGGTCCCTTCCAACTCAGGAGGTGGTGGGCTCTCCTTCCTTGGAGGTTTTTAAACAGAGGCTGGATGATCTTCTGACAGCAATGAAGATCTTGTGAATTTAGGGGGAGGGGTTTGTGAGTTTCCTGCCTTGTGCAGGGGGTTGGACTGGATGACCCTAGAGGTCCCTTCCAACTCAGGAGGTGGTGGGCTCTCCTTCCTTGGAGGTTTTTAAACAGAGGCTGGATGATCATCTGACGGCAATGAAGATCTTGTGAATTTAGGGGGAGGTATTGGTGAGTTTCCTGCCTTGTGCAGGGGGTTGGACTAGATGACCTTAGAGGTCCCTTCCAACTCAGGAGGTGGTGGGCTCTCCTTCCTTGGAGGTTTTTAAACAGAGGCTGGATGATCATCTGACGGCGATGAAGATCTTGTGAATTTAGGGGGAGGTGTTGGTGAGTTTCCTGCCTTGTGCAGGGGGTTGGGCTAGATGACCCTGGAGGTCCCTTCCAACTCTACGATTCTAAGTGACGTCATCGCACCGGCCGCTCTGGGAGCTTCCGGGAAAACTCTAGTAGTTTGGGACACAAATTGCTAGCGTCTGGGGAAAACCATAAGAGTTTCCCCAAAAGCTCCTAGAGCAGTCGGCGTGCGACATTGCCGACACAATGACATCACTTGCGAGTGACATCATCATGCTGGCCCAATCCGGGCTAGTGGGTTGGGGACCTCCTGAGTGGGAGAACCCCTGCCCGGCCCAGGAGCTTGGCAGCTCTACTTTGGGAAGTCTAAACATTAGGAACAAATAAGTGGGAGGCTCACAAGGCTTGCAAGAGGAGGCACAGAATCCCATCTCTTCCCCCCCCCCCCCTCGTGACTCCAGGCCCCAGTGGCCACCTGCAGTGAGAGCAGCTTCTGGGAGCCACTCCAAGTCCAGAGCAGCTCCTGGCATCCTCCACCACTGTGGCTGGCCCGAGGCTCTCTTGAAGTCCTCTGCTGCACAGCCAGACTCCAAGTGGCTTCTGGAGCACTCCTTAATGGCAGCCAGGCAAAGAGCGGCTCCCGTAGTGCTCTACTGTTGCATCCAGGCCCATAGCTGCCAGTTTGGTGTAGTGGTTAAGTGCACGGACTCTTATCTGGGAGACTCTTATTTGATCCCCCACTCCTCCACTTGCAGCTGCTGGAATGGCCTTGGGTCAGCCACAGCTCTCGCAGATCTGTCCTCGAAAGGGCAGCTGCTGTGAGAGCTCTCTCAGCCCCACCCACCTCACAAGATGTCTGTTGTGGGGGAGGAAGATAAAGGAGATTGTGAGCCACTCTTGAGACTCAGAGTATAGGGTGGGATATAAATCCAATATCAACTTCTTCTCCATGCATCCTCCACCACGGTGGCTGCCCGGAGTTCACATCTGCAGCAGCCACCTCTGCCACCAGCTCAGCTGGTAAGTGCGTTGCCGGCACATGCGCAGACAACTCATTTTGTTTTTATTTAGGAGAATTTAAGCCCCCACCCAGTGTATTTTTAAAACCCTTTTGCATTTTTCTGCAACCCTGGGGAGTACCCCAAGTTTGCAGAAAAAAATACGTTAGTGTCCCTGTGATCCCAATCCATGGATTGAAGCAGGGATTTTGGGGGGGCAGGGGTGCACAAGAGTGAAGCTGCAACTGGGCTGGCCAGGGCACCAGCTGGCAAGCTGGGGAAGGCATGGGGAGGTATCTTTAATGTCTCGGCAATGGCTTCCTGCTGGGTTTTTGTTGCAAAAAAAGCCCTGGATTTAAGAATCCGCAGATGGGGGCCCAGACCCGTAGCCAGAAAATTCCAGTCATGGAAAAAATTTTTGGGTGGAGGACCCCCCCCCCCTCTGGCAGCCCCCGCTCTCTCCACCACCACTTTTCTCCCTGCGGTGCTGGTGGCCCCACCACCTCCGCACGACACCTCCCGCCCACCCACCGGGCGAAACAGTAAAGAGTGAGCTCCTGGGGCTCTTGCAAGGCACACCCCCCTCAGCCAATCACTTGATCGGCAGGAAAACCTGCACCGAAGCCGGCGGTCTCTACGCCGGCTTTCCGGCGCGCTCAGCAAGTTCAACGCAGGGGCGACCAGTGCTGAACTTGTTGAGCATGCCAGAAAGCCAGCATAGACACCACTGGATTCACCGTGGCTTTTCCTGCCAATCACTTAATTGGCGGTGGGGGGGGGGGCTGCCTTGCAAGAGCCGGTTGGTGAGTGAGTGGGAGGGGGGGTGCCGTGCAGAGGGGGGTGGGGACACCAGAGCTGTAGGGAGAAAAGTGGTGGTGGATAGAGCAGGGGCCGGGGAAAGGAGGGGCTATAAAGGTTCAAGGGGGGGTTGGGTGGTCCCCCCCCCATGGCTACTGGCCTGTTGGGGCCCCACATCATCATTAGGTACATAGATGCACTCTGAGGACCGAGCTGTGCTCCTTTTTTATAAGAACAGAAAGGCTTCACTGAATCAGAGAAAGGGACTATCTAGTTCGGAGTTCAGGTGACGTCTGGAGGCAGCCCGATGCTTTTAGTAAGGCCGCAAGCAAAGTGTGAGGGAAGGCAGCAGCCCGCCCCTCTGGCTTGTCTCTAACATCTGGTTTTCAGGCAGGACACTGCCTCTGAACATGGAGGCTCCATTTAGCTGCAAACAGCAGCCCCGTGTCAAAATCTGCCCCCCAGGAGAAAATTGGGGGAAAGGTAAAAGTTTTAATTCTATCACCACACAGTCCTAGGGTTGCCAGCTTTCAGGAGGTCCATTTCAATAATTAATATTATGAGGTAAGTACATATGTACTTACCTCATAATATTAATTATTGAAATGGATCGTGATAATCAAATACTTTGACGTTTCATATACAAATGATTGCAAGGAGGGACGATGGCTCAGTGGTAGAGCATCTGCTTGGGAAGCAGAAGGCCCCAGGTTCAATCCCTGGCATCTCCAAAAAAGGGTCCAGGCAAATAGGTGTGAAAAACCTCCGCTTGAGACCCTGGAGAGCCATGAATGGGGCTGTGGCTCAGTGGCAGAGCATCTGCTTGGGAAGCAGGAGGTCCCAGGTTCAATCCCCAGCATCTCCAAAAAAGGGTCCAGGCAAATAGGTGTGAAAAGCCTCAGCTTGAGACCCTGGAGAGCCATGAATGGGGCTGTGGCTCAGGGGTGGAGCATCTGCTTGGGAAGCAGAAGGTCCCAGGTTCAATCCCTGGCATCTCCAAAAAAGGGTCCAGGCAAATAGGTGTGAAAAACCTCCGCTTGAGACCCTGGAGAGCCATGAATGGGGCTGTGGCTCAGTGGCAGAGCATCTGCTTGGGAAGCAGAAGGTCCCAGGTTCAATCCCTGGCATCTCCAAAAAAGGGTCCAGGCAAATAGGTGTGAAAAGCCTCAGCTTGAGACCCTGGAGAGCCATGAATGGGGCTGTGGCTCAGGGGTGGAGCATCTGCTTGGGAAGCAGAAGGTCCCAGGTTCAATCCCTGGCATCTCCAAAAAAGGGTCCAGGCAAATAGGTGTGAAAAACCTCCGCTTGAGACCCTGGAGAGCCGCTGCCAGTATGAGAAGACAATACTGACTTTGATGGACCAAGGGTCTGATTCAGTATAAGGCAGCTTCGTATATATGGCCAAGTATATTTTTGATTGTATTTGTTATTTGTCACGGTTTGTTTCTGGTTTTTTCATCCTACTTCGTGATTCTCTCTATTGTATTTCTTAGCTTCCAGGTGGTAGCTGGAGATCTCCTGGGATTACAGTGGATATTCAAGCAACAGAGGTCAGTTCACCTGAGGGAAATAGCCACTTTGGAAAGTGGGCTCTGTGGCTTCCCTCAGAAGGGACTTCTGACAGAAGTCCCTCCCTTCCACAAACAATAGTTTCAGTCAGCAAAAACGGATCTCCAACACCTGAGATGAGAGATGTAGCCTCTGCCTTCTATCAATAATCCTAAAGGGGAACTTTAGTACAGGGGTCCACCATCTTTTTGAGCCTTTGAGCGCCTTGGGGATTCTGACAGAGCATGCTGGGAGCAGCAGCAAAATGGCTGCCACCACAGCTGTCAAAGGAGATGGCGCTAGCTACAAAATGGATGCCACAGTTTACCTTCAGTCACACAATGATAATCCTTCCGCTGTGGTGGCTGCTGTGTGTCCAGTTGAATCTCCTGTGGCCAGTCAGAAGCCTCACTTGGCCGCACTCACTTTCTAAAAGCTCTTGACAGACACCAGGAAACTGTGGCACCAGGAAACTGTGGGCACTGTGGCACCCATGGGCACCAGGTTAATAGATCAAGGGTGACAAAACTGTGACTCAGGAGCCCCATGTGGCTCTTTCACACTTATTGTGTGGCTCTTTCACACTTATTGTGTGGCTCTTCCAACCACCTAACGCCCTGTCAGTCAGCTTGGAGAAGGCATTTATCTCTTTAAATCACTTTTTCAAGCCAAGCCAGCCAGCAGCTTGGAGAGTGCATTTAAAGTTAAAGTTCTACCTCTCCCACCCCCATCTATTTGCCTGCCTGCCTCCTTCCCTCCCTTCCATCCATCTTGTGACTCTCAAACATCTAACATTCATGTCTTGAGGCTCTACTGTTAAGCACGTTTGGCCACTCTGATATAGAAGAATGTAGTGGAATATAGTAAAGATTATATAATATCACTATATATAGATAGCGATATAGATATATATATGGAATATATAGTAGAATATATATAGAATGGAAGTCCAGGCAACAGTCTTCTTACCTTTTTCTTCTTCCTGATTTGCTGCAAGGATGCTTAGCAGATTTGTTTAACCAGCTGTAATTCATACCTCGTTGTTAGACTGATGGTGTTAAATCCTTCAGCAGTAGCTGCTGTTTATACAGAAGGGGAGGGTGAAGCTGTGGTGGCTAGGGCAGCTGGTGCTGGGCATGGTGCTGAATGGATTTTAAATCATTTATATTTATTTTCTTAAATTTCTTTGCTGCCCACCTTCATGCCCAGTTATGGTTGCCAAGGGGGAGCAAGCAGTTTAAAAAGACGTGAGAAATCAATGTTAAAAACATTGCCTCGGAGTACTGCGGGCACACCAGGGGTGAGGCCTGATGATGCCCAAACCAGTTCTGTTTGGGCTTGGGGATCCGGTCCAGGGTTTGGTCCAGGTCCTCCTGCTCACAAGCCCCAGACCGAACCAAATTTTTCTGTCTGTGTGTGCCCATCCCTACAGCTGAGTATCATGCACACTTTAGGAGCCACCCAGCACAATCTCTTGATGCCCTCCCCCAACTGTTTCATGTGGATCAGGGGTGTCAAACGTGCAGCCCCGGGGGCAAATCAGACCCCTGGAAGACTCCTAGCAGACCCCCAAGCAACTGGCTGTCATCTGCTTCTTTTTCTCCCTCTCTCTTGCTTTGCAAGGCTTGCTCAATCGCACAGGAACTGCAGAGCAAAACCTCTGCTTTCTCCATTGGCTGAGGCTCCTCCCTTGGGGAGGAAGGGGGGAGGGAGAGCTTGCTTTGTCAGGCTTTCTCAATTGCACAGCAGAGTTACTGAGCCAAGCCTCTCTCTTCCTTCTATTGGCTGAGGCTTCTCCCTCTCCTGGTCCTCTGAGGAAGGAAGGAGAAAGCCAGCGCTTTCTTTGCCCGGTTCCCTAGATCCCATGGGAGAAATACAAAGAAAGCACCTTTAAGACCAATGAGTGTTAATGTTTTAAGCATGTTTTAAGGTTTTTTTTTTAAAAAAAAAAAAGAGCTTTAAATTGTGTTTCTCTGTGTCCTTTATAAAGTGTATATCTCTGCTACCTAATATTTCTGCTACCTAATCTTAAATAGGCACACACATGGCCCGACATGACCCAGCCCGACAAGGTCTAATTTATGTCAGATCTGGCTCTGATAACAAATGAGTTCGACAGAGTAGTAGATATTAAAAAGCATAAGATCCCAAATTTTTGAAAGGTTCATATTCTGCTCAGCGTTGACTCCAAAGTCATATACTGGGAAAGTTTGTATTCTGAACTCTCCAGTTCTAAATTTTGGCTTCCTCGCTACTGATCTTCCTCAGCTATTTCTATTTCCTCCCCTCCTCCTCAACACAGAGAGAGAGAAACAGAAAGACATTGATTCCTCACTCACAGTCGCTCTGCCCCCGAGCTTCTGCTCTCTGTGGCTCAAATGATGGATTCCTCACCAGTTGCTGCATGGGCTTGTGGCTCCTTCTAGTGTTCCCCGAGGCTTCTTGAACTTGTATTTTGGAGATCAGGAAGCCTGGAGGAAAATTGGACGGAGCTGCAGGTCAAAATGTGCCCACACAGCAACTGGCAGGGAATTGATCACTTGAGCCGTGGAAAGCAGAAACCCCGGGGGGGGGGGCGGAACAACTGCTAATGAGGAGTTAGAGACCGAGAAGGACAGAAAGTGGTATCACTGATGTGGCACATCTTAGTTTGTTACTTGTCATTTCCCTTCTCTTATTTTGTGGAGACGCTTAGGCGGAACAATTTCCTGCTGAGAAGAAGACGACATTGGATTTATACTCCACCCTTCACTCAGTGCCTCAGAGCGGCTCACAATCGCCTATATCTTCCTCCCCCACAACAGACACCCTGTGAGGTGGGTGGGGCTGAGAGGACTCCCACAGCAACTGCCCTTTCGAGGACAACTCTGCGAGAGCTATGGCTGACCCAGGGCCATTCCAGCAGGTGCAAGTGGAGGAGTGGGGAATCAAACCCGGTTCTCCCAGATAAGAGTCTGCACACTTCACCACTACACCAAACTGGCTCTCTTCGAGAAGGTGTCTCGAAGTCTTTTTCAGACCTGCAAATCCCAGGGGGTCGAATAGCATCTTGCATAAAGTCACCGTTTGAATATCTCCTGTTGTCTCCCTTTGCTTTCCCGACTCTGACCTCCAAAGCCTTCACAGGAAGTTCAGCTCAACAACCTCTATTTATATATCACTGGGAACATCCCGGGGATAAAACAGAAGTAATCTGAGTCACCACAAATTGGTTATAAAGCAGAGAATATTCCCCCCCGCTCCCCTCTTGGAATATACCATCCTCAAAATATGCAGTTGGGTTCCCTCTCCCAGAACGGAGGGAGAGAAAGGTCTTAAGGTGTTTCAGCAAACTCTCTGGAAGACAGCAGTAAGGACAAATGGAAGCGGTCTAGGTAGGTGGTGTATTGGGACAGGGAGCTGGATTGCTGCAGAGTTTGTGTGTGTGTGGCTTTAACTGGGCTGTACCTGAATATCTGTGTTAGGACTCTGCAAATTTTGGAAGCAGGGCTTTTTTTCAGCAGGAACGCAGTTCTGGCTGGCTTGGTGCCAAGGGGTGTGGCCTAATAGCCAAATGAGTTCCCGCTGGGCTTTTTCTACAAAAAAAAAAAGCCCCGATTGGAAGCAACGTTCCCTCTGAGCTGCAGAGTCTTGCGAGCAAAACTTCTGCTTTGTGAGCTACTAGCGTTAAAAGTTGTGAGCTACTGCATACTAGAGAGCCAGTTTGGTGTAGTGGTTAAGTGTGCGGACTCTTATCTGGGAGAACCGGGTTTGATTCCCCACTCCTCCACTTGCACCTGCTGGAATGGCCTTGGGTCAGCCATAGCTCTCGCAGGGGTTGTCCTTGAAAGGGCAGCTGCTGTGAGAGCCCTCTCCAGCCCCACCCACCTCACAGGGTTTCTGTTGTGGGGGAGGAAGGGAAGGGAGATTGTGAGCCGCTCTGAGACTCTTCGGAGTGGAGGGCGGGATATAAATCCAATATCTTCATCTACCTCACAGGGTGCCTGTTGTGGGGGAGGAAGGGAAAGGAGATTGTGAGCCGCTCTGAGACTCTTCGGAGTGGAGGGCGGGATATAAATCCAATATCTTCTTCTTCTTCTTCTTCTAAATTATTGTGCTCTCGGGTCACCCTTCCTGAGCTAAGACAAAAATCTGTGGAGGCTAAATAGCTTCGAGCTAGCTCACGCTAACTCAGTTTAGAGGGAACACTGATTGGAAGGATGGGGGAGAGAAAAGGGAGAGCATCTGTGCATTCTGAAAATGGAAATATTGGCATTCTTGAGCAACACCGGTGTGTCAGTGTGCTCGGGTTTCGGTGGCTGAACTGTATACACTCGGGGGGGAGGGGGACAGCAAAGTCCCACATGAGGTGGCTCGCTTTGGCAGTTGTGGAGGACTTGGAGTTGCCAGGTCCACCCGGCCACTGGCACGGGATGGGGGGTAGGGTTGGGAAACTCCTGGAGATATGGGGAGGACAGGGACTTCAGAGGGGTGCAGAGCCATTGAGCCCACCCTCCATCCCTTTTTCTCCAGGGGAGCTGGTCTCTGTCGTCTGGGGAGGAGCTGTCATTCCAGGGGATCCCCAGGTCCCACCTGGAGGCTGGCATCCCTGTCCCAACAGCTAGCAGTTGTCCTGCAGATTGACTTATCAGTACTGGAAGTACTCTGTTTAGGTGTGGAATTTGAGCACCTTTGGAGAAGGCATTGAGCAAAGGGTTAAGGGGGGTGGGGTAGCAATCTGCCCTGGAGGCTCGCAAGGGATGGGGGCCAAATGTATTAGTTCCTGTTGCCTACAATTAGGGATAATGAAGGTTGTGTCGATCCAGTTTTTCACCTTTGATCGCCGGTTACAAAGTCGGAATACAAAGCCCATTTGTCAGTCTACTCCAGGAGGGGCCAAAATGTAGCTTGGGTGCCACGTGTGCCTGTTCCATGCATATTCTGTGGCTCTTGAAGCCCCCACCACCCCAGCGGCCAGCTTGGAGATCGCATTTGTCTCTTTTAATCACTTTGCCAAGCCAAGCCAGCTGGCAGCTTGGAGAATGCATTCTAAGTTAAAGTTGCTTTCATAGAATTATAGAGTTGGAAGGGACCTCCAGGGTCATCTAGTCCAGTGATGCAGAAAACTCACAAATACCTTTCTCAAAATTCAAATTTAGGTTTCATTCCATCTCTCCCTCCCCCACCTATCTTCCTTCCTTCCTTCCTTCCTTCCTTCCTTCCTTCCTTCCTTCCTTCCTTCCTTCCTTCCTTCCTTCCTTCCTTCCTCCCTCCCTCCCTCCCTCCCTCCAACATCTGTCCTTCCTTTCCTCCCTCCCGCCAACATCTGTCCGTCCTTCCCTCCCTCCATCCCTCCCGCCAACATCTGTCCTTCCTCCCTCCCACCAACATCTGTCTGTCCTTCCCTCCCTCCCTCCCACCAACACCTGTCCTTCCCTCCCTCCTGCCAACATCTGTCTGTCCTTCCTTCCTTCCCTCCCGCCAACATCTGTCCTTCCTTCCCTCCCTCCTGCCAACATCGGTCTTTCCTTCCTTCCTTCCTTCCTTCCTTCCTTCCTTCCTTCCTTCCTTCCTTCCTTCCTTCCTTCCTTCCTTCCTTCCTTCCTTCCTTCCTTCCTTCCTTCCTTCCTTCCTTCCTTCCTTCCTTCCTCCCTCCCTCCCTCCCTCCCTCCCTCCCTCCCTCCCTCCAACATCTGACATTCCTGTCTTGTGGCTCTTAAACATTTGACATTTATTTTGTGTGACTCTTATGTCAAGCAAGTTTGGCCACCCCTGGTCTAGCGCCTCAGCATTGACTGTTATGAATTTACCATAGTTAAATATTACATAGTAAATATAATACATTGATTATGATGGCAGTCCATATGCTTGAATGTGTTGTTAGAATCAGGTGGGCAGCCTTGTTGGTCTGGAGCAGCAGAATAGAGTCTGGTGGCACCTTGAAGACGAACTAAGTTTAATTCTGGGCATAAGCTGTCATGTGCAGGCACACTTGTTCAGATAACCGCACATGAACGCTTACAGCTTGAATAAAACATTGTTGGTTTTTTCAGGTTTTAAGGCATTTCAGGAAACTCTCTGTGACCCTGCTTTAAGCATCTTTGGCTATAACCCTGCTGTCTATTTCTGGTTGAGGCCCGTGGATGCCTCCCATAAGAACATAAGAACATAAGAGAAGCCATGTTAGATCAGGCCAATGGCCCATCCAGTCCAACATTCTGTGTCACACAGCGGCCAAATATATGTGTGTATATATATATATATATATATACACACACACACACACACACACTGTGGCTAATAGCCACTGATGGACCTCTGCTCCATATTTTTATCTAACCCCTTCTTGAAGGTGGCTATGCTTGTGGACGCCACCACCTCCTGTGGCAGTGAATTCCACATGTTAATCACCCTTTGGGTGAAGAAGTACTTCCTTTTATCCGTTTTAACCTGTCTGCTCAGCAATTTCATCGAATGCCCACGAGTTCTTGTATTGTGAGAAAGGGAGAAAAGTACTTCTTTCTCTACTTTCTCCATCCCATGCATTATCTTGTAAACTTCTATCATGTCACCCCTCAGTCGACGTTTCTCCAAGCTAAAGAGCCCTAAGCGTTTCAACCTTTCTTCATAGGGAAGGTGTTCCAGCCCTTTAATCATTTTAGTTGCCCTTTTCTGAACTTTCTCCAATGCTATAATATCCTTTTTGAGGTGCGGCGACCAGAACTGCACACAGTACTCCAAATGAGACCGCACCATCGATTTATACAGAGGCATTATGATACTGGCTGATTTGTTTTCAATTCCCTTCCTAATAATTCCCAGCATGGCGTTGGCCTTTTTTATTGCAAACGCACACTGTCTTGACATTTTCAGTGAATTATCTACCATGACCCCAAGATCTCTCTCTTGGTCTGTCTCTGCCAGACCCCCATGTCATTTCTTAAGGCCCTCCTCTCTCCCAGGAACGGTATTTCATGGAGATCCTTGGACCGCAGTGGGAGCGGGGGAAGCCGGATAGTTCCATTCTGCCCTGTGAAATTACAGACTTGGTCTAACCCTTGATGTTTATCAGAACTCAGCATTCTAATGAATGCGGCAGAAAGTTCAAGACTGGCAACAAAAGAACTTGTTCTCAAAATGCATCTTCAGCTTGATGCTACGTGCTGGAAGATCATGTAGCGGGAAAAGCCAGGGTCTCTTTTGGTGGCGGAGGCTTGTAGGACCTTTTGAAATTCAGGAAAAATGTTTTTTTAAAAAAAAAAAAAATCTTTAGTACAGAGGTATAGAGCTCATTTGTTATGAAGGCCAGATCTGACGTAAACGGGTCTTTTTTGTAGAAAAAGCCCAGCAGGAACTCATTTGCATATTAAGCCACACGCCCTGACACCAAGCCAGCCGGAACTGCATTCCTGGGTGTTCCTGCTCAGAAAAAACCTTGGACATAAATAAGACCTTGTTGGGTCAAGCCAGGCCATGGGTGTACCTATTTAAGATTAGGTAGCAGAGATACAAATTTTATAAAGAACACAGACAAACACAAATGTATATTTTTAAAACATTATATATTTTTAAAACATTAGCACTCATTGGTCTTAAAGGTGCTTTCATTGTATTTCTCCCATGGGATCCAGGGAACTGGGCAAAGGAAGCTCTGGCTCTCTCCTTGCTTCCCCAGGGACTGGGGGCGGGGGAACCTCAGTCAAGAGAAGGAAGAGAGGCTTAGCTCAATAGCTCTGCTGTGCGATTAAGAGAGCCTGGCAAAACAAGCTGTTATGCAGAAGGAAGCAAGATGAAGGAGGAGAAGGAGATGACTACTGCAGATTTATACCCCGCCCTTCTCTCTGAATCAGAGACTCAGAGCGGCTTACAATCTCCTATATCTTCTCCCCCCAAAGGGAGAAGGAAGCAAATGACAGCCAGTTGCTTGGGGGCCTGATAGTCGCCCTCTGGAGGCCCTGATTCAGCCCCTGACATCCCTGCTTTAGTACATTTAAGCGGAGGATTGTTGGAAAGATTATTGCCAGTTGCTTTTGTCTGCAGATTTGATGTTCGTTGTGGGATTCTTATACCGTTATAACCGGTTGATCTTTAGACCGGAAATCGTACATCTCCTTGCCTCCTTCTCTGCAAAGGGGGCAGGTGCCGTTGTGTTAACAAAACAAATGCAAATAAATTCATAATTCATTACTCAAAGCCCTGGTGATAGCCACTGGCTAAGATGATGATGATGATGTTATTGATCATCTAAATTATAGGAGCTGTACAAAAAAACAGGACAGGTGCTTAAGACTATTGCAATTTGCTCTACGTGGGACTACCCTTCTGCCTGTCTCGGAAGTTACAGCTGGTGCAAGAACACAGCAGCTGGCAATGGCGCCTTTACAAGCACATACCCAGCTGGCTCTCTGCGGACTGCACTGGCTGCCGGTGGAGTTCCAAATCAGGCTCATATATGAACATATGAAGCTGCCTTATACTGAATCAGACCCTCGGTCCATCAAAGTCAGTATTGTCTACTCAGACTGGCAGCGACTCTCC
This sequence comes from Heteronotia binoei, assembly GCF_032191835.1. Taxonomy (NCBI): domain Eukaryota; kingdom Metazoa; phylum Chordata; class Lepidosauria; order Squamata; family Gekkonidae; genus Heteronotia; species Heteronotia binoei. Next base: position 62,117,692 of record NC_083237.1, on the reverse strand, counting down.
AGGGTCTCAAGCGGAGGTTCTTCACGTCTACTTGCCTGGATCCTTTTTAGTTGGAGATGCCGGGGATTGAACCTGGGACCTTCTGCTTACCGAGCAGATGCTCTACCACTGATCCACAGCCCCATTCATGGCTCTCCAGAGTCTCCAGCTGAGGTTCTTCACGCCTATTTGCCTGGACCCTTTTTAGTTGGAGATGCCGGGGATTGAACCTGGGACCTTCTGCTTACCGAGCAGATGCTCTACCACTGAGCCACAGCCCCATTCATGGCTCTCCAGGGTCTCCAGCTGAGGTCTTTCACGCCTACTTGCCTGGACCCTTTTTAGTTGGAGATGCCGGGGATTGAACCTGGGACCTTCTGCTTACCGAGCAGATGCTCTACCACTGAGCCACAGGGTCTTGGTTTTGGCCTTCAAGACCTTGAATGGCCAGGGACCAACATACCTACGCAGGGTTGCCAATTCCCCACCAGCTGCCGGTGGGGGACTTCTTACACATGCGCTCAGCGCACGCAGCGCAACGACATCCCCTAGAAGCGATGCGTCACACTGGGTACGTCTTACGGAGACACTCTAGGAAATTGCTGGGAACTCTGTGGTTTTGTGCGGGGATGCTCTAGCAATTTGGGGGGGACTCTATGGTACCTCCAAATACGGCTTTCCTCTAAGTTGCTAGAGCGTCCCTGTGCAAAACCATAGAGTTTTCTGCAATGTCTTAGAGCGTCCCCGCACAACATGCCCAGTGCGATGTTATTGCATGCTGCGCGGCGAGATTTAGGGATCCCCCCCAACAGCCTCCTCCCTACTGGGGGGTTGGGGCCAGCCAAACCAGGGGATCCCCTGTCCCCAGCAGGGCCTCTCCCCATATGTCCCTTGAAAGGCTCTAAGATCAGCCAGGACTGGCCCAAAAGATGTCCGCCTGGTTTCTACTAGAGAGCCGGTTTGGTGTAGTAGTTAAGTGTGCAGACTCTTATCTGGGAGAACTGGGTTTGATTCCCCACTCCTCCACTTGCACCTGCTGGAATGGCCTTGGGTCAGCCAGAGCTCTCTTTTCTGGGAGAACTGGGTTTGATTCCCCACTCCTCCACTTGCACCTGCTGGAATGGCCTTGGGTCAGCCAGAGCTCTCTTATCTGGGAGAACCGGGTTTGATTCCCCACTCCTCCACTTGCACCTGCTGGAATGGCCTTGGGTCAGCCATAGCTCTGGCAGAGGTTGTCCTTGAAAGCTGCTGTGAGAGCCCTCTCCAGCCCCACCCACCTCACAGGGTGTCTGTTGTGGGGGAGGAAGGGAAAGGAGATTGTGAGCCGCTCTGAGACTCTTCGGAGTGGAGGGCGGGATATAAATCCAATATCTTCATCTACCTCACAGGGTGTCTGTTGGGGGGAGGAAGGTAAAGGAGATTGTGAGCCGCTCTGAGACTCTTCAGAGTGGAGGGCGGGATATAAATCCAATATCTTCATCTACCTCACAGGGTGTCTGTTGTGGGGGAGGAAGGTAAAGGAGATTGTGAGCCGCTCTGAGACTCTTCGGAGTGGAGGGCGGGATATAAATCCAATATCTTCTTCTTCTACTAGGACCACAGCCTTTTCGACTCCGGCACTTACCTGGTGGAATGAACTCTTTATGGAAATCTAGGCCCTGTGGGATCGATTGCAGTTCTGCAGGGCCTGTAAGAGCGAACTCTTCCGCCAGGCCTTCCGGGGAGTTTTGCACCCCTGACGTCATCTGCCACCCCCCCCACCCCCACTGTATGCTGCATACTGGCTGGATTTTGGCCAGACCTGCCTTTGACTGCTTATTGTTTGGAACCCCTTCGATATTAACTATTATCAGCATGCCTGGAGCATATTCATAGGTTATAGCAATCTTGTGCCTAACTAAAGTTGTGAATTGTGATTTATTGGTCTGTTGATTTTAGGTTTGTAATGGATTATTAATATATATGTTTTATGTTGTTACCTGCCCTGAGCCTGTCTTGTCGGGATCAGAGGGATATAAACAGGCCTCGGATTCAGCAGGAGCTCACAGGAGCGCAGCTCCTGAACCTTTCTGAGGACTCCCCCTCCTCCTCCCCACCTACCTTGTCTATTGAATAGTAGGTGCAGCTGCATAACAATCCCTGGATGAGGAGAGCCGGCAGCCAGCCAGCCACCAGGGGCTTTGCCTCTCCCCCAGCAGCCCTCATTAACCCCTGGAGAAGCCCACGCCACCCTTTCTCCACTTCTTATGTGATTTTGGGTGGCTTGCTGGCCTTTTGCCTGGGGGGGGGGTGGCCCAGGAAAGCCCCAGGTGAGCAAGGCATGCTTGGGCTGGCTCGATCTCTAGCCAGCCCAAGCAGGCCTCGCTCACCCGGGGCTCTCCTTTCTTGCATCAGGTTGCTTTTGACTGGGGGGATATGCTAATGAGTTATGCTAATAAGTTCCATCACCTATTTTTCTACAAAACGACCCCTGGATAAAAATAGCATTAATTAATACAATCATAAAATAAAAAGGGGGGACTAGGCAAATTCACGGGGCATGGTTGTGTTGACTGGTATTAGAGATAGTAGATCAGCGGAGCCTCCGTGTACAGAGATCGCATACTTCTGAATGTCCATTCCTGTGAACAAAACAACGGGGAAGCCGTCCCCTTAGTGCCCTGCTGTGGAAATTTCTCAGCAGCTTCTTTTGACAACGGACCAACCTGATTCGATGGCCTTTTGTTCCGACGCTGCTAGCAATTCTTTCTTCCTGACTGAATGCCTCGAGTGCTTTTTGAGCGGAGAGAAGTGTCCCTGACAGTTGAGGATGGAATGAGCTGTGTATCCTCGTGGCCCAGAGGTGAAGATGAAGCAATTTAGATAGACTTCTCTCCCACACATAGGCACCGCCACTTTTTTCTTCCTGTGATCCTACGCCAAGCTAGGGTTCCCAATCCCCAGGTGGGACAGGCGAAAAAAGCCACATGGTCATTCACGTTAAATCAACCTCAAATCCTTAGAAATTCAGATATTTAAATACAATTGTTCATAGAAATGACAATGCGACACAAAGTGCAAAAAGAAAAACTACCCCCGAAACGATAAGTTCAATGTTAATGTCCGAGAGTTTGTTCCTAGAAACTGAAATCGGGGAGCGGTGTGTAATGCCGTGAAAATAGAGTCCAATGCTCCAAGTCTGCTCTGTTAGCCAAGGTATAGATGGAATGTAGCAAGGCAGAAGGACGCAACAGGGCTGCGCTAATTGCCCCGTTTCACACGAGGCTTCAACGAGCTGCATAAGTGAAGAGTTAAAAAGCACGAGTACATAAACATTGCAGTATTAAACAATACAATGTATAATTCTTATAAATACCTTCGATCATGACTAAAAACATTCATATTGGAGACCAACGCTCCTACATTCAAGAGACAATGACGGCAATAGAAAATTGACCATGATACGCTTATAAACAACAGGTGTTCCGAATTTCTTAAAGGCACAAACACAGAGTTTACAGTAGTATACTTAATACATAGTGAACTGCAATAGTCCTTCAGAAGACAGCATGAACTATAATATAATCATAGAAAGCACAGTAAGTCCCAGTCACTGTTAAGACCATTAGGTATCAGGGAATCCAGTTTAAAACTCCACCGCATTTCCTGCTTCAACAGCCATTTTGTTCATATCAATTTTTCCCTGAAGCCAAATGGGAAACCTTTCCAGGACAAAGAATTTTAAAGCATTGGGATCATGTTTTAATAAGCGGAGATGCTCTACAAGAGGGGCTTCAGCTACGAAATTTTTAACCCGAGATTTATGTTCCAAAATTCTAGTGCGGACTGCACGTCTCGTGCTGCCGCAATAAATTTTTAAACACGGGCGTAAAATAATATATACACAACTTTTAGTAGGGCATATATTGTGTATATATTATTTTATGCCCGTGTTTAAAAATTTATTGCGGCAGCACGAGCCTTGCAGTCCGCACTAGAATGTATTAGGTATACCGCTGTAAACTCTGTTTGTGCCTTTAAGAAATTCGGAACACCTGTTGTTTATAAGCGCATCGTGGTCAATTTTCTGCTGCCGTCATTGTCTCTTGAATGTAGGAGCGTTGGTCTCCAATATGAATGTTTTTAGTCATGATCGAAGGTATTTATAGGAATTATACATTGTATTGTTTAATATTGTAATGTTTATGTACTCGTGATTTTTAACTCTTTACTTATGCAGCTTGTTGAAGCCTCGTGTGAAACGGGGCAATTAGCGCACCCCTGTTTTCACGGCATTACACACCACCCCCCGACTTCAGTTTCTAGGAACAAACTCTCGGACATTAATATTGAACTTATTGTTTCGGGAGTAGTTTTTCTTTTGCACTTTGTGTCACATTGTAATTTCTATGAGCAATTATATTTAAATATCTGAATTTCTTAAGGATTTGACGTTGATTTAACGTGAATGCCCATGTGACTTTTTTCTCCTCTATCTTTTCACATTACTCTGTTTGGTTGCTAAATCCCCAGGTGGGGGCAGGGGATCCCCCAGTTTGGAGGCCCTCCCCCCACTTCAGGGTGATCAGAAAGCCGGAGGGGGGGGGGGAAGCCTGCTGTAGTATTTCCTAGGGAGACCGATTTCCATAGGGTATAATGGAGAATTGATCTGCGGGTATCTGGGACTCTGAGGGGGCTGTTTTTGTGGTAGAGGCACCAAATGTTTAGCATAGCATCCAGTACCTCTTCCCAAAATACCCTCTTAAGTTTCAAAAGGATTGGACCAGGGGGTCCAATTCCCTGAGCCCCCATAGAAGGTGTCCCTATCCTTCATTATTTCCAGTGGAGGGAAGGCTTTTTAAGTGCTGGCCAGAACTCCTTTTGGAGTTCAATTCTGCTTGTCACACCCTTGCTCCTGGCTCCACCGGCAATGTCTCCTGGCTCCACCCCCAAAGTCCCCGGATATTTCTTGAACTGGACTTGGCAACCCTGCGCCAAGCTTTCTTCCACGCACACCAACCCCGCGGCAGGTAGATGTCGCCTTGAACACGCCGCCGTGTTCCTTGGCAAAGGGTGCGATGGAAGATTTCTTTCATCGCTCAAAACCTCCGAGCCGCTCCATTACCGCCTCCTTGCTTTGGACCTCTTCGTTTTTATTTCAGACGAGTGAGTGGAAATGTCATCAGAAGCATGGAAAGGCACCCCTCTCTGCTGCCAAATCCCCCTCCCCTTGGGAATAGGATTCGGGAGGCTGGATAATGATTCCCTTGTCCCTGCTCTTTGCCCACTAGACCGATGCACCTGTCTGGACAGCTAAATAGCCCTGCAGAGAAATACGATCTCCTTTAGACTCCAGCGTCTGTCCCCCTCTCTCCCTTCTTCCTGACAGCCGGCCCTCGGATAAGATAATCTTCCAGAGCCACAGGGCGAAGAGAACAATACTCGCATTATAGATTACGGTTGTGCACAGACAAACACCTTATTCTTATATTTGCCTTATTCCTTCCCCACTCTAATCTCTTCCCGCATTCCTTAATAGAACCGTTTTTGTTAGGAATTATGGCAGATTTTCAATTATCTTCAAAGAGCAAACACCAAGGAAACAAAATGAAGCTAGGAATCGGAGCAGATGTGGTGGGTGTTCACATGGTTTGTAGGCTGCATTCTGGTTTGCTTCGGGCCTCGTTTTGGGCAGGAGCTCACAGGAACAAAGTTCTGGAACCTCTACATTTTGTTGTGCTCTTCCTTTCTCAGTAAAAAAAAAAAAAAAGGTAAAGATAGTGCCCTGTGCAAGCACCAGTCGCTTCCTACTCTGGGGTGACATCACGACTTTTTCACGGCAGATTTGTTACGGGGTGGTTTGCCATTGCCTTCCCCAATCATCTCCACTTTCCCCCCTGCAAGCCGGGGACTCATTTTGCCGATCTCAGAAGGATGGACGGCTGAGTCATCCTCGAGCTGGCTACCTGAACCCAGCTTCCGCCAGGATCGAACTCAGGTCGCGAGCAGAACTTAGGGCTGCAGCGTTGCAGCTTTACCACTGGGATCCCTTGTCAAATCCCCAGTTGCCAGAAATAAAGTCTCTGGGAGGTGTGTAGAAGACATGCATGGCGAGGATACCTTAGGATACCTTATCTGGTGATCCTATTTCAAGGATTTTTTTCCCTTCTAATATATATTTTTAAAACAAAATTCGTGGTCTCTAGAAACAATACATCACAATAGCTGTTCGTGGTAAACAGGTGTGGATATAAACGCATATTTAAACCTAATGAACATATGAAGCTGCCTTATACTGAATCAGACCCTTGGTCCATCAAAGTCAGTCTTGTCTTCTCAGACTGGCAGTGGCTCTCCAGGGTCTCAAGCTGAGGATTTTCACGCCTACTTGCCTGGACCCTTTTTTGGAGATGCCAGGGATTGAACCTGGGACCTCCTGCTTCCCAAGCAGATGCTCTGCCACTGAGCCACAGCCCCATTCATGGCTCTCCAGGGTCTCAAGCGGAGGTTTTTCACACCTATTTGCCTGGATCCTTTTTTGGAGATGCCAGGGATTGAACCTGGGACCTCTTGCTTCCCAAGCAGATGCTCTGCCACTGAGCCACAGCCCCATTCATGGCTCTCCAGGGTCTCAAGCGGAGGTTTTTCACACCTATTTGCCTGGATCCTTTTTTGGAGATGCCAGGGATTGAACCTGGGACCTCTTGCTTCCCAAGCAGATGCTCTGCCACTGAGCCACAGCCCCATTCATGGCTCTCCAGGGTCTCAAGCGGAGGTTTTTCACACCTATTTGCCTGGACCCTTTTTTGGAGATGCCAGGGATTGAACCTGGGACCTCTTGCTTCCCAAGCAGATGCTCTGCCACTGAGCCACAGCCCCATTCATGGCTCTCCAGGGTCTCAAGCGGAGGTTTTTACAGCTATTTGCCTGGACCCTTTTTTGGAGATGCCAGGGATTGAACCTGGGACCTCCTGCTTCCCAAGCAGATGCTCTGCCACTGAGCCACAGCCCCATTCATGGCTCTCCAGGGTCTCAAGCGGAGGTTTTTACAGCTATTTGCCTGGACCCTTTTTTGGAGATGCCAGGGATTGAACCTGGGACCTTCTGCTTCCCAAGCAGATGCTCTGCCACTGAGCCACCGTCCCTCCCCTGACTGCCAGTGGCTCTCCAGGGTCTCCAGCTGAGGTTTTTCACACCTATTTGCCTGGACCCTTTTTTGGAGATGCCGGGGATTGAACCTGGGACCTTCTGCTTCCCAAGCAGATGCTCTGCCACTGAGCCACCGTCCCTCCCCTGACTGCCAGTGGCTCTCCAGGGTCTCCAGCTGAGGTTTTTCACACCTATTTGCCTGGACCCTTTTTTGGAGATGCCGGGGATTGAACCTGGGACCTCCTGCTTCCCAAGCAGATGCTCTGCCACTGAGCCACAGCCCCATTCATGGCTCTCCAGGGTCTCAAGCGGAGGTTTTTACAGCTATTTGCCTGGACCCTTTTTTGGAGATGCCAGGGATTGAACCTGGGACCTCCTGCTTCCCAAGCAGATGCTCTGCCACTGAGCCACAGCCCCATTCATGGCTCTCCAGGGTCTCAAGCGGAGGTTTTTCACACCTATTTGCCTGGACCCTTTTTTGGAGATGCCAGGGATTGAACCTGGGACCTTCTGCTTCCCAAGCAGATGCTCTACCACTGAGCCACCGTCCCTCCCCTAAATATTGTTATGTGATCTGTGAAATGGCAGTGGGGCTGGACTGTGTAAATACTATAATAGTGGAAGACTGTCAACCTTGAGCCGGCTACTTGAACCCAGCTTCCGCCAGGATTGCACTTAGGTCGTGAACAGAGTTTGACTGCAATACTACAGTAAAAATAAATACTTGCTTCTAGGCTCCATTGTTCAAACCACCTGTGAAAATTTTGCTGAACTCTTAAGATTCGACAAACTAATATTTCCCCCCCACACAAAAAAATGGGAAAAATAACCAAAACATATAAAGCAGACAGATGGAAATCTTCATCGTGCCACTGTGGCCACATAGGAGAAAGGAATGTTAAAAGTGTGACGGGAGTAAGGTTTTCTTAGGACAATTATAATTCGAGCAGCATTTTAAGGTAGATGCTGAGCTGATATAATTGAGTACACTTTCCACTGATGTCAGGGGTATGCGGCATATGCAAATGAGTTGTGCTAATGAGCTCCAGCACATCTTTTCTGCGAAATGACTCCTGGTTTGCACCACAGTCTACCGGAGGGGCATCAAACTCATTCGTTATGAGGGCCAGATCTGACACAAATGAGACCTTGTTGGGCCGTGCCGTGTGTGTACCTGTTTAAGATTAGGTAGCAGAGATATAAACTTTGTAAAGGACACAGAAAAACACAATTACAGGGCTGTGAGCCGCCCTGAGCCACTTCAGTGGGAAGGGCAGGATATAAATTGAAATAAACTTGAAACTTTTAAATATTTTAAAAAAAAATTAAAGTAAAACATGCTTAAAACATTAGCACTTGTCGGTCTTAAAGGTGCTTTCTTTGCATTTCTCCCATGGGAGCCAGGGAACTGGGCAAAGGAAACTGGCTCTTTCCTTCCTTCCTCGGGACCAGGAGGGGGAGGAGCCTCAGCCAGTAGAAGGAAGAGAGGCTTGGCTGAGTAGCTCTGCTGTGCGATTGGGAGAGGCTGGCAAAGCAAGCTCTGCCTCCCCCCCTTCCCCCCCAGGGAGAAGCCTCGGCCAATGCAGAAAATAGAGGCTTTGTTCTGTAACTCCTGTGCGATTGAGCAAGCCTGGCAAAGCAAGCTGTGATGTGTAAGGAAGCAAGATATTGGGATAAGGAAGCAGATGACAACCAGTTGCTCGGGGGCCTGATAGGAGCCCTCCAGGGGCCTGATGCCCTGGTCTACTGAATCTAGCTGACAACATCAATCTTTCTTTTATTCTCCCCTCTCCTTGAGGCTCAACTACATGTGACGCTGTGAGACCCCTGCACAGGTTCTCCTGGGCTTTTCATTCCTCTCAAAATCAGGCTTCCTGGAGTCTGTTTTGAATGGGGACCACAGCATGAAGGAAAGTGGTTGTCTCTCTACCCCTCCACCATCTCCCCACGCTGGGGGCCCTGGGGGACTTCTGTTTCCTCCCCAATGGTGCAAATAGCAGCTCCCTGAGGCCGCTCCAGACCAGGAAAAGGACACAATAGGGAAAGATTAAAACCTCCTCTGCTTGTATTACAGTCCAGATTTGAAATGTGGCTCCGCATTCCTGATTCTTAGAGAGATAAATATGCTAAGAGGCAGGCAAGAAAACAAGACTGAGAATCTTATACCAGAGAAACCATTTTATTAGCAGGATTATTCTAAGTTCTGTTCCTGGCATTAAGAAAGGGAGCGCTTTTCAAATGGTATTCTGGGAAGCTCTGGGGTTCCCTTAGGGTTGCCAGGTGTGTGTTGGAAAAGACCTGGAGGCTTTGAAGGTGGAGCTAGGAGAGGGCGGGGTTTGGGGAGGGGAGGGGCCTCAGCAAGGTCCAATGCCGCAGAGCCCACCCTTCAGAGCAGCCATTTTCTCCAGGGGAGCTGATCTCTGCCAGCTGGAGATCAGTCATAAAAGTGGGAGATCTCCAGGTCCCACCTGGAGACTGGCAACTCTAAGTTCCCTAGGAGCTTATTTATTTATTTTTGGTATTTTTTTAGAAGAAAAAGACGACGACTGCAGATTTATACCCTGCCCTTCTCTCTGAATCAGAGACTCTTAGTGGCTTACAGTCTCTTATATCTTCTCCCCCCACAACAGACACCCTGTGAGGTGGGTGGGGCTGAGAGGGCTCTCCCAGCAGCTGCCCTTTCAAGGACAACCTCTGCCAGAGCTATGACTGACCCATGGCCATTCCAGCGGGTGCAAGTGGAGGAGTGGGGAATCAAACCCAGTTCTCCCAGATAAGAATCCGCACAGCCATTGAGCCATTTCTGAGCTGGTGCCTGTTTGAAGTTAGTTGAGACTACATGTCCTGTGATGAAACATTGTGAGGTTACATTAGTGTTCTATGGACGAGGTTGTTGATACTGATTAACTGTGGAGCTGTACGAAGCTCCATTTTCACCCCTCCGCAGCACCAAATGAACAAGTTCTTTCTAAGAGGAGCTCCCCGTATGTATGTCTGACCGTGAGTCCGGTTGTGCGCCCATCATCCAGCACGTCAGGCGTATCCTCTCATTTGGCCCTGATTTCCTAAGGAGCCAGCAAGAAGCCTAGCAGGCCTCTCCAGGGCCAACCTCCTACTAGAAGTGGAGATGCCTGAAAGAATCATAATACAATAATACAGTAACCTTTATTGTCATGGTATCGGACATGGCAAGGAACCAGTCCATCCCTCAAATGGCAGTTTGCAAATACATTATCACGCCTTCCGGATGCTAAATATAAACATTTTGCAACAGTTTCAATTACCAGTTGGTTTCGAGTAGACAAAAAAAGAGGTCAAGGTAGTCCCCTGTGCAAGCACCGGTCCTTTCCGACACTGGGGCGTCGTCGCTTTCACAACGTTTTCGCGGCAGACTTTTTTACGGGGTGGTTTGCCGACGCCTTCCCCAGTCGCCTCCGCTTTCCCCCCAGCAAGCTGGGGACTCATTTGACCCACCTCGGAAGGACGGAAGGCTGAGTCGACCTCGAGCCGGCGACCTGAACCCAGCTTCCGCCGGGATCGAACTCAGCTCGTGAGCAGAGCTTGGACTGCAGTTCTGCAGCTTTACCACTCTGCGCCATGGGTCTCCTTCTGAGTTAACAGCAGGAAGACAATTTTATATTTGTCAGGCTTCCCTGTTTGCTCACTCAGACAGGGGTCAATGAGTAGGGAGCCAGGGCCAGCGCGTGAGAGTCGGCAAGCTAGGTGATTGTCTACGGCACCAGCTCTGGGCGGGGGGGCAGGCGCCTCCTCCTTGCTCACACCATCCCTGAGCCTCCCGCTCATTGTTTCTTGACTCTAAAGGATCAGAGGAGCACCCCTGATCCATCAGACCTGAGTGTTTCCCTTCCCCAGCATCCTCTGGCCCCGTTCAGCCTTCCCGTGCTGCGGGAAGCTTGAGCGGGGTGAGGAGACATTTCCATGCAGGGAGAGCCAGTTTGGTGTAGTGGTTAAGTGTGCGGACTCTTATCTGGGAGAACCGGGTTTGATTCCCCACTCCTCCACCTGCAGCTGCTGGAATGGGCTTGGGTCAGCCATAGCTCTCTTATCTGGGAGAACCGGGTTTGATTCCCCACTCCTCCACTTGCACCTGCTGGAATGGCCTTGGGTCAGCCAGAGCTCTCTTATCTGGGAGAACCGGGTTGGATTCCCCACTCCTTCACTTGCAGCTGCTGGAATGGCCTTGGGTCAGCCATAGCTCTCTTATCTGGGAGAACCGGGTTTGATTCCCCACTCCTCCACTTGCACCTGCTGGAATGGCCTTGGGTCAGCCAGAGCTCTCTTATCTGGGAGAACCGGGTTGGATTCCCCACTCCTTCACTTGCAGCTGCTGGAATGGCCTTGGGTCAGCCAGAGCTCTCTTATCTGGGAGAACCGGGTTGGATTCCCCACTCCTTCACTTGCAGCTGCTGGAATGGCCTTGGGTCAGCCATAGCTCTCTTATCTGGGAGAACCGGGTTGGATTCCCCACTCCTTCACTTGCAGCTGCTGGAATGGCCTTGGGTCAGCCAGAGCTCTCTTATCTGGGAGAACCGGGTTTGATTCCCCGCTCCTCCACTTGCACCTGCTGGAATGGCCTTGGGTCAGCCAGAGCTCTCTTATCTAGGAGAACCGGGTTTGATTCCCCACTCCTCCACTTGCACCTGCTGGAATGGCCTTGGGTCAGCCAGAGCTCTCTTATCTGGGAGAACCGGGTTTGATTCCCCACTCCTCCACTTGCACCTGCTGGAATGGCCTCGGGTCAGTTAGAGCTCTCTTAACTGGGAGAACCAGGTTTGATTCCCCACTCCTCCACTTGCACCTGCTAGCATGGCCTTGGGTCAGCCATAGCTCTGGCAGAGGTTGTCCTCGAAAGGGCAGCTGTTGTGGGGGAGGAAGGGAAAGGAGATTGTGAGCCGCTCTGAGACTCTTCAGAGTGGAGGGCAGGATATAAATCCAATATCTTCATCTACCTCACAGGGTGTCTGTTGTGGGGGAGGAAGGTAAAGGAGATTGTGAGCCGCTCTGAGACTCTTCGGAGTGGACGGCGGGATATAAATCCAATATCTTCTATCTTCTTCCATGCAAACAGGGGCTAATTTGGGCTGGTGCTGGGGGCCCTCCCCCACTGGAGGTGGGGAGGCGGAGCCTGCTGGGGCAGCAAAAACCCCAGCGCTGGTCCCATATGGAGCGCAGGTCCTAGTAAAAAGTACATCTCTGGACATGTGCAATACACCTTCCAGTAACCAAACCTGCTTTTGCGGAGCAGAAGACGAAATGGAGTTACCGTTAAATGACGCCAGTGTTAACGATACTGTGTTGGCTGAAGGTCGAAGAAGCAACCGTCTTGTGAGTTGGTATCAAATCCTGCTCATAAGCGGAACAGGAATGGGAGTGTTTTTCCAGAGATCGACAAATCTTTGGAACAAATAACTGAATCAAACTGATGGGGGCCCTCCATCCTCAGATACCGAGGTTTTTTCTTGGAATATTGCCGGATGGAGGAATAAGTCCTTTGATCCGGAGTTTAGACAACTTCTTAAGGGTTCAATTTAATTTTTCTACAGAAAACCTAGGCGCCTGAAATTCCCCTGGCCCGAGCATCCAATGCAAAGCGCAGAGGTTCCTCAGCAGATTAATAAATGCGGAAGGCTTCTTTGAAAGCAGAGTTACCGATTTTTAAATGCCGTGATTCTAATCTACCGGTTCCCTACTGCATTGCTCGCTAACAGAGTCTCCTCTTCTTCCCACCTCTCTCCAGATGGATCCGGTGCAGAAAGCGGTGATCAACCACACATTCGGCGTGCCCAACCCGCTCAAGAAGAAGCAGTTCATCTCCTGTAATATTTGCCATCTCAGATTCAACTCTGCGGTAAGAAGGGTCCCGCTAGGCAATATAGGCATTCGCCTAGGGCGCCGGCCTTGGGGGGGACACCGAATTGGGCCCCCCCCCACGTGACCAGGCCTTGTTTTTTTTAAGGCATATGGCAAGCACTCTGGCTCAAAAAGAGCCCTGCAAGTGAAGGAGTGCCTTGCTTACTTGGCCCCGCTCTTGTTCAAGTAAGCAAGGCACTCCTTCACTTGCACCTGCGAGCATGGCCTTGGGTCAGCCAGAGCTCTGGCAGAGGTGTCCTTGAAAGGGCAGCTGCTGTGAGAGCCCTCTCCAGCCCCACCCACCTCACAGGGCGTCTGTTGTGGGGGAGGAAGGGAAAGGAGATTGTGAGCCACAACAGACACCCTGTGAGGTAGATGAAGATATTGGATTTATATCCCGCCCTCCACTCCGAAGAGTCTCAGAGCGGCTCACAATCTCCTTTCCCTTCCTCCCCCACAACAGGCACCCTGTGAGGTAGATGAAGATATTGGATTTATATCCCGCCCTCCACTCCGAAGAGTCTCAGAGCGGCTCACAATCTCCTTTCCCTTCCTCCCCCACAACAGGCACCCTGTGAGGTAGATGAAGATATTGGATTTATATCCCGCCCTCCACTCCGAAGAGTCTCAGAGCGGCTCACAATCTCCTTTCCCTTCCTCCCCCACAACAGACACCCTGTGAGGTGGGTGGGGCTGGAGAGGGCTCTCACAGCAGCTGCCCTTTCAAGGACAACCTCTGCCAGAGCTATGGCTGACCCAAGGCCATTCCAGCAGGCGCAAGTGGAGGAGTGGGGAATCATACCCGGTTCTCCCACACACTTTTTTGGTTTTGTATTTTATCTTATATCCTGTCTTTTATATACTTTTATACTTCATATAATTCTGCACTGTCTAAAAGCCTATAAACTGTGTAGATTTACCTGTTAATAAATGGAATAAAGTGGACTTCCTGCTGATCTGGGTCAAGTAGTTATGTCACTACAATCCAAGAAGGATATAGACAAGCTGGAAAGGGTCCAGAGAAGGGCAACGAAGATGGTGAGGGGTCTGGAGACCAAGTCCTGTGAAGAAGAAGAACTGCAGATTTATACCCCCCCCCTTCTCTCTGAATCAGTCTCAGAGTGGCTTACAATCTCCCATATCTTCTCCCCCCACACCAGACACCCTGTGAGGTGGGTGGGGCTGAGAGGGCTCTCACAGCAGCTGCCTTTTCAAGGACAACCTCTGCCAGAACTATGGCTCACCCACAGCCATTCCAGCAGGTGCAAGTGGAGGAGTGGGGAATCATACCTGGTTCTCCCAGATAAGAGTCCACACACTTAACCACTACACCAAACTGGCTCTCTGAAGAGAGAGTTGAAGTTTCAATGAAGAAAGAAACTGAAGAAAGGTTGAAGGAGCTGGGCATGTTTAGCCTGGAGAGGAGGCAACCGAGAGGTGATATAATCAAGTATTTGAAGGGCTGTCATCTAGGGTGGTGTGGAGTTGTTTTCTGTTGTTCCAGAAAATCAGCCCAGAACCAATGGGTTAAAAATTAAATCAAAAGAGTTTTTGGCTAAGTATTAGGAAGAACTTCCAGACAGAGCCATTCTTCAGCGGAATAGGCTTCCTCGTGAGGTGGTGGGCTCTCCTTCTTTGAAGGTTTTTAAACAGAGGCTAAATGGCCGCCTGACAGCAGTGCTCAATTTGTGACCGTGAGAGGGAGGGGAGGAAGAGCTATTTATGATTTTCCTGCATTGTGCAAGAGGTTGAACTAGATGACCCTGGAGGTTCCATCCAACTCTTATGATTCTAGGTGGTGGCGCTTGCATTGGGTAGCAACTAATGTTTCCCCTAAGCTGAGTTAGTGTGAGCTAGCTCACAGTTTTTTAGCCTCTGGCTCACACAGTGTTGTCTCGGCTCACAAAATATAGCCACAGAGCAAACTAGTTTCTTCAGCAGCTCACAACTTTTATGCCAGTAGTTCACAAAGTAGCATTTTTGCTCACAAGACTCCACAGCTTAGAGAGGGAGTATTGGTAGCAGCCAATAGGGTCAGCGGGAGGAACGGTGGCTCAGTGGTAGAGTATCTGCTTGGTAAGCAGAAGGTCCCAGGTTCAATCCCCGGCATCTCCAACTAAAAAGGGTCCAGGCAAGTAGGCGTGAAAGACCTCAGCTGGAGACCCTGGAGAGCCACTGCTGGTCAGGGAAGGGACAGTGGCTCAGTGGTAGAGCATGTGCTCGGTAAGCAGAAGGTCCCAGGTTCAATCCCCGGCATCTCCAACTAAAAAGGGTCCAGGCAAGTAAGTATGAAAAACCTCAGCTGGAGACCCTGGAGAGCCACTGCTGGTCAGAGAAGGGACAGTGGCTCAGTGGTAGAGCATGTGCTCGGTAAGCAGAAGGTCCCAGGTTCAATCCCCGGCATCTCCAACTAAAAAGGGTCCAGGCAAGTAAGTATGAAAAACCTCAGCTGGAGACCCTGGAGAGCCACTGCTGGTCAGGGAAGTGACAGTGGCTCAGTGGTAGAGCATGTGCTCAGTAAGCAGAAGGTCCCAGGTTCAATCCCCGGCATCTCCAACTAAAAAGGGTCCAGGCAAGTAAGTATGAAAAACCTCAGCTGGAGACCCTGGAGAGCCACTGCTGGTCAGGGAAGGGACAGTGGCTCAGTGGTAGAGCATGTGCTCAGTAAGCAGAAGGTCCCAGGTTCAATCCCCGGCATCTCCAACTAAAAAGGGTCCAGGCAAGTAAGTATGAAAAACCTCAGCTGGAGACCCTGGAGAGCCACTGCCTGTCAGGGACGGGACGGTGGCTCAGTGGTAGAGCATGTGCTCAGTAAGCAGAAGGTCCCAGGTTCAATCCCCGGCATCTCCAACTAAAAAGGGTCCAGGCAAGTAAGTATGAAAAACCTCAGCTGGAAACCCTGGAGAGCTGCTGCCAGTCTGAGTAGACAAGACTGACTTTGATGGACTGAGAGTCTGATTCAGTATAAGGCAGCTTCATATGCTCCACCACAACTAAAAAGGCCCCGCTTTGCATCATAATCGGTCTTCCCAATAATAATTATACATATAGTGCTTTTGACCACCGTAAGTGCCTCTCGTGTTACTTTATGTTCCCAAACCCTGTGATTCCAGTAGTGTTAGCACCACCTGTACTGCCGATAACGGGACTGGCAGCTAGTACCTTACCTAGGGAGAGTTTATGGCAGAGCACTATTCAGGGATGCCATTCTGCATAGCACAGTCTTTTAACCGCTACGGCTCTGCCAGCTTTCAAAAGGGGTCTGTGAGCAGCAAGCAGGTTTATATGGAGTGGGTGGCTTTCTGTCAGTCCAGACGGAGAAAACGTATTAAGAAAAGCTGAAGGAACTTGAGGCCTGCGTTTGGCTTAGAGAACATGTTTGGCAGGTGTCAAACCGGCAAGGAGGCAGAGGGCCCTGTAATTGTTGCCATCTGTACAAGCCTTGAAAGAATAGGTTTCAGTTACAAGGAGAACTTGGCAATGGAGGGGAAGGGAGGAGGGTTTTTTTTTTCCTCGCTTGTCCCACTTCTGCCACTATGAGAACAAGGGCTTTTTGTGCCGTTCTGTGTTCTGCTGCTGCCATTTACCCATTACCCCAGACACACGTAATACAACTGTCCATCAGTATATCTGTTTTGAATTGTGCCATAGAGGATATGTTTGACAGCTGTCAAATGGGCAGACTATGCTGGTGTTTCTCTACAACCTGAAGGAAGTCACAGGGTTGCAGATAAATCCGAAATCTTAAAAAAAAAAAAATCAGTGGACTGAGACTCCAAAATGAACAGAATCAACACGTGTAGCTTTAAGAAAAGAATGCCCACTGAACTCTCAGTGGCTGTTGGGCGTTGTTAGGCAACTACAACAATATTGCCAAACTTCCAAGGTTTAGTTCCTGTAAACCAAAGCCATTGGAAGGGGAATGGAATGGGATGTACACGCATAAGAACACAAGAACATAAGAGAAGCCATGTTGGATTAGGCCAATGGCCCATCCAGCCCAACACTCTGCGTCACACAGTGGCCAAAAACCCCAAGTACCATCAGGAGGTCCACCAGTGGCGCAGGACACTAGAAGCCCTCCCACTGTGCCCCCCCAAGCACCAAGAATACAGAGCATCACTGCCCCAGACAGTGTTCCAACAATAGGCTGCAGCTAATAGCCACTGATGGACCTCTGCTCCATATGTTAATCCAATTCCCCTCTTGAAGCTGTCTATGCTTGTAGCTGCCGCCACCTCCTGTGGCAGTGAATTCCACGTATTAATCAGCCTTTGGGTGCAGAAGGACTTCCTTTTATCCGTTCTAACCCGACTGCTCAGCAATTTAATTGAATGCCCACGAGTTCTTGTATTGTGAGAAAGGAAGAAAAGTACATCTTTCTCTACCTTCTCTGTCCCATGCATAATCTTGTAAACCTCTATCATGTCAACCCTCAGTCGACGCTTTTCCAAGCTCAAGGGAAATGCATGGGGCCATTCAGACACGCACTTCCAATCTGGGACTTCTTGTGGACTGAGCCTTTGCAGCAGAGATCACAACACGGTGCGTGGGATTTTCCCATAAAGTAATGAGACCTTTGTTTTAAAAGGACTGTGTTTTTATAAATGTCAGTGAATAGTCTGAAGGTAGGAAAGGAAGAAAATTTAAGAGGCAGTTGGCAGTCAAAATGTTTGGCAAGTCAAAATTTAAATATCTAGTTTGCTAAGTCCTAAATCAACCATTACTAAAATCTTTGGTTAATTAAGATGCCATATTAAGTCCCCTTTCATATAGCCTTTCAGGGGTTTTTTTGTAGCGGGAACTCCCTTGCATTTTAGGCCACACCCCCCTGATGTAGCCAATCCTCCAAGAGCTTAAAAGACTCTTCTGACAGGGCCTACTGTAAGCTGCAGGAGGATTGGCTGCATCAGGGGTGTGTGGCCTAATATGCAAAGGAGTTCTTGCTACAAAAAAAAGCCCTGCAGCCTTTGTAATCCATTTTAGTAGCAAGATTTTTGGTGTCAGTTCAGACACAACTTGTTTTAGCGGTTGGCTGCTAACAGATTTTACTTACCTGTTCACACAAAGCCGTTTGTGTCCTGTTGGCAAAGCAGGGCTGAGATGGTTTTGAGAGAAACAGCTTTCTTCCATTTGCACCTCTTTGTTGCACTTCTGAATCGCTGGAGTGTGGTGTTTAAAATGTCTGTAGCACTATCTACAATGCTGCTTTCCCGCACCCTTTTCCACCATGCAATCTTCCTCGCCCTTTCCCCCCTGAACATTACCTGCAGTCAAGCGCTATAGTGCTAAACCAATATAGCACTTAAGTGTTATAGCAGCACTATTGAGATGCCTTGAGTCCATTGAGAGACTCCATTGCTTTAGTGCTATAGCATTCAACTTAGAACAGTCGAAGGGGGGAAGGGGAGTGGATGATGGTGGAAAGGGCGGAGGGGGGGGGCGGTTGGCATAGTTTGAAACAGCCATAGCGCTTCAAAGATGGCTCATAAATGGGATGAAATTTGCTGTGTGAAACCCCTGCCCTTATATCGCTTTACTCAGAACCAGGCCAACAATGGGTAACACCCGGTTTAGAAAGGTAACATGAAAGAGGCCTATATCTCACGGCTAGTCCATGAAAGAGTTGGGTGGGTGTATTTCTCTGAAGAAGGTGAGAGAAGGACAGTTAAATGAGAGATGGAAAAAGATAATGCAGAGAGCAGGCTTGGGTGAGGGGCTTGCTGGAGCCAAAGAGTCAACAGGTCTGTAGAGGGACTTTGGAAGAGACAGTGGGGAGGCCCCATGACGACAACCAGGGACAGTTTGGTGTAGTGGTTAAGTGTGCAGACTCTTACCTGGGAGAACCAGGTTTGATTCCCCAGTCCTCCACTTGCAGCTGCTGGAATGGCCATGGGTCAGCCATAGCTTCTTGCAGAGTTGTCCTTGAAAGGGCAGCTTCTGGGAGAGCTCCCTCAGCCCCACCCACTCACAGGGTGTTTGTTGAGGGGGAGGAAGGTAAAGGAGATTGTGAGCTGCTTTGAGATTCGCAGTGGAGAGCAGAATATAAACCCAATATGTAGTACATAAACATCTAGTTTCTTTAAATGAAACTAAGTCCTCAGGGCCAGATGAATTGCATCCAAGGGTTCTAAAAGAGCCTGCAGATATAATTTCTGAGCCTCTGGCTATTATTTTTGAGAATTCTTGGAGAACAGTTGAGGTGCCGGAAGACTGGAGGCGGGCGAATGTTGTTCCCATCTTCAAGAAGGGGAAAAAAGACGATCTGGGTAACTACCGAACCATCAGCTTGGCGTCTATACCTGGAAAGGTTTTAGAACAAATCATCAAACAGTCGGTCCTGGAACATTTAGAAAGAATGGATGTGATTACAAAGAGCCAGCATGGGTTTCTCAAGAACAAGTCATGTCAAACTAACCTGATCTCTTTTTTTGAGAAAGTGACTACCTTGCTGGATCAGGGGAATGCTGTAAATGAATTTTAACAGGGATAAATGTAAAGTTCTGTATTTCGGTAGAAAAAATCCCATGCATGGTTATAGGATGGGGGAGACTTGTCTTAGCTGTAGTATGTGCGAAAAAGATCTAGGGGTCTTAGTGGATCATACGCTGAACATGAGTCAACAGTGTGATGCGGTGGCTAAAAAGGCAAATGCAATTTTGGACTGTATCAACAGAAGTCTAGTGTCCAGATCACGTGATGTGATGGTATCGCTTTACTCTGCTCTGGTAAGACCTCACCTGGAGTATTGTGTTCAGTTTTGGGCACCAAAACTGAACACAAGAAGGATATAGACAAGCTGGAACAGGTCCAGAGGAGGGCGACGAAGATGGTGAAGGGTCTGGAGACCAAGTCCCATTAGGAAAGGTTGAAGCAGCTGGGGATGTTTAGCCTGGAGAGGAGGCAGCTGAGAGGTGATAGGATCACCATCTTCAAGTACTTGAAGGGCTGTCATCTAGAGGATGGTATGGAATTGTTTTCTGTGGGCCCAGAAGGTAGGACCAGAACCAATGGGTTGAAATTAAATCAAAAGAGTTTCTGACTCAACATTAGGAAGAACTTCTTGACTGTTAGAGCAATTCCTCAGTGGAAGAGGCTTCCTCAGGAGGTGGTGGGCTCTCCTTCCTTTGAGGTTTTTAAACAGAGGCTAGATGGCCATCTGACAGCGATGAAGATCCTGTGAATTTGAGGTTGGTATTTGTGAGTTTCCTGCATTGTGCAGGGGGTTGGACTAGATGAAACTGGAGGTCCCTTCCAACTCTATGATTCTCCTCCTCCTCTTCTTCTTCTTCTTTCTTCTCCTTCTCCTTCTTCTTTGTCAAAGCAATAAGGAGGAAGAGCACAGGAGAATCGTAGGTCATAGTGACAGAAGGAGAGAAAGATTAAGGGGGTGAAGGGAGAAATTATATTATAACTACAGTCTGAAGAGTGCATATTCTTAGTGGTAAAGGTAGGCTTACAAGGGGAAATTTGACCTGTGTTATGACTGCAGTCCTATACCTTATATACCTAATTCCCATCTTGGGGAGGGAGGGAGGGGGGGCCCGTTGTCATGTGATTGTTCTTGGAGTCAAATAAAATTATCTTATTTACTAGTTTCGGGCTTCAGGAAACTTACTTCCTTGGCTAATATTTGTTTGGATCAAAGCTGTGACCTGAGATTGTGTCGATGTCCTAATTAGTTCAATAACAATGACTGGATATTTGCTTACCGACAGTCCTCAGATTCAGTGGGAGCTCACAGGAGCACAGCTCCTGAACTTTTCTGAGAGTTCCATCTCCTCCTTCTGAGAGTTCCACCTCCTTGTCCATTCAATAGTATGTGGAGCTCAGGTGGTGGATCAGCTCCACCACCTATTTTTCTACAAAACGACCCCTGCTTACAGATGTAGCGAGACTCAGAAGATGAGATTTTGCGCTCTACGATTACCTCAGTGGGGCGTTGCACTCTGACAATGGGTTCGGCATTGTCTCAAAATCAGGACACAGCAGACCTCATTTTGGGCAGGAGCTCACAGGAGTGGAGCTCTGGAACCTCTAAATTGTATTGTGCTCTTTCTTTCTTAACACCTCCCCCCCAAATGCTTATGGCCTCCATTGTTCAACCCCCTTGTGAGGATTTTGCCGAAATCTTAAGATTTGACAAATTTTCTAATATTCCCCCCCCCTCAAAAATGGGAAAAAAACCCCAAAACATCTAAAGCAAACAGATGGAAATCTTCCTCATGCCACTGTGGCCACATAGGAGAAAGTAATTTTAAAAGTATGATGGGAGTGAAATTTTATTAGGACAATTATAACTCAAGAAGCATTTTAAGGTAGATGCTGAGCTGATATAATTTGAGTACACAATTGTTGCCTGTGTGCCATCTTAGTCGAGTTCTAAGGTCCTCATTCCACATGTTTATTTGAGGTGGGCTTTTGTCTTGCCAGTGTTGTGATACGAGTCTTTTAGCTGTAGGCTTGGAGGGTCCATTTTAGTTGACAGGGCTTTTTTTGTAGCAGGAACTCCTTTGAATATTAGGCCACACACCTCTTATGTAGCCAATCCTCCAAGAGCTTACAGGGCCTACTATAATCTCTTGGAGGATTGGCTACATCGGAGGGGTGTGGCCTAATATGCAAAGGAATTCCTGCTACCAAAAAAAGCCTCGGTTGACCGTCAATTAGCCTCCAAGAGATGGGCAGATATTTCAAAGTAGGTAAGAACCCTCAGACATTGCGGAAGCTTTTTAACATCAATGGAGAAGACAGGCCGTGTTCCTTGATTCCTTCACAGACTCATGGATCAGGCTCCCTCACTTGCCCGAGCAATGAGGAGGTCTGGCTTTTTGCATAGTATAAATCAGCTTTTGTCTTGCTTCTCTCTTGCATTTTCCACACCCTCATCTTGGCCTTCAGAAGACACCCTCCGCAACGTTTGCCCCCTGCTGCATTTCTGTCTACTCTTTCTGGTTTCTTCCTTTCGCCCTTTTTCTCTCCCCTCCCCACCCCCCTTTTTTGCCATAAGCTTCCCATTTCTGACTCCCCCCACCCCACACGCACACACACACACACACAGCGCTCACCCATATAATTCAATTCCTGGCATTTCCTCACCGCCTGGCAAGGCAGAGATAAGGCATGTCGCCCCTGATTAAATGCAAGCCATTACTTGTTTCAAAAGGAGCTTTCGGGCAAAAAAGAGAGAGAGAGAGAGAAAGAAAGAAAAATGTACATTTTCCAGGGAAGAAAAGTTCAGCGAACAGCTTTGCCGTACAAAGTAAAATAATATAACTAAATATATTCACTGTAGGTTGAGGGGGAGGGTGTTTGAGGAGAAGGACGAGTCGACGATTGTCACTTTCCGGGATGCGTGTCTAACATGCGGTGTGCGTTCCCAGGCGTGCGTGCCGGAGAAGGGGAGAGCGTCTGCCTCCTTTGCTTTATCCTTCCCCTGACAAGGATGACTAAATGAAGGGTGTGCTGGTGTCCCCAGCCTGCTCCTTGCTGATAAAAAAAAGCCCACAGAATAAATACCAAGTGGCCCATTCCCCTGGAACGCTTGTGTACTTATCAGTCAGAGACAAGGTCCCCACCACCACCTTTGTTGCTAGAAAGAATGACTCTGCGGCAAATTCATGGAAACTGCCATCTGCCCTGAATTCAAATGAGAGTAACTTGGTGGAAATGAGCAAGAGTCCAGCAGCACCTTAAAGACTAACAAAATTTGTGGCAGGGGAGGAGTTTTTGTGAGTCCCTACTCTCGTCTTCAGACACAGCTAGAATGTGAGTCCTCCTGCCCTATATTTTGGAGGTTGGAGTGATTTCAGATGACAGTAGCCGGCTTAATTGGATTAGGTGTGATATGTAGAGGGGCAATAGGCATGGTCGGTAATGGGACAGGAAACCAAGGTCTCGATTCAGTCCCGGAGGATGCATTGTCTTGAGCTTCATTGTCAGTGGCGATTCAGCAGTCTCTCTTTCTAATCACCCTTTGAAATTCCTTCGTAAGAGAACTGCTTGTCTTAGGTCAGCAACTGAACATCCTGGAAGGTTAAAGCGTTCCCCCCCACACACTGGTTTTTGAATGTTGTGGTTTCTCAGTAGCTCAAGGGTTTGCCTTCTTCACCCAAAGGGTGATTAACATGTGGAATTCACTGCCACAGGAGGTGGTGGCGGCACAAGCATAGCCACCTTCAAGAGGGGTTTAGATAAAAATATGGAGCAGAGGTCCATCAGTGGCTATTAGCCACAGTGTGTGTGTATGTATAAAAATTTTTGCCACTGTGTGACACAGAGTGTTGGACTGAATGGGCCATTGGCCTGATCCAACATGGCTTCTCTTATGCTCTTATGTCTTAGTTTGCATAGTGCTTGAGAGGGTGAGTTCAGGCCCTTGCTGGATGGATGACCCCACCTATGGGGATGTTTCTAGCACTTGAGGAGAGTTCCTGTCACCACATTTTTTGTCCCACGTTCCTGAAATCTTGGTTGATTTCATCCTTGCAGCATTCAAACCGTGTCCCTTTGTGTGAACCTGCCAATGTGGTCTAGGCGCTCACCAGTATTCTTTTTTAACAAAAAAAAAATTATTGCCACAGAGTGCATGAGTGCATGGCTAATAAAAATGAAAGGGGCGGGGGGGCGGGGGAAAGAAACCCAAACTGCTCTAAGGGGATGGGGTGCAAAATGTGTCTTCCTTTCCTTTTTGCCTTTCCTTTTGTACTCTTGTACAGTCACACAGTCGAGTCCAACTCTTTGCGACCCCATGGACAAAGTCATGCCAGGCCCTCCTGTCTTCCACCATCTCCGAAGTCTGCTCAAATTCGTGGTTGTTACATCAGTAACGCTGTCCAGCCATCTCATCTTTTGCCCTCCCCTTCTTCTTTTGCCCTCTGTCTTTCCCAGCATCAGGGTCTTCTCCAGGGAGTGCTCCCTTCTCATTGGGTGGCCAAAGTATTTGAGCTTCAGCTTCTGACCTTCCAGGGAACAGTCTGGGTTGATTTCCCTTAGGACTGACTGATCTGATTTTCTTGCAGTCCAAGGGGCTCTCAAGATTCTTCTCCAGCATCAGAGCTCAAAAGCATCTATTCTTCTGCGCTTGGCCTTCCTTATGGTCCAGCTCTCACAGCCATACATGACTACTGGGAATACCATCGCTTTGACTATGCGGACTTTTGTTGGCAGGGTGATGTCTCTACTTTTTATTATACTGCCCAGGTTCGCCATAGCTGTCCCTCCCAAGGAGCAAACGTCTTTTAATTTCGTGGCTACAGTCACCATCTTGTACTCTTAGGCTTACTGATTCATGACTCTTGAGCAGCAAAAGACACTGCTTTCCTATTTTTTTGTTGCCAGGACCAAAAGGACAGAAACAAATTTTGCAATTCCTAGAGCGATCTTAGGATCCTTATAACTGAGCAAAAGAGCCAGGTTTTCCAGAGTATGGGGGAACGACGATTGGTTGAATAAAGGCTTAATATAGTAATCCCTCATAATCTCAAAAAATCTGCTCTTTTCTACCCTAGAAATGGTTGTCTGTATTTACCCTAGAAAGCAGCTCCATGGCTCAGAGTGGTAAAGCTGCAGTACTAAAGCCTGAGCTCTCTGCTCAAGACCTGAATTAGATCCTGGCAGAAGCTGGTTCAGGTAGCCGGCTCGAGGTTGACTCAGCCTTCCATCCTTCTGAGGTCAGTAAAATTAGTCCCCAGCTTGCTGGGGGGAAAGGATAGATGACTGGGGAAGGCAATGGCAAACCACCCTGGAAAAAGTCTGCCGTGAAAATGTCGTGATGCGACATCACCCCAGAGTCAGAAATGACTGGTGCTTGCACAGGGGACTACCTTTACCCTAGAAATGGAAGCTGGAAGAAAAAGTCTTCCCAGTGGCAAAGGACATCCTACAACAGCATAGGGTTGCCAAGTCCAACTCAGGAAATATCTGGGGACTTTGGGGTGGGGACAGGAGCAAGGTTGTGACAAGCACAATTGAACTCCATAGGGAGTTCTGGCCATCGCATTTAAAGGGACTGTACTTCTTTTAAATGCCTTCCCTTTATTCAAATGATGGAGGATGGAGGCACCTTCTTTTATGGGGCTCATAGGATTGGACCCCCTGCTCCAATCTTTTTGAAACATGGGAGGTGTTTTGAGGAGAGATACTGAATGCCACCCTGAAAATTTGGTGCCTCTACCTCAAAAAACTGCCCTCCCAGGTACCCACTGATCAATTCTCCATTATACCCTTTGGCGACCGGTCTCCATAGGGTATATTGAAGTGCCCAGCACACTTTCTGATAATCCTAAAGTGGGGGAGGGCCTCCTCACCATGGGATCCCCTGCCCCCAACCGGGATTAGCACCCCATACAGCAGCAGGAAGGTAAAAGAGAAGAAGAAGAAGAGATTGGATTTATATCCCGCCCTCCACTCCGAAGAGTCTCAGAGCGGCTCACAATCTCCTTTCCCTTCCTCCCCCACAACAGACGCCCTGTGAGGTAGATGAAGGTATTGGATTTATATCCCGCCCTCCACGCCAAAGAGTCTCAGAGAGGCTCACAATCTCCTTTCCCTTCCTCCCCCACAACAGACACCCTGTGAGGTAGATGAAGATATTGGGATTTATATCCCGCCCTCCACTCCGAAGAGTCTCAGAGCGGCTCACAATCTCCTTTCCCTTCCTCTCCCACAACAGACACCCTGTGAGGTAGATGAAGATATTGGATTTATATCCCGCCCACCACTCCGAAGAGCGGCTCACAATCTCCTTTCCCTTCCTCCCCCACAACAGACACCCTGTGAGGTGGGTGGGGCTGAGAGAGCTCTCACAGCAGCTGCCCTTTCAAGGACAGAGTCTCAGAGCAGCCTACAATCTCCTTTCCCTTCCTCCCCCACAACAGACACCCTGTGAGGTGGGTGGGGCTGGAGAGGGCTCTCACAGCAGCTGCCCTTTCGAGGACAACCTCTGCCAGAGCTATGGCTGACCCAAGGCCATTCCAGCAGGTGCAAGTGGAGGAGTGGGGAATCAAACCCGCTTCTCCCAGATAAGACTCCGCATACTTAACCACTACACCAAACTGGCTCAGGGATCAGAAGTCTTCAAACCCATAATCAGGGCTCCTGTTCTAGCTTTCCTTCAGTCTCTCTGCTAGGAACAACCTTCGCCCTGCACCTTCCCCTGCATTGCTCACCGGTGATCTGGATCTTTGTGTCTCTCTCAGAATCAAGCGGAAGCACATTACAGAGGCCACAAGCACGCCCGGAGACTCAAAGCCATCGAAGCAGCGAAAAACAAGCAGAAGGTGTCTGAGAGCCGCAGCAGCCAAGAAAAATCAGCTGACTTAGATGCTGCACTGGACCTCGCCGGAGACACCACCAGCAACTCAGGTTAGCGGGGAAGAGCCCATGATCTAAGCAGTCAGGATAGAAAGGATAAAAGGAAGTGCTTCTTCACCCAAAGGGTAAAGGGACAGTGGCTGTGACGGTGGTATTGGGGAGGGACGGTGGCTCAGTGGTAGCAGAAGGACCCAGGTTCAATCCCCGGCATCTCCAACTAAAAAGGGTCCAGGCAAGTAGGCGTGAAAAATCTCAGCTGGAGACCCTGGAGAACCGCTACCGTTCTGAGTAGATAAGACTGACTTTGATGGACCCAGGGTCTGATTCAGTAGAAGGCAGCTTCATATGTTCATTAACACGTGGAATTCACTGCCTCAGGAGGTGATGGCGGCTACAAGCATAGACAACTTCAAGAGGGGATTGGATCAACATATAGAGCAGAGGACCATCAGTGGCTGTTAACTACAGTGTATTGATGGAACTCTGGAACAGTGGGAGGACTTCTAGTGTCCTGGCCCCACTGATGGACCTCCTGATAGCACAGAGTGTTGGACTGGATGGGCCATTGGTCTGATCCAACATGGCTTCTCTTATGTCCAGGTAGGTGTTTGGGAAAGGGGAGGAAGAAAAGGTTGGAGGAAGTGAAGAGAGAAGGTGGGCAGACGTGCAGAACAAAGGGTAGATGCAGGGACCAGCTACCCATACAGTGAGGATCCCCCATTTCCCTGTAATTGTCACAGCAAGTGCAGTAGCTCAGTTCATACTGGCAATGGAGCATGCGTATGTGAGTTTTATGCAGGTTTTCCTCTGTCAGCTGACATTTTAAGAAGGACTCCTTTAAGCGATGGAAAGTTAGTCCAAGTGACTATTTGTTAATTTATTTATTTATTTATTTATTTATTTATTTATTTATATTGGGATTTATACCCCGCCCTTCGCACCGAAGTGTCTCAGGGCGGCTTACAACATGATAATTCAAATACTACAATTTAAAACACTTACAAGTAAAATTAAAACCATAAATTAATAAAAGCAAGATAGATAAAAACCGGCGGTCTACAGATGCATTTTGTTCCATCCAAAAGATTTCCTTGTCAGTCAGTATTATAGGCCTGCCGGAAGAGGGCTGTCTTACAGGCCCTGCGGAACTGCCCTAGGTCCCGCAGGGCCCGCACCTCCTCCGGCAGATAAAAGAGAACACAGGCTGTGGTAAATCAAATGCAAGACTGTGATCAGGCAGGCAAAAAGGGAATATGAGGAGCATATTGCAAAAAACATAAAGACCAACAATAAAAATTTCTTCAAATATATTAGAAGCAGGAAACCAGCCAGGGAGGCAGTGGGGCCCTTGGATGACCAAGGGGTCAAAGGATTACTGAAGGAGGATAGGGAAATGGCTGAGAAGCTGAATTCATTTTTTGCCTCAGTCTTCACTGTGGAAGATGAGAAGTGTTTGCCCGCCCCAGAACCGCTAATTTTGGAAGGGGTGTTGAAAGACCTGAGTCAGATTGAGGTGACAAGAGAGGAGGTCCTACAACTGATTGATGGAATTAAAAACTAGTAAGTCACCAGGTCCAGATGGCACACATCCAAGAGTTCTGAAAGAACTCAAAGTTGAACTTGTGGATCTCCTGACAAAAATATGTAATCTTTAATTGAAATCTGCCTCCGTTCCTGAGGACTGGAAGGTAGCAAATGTCACCCCCATCTTTCAAAAGGGTTCCAGAGGAGATCCGGGAAATTACGGGCTAGTCAGTCTGACTTCAATACTGGAAAAGTTGGTAGAAACCATTATCAAGGACAGAATGAGTAGGCACATTGATGAACACGAGTTATTGAGGAAGACTCAGCATGGGTTCTGTAAGGGAAGATCTTGCCTCACTAACCTGTTACATTTCTTTGAGGGGGTGAACAAACATGTGGACAAAGGAGGCCCAATAGATGTTGTTTACCTTGACTTCCAGAAAGCTTTTGATAAAGTTCCTTATCAAAGGCTCCTTAGTAAGCTCGAGAGTAATGGAGTAAAAGGACAGGTCCTCTTGTGGATCAAAAACTGGCTAATTAATAGGAAGCAGAGAGTGAGTATAAATGGGCAGTCTTCGCAGTGGAGGACGGTAAGCAGTGGGGTGCCGCAGGGCTCAGTACTGGGTCCCATGCTCTTTAGCTTGTTCATAAATGATTTGGATTTGGGAGTAAGCAGTGAAGTGGCCAAGTTTGCAGATGACACTAAATTGTTCAGGGTGGTGAGAACCAGAGAGGATTGTGAAGCACTCCAAAGGGATCTGTTGAGGCTGGGTGAGTGGGCGTCAACGTGGCAGATGAGGTTCAATGTGGCCAAGTGCAAAGTAATGCACATTGGGGCTAAGAATCCCAGCTACAAATACAAGTTGATGGGGTGTGAACTGGCAGAGACTGACCAAGAGAGAGATCTTGGGGTCATGGTAGATAAGTCACTGAAAATGTCAAGACAGTGTGCGATTGCAATAAGAAAGGCCAACGTCATGCTGGGAATTATTAGGAAGGGCATTGAAAACAAATCAGCCAGTATCATAATGCCCCTGTATAAATCGATGGTGCGGTCTCATTTGGAATACTGTGTACAATTCTGGTCACCGCACCTCAAAAAGAATATTATAGCATTGGAGAAAGTCCAGAAAAGGGCAACTAGAATGATTAAAGGGTCAGAACACTTTCCCCATGAAGAAAGGTTAAAACGCTTGGGGCTCTTTAGCTTGGAGAAACGTCGACTGCGGGGTGACATGATAGAGGTTTACAAGATTATGCATGAGATGGAGAAAGTAGAGAAAGAAGTCCTTTTCTCCCTTTCAAACAATACAAGAACTTGTGGGCATTCGATGAAATTGCTGAGCAGTCAGGTTAAAACGGATAAAAGGAAGTACTTCTTCACCCAAAGGGTGATTAACATGTGGAATTCACTGCCACAGGAGGTGACAGCGGCTACAAGCATAGCCAGCTTCAAGAGGGGATTGGATAAAAATATGGAGCAGAGGTCTATCAGTGGCTCTTAGCCACAGTATATATGTATGTGTGTGTGTGGTGTGTATGTGTGTGTGTGTATATACACATACACACACATATATTGGCCACTGTGTGACACAGAGTGTTGGACTGGATGGGCCATTGGCCTGATCCGACACGGCTTCTCTTTTGTTCTTATGGTCTTATTTTCCTCATACCGGGAGGCTTTAAAAAAAACGCACAATCAGGACTTGCTGTTGCACTACAGCCCAGCAACGTTATAATTATCTGTTGCCATTATCTACTCCAGGGGTGGCCAACTTGTGGCCCGGGAGCAACATGTGGCTGCTTCACACATATTGTGTGGCTCTTGAAGCCCCCACCACCCCATTGGCTGGCTTGGAGAAGAAGAAGATGATATTGGATTTATATCCTGCCCTATACTGTGTATCTCAGAGCGGCTCACAATCTCCTTTACCTTCCTCCCCCACAGCAGACACCCTGTGTGGTGGGTGGGGCTGAGAGAGCTCTTACAGCAGCTGCCCTTTCAAGGACAACTCCTGCGAGAGCTGCGGCTGACCCAAGGCCATTCCAGCAGCTGCAAGTGGAGGAGTGGGGAATCAAACCTGGTTCACCCAGATAAGAGTCCACACACTTCACCACTACACCAAACTGGTATTTAAATCACTTCCCCAAACCAAGCCAGATTGCAGCTTTGGAGAATGCATTTAAAGTTGCTTTCTTTCTACCTCCTTCCTACACTCCATCTATTTCCTTCCTTCCTTCCTTCCTTCCTTCCTTCCTTCCTTCCTTCCTTCCTTCCTTCCTTCCTTCCTTCCTTCCTTCCTTCCTTCCTTCCTTCCTCCCTCCCTCCCTCCCTCCCTCCCTTCCCTTCCCTTCCCTTCCCTTGCTTTCCTTCCCTTCCCTTCCCTTCCTTTCCTTCCTTCCTTCCTTCCTTCCTTCCTTCCTTCCTTCCTTCCTTCCTTCCTTCCTCCCTCCCTCCCTTCCCTTCCCTTCCCTTGCTTCCCTTCCCTTCCTTTCTTTCCTTCCTTCCTTCCTTCCTCCCTCCCTCCCTCCCTCCCTTCCTCCCTCCCTCCCTCCCTCCCTCCCTTCCCTTTCCTTCCCTTCCCTTCCCTTGCTTTCCTTCCCTTCCTTTCCTTCCTTCCTTCCTTCCTTCCTTCCTTCCTTCCTTCCTTCCTTCCTTCCTTCCTTCCTTCCTTCCTTCCTTCCTCCCTCCCTCCCTCCCTCCCTCCCTCCCTCCCTTCCCTTCCCTTCCCTTGCTTCCCTTCCCTTCCTTCCTTCCTTCCTTCCTTCCTTCCTTCCTTCCTTCCTTCCTTCCTTCCTTCCTTCCTTCCTTCCTTCCTTCCTTCCTTCCTTCCTTCCTTCCTTCCTTTCCTTCCTTTCCTTCCTCCCTCTCTCCCTCCCTGATGATGCAGTGAGGGCCATAGGCATAGATGGCTGTGGAGGACAGGTGTACCAGTAGCTGCGAGCCACAGTGACCAGGGCTTCTTTTGTAGCAGGAACTCCTTTGCATATTAGGCCACACACCCCTGATGTAGTCAGTCCTCCTGGAGCTTATAGGAGGCCATCAGGGGTGTGTGGCCTAATATGCAAAGGAGTTCCTGCTACAAAAAAACCCCTGCCATCGGTGACTAAAGGGAACCTCCATATTCAGAGGCAGTAAACCTCTGCATCCCAGTGCCGGGAGGCAACGTAAGTTGAAGGCCTCTGTGCGTGATTTGTTTGCTCGGTCCTCCAGGACAACTGATTGGCTGCTCTGGTCTGTTAGACTAGGTTTACCACTGGTCTGATCCATCAGTGCTGTCCTTCTGTTCTTCTTACGGGACCGACAAGCTCCTGGAACTTTGTCGTGGGGGGCATTTGAAAACAAGGGAAGGCAGCTGCGTGGCCACTGGGTGAGACAGGATTCTGGACTATACTAACCACAGATCCAGGTGGACTCTTCTTATATTCTTATGTAATGATCCTGGCAGAAATGTACCTGTAATGGAAGTGAAGACTCTGAAGCGTCTTTCAACAATACATGACTCCTATTTATGACCAATTCCCTGGGAGAGCTTTTATTTAGATAAGATTTTAGCAATTAGGAACCAGGAAATAACTATGAAGGCTGCGACGTTTGCTGTACAAGCCAATAGACTCCGTAAACAACTGATGGATAAAAATATTTAAATGTCTGTGAAATATTTTAATTTATGTTTTATAACTAGAAATGGAAACTGAAATTTGTATGTATAATATTTGGTATTGTGCCCGAGTTCAATGTAAACCTTGGTTATCAAAGATTTTGGGTTTTCACGGCTGGTAACATCTTTAGGGTTTGTAGAATCTTTCGGGCTCAAGTGCCGTGTTCTACTGGAGAAAGTTTTTCTTCCAGACGTTTCGTTCTCGGCTGCGGAGAACATCCTCAGTGGCGTTGCAGCCGGAGCAGGCGCTCTGACCGTCTTGGCTGCTGTGCGTTGAGTGAGGCCAGGGCTGCTGGAGAGCTGCTATTTCTAGGCTGGAGGGGGTGTGGTGAAAGGGCAATAAACCTTGGTTTGTTGGTTTGTTTTAATGCCACTTGTTACCTATTTTCTTTCTTTTTCTCTTTGACTGTATTAAACTAAATTTGACTTGACAATATATGTGTCCCCCCCCCCTTGTTAGTGCAACCCAACGGCCTGCTGGGATTGAAGCCGCCAACGACGGAGGAGTACAGCCTAGTGCTGATGCCTCCCCTAGAGAAGCCCCCTGCCGAGCTGGTGAACGGCGTCCTGCCCCTCGTCTCCCCACCGGTTTCAGAGCCGTCGGAGGGAGCTCCGGACACTGCGAGCGTGGCCTCCTCCTCAGCAGCCCCTGGAGCGGACACTCCAGTCACCGAATCGGGCAGCACCACCAGCTCAGGCCTGGAAGGGGAGAAAGAGGGGAAGAAGACCAAGCAGCACTTGTTCTGCCCTACCTGCAAGGTGACCGTCAACTCCACCTCCCAGCTGGAAGCTCATAACTCTGGTAAGGAGCGCTTGGCCTCCTCGTGGCAAGCATCGTTTTGCCGAGGCGTGTGTGTGTGTTGCGACGCGATCGCTGCAGGTGCCTAATGGCGATAGCTGTAATTTTAAAAATCTTGTGCTCAAAACAGTTTGGTCAGCATTTTAAGAAGAAGAGCAGGTTTTTATACTCCACTTTTCTCCACATGAAGGATTGCTGTCTTGAAGTCTTTGAAAGGGCTGTCCCTTAGAGGAGGGCAGGGAGCTGT
Source organism: Heteronotia binoei (assembly GCF_032191835.1). Classification (NCBI taxonomy): domain Eukaryota; kingdom Metazoa; phylum Chordata; class Lepidosauria; order Squamata; family Gekkonidae; genus Heteronotia; species Heteronotia binoei. Next base: position 62,085,168 of record NC_083237.1, on the reverse strand, counting down.
TCCTGGTGGCAACAGAGGAGAGGACTCACAAGAATGCATCTAAATTACATTTGGAATTGAAGCCATTCAGATACACTACGGAGTCTCCTCAGGAGCAACTAGACCAGGGGTGACCAAACTGTGGCTCAGGAGCCACATGTGGCTTTTTCACACAAATTGTGTGGCTCTCGAAGCCCCCGCCGCCCCATTGGCTGGCTTGGAGAAAGCATTTCTCTCTTCAAATCACTTCTCCAAGCCAAGCTAGCCAATAGCTTGGAGAACGCATTTAAAGCTAAAGTTGCTTTCTTTTTCCCTCTCCCCATCTGTTTTCCTTCCTTCCTTCCTTCCTTCCTTCCTTCCTTCCTTCCTTCCTTCCTTCCTTCCTTCCTTCCTTCCTTCCTTCCTTCCTTCCTTCCTTCCTTCCTTCCTCCCTCCCTCCCTCCCTCCCTCCCTTCCTTCCTGCTCTCAAACATCTGACATTCATCTCTCGTAGCTATAAAACATCTGACCTTTTTTCTATGTGGCTCTTACCTTAAGCAAGTTTGTGTTTTAAAACAATTTTATTTCAGTAACATATGGAAACAATCAATTCTTCGCATTATTACTTCTTTTTATCTATCCCATATATTACTTTTCTAATCCCCCCTCCCTCCGTTACTTGACCCCCGCCGGTGTTATATACTTAAAATACTAATATTTAAAGGTACCGCTAATAAAACAAAAAATTCTATTTTTCTTTCTTTTAAGACTTAATCATTATCAAAAATTGTCCAATGTCCTTTTACTTTCCACTCTTTTTCTATATAACTTCTAAACTTCTTCCACTCCAACCTAAAAGTTTCTAAATCGTAGTCTTTTAAAATTGTTGTCAATTTGTCCATTTCACTCCGCGTTATAACTTTTAAGATCCAATCCCATTTCTCAGGTATTCTCTCTTGCTTCCACAACTGCGCATACAATGTCCTTGCAGCTGAGAGCAAGTACCAAATTATAGTTCTATCTTCTTTTGGAAATTTTTCCCTATATAATCTCAACAGAAAAGTCTCTGCAACTTTCTTGATTTCATATCCCAAGATCCTAGATATTTCTTGTTGAATGATCTGCCAATATTTTTTGCTCTTTCACAAGTCCGCCGCATATGGTAAAAAGAACCTTCATGCTTTTTACACTTCCAACATCTATGTGGCATCTTATTGTTCATCTTTGCCAACTTTTTAGGAGTTATATACCATCTATACATCATTAAGCAAGTTTGGCCACCCCCGAACTGGACCAAGGATTTCTTTGAATGCGGAAGGACTGATTATCGTCTACGTGGGACTGGTTATTATGAACTTTCAAGGACTATGTCCTTCCTTTGTTTTCTCTTTAGGTGCTCCGTGTATCAGGGTTGCCTGAGAGTGCTTTGAATATTATAGTAGCTTGTTTTGTAAATTGGTATAGTTGTCTTATTGCTTTTTGGGAGGCTGGTTATCACGGAACCTTAGGGTTTTCTCCTGTCACCCACCTGGAGGTTGGCAACCCAGTTTATACTGGGGGAAACTGTTGTTAAGGATGAAGGGAAAGGATATTTTCCCCTAACCTCATTAGATCAGTAGCGTTACCCAGCTAGTGGTGCTGTATCCAATGTTACTTTCCTTATCTCTCTTCCATTCCAATTCCAGGGAAAGAGAATAATGCAAGAGTGACCCCTAGTGGTTGCTCGAGGCTTCAGGGGTTCTCAGGCTAGTTAGAGCACATTTTTTTAATCCTGCGGGTTTTGATTTGCTTTTCTTTAAAGATGAAGCAGGTACTTTCCCCCCAGATAGTAAAAGTCTTGTCCTCTTCCTTCAGTGGCACGTGCCAACAGCCCCCTTTTCAAAGTGCACACAGCAACCAGCATACAGCCCTTTGAAGAAGAAGAGATTGGATTTATATCCCACCCTTCACTACCCGAAAGAGTCTTACAATTTTCTTACCCTTCTCCTCCCATCCCCACAACAGACACCCTGTGAGGTTGGTGGGGCTGAGAGAGCTCTGACAGAAACTGTTCTTGTAAGAACAGCTCTGCCAGAGCTATGGCTGACCCAAGGCCATTCCAGCAGCTGCAAGTGGAGGAGTGGAGAATCAAACCCGGTTCTCCCAGATAGGAGTCCGTGCACATAACCCCTACACCAAACTGGGTCTCTTCTTTCCCTCTTCTTGTGTATGTAACAAAATGTGTGACACTTTACAAAATCAAGCATAAATAAAATGCTTGTACTGTCCAGCATGTGACCTATAAGGTCAGATCTCAGAGGGTCACTGTTTCTTCTAGGGACACAGTTCGAAAGACCCTGACCCAAGTTGCAGTCATCCTCACCCTTTGAAAGAAAGGGACTTTGCACCAGAGACAGCAAAAAAACTCCTTACCTGATAACTTCCAGCCAGAGGCCACCTGCCAATTGGTGGGAAGCAGTCCTGGAGAAACGTGCTCAGAGAAATAGAGCCAGCCCGAAGCACAACTTGGACTTCTGGTATTCATTTGAAAAATGCCCTTGGCTGTTTTTTGGGGATCCAAAATGGCCTTTTTCTCTCTCTCTGCCGAAATCCTTTGCATGTGGACATAGGGTGAAAACCATTTCATTTTTATAAAATAACTATGACTGCATTAGAACTATACCATCTTGGTGCCCAACTCAGCTGATTAGGATTCCTAGAACTGGAATGATTTCATTTGGTGTGGAAGAAGAGGAAGGAGAAGGGAGAGGAGATTAGATTTATACCCCCACCCATCACTCAGAGTCTCTGAGCAGCTCACAGTCTCCTTTATCTTCCTCCCCCACAACAGACACCCTGTCTGGTGAATGGGGCTGAGAGAGCTCTCCCAGAACCTGCCCTTTCAAGGACAACTCCTACGAGAGCTATGGCTGACCCAAGGCCATTCCAGCAGGTGCAAGCGGAGGAGTGGGGAATCAAACCCGGCTCTCCTAGATAAGAGTCTGCACACTTAACCACGACACCAAACCAATAGAAATAAAAGTGCACAATTGTATCATCCTGAAACCATCCCCCCCCCCCCCCACCCAGTCAGTGGAAAAATTGTCTTCCACAAAAACTGGTCCCTGGTGCCAAAATGGTTGGGGACCACTGCTCTAGAGGGCTCTTATAGACCCGGACGCCAATATGAAGAATGCCAGTTTTGAAAATGGATGGAAAGAGCTATCGTGGGGTGTGGCTGGCATTGCTGGGGAAATGGTAAAAATGTTCCTGTTTCTGGCTGCAGTTAATCGCATGATTAACTGGAGCTCTTCAGCGTGTGGGCCCAACTTACTAGTCCAGGAACTCTACAAGCCAAGTTGCAGGTTTTAACCACTACAGCATAGAAAGTAGTATTGCATCGTGGTCACACTGTCAGACTAGGATCCGTGAGAACCAGGTTCAAATCCTCACGTGTGCCATGAAGACTTGCTGGGCGACCTTGGGCCATTCACACGCTCTCTGGCTAACCTACCTCACGGGGTTGTTGTGAGGATAAAACAGAGAAGAGCACCAGCCGTGCGAGCCACTTGTATATAGTTCGTTATACTTGTGAGTATTCAGAATTATTATGACCTATTGATGTTATTATAAAATCCTGCTGTTTCACAAAGTATTTAATAGCAAATTTCAAATTCTTATCTGTCATATCTGTCGTCTTACAAAGCCAAATCCATATATCCTTAATCTATTAGAGAAGGACTCAAAACGAAAAGAAAGAAGGAAGGACACGAAGGTTCTTTCTTTCATATGTGGTGGACTTGTGAAAAAGCGAAAGAGTTTTGGAAGATGATACAAGAAATCTCCAAAATTTTGGGTTATGACTTTAAGAAAACTGCAGAGACTTTCTTGCTTGGATTACAATTAGAAAAATTTCCAAAGGAAGACAGGACGTTAATTTGGTATTTGCTCTCAGCTGCTAGGACATTGTATGCGCAGCTGTGGAAACAGGGAAAAATACCAGAGAAATGGGATTGGATTGTGAAAGTTTTATCGTGGAGTGAGATGGACAAATTAACTAGAACTTTAAGAGACTATGATTTAGATATATTCAAAAAGGAGTGGAAGAAATTTAAAGGATACATGGAGAAAGAGTTGGAATGTAAAAAGACATTGGACAATTTTTTAGTATTGAGAAAAGAAAAGTATTGAACTTTGATTGGTTAGCGGTACCTTATAATTGAATTTAAATTTATAACTTCAGGGAAGTCAAATATTGGAGGGAGGGGGGGTTGAAATATCATGTGGGTTAGTATAGAAAAGAGACAATTAAATATTGTAACCATATGTTATTAATAAATCGTTAAAACACAAAAAGAAAGAAGGAAGGGAAGGGGGGGAAAAGCAAATTCTGGTCTTCAAAACAAGCTTATTAACTACCAAAAAAGTTTCAATATAGAACAGCGCCAGTTGTATTCCTTCATCTAGGTTACCAACAAGGGAATTTCAAGGCTAAAAATAGGACAGACTGCTCATTAAGCTGAAAAGTTCAGTTGTAGTACACATGCTCTATGAACTAACATAGACAACTTTGAACACCCTACTTGGAAAATTACACACAGAAGAAACAGGAACTTACAGATAAGGAAAATGAGAATGCAGGAAAGTTCACCGTTGCAAAGGAGATATTTTTCTTGTCCCTGGGGAAAGAATGATGTTGTATAGCTTTCCGGTCACCTTCATAGTGACGCCCTTGTTTCTTAACCCTCCATTCCATTTTTTTGCCACTGTGAGCTGAACTGTCACTAGGGTTTGTAGAATTTTTCGGGCTCAAGTGCCGTGTTCTACTGGAGAAAGTTTTCCTTCCAGACGTTTCGTTCTCAGCTGCGGAGAACATCCTCAGCGGCGTTGCAGCCGGAGCAGGCGCTCTGACCTTCTTGGCAGCTGTGCATTGAGTGGGGCCAGGGCTGCTGGAGAGCTGCTATTTCTAGGCTGGAGGGGGTGTGATGAAAGGGCAATTGGTTTGTGGATGTGCCCATTGTTTGGTGGGGCTTCCTGGAAGGGTAGTGATAAGGAAACTGGCTGTTGAATGTAACCATTGTTCTGTGTTGATTGCTGGGAGGGTTGGAAGGGGTTTGAAGATAAGGAAGATGGTTGTTGACTGTGTTGATTGTTCTGTGAACTGTCACTTCTTATCAAACTCGTTTTTTCTCTTCTGTTCCTAGGAGCAAAGCACAAGTCGATGCTGGAGGGCCAGGCCGTTTTGCCGAGACGAGGCAGGGGGAAAGTCCTCTCTCGCGTGGGGCACAAGCCCAAACGCATTGGCAGCAAAGGCATCCAAAGCAAGGCCTTCCAGTGCCAGGCGTGCGAGATTTATGTCAACTCCGAAACCCAGCTCAAACAGGTCAGTAGAGCAGTCTAGGCCTGAGGTGGCCAAACTTGCTTAACGTAAGAGCCTCATGGAATAAATGTTAGATGTTTGAGAGCCACAAGACAGGAAGGAAGGAAGGAAAATAAATGGAGAGAGGGATGAGGGAGAGAGAGGTGGAAAGAAAGCAACTTTAACTTTAAATGCATTCTCCAAGTGATGAGTGATTTAAAGAGATAATTAAGAGCCCCATGATGCAGAGTGGTAAAGCTGCAGTACTGCAGTCCGAGCTCTCTGCTCACGACCTGAGTTGAACCCCAGCGGAAGCTGGGTTCAGGTAGCCGGCTCAAGGTTGAATCAGCCTTCCATCCTTCCAAGGTTGATGAAATGAGTCCCCAGCTTGCTGGGGGGAAAGTGTAGGCCAGGGGTGGCCAAAGGTAGCTCTCCAGATGTTTTTTGCCTACAACTCCCATCAGCCCCAGCCATTGGCCATGCTGGCTGGGGCTGATGGGATTTGTAAGCAAAAAACATCTGGAGAGCTACCGTTGGCCACCCCTGGTGTAGATGACTGGGGAAGGCAAGGGCAAACCACCCCGTAAAAAGTCTGCTGTGAAAACATTGTGAAAGCAACGTCACCCCAGAGTCGGAAACAACTGGTGCTTGCATAGGAGACTACCTTTACCTTTTTATCATGTTATGCCACAGATATATGGAAGGCCCTGGCTTGTCTGCATTTAGCAGCTGTAACTGTTTTTGCTGCAATCGACAGTTGATGTTGGTCTATCTGGAGATGACCAGTAGTTTAGAAAACCAGTCATAATATAAATCCAATTTAAAATCAGTTCCCAAAATACTGTGATAACCTTCCACCTCCACTCACAATGCTCAAACGAAGCCGCTTTTCTGTACATTTTCCAGCACGATGGAGCGCACTTAGAAGACATATGAGACAATTTAAGAGGGGTTAAATATCCATGGGATAGTATTTTAAAGGTCTGAAGCTTTATATCAAATGAAGGTATATTGAAGATATAAGATGACCTGATCCAAGACCATTGTTTTTTCAGATAATTTTGACTGAGCTCCTTTACCACTTTTTAAGTATACAATGTCTGTTTAACGCTATCTAAAGAGATCAAAATTTTATATATTGTGGAGAGAGTACCCCTTTTTATTTGGCAAAATGGATTCAATATTTGCTCAAGAGCTGTAAAGGGTCAAGTAATAAGTTGGGCCCCATGGCACAGAGTGGTAAGCTGCAGTACTGCAGTCCTAAGCTCTGCTCATGACCTGAGTTTGATCCCCACGGAAGCTGGGTTCAGGTAGACAGCTCAAGGTTGACTCAGCCTTCCATCCTTCCAAGGTCGGTCAAATGAGTCCCCAGCTTGCTGGGGGGGGGGGGGGGGAGAGAGTGTAGATGACTGGGGAAGGCAATGGCAAACCACCCCGTAAAAAGTCTGTTGTGAAAACGTCATGATGCGACATCACCCCAGAGTCGGAAACGACTGGTACTTGCACCTTTTTAATAAGCTGGGACAAGTTTAAATGTTCAGCTAGGTTTTTCAATTGAAGATATCCAAACCGGTGTGGTTTATGTTACGTATGTGATGCATCGTTGAGATGTTGGGTTGTTAGTTCCTGCCTGGCTCTTTGGAACCTTAAGGACTGAGCTTGGGGGGCACTGAAACGATGGGAAGCAGGATCCAAATCTCCACTTCCCCTGACCAATCACAAGCCCTGTGCGTGATTTGCACGCACAGGAACCAGTACTGTATATAGTTGGCCCCGTTAGTCCAGTTTTCCAGTCTTAGTTTTACCAGTAACATGCTGAATCACTAATAAAGAACTTTGATCACTATGCAACGAGAATTCTCATGCCTCGAACCCAGTATTTAACAGTTTATCATTCAGTATATCTTCAAGCTCAATTTTATCCGCAAGGCCCCTTCTATTAGAGATGTCTGTGAGCCTTTCCAATGTTGGCTTTCCTCCATAAGGAATAAAAGGAGTTCTGATTCCCAGGCAGAAACCAATCCCTGGTTTTAAAAAAGAAGAGGAAACAGACATCTCTGGTAATAATTTTTTTTTTCCTATGCCTATCCCAGACTGACAATAGAGGATATAAGAATTCATTATGTTGAATATCATAAGAGGTCTCTCAAGGGATGTAGTCCATGTCATATCTCTCGAAGATTTAGTATTAGTAAATGCTTGGCATATATTAATCCAGTCACATTCGGTTTCATATTTAATCATTTTGGTAACATACGCTGGCTGTGAAGCTTCATAATATTTCTGAAGATGTGGATACTATAAGCCTCCATCATGCTTTAATCTATTTACAGTGCCAAAATTAATGTGCCTTTTTACCTGCTTTACTCTTTATCACTCTCCCCACACACACACACACACACACAAACACACACGCATGTGCTGACCTCCTCCTTGCTAAAGTAGTCCTGGCTGTTACATTTGCAGAAAGGAAAAATTGTTTAAAATATTTGTGCATTTATTTATTGTAAAAATGTATATTCCACCTTTCTGCCTTCGTAAGGGCTACCAAACATATATATTAAAATCCCATCTTTAAAAACTTTTCAAAGGAATAAAAACGCACTGTTAAAATCAAAGGTAACATACATACAAAAACATAAAAAACAACAATTAAAACAATACGTTGTCAAAGGTTTTCAGGGCCGGAGTCCGTTGGTTGTTGTAGATTTTTCGGGTTGTGAGACCTGAACGTTTTGCCGGCAACTGTGACTGGCATCCTCAGAAGCGTAACCCAGAAAACTGGAACTCTCTCTGGGTCAAATTGAGAAGAAGTTGGTAGGCAGGGAATTTATATCTACTCAGGCAGGTGGGGTCGGGCTGTCATTATCTTGTAGACCAACTTCTGTAGCACAACAGCACTGCAGGTAAGATTAGAATTTCTACAGCCAATCCATAAACAAAAGAACCCCCTCAGGGAAGCTCCTCCATTATCATGTCACAGCCCAAGAAGCTCCCACAAGACAATGACTCAGCCCTGCCCCACCTGCCTGAGTAGATATAAATTACCTGCCTACCACCTTCTTCTCATTTTGACCCAGAGAGAACTCTTTCTACCAGCTGACCCTACTCTTTCTACCAGCTGACCCTGACCATCCCTCACAGCAGCCATATAACAAAATATACTGCGGGGTTTTCTCAGGCAGGTGGGGTCGGGCTGTCATTATCTTGTAGACCAACTTCTGTAGCACAACAGCACTGCAGGTAAGATTAGAATTTCTACAGCCAATCCATAAACAAAAGAACCCCCTCAGAGAAGCTCCTCCATTATCATGTCACAGCCCAAGAAGCTCCCACAAGACAATGACTCAGCCCTGCCCCACCTGCCTGAGTAGATATAAATTACCTGCCTACCACCTTCTTCTCATTTTGACCCAGAGAGAACTCCAGTTTTCTGGGTTACACCTCTGAGGATGCCAGTCACAGTTGCCGGCGAAACGCCAGGTCTCATAATGCCAAGACAACGGCCACACAGCCCGGAAAATCTACAACAGCCAACAATTAAAACATTGGGCAGGAAGGAAAAAATCACTGAGGGACCACTAAACAGAACAAAAAATCCTTTGCCCATTTGTGGAAGGTGGCAACAAAAGGAGACAAGTCTGTGGGGGGGGGGGGGGACTGCAGAGTTTTGATACCACGAACAAGAAGGCCCTTTCTTGGGTTGTCACCTGTCTAGCCTCAGGTGACCAGGGCACCTGAAGCAAGGACTCAGAAGCTGGCTGCACCTGCAGCGGCTGGGTAGGTTCAAAAGGGAGTAGGTGGTGCTTCAGGTATTTTTGGTCCCAAATCGTGTAGTGCTAAAATAAACATGGAAAGCTCTCGGTTGTCAACTCGGTATTGAAACACAGCTGACCCTTCTGCCAACCTCTGAACTAGAACGTCCCTTTGGGAAGATCTTTCAGCGCTTCTCTTTTAGGACTGCCGATCCCCAGGTGGGGGCAGGAGATCCCCTGGTTTGGAGTCCCTCCCCCCGCTTCAGGGTCATCAGAAAGCGAGGGGTGGGGGGGATGTCTGTTGGGCACTCCATTATCCCCTATGGAGACCAATTCTCATAGGGTATAATGGAGAATTGATCCACAGGTATATGAGGGGCTTTTTTTTTGAGGTAGAGGCACCAAATTTACAGCATAGCATCCAGTGCCTCTCCTCAAAACACCCTCCAAGTTTCAAAAGGATTGGACCTCGGGATCCAATTCTATGAGCCCCCAAAGAAGGTGCCCCTATCCTTCATTATTTCCAGTGGAGGGAAGGCATCTAAAAGGAGCATGGTCCCTTTCAATGTGATGGCCAGAACTCCTTTTGGAGTTCAATCATGCTTGTCACAGCCTTGCTCCTGGCACCACCCCCAACGTCTCCTGGCTCCACCCCCAAAGTCTCCAGATATTTCTTGAATTGGACTTGGCAACTCTATTCTCTTTGAGTGTACAACTCTGAGGGCATTCTTGTTTCTCCATCCGCAGCACATGAGCAGCAGGAGGCACAAGGACCGGTTGGCGGGAAAGCCCCCCAAGCCCAAATATAGCCCATACAGCAAGCTCCAGAAGAATGCGGCCCTGGCAGTGAGTATTTTGAAGGTATTTGTCTCTGAAAGCGCAAACCGATCACTCAGCCTATCGGCAGCATTTGGAGGAGTTACGGGGAGTTTCCCAATCCCCCCTCCTCACACACACACACACACACACACACACACACACACACAAACACACACCCTCCTGGTTTGTAGGGAACCTTTTGAGCAACCTTTTCCTGCAGCAGAGAACATAAGAGAAGCATGTTGGATCAGGCCAGTGGCCCATCCAGTCCAACACTTTGTGTCACATAAGAACATAAGAGAAGCCATGTTAGATCAGGCCAATGGCCCATCCAGTCCAACACTCTGTGTCACATAAGAACATCAGAGAAGCCATGTTGGATCAGGCCAGTGGCCATCCAGCCCAACACTCTGTGTCACATAAGAACATAAGAGAAGCCATGTTGGATCAGGCCAATGGCCCCTCCAGTCCAACACTCTGTGTCACATAAGAACATAAGAGAAGCCATGTTAGATCAGGCCAGTGGCCCATCCAGTCCAACACTTTGTGTCACATAAGAACATAAGAGAAGCCATGTTAGATCAGGCCAATGGCCCATCCAATCCAACACTCTGTGTCACATAAGAACATCAGAGAAGCCATGTTGGATCAGGCCAGTGGCCATCCAGCCCAACACTCTGTGTCACATAAGAACATAAGAGAAGCCATGTTGGATCAGGCCAATGGCCCCTCCAGTCCAACACTCTGTGTCACATAAGAACATAAGAGAAGCCATGTTGGATCAGGCCAATGGCCCATCCAGTCCAACACTCTGTGTCACATAAGAACATAAGAGAAGCCATGTTGGATCAGGCCAGTGGCCCATCCAGCCCAACACTCTGTGTCACACAGTAAGCCAAAAAACCCAGATGCCATCAGGAGGTCCATCAGTGCGGCCAGAACACAAGAAGCCCTCCCAAGCACCAAGAATACAGAGCATCACTGCCCCAGACAGAGTTCCACCAATACGCTGTGGCTAATAGCCACTGATGGACCTCTGCTCCAGATGTTTATCCTCTTGAAGCTGTCTATGCTTGTAGCCACCGCCACCCCCTGTGGCAGTGAATTCCATGCGTTAATCACCCTTTGGGTGAAGAAGTACCTCCTTTTATCTGTTCTAACCCGACTGCTCAGCAATTTCATTGAATGTCCACAAGTTCTTGTATTGTGAGAAAGGGAGAAGTGGATGTTACTGCCAGCAATGTGAAATTGGGAAAGGCAATAGGTGTGTCGGGATGGGGGGTGGGAATACCATCAGGGGTCATTTTGTAGAAAAAGAGGAACCAGAGCTCATTAGCACGACGTATTTGCATATGCCACATACCCTTGACATCACCGGAAGGTGTACCAAATTATATCAGCTCAGCATCTACCTTAAAATGCTTCTTGAATTATAATGGTCATCATAAAACCTTACTCCCATCAGACTTTTAAAATTACTTTCTCCTATGTGGCCACAGAGGCACGAGGAAGATTTCCATCTGTGTGCTTGATACGTTTTGGTTATTTCCCCATTTTTAGTGGGGGGAAATATTAGAAAGTTAGTCCAATCTTAGAGTTCAGCAAAATTCTCACAGGGGGGGGTTGAACAATGGAACTCAGAAGCAAGTATATTTTTTGCGTGGGGCAGGGGGGGAGTAAGAAAGAAAAAGCACAATAAAATTTAGAGGTTCTGGAGCTTTGCTCCTCTGAGCTCCTGCCCAAAATGAGGAAGGGATACCATCATAGAATCATAGAGTTGGGACCTCTAGCGTCATCTAGTCCAACCCCTGCACAATGCGGGAAACTCACAAACACCTCCCCCTAAATTCACAGATCTTCATTGCTGTCAGATGGCCATCTAGCTTCTGTTTAAAAGCCTCCAAGGAAGGAGAGCCCACCACCTCCCGAGGAAGCCAGTTCCACTGAGGAATCGCTCTAATGGTCAGAAAGCTCTTCCTAATGTTGAGCTGGAAACTCTTTTGATTTAATTTCAACCCATTGGTTCTGGTCCTACCTTCCGGGGCAACAGAAAACAATTCCACACCATCCTCTATATGACAGCCCTTCAAGTACTTGACGATGGTGATCATATCACTTCTCAGCCGCCTCCTCTCCAGGCTAAACATCCCCAGCTCCTTCAACCTTTCCTCATAGGACTTGGTCTCCAGACCCCTCAACATCTTTGTCGCTCTCCTCTGGACCCGTTCCAGCTTGTCTATATCCTTCTTAAAATGTGGTGCCCAAAACTGAACATAATACTCCAGGTGAGGTCTTACCGGAGCAGAGTGAAGCGATACCATCACATCACGTGATCTGGACACTAGACTTCTGTTGATACACCCAAAATTGCATTTGCCTTTTTAGCCACCACATCACATTGTCGACTCATTTTTAGCATATGATCCACTAAGACCCCTAGATCCTTTTCGCACATACTACTGCTGAGACAAGTCTCCCCCATCCTATAACCAGGCATTGGATTTTTTCTACCTAAATGTAGAACTTTACATTTATACCCGTTAAAATTCATTTTATTGATTTTAGCCCAGTTTTCCAGCATGTCAAGGTCATCCTGTTTCTGTCTTCTTCTGTGTTTGCAACCCCTCCCAATTTAGCATCATCTGCAAATTTAATAAGCATTCCCTCTATTCCTTCATCCAAATCATTGATAAAGATGTTGAACAAAACAGGTCCCAGGACAGATCCTTGAGGAACAACACTTGTCACTCCTCTCGATGAGGAACCATTCACAAGCACTCTTTGGGTGATCTGTCAACCAGTTACAGATCCACCTAATGGTAACAGGATCCAAACCACATTTTACCAACTTGTCAACAAGGATAGTATGTGGAACCTTATCAAAAGTCTTACTGAAATCAAGATAAATGATGTCTACAGCAATCCCCTGATCCAGCAAGGTAGTCACTTTCTCAGAAAAAGAGATCAGGTTAGTCCGGCATGACTTGTTCTTGAGAAAACCATGCTGGCTCTTAGTAATTACATCCATTCTTTCTAAACGTTCCAGGACTATTTGATTATTTGTTCTAAAACTTTTCCAGGTATAGACATCGGTAGTTACCTGGATCCTCTTTTTTCCCCTTCTTAAAGATGGGAACAACATTCGGCCACCTCCAATCTTCCGGCACCTCTCCTGTTCTCCAAGAATTCTCAAAAATAATAGCCAGAGGCTCAAAAATTACATCCGCAAGCTCTTTTAGAACCCTTGGATGCAATTCATCTGGCCCCGAGGACTTTCATTTAAAGAAACTAGGTGTTTATGTACTACCCCTATGCTGATCCTAGGTTGGAGCTTCATACCCTCTTTATATGTTCTGTTTTTGCCATGTTGAGCACCGTTTCCCTCAGAAGAGAAGACTGAGGAAAAGTAGGAATTGAGCAGTTCCACCCTCTCTTCATTAACTGTTACAATTTCACTTTCTTACCCTCGCAATGGGCCTGCCATGTTCTTGCTCGTTTTCTTACTCTGAACATGAGAAAAGAACCCTTTTTTGTTGTTTTTAGCATCTTTGGCCAGCCTAAGCTCATACTGAGCTTTAGCTTTCCTAACTTTTTCTCTACAAGCACTGGTGATGTGTTTATATTCATCTTGGTTATAAGGCCCTCCTTCCAATTCCTAAAGGAGGTTTTTTAATTTCTCAAGTCTTTAGAGAGCTGTTTATGGAGCCACTTCGGCTTCTTTAGGCTTTTTTCCATTTTTTCTTTTTATAGGAATCGTCTGTGATTGTGCTTTCAGAAACTCCCACCCCTCCTATTATAATAGAGGGCTATAAATCCAGGTTCCTCCTTTTCTGTGTTTCAGTCATCACACACTATGTAACCAACATAGTGGCATTAACTGCTGTAAGATCTCGTGTTCACTGCTAACCAGGAGTAGAGGGCTGTTCCACATTTTCATTTTCTTGTTGCTTTGGGTTTCTTCCCTTTTCCACAGCGATGTAATATTGAATCGACCACTAGAGGGAGCAAAACACCTGCAGAAAAAAAACTCAGCGCAATACTCAGACATGCAAGCAAGGAAAATCAGAATGTGAAAGAGTCCTGAGAAGTGGAAATGGGTCAGGAATAGGGTTGCCAAGTCCAATTTAAGAAATATCTGGGGTCTCTGGGGGTGGAGCCAGGAGACTTTGGGGGTGGAGCCAGGAGCAAGGTTGTAACAAACATAATTGAACTCCAAAGGGAGTCCTGACCACATTTAAAGGAACCACACACCTTTTAAATGCCTTCCCTCCATTGGAAATTATGAAGGATAGGGGCACCCCCTGATTCAATTCTTTTGAAACTTGGGAGGATATTTTGGAGAGAAGCACCGGATACTATGCTGCAAATGTGGTGCCTCGACCTCAACAAACAGCCCCGCTAGAGCCCCAGATAACCGTGGATCAATTCTCCATTATATCCTATGGGAATTGGTCCCCATAGGGAATAATGGAATGCCTAGCAAACATTTCCCTCTCTCCCCCCCCCACCCTCGCTTTCGTATGATCCTGAAGCAGGGGGAGGGCCTCCGAACTGGGGGATCCCCTGCCCCCACCTGGGGATTGGCAACCCTAGTCTGGAGCAGACCAACACCACCACAAGCCTATTCTTCAGGACTGCTCAGCTCAAGGGGGCCACAAATTGAAATTCAGAAAAGACAGGTTTTGTCCAGGTTTACTGGAACACAAGGGGTTGTGAATATGGGGGCCATAAGTAATGTCAGCACTAGGAGGCATTAACTTTTAGGCTCCTGGCTTCCTTCTGGGGCTTGAGGTACTTAATTCTCCCAAACGGAAATGTCCTCTGCACTTGCTCATAGACATCTTCATTAATCCCCATACTGACCTGGAGATCCCTGCGTTTCATTGGCTCACACGTGTGTCTCTCTTTCTCTGTTTTCTCCCCGCCTTCTCCTTCCCTCCGCAGTCCAAGCTGGCTCTACAGAAGCACCTCACAAAGACCCTGGCTGCCCGCTTCCTGCCCGGCCCCTTCACCCCGGCCGCCGTGTGTGCCCTGCCCAGCCCGCTGACGCTGCGACCAGCTGCTACGACCCTCTTCCAAGCCCCCCTCTTTGGACCAGCGCTTTTCAGGACCCCGCCAGGCCCAGTGAGGGCAGCGACGGGCCCCATCGTCTTTGCCCCTTACTAGAGAGCCTCAGCGTCCTTTTCGGTTCAATCAGGTTAAATTGCCGTAAGGGGACATCAGGGGGAACCAGCGCAGGGGGCATTGGGGGAGGCAGTCGATCAGGGCTGATTTCTGGGCAAAAGCAGACTGAAAACCTCCTTGGATTTTTAGCAGCCGTCATTTTGCTTGTAGGAGTTTCTGCCTGCGTCACCAATTAGGTCATACTGCGGAGCCTCAAGAGATAGGGCCTTGCCCAAGAATTCGTCCCTTTTAATTCTGACAATCCCACAATGCACCAAGGTTTCTGGCACTAGCCAGTGATAGATAAGCACAATTGTACCTATCCTGGTGGTTGGGTGGGGGGGAGGGGCTGGGGGAATGTTCCAGATGTTTGGGTCGTTAGAAGTCTGGATAGCTGGAAGTGCCATTTTATACAGGGTCATCGGGATCCAGGAATCCTACGTCAGTTTGTTGAACGGATAATGGAAGTTCTCCTCCCTGGCTTGTATTTCAGGATTCGATGTTCTCCTTATTAAGAGAAGGTGCCAAGATAATCCCTGTAACTAACCCAGAAACTGAGCAAGGGTTGTTTTTTTTTCCAGAGAAGGGAGGGAGAATTTCCACTGAGGTGGTAATCAGGAGGAATTTATCTCCAGCAAAATTATTTTCACAGAAAAATAGTATAATTTGCACCCTGTCCTGTCAGGCCTTAACGCGTGATCCCAAAATGAAAGCCCATGGGCAAAAATCTAAAACTTCTTAGTTTTCCAAATGGCAACCTGATTTTCAGTTTTAATGAATGCAAATCCCAGATTCTGTTTTCTCCTCTGGATGTGGGGGGTGCATGTCTACCTGCCTGTATGAAAGAATATTGCATGGATTATGAAGGGGAAGGTGGAACTCAGAACTTGTTTGATTTTTTTCCCATTTTTTTTTAAATCCTTTTTACCTCCAGTCTTGGAAAGAGGCTGGAGTCTGGATACAAAGAGGGTCCCCATTCCTAGGCCCTATGTGGTTCGGTTTACACTCCACATGGCGTTTGAGTTTGCCATGAATACAGCACCGTTTGCCAGACAGAGACCTTTTCTGCAGCAGCAATCACTCTGCCTTCGGGCACCTGCTTTCTCTGGTTCAGCCGATCAGTTCCCCACCAGTTACTGCACAGCTGCATTTTGACTCGCATCTCCCTCCAATTCCCCCTGCGTCTTCCTGATCTCCTTTTGCCAGACAGATACCTTTTCTGCAGCAGCAATCACTCTGCCTTCGGGCACCTGCTTTCTCTGGTTCAGCCGATCAATTCCCCACCAGTTACTGCACAGCTGCATTTTGACTTGCATCTCCCTCCAATTCCCCCTGCGTCTTCCTGATCTCCTTTTGCCAGACAGAGACCTTTTCTGCAGCAGCAATCACTCTGCCTTCGGGCACCTGCTTTCTCTGGTTCAGCCGATCAATTCCCCACCAGTTACTGCACAGCTGCATTTTGACTTGCATCTCCCTCCAATTCCCCCTGCGTCTTCCTGATCTCCTTTTGCCAGACAGAGACCTTTTCTGCAGCAGCAATCACTCTGCCTTCGGGCACCTGCTTTCTCTGGTTCAGCCGATCAGTTCCCCACCAGTTACTGCACAGCTGCATTTTGACTTGCATCTCCCTCCAATTCCCCCTGCGTCTTCCTGATCTCCTTTTGCCAGACAGATACCTTTTCTGCAGCAGCAATCACTCTGCCTTCGGGCACCTGCTTTCTCTGGTTCAGCCGATCAATTCCCCACCAGTTACTGCACAGCTGCATTTTGACTTGCATCTCCCTCCAATTCCCCCTGCGTCTTCCTGATCTCTAAAAAAACAAGAAGTGACTGCTGCTGCAGAAAATGTCAGGGTGTGAAGGGGAGGGGAACGGGTGTGGCCAGGACTGGCCCTAGACTGTCGGGCACCCTAGGCAAGGCTAACATCTGCCCCCCCCCCGGACGGATAATGTCAAGAGCCGCAGGTGAAGCTGCTCAATTTTGCGCCCCAGAAGGCCAGCACCCTAGGCAGTTGCCTAGTTTGCCTAGTGGCAGGGCTAGCCCTGGGTGTGGCGACACCATACGTCCTTGAGATTTGACAATACAGATTTCCTGGAGTTGCCATCTCTGGGTTGGGAAATTCCTGGAGATTTGGGAGTAGAGCCTGGGGAGGGCGGGGCTTGAGGAGAGGAGGGACTTCAGTGAAACAGCCATTTTCTTCATGGGAACTGATTTCGGTAGTCTGGAAATCAGTTGTTACAAGTGGGGACCCACAATACTCGTGGGAAACCCCTTCCCCCTCTTTGCTTCCTTCTCCCCCCTCCCCCATCACCACTTCTGAGACCACAATGGCTTTGCTGCTGAGCCCCTCCCCCCGCCCCCCGATTGCCCCTACAGCTTCCACCACCCCAGCATCACCACCACCACCTCCTGGCCTCCATCTCTGGGCCACTGTGACTTTTTCCTGCACTATTGCCACAGCCACCGTTGGGCCTGACTCCCTGGTTGCTGGTTTGCCAGGAGGGCACCCTCACTCAATTCCCTGGTTGCCAGCTCGGGGAGGCGGGCAGTAGTGAGGACTCCTGTGCCCCATTCCAGTGGCCTCAAGGGGCACAACAGCAGCCCACTTCTTCCCCACTGGCCTGCAAAAGGATAAGTGTTCCTTCAGCTGTGCAAACAGTGATTTTTAATTATTGTTATTTTGGGAGATTTAAGCCATACCTCCATTTTTTAAAAAAGTTTTCAGATTTTTATGCAAACTGGGTGGAGAGTGTTCCCCCAAGTTTGCAGGAAAACCCATTTGATGTTTCTGTGACCCTGATCTGTGGATCTGAATAATCACAGACTGGGACACAGTTGACTAATAGAAATTACGGATGGAAACCCACGAGAAGTTGCAGAAAACATTTCGTATCCCCCTCCCCCCCATTATTTTTTATATCCCTTTCCTGGAAGCCTCCAAAACCTCTCTCCTATTCCTGCTTTCTTGTCTCCCTCCCACCCAACAGCCAACCTACATTTCTCTGCCCCTCTGTCTTTAATTTTCATTCATCCCCACCCCGCAGCCTCTACCTAGGAAATCTTTGGCCCAGTTCTGGGATGCTGGCCACTCAACCAGCCCACTTGCATGGTAAGGAATCCTCAAGGACTTATGGGGGGGGGGGCGGGAACGCCTCACTTTTCCCTGTTTCCCCTCTGCACAGTGTTTCATCTTTCTCTCCTTCCAGCAACTCCCATATCCTCTCCCCTTTCACTGTCTCATTCTCTCCTTCTCAGCCATTTACCAAGCTGCCTTTTGTCTGCCTCCCATCTCCAGATAGATTTTATTATTTATTTAGTCAATTTACACCCCACTTTTCTCCACAGCTCTTAGTACAAGGCCTACTGTAAGCTCCAGGAGGATTGGCTACATCAGGGGTGTGTGGCCTAATACGCAGAGGAGCTCCTGCTAGAAAAAGAGCCTGAACTGGAGATGGCCATCGGAGAGTGCCACTGAGGTCTGGGAATATATTTCAAAGACATTACACGGAAGTGGGTTAGGTGGGAATAGGTGTTGAGCCGTTAGCTGGTGGACTATATTTGACTTGCGACTTTCGATTGCTCTTCTGGCAGGCCTTACAAATGCACACCGATAGTGTCTGCTGCCTGACCCATTCATAAAAACTTCTTCTGCAAGGAATCTTACGATAGCATGTGGGCAAAACCTTACACCTTCTTGGCTCAGTATACTGAACCGAGACAGGAAGAGATCCCTCGTGGCTGTGCACCTGGGGGATGTTTTGTGAGCAGCTTAGTTAAAGGGGCTGCAGTTAAATTGGCTACTCCGCTTCCCCTACGAAACAGCTCGTGCTCGTCCAGGGTTTAGTGGCTCACCTCCAACTGGCTTTTGCAGAGCCCCTGAAAACTGAGAACATGAGGATCCTCTGTGAAGGGAAGGGTTTTGTCTCTTGACTACGTGACAGATTTTCACTTTACTTGCCCAGGACTTACTACAGGGCCTCCAGACTGGGGGATCCCCTGCCCCCAACTGGGGATTGGCAACCTTTCATGGCAGGGGCCGACTAGTTCCTCCGAAGGGTCAACCACGGAGCACAGAGCCCAAGGCCTTCCCCTGATGTCGCCTCCTGGCTCTAGGATTCAGAGGTTTACTCGTTTCTGCACGTGTGCATTCCCTTTAGTCACCAGCTGGTTCGGTGTCTTTTGTTACATCAAGCAGAGTCTACCCGCCGCTTCCTGAGCGTTGCGAGCAAGCCTTAAGACTGACAAACCACTGTGCGGGACCTGCAGATCTCTCAGAATTACAACTGACCTCCGGTCTACGGAGATCAGTTCTCTTGAATAAAATAACTGCTTTGGAGGGTGGACTCTGTGGCATCGTGCCACTTTGAGGTCCCTCCCCTCCCCAGGATTCACTCCCAGATCTCCAGAAATGCGTCAACTTGAAGTTGGCAATTTTAGCAAGCCTCTTCCCCGTCCAAACTCCGCCACCCAGTCCTGTACTGTCCCCTCTGACTAGCAGCAGCCTCCCAGTTGTTGAGCTAGGGTTGCCAAGCTCCTGCCAGGAGCAGGGGATCCCCAGTCTGGAGGAGGCTGCTGAGGGGATCCCCGCCCCCGAAGAGCCCCATCGCCACATGCCGTCCCGGCCACAATGGCATCACCTGAAAGCGACGTTATCACACCAGCCATTGTGCTGGGGATGCTCTAGGACTTGCAGTAAAACTCCATGGTACCGTAGAGTTTCATTGTGAATCCTAGCATGCACCCGGTGAGATGCTCTAGGACTCGCAGTAAAACTATGTGATACCATAGAGTTTATCATGAGTCTAGAGCAGGGGTCCTCAGACTTTTTAAATAGGGGGCCAGTTCACTGTCCCTCAGACTGTTGGAGGGCCGGACTGCCGTTACTGTACAAGGCCGCGGGCCATCAGTTCTCCGTCTTCTGCATCTCTCTCCCTTCCCCACACCACACACCCCGGCCTGGGAACTCACCTCACCTCGGTATCGCCTCACACTCTGTCTCCGCCGCCTCAGCCCAGTGCCGGAAGTGTGCGTTGCTAACGCGAGTTTAGGTCGAACGTCACTTCTGGTCTGATTTTGCCATAACCCGGCAGGCCACATAAACGTCCTCAGCGGGCCGCATCTGGCCCGTGGGCCGTAGTTTGAGGACCCCTGGTCCAGAGCGTCCCTGGTACGACATCCCCGGCACAACGACATCGCTTCCGGGTGATGTCATCACACTGTGCGTGCAAGCAGTCCCCCGCTGCAGTGGTGGAAGGACTCGGCAGCCTTATGTCGAGCAGATGTTCTTCCTGGCCCTCTCCCTTGAGCGTCTGCGACTGGAGACAACAAAGACTGACGCTGAGAACCCAGCCCTGCATCTTCTAAGCTCCTGTCTCAGTTCCCAAGCGAGTGTCCGCCCCAAGTATTGATCAGCCTGAGTGCTCTTCTGGAAAATGCTTTAGGCTACATAGATCCTCAAGATCATTGTCCGGGATACCAAAGATGGGGCGGGGGGCGGGCAAATAGCAGGAGTTGACTGGGATCTTCATTTTCTCCCCTTGAACTTCCTAGAGGGGTCCGATCTGGTCCCTGGGGAAAAAAGGAAATTGTGTAGGGATCCACCGTACCATGTCATGCAACGCAAAGTTAATTTTTGTAGCACTGGTGATGGTGTTTTCCTGAGTCGTTGAGGACGACAGGATCATAATGGAGCATGCCCTGTGTGATTGCCCGAACCCAGTGGCTGGAACCAGACAGGCGAGGTCGCTGGCCATGACGGAGTGATGGAACCGTTCTGATCTATGCAAAATACTAGCAGAGCGGTTTTGTCCTCCTTTGCTCCCTTACCTGTTTCTGATATCACATGCTGTGTGCTTATTTGTTCCAGGCAATGAGGGAGGCGCTCCGAGGTAGAAATGTGTCTATATAAGGCAACAGTGGCTTTGCCACAGATACGAGAAACCCGTTTCGTATCCCAGGACGTTCGCTTCCATCTCCTTTTGTCATGCACTTTCGGAAGCGTGCCAAGTGCATCGTGGAATAATAGATTTGAAGGCATTTTATCCCAAATGTAATTTCGGATGGGAGGTTAAATGGGATGATAGCGTATTGTAGGCTTCAGCATGTCGCCCTTTGGAGGATGCTTGCAAAACAGCTTCCTTCGCTCATCAAATGGAGGCGTTTGATACTGCCCCAAATCAGCGCTTAGTCAAGTCGGCAGGGTAACTGCGCCATCTCGCAAGAATGAGCCCACTTGTGGTGACCGGGGGTCGTTTCGTAGTAAAATAGGTGGTGGAGCTAATTAGCACGACTCATTAGCATATGTTGCCTCCCCCCCCCAGCCAAAAGCAACCCAATGCAAGAAAGGAGAGCCCCAGGCGAGCGAGGCCTGCTTGGGCTAGCTAGAGATCCAGCCAGCCCAAGCAGGTCTCACTCTCCTGGGCCACACCTCCTAGTCAAAAGGCCACCCAAAATCACAGAAGAAGTGGAGAAAGGGTGTTGTGGGCTTCTCCAGGGGTTAATGAGGGCTGCTGGGGGCATGGCAAAGCCCCTGGTGGCTGGCTGCCCGCTCTCCAATTTGGTGTAGTGGTTAAGTGCATGGACTCTTATCTGGGAGAACCGGGTTTGATTCTCCACTCCTCCACTTGCACCTGATGAAATGGCCTTGGGTTGGGCAGCTGCTCTGAGAGCCCTCTCAGCCACACCCACCTCACAGGGTGTCTGTTGCGGGGGGGGGGGAGAAGATATAGGAGATTGTAAACTGCTCTGAGTCTCTGATTCAGAGAGAAGGGCGGGGTATAAATCTGCCCCCACTTCACAGGGTGTCTGTTGCGAGGGGAGAAGGTATAGGAGATTGTGAGCCGCTCTGAGTCTCTGATTCAGAGAGAAGGGCGGGGTATAAATCTGCCCCCACCACACAGGGGGCGTTTTCGCACTGACCTTAATCGGCAGTGCCGCCCCTCTTCAGCGCGCAGGATCAGCCCGGATTTCGCACCAATTGCCGCGGAGCACCCGGAAGAGCCGGAAAGTCCCGCGGCTTTTGCGGCGCAAATGGAAACTGGATTTTGGCGGTTTCCATTTGCGCCGCAAAAGCCGCGGAACCTTCCGGCTCTTCCAGGTGCTCCGCAGCAATTGGTGCGAAATCTGGGCAGATCCTGCGCGCTGAAGAGGGGCGTCGCTACCGATTAAGGTCAGTGCAAAAACGCCCAGGGTGTCTGTTGTGAGGGGAGAAGATATAGGAGATTGTAAGACGCTCTGAGCCTCTGATTCAGAGAGAAGGGCGGGGTATAAATCTGCCCCCACCTCACAGGGTGTCTGTTGTGAGGGGAGAAGATATAGGAGATTGTGAGCCGCTCTGAGTCTCTGATTCAGAGAGAAGGGCGGGGTATAAATCTGCCCCCACTTCACAGGGTGTCTGTTGTGAGGGGAGAAGATATAGGAGATTGTAAGCCGCTCTGAGCCTCTCATTCAGGGAGAAGGGCGGGGTATAAATCTGCCCCCACCTCACAGGGTGTCTGTTGTGAGGGGAGAAGATATAGGAGATTGTGAGCCGCTCTGAGTCTCCGATTCCTAGAGAAGGGCGGGGTATAAATCTGCCCCCACTTCACAGGGTGTCTGTTGTGAGGGGAGAAGATATAGGAGATTGTGAGCCGCTTTGAGTCTCTGATTCAGAGAGAAGGGCGGGGTATAAATCTGCCCCCACCTCACAGGGTGTCTGTTGTGAGGGGAGAAGATATAGGAGATTGTGAGCCGCTCTGAGTCTCCGATTCCTAGAGAAGGGCGGGGTATAAATCTGCCCCCACCTCACAGGGTGTCTGTTGTGAGGGGAGAAGATATAGGAGATTGTGAGCCGCTCTGAGTCTCCGATTCCTAGAGAAGGGCGGGGTATAAGTCTGCCCCCACTTCACAGGGTGTCTGTTGTGAGGGGAGAAGATATAGGAGATTGTGAGCCGCTTTGAGTCTCTGATTCAGAGAGAAGGGTGGGGTATAAATCTGCCCCCACCTCACAGGGTGTCTGTTGTGAGGGGAGAAGATATAGGAGATTGTAAGCCGCTTGGAGTCTCTGATTCAGAGAGAAGGGCAGGGTATAAATCTGCCCCCACTTCACAGGATGTCTGTTGTGGGGGGAGAAGATATAGGAGATTGTAAGCCGCTTGGAGTCTCTGATTCAGAGAGAAGGGCGGGGTATAAATCTGCCCCCACCTCACAGGGTGTCTGTTGTGGGGGGAGAAGATATAGGAGATTGTAAGCCGCTCTGAGTCTCTGATTCAGAGAGAAGGGCGGGGTATAAATCTGCCCCCACTTCACAGGGTGTCTGTTGTGAGGGGAGAAGATATAGGAGATTGTAAGACGCTCTGAGTCTCTGATTCAGGGAGAAGGGCGGGGTATAAATCTGCCCCCACTTCACAGGGTGTCTGTTGTGAGGGGAGAAGAAATAGGAGATTGTAAGCCGCTCTGAGTCTCTGATTCAGGGAGAAGGGCGGGGTATAAATCTGCCCCCACCTCACAGGGTGTCTGTTGTGAGGGGAGAAGATATAGGAGATTGTGAGCCGCTCTCTGATTCAGGGAGAAGGGCGGGGTATAAATCTGCCCCCACCTCACAGGGTGTCTGTTGTGGGGGGTGAAGATATAGGAAATTGTAAGCTGCTCTGAGTCTCTGATTCCGAGAGAAGGGCGGGTTATAAATCTGCAGTGGTGTTCTTCTCCTAATCCAGGGATTGTTATGCAGCTGCACCTGCTATTCAAAGGACAAAGTAGGTGGGGAGAGAGGGGGGGAACCCTCAGAAAGGTTCAGGAGCTGGGCTCTGGTGGTAATTCACTACTCATCCCGCTAAGAGAAGTTCAGGGAAGCTTCTCTGGTTTCCAGAATGATTCAAGCGGGTTTGAAGCAGAACAATAACAGTTTGAGTCCAGGGTCACCTTTAAGACCAACAAAGTTTCATTCTGCATATAAGCTTTTGTGTGCAGGCACACTGCGTAAAGACATGTGCATGCACATGAAAGCTTATACCCAGAAATAAAATCTGTTTCTGGAATGAGAAAGAGCCCCCTCGTGACTTTTCAGGGCAAAGGGGCTGATGGAAAAAGATCTCGCGGCATTCAAGAAGAAAAGTATGCTTTCCTTACCTGAGCTGCGGGGAAATTACCGCTAAATCCTGCTATGAATTGTGCCGGATTGTGGAATCATCAGGGTCGCCTCTTCCAGTCTTTAGAGCAGATCTGTGGCCTGTTTTCTGTAAAAAAAAAAACCCAAAGCAAAGGGTGACTGAGAACAGAAGCCTGTCCAGAGAGCTTTAAGCAAAGGAAAATTTGGAGAGGCAGTACCAACACCGGCAGTGGGGCCTCAGTGTGGCTTGATGGAATGCAAACTGCAGAGCTGAGTATAAGGGAACCTCTGTGACTTCTTACTCAGTTGAACATCTGCCTTAATTCTTAGAGGGTTTGCGTGGAGCTCTGCCTGTTGACGGGTTTTTGTGTCAAGGTGAGAGAGGAGGCTGGAGAGATCCTGAGAAAGCACAGAGCAGCTGTAGCCCCTCCCCAGGTGGCCCTAGGTTGCCAAGTCCAATTCAGAAAATATCTGGGGACTTTGGGGGTGTAGCCAGGAGACACTGGGGGAGGAGCCAAGAGCAAGGTTGTGACAAGCACAATTGAACTCCAAAGGGAGTGCTGGACATCACATTTAAAGGGACTGCACACTTTTTAAATGCCAGTAACAACCCCCCCCCCCCCCAAGTCTGCCACTAGAATCGGTTGTGCAAATGCACGTTAATTTTCTTTGCTTCCTTATTTGCTCTGAGTCAAATAATTTATGGGTTTTCCGTTTGGGGGCTTTAACACCAGTCGTTTTTGACTCTGGGGTGACGTTTTCACGGCAGACTTTTTTACGGGGTGGTTTGCCGTTGCCTTCCCCAGTCATCTACACTTTCCCCTCAGCAAACTGGGGACTCATTTGACCGATCTCGGAAAGATGGAAGGCTGAGTAAACCTGGAGCCGGCTACCTGAACCAGCTTCCGCTGGGATCAAACTCAGATCGTGAGCAGAGGGCTCCGACTGCAGTACTGCAGCTTTACCACTCTGCACCACGGGGCTCTATTTGGGGACTTTAGAAGTTTGCTTTTGTGGCATCGATTTTCTGTCACCGATGGTGGGGGAGAAAACCAGCAAACCTGGGGGGCAGGGAAGACTTTGGAGTCATCCAGATTTCTCCAGCTGCTTTCTAAACTCTTCTTTTCATCGAAGGCCGTGAGGGATAGAGCCTTGCGTTGTTTTTCATTTGTGAAAGTCTCTCTTCTCAGGAGTCTTGCGGCAGCTGCTTCTGAGGCTGTCTGCAATGCAGTGCCAGGCAATGTCTGCCGAGGGGTTCTTTCTAGCCCTGATCCAACCAAAGTTAGTTGCATGATTAAGGCTGCTATCCTTCAGGGATGTAGAACTCAATTGTTATGAGGGCCGGATGTGACATAAGTGAGACTTTCTCAGCCCAGGCCATGTGTATCATAAAACGTAATGCCAGTCAGAAGAGAGATAAACTTTATTAAGCATACGGACAAACTTAATTGAAGATTTTTTTAAAAACAAACTTAAAACCTGATTAAGGCATTAGCACTTGTTGGTCTTAAAGGTGATTTCTTAGTATTTCTCCCATGGCATCCAGGGAACTGGGCAAAGGAAGCTCTGGCTGTTTCCTTCCTTCCCCAGGGGGCAAGGAGAGGGAGGAACCTCAGCCAATAGAAGGGAGGGGAGGCTTGGCTCAGTAGCTCTGCTGTGTGATTGAGAGAGCCTGGCAAAGCAAGCTCTCCCTCTTCCCCTTCCTCCCCAAGGGAGGAGCCAATGGAGAAAATAGCAGCTCTGCTTTGTCGCTCCTGTGTGATTGAGCAAGCCTGGCAAAGAGAGCTGTGATCCAGAAGGAAGCGAGGGAGAGGGAGAGGGAAGCAGACGACAGCCAGTTGCTTGGGGCCTGGTAGGAGCTCTCTGGGGGCCTGATTCGGCCCCCGGGCCACATGTTTGATATCCCTGCTCTATATAATGAGAAAAATCCATTGGATATACTGAGATTTTCTTCTAAATGAGCATGGATAGGATCAAGCTGTAAGTACCATTGAAATCTATACAGCTTAAGTTCGCTGAGCTTTAAGTGTTGCTGTTAGTTTCATGAAGACAAATTAGTCAATGACTCCTTTGAGTAAGTTGAAGGTCACTGGTTAAGGAAGCCTTGACGTTCTAGAGCAGGGGTGGCCAAACTGTGGCTCGAGAGCCACACGTGGCTCTTTCACACGTATTATTTGTGTGGCTCTCGAAACCTGCACCACCCCATTGGCTGGCTTGGAGAAGGCATTTGTCTCTTTAAATTACTTATTCAAGTCAAACCAGCCGACGACTTGGAGAATGCATTTAAAGTTAAAGTTACTTTCTCTCCACCTTTCCCTCCCTCCCCCATCTTCCTTCCTTCCTTCCATCTTGCCGCTCTCAAACATCTGACGTTCATTTCTTGCAGCTCTCAAACATCTGACGTTTGTTCTGTGTGGTTCTTACGTTAAGCAAGTTTGACCACCCCTGTCCTCGAGGATTGTGAGAAAGCCAGTGGTAGCAGGGTGCTTGGCTCCATCAAACGCAGAGCCTGTTGTGTGTGTGTTGGTGTTTCCTGAACAGGGGCAGACGGACGGATTCAAATGGCCCAGGAGTGAGCCAAACTGAGCAGCCCTATCTAGTACTGCACCCCCCCCCCATCAGTAGCACCCACGATGGGCATTGGCTCACCCGGTGCCTCTGGGAGTGAAGCACACAATGCCAAAAACCACCAAGACTAAATTATAAATATTTAAATCTTAATAGTCATTTCCAGAATAGTTTCAGAAGCTTACTTTTTTTAAAAAAACACCAAAAACAGTTTCTGTTATCTAAACCAGGAGTAAATAAATAAACTCATTTATTATGAGGGCCAGATCGGGCCAGGCTGTGTGTAAATCCAGGTGGCAGAGATACGAACTTTATAAAGATTTGTTAAAACTTAAAACATTAACACTCATTGGTCTTAAAGGTGCTTTCTTTGTATTTCTCCCATGGGATCCAGGGAATTGGGCAAAGGAAGCTCTGGCTCTTTCCTTCCTTCCTCGGGGGACCAGGAGGGGGAGGAGCCTCAGCCAGTAGAATGAAGAGAGGCTTGGCACAATAACTGCTGTGCAATTGAGAGAGCCTGGCAAAGCAAGCTCTCCCTCCCCCCCCCCCACTTTTGTCCCCAAGGGAGGATCCTCAGCCAATGGAGAAAATAGAGGTTTTTGCTCTGTAGCCCCTGTGCAATTGAGCAAGCCTGGCAAAGCAAGCTGTGATGCAGAAGGAAGCAAGAGAGAAGGAGAAGGAAGCAGATGACAGCCAGTTGCTCGGAGGGCCTGATAGGAGCCCTCCGGGGGACTGATTCGGCCCCCGGGCCGCATGTTTGACATTCCCTGATCCAAAATTCCAGTCAAAAATACACACAGAAAATTACAGGGCTTTTTTGAGCAGGAACGCAGTTCCAGCTGGCTTGGCACCAGGGTGTGTGGCCTAGTATGCAAATGAGTTCCTGCTGGGCTTTTCCTAGAAAAAAAGCCCTGGAACATTGCATTTACAGATATTCCTCTCCTCTGTAAGTTTCAGTCTTAATACAAATAGCTATTCAGTCCATACAATTCAGCAGAGGGGTGAAAGTTCCTTTAGCCATCCCAGCACCCATTCTGGATCCATCAAGACATTTCAACAAAGATCTTCGGTTTCAGGCTGCTACATGAACCCCCGTTTCAATTCCCTTTTGTACAGACACAGAGTTCGCAGCTTTACATTGGGCTCAGTTGAGAGAACAGAGGAGAGGGATATTTGTGTATGGTGCTCCTCCACTGAGTTATATGGACTGAGTAGCTATTTGTATTAAGATTGAAATTTACAGAGAAGAGGAATATCTGTAAATGGAACTTGGGGAGGGACTGTGGCTCAGTGGTAGAGCATCTGCTTGGTAAGCAGAAGGTCCCAGGTTCAATCCCCGGCATCTCCAACTAAAAAGGGTCCAGGCAAATAGGCGTGAAAAACCTCAGCTTGAGACCCTGGAGAGCCGCTGCCAGTCTGAGTAGACAAGACTGACTTTGATGGACCGAGGGTCTGATTCAGTATAAGGCAGCTTCATATGTCCAACTTTGTGTGTATTTTTGTCTGGAATTTTGATAATGGAATACAACAATATTTGAGTTTGAAATACATGTTTAGATAAATCGAAACTGTGCTTTTTTTTTTTTAAATTAAGCTTCAGAGAGGAAGCGGGTGAGAGGCGATATCACCATCTTCAAGTACTTGAAGAGGATGGTGTGGAATTGTTTTCTGTGCCCCCGGAAGGTAGGACCAGAACCAATGGGTTGAAATTAAATCAAAAGAGTTTCAGGCTCAACATTAGGAAGAACTTTCTGACCGTTAGAGCGGTTCCTCAGTGGAACAGGCTTCCTCGGGAGGTGGTGGACTCTCCTTCCTTAGAGGTTTTGCAACAGAGGCTAGATGGCCATCTGACAGCAATGAAGATCCTGTGAATTTAGGGGGAGGGGTTTGTGAGTTTCCTGCATTGTGCAGGGGGACTGGACTAGATGACCCTGGAAGTCCCTTCCAACTCTATGATTCTATTCTGTGATTCTGAAACTATTCTGGAAATGACTATTAGAATTTAAACTTTTATGATTTAGACTTGGTGCTTTGGGGCATTGTGTAACTTTAACACCAAGACCCCCTTCCGTTCTTTGTTGTTTCTGGTAGTGAAGTGGGCGGAGGCAGCCGATAAGCCAATCAGAGTTGTGGCTGATGCTGAAAAGCCTGAGCCAAGCAACGGTTGGTCGCCAGCAGCCCGCCAAGAAGAGAAGTGACAAGGCCACCCCATCCTGAATTTTAGACTCCTGTAAGGGCTTTGATTTCTCTGATGCCCCCTTTTCTGTTTGGCTCTGATACCTTTCAGCCCGCTGACGGGTTAGGCTTCCCTGCCCTCGTCGCCCTCCTTTGAGCCATTGAGGAGCAGGAGGGAAAATGGCTCCATTTCTCTGTGGTCTTTACCACAGAGATCAGGGGAAATTCCTAGAGCACCGCTTGGACGCAGCAGCACGTCTTCTCAAACTCCACCCTCTGCAGGCATTGACCCCCAAATCTCTCCGTATTTGCCTAGGCAGTGTTTGGAGATCTTGTCGTTGTGCTTTCCTTCGAATTTTCAGATCAGAGTTTTCCCCGGATGGGTCTGTTGTCCCTTGTGGTTCCCTTCCTGTAGTAAATCGCAACCCTTTTGCTCTCTGGCCTTCTCAGGGGTGGAATTCTAGCAGGAGCTCCTTTGCATATTAGGCCACACACCCCTGATGTAGCCAAG
The DNA here is from genome assembly GCF_032191835.1 of Heteronotia binoei. Classification (NCBI taxonomy): domain Eukaryota; kingdom Metazoa; phylum Chordata; class Lepidosauria; order Squamata; family Gekkonidae; genus Heteronotia; species Heteronotia binoei. The sequence continues at coordinate 62,055,796 of NC_083237.1, read as the reverse complement.
CTTCCAAGGCTCTTTTTTGTAAGCTCTTGGAGGATTGGCTACATCAGGGGGGCGTGGCCTAATATGCAAAGGAGCTCCTGCTAGAATTCCACCCCTGGGCCTACTTGCTGTATTTTCGATTTCAGACTCTATAACACCTCCTTTTCTGGAGAGAAAAAGTTGATGTTATAGATTTCATTGGACCAATCCCAGGGTCACACCATTATTTACATTTGTAACACACACATACGTATGTTACAGGTATAAAGAAGCCAAAATCTGCACATCACAGAACGTGTTCGAATAGTTTGCATGACCGATGTATCCCGAGCAGGAAGCCAAACTTACCCCCAGGTTCCCACCATGTTTGCTAGACACATGAAAGTCCGCCAGTTTGGCATAGGGATACGGTGGCTTTGTTTTGTTTTCAAAGAATTCCTCTCTAGATCGGTATACTGAGGCAAGCGCACAGAATTGCCAGTGAATTAAAAGGTTTACATCGCTGGTAATGATCTATGTACAGAAACAAAGGGGAAGTTTACGTGGCTCATAGAGGGCCATTTGCAGTGCTAGTTTCTAAGAACGGGGGGGGGGGGGGATTACTACTCTGCTGGTATTAAAAATCAAAGTATTGGGGATACAGTTGTCGTGAGTCCATATCCCTGGTCTGGACTGAAACAGTCACTTAACCCCCTCCTCTCTCTGATTGTCCCAGGTTCTCTGGCCGTGGCCCGATACCTGAGCTTACCTTTCTGTACATTTTTGAGGTTCTCCGACCCTTGGCCTATCACTGTGCTTCCATTCCTCCTGGTTCCAGGTTCTCCTCTGACGGCCCGTCACTGTGCCTCCCGTCCCGCACTTCTAGGTTCGCCAACCGGTCCCTTGGACCCCGCATCCCTTCCCTCCCCCCGGAAGACCTTCGCCACGTCCTTCCACCCTTTATCCCCCTCCTCCCTGCACCCTTCGTTGCTCTGCTCACAACGATAGCTGTGGGGAATCTTGGGGAGGGGGGGGTCCCACACGCAAAGCATCGGGCGCACTTTGGAACCCCGAGGTTGCTGCCCGCGGCGCCATCTCGCCGCCGTGTGAAGCCATAAGACTCTAGCGACGCTGGTGTTTCGAGACACTCGCCACTTTAACCCCTTGGAAAGCCATTCCTTCTGCTAAGAATAATATAGCAAGAAGCAGCTTTAGGAACGCCAAACGCAGACGCTTTTCTTCGATTGCCCTTTTCCTTTGTATCCAAAGCATTAATGCCTTTGAACATAGCGTATAATGTACTCCAGGTAGTAGGTAGGGCGCCTAGGCCATAACTCTTGGTAGTGCGTGTGCCCCCCCACGATGTAAATACGAGAAAAAGGAGTGACGTGCGACAATGTTTGATCCTTTTGGGGGGGGGGGGAATGAAAGGATATTCAAACCATTGTAGGGACTCGGCCAGTATTTCGCCTCCCCACTCCACCCTCTGATGGTTCAATGTATATTTTTTTGATGTACTATATATATAAAATTGTTCAGATTTAAGTAAAAGAAAAAAACAAATATTTTGATAATCAAATTTCATCGCTCTACTGTGTTACTTGGCCAATAAACGGAACACGGATACACGAGGCGTGGCTCCCGGCTTCCTTTTTGTTTGGTAGATTACGGGATGGATAGGGTTGCCAAGTCCAACTCAAGAAATACCGGGGCGCTTTGGGGGCGGAGCCAGGAGACTTTGGGGGTGGAGCCAGGAGCAAGGGTGGGACAAGCGTGATTGAACTCTGAAGGGAGTTCTGTCCGTCACATTTAAAGGGACTGCACACCTTCTTTTCAATGCCTTCCGTCCGTTTGGAAATAATGAAGGATGGGGGCACCTTCATTTGGGGCTCATAGAACTGGACTCCCTGGTCCAATCTTTTTGAAACTTGGGGCATGTTTTCAGGAGAGGCATCGGATGCTACGCTGAAAATTTGGTACCTCTGCCTCAAAAAATAGCCCCCTCCCAGCAGAGCTCCTGATGCCCACAGAGCAATTCCCCAGTTTACCCTATGGGAATCAGTCTCCAGAGGGTATAATGGAGTGTCCAGCGGACATTTCCCATACCCCTCTTTTTGATAAGCCTGAAGTGGGGGGAGGGCCTCCAAACCAAGGGATCCTCTGCCCCCAACTGAGAATTGGCAACCCTAGGGATGGAGCATTTGGGCATAAGACCTCTCCACTCGTTTGGGGCCACTGGGGCCGAGGCCCTGAGATCGAGAGCGCTTCACTCAAAACAGAGTTTCAGGACATTTACAGTAAATCGGCCGGAGACAGCGCGGCCTCTTGGGATGTGGTCTCTTTCAAACGGCATCTCTCTTCTCTCTGTGACTTCAAGTGCTAGATGGAAATGTCACGCAAGACACACAAAGAGAGAAGCTGAGCTGGCAGTCGAGTATCGATGGGCTGGGTCCAAGGCCTGGTGCACACAAAGAGCAAAGGAAGAGGGGAAACTCCCTGGACTGGAGTGATGAGGGAACCGCCTAATTCATTGCTCTTCCCTGTAAAGAAAAAAGCTCCCTGCACAGAGGAAACCACATATCCAGGGGGAGGGGTCCCTCGCCTCCTTTCCCGTCTCACAATGTTGGTGTTCTGTGCAGAGTCACTTCCCCACCACCACTACAATGGAGGGTTCAAATAGGACCTCTCCAGTGCTGTTACCATGAAGGCTGCAAGCCACAAGTCGCTTTCCAGGGAGGAAGCCCGAATGGATAACATGACCTGACTGCTCCCCAAGAATGCCAACTCCAGGTTGGGAAATCCCTGGAAATTGGGCTGGAGCCCTGGAATGGTGGGGGTTGGAGAGGGACCCAGTGGAGACGTAATTCTATGGAGTCCAACCTCAAGCTGATCGCTGAAGCTGACTGCAGATTTATACCCCGCCCTTCTCTCTGAATCGGAGACTCAGAGCGGCTTACAGTCTCTTCTGTCTTCTCCCCCCACAACGGATACCCTGTGAGGTGGGTGGGGCTGAGAGGGCTCTCACAGCAGCTGCCCTTTCAAGCATAACTCCTGCCAGAGCTCTGGCTGACCCAAGGCCATTCCAGCAGCTGCAAGTGGAGGAGTGGGGAATCAAGCCCCGTTCTCCCAGATAAGAGAGCTCTGGCTGACCCAAGGCCATTCCAGCAGATGCAAGTGGAGGAGTGGGGAATCAAACCCGGTTCTCCCAGATAAGAGAGCTCTGGCTGACCCAAGGCCATTGCAGCAGCTGCAAGTGGAGGAGTGGGGAATCAAACCCGGTTCTCCCAGATAAGAGAGCTCTGGCTGACCCAAGGCCATTCCAGCAGATGCAAGTGGAGGCGTGGGGAATCAAGCCCCGTTCTCCCAGATAAGAGAGCTATGGCTGACCCAAGGCCATTCCAGCAGCTGCAAGTGGAGGAGTGGGGAATCAAACCCGGATCTTCCAGGTAAGAGTCCGCACACTTCGCCGCTACACCAAACTAATTCTGGAAGCTATCTAAAGCAGGGCGTCGAACTCATTTGTTATGAGGGCCGGATCTGACATAAATGAGACCTTGTTGGGCGGGCCGGGGCAGACCATGTGTGTGTCTATTTAAAAGTAGGTAGCGGAGAGAGAAACTTTTTAAAGGACACGGACAAACACGACTAAAGGGGTTTTTTTTTAAACATAAAACATGCTTAGAACACTAGCACTCGTTGGTCTTAAAGGTGCTTTCTTTGTCTCTCTCCCATGGGATCCAGGGAACTGGGCAAAGGAAGCTCTGGCTCTTTCCCTCCCCAGGGGAACAGGAGGGGGAGGAGCCACAACCAATGGAGAAAATGGAGGCTTTGCTCTGTAGCTCCTGTGCGATTGAACAAGCCTGGCAAAGCAAGCTGCGATGCAGAAGGAAGCCAGAGAGAGGGAGAAGGAAGCAGGCCAATTGTTCGGGGGTGTGATAGGAGCCCTCCAGGGGCCTGATTTAGCCCCCGGGCCGCATGTTTGACACCCCTGATCTAGAGGCTTTAACAACTGGCAACCCTAGCTACTCCTGGAAGGGATTTACCTGCAGCGGCTTAGGTTCTTATGACTTTTTGTGAAAGTTGTGCATATGTTTTATGCAGTCTTGAAATGCTCATAGCATTTGTCCAGTGTCAAATGGGTGGAGGGATGGTTGCCATTCCTTGTGATGGAAAAAAAAAAACTCAAGACTCAAAAGGCTGCAAAATTAGTCTCCAGCACATCATTCTGGAAAGTTCATGTCAGGTCAGGTGGTGGCCGGAGGTCTCCTGGAATTACAACTGACCTCCAGGTGACAGGAATCAGTTCACTTGGAAGTGAACTCCAGGGCTTTTTTCGCAGCAGGAGCTCCTTTGCATACACCTTTGGACACCCCCCTGATGCAGCCAATCCTCCAAGAGCTCACAGGGCTCTTCGTACAAGGCCTACTGTAAGCTCCAGGAGGATTGGCTACATCAGGGGTGTGTGGCCTAATAGGCAAAGGAGGTCCTGCTAGAATTCCTTACAGGGCTCTTTGTACACGGCCTACTGGAAGCTCCAGGAGGATTGGCTACATCAGGGGTTGTGGCCTAATAGGCAAAGGAGGTCCTGCTAGAATTCCTTACAGGGCTCTTCGTACAGGGCCTGCTGTAAGCTCCAGGAGGATTGGCTACATCAGGGGTGTGTGGCCTAATATGCAAAGGAGGTCCTGCTAGAATTCCTTACAGGGCTCTTCATACAGGGCCTGCTGTAAGCTCCAGGAGGATTGGCTGCATCAGGGGGGTGTGGCCTAATAGGCAAAGGAGGTCCTGCTAGAATTCCTTACAGGGCTCTTCGTACAGGGCCTGCTGTAAGCTCCAGGAGGATTGGCTACATCAGGGGTGTGTGGCCTAATATGCAAAGGAGGTCCTGCTAGAATTCCTTACAGGGCTCTTCATACAGGGCCTGCTGTAAGCTCCAGGAGGATTGGCTGCATCAGGGGGGTGTGGCCTAATAGGCAAAGGAGGTCCTGCTAGAATTCCTTACAGGGCTCTTAGTACAAGGCCTGCTGTAAGCTCCAGGAGGATTGGCTACATCAGGGGTGTGTGGCCTAATATGCAAAGGAGGTCCTGCTAGAATTCCTTACAGGGCTCTTCATACAGGGCCTGCTGTAAGCTCCAGGAGGATTGGCTGCATCAGGGGTGTGTGGCCTAATATGCAAAGGAGGTCCTGCTAGAATTCCTTACAGGGCTCTTCATACAGGGCCTGCTGTAAGCTCCAGGAGGATTGGCTACATCAGGGGGTGTGGCCTAATATGCAAAGGAGGTCCTGCTAGAATTCCTTACAGGGCTCTTCGTACAGGGCCTGCTGTAAGCTCCAGGAGGATTGGCTACATCAGGAGGGTGTGGCCTAATAGGCAAAGGAGGTCCTGCTAGAATTCCTTACAGGGCTCTTCGTACAGGGCCTGCTGAGAGCTCCAGTAGGATTGGCTACATCAGGGGTGTGTGGCCTAATAGACAAAGGAGATCCTGCTAGAATTCCTTACAGGGCTCTTCGTACAGGGCCTGCTGTAAGCTCCAGGAGGATTGGCTACATCAGGAGGGTGTGGCCTAATAGGCAAAGGAGGTCCTGCTAGAATTCCTTACAGGGCTCTTCGTACAGGGCCTGCTGGAAGCTCCAGGAGGATTGGCTGCATCAGGGGTGTGTGGCCTAATATGCAAAGGAGGTCCTGCTAGAATTCCTTACAGGGCTCTTCGTACAGGGCATGCTGAGAGCTCCAGGAGAACTGGCTACATCAGGGGGGTGTGGCCTAATATGCAAAGGAGGTCCTGCTAGAATTCCTTACAGGGCTCTTCGTACAGGGCATGCTGAGAGCTCCAGGAGAACTGGCTACATCAGGGGGTGTGGCCTAATATGCAAAGGAGGTCCTGCTAGAATTCCTTACAGGGCTCTTCGTACAGGGCATGCTGAGAGCTCCAGGAGAACTGGCTACATCAGGGGTGTGTGGCCTAATAGGCAAAGGAGGTCCTGCTAGAATTCCTTACAGGGCGCTTCGTACAGGGCCTGCTGGAAGCTCCAGGAGGATTGGCTACATCAGGGGTGTGTGGCCTAATAGGCAAAGGAGGTCCTGCTAGAATTCCTTACAGGGCGCTTCGTACAGGGCCTGCTGGAAGCTCCAGGAGGATTGGCTACATCAGGGGTGTGTGGCCTAATAGGCAAAGGAGGTCCTGCTAGAATTCCTTACAGGGCGCTTCGTACAGGGCCTGCTGGAAGCTCCAGGAGAACTGGCTACATCAGGGGTGTGTGGCCTAATATGCAAAGGAGGTCCTGCTAGAATTCCTTACAGGGCTCTTCGTACAGGGCATGCTGAGAGCTCCAGGAGAACTGGCTACATCAGGGGTGTGTGGCCTAATAGGCAAAGGAGGTCCTGCTAGAATTCCTTACAGGGCTCTTCGTACAGGGCATGCTGAGAGCTCCAGGAGAACTGGCTGCATCAGGGGGGTGTGGCCTAATAGGCAAAGGAGGTCCTGCTAGAATTCCTTACAGGGCTCTTCGTACAGGGCCTACTGGAAGCTCCAGGAGGATTGGCTACATCAGGGGTGTGTGGCCTAATAGGCAAAGGAGGTCCTGCTAGAATTCCTTACAGGGCTCTTCTTACAGGGCCTACTGAGAGCTCCAGGAGAACTGGCTACATCAGGGGTGTGTGGCCTAATAGGCAAAGGAGGTCCTGCTAGAATTCCTTACAGGGCTCTTCTTACAGGGCCTACTGAGAGCTCCAGGAGAACTGGCTACATCAGGGGTGTGTGGCCTAATAGGCAAAGGAGGTCCTGCTAGAATTCCTTACAGGGCTCTCAGTACAGGGCCTACTGCAAGCTCCAGGAGGAGTGGCTACATCAGGGGTGTGTGGCCTAATAGGCAAAGGAGGTCCTGCTAGAATTCCTTACAGGGCTCTTCGTACAGGGCCTACTGAGAGCTCCAGGAGAACTGGCTACATCAGGGGTGTGTGGCCTAATAGGCAAAGGAGGTCCTGCTAGAATTCCTTACAGGGCTCTTCGTACAGGGCCTACTGGAAGCTCCAGGAGAACTGGCTACATCAGGGGTGTGTGGCCTAATAGGCAAAGGAGGTCCTGCTAGAATTCCTTACAGGGCTCTCAGTACAGGGCCTACTGCAAGCTCCAGGAGGAGTGGCTACATCAGGGGTGTGTGGCCTAATAGGCAAAGGAGGTCCTGCTAGAATTCCTTACAGGGCTCTTCGTACAGGGCCTACTGAGAGCTCCAGGAGGATTGGCTGCATCAGGGGGGCGTGGCCTAATAGGCAAAGGAGGTCCTGCTAGAATTCCTTACAGGGCTCTTCGTACAGGGCCTACTGGAAGCTCCAGGAGGATTGGCTGCATCAAGGGGGTGTGGCCTAATAGGCAAAGGAGGTCCTGCTAGAATTCCTTACAGGGCTCTTCGTACAGGGCCTACTGGAAGCTCCAGGAGGATTGGCTACATCAGGGGTGTGTGGCCTAATAGGCAAAGGAGGTCCTGCTAGAATTCCTTACAGGGCTCTTCTTACAGGGCCTACTGAGAGCTCCAGGAGAACTGGCTACATCAGGGGTGTGTGGCCTAATAGGCAAAGGAGGTCCTGCTAGAATTCCTTACAGGGCTCTTCTTACAGGGCCTACTGAGAGCTCCAGGAGAACTGGCTACATCAGGGGTGTGTGGCCTAATAGGCAAAGGAGGTCCTGCTAGAATTCCTTACAGGGCTCTCAGTACAGGGCCTACTGCAAGCTCCAGGAGGAGTGGCTACATCAGGGGTGTGTGGCCTAATAGGCAAAGGAGGTCCTGCTAGAATTCCTTACAGGGCTCTTCGTACAGGGCCTACTGAGAGCTCCAGGAGAACTGGCTACATCAGGGGTGTGTGGCCTAATAGGCAAAGGAGGTCCTGCTAGAATTCCTTACAGGGCTCTTCGTACAGGGCCTACTGGAAGCTCCAGGAGAACTGGCTACATCAGGGGTGTGTGGCCTAATAGGCAAAGGAGGTCCTGCTAGAATTCCTTACAGGGCTCTCAGTACAGGGCCTACTGCAAGCTCCAGGAGGAGTGGCTACATCAGGGGTGTGTGGCCTAATAGGCAAAGGAGGTCCTGCTAGAATTCCTTACAGGGCTCTTCGTACAGGGCCTACTGAGAGCTCCAGGAGGATTGGCTGCATCAGGGGGCGTGGCCTAATAGGCAAAGGAGGTCCTGCTAGAATTCCTTACAGGGCTCTTCGTACAGGGCCTACTGGAAGCTCCAGGAGGATTGGCTGCATCAAGGGGGTGTGGCCTAATAGGCAAAGGAGGTCCTGCTAGAATTCCTTACAGGGCTCTTCGTACAGGGCCTACTGGAAGCTCCAGGAGGATTGGCTACATCAGGGGTGTATGGCCTAATAGGCAAAGGAGGTCCTGCTAGAATTCCTTACAGGGCTCTTCTTACAGGGCCTACTGAGAGCTCCAGGAGAACTGGCTACATCAGGGGTGTGTGGCCTAATAGGCAAAGGAGGTCCTGCTAGAATTCCTTACAGGGCTCTTCTTACAGGGCCTACTGAGAGCTCCAGGAGAACTGGCTACATCAGGGGTGTGTGGCCTAATAGGCAAAGGAGGTCCTGCTAGAATTCCTTACAGGGCTCTTCTTACAGGGCCTACTGAGAGCTCCAGGAGAACTGGCTACATCAGGGGTGTGTGGCCTAATAGGCAAAGGAGGTCCTGCTAGAATTCCTTACAGGGCTCTTCTTACAGGGCCTACTGAGAGCTCCAGGAGAACTGGCTACATCAGGGGTGTGTGGCCTAATAGGCAAAGGAGGTCCTGCTAGAATTCCTTACAGGGCTCTCAGTACAGGGCCTACTGCAAGCTCCAGGAGGAGTGGCTACATCAGGGGTGTGTGGCCTAATAGGCAAAGGAGGTCCTGCTAGAATTCCTTACAGGGCTCTTCGTACAGGGCCTACTGAGAGCTCCAGGAGAACTGGCTACATCAGGGGTGTGTGGCCTAATAGGCAAAGGAGGTCCTGCTAGAATTCCTTACAGGGCTCTTCGTACAGGGCCTACTGGAAGCTCCAGGAGAACTGGCTACATCAGGGGTGTGTGGCCTAATAGGCAAAGGAGGTCCTGCTAGAATTCCTTACAGGGCTCTCAGTACAGGGCCTACTGCAAGCTCCAGGAGGAGTGGCTACATCAGGGGTGTGTGGCCTAATAGGCAAAGGAGGTCCTGCTAGAATTCCTTACAGGGCTCTTCGTACAGGGCCTACTGAGAGCTCCAGGAGGATTGGCTGCATCAGGGGGGCGTGGCCTAATAGGCAAAGGAGGTCCTGCTAGAATTCCTTACAGGGCTCTTCGTACAGGGCCTACTGGAAGCTCCAGGAGGATTGGCTGCATCAAGGGGGTGTGGCCTAATAGGCAAAGGAGGTCCTGCTAGAATTCCTTACAGGGCTCTTCGTACAGGGCCTACTGGAAGCTCCAGGAGGATTGGCTACATCAGGGGTGTGTGGCCTAATAGGCAAAGGAGGTCCTGCTAGAATTCCTTACAGGGCTCTTCTTACAGGGCCTACTGAGAGCTCCAGGAGAACTGGCTACATCAGGGGTGTGTGGCCTAATAGGCAAAGGAGGTCCTGCTAGAATTCCTTACAGGGCTCTTCTTACAGGGCCTACTGAGAGCTCCAGGAGAACTGGCTACATCAGGGGTGTGTGGCCTAATAGGCAAAGGAGGTCCTGCTAGAATTCCTTACAGGGCTCTTCTTACAGGGCCTACTGAGAGCTCCAGGAGAACTGGCTACATCAGGGGTGTGTGGCCTAATAGGCAAAGGAGGTCCTGCTAGAATTCCTTACAGGGCTCTTCGTACAGGGCCTACTGAGAGCTCCAGGAGGATTGGCTGCATCAGGGGGGCGTGGCCTAATAGGCAAAGGAGGTCCTGCTAGAATTCCTTACAGGGCTCTTCGTACAGGGCCTACTGGAAGCTCCAGGAGGATTGGCTGCATCAGGGGTTGTGGCCTAATAGGCAAAGGAGGTCCTGCTAGAATTCCTTACAGGGCTCTTCGTACAGGGCCTACTGGAAGCTCCAGGAGGATTGGCTACATCAGGGGTGTGTGGCCTAATAGGCAAAGGAGGTCCTGCTAGAATTCCTTACAGGGCTCTTCGTACAGGGCCTGCTGAGAGCTCCAGGAGGATTGGCTGCATCAGGGGTTGTGGCCTAATAGGCAAAGGAGGTCCTGCTAGAATTCCTTACAGGGCTCTTCGTACAGGGCCTACTGGAAGCTCCAGGAGGATTGGCTACATCAGGGGTGTGTGGCCTAATAGGCAAAGGAGGTCCTGCTAGAATTCCTTACAGGGCTCTTCGTACAGGGCCTACTGGGAGCTCCAGGAGGATTGGCTGCATCAGGGGGGCGTGGCCTAATATGCAAAGGAGGTCCTGCTAGAATTCCTTACAGGGCTCTTCGTACAGGGCCTACTGGGAGCTCCAGGAGGATTGGCTGCATCAGGGGGGCGTGGCCTAATATGCAAAGGAGGTCCTGCTAGAATTCCTTACAGGGCTCTTCGTACAGGGCCTACTGGGAGCTCCAGGAGGATTGGCTGCATCAGGGGGGCGTGGCCTAATATGCAAAGGAGGTCCTGCTAGAATTCCTTACAGGGCTCTTCGTACAGGGCCTACTGGGAGCTCCAGGAGGATTGGCTGCATCAGGGGTTGTGGCCTAATAGGCAAAGGAGGTCCTGCTAGAATTCCTTACAGGGCTCTTCGTACAGGGCCTACTGGGAGCTCCAGGAGGATTGGCTGCATCAGGGGGGCGTGGCCTAATATGCAAAGGAGGTCCTGCTAGAATTCCTTACAGGGCTCTTCGTACAGGGCCTACTGGGAGCTCCAGGAGGATTGGCTGCATCAGGGGTTGTGGCCTAATAGGCAAAGGAGGTCCTGCTAGAATTCCTTACAGGGCTCTTCGTACAGGGCCTACTGGGAGCTCCAGGAGGATTGGCTGCATCAGGGGGGCGTGGCCTAATATGCAAAGGAGGTCCTGCTAGAATTCCTTACAGGGCTCTTCGTACAGGGCCTACTGGGAGCTCCAGGAGGATTGGCTACATCAGGGGTGTGTGGCCTAATATGCAAAGGAGGTCCTGCTAGAATTCCTTACAGGGCTCTTCGTACAGGGCATGCTGAGAGCTCCAGGAGAACTGGCTACATCAGGGGGGTGTGGCCTAATATGCAAAGGAGGTCCTGCTAGAATTCCTTACAGGGCTCTTCGTACAGGGCATGCTGAGAGCTCCAGGAGAACTGGCTACATCAGGGGGTGTGGCCTAATATGCAAAGGAGGTCCTGCTAGAATTCCTTACAGGGCTCTTCGTACAGGGCATGCTGAGAGCTCCAGGAGAACTGGCTACATCAGGGGTGTGTGGCCTAATAGGCAAAGGAGGTCCTGCTAGAATTCCTTACAGGGCGCTTCGTACAGGGCCTGCTGGAAGCTCCAGGAGGATTGGCTACATCAGGGGTGTGTGGCCTAATAGGCAAAGGAGGTCCTGCTAGAATTCCTTACAGGGCGCTTCGTACAGGGCCTGCTGGAAGCTCCAGGAGGATTGGCTACATCAGGGGTGTGTGGCCTAATAGGCAAAGGAGGTCCTGCTAGAATTCCTTACAGGGCGCTTCGTACAGGGCCTGCTGGAAGCTCCAGGAGAACTGGCTACATCAGGGGTGTGTGGCCTAATATGCAAAGGAGGTCCTGCTAGAATTCCTTACAGGGCTCTTCGTACAGGGCATGCTGAGAGCTCCAGGAGAACTGGCTACATCAGGGGTGTGTGGCCTAATAGGCAAAGGAGGTCCTGCTAGAATTCCTTACAGGGCTCTTCGTACAGGGCATGCTGAGAGCTCCAGGAGAACTGGCTGCATCAGGGGGGTGTGGCCTAATAGGCAAAGGAGGTCCTGCTAGAATTCCTTACAGGGCTCTTCGTACAGGGCCTACTGGAAGCTCCAGGAGGATTGGCTACATCAGGGGTGTGTGGCCTAATAGGCAAAGGAGGTCCTGCTAGAATTCCTTACAGGGCTCTTCTTACAGGGCCTACTGAGAGCTCCAGGAGAACTGGCTACATCAGGGGTGTGTGGCCTAATAGGCAAAGGAGGTCCTGCTAGAATTCCTTACAGGGCTCTTCTTACAGGGCCTACTGAGAGCTCCAGGAGAACTGGCTACATCAGGGGTGTGTGGCCTAATAGGCAAAGGAGGTCCTGCTAGAATTCCTTACAGGGCTCTCAGTACAGGGCCTACTGCAAGCTCCAGGAGGAGTGGCTACATCAGGGGTGTGTGGCCTAATAGGCAAAGGAGGTCCTGCTAGAATTCCTTACAGGGCTCTTCGTACAGGGCCTACTGAGAGCTCCAGGAGAACTGGCTACATCAGGGGTGTGTGGCCTAATAGGCAAAGGAGGTCCTGCTAGAATTCCTTACAGGGCTCTTCGTACAGGGCCTACTGGAAGCTCCAGGAGAACTGGCTACATCAGGGGTGTGTGGCCTAATAGGCAAAGGAGGTCCTGCTAGAATTCCTTACAGGGCTCTCAGTACAGGGCCTACTGCAAGCTCCAGGAGGAGTGGCTACATCAGGGGTGTGTGGCCTAATAGGCAAAGGAGGTCCTGCTAGAATTCCTTACAGGGCTCTTCGTACAGGGCCTACTGAGAGCTCCAGGAGGATTGGCTGCATCAGGGGGGCGTGGCCTAATAGGCAAAGGAGGTCCTGCTAGAATTCCTTACAGGGCTCTTCGTACAGGGCCTACTGGAAGCTCCAGGAGGATTGGCTGCATCAAGGGGGTGTGGCCTAATAGGCAAAGGAGGTCCTGCTAGAATTCCTTACAGGGCTCTTCGTACAGGGCCTACTGGAAGCTCCAGGAGGATTGGCTACATCAGGGGTGTGTGGCCTAATAGGCAAAGGAGGTCCTGCTAGAATTCCTTACAGGGCTCTTCTTACAGGGCCTACTGAGAGCTCCAGGAGAACTGGCTACATCAGGGGTGTGTGGCCTAATAGGCAAAGGAGGTCCTGCTAGAATTCCTTACAGGGCTCTTCTTACAGGGCCTACTGAGAGCTCCAGGAGAACTGGCTACATCAGGGGTGTGTGGCCTAATAGGCAAAGGAGGTCCTGCTAGAATTCCTTACAGGGCTCTCAGTACAGGGCCTACTGCAAGCTCCAGGAGGAGTGGCTACATCAGGGGTGTGTGGCCTAATAGGCAAAGGAGGTCCTGCTAGAATTCCTTACAGGGCTCTTCGTACAGGGCCTACTGAGAGCTCCAGGAGAACTGGCTACATCAGGGGTGTGTGGCCTAATAGGCAAAGGAGGTCCTGCTAGAATTCCTTACAGGGCTCTTCGTACAGGGCCTACTGGAAGCTCCAGGAGAACTGGCTACATCAGGGGTGTGTGGCCTAATAGGCAAAGGAGGTCCTGCTAGAATTCCTTACAGGGCTCTCAGTACAGGGCCTACTGCAAGCTCCAGGAGGAGTGGCTACATCAGGGGTGTGTGGCCTAATAGGCAAAGGAGGTCCTGCTAGAATTCCTTACAGGGCTCTTCGTACAGGGCCTACTGAGAGCTCCAGGAGGATTGGCTGCATCAGGGGGGCGTGGCCTAATAGGCAAAGGAGGTCCTGCTAGAATTCCTTACAGGGCTCTTCGTACAGGGCCTACTGGAAGCTCCAGGAGGATTGGCTGCATCAAGGGGGTGTGGCCTAATAGGCAAAGGAGGTCCTGCTAGAATTCCTTACAGGGCTCTTCGTACAGGGCCTACTGGAAGCTCCAGGAGGATTGGCTACATCAGGGGTGTATGGCCTAATAGGCAAAGGAGGTCCTGCTAGAATTCCTTACAGGGCTCTTCTTACAGGGCCTACTGAGAGCTCCAGGAGAACTGGCTACATCAGGGGTGTGTGGCCTAATAGGCAAAGGAGGTCCTGCTAGAATTCCTTACAGGGCTCTTCTTACAGGGCCTACTGAGAGCTCCAGGAGAACTGGCTACATCAGGGGTGTGTGGCCTAATAGGCAAAGGAGGTCCTGCTAGAATTCCTTACAGGGCTCTTCTTACAGGGCCTACTGAGAGCTCCAGGAGAACTGGCTACATCAGGGGTGTGTGGCCTAATAGGCAAAGGAGGTCCTGCTAGAATTCCTTACAGGGCTCTTCTTACAGGGCCTACTGAGAGCTCCAGGAGAACTGGCTACATCAGGGGTGTGTGGCCTAATAGGCAAAGGAGGTCCTGCTAGAATTCCTTACAGGGCTCTCAGTACAGGGCCTACTGCAAGCTCCAGGAGGAGTGGCTACATCAGGGGTGTGTGGCCTAATAGGCAAAGGAGGTCCTGCTAGAATTCCTTACAGGGCTCTTCGTACAGGGCCTACTGAGAGCTCCAGGAGAACTGGCTACATCAGGGGTGTGTGGCCTAATAGGCAAAGGAGGTCCTGCTAGAATTCCTTACAGGGCTCTTCGTACAGGGCCTACTGGAAGCTCCAGGAGAACTGGCTACATCAGGGGTGTGTGGCCTAATAGGCAAAGGAGGTCCTGCTAGAATTCCTTACAGGGCTCTCAGTACAGGGCCTACTGCAAGCTCCAGGAGGAGTGGCTACATCAGGGGTGTGTGGCCTAATAGGCAAAGGAGGTCCTGCTAGAATTCCTTACAGGGCTCTTCGTACAGGGCCTACTGAGAGCTCCAGGAGGATTGGCTGCATCAGGGGGGCGTGGCCTAATAGGCAAAGGAGGTCCTGCTAGAATTCCTTACAGGGCTCTTCGTACAGGGCCTACTGGAAGCTCCAGGAGGATTGGCTGCATCAAGGGGGTGTGGCCTAATAGGCAAAGGAGGTCCTGCTAGAATTCCTTACAGGGCTCTTCGTACAGGGCCTACTGGAAGCTCCAGGAGGATTGGCTACATCAGGGGTGTGTGGCCTAATAGGCAAAGGAGGTCCTGCTAGAATTCCTTACAGGGCTCTTCTTACAGGGCCTACTGAGAGCTCCAGGAGAACTGGCTACATCAGGGGTGTGTGGCCTAATAGGCAAAGGAGGTCCTGCTAGAATTCCTTACAGGGCTCTTCTTACAGGGCCTACTGAGAGCTCCAGGAGAACTGGCTACATCAGGGGTGTGTGGCCTAATAGGCAAAGGAGGTCCTGCTAGAATTCCTTACAGGGCTCTTCTTACAGGGCCTACTGAGAGCTCCAGGAGAACTGGCTACATCAGGGGTGTGTGGCCTAATAGGCAAAGGAGGTCCTGCTAGAATTCCTTACAGGGCTCTTCGTACAGGGCCTACTGAGAGCTCCAGGAGGATTGGCTGCATCAGGGGGGCGTGGCCTAATAGGCAAAGGAGGTCCTGCTAGAATTCCTTACAGGGCTCTTCGTACAGGGCCTACTGGAAGCTCCAGGAGGATTGGCTGCATCAGGGGTTGTGGCCTAATAGGCAAAGGAGGTCCTGCTAGAATTCCTTACAGGGCTCTTCGTACAGGGCCTACTGGAAGCTCCAGGAGGATTGGCTACATCAGGGGTGTGTGGCCTAATAGGCAAAGGAGGTCCTGCTAGAATTCCTTACAGGGCTCTTCGTACAGGGCCTGCTGAGAGCTCCAGGAGGATTGGCTGCATCAGGGGTTGTGGCCTAATAGGCAAAGGAGGTCCTGCTAGAATTCCTTACAGGGCTCTTCGTACAGGGCCTACTGGAAGCTCCAGGAGGATTGGCTACATCAGGGGTGTGTGGCCTAATAGGCAAAGGAGGTCCTGCTAGAATTCCTTACAGGGCTCTTCGTACAGGGCCTACTGGGAGCTCCAGGAGGATTGGCTGCATCAGGGGGGCGTGGCCTAATATGCAAAGGAGGTCCTGCTAGAATTCCTTACAGGGCTCTTTGTACAGGGCCTACTGGGAGCTCCAGGAGGATTGGCTGCATCAGGGGGGCGTGGCCTAATATGCAAAGGAGGTCCTGCTAGAATTCCTTACAGGGCTCTTCGTACAGGGCCTACTGGGAGCTCCAGGAGGATTGGCTGCATCAGGGGGGCGTGGCCTAATATGCAAAGGAGGTCCTGCTAGAATTCCTTACAGGGCTCTTCGTACAGGGCCTACTGGGAGCTCCAGGAGGATTGGCTGCATCAGGGGGGTGTGGCCTAATATGCAAAGGAGGTCCTGCTAGAATTCCTTACAGGGCTCTTCGTACAGGGCCTGCTGGAAGCTCCAGGAGGATTGGCTACATCAGGGGTGTGTGGCCTAATAGGCAAAGGAGGTCCTGCTAGAATTCCTTACAGGGCTCTTCGTACAGGGCCTACTGAGAGCTCCAGGAGGATTGGCTGCATCAGGGGGGCGTGGCCTAATAGGCAAAGGAGGTCCTGCTAGAATTCCTTACAGGGCTCTTCGTACAGGGCCTGCTGGAAGCTCCAGGAGGATTGGCTACATCAGGGGTGTGTGGCCTAATAGGCAAAGGAGGTCCTGCTAGAATTCCTTACAGGGCTCTTCGTACAGGGCCTACTGAGAGCTCCAGGAGGATTGGCTGCATCAGGGGGGCGTGGCCTAATAGGCAAAGGAGGTCCTGCTAGAATTCCTTACAGGGCTCTTCGTACAGGGCCTGCTGGAAGCTCCAGGAGGATTGGCTGCATCAGGGGGGCGTGGCCTAATAGGCAAAGGAGGTCCTGCTAGAATTCCTTACAGGGCTCTTCGTACAGGGCCTGCTGGAAGCTCCAGGAGGATTGGCTACATCAGGGGTGTGTGGCCTAATATGCAAAGGAGTTCCTGCTACAAAAGAGAGCCCTGGTGGACTCTATGGTATTATACCCTTCTGAGGTCCAGCCCCTCCCCAAACCCCACCTTCCTCAGGTTCCGCCTCCAAAATCTCCAGGTGCTTCCCAACTCAGAGCTGGGATGGATGTCAACTTCAGTGGCAATAAAGGTGGATAAAGCGGATATACTTCCTAAAACCTTTGCAGATCACAGCCCAGTGCAGATAACCTTAGAAAAAGCAAGATGGAAACCTCGCTGGACTCTGAATCTCCAAATATTGAAAGACAAACACAAAGATTTTTTTAAAAACTTAAAATAAAACATGATTAAAACATTAGCGCACAGCCTGGCAAAGGAAGCTCTCCCTCTCCCCCCACCTTCCCAAGGGAGGAGCCTCAGCCAATGGAGAAAGCAGAGGCTTTGCTCTGTAGCTCCTGCGTGATTGAGCAAGCCTGGCAAAGCAAGCTCTTATGCAGAAGGAAGCAGAGGGAGAAGGAAACAGACTTGCTCACAGGCCTAATAGGAGCTCTCTGGGGGCCTAATCCAGCCCCTGGGCCGCATGTTTGACACCCCTGCTCTACGTGGTAAGACTGCCAAGTAAGAATGAAAAGATGACAAAAGCAAAGGGTTAGAAATTTAACAATCAGTATAATTCAGCCACCATTTTTATCACAAAATACACCTAAGTAACTGCTGGCTGTTGACCACACAAGTTTCTAAAGGTCAAAGAGTCAAAAGTTATTTCCACTGCTCTGGACTTGGAGTTCTCGCTTTTTAAAAAATGGAGACTGAAGAAAAGAAGACCCCTGGAATCTGCTGCCCGAAACGCCGGCTTCCTCTCGCTTCCTGGCAAAGGTGGTCTTGTTTGCATGCAGATGTACAAAGTCCGGTTGGGCACGGTACCCAAAGGCTCACCCGTCCACAGAGCCGCTGCTTTTGTTCTTCCGGCTGAGTGGGAAGGCCGACTTGCTCTGCGGCTGGGTCATCTTGCTGGCCAGGTAGACAAAAGGCTCGATGAGGGTCCGGCGGTCCGCCACTGAGACCTCCCACAGCTTGACCTTCTCGGCCTTGGCCCAGTGCTGCGCCACGTCGTGGTCCACCCGCCGCATCTCCTGCAAATCACACTTGTTGCCCAAGACCACGATGGTGACCTGTGCAGAGCCGGGAAAAGAGCTGTTAGAACCGCCTGAACGACATCCGCGGAGACGGTTCAGAGCAAATGCATGAAGCTGCCTTATGCGGAAACAGACCCCACCCTCACCCCCCACCCGGGTCCATCAAGGTGAGTCTCGTCTGCACAGGCTGGCAGCGGCTCTCCAGGGTCTCAGGCTGAGGTCTTTCACATCTCCTGCTACCTGGTCATTTCACCTGGAGATGCTGAGGATTGAACCCGGGACCTTCTGCATGAAAAACAGGTGCTCTAACTCAGGGGTGTAAAGCTCATTTGTTCTGAGGGCTGGATCTGACATAAATGAGACCTTGTTGAGCTGGGCCATGTCAGGCCAGGCCACTATTTAAGATTAGGTAGCAGAGATATAAAGAACCAAGGGGAGCTCTCTCGGAAGCTGCCCTTTCAAGGACAACTTAAAACATGCTTAAAACATTAACACCTGTTGGTCTGAAAGATGCTTTCTTTTTATTTCCTGGGCAAAGGAAGCTCTGGCTCTTCCTTCCTTCCCCAGGGGACTGGGGGGGGGGGAGCCTCAGCCAATAGAAGGACGAGAGGCTTGGCTGAGTAGCTCTGCTGTGCGACTGAGAGAGCCTGGCAAAGCAAGCTATTCCTCCCCCCCTTCCTCCCCAAGGGAGGAGCCTCAACCGATGGAACAAAATCAAGGTTTTGCTCTGTAGCTCTGCTGTGTGATTGAGCAAGCCCTGCAAATCAAGCTGTGATGCAGAAGGAAGCCAGAGAGAGGGAGAAGGAAGCAGATGACAGCCAGTTGCTCGGGGCCTGCAGGAGGTAGGGATTCTATGGCAGATATGCCCAGGTTCCTTTGCAAACAACCCATTCTGGAACGAGTTTCCCAAGGGCAGGGAGTTGAAAGGCAAAGTCCTAGACCAGGGGTGGCCAAACTGTGGTTCGGGAGCCGCAAGCGGCTCTTTCACACATATTGTGTGGCTCTTGAAAACCCCACTACCCCATTGGCTAGCTTGGAGAAGGCATTTGTCTCCTTAAATTACTTCTACGAGCCAAGCCAGTGGGTGGCTTGGAGAAGGTAGTTAAAAGTTAAAAGTTGCTTTCTTTCCACCTCTCTCTCCCCTGATCTATTTGCCTTCCTTTCTTCCAAATCTCCCTCCCTCCCTCTGCCATTTATTTGCCTTCCTTCCTTCCTTGCGGTCCTCGAACATCCGATGCTCATGTCTCACGGCTCTCAAAACATCTGACATTTATTCTGTGTGGCTCTTACATTAAGCAAGTTTGGCCACCCCTGATCTAGATCCAGGCATCCTCGAGTGCAGTTCACAGACCTCCTTCTTATCCTTGCTCTTGTCGATCTCCTTTTTGAGCATCTCCGCCCTCTTGAAGGACTCTTTGCTGTCGACGCTATAAACCAGCACGTAGCCATCGGTACAAGAGAAGCAGTGTTTGGGCAGCTCCAGCCCGTCCCTCAGGCCTCGGGTGTCATAGAAGCGCACTTGTTCCCTCACCCCTCGGTCGGTCTCAATCGAGCCCACATAGATGTCCTCCTGGGTTTCGACCATTTCTGAACCTGCAGGCAACACGGGGCTGTCAGTTCTACAAATACAGGAACTCTTCGTTGCTACAAAGGTGTTTACCCTCACAAACAGTCTGATATCCAGCCCACTCTTCTTTGGAAGTCACAGGCCCTACTCTCTTGTTTGTTAATTACTAGTATCTGGCACTCAATTACCCAACTCCAGGCGCTGATGTCAAAACACTGGCAATGGCGGCGTTGCGGCTAGACTCCTGGGGAAGGAGAAGCAGTGGGGAGGAAACGGCTCTGAGCAGAAGTCTGACTGATGCGGACGAGAACAAACCCTCAGTCCAGTGGCACCTTTAAGACCAACTGAGTTTAATTCTGGGAAGAAGGAGGAGGAGGATATTGGACTTATATCCCACTCTATACTCTGAATCTCAGAGAGGCTCACAATCTCCTTTACCTCCTCCCCTCTATCTATCTATCTATCTATCTATCTATCTATCTATCTATCTATCTATCTATCTATCTATCTATCTATCTATCTATCTATCATCTATCTACTCACACACACACACACACACACTGTGACTAATAGCCACTGATGGACCTCTGCTCCACATTTTTATCTAACCCCCTCCTGAAGCTGGCTATGCTTGTAGCTGCCACCACCTCCTGTGGCAGTGAATTCCACGTGTTAATCAGCCTTTGGGTGAAGAAGTACTTCCTTTTATCCGTTTTAATCGACTGCTCAGCAACTTCATTGAATGCCCACGAGTTCTTGTATTGTGAGAAAGGGAGAAAAGGACTTGTTTCTCTACTTTCTCCATCCCATGTATAATCTTGTAAACCTCGATCATGTCACCCCTCAGTAGACGTTTCTCCAAGATAGAGCCCCAAGCGTTTTAACCTTTCTTTATAGGGAAAGTATTCCAACCCGTTAATCATTTTAGTTGCCCTTTTCTGGACTTCTTCCAATGCTATAATATCCTTTTTTAAGTGCAGTGACCAGAATTGTACAAAGTATTCCAAATGAGACCGCACCATCGATTTATACAGGGCATTATGATACTGGCTGATTTGTTTTCAATTCCCTTCCTAATAATTCCCAGCATGGCGTTGGCCTATTTTATTGCAATCACACACTGTTTTGACATTTTCAGTGAGTTATCTACCACAACCCCAAGATCTCTCTCTTGGTCAGTCTCTGCCAGTTCACACCCCTTCAACTTGTATTTGTAGCTGGGATTCTTGGTCCCAATGTGCATTACTTTGCACTTCGCCACATTGAACCTCATCTGCCATGTTGACGCCCACTCACCCAGCCTCAACAGATCCCTTTGGAGTGCCTCACAATCCTCTTTGGTTCTCACCACCCTGAACAATTTAGTGTCATCTGCAAACTTGGCCACTTCACTGCTTACTCCCAACTCCAAATCATTAATGAACAAGTTAAAGAGCATGGGACCCTGTACTGAGCCCTGCGGCACCCCACTGCTTACCATCCTCCACTGCAAAGACTGCCCATTTATACTCACTCTCTGCTTCCTATTAATTAGCCAGGTTTTGATCCACAAGAGGACCTGTCCTTTTACTCCATGACTTTCGAGCTTACTAAGGAGCCTTTGATAAGGAACTTTATCAAAAGCTTTCTGGAAGTCAAGTAAACAACATCTATTGGGCCTCCTTTGTCCACATGTTTGTTCACCCCCTCAAAGAAATGTAACAGGTTAGTGAGGCAAGATCTTCCCTTACAGAACCCATGCTGAGTCTTCCTCAATAACTTGTGTTCATCAATGTGCCTACTCATTCTGTCCTTGATAATGGTTTCTACCAACTTTTCCGGTATTGAAGTCAGACTGACTGGCCCGTAATTTCCCGGATCTCCTCTGGAACCCTTTTGAACGATGGGGGTGACATTTGCTACCTTCCAGTCCTCAGGAACGGAGGCAGATTTCAATGAAAGATTACATATTTTTGTCAGGAGATCCACAAGTTCAACTTTGAGTTCTTTCAGAACTCTGGGATGTATGCCATCTGGACCTGGTGACTTATTAGTTTTTAATTCGTCTATCAGTTGTAGGACCTCCTCTCTTGTCACCTCAAACTGACTCAGGTCTTTCAACACCCCTTCCAAAATTAGCGGTTCTGGAGTGGGCCAACACTTCTCATCTTCCACAATGAAGACAGAGGCAAAAAATGCATTCAGCTTCTCAGCCATTTCCCCATCCTCCTTCAGTAATCCTTTTACCCCATGGTCATCCAAGGGCCCCACTGCTTCCCTGGCTGGTTTCCTGCTTCTAATATATTTGAAGAAATTTTTATGTTTTTTGCAACCTTCTGGGGCCACAGAAAACAATTCCGCACCCTCCTCTATAGGACAGCCCTTCAAGTACTTGAAGTTGGTGATCCTATCACCTCTCAGCCACCTCCTCAACAGGCTAAACATCCCCAGCTCCTTCAACCTTTCTTCATAGGACTTGGTCTCCAGACCCCTCACCATCTTCGTCGCTCTCCTCTGGACCCGTTCCAGCTTGTCTAGATCCTTCTTAAAATGTGGTGCCCCAAACAGAACACAATACTTCAGGTGAGGATTTTGTTGGCCTTGAAGGTGCTGCTGAACTCAAACTTTGTTCTGCTTGCTTCAGACCAACACAGATCTACCCACCTAAATTGACCTTCGTGAGGTGGAAAAGGTTCAATATAGAAGAAGATAGAAGAAGAAGATATTGGATTTATATCCCGCCCTCCACTCCGAAGGGTCTCAGAGCGGCTCACAATCTCCTTTACCTTCCTCCCCCACAACAGACACCCTGTGAGGTTGGTGGGGCTGGAGAGGGCTCTCACAGCAGCTGCCCTTTCAAGGACAACCTCTGCCAGAGCTATGGCTGACCCAAGGCCATTCCAGCAGCTGCAAGTGGAGGAGTGGGGAATCAAACCCGGTTCTCCCAGATAAGAGTCCGCGCACTTAACCACTACACCAAACTGGCTCTCTATTAGAGCTATGGATGACCCAAGGCCATTCCAGCAGGTGCAAGTGAAGGAGTGGGGAATCAAACCCGGTTCTCCCAGATAAGAGTCCGCACACTTAACCACTACACCAGACTGGTGTAGTATAGCCCATAACCCTCCTTAAAATCCCAGCCTCGAGCAACCGTGTTTCCTTCTTTAAAAATTGCCGTAGCTTGGTTGCACACGCTGCTTGCTACGCATGGCTTGCCCTTGGAAGGTGGCATGTTGATATATGGATTCAGATATCTCATGGCCGTCGAAGTGAGATTAATTTTTCCCCTTTTCTTCATTGGATCCAAATCTGTTTGATGTATTTATAGGTCTATACAGCTTTTTCCTCCATAAATTTAAAGCTGTTTTTTTTTTAAATTCAAACAGTAAACTACCCCCTACAAAAATATAACACCATTAACTTCATTAAAATTTCATTAACAAAATCGACACATAATCTCAAATGAAAACGTTATTTAACATGCAGAGGAGGTACGAAATGCCTTCTAGAGAAGAAAAAGAAACCCTTCCCCAGTCTAAAATTATTTCAACCGTTCTACAGTACCAAGTAGAGCCCCGTGGCGCAGAGTGGTGAAGCTGCAATACTGCAGTCCAGGCTCTTGGCTCACGACCTGAGTTCGATCCCAGCGGAAGCTGGGTTCAGGTAGCCAGCTCCAGGTTGACTCAGCCTTCCACCTTTCCGAGGTCAGTCAAATGAGTATCCAGCTTGCTAGGGGGGAAGTGTAGATGACTGGGGAAGGCAGTGGCAAACCACCCCGTCAAAAAGTCTGCCGTGAAAACGTCATGATGCGACGTCACCCCAGAGTCGGAAACGACTGCTGCTTGCGTAGGGGACTACCTTGAACTTTTTACAATACCAATCCTCAGAGCCAAACTACACTTGATGGCAGCCAGGGGTCCAGCTGACTTAAAAAGCCGCCAATTAAGATACTGAGATGGGCGTTTGAGAGAGAACTCGGCTGGAAGTTTCAGTTGGCTTACGAGGAAGCTGCAGGAGCAGCGGACCGCAATCAAAGCCGGGGTTTGCGTGAAGGCTAGAATTTTTCCTTCAGAAGCCAACAAGCAACGGAGGGACTCCTGTGGAAATTTATTGTTGAGTCTCAGTACTCTGTTTGGAAAATGAAGAGACTGTGTGGGGTCCTCCCTGTAATACTGTATTTGAGACTCTTGTTTGTCTTTAATTTCTACTAGATGAATATGAAAGTGTGCCTACTTTTGTTGGCTGTTTATTATATGATATAATATAAGTTACTTAATTTTGTATATACTAGTCAAGAGTGTTTTTGCACAATATCTTTGATATCTTTGTACTTTCTCCAGAGGATCTGATCTCTCTAGTCTGGTAATGAGCTGGAATTCCGGGGAAACCCCAGGTCGCGCCTGGAGGGGAGAAAACGTCAGAGAAATGCCCTCTGTTATATCCAGGGCTTTTTTTGTAAAGGGGGGGGGGGGGAATCTATCAGGAAATCATTTGCATATTAGGCCCCACCCTCTGACATTGCCATTGTTTCAAACAGGGCTTTTGGGTAGAAAAAGTCCAGCAGGGACTCATTTGCATATTAGGCCACACCCCCTGGTGCCAAGCCAGCCGGAACTGCGTTCCTGCTCAAAAGAAAAAGTCCTGGTTATAATCAAACAACAATAACATTTACTGTGGACATCTGAAAAGTATTAGAAGTATCAACGACATTCAAAAAAGAGCCCATGGCTCTTTAACTTATTAACACATTCCAGAGACTAATTCACAGAGATGAGAGCCCTCTCAACCCCACCCACCTCTGCTGTGGGGGAGGAAAATAAAGGAGATTGTGAGCCGCTCTGAGACTCTGTCCTTGAAAGGGCAGCTGCTGTGAGAGCCCTCTCAGCCCCATGCAAAGGAGTTCCTGCTAGAATTCCTTACAGGGCTCTTAGTACAGGGCCTACTGTAAGCTCCAGGAGAACTGGCTACATTAGGGGTGTGTGGCCTAATAGGCAAAGGAGGTCCTGCTAGAATTCCTTACAGGGCTCTTAGTACAGGGCCTACTGTAAGCTCCAGGAGAACTGGCTACATTAGGGGTGTGTGGCCTAATAGGCAAAGGAGGTCCTGCTAGAATTCCTTACAGGGCTCTTCGTACAGGGCCTACTGCAAGCTCCAGGAGGATTGGCTACATCAGGGGGGCGTGGCCTGATATGCAAAGGAGCCCCTGCTAGAATTCCTTACAGGGCTCTTAGTACAGGGCCTACTGGAAGCCCTTGGAGGATTGGCTGCATCAGGGGGGTGTGGCCTAATAGGCAAAGGAGGTCCTGCTAGAATTCCTTACAGGGCTCTTCGTACAGGGCCTACTGTAAGCCCTTGGAGGATTGGCTGCATCAGGGGGGTGTGGCCTAATAGGCAAAGGAGGTCCTGCTAGAATTCCTTACAGGGCTCTTCGTACAGGGCCTACTGCAAGCTCCAGGAGGATTGGCTACATCAGGGGGGCGTGGCCTGATATGCAAAGGAGCCCCTGCTAGAATTCCTTACAGGGCTCTTAGTACAGGGCCTACTGGAAGCCCTTGGAGGATTGGCTGCATCAGGGGGGTGTGGCCTAATAGGCAAAGGAGGTCCTGCTAGAATTCCTTACAGGGCTCTTAGTACAGGGCCTACTGTAAGCCCTTGGAGGATTGGCTGCATCAGGGGTGTGTGGCCTAATAGGCAAAGGAGGTCCTGCTAGAATTCCTTACAGGGCTCTTAGTACAGGGCCTACTGTAAGCTCCAGGAGGATTGGCTGCATCAAGGGGGTGTGGCCTAATAGGCAAAGGAGGTCCTGCTAGAATTCCTTACAGGGCTCTTCGTACAGGGCCTGCTAAGAGCTCCAGGAGGATTGGCTGCATCAGGGGTGTGTGGCCTAATAGGCAAAGGAGGTCCTGCTAGAATTCCTCACAGGGCTCTTCTCACAGGGTCTACTGAGAGCTCCAGGAGGATTGGCTACATCAGGGGTGTGTGGCCTAATATGCAAAGGAGGTCCTGCTAGAATTCCCTACAGGGCTCTCAGTACAGGGCCTGCTGGAAGCTCCAGGAGGAGTGGCTGCATCAGGGGTGTGTGGCCTAATAGGCAAAGGAGGTCCTGCTAGAATTCCTTACAGGGCTCTTCGTACAGGGCCTGCTGAGAGCTCCAGGAGGATTGGCTACATCAGGGGT
This sequence comes from Heteronotia binoei, assembly GCF_032191835.1. Lineage (NCBI taxonomy): Eukaryota > Metazoa > Chordata > Lepidosauria > Squamata > Gekkonidae > Heteronotia > Heteronotia binoei. The sequence goes on along the minus strand of NC_083237.1, from coordinate 62,030,337 downwards.
GTGTGGCCTAATAGGCAAAGGAGGTCCTGCTAGAATTCCTTACAGGGCTCTTCGTACAGGGCCTGCTGAGAGCTCCAGGAGGATTGGCTACATCAGGGGTGTGTGGCCTAATAGGCAAAGGAGGTCCTACTAGAATTCCTTACAGGGCTCTTTGTACAGGGCCTGCTGAGAGCTCCAGGAGGATTGGCTACATCAGGGGTGTGTGGCCTAATAGGCAAAGGAGGTCCTACTAGAATTCCTTACAGGGCTCTTTGTACAGGGCCTGCTGAGAGCTCCAGGAGGATTGGCTACATCAGGGGTGTGTGGCCTAATAGGCAAAGGAGGTCCTACTAGAATTCCTTACAGGGCTCTTTGTACAGGGCCTACTGGAAGCTCCAGGAGGATTGGCTGCATCAGGGGTGTGTGGCCTAATAGGCAAAGGAGGTCCTACTAGAATTCCTTACAGGGCTCTTTGTACAGGGCCTGCTGAGAGCTCCGGGAGGATTGGCTACATCAGGGGTGTGTGGCCTAATAGGCAAAGGAGGTCCTACTAGAATTCCTTACAGGGCTCTTTGTACAGGGCCTACTGGAAGCTCCAGGAGGATTGGCTGCATCAGGGGTGTGTGGCCTAATAGGCAAAGGAGGTCCTACTAGAATTCCTTACAGGGCTCTTTGTACAGGGCCTACTGGAAGCTCCAGGAGGATTGGCTGCATCAGGGGTGTGTGGCCTAATAGGCAAAGGAGGTCCTGCTAGAATTCCTTACAGGGCTCTTCGTACAGGGCCTACTGGAAGCTCCAGGAGGATTGGCTGCATCAGGGGTGTGTGGCCTAATAGGCAAAGGAGGTCCTACTAGAATTCCTTACAGGGCTCTTTGTACAGGGCCTACTGGAAGCTCCAGGAGGATTGGCTACATCAGGGGGTGTGGCCTAATAGGCAAAGGAGGTCCTACTACAAAAAAAAGCCATGGTCATGTGACAGCCGTAACACGTCGCTGGGCTTTCACTTTGACTGGGATCCCTAGTCCTGGGGTAAGTCCCGATGGTCCCCTTTTCAGCATCTGAAGGATCTCTTTGCTGCACTGAGGTGCAAGAGGAACTGAAAAAGGGGAATCTTCACAGCATGATACAGCACTATATTCCCCGTAGGATTTGGTAAGGCCCTACTATGTCTGCCCAGAAAAAAAATCTCCTACGGCCGTGATCCCCGACGCCTGCTGATGGTGCCCAAACCCAAGAGGCACCATCGGCAGGCGTTGGGGGATCACGCCTTTCCTCCACGTCACGGGGAGAGCTTCAAAAGAACCCAGTCTCCTCCCCCAACCCACACTGATAATTAATTAATTACTTATGAGTGCCACTAACAGGGAATAACTCAGGAGGCTAAAAGGGAAAGGATTTTGAAAGGCCAATCGCCCCCGGAAGCTACAGTAGCAGGCTACTGATATTATAATAATATCAGGGATATTATCAGTAATAGCTTATTGATGTAAGTAAGCTTTGTGGCTGAACAGGGGACTTGAGCCTTGCGGTTGCCAGTTCTGAGGATAGGAGATATTGGATTTATATCCCACCCTATACTCTGAATCTCAAAGTCTCAGAGCGGTCACAATCTCCTTTACCTCTCCCGCCTCCCCCACAACACCCTGTGAGGTGGGTGGGGCTGAGAGGCCTCTGACAGAAGCTGCCCTCTCAAGGACAGCTCTGCCAGAGCTATGGCTGACCCAAGGCCATTCCAGCAGGTGCAAGTGGAGGAGTGGGGAATCAAACCCGGTTCTCCCAGATAAGAGTCCACGCACTTAACCACTGCACCAAACTGGCTCTGAGTTTTGAAATCCCTGGAGATTTTAAGGGGATAGAGCCCAAAGAGAGCAGGGTTTGAGGAGAGGAGGGACCTCATCAGTGCCAGAGAGTCTGTCTTCCAAAAGGACCACTTTCTCCAGGGGAACTGATCTCTGTCACCTGGAGATGGGTCGTCATCCCAGGAGATCTCCAGCCATCATTTGGAGGTTTGGCAAAATAAGGGGAAAACGTGGTGAGGTTGAAAGCCTAGAGGTAACCGTGTCAAAAATAACTATTTGCTGTAATAATCTGTAACATTTGCTGTAATAATTTCTAACATGCTATACTGTTATGCCAATGAGAGCCAGTCTGGTGTAGTGGTTAAGTGAGCGGACTCTTCTCTGGGAGAACCGGGTTTGATTCCCCACTCCTCCACTTGCAGCTGCTGGAATGGCCTTGGGCCAGCCGTAGCTCTGGCAGAGTTGTCCTTGAAAGGGCAGCATCTGTGAGAGCTCTCTCAGCCCCACCCACCCCACAGGGTGTCTGTTGTGGGGAGAGAAGAGAAAGGAGATTGTAAGCCTCTCTGAGTCTCTGATTCAGAGAGAAGGGCGGAGTATAAATCTGCAATTCTTCTTCTTCAAGTAAAGTCAAATCACAGTGAAGAAGCGACACAAGCTTCACAAATTCCAACTAATTCTACATTAATGATAGAGCATAAAGTACATTTGTGTATAACAACACATGTGGACAATAAGTCATATGAACATATGAAGCTGCCTTCTACTAAATCAGACCCTTGGTCCATCAAAGTCAGTCTTGTCTTCTCAGACTGGCAGCGGCTCTCTAGGGTCTCAAGCTGAGGTTTTTCACACCTATTTGCCTGGACCCTTTTTTGGAGATGCCAGGGATTGAACCTGGGACCTTCTGCTTCCCAAGCAGATGCTCTACCACTGAGCCACCGTCCCTCCCCTTAAGTCCATTACTGTTGCTAATCATAAAGTCCACCACACACTACGCAAAGGACAGTTTTCGTCAGTACAGTAGTACTCCGAAGGTGCTAGCGTTTCTCTTGAATAGGAAAGCAAAAGTGCCGTGCTTCCTAGGTATACAGGCACGTTTCGATAGTGAGCGTGCTTCGTCTGACAAAGTTACTGGATTTCCTGGAACTCATACTCATTGCACTCTAAACGTGAACGTCTCCCATCAACTTCACAAAGGGCACAAGCGGTTTTCCAGGAGTTTGGCAACCCTACTCACATAGCCAAAAAAGAAAAAGAAAAAAGCCAGCACTTACCAACCACGTGGTTCCCATACAGAAGCTGCTCCAGTATGGAGGTCTTCCCGACGGAGGCTTGCCCGCACACAACCACTTTGCAACTCTTCCCCATCTTCTGGGAAATGTGGGCAAGGTGGGGAGGGAGGGTGAACGCAGGGGGGCTGCACGTTGAGCCGGAAAGCAAGAGAAACATATGTATTTAGAAGCATCTCTGTCGCTGTTGCTACTCCCTCTCTCCCCTCTGGAAAGCCCTCCGGTGAAGATCTGGCATATTTAGTTTTTGTCCTGATTCGAGGGGGACCACTTTAGCCAAGGTGTTTGCGCAGATCAACAGGGGCCGCAGCAGAGCTACTGAGCCAAGCCTCTCTTCCTTCTATTGGCTGAGGCTTCTCCCCCTCCCCACCCCCCGCAGTCCTTTGGGGAAGGAAGGAAAGAGCCGGAGCTTCCTTTGCCCGGTTCCCTGGATCCCATGGGAGAAATACAAAGAAAACACCTTTAAGATCAATGAGTTTTAAGCATGTTTTAAGTTTTTAAAAACATCTATTTGTGTTTGTCCATATCCTGTATAAAGTTTCTGTTTCTGCTACCTAATTTTAAATAGGTACACAAATGCCCCGGCCCAACATATCTTGGCACAACCCGACAAAGTCTCATTTATGTCAGATCCGGCCCTCATCACAAATGACCCCTGGGCTAGTGCGTTTCACAATAATGGGCTTGAAGTAGCAGCTGGATATTAGGAAAAACAGTGGCATCAGGTACCAAGGGAAGGGGTCAGCTCCCCCTCGCCGGCAGTCTCGAAGCAGCAGCTGGACAAACACCTGTCCAGAATGCTTTTAAGGCTGATCCAGCACTGAGCAGCACTGAACTAGATGGCCTGTATGTATGGCCCCTTCCCACTTGACGTGGGATTCTATGATTTTGTTGTCGTTCAGTCGCACAGTCGAATCCGACTCTTTGCGACCCCGTGGACCAAGTCACGCCAGGCCCTCCTGTCTTCCACCATCCTCCAAAGCCTGCTCAAATTCATGTTAGTTACATCAGTAACGCTGTCCAGCCATCTCGTCTTTTGCCCTCCCCTTCTTCTTTTGCCTTCTGTCTTTCCCAGCATCAGGGTCTTCTCCAGGGAGGGCTCCCTTCTCATTGGGTGGCCAAAGCATTGGCGCTTCAGCTTCAGCATCTGACCTTCCAGAGAACAGTCTGGGTTGATTTCCCTTCTCTCTCGGTTTGGCTTCGCGAACGAAGATTTAAGAAGGGTGCAATAGTCCACGTCTGCTGTGGGGCAACTGGGGTCCTCAATTCTCGACTGGAGTTTTGCCTGGAAGGCAGCTTTAACTTCGGCTGACTGGAGACTGCCAACCTGAAACTTCCTCCAAGGGAAGTTTCAGGTTGGCAGTCTCCAGTCAGCCGAAGTCTTTCCCAGCATCAGGGTCTTCTCCAGTGAGTGCTCCCTTCTCATTGGGCGGCCAAAGCATTGGAGCTTCAGCTTCAGCATCTGACCTTCCAGGGAACAGTCTGGGTTGATTTCCCTTAGGACTAATTGGATCTTCTTGCAGTCCAAGGGACTCTCAAGAGTCTTCTCCAGCACCACGGCTCGAAAGCGTCTGTTCTTCTGAACTCGGCTTTCCTTACGGTCCAGCTCTCACAGCCCTACATGACTACTGGGAAGACCATCGCTTTGACTATACAGACTTTAGTTGGCAGGGTGATGTCTCTACTTTTTATTACACTGCCCAGGTTCGCCATAGCTGTCCTCCCAAGGAGCAAACGTCTTTTGATTTCGTGGCTACAGTCGCCATCTGCAGTGATCTTGGATCCCAGAAATGTGAAACCTGTCACGACTTCCATGTCTTCCCCTGCTATCTCTTCCATGATTCTATGATGGGATCATGCAAATCCACTCTAGCCTTCTGAAACTGGACAGGTGAAGCTGAGCCAAGAATCATCCCCGTCCCTGCACATCTGCACAAAATAAAAGCGTGAACTTACCTGCCCGAGGGATGCAGCCCCTTGTTTCTTAGCTGTCCACCTGCCTGGAGGGACTGTTTTGCTTCGCCCAGGAAAGGAGGACGGAAAGCCAACAAAAGTCACAAGGCTGGGGAGAAGCGCTTTACCGAGGAAGACGCAGCCCACAGCTCCATCTAGAGTTCCTTCTGCAGAGGTGCTTGGAGGCCCTGCCGCTGCTGCGGAATTAGACAGAACACTTGACAGGGAGAGAGAGAGCACAGCAGCTACACCACGTCAGTGTGTCCAACAGAACATGTTGTTTTCAGTGGAAAGTGGAAATAATCACATAGTTTTAAGGCATCTGCCTCCACATGCTTCAGCGATGGCTTTTTTTAAAAGATTAGACCAGGGTGAAAAATTGTGTACTTTAGTGTTATATGGAAGAGGTTGTTGATACTGATTAGCTATGAAGCTGTATGAATTGCGGTTCGTGGATTACGTGATTTGAAGGAAAATGGAGCAGAGCTTGAAGATTTGTCGAAGCAAGAGCTACAAGTCGACTCCCGGGACTTTGGTGCTCTACTGTCTTCCATGAATGCACTCTTTGAGAGCTTTGTCTGTCTCTATGCATTTGTGTATTCTCACCCGTTATCACTCTATTGCACTGTAATATAGTCTTAGCAATTGTTGGTCACTATAACCATTCGTGGTTGTGTATTTATTCATTTACCAGTGACCAGGATTCAAACCACTCCGTAAAAAAGTCTGCCGTGAAAACGTCGTGATGTGACGTCACCCCAGAGTCTAAAACGACTGGTGCTTGCACAGGGGACTACCTTTACCTTTTAGGGTTCCCTCTAAGCTGGGTTAAGAGCCCTGTGGCGCAGAGTGGTAAGGCTGTAGTACTGCAGTCCTCAGCTCTGTTCATGACCTGAGTTCGATCCCCATGGAAGCAGGGTTCAGGTAGACAGCTCAAGGTTGACTCAGCCTTCCATCCTTCCGAGGTTGGTAAAATGAGAACCCAGCTTGCTGGGGGGCGGAAGTGTAGATGACTGGGGAAGGCAATGGCAAACCACCCCGTTAAAAGTCTGCCGTGAAAATGTTGTGAAAGCAACGTCACCCCAGAGTCTAAAACGACTGGTGCTTGCACAGGGGACTACCTTTACCTTTTAGGGTTCCCTCTAAGCTGGGTTAAGAGCCCTGTGGCGCAGAGTGGTAAGGCTGTAGTACTGCAGTCCTAAGCTCTGCTCATGACCTGAGTTCGATCCCTGGTGGAAGCTGGGTTTTCAGTAGGCTTCCCAATCCCCAGGTCCCAGCGGGGGATCCCCCGTTTTTACAGGCTTCTCCCAGCCCCCAGCCAGCTGGCTGGCAGGAGAAGCCCCGCCCCCCACAGTCACCATGTAGTTTTAGAGCTCCTGCAGGTCCGTTTTTAAAATATGTACCTTTAAGGCTGAGCAGGAAGCAGGAAACAGGAAGGGCTTTGGAGAACGGCCCCTCCCTTTGTTTTGCTTTCGTTTTCAGATCAAGTAAAGTTCTGCAGGAACAAGACCCAGTAAGTATTTTTGTGTGAGAGAGAGGGAGGGGGCAGGGGATTCCCTGGTTTGGAGGTCCTCCCCCCCCCTTTAGAAAGTGTGGGTGGGGAGGGAAATGTCTACTGGGCACTCTGTTATTCTCTATGGAGAACAATTCCCATAGGGAATAATGGGGAATTGATCTGCGGGTATTGGGGGCTCTGGGGGGGGGGGCTATGTTTTGAGGTAGAGGCACGATATTTTTAGTATAGCATCTAGTGCCTCTCCCCAAAATACCCCCCAAGTTTCAAAACGATTGGATCAGGGGGTTCAATTCTATGAGCCCCAAAAGATGATGCCCCTATCCTTCATTATTTCCTATGGAAGAAAGGCATTTAAAAAGGTGTGCTGTCCCTTTAAATGTGATGGCCAGAACTCCATTGGAGTTCAATTATGCTTGTCACAGCCTTGCTCCTGGCTCCACCCCCAATGTCTTCTGGCCCCACCCCCAAAGTCTCCTGGCTCCGCCCCCAAAGTCCCCAGATATTTCTTGAATTGGACTTGGCAACCCTAGTTTTCAGGTAGCTGGCTCGAGGTTGACTCAGCCTTCCATCCTTCCAAGGTCGGTAAAATGAGTCCCCAGCTTGCTGGGGAGAAAGTGTGGATGACTGGAGAAGGCAATGGCAAACCACCCCGTAAAAAGTCTGCCGTGAAAATGTTGTGAAAGCAACATCACCCCAGACTCTAAAACGACTGGTGCTTGCACAGGGGACTACCTTTACCTGAAGAGCCCCGTAGCGCAGAGTGGTAAAGCTGCAGTACTGCAGTCCGAGCTCTCTGCTCATGACCTAAGTTCGATCCTGGCAGAAGCTGAGTTCAGGTAGCCGGCTGGAGGCTGACTCATCCTTTCATCCTTCTGAGGTTGGTAAAATGAGTCCCCAGCTTGCTGGGGAGAAAGTGTGGATGACTGGAGAAGGCAATGGCAAACCACCCCGTAAAAAGTCTGCCGTGAAAATGTTGCGAAAGCAACATCACCCCAGAGTCGGAAACGACTGGTGCTTGCACAGGGGACTACCTTTACCTGAAGAGCCCCGTGGCGCAAAGTGGTAAAGCTGCAGCACTGCAGTCCGAGCTCTCTGCTCATGACCTGAGTTCGATCCTGGCAGAAGCTGAGTTCAGGTAGCCGGCTGGAGGTTGGCTCACCCTTCCATCCTTGTGAGGTCGGTCAAATGAGTCCCCAGCTTGCTGAGGGGAAAGCGTAGAGGACTGGGGAAGGCAATGGCAAACCACCCCGTAAAAAGTCTGCCGTGAAAATGTTGCGAAAGCAACATCACCCTAGATTCTAAAACGGCTGGTGCTTGCACAGGGGACTACCTTTCCCTTTCCCTAAGCTGAGTTAGTGTGAGCCAGTTCATAATTCTTTTAGCCTCCAGCTCACACATTTTTTGGCTCAGGCTGGGGGAAGAATGGCCCCAGAGCAAACTAATTTAGGCAGTGGCTCACCCCTTTGAATGCCAGCAGCTCACAAAGCAGCATTTTTGCTCACAAGGCTCTGCAGCTCAGAGGGAGCCTTGCCAGAGACCTCTCCCTGATGGCAGTGATACCACCTGGAGGTTGGCAACAAGCTTCCAAGGGCACCCGCAAGACCAGCGACATTTGTTTCTCCCTGAGCTTCCCCTGCCCCTTCTGCAGCTCCCGTCTCGCTCCAGGAAGACGGTCCTCCAACTCCAAGGGCCTCCTCTTGGCGGACTCCGCCTCTCCCTCTCGTCGGCTCCCCCTGGCCGGAAGTGGCCCTTCTGCCTCGCCCCTCTCGGCTGCCACCGGAAGTGCCCGCCGGAACTTCCGGCCCCCGGCTCTCTTTCGCTCTCTGTGTCTCTCTCGCTCTTCCCGGCTCGGCGGCCGTTGGTTGCGGCAGGGAGGCGACAAGATGGCGGCGGCGGGCGGCGACTGCGACGTGATCATGGCCCCCGCGGCGGCCTCCGTCCCCCACCCGGAGCCGCCGGCGATGTTCGACGAGGACGAGGACGCGGGCGCGCGCAGGTAGAAGCCCCGCCCCGTCGCGAGGGGGGAGGGGGGCCGCAAAGGGAGGGCGTTGCCAATCCCCAGGTGGGGGCGGGGGATCCCCCCTTCAGGGCCATCGGGATGGGGGAGAGGAGGGAAAGGGCTGCTGGGCGCGCGTTATTCCCTGGGGAGACCGCTTTCCATAGGGGATAATGGAGAATCGATTGGGGGGGTGTTGAGGACTGTGGAGGGGCTGGGTTTTTTTTGAGGTAGAGGCACCAGAGTTTCAGTATAGCTATAGTTTTTAGTTGGAGATGCCGGGGATTGAAGCTGGGACCTTCTGCTTACCAAGCAGATGCTCTACCACGGAGCCACCTTCCCTTCCCGTCGACCTGTGAACATGTATGAACATATGAAGCTGCCTTCTACTGAATCAGACTCTGGGTCCATCCAAGTCAGTCTTGTCTACTCAGACTGGCAGCAGCTCTCCTGCTGAGGTTTTTCACACCTATTTGCCTGGACCCTTTTTAGCTGGAGATGCCGGGGATTGAACCTGGGACCTTCTGCTTCCCAAGCAGATGCTCTACCACTGAGCCACAGCCCCATTCGTGGCTCTCCAGGGTCTCCAGCTGAGGTTTTTCACACCTATTTGCCTGGACCCTTTTTAGCTGGAGATGCCGGGGATTGAACCTGGGACTTTCTGCTTCCCAAGCAGATGCTCTACCACTGAGCCACAGCCCCATTCATGGCTCTCCAGGGTCTCCAGCTGAGGTTTTTCACACCTATTTGCCTGGACCCTTTTTAGCTGGAGATGCCGGGGATTGAACCTGGGTTCTTCTGCTTCCCAAGCAGATGCTCTACCACTGAGCCACAGCCCCATTCGTGGCTCTCCAGGGTCTCCAGCTGAGGTTTTTCACACCTATTTGCCTGGACCCTTTTTAGTTGGAGATGCCGGGGATTGAACCTGGGACCTTCTGCTTCCCAAGCAGATGCTCTACCACTGAGCCACCGTCCCTCCCCTTAGACATACGAACCTATGAAGCTGCCTTCTACTGAATCAGACCCTGGGTCCATCCAAGTCAGCCTTGTCTACTCAGACTGGCAGCGGCTCTCCAGGGTCTCAAGCGGAGGTTTTTCACGCCTACTTGCCTGGACCCTTTTTTTTTTGGAGATGCCAGGGATTGAAGCTGGGACCTTCTGCTTACCAAGCAGAGGCTCTACCACTGAGCCACCATCCCTCCCCTTAGACATACAAACCTATGAAGCTGCCTTCTACTGAATCAGACCCTGGGTCCATCCAAGTCAGCCTTGTCTACTCAGACTGGCAGCGGCTCTCCAGGGTCTCCAGCGGAGGTTTTTCACGCCTATTTGCCTGGTCCCTTTTTAGTTGGAGTTGCCAGGGATTGAAGCTGGGACCTTCTGCTTACCAAGCAGAGGCTCTACCACTGAGCCACCATCCCTCCCCTTAGACATATGAACCTATGAAGCTGCCTTCTACTGAATCAGACCCTGGGTCCATCCAAGTCAGTCTTGTCTATTCAGACTGGCAGTGGCTCTCCAGGGTCTCCAGCTGAGATTTTTCACACCTACTTGCCTGGACCCTTTTTTTTTTTGGAGATGCCAGGGATTGAAGCTGGGACCTTCTGCTTACCAAGCAGATGCTCTACCACTGAGCCACCTTCCCTTCCCTTAGACCTGTGAACATGTATGAACATATGAAGCTACCTTCTACTGAATCAGACCCTCAGTCTACTCAGACTGGCAGCAACTCTCCAGGGGCTCAAGCGGAGGTTTTTCACGCCTACTTGCCTGGACCCTTTTTAGTTGGAAATGCCAGGGATTGAACCTGGGACCTTCTGCTTACCAAGCAGATGCTCTACCACTGAGCCACCTTCCCTCCCCTGACTGGCAGTGGCTCTCCAGGCCTCCAGTTGAGGTTTTTCACACCTACTTGCCTGGACCCTTTTGAGTTGGAGATGCCGGGGATTGAACCTGGGACCTTCTGCTTACCAAGCAGCTGCTCTACCACTGAGCCACCTTCCCTCCCCTGACTGGCAGTGGCTCTCCAGTTCTCAAGCTGAGGTTTTTTACGCCTACTTGCCTGGATTCTTTTTAGTTGGAGATGCCGGGGATTGAACCTGGGACCTTCTGTGTACCAAGCAGATGCTCTACCACTGAGCCACCTTCCCTCCCCTTAGACATATGAAGATATGAAGCTGTCTTCTACTGAATCAGACCCTGGGTCCATCAAAGTCAGTATTGTCCACTCAGACTGGCATCGGCTCTCCAGGGTCTCAAACTGGTTTTTCACGCCTATTTGCCTGGACCCTTCTTAGTTGGAGAAGCCGGGGATTGAACCTGGGACCTTCTGCTTAGCAAGCAGATGTTCTACCACTGAGCCACCATCCCTCCCCTTAAATATGACAAGGTACCAGTGATATAAACTTTGCAAATGAACATATGAAGCTGCCTTATATCGAATCAGACCCTGGGTCCATCAAAGTCAGTCTTGTCTACTCAGACTGGCAGCGGCTCTCCAGAGTCTCAAGCGGAGGTTTTTCATGCCTACTTGCCTGGACCCTTTTTAGTTGGAGTTGTCGGGGATTGAACCTGGGACCTTTTGTTTACCAAGCAGATGCTCTACCACTTGAGCCACCATCCCTTCCCATCATCAGAAGTTTGAAAACTGCAAGACGTAAATGCCAGATGCTTGAGGGAGGAAAGGAAGGAAGGAAAATAGATCTTGGAGGAGGGAGAGTTGGGAAGAAAGCAACTTTAAATGCATTCTTCAATCTGCCAGCTGACTTGGCTTGGGATATGCGGCTCCAGAGCTGCAGTTTGGCCACCCCCAGTCTAAGGACATCGAACCTGTGAAGTGACGGGTGCTGGCAGTTGTAAGAAAGGGGGCTCGGTCGTTTTCTGAGATGCTGGGCTTCATGAATGAGGGCACGGAGAGAGCTGAAGTTATTCATGGGTGGGAGCCAGCTGGGTGGAACCCCCCGTTTCAGGGGCAGTGTACCTCTGGAGTAACCGGCATGGAGCACTTTGTGAAGAAAGGGGGGACTGTGTGGAGCCTCCACACTTAGGGGCAGTGTACCTCTGGAGTAACCAACATGGAGCACTTTGTGAAGAAAGGGGGGACTGTGTGGAGCCTCCACACTTAGGGGCAGTGTACCTCTGGAGTAACCGACATGGAGCACTTTGTGAAGAAAGGGGGGACTGTGTGGAGCCTCCACACTTAGGGGCAGTGTACCTCTGGAGTAACCGGCATGGAGCACTTTGTGAAGAAAGGGGGGACTGTGTGGAGCCTCCACACTTAGGGGCAATGGACCTCTGGAGTAACCGACATGGAGCACTTTGTGAAGAAAGGGGGGGACTGTGTGGAGCCTCCACACTTAGGGGCAGTGTACCTCTGGAGTAACCGACATGGAGCACTTTGTGAAGAAAGGGGGGGACTGTGTGGAGCCTCCACACTTAGGGGCAATGTACCTCTGGAGTAACCGACATGGAGCACTTTGTGAAGAAAGGGGGGGACTGTGTGGAGCCTCCACACTTAGGGGCAGTGTACCTCTGGAGTAACCGGCATGGAGCACTTTGTGAAGAAAGGGGGGACTGTGTGGAGCCTCCACACTTAGGGGCAGTGGACCTCTGGAGTAACCGGCATGGAGCACTTTGTGAAGAAAGGGGGGACTGTGTGGAGCCTCCACACTTAGGGGCAATGGACCTCTGGAGTAACTGTCGCTAGGCATGTCACGAGGGAAGGGGAAGCTGTGTGGCCACGGGCGCGCTGGATGTGTGAAGCGATGGGTGCCTGCAGTCCCAGGAAGGGGGGCTTTGGTGGGGAAAGTTATTTCACTAGTTTCCTGAAGTAGTGAGAACTGTAATTTTTCTAAAATATATGCCGAGAAACACAGCAGAGCAACGTGGAGGCCGCGTGAGGGGCAATGCACCTTTGAAGTGACTGATGCTGAGGCTCATATAAGCACATGACTCCAGTACAGCATCTGCTTTGCCGAGGAAATCCTGGATTCCTAGAAAATGAACTAGGTAGGGGGTGATATGATGGACTGCTGCTCGAGACCTACTGCTGTCAGTCAGGACAGGCAAGACTAAACTCGCTATCCCAACGGTCTTGTCTCTGTATAAGGCAAAGTAGGCGTCCAGTAGCACCTTGAAGACCAACAAAGTTTTATTCAGAACGTCAGCTTTCGTGTGCTCGAAGCACACTTCATCAGACGAGGAATCGGGCACAGTGAGCAGAGCTACGTAATAGCTGGTAGGCGGTGGTTTAGAATGCAAAATGGGACAGATTTAAAATCTAACGACAGAATAGTAAAATGAACCAATGGAGCAAACCTTTGATCTGGGCGGCAGGAGCGTGAGAAACTAATTAGAGCAGTAACATGTCGAAATGTGAGAATGTTTGCTGATCACTGTTGTTACAAGCTGGGCCAAAACGAGGGCATTCCTTTCTCAGGCGTTTTTCCCATTCAACTAATTTGCCTTTTGACATGTAACATGCATATAGTTTGCCATTAGAAGAAGAATACATGGAAATATAGTGGAAGATGGGTTTAGTATATGTAATGGGATAAACAGCGCATAACCCTATTTGAGTATGGGAAAAGGAAAGGTCCCCTGTGCAAGCACCAGTCGTTTCCGACTCTGGGGTAACATTGGTTTCACAACATTTTCACGGCAGACTTTTTACGGGATGGTTTGCCATTGCCTTCCCCAGCCATCTACACTTTCCCCCCAGCAAGCTGGGGACTCATTTTACCGACCTCAGAAGGATGGAAGGCTGAGTCAACCTCGAGCCGGCTACTTGAAAACCCAGCTTCCGCTGGGGATGGAGCTCAGGTCATGAGCAGAGCTTAGGACTGCAGTACTGCAGCTTTAACACTCTGTGCCACAATACAGCTAAAAGAGAAATGCATTCTGAATAAAAGTTTGTTGGTCTTAAACAGGGGTGGTCTGAGTGGAGGGTGGAATATAAGTCCAATGTTGTCTTCTTTCTTGTAATCCTTACACTAGGACTGCTGGAAAGGGCCACGAAGCTTGCCTTTCTCACAGTAGTGCTGATCTTATTGCTGAACGGAATTTTTAACCAGGGACTCTTAAGCTCATGTTTTTAATTGCTGGCTTAATGGGGGGGGGGGGGGGTTGCGCAGAGAATATCTGATAACTTTCTTAAGACGGTGGGAGTGATTTTCATAAAACCTCCAAAAATCATCCTCATTTCGTGGGTTGGAACAAAAATCCGCCCTTTTGGTGGGAAGTCGTAGGAAAACGAGCCGAAAGGACGATAGGGACACCTTCCGAACGTATTCCCCTATGGTTCCGTATCGGAAGGACGTGTTTGAGATTTTGATGTGGAGGCTCTTGTGTAGAAATCTTTGCTGGAGACATGGGATTTCTTGCCCATTCCTAGCCTAGCGGCTGGTTGTTTCAGAGCAAGATCAACTGCTCTCTTTTGCATGCGGGAAAAACTGCTAGCTTTAGGGAACTTTGCAGTGACTGATTCAGCGGCTTACGTGGTTGCAATCTCCTTTGCTTCCTTGCCCTCCGGTGGTGGTTATGGGAGGCCTTGTGATAACAGCTCAGCAGTCGGTGACTTGTCTGTGGGCGTGAGCTTCGTGACTTCTGGAAGGTGAGGCTGGTCCCCCGGCTGGCCGAAGGAGAAGGAAGAGGAAGGCTTTGGACTGCTTGTCACTCAGGGAGGAGGTTTTGGATTTTGAGCGCTGCTGTTTCTCAAAATAATACACTTTACTTTGGGTTTTCTGTTCTGTCCTAAAAATGTGCTTACTGCATTTAGAAGAAGAAGAAGATGATATTGGATTTATATCCCGCCCTCCACTCCGAAGAGTCTCAGAGCGGCTCACAATCTCCTTTCCCTTCCTCCCCCACAACTGACACCCTGTGAGGTGGGTGGGGCTGGAGAAGGCTCTCACAGCAGCTGCCCTTTCAAGGACAACCTCTGCCAGAGCTATGGCTGACCCAAGGCCATTCCAGCAGGTGCAAGTGGAGGAGTGGGGAATCGAACCACTACACCAAACTGGATGTAAACTGTTCAGTTTATTATTACAATCATTGACCAGAGCATTTTAGCCATCTAGAACAGGGGCGTCGAACTCATTTGTTTTGAGGCCCTGATCTGACAAAAATGAGACCTTTTTGGGCCACGTCAAGTCAGGTCGGGCCGAGCCATGTCGAGTCAGACCATGTGTGTACCTATTTATAATTAGGTAGTAGAGATATAAACTTTATAAAGGACACAGACAAACACAATTAAATATATATATATTTGCAAAGAAAGCACCTTTAAGACCAATGAGTGCTAATGTTTTAAGCATGTTTGAATATATATATATATGTGTGTGTGTGTGTGTTTGAATTTATATATATATATATATATATATATATATATATATATATATATATATATATATAAAAATTCAAACATGCTTAAAACATTAGCACTCATTGGTCTTAAAGGTGCTTTCTTCGCATTTCTCCCAGGGGATCCAGGGAACTGGGCAAAGGAAGCTCTGGCTCTTTCCTGCCATCCCCGGGGGACGGGGCAGGGGAGGAGCCTCAGCCAATAGAAGGGAGACAGGCTTGGCTAAGTAGCTCTGCTGTGCAATTGAGAGAGCATGGAAAAACACGCTCTGCCTCCTTCCCCACATCCTCCCCAAGGGAGGAGCCTCAGCCAATGGAAAAATAGAGGTTTTGCTCTGTAGCTCCTAAGCAATTGAGCAAGCCTTGCAAAGCAAGCTGTGATGCAGAAGAAAGCAAGAGAGTGGGAGAAGGAAGCAGATGACAGCCAGTTGCTCGGGGGCCTGATAGAAGGGATCTGATCAGGTCGTGAGCAGAGAGTTTGGACTGCAGTACTGCAGCTTTACCTGATTCGGCCTCCAGACTGCATGTTTGACAACCCTGATCTAGAACAACCTTTATAATGCCTCATAAAAAGTCCCACAAAGAATCTGGTGGACCTCTTGATGGCACTTGAGTTGGGGGGGGTTTGGCCACTATGTGACACAGAGTGTTGGACTGGGTGGGCCATTGGCCTGATCCAACATGGCTTCTCTTATGTTCTTATGTTCTTAAAATTTGATGGCTTGAGGGTTATAACAATAAAAAAGAATTTAGAAGATTATTATCTAACCCTTTAAACCGTTTTTAAAAGTCACTTTAAAATTTGTTTAAAAATTTGGCCCATTTGTCTCACTTTTTGTGTTCTTTATAAACCTGGGAACAGAACCTAGCCACCTGTCTTGTTGTTTGGGGGTTCCTATCTGACAGAAGATAATCTAATTTGAGCTTATTTGGTCTGCCAGGGAACCTTTCCAACAGCGGGCTAATAATTTCCCTTCGGCTCACCATATGAAAAGAACAATTAAAGAATCAATTAAAGAATTTCAGGCGGGGAACAGCAACAGAGCCTAAGCGCATAAGGAGTCCCTTATAACAACAGCAATTAAAAAAAAAAAAAACTTAAGAGAAGCCATGTTGGATCAGGCCAATGACCCAGTCCAGCACTCTGTGTCACATAAGAACATAAGAGAAGCCATGTTGGATCAGGCCAATGGCCCATCCAGTCCAACACTCTGTGTCACATAAGAACATAAGAGAAGCCATGTTGGATCAGGCCAATGGCCCATCCAGTCCAGCACTCTGTGTCACATAAGAACATAAGAGAAGCCATGTTGGATCAGGCCAATGGCCCATCCAGTCCAACACTCTGTGTCACATAAGAACATAAGAGAAGCCATGTTGGATCAGGCCAATGGCCCATCCAGTCCAGCACTCTGTGTCACATAAGAACATAAGAGAAGCCATGTTGGATCAGGCCAATGGCCCATCCAGTCCAACACTCTGTGTCACATAAGAACATAAGAGAAGCCATGTTGGATCAGGCCAATGGCCCATCCAGTCTAATACTCTGTGTCACATAAGAACATAAGAGAAGCCATGTTGGATCAGGCCAATGGCCCATCCAGGCCAACACTTGGTGTCACATAAGAACATAAGAGAAGCCCTGTTGGATCAGGCCAATGGCCCATCCAGGCCAACTCTCGGTGTCACACAGTGGCCAAAAAACCCAGGTGCCATCAGGAGTCCATCAGTGGGGCCAGGGCACTAGAAGTCCTCCCACCCTCCCAAGCACTAAGAATACAGAGCATCACTGCCCCAGACAGAGAGTTCCAACAATAAGCAGAACAGGGGGGAAAACATAGGCTCTTGGTGAGTGGCTGCCACTCAAAGTCAACAGTGCAACACTTGGAGGACCTGTGGTCTGACCAGAGGACCAGGAACTGAGTTTTCACCCAAGGCAAAGTAGTTCTGGACAGTCTTCCATTGGTCTAGCTTGTACTGCTGTCCTTGAGGAACTGTTAAGAACCTAAGACGACAACCAGTGGGGCCAGGACGCTGGAAGCCCTCCCGCTGTTGTCCTCCCCAAACACTGAGAATACAGAGCATCACTGTCCCAGACAGGGAATTCCATCTATACCCTGTGGCTAATAGCCCCTGATGGACCTCTGCTCCAGATGCTTATCCAATCCCCTCTTGAAGCTGCCTATGCTTGTAGCCGCCGCCACCTCCTGTGGCAGTGAATTTAGCTAGCCTGCCCTCTAGACAACGGGGCCACTGGCTGGGCTTGTTAACCCTTCCAAAGCTGCTGATCGCAAGGAAGGGAGTTATGCTCCAGGAAACCCTGGGAAATCATGTTAGGAATCAAGAGAGCGATTTGCTTACAGAGGGCTATGTGGCTTGGGGAGGAGGTGGATTGGAATGTGAGTTTCCCTCCTGCAAACTGGAGCTCATTCTGCCAAAGCGGCAGGAAGCCTGAGTTGGTGACCTGCAGATGGAGGCCTCAGAGCTGACACGCTCTGCTTCCCTCTCACAGGGATTGCGCCTTTTCCTTCCAGGTGCCAGCACAAGGCAACGATGTCTTTGGGAGCACCGATTCTGAGACGGGGGGGTGGGGGGAGAGAGCTGTCTGTCCCCCAGTAGCTGAAAATACACTCTTTGTTTTATCCTTGAGAGGGCAACCGCTGTAAGAGCCAGTTTGGTGTAGCGGTTAAGTGCGCGGACTCTGGGAGAACCAGGTTTGATTCCCCACTCCTCTTGCAGCTGCTGGAATGGCCTTGGGTCAGCCATAGCCCTCACACTGTCCTTGAAAGGGCAGCTTCTGTGAGAGCCAGTTTGATGTAGCAGTTAAGTGCGCGGACTCTTCTCTGGGAGAACTGGGTTTGATTCCCCACTCCACTTGCAGCTGCTGGAATGGCCTTGGGTCAGCCATAGCCCTCACACTGTCCTTGAAAGGGCAGCTTCTGTGAGAGCCAGTTCGGTGTAGCGGTTAAGTGAGCGGACTGTTCTCTGGGAGAACCGGGTTTGATTCCCCACTCCTCCACTTGCAGCTGCTGGAATGGCCTCGTGTCAGCCATAGCTCTGGCAGAGTTGTCCTTGAAAGGGCAGCTTCTGAGAGGGCTCCCCTTGGTTGGGGATGGATTCTCCAGGGGAACGGATCTCTGTCACCTGGAGATGGGTCATCATCCCAGGAGATCTCCAGCCATCGTTTGGAGGTTTGGCAAAATAAGGGGAAAACATGGTGAGGTTGAAAGCCTAGAGGTAACCGTGTCAAAAATAACTGTTTGCTGTAATAATCTGTAACATTTGCTGTAATAATTTCTAACGTGCTATACTGTTATGCCAATGAGAGCCAGTTTGGTGTAGTGGTTAAGTGAGCGGACTCTTCTCTGGGAGAACCGGGTTTGATTCCCCACTCCTCCACTTGCAGCTGCTGGAATGGCCCTGGGTCAGCCATGGCTCTCGCAGGAGTTGTCCTTGAAAGGGCAGCTGCTGTAAGAGCTCTCTCAGCCCCACCCACCTCACAGAGTGTCTGTTGTGGGGGGGGGAGGTAAAGGAGATTGTAATCGCTCTGAGATATAGGGTATAGGGCGGGATATAAATCCAATCTCTTCTTCTTCTGCATTCCGTTGCGTCAAGGCTCTGTCAGCGCGAAGACCAATATCGATGATCCCTGGAAAACCACTTAACTCACCGTTATCGGTCTTTCCTTGACTGGACGCGGACGGGTGATGGCTGGGTTGACATGAACACATGGAGCTGCCTTATACCAAATCAGAACCTCAGTCTATCAGGGTCAGCCCTGTCTACTTAGACTGGTAGCGGCTCTGCAGGGTCTCCGGCTGAGGTCTTTCACATCACCAACTGCCTGGTCCTTTTTCAGCGGAGACGGCAGGGACCGAACTGTGCTTGTTTATTAGTTTATACCAGGGGTGGCCAAACTGTGGCTCGGGAGCTGCGTGCAGCTCTTTCGCACGTATCGTGTGACTCTTGAAGCCCACACTGCCCCGTTGGCCAGCTTAGAGAAGGCATTGTTTCTTTAAATCGCTTCTCCAAGCCAGTGGATGACTTGGGGAAGGCATTTAAAGTTAAAGTTGCTTTCTTTCCACTTCTCCCTCCTCCATTTATTTGCCTCCCTTCCTTGCGGCCCTCAAGCATCTGATGTTTGTGTCTTGCGCTCTCAAACATCTGACGTTTATTCTGCACGGCTCTAACGTAAAGCAAGTCTGGCCACCCCTGATTTATAACCTGCCTCTTTTCCCAGTGGGAGCCCCAAGTGGCCTACGCAGTTCTCCTCTCCTCAGTTTTATCCTGACCCCGACCCTGTGAGGTAGGCTAGGCAGAGGGGGTGTAAACCAGGGGCGTTGAACTCATTTGTTATTGACGGCTGGATCTGACATAAATGAGACCTTGTCAAGCCGGGCCATGTGTGTCATAAAATTTAATGACAGGTAGCAGAGATACAAACTTTATAAAGGACACAAACAAAATTAAAGATTTTTAAAAAAAACTTAAAATAAAATATGCTTAAAACATATTTTATTTAACCGTTTCTGATAACGGACAGCTCTTGCTCTGAATTATTGCATCAAAAACTGGGGACAATGTCTGCGCTGTAGCAATCTTGAGTATGCTGTTCAGGTGCGGGTCTGCGAGTTGCAAACCTACTTTTGATTTATTGGCATTCATTCCAGAAATCTCACGGTCAGTGCTTTGAGCCTAAGACCCAGGGGGGAAACAAGAAATGGCTGGGTATTTTGAGCTTTTGTACGTAAAGTGCTTCATGCGCTGGTCAGCCAATTGAAAAAATAGAGGCTTCGCTCTATAGCTCCCGTGCGATTGAGCAAGCCTGGCAAAGCAAGCTGTTATGCAGAAGGAAGCAAGAGAGAGAGAGAGAAGGAAGCAGATGACAGTGAGTTGCTTGCGGGCTGATAGGAGCCCTCTGGGGGCCTGATCCAGTCCTCAGGCTGCATGTTTGACACCCCTGGGGTAAACAGATCCAAGATCCCCCCAGCAAGTTTCCACAATGCAGTCAGGCTTTGGACCAGAGTCTCCGACACTCCAGTCCCTCTGTCCCCCTGGCTGACTGCCATCCCGGGCAACAGGTCCAGGTTGCATTGTGAAGACACAGAAAATCCTTGGCAGGCTGCGAAACCTGGGAAAGGTGCCCTGGAGAAAGTCAGTTTGAAAACCACAGCGGCGGGGAGGGCCGCAGCTTCGAGCGCACCTGTCGACAACCCGCAAGCGCCACGGTCACGTTGCCAGCCTTGACCGCGGCGGCTGTGGCCAGCCGCCGTACCTGTCAGACCGTTTTGTTTCCTGAGAATGGCGAACTGCCAATTATGTAAATTGAATAGCAGGTTCGCAGTCCCTTCAAAACACTCAGCCGCTGCTAGCGAGAACAGCCGGCTGCAAAATGAGCATTTCCCAATCTGCCAGGGGCGCTCAGCGCTTCTGGCTGCGCGTTGGTCACTGGTAATAGACATAATGAAAGGACAGAATTGGGAACAGAGCACTCTGCCAGCACCCTGCGCTTCCCCAATTATCCGTGTCTGGCTGGGCTAGATGGGTGTGAGGGCGAAGCAGCCCTGACACACACACACACACCCCGCAGGGTTAATGTGAATAGTTAATGGGGTTGTTCCATCCTGCAGGTGTCGCTAATTGGTCTTTCCTCCTGCACAGCCCTTATCCCCTTCAGGGCCAGAGCTGGAAATGTGGTAATTAGCTTCTCGTGAGAAACTGTGACCGACAGGATGGGAAGGGGAGGAATTAAGGGTGACGAGGTCATTTTCTAGAGGGTTCCAGCAAGAATACGTCCTGTTTGGGCATCACCATCACCTGATTCTGCTTGGCCAAAAACTGAGCTAAGAGCCCAGAGGGGGCTAGTTTGGATTCTGATGGACGGAAGGTCTGGACCAGGGGTGGCCAAACTGCTCAGGAGCCACACGTGGCTCTTTCACACAGCCAGTGGCTTGGAGAATTCATTTGAAGTTAAAGTTGCTTTCTTTCCACATCTCCCTCCCACCCCATCTTCCTTCCTTCCTCCTTCCTTCCTTCCTTCCTTCCTTCCTTCCTTCCTTCTTCCTTCCTTCCTTCCTTCCTTCCTTCTCCTTCCTTCCTTCCTTCTTCCTTCCCTCCCTCCTTCCCTCCCTCCTTCCCTCCCTCCTTCCTCCTTCCTTCCTTCCCTCCTTCCTTCCTTCCCACCTTCCTTCCTCCTTCCTTCCTTCCTTCCCTCCCTCCCTCCTTCCTTCCTTCCTTCCTTCCTTCCTTCCTTCCTTCCTTCCTTCCTTCCTTCCTTCCTTCCATCCTTCCCCTCCTCCTTCCCTCCTTCCTTCCTTCCTTCCTTCCCTCCTTCCTCCTCCTTCCTTCCTTCCCTCCCTCTTCCTTCCTTCTTCCTTCCTTCCTTCCTTCCTTCCTTCCTTCCCTTCCTTCCTTCCTTCCTTCCTTCCTTCCTTCCTTCCTTCCTTCCTTCCTTCCTTCCTTCCTTCCTTCCTTCCTTCCTTCCTTCCTTCCTTCCTTCCTTCCTTCCTTCCTTCCTTCCCTCAGACGTCTGACATTCATGTCTTGCGGCTCTCAAACATCTGAAGTTTATTCTATGTGGCTGTTACGTTAAGCAAGTTGGTCACCCCTGACCTGGACTATGATGTGCTTGTATTGTGATAGACAGCAGTGTAGACAACCGTGAGCCTTTGACTCTTGGACTGCAGGTTTGTGCCATCTAGCACTGGTCTTGCAAACAGATAAGCTAGTTTTTTGTTGGGGTTTTTTTTTGGGGGGGGGGGGAGGTCTGCTGTGTGATGTTAGAGCTCAGGGTCAGATGGGTTTTGTTTGGAGAGCCAGTTTGGTGTAGTAGTTAAGTGTGGCAGGACTCTTATCTGGATTCTGGAGAACCGGTTTGATTCCCCACTCCTCCACTTGCAGCTGCTGGAATGTCCTTGGGTCAGCCATAGCTTTTGCAGGAGTTGTCCTTGAAAGGCAGCTGCTGGAGAGCCCTCTCAGCCCCACTCACCTAACAGGATGTCTTTTGTGGGGGAGGAAGATAAAGGAGATTGTAAGCTGCTCTGAGACTCTGATTCAGAGAGAAGGGGTGGGGTATAAATCTTCAGTCTTCTTACTTGTGTAGCACAGCCCCTGGGGACTCACAGAGTTTAGCCTTACATCACCCCGTGGCCCTTTTCACCTCTGGTTAGAGAAGGGAAGAGGGAGAGCAGAGACAGAGGAAGGTGACTTTCCTAGCAGGCTACTGGCCTGGCCCATGTGGGCACAGCTGGTTGGAAGAAGAAGATGATAAAGATATTGGATTTTATATCCCGCCCTCCACTCCGAAGAGTCTCAGAGCGGCTCACAATCCTCCTTTACCTTCCTCCCCCACAACAGACACCCTGTGAGGTGGGTGGGGGCTGGAGAGGGGCTCTCACAGCAGCTGCCCCTTTCAAGGACAACCTCTGCCAGAGCTATGGCTGACCCAGAGGCCATTCCAGCAGGTGCAAGTGGAGGAGTGGGGAATCAAAACCCGGTTCTCCCAGATAAGAGGGCTCTGGCTGACCCAAGGCCATTCCAGCAGGTGCAAGTGGAGGAGTGGGGAATCAAACCCGGTTCCTCCCAGATAGAGAGCTCTGGCTGACCCAAGGCTATTCCAGCAGGTGCAAGTGGAGGAGTGGGGAATCAAACCCAGTTCTCCCAGATAAGAGAGCTCTGGCTGACCCAAGGCCATTCCAGCAGGTGCAAGTGGAGGAGTGGGGAATCAAACCCGGTTCTCCCAGATAAGAATCCGCACACTTAACCACTACATCAAACTGGCTCTCTCTTGGTTGGGGCAATAAATAGGGAGTATCAGATCGGTAAAGCACGTGGAGCACGTGGGAGCTAAGAAAGCAGGCCTGTTATTTCTGTCACCCTGGCCAAGGTCGTCCTGAAAAAGAAGTCCGATCGTCAAGAGACACCGAGCACCCTCGGTGCTGGGGGGGGGGGGGAGCCACAGCGTGTTAATTTGAG
Source organism: Heteronotia binoei (assembly GCF_032191835.1). Taxonomy (NCBI): domain Eukaryota; kingdom Metazoa; phylum Chordata; class Lepidosauria; order Squamata; family Gekkonidae; genus Heteronotia; species Heteronotia binoei. The sequence goes on along the minus strand of NC_083237.1, from coordinate 62,007,471 downwards.
ATGGTGTCGTGTGCCGCCAAAAATATGGGTCAGGCGCCAAGAGCCGTGTCTAGAAGGAGAATCTTTTCAAGAATTTCTGGATCGAGGGGTGCTGCTAGTCCCTCCGCTCCCCATGCCATGTAGGTAGCCCCAGTTATTCGGATAGCAAGGCTTTTTTTTTTAGCAGTTCCGGCTGATGCGGTGCCAGGGGGTGTGGCCTGATATGCAAATGAGTCCCTGCTGGGCTTTTTCTTCAACGGGGACATCAGGGGTGTGGCCTAAAATACAAATGACTACCCAAAAAAGCCCTGACTGCCAGCACCAGAGGAGCTTCCCTTGGTTACTTGGGAGGGACGGTGGCTCAGTGGCAGAGCATCTGCTTGGGAAGCAGGAGGTCCCAGGTTCAATCCCCGGCATCTCCAAAAAAGGGTCCAGGCAAATAGGTGTGAAAAACCTCCGCTTGAGACCCTGGAGAGCCATGAATGGGGCTGTGGCTCAGTGGCAGAGCATCTGCTTGGGAAGCAGGAGGTCCCAGGTTCAATCCCCGGCATCTCCCAAAAAGGGTCCAGGCAAATAGGGGTGAAAATCCTCACCTTGAGACCCTGGAGACCCATGAATGGGGCTGTGGCTCAGTGGCAGAGCATCTGCTTGGGAAGCAGGAGGTCCCAGGTTCAATCCCCAGCATCTCCAAAAAAGGGTCCAGGCAAATAGGTGTGAAAAACCTCCGCTTGAGACCCTGGAGAGCCACTGGCAGTCAGGGGAGGGACGGTGGCTCAGTGGCAGAGCATCTGCTTGGGAAGCAAGAGGTCCCAGGTTCAATCCCCGGCATCTCCAAAAAAGGGCCCAGGCAAATAGGTGTGAAAAACCTCCGCTTGAGACCCTGGAGAGTCATGAATGGGGCTGTGGCTCAGTGGCAGAGCATCTGCTTGGGAAGCAGAAGGTCCCAGGTTCAATCCCCGGCATCTCCAAAAAAGGGTCCAGGCAAATAGGTGTGAAAAACCTCCGCTTGAGACCCTGGAGAGCCACTGGCAGTCAGGGGAGGGACGGTGGCTCAGTGGCAGAGCATCTGCTTGGGAAGCAAGCGGTCCCAGGTTCAATCCCCGGCATCTCCAAAAAAGGGTCCACGCAAATAGGTGTGAAAAACCTCCGCTTGAGACCCTGGAGAGCCATGAATGGGGCTGTGGCTCAGTGGCAGAGCATCTGCTTGGGAAGCAGAAGGTCCCAGGTTCAATCCCCGGCATCTCCAAAAAAGGGTCCAGGCAAATAGGTGTGGAAAACCTCCGCTTGAGACCCTGGAGAGCCATGAATGGGGCTGTGGCTCAGTGGCAGAGCATCTGCTTGGGAAGCAGAAGGTCCCAGGTTCAATACCCGGCATCTCCCAAAAAGGGTCCAGGCAAATAGGCGTGAAAATCCTCACCTTGAGACCCTGGAGAGCCGCTGCCAGTCTGAGAAGACAAGACTGACTTTGATGGACCCAGGGACTGATTCAGTATAAGGCAGCTTCATATGTTCATATGTTCACAAGGAATGATGGCAACTTTAAGGGAGGGATGGTGGCTCAGTGGTAGAGCATCTGCTTGGGAAGCAGGAGGTCCCAGGTTCAATCCCCGGCATCTCCAAAAAAGAGTCCAGGCAAATAGGTGTGAAAAACCTCCGCTTGAGACCCTGGAGAGCCGCTGCCAGTCTGAGAAGACAATACTGACTTTGCTGGACCAAGGGTCTGACTCAGTAGAAGGCAGCTTCATATGTTAGGGGAGGGACGGTGGCTCAGTGGCAGAGCATCTGCTTGGGAAGCAGAAGGTCCCAGGTTCAATCCCTGGCATCTCCAAAAAAGGGTCCAGGCAAATAGGTGTGAAAAGCCTCAGCTTGAGACCCTGGAGAGCCGCTGCCAGTCTGAGAAGACAAGACTGACTTTGATGGACCAAGAGTCTGATTCAGTAGAAGGCAGCTTCATATGTTCATACTTGGGTAAAGAATTGCCCCCCACCTTAAAATCTGCTGTGTTGCTGTCTCGTGTGTGTCCTGATAGTTCTTGAGAGCCAGCGTGGTGTGCTGGTGAAGAGTGGCCACACTGTGATCTGGAGGACGGGGTTCGATTCCCCATTCCCCCCCCCTTTGAAGCCTGCTGGGGGATGTTGGGCCAATCCCAGTTCACTCCGAACTATCTCAGCCCCAGCCACTTGCTAAGGTTCCTGTTGTGGGGAGAGGAAAGGAAGGTGATTGTAAAGATGGTTTGAGACTCCTTCAGGTAAAGAAGTGCAGGGTATGAAAACCTTCTTCCGTCCACCCTGACTATAGAGGAAGGGTGTCAAACATTCGGCCCAGGGGCCGAATCAGGCCCTCGGAGGGCTCCTATCAGGCCCCCGAGCAACTGGCTGTCATCTGCTTCCTTCTGCATCACGACTTGCTTTGCAGGGCTTGCTCAATCACACAGGAGCTACAGAGCAAAACCTCGATTTTCTGCATTGGCTGAGTCTCCTCCCCCTCCTGGTCCCCTGGGGAAGGAAGGAAAGAGCCGGAGCTTCCTTTGCCCGGTTCCCTGGATCCCATGGGTGAAATACAAAGGAAGCACCTTTTAGACCAACAAGTGCGAATGTTTTAAGCATGTTTTAATTTAAAAAAACAAAAAAAAACACTTCAGTCGTGTTTGTCTGCGTCCTTTTAAAAGTTTATGTCTCTGCTACCTAACCTTAAACAGGTACACACGTGGCCCGGCCAAACGAGTTCGACACCCCTGCTATAGAGCTTTCCTGTCTATTGTGTTTCATCCTGTAGTGGTTCAAAGGAAGAGCAGCATGGCGTTTATAGGAGCAGTGTCTGGAAGGAGAATCTTTCCAGGAATTTCTGCAGACTCTTGACAGCGTGATAGGAGCAGCTCTTCAAGCCGCTACAGTGAGACATGTGTTATAATGCAGCATTCCCCCCCCCCTAAGCTGAAATAGTGTGAGCCAGCGCACAGTTTCTTTAGCCTCCGGCTCACACATTTTGTCTTTGCTCGGGAAGGATGGCCCCCAGAGCCAAACTAATTGACGCAGTAGCCAAACGGCTCGCTCACAACCGTTAGGCCAGCAATTCACAAAGTAGAATTTTTGCCAGATAGATGTTGGAAATGTAAAAAACATGAAGGTTCTTTCTACCACATGTGGTGGACTTGTGAAAGAGCGAAAAAGTATTGGCAGATGATTCAACGAGAGATTTCTAAGATCTTGGGATACGAATTTAACAAAGTTGCAGAGACTTTTCTGTTGGATTACAAATGGAAAAATTTCCAAAAGAAGATAGAACTTTAATCTGGTACTTGCTCTCAGCTGCTAGGACATCGTATGCACAGTTGTGGAAGCAAGAAAAAATACCAGAGAAATGGGATTGGATTGTAAAAGTTATGACATGGAGTGAAATGGACAAGTTAACAAGAACCTTAAGAGACTATGATTTAGAAGTATTTAAGAGGGAGTGGGAAAAGTTCAGAAGATACGTAGAAAAAGAGTGGAAAATAAAAGGACATTGGACAATTTTTGATAATGACTAAGTATAAGAGGGAGGAGGATATTAATTTTGGTTCTTATTAATTAAGGGTACCTTTAATATTAAGATTTTAAGTATATAACACCGGCGGGGGTCAAGTAACGGGGGGAGGGGTGGGTAGAAAGTAATATATGGGATAGATAAAAAAAGTAATTATTAATGATGTAAGAAATTGAAATTTATTACTATATGTTACTAATAAAATTATTTGAAAATAAAAACAAAAGTAGAATTTTTGCTCCCAAGACTCCACAGCTTAGAGGGAGCATCGGTTATAGGGGATATTCCGCTGGGGACCGAAATCAGGTTGTGAGCAGAGCTTAGGACTGCAGCACTGCAGCTTTAACACTCTGCGCCACGGGACTCTTAACTTGAACATCAGAGACGTGATTAAACGTTAAAAGAGACCGCGTAGGACGGTTTCTGCAATCAGCAAAATAATCCAGACCGTTCGTGCTCTCCAAAGCAGAGTTCCGACCTTCTGAGTCCATTCAAGTCAGGCTTGCTGGGTGTTTAGCAGCACGTGGCCGGCGTCACCGTGCTTGTGGAATTCTCTATGACACAAATAGAAGGTCTGAGCAATTTTGGCAGTAAGAGAGAGTGCAGTCATGCCTATTCTGTGACTTGTTGGCACATGACAGAGTTCAGGTGCTTTCAAAACGACGTCATTCATTTTACCTGTAAGCAGAGGTCATCTGCTTGTTTCCCCTTACCATGCTTTAGTATTGCTTTTTAAAAAGGTAAAGGTGCAAGCGCCAGTCGTTTCCGACTGTTTTCACGGCAGACTTTTTACGGGGTGGTTTGCCATTGCCTTCCCCAGTCATCTACACCTTCCCCCCAGCAAGCTGGGTGCTCATTTTACCAACCTCGGAAAGATGGAAAGCTGAGTCAACCTCGAGCCGGCTACCTGAAAACCCAGCTTCCGCCAGGGTCGAACTCAGGTCGTGAGCAGAGTGTGGACTGCAGCGCTGCAGCTTCCCCACTCTGCACCACGGGGCTCTTGGTATTGTTACTGTGGGATAATTTCACCAGCGTAGCAAGTGTTGTGAGGCGTTGAATTAAGTTTGCACATTGCGTTCAGACTTGCCAAATGTTAAAGTGTGGATCGGTGTTCGTAATGCAAGCTAATAGTGCCTGGGGAGGGGGAACCGCTGCGTGCCTGAATGACTGATGGGCATTGTTTCTAACGCTTGATACACAATGACAAATCGAATGGGCTTTTGCCGTGTATTTAGTGAGTCATTCGGCCAGATTGCTTGTAGTGGGACAGTTCCTTCGGTTACGGTTCGAGCCATCTCTCCAGCACTTCCGAGTACCATTTTTGCATGTCGCAGGGTAAATATGTTTGTCTAGGATTCCAAAGTCCAAGTCAGGAAATTCCTGCAGATTTGGGGGGTGGAGCTTTGGGAGGGCAGGGATCTCAGCTGGATTTAATGTCGTAGAGTCCACCCGGCCTCCTAAGGAGCTGTTGTCTTCAGGAGGCCGGTCTCTGGAGATCTGTTGTAATTCTGGGAGATCCCCAGGCTCCCTGGAGCTTTGGCGACCAGAGTGAGATCCACAGATAGACGTGGCAAGGAGAGAAGCAAAGCTTCCGCATCGACTGTCTAGGCACTGCTTGCAAAAGAATTCTTAATAAAGTGCAGACGATGGACAATAGGGAACCTGTATGGGAAGGGAAGTGCAAGAGTTTGAAACAATTGGATCGTCTGGAAGTGTATAGATCAGGGGTGGCCAAACCGTGGCTCCACCACCACATTATCTGACTTGGAGAAGATATTTCTCTCTCTAAATCACTTCTCCAAGCCGGGCCAGCTGGCAGCTTGGAGAATGCATTGAAAGTTAAAGTTGCATTCTTTCCACCCCTCCCTCCCTCCCTCCCTCCCTCCCTCCTTCCTTCCTTCCTTCCTTCCTTCCTTCCTTCCTTCCTTCCTTCCTTCCTTCCTTCCTTCCTTCCTTCCTTCCTTCCTTCCTTCCTTCCTTCCTTCCTTCCTTCCTTCCTTCCTCCCTCCCCTCCCCTCCCCTCCCCTCCCCTCCCCTCCCCTCCCCTCCCCTCCCTCAAATATCTGACTTTCATGTCTTATGGCTTTCAGACATCTGATGTTTATTCTACATGGCTCTTACGTTAAGCACGTTTGGCTACCCTTGATATAGACAGTCATTAGAGCAGGGGTCCTCAAACTACGGCCCGTGGGCCAGATGCGGCCCGCTGAGGACGTTTATGCGGCCCGCCGGGTTATGGCAAAATTAGACCGGAAATGACGTTCGACCTAAACTTGCGTTAGCAACGCACACTTCCGGCACTGGGCTGAGGCGGCGGAGACAGAGTGTGAGGTGATACCGAGGTGAGGTGAGTTCCCAGGCCGGGGTGTGTGGTGTGGGGAAGGGAGAGAGATGCAGAAGAAGGAGAACTGACGGCCCGCGGCCTTGTACAGTAACGGCAGTCCGGCCCTCCAACAGTCTGAGGGACAGTGAACTGGCCCCCTATTTTAAAAGTTTGAGGACCCCTGCATTAGAGGTTGGATAAAGCCCTCTTGGGTGAAAACGAGGTCTAAACGTCCCGGGAGGCCCGTTTAGCTTGTACAGAGAATATTGGGAATTTACTGCACATTTGGAGAATCGTTTGGCCTGGAACGCGTTCTTTTTGTGTCCTGAGATTCATCTGAAATTCTTCACACGGCAGGAGAAGTGGACAGTCACCCTAGAAAGAAAAGAGACTGGACTCACCTGTTGAATTGTGAATGTTTATAAGAACTGGCTGTTGCTTTCTCTTTTAAAAATATTGTTTTGTTTGTATGAAAGTATATTGTGACCCAATAATAGAGACTTAAGATTTTTCTTAAGAGCCAGTTTGGTGAAGTGGTTAAGTGTGCGGACTCTTACCTGGGAGAACCGGGTTTGATTCCCCACTCCTCCACTTGCACCTGCTGGGATGGCCCTGGGTCAGCCAGAGCTCTCGTAGGAGTTGTCCTTGAAAGGGCAGCTGCTGTAAGAGTTCTCTCAGCCTGACCTACCTCACAGGGTGTCTGTTGTGTGTGTGGGGGGGGCGGGATGTAAAGGAGATTGTGACCACTCTGAGATTCAGAGTATATGGCGGGATATAAATCCAATATCATTGTAGTCAGGCAGGATCTCAAAACGATTGGAGGTTGGGATTTGTGCAGAGTAAAAGTCTCCAATTCTCTTTTGCTTAGGAGGAGGTAATGAAGGTTCCTCTTAGTCTCTTCTACGCTTAGACACACCCATATTAGTCTCAAAATGTAATAGCAAAAAGTAACTGCTTTATTTCCTTGGCTCAGGCCGATATTAAACCGCTTCTGCTTCTTCTACCATGTCTGTCGTCTGTACTTTATTAAGAAATGTTTGTCAGCAGTGCTTACACGGTATACACGGAAGTTTTGCTTCTCTCTTTGCCCCATGTGGAGGTTGGCAGCCTGATGCGTGCCCGTTGCCTGGCCACGCCTGTAACATATGGAGGGGAAGAGTGGGGTTCAAAAGCACACGGCGCTTAGAGCCAAGGAGCCACGGTTCGTTGAGGATCCCAGGTGAAATGGCCCTGTGGTCCGTTAACGTAAGGCCGTTCTGCCAGGCAGTCTGTCCCCAGATGTAGCAAATCCTGGCGCGCTCCGGAAGCTCGGCTGATGCGTGCCCGTTGCCTGGCCACGCCTGTAACATATGGGAAGGGGAAGAGTGGGGTTCAAAAGAACACGGCGCTTAGAGCCAAGGATCCACGGTTCGTTGAGGATCCCAGGTGAAATGGCCTTGTGGTCCGTTAACGTAAGGCCGTTCTGCCAGGCAGCCTGTCCCCAGATGTAGCAAATCCTGGCGCGCTCCGGAAGCTCGGCTGATGCGTGCCCGTTGCCTGGCCACGCCTGTAACATATGGGAAGGGGAAGAGTGGGGTTCAAAAGCACACGGCGCTTAGAGCCAAGGAGCCACGGTTCGTTGAGGATCCCAGGTGAAATGGCCCTGTGGTCCGTTAACGTAAGGCCGTTCTGCCAGGCAGTCTGTCCCCAGATGTAGCAAATCCTGGCGCGCTCCGGAAGCTCAGCTGAGGCTCGGCTGTGGTGGGAGACCCTTCCTGTGGAGGCCTCTCTTATTGTTGAAAGCAGTGGTTTCCAGGCTCCCAGCTTCCTGTGTACTCTAGCAGCCAGGCTGTGATCTCTGAACCCTCTTTCCCCTAACAGGATAGGGATGTGGGCTTGGCTGGCGGCGGTGGCGAAGAGCTGCCCTATTTCCCAGCTGTTGTGCAAAATGCATTTAGTAGCCTGACACCCGCTGTAGGGCCCGTCTCCAGAGGAGAACGCTGCGGTTCCTTTTTCAGCGGAAGAATCTTTGCTAAGGAATTCCTCTGGGCAGACTTAACATAGTAAGGGACGGCACTTCTCGGGAATCGAATAGTTCGGCTTCGTGGATAAGGAAACCACACCTGCAGCCAAGATTCAATAAAAAGATCTTGAGCTGGTCGCAACGATAGATCCAGGTGGGTCGCCGTGTCGATCTGTAGCAACAGATCAAAGTTGGAGTCCGGTGGTACCTTTAAGGCCAGCAGAATTTAATACTTGCTATAAGGGCAAGTAGAATCCCAGTGGAGCAGGAGCGGACTGGTAAAGCTGCAGTACTGCAGTCCGAGCTCTCTGCTCACGACCTGGGTTCAGGTGGCCGGCTCGAGGTTGACTCAGCCTTCCATCCTTCCGAGGTCGGTCAAATGAGCACCCAGCTTGCTGGAGGGGAAAGTGGAAAAGACTGGGGAAGGCAGTGGCAAACCACCCCGTAAAAAGTCTGCCGTGAAAATGTTGCGATGCGACGTCACCCCAGAGTCGGAAACGACTGGTGCTTCCACAGGGGACTGACTACCTTTATCTTTTTTTTATAAGGGCAAGTAGAATCCTATTATCACAGGCTCACAGTTTCAGGTCCTTGGGCACAACTTCTAGCAGTAGCCGTTGTGCAGCGTGTGCAAGAGGAGTCCGCAGACCTTTGTTGCCCTGGCGGCATTGGCTCTTCTGCGCCTTTCCGGAATGGATGTGTTCTCTGTCCCCTCACTGGACACCAGGGGGCACCATGGCACAGATAAATATTTCTCCAGGGCGCCACAATAACCCGCATTGTGTGCCGATTTAGCCTGCGGTTGTCTCATTGGGGGGCTGGAAAAGATGTGTGGATCAGCTCCAGACAACCCTTTCCATCAATACCCATCCTCTTGCCTGCAAAGATTCATGCGCCCGGTGCATTAACTTGGCATTGCATTTTCTCTGCAGTGAGGGAGCTGGCCTGTGGTCCGTGCAGGGGAACATCTGAGGAGCCAAGGAGAAAAAAAAGACATTCAAGGCTGATAGCCAGTAGGAGGTCCCAGGCAGGAAGCAGAGAAATTCCTTTTTTGAACAGGGGCTTCTCAGAGGGGTCTCGGTCAAGTTTTGGTGGACAGAAAAGTTGTGTGTGCCGTCGAGGACTGTGGCTTTCGGTAGATAGATCCGGGGGGGCGGCCGTGTTGGTCTGAAGCAGTAGAACAACGTAGGAGTCCCGTAGCACCTTTAAGACCAAGTTTTATTCGGGACGTAAGCTTTCGTGTGCATGCGCACTTCATCAGACAATGGAACTGGTACAGTGAGCGGAGCTACATATAGCTGGTGGGCGGTGGTTAAGAATGCAAAGTGGTACAAAGTTAGAATGCAATGGCAAAATTCTCTCAGTTAATTTCACTATTTTGCCGTTGGATTCTAACTTTGTGCCACTTTGCATGTTTAACCTCCGCCCACCGGCTATATGTAGCTCCACTCACTGTACCCCATTCCGTTGTCTGGTGAAGGATGAAGAAGATGATGAAGAAGATATTGGATTTATATCCCGCCCTCCACTCTGAATTTCAGAGCGGCTCACAATCTCCTTTCCCTTCCTCCCCCACAACAGACACCCTGTGAGGTAGATGAAAATATTGGATTTGTATCCCACCCTCCACTCCGAAGAGTCTCAGAGCGGCTCACAATCTCCTTTACCTTCCTCCCCCACAACAGACACCCTGTGAGGTAGATGAAGATATTGGATTTATATCCCGCCCTCCACTCCAAAGAGTCTCAGAGCGGCTCACAATCTCCTTTCCGTTCCTCCCCCACAACAGACATCCTGTGAGGTAGATGAAGATATTGGATTTATATCCCGCCCTCCACTCCGAAGAGTCTCAGAGGGGCTCACAATCTCCTTTACCTTCCTCCCCCACAACAGACACCCTGTGAGGTAGATGAAGATATTGGATTTATATCCCGCCCTCCACTCCGAAGAGTCTCAGAGCGGCTCACAATCTCCTTTACCTTCCTCCCCCACAACAGACACCCTGTGAGGTAGATGAAGATATTGGATTTATATCCCGCCCTCCACTCCAAAGAGTCTCAGAGCGGCTCACAATCTCCTTTCCCTTCCTCCCCCACAACAGACACCTTGTGAGGTGGGTGGGGCTGAGAGAGCCCTCACAGCAGCCGCCCTTTCAAGGACAACCTCTGCCAGAGCTCTGGCTGACCCAAGGCCATTCCAGCAGGTGCAAGTGGAGGAGTGGGGAATCAAACCCGGTTCTCCCAGATAAGAATCTGCACACTTGACCACTACGCCGAACTGCATGTATACGAAAGCTTACATTCCGAATAAAATGTTCTTGGTCTTAAAGGTTCTACTGGACTCCTACTTTGTCCAGTGACTTTCAGTGTTCAGGGAACTTTTGTTCATACTGATTTGTCTGCAGAGGCACTGATATGCATCACACAGGATTCTGGAACATATTCTAGATCAGTGTTTCCTAATCTGTGGGTCTGGACCCAAAAGTGAGCTGCTAAACTTCTGAAAGTGGGCTGTGGACCAGCCCTCCCCTAATGGCCACTCTTGCCCTTTCCACTGCGCTCTCTTGAATTTTGGAGACCGAGATCTGACCCTGGAGATAGCATCTTCCTTCCCCCCCCCCCCCTCTTCCCTGCATATACATGTTGATCAAGGAATGGAGGTCCTCGTGGTTACTAGAGTGAGTTTCTTTAGAATCTTATGGGGAGGAATTAAAGGGAGTAACAGAGAAGGAGAAGGTGGAATGAAACGTCCACATGCAGAGGTTGTGTATGTCAGAATGCCGCTTACTTGAGATTCATAGTGGAAGCAGCTGTCGCCCTTTGTGTTTTAACAATTTATTAATAACATATGGTTACAATATTTAATTGTCTCTTTTCTATACTAACCCATATGATATTTCAACCCCCCCTCCTTCCAATATTTGACTTCCCCGAAGTTATAAATTTAAATTCAATTATAAAGGTACCGCTAACCAATCAAAGTTCAATACTTTTCTTTTCTCATTACTATTAAAAAATTGTCCAGTGTCTTTTTTACATTCCACTCTTTCTCCATATATCCTTTAAATTTCTTCCACGCCTTTTTGAATATATCTAAATCATAGTCTCTTAAAGTTTTAGTTAATTTGTCCATCTCACTCCACGATAAAACGTTCACAATCCAATCCCATTTCTCTGGTATTTTTCCCTGTTTCCAAAGCTGCGCATACAATGTCCTAGCAGCTGAGAGCAAGTACCAAATTAAAGTCCTGTCTTCCTTTGGGAATTTTTCTAATTGTAATCCAAGCAAAAAAGTCTCTGCAGTTTTCTTAAAGTCATAATCCAAAATGTTGGAGATTTCTTGTTGTATCATCTTCCAAAACTCTTTCGCTTTTTCACAAGTCCACCACACGTGAAAGAAAGAACCTTCGTGTTTTCTACATTTCCAACATCTATCCGACATCTTCTTACTCATCCTAGCCAGCTTTTTCGGAGTCATATACCACCTATACATCATCTTAAAACAGTTCTCCTTAATACTCTGGGCAGGGCAGCTGTCGCCCTTTGTGTGATGGTTGTTGGTTTCTCAGAAACATCTGGTTAGCCGCTGCAGAAAATTGAATGCAGAGCTTGATGGGTCATAGGTCACCTAGGATGGGGAAAAAAAAACATCTCTTTGGGTTAGTTCTGGATGAGTCCCTATCCCAAGTAAATTTGGACTGGTGGGTTGGCAACTGCTGTTCTAAATCACAGGTTTGGTTCCTGCACGGAGTTGACCAGATCTCTTGGGCCTTCCTTTTGCCCTGCGTGAGCTGAGAATGTGATGTGGAACGTATCCAACACTTCCCATTACAGGAAAAGAATCACTGCAGGGCATCATTTGCACTGTCCCTTCCCTGACCAGCAGTGGCTCTCCAGGGTCTCAAGCTGAGGTTTTTCACACCTATTTGCCTGGACCCTTTTTTTTTTAGTTGGAGATGCCGGGGATTGAACCTGGGACCTGCTGCTTACCGAGCAGATGCTCTACCACTGAGCCACCGTCCCTCCCCTGCTCTCCAGGGTCTCCAGCTGAGGTTTTTCACACCTGTTTGCCTGGATCCTTTTTAGTTGGAGATGCTGGGGATTGAACCTGGGACCTTCTGCTTCCCAAGCAGATGCTCTACCACTGAGCCACCGTCCCTCCCCTGCTCTCCAGGGTCTCCAGCTGAGGTTTTTCACACCTATTTGCCTGGATGCTTTTTAGTTGGAGATGCTGGGGATTGAACCTGGGACCTTCTGCTTCCCAAGCAGATGCTCTACCACTGAGCCACCATCCCTCCCCTTGGTCCCCACATTCTGATTTCTCCAGCTTGGAATATGCCCATGAAGGCAAGTCTGTGTTCTCTTGCCTTAACACGTGCGGTCATTCTAGTTGGTGGGTGTTCCAGAGACCTTATCACCCCATCCCGTGAGCTTAATCTTGAATTTATAACATTTGCAGGCTGTGAGAGCTGAAAACATGGGATTCAGCTGGGCTGCTCTACGCTTCCTTCCTTATTTTCTAATCATAAGCGATGCTCCCTCTAAGCTGAGTTAGCGTGAGCTAGCTCACGGATCTTTAGCCTCCGGCTCACGCATTTTTGTCTTAGCTCAGGAAGAACGATCCCAGAGCACAATAATTTATGCAGGAGCTCACAACTTGAATGCCAATCGCTCCCAAAGTAGAATTTTTGCTCACAAGATTCTGCAGCTTAGAGGGGACATTGATCTTAAGTGTGTTTTGCTGTTACGCTCCCAAATTACTTTGCAGCCAAACGGAACCTCCCATCGTTCCGTTAAGAGCCCACAGTGCCGCACAAAAGGAGCCGGGAACCGCTCGCAAGCCGCGCTTTTGTCCAAAGCTCCCGTATCGTCTCTTGGTCTCCTCAAAAACGGCTTGTAAGAGTTCCATGTTTGCTGTGTGCTGGCCCATCCAGCTAGAGAGCAGCGAACGGTGGTGGAGCTTCACTTCTGCCCCCCCCCCCCCCCCCCGCCTTGGCGTTGTGGCAGCCGGTAGCGTGTGGAAATGCGCAGTAGACTCAGAGCCTGGAGGCTCCTCCCTCACCCAGCTGTGAACGGTCCCCGGAGCTTAGCTGCGGTGGGAGGAGAGACCTCTTGGGTTCTTGTTGTAACTCCATCTCTCTCCTCTCTACCCGAAGGGACGCCAACTCCTCGCCTGACAAAGGGGCTCATTCAGGAAGCAGGGTTGTATTTTTAGCCAAGCCAGATTCTTTCTCTGGCTTCAAAAGTAGCAAGTGGGGAGCGCTGCCTACATCAGCCTGCAGAATGACCTCATTCAGGCTGTGGCATCTGTTCGGGCCAGAAACAATCGCTCGTGATATCAGGAGATCAAATCCCCCCCCCCTTGTTGTGGCCATCAGTCCTTTGTAAACAAGAGCAGGACTCTTTTTAAAAAAAAAAAATCTCTTGTGTGTCTCTGTGTGTGTGCTTACTAGGGCTTTCTTTTGTAGCAGGAACTCCTTTGCAGAGAAGGGAGGGACGGTGGCTCAGTGGTAGAGCATCCGCTTGGGAAGCAGAAGGTCCCAGGTTCAATCCCCGGCATCTCCAACTAAAAAAGAGTCCAGGCAAGTAGGCGTGAAAACCCTCAGCTTGAGACCCTGGAGAGCCACTGCCTGTCAGGGACGGGACGGTGGCTCAGTGGTAGAGCATCTGCTTGGTAAGCAAAAGGTCCCAGGTTCAATCCCCGGCATCTCCAACTAAAAAAGGGTCCAGGCAAGTAGGCGTGAAAAACCTCAGCTTGAGACCCTGGAGAGCCACTGCCAGTCAGGGGAGGGACGGTGGCTCAGTGGTAGAGCCTCTGCTTGGTAAGCAGAAGGTCCCAGGTTCAATCCCCGGCATCTCCAACTAAAAAAGGGTCCAGGCAAGTAGGTGTGGAAAACCTCAGCTGGAGACCCTGGAAAGCCGCTGCCAGTCTGAGTAGACAAGACTGACTTTGATGGACCCAGGAGGGTCTGAATCAGTAGAAGGCAGCTTCATATGTTAGGGGAGGGATGGTGGCTCAGTGGTGGAGCATCTGCTTGGTGAGCAGAAGGTCCCAGGTTCAATCCCCGGCATCTCCAACTAAAAAAGTAGGCGTGAAAAACCTCAGCTTGGGACCCTGGAGAGCCGCTGCCAGTCTGAGGAGACAAGACTGACTGATGGACCCAAGGTCTGATTCAGTATAGAAGGGAGCTTCATATGTCATATGTTCATATTAGGCAAGTGTAGCCAATCCTCCTGGAGTTTGCAGTAAGCCCTGTAGGAAGAGCCCTCTTGGAGAACTGGCTACGGCGGGGCGGGGGGGAGGGGGGCCTAATGTGCAAAGGAGTTGCTGCTGCAAAAAAAGCCCTGGACTGCTTATCACAATGATGAAACCTGTCACCCACCTTTCTAGTGTTTGACCGAACTCCCGAAATGTATAGGTAATGAATGCAAAATCACACAAACAACGCTTTTCACATTGGAGCACACACAGAGAGGCTAAGGTCAAGGTAGTCCGCTGTGCAAGCACTAGTCGTTTTTGACTCTGGGGTGATGTTGCTTTCGCAACGTTTTCACGGCAGACTTTTTACAGGGTGGTTTGCCATTGCCTTCCCCAGTCATCTACGCTTTCTCCCCAGCAAGCTGGGTACTCATTTTACTGACCTCGGAAGGATGGAAAGCGGAGTCAACCTGGAGCCGGCTACCTAAACCCAGCTTCCGCCGTAATCGAACTCAGGTCGTGAGCAGAGGGCTCCGACTGCAGTACTGCAGCTTCACCGCTCTGCACCACGGGGCTCTTAACTAGAGAGGCTAAACACTAGGGTAAAGGCAAGTTTGCATTTACAAGCATTTGCCCAATAAAATACTTTTTAAAAAGTAATTTAAAATATTTAGGGTTTGTAGAATCTTTCGGGATCAAGTGCCGTGTTCCACTGGAGAAAGTTTTCCTTCCAGTAGAACACGGCACTTGATCCCGAAAGATTCTACAAACCCTAATGATGTTACCAGCCGTGAAAACCTGAAATCTTTGATAATTTAAAATAGTGTACGATATTATTCGTGACACGGCTTTTATTTTTACGGAACAATTGTTGAGAGAAGCTGCACTTTTTGAGAGTTGACTCAGAACCATGCAATAGCTTTCTGTGAGAAGTCAACCTCGGTTTGTAAGTTGTTGTTACTTTTTCAAAAGATCCTTCGTTCTTTACAATTGTTTGGCATTGGCTTTTCTCTATATTTTTTTAGGGAATGTTAGGAACCTGCCTCTCCCCTTTTACAGATGTTTATATTTTTATATGTTTTCAAGTGTGCGCTCTTTGACTGTGACTATAGGCCACTGAAGAGGGTACATAATATGTTTTGGCCTCTTGGTTTTATGTACAAAATCCTTTTTGTCTGTAGCTAATTTTTGATGAGCTAATATCATTGTAGAAGAATTGCATTTTACTGTTAATGTATTTTCTATACCTCCAGTTGTCTTAAAAAGGTAGTCCCCTGTGCAAGCACCAGTCATTTCCGATTCTGGGGTGACATTGCTTTCACAACATTTTCACGGCAGACTTTTTTACGGGGTGGTTTGCCCTTGCCTTCCCCAGTCATCTACGCTTTACCCCCTCCCCCCCCCCGCAAGCTGTTGACTCATTTTACTGACCTCGGAAGGATGGAAGGCTGAGTCACCTCGAGCCAGCTACCTAAACCCAGCTTCCTCCAGGATCGAACTCAGGTCGTGAGCAGAGCTTGGACTGCAGTACAGCAGCTTCTCAGTTCTCTGTGCGTCTAGACAAGCTGGAACAGGTCCAGAGGAGAGCGACGAAGATGGTGAGGGGACTGGAGACCAAGTCCTATGAGAAAAGGTTGAAGGAGCTGGGGATGTTTAGCCTGGAGAGGAGGAGGCTGAGAGGTGATAGGATCACCATCTTCAAGTACTTGGAGGGCTGTCATCTAGAGGATGAGGGGTCTGGAGACCAAGTCCTATGAGGAAAGGTTAAAGGAGCTGGGAATGTTTAGCCTGGAGAGGAGGCGGCTGAGAGGTGATATAATCACCATCTTCAAGTCCTTGAAGGGCTGTCATATAGAGCAGTGGTCCCCAACCTTTCTGGCGCCAGGGACCGGTTTTGTGGAAGACAATTTTCTCACAGACCTGGGGGTAGTAGTGGTGGTTTCAGGACGATACAATTGTGCACTTTATTTTTATTAGTTTGGTGTAATGTGCGGACTCTTATCTGGGAGAACCGGGTTTGATTTCCCACTCCTCTGCTTGCAGCTGCCGGAATGGTCCGGTCAGCCATAGCTCTCGCAGACATTGTCCTTGAAAGGGCAGCTTCTTGGAGAGCTCTCAGCCCCACCCACCTCACAGGGTGTCTGTTGTGGGGGAGGAAGGGAAAGGAGATTGTGAGCCGCTCTGAGATTTGGAGCAGAGGGTGGGATATAAATCCAACGTTGTCGCCTTGTTATTATTACATTGTAATATAGAATGAAATAATTATACAACTCAAGGCCAGATTGCTAACAGGCCACAGCCTGGGACCCGTCCACAGCCCGGGAGTTGGGGACCCCTGATATAGAGGATGGGGTGGGATTGTCTTCTGTGGCCCCAGAAGGTAGGGCCAGAACCAATGGGTTGAAATTAAATCAAAAGAGTTTCAGGCTCAACATTAGGAAGAGCTTCCTGACGGTTAGAGTGATTCCTCAGTGGAACAGGCTTCTTTTGGAGGTGGTGGGCTCTCCTTCCTTGCAGGTTTTTCAACAGAGGCTAGAGGGCCATCTGACAGCAATGAAGATCCTGTGAATTTAGGGGGAGGTATCTGTGAGTTTAGAGCAGTTCCTTAGTGGAACAGGCTTCCTCCTTGGGAGGTGGTGGGCTCTCCTTCCTTGGAGGTTTTTCAACAGAGGCTAGAGGGCCATCTGACAGCAATGAAGATCCTGTGAATTTAGGGGGAGGCGTTTGTGAGTTTCCTGCATTGTGCAGGAGATTGGACTAGATGACCCTGGAGGTCCCTTCTTACTCTTGGATTCTAGGATTCTTCAGGAGGTGGTGGGCTCTCCTTCCTTGGAGGTTTTTCAACAGAGGCTAGAGGGCCATCTGACAGCAATGAAGATCCTGTGAATTTAGGGGGAGGGGTTTGTGAGTTTCCTGCATTGTGCAGGGGGTTGGACTAGATGACCCTGGAGGTCCCTTCCAACTCTAGGATTCTAGGATTCTTCATGAGGTGGTGGGCTCTCCTTCCTTGGAGGTTTTTCAACAGAGGCTAAATGGCCGTCTGACAGCAATGAAGATCCTGTGAATTTAGGGGGAGGTATTTGTGAGTTTCCTGCCTTGTGCAGGGGATTGGACTAGATGACCCTGGAGGTCCCTTCCAACTCTAGGATTCTAGGATTCTTCAGGAGGTGGTGGGCTCTCCTTCCTTGGAGGTTTTTCAACAGAGGCTAAATGGCCGTCTGACAGCAATGAGGATCCTATGAATTTAGGGGGAGGGGTTTGTGAGTTTCCTGCATTGTGCAGCGGGTTGGACTAGATGACCCTGGAGGTCCCTTCCAACTCTAGGATTCTCCCCGATTTCTTGCAGATGACAAATATGCTCAGCACATGCCCACAATGATGATAATTTTAAAAATCTGGGGCCAGGAACGGGGAGAAATGTTTGCCCACGTGCAGTTGCATCATTTTTGCTCTCAGGGTGTCCTGAGCACAACTGGATCTGTATATTGCACTCTCTCTCACACACGCACACTCTCCCCCCCCCCCTCGGCCTCCCCATCCATTGGACCAAGTATAGGGAAGGGAAGAGTCTGGGCCATCATCATCTTCAGGAGCCAAGTGGATTGGCTGCCCTAAATGGGAGCTGCACATATCTTGGCTTCGACCTCAACAAGCGTGCCCCCCCCTCCCCTCCACGGAGCAGAAATGTTCTTCGGTCCCATTGTGCTCGGAGGTGATGAACTGCCCCATTCTAGTGAGAGGAGGGGGTGGCTCCCGCTGGGGCCAGAATGAGGTTAAAACCATCGTAGCACACCCCGACACAGTCCTCTTTTGTGTGGCTTTTTTTTTTCTCGTAAGGGGCTTTCCTAACATAGCTCGTATTGTCCGCTCCGCGGTGGCTTTTGCTTAGCTGTTGTTGGGGCGGGGTGGGGGGTGGGGGGGGATGCTCTGTGCTGTATTCTGGCTCTGCTGGAGAAACTAGCAAGAGAGGCATCGGCTTTGGCCGCACCAGGCAGGCTTTTCGTTCTCTTCCTCTTCCTCGTGGCCAGTTTGATTCAGCGGCAGCTGCCTAGGAAATGGAGCACCAGGCTAGCCCGAGCATGCTTTTTAATTTTATTTCCTTTCGATTTATATCCCGCCCATTCCGAACGGACTCAGGGCAGCTAACAATCAGAACGAAACCAACATCTCGGTTTCAGGTATAAAGCGATAAGACAATAAACACTTTGCAATTTAAAACGTTACAATTTAAAGTATCGGTGCTATACAGACTGTTAAAGCGTAGGCGTCTCAGATCGTACTAGACCTTCCATTTATCTGTCGATGGTCATATGAACATATGAAGCTGCCTTATACTGAATCAGACCTTTGGTCCATCAAAGTCAGTCTTGTCTTCTCAGACTGGCAGCGGCTCTCCAGGGTCTCAAGCTGAGGCTTTTTTTTTTTTTTTTTTTTTTTTTTTTTAACACGTTTATTAGATTCTTTCCATTTATACACTCTAATAACAACACATAACCAAAACTTCAATAACAACGGAGAAAAAAATCATACATAATCATACATAGGTACTTCCTTGGTGTTTCCCCTCCTTCTCCCAGAAAATTTAATTCCTTAATGGAGTGAAAACTGTAGTCTACACTTCAACCATCGCCAATTATTATTCTAATCTTCAAATGATATTAAATAAACTTCGACATTCATAAAGTTCATATAAGTTCTGTCATCATATTATTAATTATTTTCTAACCATGAATATAATTTCTCCCATTTTTCTTTAGCTTTCTCCTTCGAGTTACCCTTGATCATATTTGCTAGAATATCCATTTCTACCGTAGTCACAATTTTTTGAATTATCTCCTCTCTCGTCGGGAGCGTTTTGACTTTCCAATACTGAGCAAATAATGTTCTTGCCACCGTTATAATATATATTGCAATGAATTCGTCATCCCTTGGAATAGTATCTCTCACTAAAGATAACAGCATAAATTCTGGCTTCATAACAAAGCTAACCTTAATTATTTCCACCAAAATTTTATAAATTTCCTTCCAAAATTTTTTAGATACCTTACAAGACCACCATATGTGATAATACGTTCCTGCTTGCCTTTCACATTTCCAACATAGGGGTGGTATAGCTTTGTTGATTTTGTTTAATATGACCGGTGTTATGTGCCACCTGTAAAAAAGCTTTATAAAATTTTCTCGAAGGTTAACTGGTTTAATTATCTTAAAGTTGTTCCTCCATAAAAGCTCCCATTGGTCTAATGTAATAGTATATTTCAGATTCTTCGCCCACGTGAGCATTACACGTTTGACAATCTCCTCTTCGAGTTTCATATGTAAAAGATAATTATATACTTTCTTAATCGGTTTACCAGTTTTCGCTGTTAATATCAAATCAAAATCAAAGTTTGCTTTTGTGAATCCCTTAGTCTTATCCAAACCATATTTGGCTAAGATTTGCGTCATTGTCCACCAATCTATAGACATACCACTTAACTCTAAATCCTCCTTTTTTCTTATTTTATCATTCTCGTCTAAAAGGTCTGTATATCTTACAATCCTCTCTGGTGACCACAAATGCGGTCGCATTGTGGCCTCCGTTGGAGATATCCATCTTGGGGTTTTGTCATATATTTTTCTTCTAATTTTTGTCCAGACCTTCAACAATGATTTTCGTATTAGGTGGCTTTGAAAATACTTTTGAGGTTTTTGAACATACCACAAATTAGCATGCCATCCGGCCTGTAAATCCGCCCCTTCAATTGCAAGTACTCTTCTATCTTCTAGAGTGACCCAATCAGTCAACCATACTGCTGAACACGCCAAGTGATATATCTCAAAATCGGGGAGGCCAAGGCCTCCATTTTCCTTTTTGTCCGTTAAATTTATCCAACTTATTCTTGGTTTTTTCCCCTGCCAAATAAAATTTTTAAGTAATGCCTTTAACCTTATAAAAAAAACATCCCTCACGGCAAAATTTGCCGTTTGAAATAAAAACAAAACTTTGGGGAGTATTACCATTTTAATTAACGATATTCGCCCCATAAAAGATATATTTAGATTAGCCCATTTCTTTAATAAGCTGTCTATTTCTTTCAATAACGGTTCATAATTATCTTCATAAATTGTGCTGCATCGTTCTGATACGACTAATCCTAAATATCTTATTTTCCTAACTCTTTGGAGACCTGTTCTCTTTTCGAGTTCTAAAATTGCATTAGTGGACATATTTTTCGTAATAAATTTCGATTTCTTTATGTTAATCTTTAAGCCGGCAACTTTTCCATACTCTCGTAAGTGATTTAAAACCAAATCCGTCGATTCCAAGGGGTTTTTAATAACAAAAACCATATCATCCGCATAACTTAAAATTTTATATTTTTCACCTCTAACTTTTATACCTTCCAAATTATTATCTTGTCTGATTGTGTCCAGCAAAACTTCTAAAGTAAAAATGAACAACAACGGTGAGAGAGGACAACCTTGCCTTGTACCTTTAGTTAGTGATATTTCCTCTGTCATATCACCATTGATTATTACCCTGGCGTATTGTTTATCATAAATCGCCCTGATGTTACTTACAAATTTTTCACCGAGGTTAAATTTCTCTAAAAGTGCCAACATAAAACTCCAGTCTGCATTATCAAATGCTTTCTCCGCGTCGAGAAATAAAAATGCCAATTGCTTTTGGCTATTTTGCTCCGCATATTCCAAAAAATTAAATAACATCCTAGTGTTTGTACGTAGATACCTCCTTGGTAGAAACCCGGTTTGGTCAGAACATATAATTTCCTTTAATATCAACTTGAGTCTATTAGAGAGAATCATCGCATATATTTTATAATCAATATTTAGTAATGAGATAGGGCGATAATTCGCGATATCATCCGCTTCTTTCCCTGTTTTCGGAATAAGAACGACATTACTGTGGCACCAAGACTCAGGAATTTTAGCCCTATCCCAGACCTCGTCCATTAGCCTTTTAAATGGATCTAGCAGATTCTCTTTAAATGTTATATAGTATTCCGGAGGTATACCATCCGGACCGGCTGCCTTGTTACCTTTGATTTTATTCCACGCTTCGACTATTTCGGCCATTGTAATCGAACCCAACAATACTTTTCTCTGATCATCCGTTATTTCTCTCCCAATCTTTTCCCTAAGATATTCTCTCTGTTCGTCCTCATTTCTCTCCTCTTTGCTGTATAATCTTTTATAAAAATCTTGGACTATTACTTTCATTTCATCCAAACTAGAGGTATTCCGACCCTTTTTATCCTTTAAAGTTTTGATTATTTTCTTTTCCCTCTCTTTTCTTATCCTATAAGCTAGCCACTTACCAGGTTTGTTAGCATTTTCGAAGAAATATGCTTTAGCATACGCAATTTTTTTTTCCATCTGATCCAAATAAGCTAATTGTACTTTATGTTGTAAATTTCTAATCTCAACCCTGAGTTCCTTCAGTGTAGGATTTACTTTAAGCAACCTTTCTTTACATTTTATTAAGTCTGTCCATTTTGTGAGATTATAACTCTCCTCCCGCCACTTTTTAGCACTATAACTAATGACCAGACCTCTGAAGAAAGCTTTACTGGCTTCCCATACTATTATGTTTGATACATCTTTCTGCACATTTATCCGGAAATAGGAATTCATTTCCTCCTCTATATATTTGACGAACTTTTTATCCTTTATTATATTTGAATTCATTCTCCATCCCGCTTTCTTCCTACTATTGTTTAATATTAACGTAATAGGAGAGTGGTCGGCAATTGTGGAGGGCAAAATATCTGTTTCCCGTACCTCTTTCATTAACCCTAACGTTATCCATATTGAGTCAATCCTCGACCAGGATGCATGTCTACTAGAATAAAATGTATAATCTCGTGTCTTCGGGTTGAGAGTGCGCCAGACATCGACCAAAGCGTATTCTTCCACTAGTCTCAGAAAAATTTCTGGGAAAATATTACTCCTGTTTTTAGTCCTAGATTTCTGTTTCTGATTTGTCGAATTTATATCCCGCCCATTCCGAACGGACTCAGGGCAGCTAACAATCAGAACGAAACCAACATCTCGGTTTCAGGTATAAAGCGATAAGACAATAAACACTTTGCAATTTAAAACGTTACAATTTAAAGTATCGGTGCTATACAGACTGTTAAAGCGTAGGCGTCTCAGATCGTACTAGACCTTCCATTTATCTGTCGATGGTCATATGAACATATGAAGCTGCCTTATACTGAATCAGACCTTTGGTCCATCAAAGTCAGTCTTGTCTTCTCAGACTGGCAGCGGCTCTCCAGGGTCTCAAGCTGAGGCTTTTCACACCTATTTGCCTGGACCCTTTTTTGGAGATGCCAGGGATTGAACCTGGGACCTTCTGCTTCCCAAGCAGATGCTCTACCACTGAGCCACAGCCCCATTCATGGCTCTCCAGGGTCTCAAGCTGAGGCTTTTCACACCTATTTGCCTGGACCCTTTTTTTGGAGATGCCGGGGATTGAACCTGGGACCTTCTGCTTCCCAAGCAGATGCTCTACCACTGAGCCACCGTCCCTCCCCATTCTTCTTTTAGGCATTCAGAGTGGGAAACCAGAAACCCTTCTGGCACTCGGATGGCTGTTCAGCTTCAGGTAGCCATAGCAGAATCCTGTGGAAATCAGGATCCTTTTCCTCTTCCCACCCAACTTGTGAGCTAGCATAAATTGGAGAATCTTCTCCAGTCTCTGCGGCAGGGTTGTGGAACTCATTTGTTATGAGGACTGGCTCTGAGATAAATGAGACCTTGTCCGGCGGAGTTATAGGTGTCGTCAAATGTAATGCCAGGTGAGCGGAGATGTAAGCTTTATCAAGGACACGACAAGCGCAATTAAAGGTTTTTGTTAAAAAGTTAAAATTTAAATATGCTCAAGAGATTAGCACTCCTGCCATATTTTGTTTATTTAACGGTTTCTGATCACTGTCACCTCTTGCTCTGAATTAATTGCATCAAAATCTGGAGACAGTGTCTGTACGGTAGCAATCGTGAGTCCAGGTGTGTGTCTGTAAGCTGGAAACTTACTTTTGATTTATTGACAGGACTTTTTTTCTAGCAGGAGCTCCTTTGCATATTAGGCCACACACCCCTGATGAAGCCAGTCCTTCAAGAGCTTACAGGGCTCTTAGTACAGGGCCTACTGTACGCTCCAGGAGGATTGGCTGTATCAGGGGTGTGTGGCCTAATACGCAAAGGAGTTCCTGCTACAAAAAGAGCCCTGTTTATTGACATTCGTTCCAGAAATCTCATGGTCGTGCTTTGAGCCTAAGACCCAGAGGAAACCATGAAATGTCTGGGCATGGCGAGCTTTTGTCCATAAGTTGCTTCATGCGCTGGTCAGCCAATGGAGAAAACAGGGGCTTTGCTCTGTAGCTCCTGTGCATTTGAGCAAGCCTGGCAAAGCAAGCTGTGATTCAGAAGAAAGTAAGAGAGAGAGAAGGAAGCAGGTGACACTGAGTTGCTCATGCGCCTGATTAGGAGCCCTTCAGGGGCCTGAACTGGCCCTCGGGCCACACATCTGATGCCCCTACTCTAGTATGCTGAGGCTGCGTCGGCGGGGAGAACAGGCTATAACTCTAATAAATCAAATCAGATCATGGGCTTTTTCACACAGCCTATGTATTCCGGTATGGAAGCTGGTCAGTTACTGAACAGTAACGGGTTTCTGCTGGCATTTCAGACAGACCCGATTCAGTAACTGGCTGCTACCGGAATACTCTCACCTTTTCACACACTCCCGCGGCTGTCCCGGTAGTGAGGCGTGCCTGAGTCGTTACAAACAAAGAGCAGCTTCTTCCACTTTTCAACCCCTCCTATCGGGTTGAAATCGCTATGGGGTGCTGTGTGAAATGGCCAGTATCTAACCCGGGAGCAGTTTTCGCGCCCTTTTTTGCCCGCCGGCGCGCGCGATCTCTGGCTTTTTTTTTTTTTTTGAACGTCGGGCTAAGATCGCTATAGCGCTATAGCGACATATCACAACAGCATCACCATAGGGATTCCTGGGCTCCATTAAGATGCCAGATATCGCCACTGCTGAAACCTGGTAACTTATCTCAATAGAGCCCAGCCATCTCTATGGTGTTGCTGTTGTGATACATCGCTATAGCGATCTTAGCCCGACGTTCCCCCCCCCCCCAAAAAAAAAGCCGGAGATAGCGCGCGCCGGCAGGCAAAAACGGCTGGCGCTGGTGGAAGCGAGATAAGAGCGGAACAGTGTGAAATGGCTCGCTTCAATCACGGAACCCTAACGGAAAAAAAAAAACATGTGTCTGAAAACTCCCATCCCTGTCTCGGATTACTGCAAGCGGCACAATACCGACTCCCTTCCGGTTTCCACTGGTAAGTGTGAAAAGGGCCCATATGTGTTACCTTTACCGATAGCCCTTAAATGCATATAAGCACATGGCAAATGTTGAAGTTCTCAGCATTCCCCAAGGTACACAAACAGCCTTTCAAATTAATTTTTAATTCAAGATCTGATTTAAAATTGTTACCAAACTCTGAGCGTGCAGTAGGAGGCACCAAACGCAGTCAAGCAGCTGAGGGTGCGATAAAGGACGGGGAAGGGAAAGCTGAGGCAGAGAGAGAACTGGCCTGCTCTAATAACAGCTTGCAGTGCCTTGGAGGGGGAGATCTGGGTCAAGGGAAAATATCCATCATTCGTTCTTCCCGCAGTTCCTTACAGCACTCCCGTGTCCTTTTTTCAAATACTGAAATTCAGGGTCTGTTAGTAGGACAGTAAAACGGGGTGACGGGCGGACGTGCTGGCCAGAGTTCCCTCTAAGCTGAGTTAGCCTGCTGGCTCACAGATTTTGAGCCTCCGGCTCACACATTTTTGCCTTAGCTCTGGAAGGATGACCCCAGAGCACATTCGTTGATGCAGGAGCTCACAGCTTTAATGCCAGGAGCTCAGAAAGTAGAATTTTTTGCTCACAAGACTCTGCAGCTTAGAGGGGACATTGATGCCAGGCGCTTCTGCGTACTTGGGAGAAATCCTTGGTTTCATAACTCCTCTGCTGCCTCAAAGCGCATAGAAACGGTGTCACGCCAAAAGCATGCGAGTTGCATGAACAGAGGCCTTAGATTATGCCTGCGTTATAAGGGACTGCTTGCTTTAGGGCCACTCGGGTTTTGGGATTAGCTCTACCTTCATGGCAGCCATTTTGTGCTACCCTTCCTCAAAACCCCAACGGAACTTACATATTGAGGACCGTCCCACCCACCCCCCACTCCCGCCCTGTGTGATAACAGATCTCCCTGTTTTGTTAAAGGATATGCAAACTAGAATTTGAAAGACCTGAATTAAATCAATTTCATTTCGCCTCTTTGGGGGCAGAGGATAATCTAAATTGCCTAGATTTCAATTCAGTTCTCCTGTGCCTTTTAAATGTCCTCTGTAACTTACCCCCTCTCTGTAGAGCGTTTTACTTTAAAAAGCTGGGGCAGCTATTCGTGGCTTTTTCTTTGGGGACGCAAGCGTATAGGGCCTCGAATAGCACAAGCGAATCTCCAGCTTGCAGAGGGAAAGAAAGCTAGCAGCACACTGCATTTCTCTGCGTCAGTGCCTCTCCCCCCCCCACCCCCAAATGCAGCTCGTGGATTTGTTCTAAGCAAGTTTAAAAATAAAAGTACACCAAAGACTCTTGCGACGTCAAGAGGCACCTGTGTGTAACATCTTGCTGTTTACCAGAAGAAGAATTGCAGATTTATACCCCGCTCTTCTCTCTGAGACTCAGAGCGGCTTACAATCTCCTATCAGCAGGAATGCCAGTACTGGCCTGTCTTCCAAATTGAGAGAGGAGCCCAGGTGGGTTCTCCCTCGCCCCCCACCCCCAGCACCACCACCCTTGACAGATCCTTCCAGCTGTATCCTGGAAACAGACTGGATCCCAACGTTTTTGTTTTCAAGATCTGTTCCCCTTTGATGGGGCCATGTTGGTAATTTCCTTGAATCTAACAGGTACAGTACGATTCCCCAGCGGGTGCCAGGGGAGAAACAGCCAAGAGACAGCCCAAGTTTGGCCGGTCTGCAATGTTCGGTCTCTCCAGGTGAAAGTCATGAGATTTGCTGTGCTTTTGTTGTTATTCAGTCGCACAGTCGAGTCTGACTCTTTGCAACCCCATGGACAGTCACGCCAGGCCCTCCTGTCTTCCACCATCCTCCGAAGTCTGCTCAAATTTGTGTTTGTTACATCAGTAACGCTGTCCAGCCATCTCATCTTTTGCCGTCCCCTTCTTCTTTTGCCTTCTGTCTTTCCCAACATCAGGGTCTTCTCCAGCGAGCGCTCCCTTCTCATTGGGTGGCCAAAGTATTTGAGCTTCAGCTTCTGACCTTCTGACTAGCCTGGGTTGATTTTCCCTTTGGACTGACTGATTGGATCTTCTTGCAGTCCGAGGGACTCTCAAGAGTCTTCTCCAGCACCACTTAGTCCACTTACTCCAGCTGTGTCCAGCTTAGTCCACTTACTCCAGCTGTGCTTAGTCAGGAGTAAAAAGCTAAAAATCCATCCCTGATTCATCATTCCAGCTAAAACAAAGAACACCTTTTTCTTCACCACTATCTATTCATGTGTACATGTATGTGAATTTGATGGCTCAAAATACATATGCTTTAATGGGGTAAGAAGATTTTGGGGTTTTTTTATCTAGTGCCAACCTTCAAGTGACAGTCCGTGCCTTGGGAAGATGTCTGTGTTAGAAACGTAGACCAGTTTGAGTCTCTGATTCAGAGTCTGAATCTGAGTCTCTGATTCAGAGAGAAGGACAGGGTATAAATCTGCCCCCACCTCACAGGGTGTCTGTTGTGGGGGGAGAAGATATAGGAGATTGTGAGCCGCTCTGAGTCTCTGATTCAGTGCACAATGCACAGCAGCCAAGAAGGTCAGAGCACCTGCTCCGGCTGCAACGCCACTGAGGATGTTCTCCACAGCTGAGAAGGAACCTCTGGAAGAAAAACTTTCTCCAGTAGAACACGGCACTTGACCCTGACAGATTCTACAAACCCTAACGTAGACCAGTTTCTTTGGTTTTTGCGAGATGTGATCACAGATAGAAGGCTTGTCCAGTTCTAATGTTCTCAGTTGGAGAACTGTGAACAGCTGCCTGGCATCTTAACGTTCGTTCATTGAAAGAGAAGGCTATACCTTAAGAAAACTACAGATAGGCTCCTTGAATGGCAGGGTGTCCTTTGTCTTCCGTAGCTTTAACGATTATACGGTCACCGTCCCGTTGATTTCCTGGTCCAGGATGCTGCTGCATCTTACAGGTTGTAACATCTTGTTTTCTTTCAGGGAAGCAGAGTCCTTCAAGGAGCAAGGAAATGCCTTTTATGCCAAGAAAGACTACAACGAAGCGTACAACTATTATACAAAAGCCATAGGTGAGAGGCAGGGGAGAGGGGGAGGTGGTTTGACGTTGGTTTCTTCCTTGTTCGGCCTCCGTTTGGGGATTTTCATGGCTCTCCTTTATTTTTATATCCCGCCCTCCCCCGCCAAGGCGGGCTCAGGGCGGCTAACAGACATGGAGATCCCATGATTCATATAAAACAATATAAACAATTTTAAATATATCAATTGCATAATAAATTATTTAGAATAGATAAAAGGTATAAAATGGGTGCTAAAATACTGTAGTCATAATATCCACAAGATGGCTAGATGCCCACATGTCAGATTAATCGGGTTCTATCTCGAAAGCGAGCTGGAAAAGAAATGTTTTGCAAGCCCTGCGGAATTGGTTCAGGTCCCGCAGGGCTCGCACCATCTCTGGAAGGTGGTTCCACCAACGAGGGGCCATCACTGAGAAGGCCTGCTCCCTAGTAGCCTTCAACCTAGCATCTCTTGGCCCAGGGATTGTTAGTAAGTTAGTAAGAGAAGCCATGTTGGATCAGGCCAGTGGCCCATCCAGTCCAGCACTCTGTGTCACATAAGAACATAAGAGAAGCCATGTTGGATCAGGCCAATGGCCCATCCAGTCCAACATTCTGTGTCACATAAGAACATAAGAGAAGCCATGTTGGATCAGGCCAGTGGCCCATCCAGTCCAACATTCTGTGTCACATAAGAACATAAGAGAAGCCATGTTGGATCAGGCCAGTGGCCCATCCAGTCCAACATTCTGTGTCACATAAGAACATAAGAGAAGCCATGTTGGATCAGGCCAGTGGCCCATCCAATCCAACATTCTGTGTCACATAAGAACATAAGAGAAGCCATGTTGGATCAGGCCAATGGCCCATCCAGTCCAACATTCTGTGTCACATAAGAACATAAGAGAAGCCATGTTGGATCAGGCCAGTGGCCCATCCAGTCCAACATTCTGTGTCACATAAGAACATAAGAGAAGCCATGTTGGATCAGGCCAGTGGCCCATCCAGTCCAACATTCTGTGTCACATAAGAACATAAGAGAAGCCATGTTGGATCAGGCCAGTGGCCCATCCAATCCAACATTCTGTGTCACATAAGAACATAAGAGAAGCCATGTTGGATCAGGCCAATGGCCCATCCAGTCCAACACTCTGTGTCACACAGTGGCCAGAAAAAACCCCAAACAAACCCAAGTGCCATCAGTAGGTTCACAACTGGGGCTAGAAGCCCTTCCACTTTGCGCCCCCCCCCACCAAGCACCAAGAATACAGAGCATCACTGCCCCAGACAGTTCCAACAATACACTGTGGCTAAGAGCCACTGATGGACCTCTGCTCCAGAAGTTTATCCAGTCCCCTCTTGAAGCTGTCTATGCTTGCAGCCACCACCACCTCCTGCGGCAGTGAATTCCACATGTTAATCACCCTTTGGGTGAAGAAGTACTTCCTTTTATCTGTGCTAACAGGGCCATAGCCAGGATTTTAAAAGTCGGGGGGCTTTTTAAAAAGTCAGGGGACAGCCTTTTTCATTCAGCACAGGGCTTGCCACTTCTCAGAAACTTTCTGGGGTGGGGGCAAAAGCTGGAGGCTGTGAAAGTGGCCAAGTCAAGGCAGCCAACCCTAAAACATTGGAGTCAAGAAGACACTGCACCTTACATGTAAGTGGGGGGGGGGAGCTTTTGGTGTAGTGGTTAAGTGTGTGGACTCTTATCTGGAAGAATCAGGTTTGATTCCCTACTCTTCCACATGCAGCTGCTGGAATGGCCTAGAGAGTCAGCCATAGCTATCGCAGGAGTTGTCCCGAAAAGGGAAGCTGCTGTGAGAGCCCTCTCAGCCGCACGCACCTCACAGGGTGTCTGTTGTGGGGGGAGAAGATAGAGGAGATTGTGAGCCGCTCTGAGTCTCTGATTCAGAGAGAAGGACGGGGTATAAATCTGCCCCCACCTCATAGGGTGTCTGTTGTGGGGGGAGAAGATATAGGAGATTGTGAGCCACTCTGAGTCTCTGATTCAAAGAGAAGGACGGGGTATAAATCTGCCCCCACTTCACAGGGTGTCTGTTGTGGGGGGAGAAGATATAGGAGATTTTAAGCCGCTCTGAGTCTCTGATTCAGAGAGAAGGGCATGGTATAAATCTGTCTCCACCTCACAGGGGGGTCTGTTGTGGGGGGAGAAGATATAGGAGATCATGAGCCGCTCTGAGTCTCTGATTCAGAGAGAACGGCAGGGTATAAATCTGTGGTCTTCTTCAGTTGTCATCAATCGTAAGAACTGAATTGCTGATTCTCCTTCTTTGGGAGAACTTGTGAATACTCTCAAGAAATGCTAGCTGGCTCAGGAGCCAGTGTGGATCTTCTTGCCACCCTGATGAAAATGATGTCATTTGTGTGCGAGGAGGAGGGGACTGAGGTCCCCTGTTGTGTAGCTTTGATTAACCAGGGGAAAAGAAATTATTACTTTCTGGTGTTGCTTCGTTTTCTAAATTTGATATATACATGGCTTTGCTCTGCTCTGTGAAGTCCACAGAAAACGGCGTTGGCACTGAGATCTGAAAACTAACATTTACAAACATATAAATGTAACTTGCCTTGGGTTGGAGCATTGGTCTTTGACTGGCAGCGGTTCTGTTACATTCCTGGAAGAAAAAAGGCTCTTTGACTGGCCTCGCTATTCGAATTCTTTCAACTGGGGTTGAGCCAGGACCTTTTTCGTGCAGACTATACGCTCTACCCATGAGCCACAGCTTCTGCCATATTTTAAAAAAGACCCTCCTGTCTGCTTTCAGAAGCTTAAGTGGACTCATCCCCTTTTTGCAGTCGAAGGTAGTTTTCTGCATCCTCCCTTCCCCAGGATGCAGGCGTAGTGTTGGATCGCTGCTTTCCTGATTGGCCAAAGGGCCAGCCTCGCGACCAGTAGATCAAGCGATTGCTGAAGAGCAGCAATGCAAAAAACAAAACGAACCTCGGAGACGTCAAAAACCTTCTGGAAAAGTGTGCAAAATTTTGACCGTGTTGACTTTTAAAAAAAAAAACTGTAACCAGGCTTTGATGCCAGGTAACGGAGGGGCTTTCGTTCTCTTTAAAAACTAACTCCTGTCCTGTTGCATGTCTCCAGATACGTGTCCCAGCAATGCCAGTTACTATGGAAACCGAGCAGCCACTCTGATGATGCTTGGCAGGTTTCGGGAGGCCCTCGGGGACGCCCAGCAGTCTATCAGGATGGACGATAGCTTCGTGAGGGTATGTGATCTCCGCATGCGGCTCCACTGCTTCTAAACCCCCAAGTTCTAAGCTCTCAGCAAAGGGTTGTTTTTTTTCTTCCTCCCTGTCTCTCTTTCTCCTTGCCACTTCAGGGACATCTTCGGGAGGGCAAGTGCCACCTCTGTCTGGGGAACGCCATGGCCGCCAGCCGCTGCTTCCAACGAGCTCTAGAACTAGATCACAAAAACGCACAAGCGCAGCAAGAGGTAAGGTGGTAAAAGGCTCGGTTTGTCCAGAAAGCCAGAGGCAGCCCCCCCAGCTGACTGTGCCGCGGTAGCAGTGTAGTTAACTCCGGTTTGACCGTTATAGCACATTGAGATGCAGTAGTCTGTAAGTGCATGACTTTAGTCCAGTTGCAGCATTAAGAAAAGCGCTACGTGGGCCTGACGTGGGTAGCGCAGGCAAGCCCGATCTCATCAGATCTCGGAACCGAAGTGCGGCAGGATTTATCTTTAGTTGGGTCTCTTATGAAATTGGCAACAAGCAAGGTTGACTGTGGTTGATGCTTGGATGGGAGATGGTAAGGTTTTACCCAGATCTTTTTGTTTTTTTATTCCGACAGTATTGCATTTAAAAATCAAACCGAAAACCAATGGAAACATAAATAGATACGCTGCTATACCTAATCTAATACAATCCTTCGAAGTCTGACCTTCGTTGCGTGTTACATGAAACTAACTGATGTTTAATAATTGGTTGCATAATATGCATAAGCCAACAGGATTATCAAAAATAAAATTAATTTTCTATAATATTGATTCTGTGGAAGGATGTCATTTTCAGAAAAGAAAAGTAAGTGGGGGTGCCATAGAATCATAGAGTGGGACGGGACCTCCAGGGTCATCTAGTCCAACCCCCTGCACAATGCAGGAAACTCACAAACACCTCCCCCTAAATTCACAGGATCTTCATTGCTGTCAGATGGCCCTCTCGCCTCTGTTTAAAAACCTCCAAGGAAGGAGAGCCCACCACTTCCCGAGGAAGCATGTTCCATTGAGGAACCCCTCCAACAATCAGGAAGTTCTTCCTAAGGTTGAACCGGAAACTCTTCTGATTTAATTTCAACCCATTCTGGTCTGACTTTCTGGGGCCACAGAAAACAATTCCACACCCTCCTCTATATGACAGCCCTTCAAGTACTTGAAGATGGCGATCCTATCACCTCTCAGCTAAACATGCCCAGCTCCTTCAACCTTTCTTCATAGAAGAAACAGACACTACATGTCTTTCATATTGGTCATAAGATATATCGTATGAATTTTAAGCCATTTTGCACAATATGAATGTTTCCCACAGCCTTTGACACCAGGCTTCTAATGTGGGTGTGTGTTTATCTTCCCACTGTGAGCCTATGACTAGCCATGCCGTGACTATTAAAGTATGAATTAATTCTGATGTACTGGAACTTAACCTTTGGTCTTGCCAATTGCAAAGTAAAAAAATATCAGGTTCCAGCGCTAAGGTTGTATAGATAATTTTGCTTATTTGTCTATTTACCTGTTGCCAAAATGCCCAGATGCTATCGTAAGACTCCTTGAATACGTACAGAAGAAGGTTTATTAATAGATCAGATAGCAACCATTATCCACATGCGATTCTCAAGACTGTGTCTTGTCGGACTAAAGCGGATGTGGCAGTCCCCCCATAATTATGCCTCTTGAAATAACAACTGCCCTTTTCCCCACGCCCATCAAAGTCATTTGAATTAAGTATTATAAAGCCACTTCTCAGGCCTCAGTGGCGCTTCCATCAAAGTCACATTCTACAGGCTCTTCCCAGTTCAGTCGGTCCGTATCAGTGTTGCCCGGAGAGACCGGGTTAGAACTGTCTCCCTGCCCTCCCTTTCTACAGGCAAACTGGGGACCTCCCGCTACACACAAAGCACTGAATGTTTAAGAAATACAATAGGTGTTAGTAGTTGTGAATAGATTTGTAATATGGGGTTAGTAGATCACATGGATACAAAAACATCTGCAGCGTGATGAGTTGTTAATAAGCGGAGCTAATCATACCAGCAAACAAGCAAATAGTGCCATGCCCAGCAATATTTGTCAGGGACCTGTTCTTGACAGAAACTGTGGCTGAAATACCCTGGCGAGAGGACAGGGGCAGGCTCTATTCACGACCTCTCTGAATATCCTCCAGGCCCCCAGTAGGGGTCAGTCAGCAGAGATCGACATGACTTCCAGGTGCAGGAAGACACACACACACACCCTAAAATATACAAAAATACAAAAAAAAAAGAATAGCACTGTGTGTACTTGTCCTCTGCTCCTCCCCAGTAGCTAAATGAGCGCCCTCGGACCTGGTCTTTGTCTCTGGTATCTGCTCATTGATTTCAGGATGTGCCAAAAACACAGCAGCTGGAACGGGTGCGGAGAGCCGGGGCGTGGCTGCTGCGTACTACCTGACAAGATGGAAACTGATGGTGCTCTGGTCTTTTCTTGCAGCTTAACAACGCCAGGGCTGTCTTGGAGTACGAGAAGATTGCAGACGCAGACTTTGAGAAGCGAGATTTTCGGAAGGTGCGTAGAAAGCTGGTTGCATCAGCGGATAGTCCTTCCCACCCAGTATCGTCTACTGATCGGCCGTGGTTCCCCAAGGACTCACGCGGAAGTCCTTCGCAGCTCTAACATCCATTTGAACACGCTCATTTACATCTAACTACCAGTGCTTGACTCAGCCTTCCATCCTTCCGAGGTCGCTAAAATGAGTCCCCAGCTTGCTGGGGGGGAAAGGGTAGATGACTGGGGAAGGCAATGGCAAACCACCCCGGAAAAAGTCTGCCGTGAAAATGTCGTGATGCAACGTCACCCCTGATTCGGAAACGACTGGTGCTCGCACAGGGGACTGCCTTGACCTTTTTACCAGTTACTAAATAGAGAGTTGTCACGTGGGAGCAAATACAGGGCACCCTTTTCTTGACAGGCAGCATTCCTGTTCTGCAGAGTGGGGCAACAAGTTGCTCATGGGGGGAGGGAGACCAACTTCCCCAGGTTCACCTGTAGCTAAGCGGAATTTCGAACCCCTGACCCCCAGGTTACAGCCCAGTCTCATATTCACAGGGGCCATAGAGGAGGGGCCAGTTTGATGTAGTGGTTAAGTGCTCAAACTCTTATCTGGGAGAACCAGGTTTGATTCCCCACTCCTCCACTTGCAGCTGCTGGAACGGCCTCGGGTCAGCCAGAGCTCTCTTATCTGGGAGAACCGGGTTTGATTCCCCACTCCTCCACTTGCAGCTACTGGAACGGCTTTGGGTCAGCCATAGCTGTCGCAGGAGTTGTCCTTGAAAGGGCGGCTGCTGTGAGAGCCCTCTCAACCCCACCCACTTCACAGGGTGTCTGTTGTGAGGGGAGAAGATACAGGAGATTGTAAGCTGCTCTGAGTCTCTGATTCAGAGAGAAGGACAGGGTATAAATCTGCCCCCACCTCACAGGGTGTCTGTTGTGAGGGGAGAAGATATAGGAGATTGTAAGCCGCTCTAAGTCTCTGATTCAGAGAGAAGGACGGGGTATAAACCTGCCCCCACCTCACAGGGTGTCTGTTGTGAGGGGAGAAGATATAGGAGATTTTAAGCCGCTCTGAGTCTGTGATTCAGAGAGAAGGGCGGGGTATAAATCTGCCGCCACTTCACAGGGTGTCTGTTGTGAGGGGAGAAGATATAGGAGATTGTAAGCCGCTCCGAATCTCTGATTCAGAGAGAAGGCGAGATATAAATCTGCAGTCGTCGTCATCTTATTCTTCACTAGGAGTGAGTGTCTAAATAAAACGGGCTCCTTCCTGGGAGTGAACGTTCTAGGCCTTCCTCTGACTTGCTGGCTCCCTTGAGCGATGGCAAAGTCTGCCTCCTTGGGGGCTCTTGCTTGTCCCCGTGTGTCCTCGGTGCCCAGCCAGAGTGCCTTCAGCTCCACAGCACAGGGGGCTCAAGCCTCGCAAAACCCTGCTCACACTTGCCTCCCAAGTTGCAGAGAGCAGCTGGCTCGTCAGGCACAATCTGAAGTTTGTCTTCAGGAAGAACCCGGCCTTGTCTGAGGCGCGAAGCGGCTCTCCCCAGCCTTCTCCGTCCCTTGGAGGGAGGCATCAAGCGTGGCCTTTGTTTCCCACGAAGCACCTCCTTTCCCATGGCCCCTGCATCATCTGGAGCGTCTCAGCACTTCCCCCAGTGCCCGATGGTGATGTCACCTGCGGGAAAGTGGGTGTTGGGGGGAGAGTGGATGACCCAGCTGAGCCAGGAGCTGCACAAAGGCCCCCTTCTTGCGCAGCTGTCTCTGACTGCGAGCAGCAGACTTGGTGGTGAAGCCACTCACTGAAGCCTGGCGCTTGTTGTCTCTCACACATACATGCACTCACACAGACATCAGCCCTCTTAAAAGGTAATCCCCTGTGCAAGCACCAGGCGTTTGGTGTAGTGGTTAAGCACATGGACTCTTATCTGAGAGAACCAGGCTTGATTCCCCGCTCCTCCACTTGCACCTGCTGGAATGGCCTTGGGTCAGCCATAGCTCTGGCAGAGGTTGTCCTTGAAAGGGCAGCTGCTGTGAGAGCCCTCTCCAGCTCCACTCACCTCACAGAGTGTCTGCTGTGGGGGGGGGGGAGAAGATACAGGAGACTGTGAGCCACTCTGAGTCTCTGATTCAGAGAGATGAGCGGG
Source organism: Heteronotia binoei (assembly GCF_032191835.1). NCBI lineage: Eukaryota > Metazoa > Chordata > Lepidosauria > Squamata > Gekkonidae > Heteronotia > Heteronotia binoei. The sequence goes on along the minus strand of NC_083237.1, from coordinate 61,972,151 downwards.
GTATAAATCTGCAATTCTTCTTCTCTGGGGTGATGTTGCACCACGACGTTTTCACGGCAGTCTTTTTACGGGGTGGTTTGCCGTCGCCTTCCCCAGTCATCTACACTTCCCTCCCCGCACCAGCAAGCTGGGTCCTCATTGTACCGACCTCGGAAGGATGGCAGGCTGAGTCAACCTGGAGCCGGCTGCCTGAGCCCAGCTTCCACCGGGATCGAACTCAGGCAGTGCTGTAGCTTTACCACTCTGCGCCACGGTTAGCCCTCTTCGCCTGCTGGATTTCTTTTGCTTCCCCGTTGGTCGAAGCTGGGGGACACTCGGGGCAGGGTGTTTCCAGCCGTAGCCGAGACGCCCCTTCCTGTTACCTCAAAGCGCCCCGGAGCAACCGAGCAGACGCACAGTGCCACGCTAGAGAAGCAAATCTGTGAATTCTCTCAGCTCCATCTACCTCACCCAGGGTGCCAATTCTGGAGAGGGGAAGTCGATTTGTTGTCCCATATCCTTCTTTACTGCTCCCAATATGGTACTTTACTGCCCAGTATGACAAGTTGCTCAGATGCTCAAAGGGATGCGGTCTTCTGAGTGATTTGTCATCTGAAACAACTGAAAAGGTTGCTTTATTCTTGTTTCTGGTAATCGAGGATCCATCGTCCAGTGTGTGGCTGAAAATGACTGGTTTAGTTTGTTATTTCTGTATCTCCTTTTTTTGCCTCATTTATAATCTGATGTATGCCAATAAAGGCTTGTGTTTGTTGCTGTTGATAGAGAAAGGGAAAGTGATTGTAAAGCACTTTGGTTCTGCTCCTACCTTCCGGGGCCACAGAAAACAATTCCGCACCATCCTCTAGACGACAGCCCTTCGAGTCCTTGAAGATGGTGATCAGATCACCTCTCAGCTGCTTCCTCTCCAGGCTAAACATCCCCAGCTGCTTCGACCTTTCTTCACAGGACTTGGTCTCCAGACCCCTCACCATCTTCGTCGCCCTCCTCTGGACCCCTTCCAGCTTGTCCACCCTTTCCCTCCCCCCATGCATGGACCCTTTCCCTCAATGTGGTTTATTTCACCCCAGCTCTAATACTGGGAGAAAATCACATGGGATGGGGGGGGGGGGTGGGACAAGACTGCAGAGAAGGCACAGTTGACACACCCCTTGACTCCCCCCCCTCCCCCAGTTCTTCATGTGATTGGGGCAGATATGATGCCACCATATCCCATTTGATGGACATGCCCCATCCGGCAGAACTGGACATGGCTTATACATGCTGGACATGAGACGGTTGTTGGTCATCCAGAGGGACTGGTTGGCCACTGTGGGAGACAGGATGCTGGACTAGATGGACTCCTGGTCTGATCCAGCAGGGTTCTTCTGATGTTCTTATGAAGGCCTCAGCCTCTAGGCCCTGTTGTTGGTCCTCCAGAGGAACTGGTTGGCCTCTGTGTGAGACAGGAGACTGAACTAGATGGACCACTGGCCTGATCCAGCAGGGCTCTTCTTATGTTCTTATGAAGGCCTCAGCCTCTCTGCCCTGTTGTTGGCCCTCCAGAGGAACTGGTTGGCCTCTGTGTGAGACAGCATGCTGGACTAGATGGACCACTGGTCTGATCCAGCAGGGCTCTTCTGCCCTGTTATTGCCCTCCAGAGGAACTGGTTGTCCACTATGTGAGACAGGAGGCTGGACTAGATGGACCACTGGTCTGATCCAGCAGGGCTCTTCTTATGTTCTTATGAAGGCCTCAGCCTCTCTGCCCTGTTGTTGGCCCTCCAGAGGAACTGGTTGGCCTCTGTGTGAGACAGGATGCTGGACTAGATGGACCACTGGTCTGATCCAGCAGGGCTCTTCTGGTGTTCTCCTCAGGGGAAGGCCTCGACCTCTCTGCCCTGTTATTGCCCTCCAGAGGAACTGGTTGTCCACTATGTGAGACAGGAGGCTGGACTAGATGGACCACTGGTCTGATCCAGCAGGGCTCTTCTGATGTTCTTATGAAGGCCTCAGCCTCTCTGCCCTTTTGTTGGCCCTCTAAAGGAAATGGTTGGCCACTGTGTGAGACAGGATGCTGGACTAGATGGATGCTTGATCAGATCCATCAGGGCACTTCTGATGTTCTTATGAGGGGAAGGCCTTGGCCTCTCTGCCCTGTTGTTGGCCCTCCAGAGGGACTGGTTGGCCACTGTGTGAGACAGGATGCTGGACTAGATGGACCCTTACTAGTCTGATCCAGCAGGGCTCTTCTGATGTTCTTATGAAGGCCTCAGCCTCTATGTCCTGTTGTTGGCCCTCCAGAGGGACTGGTTGGCCACTGTGTGAGACACGATGCTGGACTTGATGGACTCCTGGTCTGATCCAGCAGGGCTCTTCTGATGTTCTTATGAAGGCCTCAGCCTCTCTGCCCTGTTGTTGGCCCTCCAGAGGGACTGGTTGGCCACTGTGTGAGACACGATGCTGGACTAGATGGACTCCTGGTCTGATCCAGCAGGGCTCTTCTGTTGTTCTTAGAAGTATTTTTTTTAAATAAAAGGACTGCCCTTTGCTCTCCCAGCAGGCCTGAAGGTGACTCCCACCTGCTTCATCTGGACTTCCCCCCATTCTCATTGGCTGTTGCTGTTTCTTTTCCCCCACCAGGTGGTCTTTTGCATGGACCGTGCGTTAGAGTTTGCCCCCGCCTGCCACCGGTTCAAAATCCTCAAAGCAGAATGCTTAGCATTACTAGGTCGCTATCCTGAAGCACAGTCGGTCGCAAGGTAGGCAGAGCGGCTGCTCGAAAGCAGCTACGTACTTGGGGGGGGGGAATCTCTTTCTGCATAGTAGATGTCCTCAGCTAGTGCTGGACCGATGAGCAAGATTTGTGTCTTCATTCATGTTTGGTTGATGTTTCCGTGTCAGCAACACTTTTGTCGTTCGCATAATACCAATTCTGCCCTCGGGGAACATGCAAAACCTTGGCTTTCTCCCGGTTGAAGGTTTTGTCATTCTTTCTGACTTACAGTGACAATGCCCTGGCATTGCCTTTTGCAGGGCATTTTTATAGCAGGAACTCCTTTGCATATTAGGCCACACCTCCCGGCTGTAGCCAGTCCTCCTGGAGCTTCCAGTAGGCCCTATCACCTGTCAGCTCTTGGAGGATTAGCCGCATCAGGGAGGTGTGGCCTAACATGCAAAGGAGTTCCTGCTACAAAAAAAAAAGCCCTGGGCTGTCAGCAAACAATTGGCCTATGGAAATTGCGGGCTCTGAAAATGATTGGTTGAACCGCCATGCTGTCAGAGAATGATAGAGTAAAGGTCAAGGTAGTCCCCTGTGCAAGCACCAGTCGTTCCGACTCTGGGGTGACATCGCATCACAATGTTTCCACGGCAGACTTTTTGCGGGGTGGTTTGCCATCGCCTTCCCCAGTCTTCTACACTTTCCCCCCAGCGAGCTGGGGACTCGTTCTACCAACCTTGGAAGGATGGAAGGCAGAGTCAACCTGGAGCCGGCTACCTGAGCCCAGCTTCTGCCGGGATCGAACTCAAGTCGTGAGCAGAGGATTGGGACTGCAGGTGCTGCAGCTTTAGCATTCTGCACCACGGGGCTGCTGTAAGAGTAGGCAGAACCATTTCTAGCCAGTCGAGCTGCTTCATTGCTGCAAAAGAGTAACGTGAGTGTAAGGTTTGGCCAAGGGGCAGAAGTAGAACGTGTCTGAGAAAGCAGGAGCCGGGGGGGCCCGGGAAACTCTCAAGAGGGACTAGAGGGTGGAATTTTGGGGGGAAATGATGATGGGAAAGAGAGTAGCCCAGAAGAATGAGGGAAACAGAAGGTCCTCGATAGGAGACTGAGAGGGGAAGGAAATGGTGGGGGGGGATGGTAAGCGGGGGGTGGGGGGCGGTTTCTGGCCACAGGCTATCGAGCTGAGACCCCGCAATATGAATTTGTAGTAAACACTGTTCCGTTTGGCTGCAAAGTTCTCAGGCCATGTGGCAATGACACGGGAAACCGCAGCGTCGAGGTTGAGGAAAAGAGCAAAAAAAACACCGTGTAGCGATATTCTTCGAGAACTGTAATCCAATAGCGTAACAGCACTGGACAACAAATTCACAGACCATTTCTTTCTCTCAGTCCAAAGTCCAGTAATGTCACGCCGAGGAATCTTCTTTCAAATCCACAGTTTGATAGTTTCAAGGCTACACAGTCGCCCAATTGGACTGTAGACAATCCCTCCAGTTTCCTGGTGCCAATGAAGAATATCGTTACAGGGTGTTTTTTTGTTGCTTGCCTCAAGTTCTCAGGCATGCCTGGGTGGGCCCCCCATCTCTGGTAGGGATGTGACCAGGGCCTTTTTGGTAGCTGGAACTCTTTTGCATATTAGGCCACACACCCCTGATGTAGCTAATCCTCCAAGAGCTTACAGTAGGCTCTGAACTAAGAGCCTTGTAAGCTCTTGGAGGATTGGCTATATAAGAGGGGGGTGGCCTAATATGCAAAGGAGCTGCTGCTAGAATTCCACCCCTGATGTAGCCAATCCTCCAGGAGCTTACAGAAGGCCCTGGACTAAGAGCCCTGGAAGCTCTTGAGGATTGGCTACATAAGAGGGGTGTGGCCTAATATGCAAAGGAGCTGCTGCTAGAATTCCACCCCTGATGTAGCCAGTCCTCCTGGAGGTAACAGTAGGCCCTGAACTTAGAGCCTTGTAAGCTCTTGGAGGATTGGCTATATAAGAGGGGGGTGGCCTAATATGCAAAGGAGCTGCTGCTAGAATTCCACCCCTGATGTAGCCAATCCTCCAGGAGCTTACAGAAGGCCCTGGACTAAGAGCCCTGGAAGCTCTTGAGGATTGGCTACATAAGAGGGGTGTGGCCTAATATGCAAAGGAGCTGCTGCTAGAATTCCACCCCTGATGTAGCCAGTCCTCCTGGAGGTAACAGTAGGCCCTGAACTTAGAGCCTTGTAAGCTCTTGGAGGATTGGCTATATAAGAGGGGAGTGGCCTAATATGCAAAGGAGCTGCTGCTAGAATTCCACCCCTGATGTAGCCAGTCCTCCTGGAGGTAACAGTAGACCCTGAACTAAGAGCCTTGTAAGCTCTTGGAGGATTGGCTATATAAGAGGGGAGTGGCCTAATATGCAAAGGAGCTGCTGCTAGAATTCCACCCCTGATGTAGCCAATCCTCCTGGAGCTGACAGTAGGCCCTGTACTAAGAGCCTTGTAAGCTCTTGGAGGATTGGCTACATAAGAGGGGTTCGGCCTAATATGCAAAGTAGTTCCTGCTACAAAAAAAAAGCCCTGGATGCGAGTGACCCTTCTTGGCTCACCCCAGTTCTTTGATCTCTCTCTTGTCCCCTCCTTCTGCGTTTCAGTGACATCTTGCGAATAGACGCCACAAACGCCGATGCCCTCTACGTCCGAGGGCTCTGCTTTACTACGAGGACTGCATCGAGAAGGCTGTGCAGTTCTTTGTCCAAGCGCTGAGGATGGCCCCAGACCACGACAAAGCCTGCGTCGCCTGCCGTGTAAGTACCAATTGGAGCTGAGCAAGAAACGAGGCCTCTCATGGGATCTGTACTGTAGGTACCGTATTTACACAGCCAAGGAGCACTCGCTGGTGATGGTGGTGGGAATTCAGGACCAAGGGCCCACATTGTTCAAGGAGAGCCACTAAGTATAGACATTCTACTTTCTCTCTGGCGAGGAGATTAATGAGATATTGGATTTATATCCCTCCCTATACTCTGAATCTCAGAGCGGTCACAATCTCTTTTTCCTTCTGCCCGCCCCACAACAGACACCCTGTGAGGTAGGTGGGGCTGAGAGAGCACTCAGAGAAGCTGCCCTTTCAAGGACAACTCTGTGAGAGCTATGGCTGACCCAAGGCCATCCCAGCAGGTGCAAGTGGAGGAGTGGGGAATCAAACCCGGTTCTCCCAGATAAGAGAGCCACGGCTGACCCAAGGCCATCCCAGCAGCTGCAAGTGGAGGAGTGGGGAATCAAACCCGGTTCTCCCAGATAAGAGAGCTCTGGCTGACCCAAGGCCATCCCAGCAGGTGCAAGTGGAGGAGTGGGGAATCAAACCCGGTTCTCCCAGATAAGAGAGCTATGGCTGACCCAAGGCCATCCCAGCAGGTGCAAGTGGAGGAGGGGGGAATCAAACCCGGTTCTCCCAGATAAGAGAGCTATGGCTGACCCAAGGCCATCCCAGCAGATGCAAGTGGAGGAGTGGGGAATCAAACCCGGTTCTCCCAGATAAGAGAGCTCTGGCTCACCCAAGGCCATTCCAGCAGCTGCAAGTGGAGGAGTGGGGAATCAAACCCGGTTCTCCCAGATAAGAGAGCTCTGGCTGACCCAAGGCCATCCCAGCAGGTGCAAGTGGAGGAGTGGGGAATCAAACCTGGTTCTCCCAGATAAGAGAGCTCTGGCTGACCCAAGGCCATTCCAGCAGCTGCAAGTGGAGGAGTGGGGAATCAAACCCGGTTCTCCCAGATAAGAGAGCTCTGACTGACCCAAGGCCATTCCAGCAGGTGCAAGTGGAAGAGTGGGGAATCAAACCCGGTTCTCCCAGATAAGAGAGCTCTGGCTGACTCAAGGCCATTCCAGCAGCTGCAAGTGGAGGAGTGGGGAATCCAACCCGGTTCTCCCAGATAAGAGAGCTCTGGCTGACTCAAGGCCATTCCAGCAGCTGCAAGTGGAGGAGTGGGAGAATCAAACCCGGTTCTCCCAGATAAGAGTCCACGCACTTCACCACTGCACCAAACTGGCTCTCCGTTCCCTGTGACATCATAAGAAAAGGGTTGGGAAGGTCCTACTTAAGGCCATTTGTTCTTCATGCTTTAAAAACCCAATTTAACTTTCTGTGCCCAGGCAGCTGAAATCCCACATCGCAGAAAAGTTGGGCAAAGGGAGGGCGTCACTGCTGCAGTGGTCTCACCTACTGCCTTCTCTTCCAGAACGCCAAAGCGCTGAAAGCGAAGAAGGACGACGGCAACAAGGCCTTCAAGGAAGGGAATTACCAGCTAGCTTTTGACCTGTACACAGAGGCCCTGGCAATAGACCCAAACAACAGGAAAACCAACGCCAAACTCTACTGCAATCGGGGGACGGTGAACTCCAAAGTAAGGGCAGCTCAAAGTGGGGCGTGTTTACTTAAAGCCGGGTTTCAGTCCCACCTTTCTCCGCGAGGCGGCTCATGGAGACCTTTCTTAAAGAAAGTAGAAAACATTTATTGTATGTGGCCATCGGCCGGCACAATATTTGGCCTTACAGTGGCTTTCCTCCTTCCTCGAAGGACGGGGACAAAGGGTGGCCATTGGGGGGGAGCGGTCCCGGAGGCACCCACTAGTATGTGGGGTGCCACAAGGGGCAGTTCTCTCCCCGATGTTGTTTAACATTTATATGCGCCCCCTTGCCCAGATTGCCCGGAGGTTTGGGCTTGGGTGCCACCAATACGCTGATGACACCCAGCTCTATCTACTAATGGATGGCCGGCCTGGCTCTGTCCCTGAAAGCCTGGACTTAGCACTGCAAGCCGTGGCAGGTTGGCTCAGACTGAGCGGGCTGAAGTTAAATCCAACGAAGACAGAGGTCCTTTGCTTGGGTCGCGGTGCCCTGGGAAGGGAAATCCCTTTGCCGGTCCTTGACGGTGTGCAGCTTAAAGCGGCACATAAGGTCAAGAGCCTGGGGGTTCTTCTGGAGCCTTCATTATCAATGGAGGCACAGATAGCGGCCGCTGCCAAGTCCGTGTTTTTTCATCTTCGACGGGCAAAGCAGTTGGCCCCCTTCCTGGAGCGCCGTGACCTAGCAATGGTGATCCATGCTACGGTCACCTCGAGACTGGACTACTGCAACGCCCTCTACATGGGGCTGCCCTTGTGTCGAACTCGGCGGCTGCAGCTGGTGCAGAACGCGGCGGCTAGGCTGTTGCTGGGGCTCCCAAAGTGGGAGCACATACAGCCGGGGCTGCACGGGCTGCACTGGCTGCCAGTGGTATACCGAGTTCGCTACAAGTGCTGGTTATCACCTTTAAAGCCCTATATGGCCGAGGACCTACCTACCTGAGGGACCGTCTCTCCCCATATGAGCCCCAGAGGGCACTGAGGTCATCTGGGAAAAACCAGTTGAATATCCTGGCCAAGGGAGGCCAGACTGAAGGCCACCCGGGATCGGGCCTTCTCGGTCGTCGCTCCATTATTGTGGAACCAACTCCCCGAGGAGATGAGGGCCCTAAGATGTTTAGATCAATTTCGTAGGGCCTGTAAGACCCACCTTTTCAAGGTGGCCTTCAACTAGCGATAGAATCAGCAATAAAGCTAGGTATGCTGCTGGAAAATGTTCTTATTATCTGATGTTACGAAATCTAATGTTTACAACGCCATATTGTTATGTTAATTTTAATAATTTATAACTGTTTTAACCATGTTTTTATAATGTAAACTGATGTAATGTGTATTTTATGCTGTGAGCCGCCCTGAGCCTGCTTCGGCGGGGAGGCGGGATAGAAATAAAAAATTATTATTATTATTATTATTATTATTATTATTGTTCTGGTTCCCCATGTTCAATCCAGCTTGGAACTCTGGAGAAAGGCAGGCTGTAAATAACGTACGGTAAATAAATAAATGCAGGCAATCGGATTGAAGATCTGTTGCCTTCCGCCCTCAGAGGCCAAAAATGGGAACTAAACAGCAAAGCACCCACCGGAGCGCTTCTCTTCCTAACCTCATGGCTTGCCTTACAGCTTAGGAAGCTAGACGAAGCGATAGAAGACTGCACAAACGCATCAGACTGGACGACACGTACATCAAAGCCTACCTGCGGAGAGCACAGTGGTGAGCGGGGGGACGTAGCGAAGGGATAGGCCAGCATGCAGAATTCCAGGTTCCATCCCCAGCTGTCTCCAGTTAACCGTTGTCAAGTAGCAGTGTTGGGAAAAGACCCTTGCTGAAGTCACTGGGGAGAGGTGGTCGGGGGGGGGGGGCGCTAGAAGGGCCAGTAGTGCAAGGCATCTTTGCGTGTTCATACGGAGGGGGGGTTGGGAGGCTGTGCATTTTGGGCATCAGGTGCTTGGAGACCTGGGCTCTCCTTCCTTGGAGGTTTTGAAACAGAGGCTAGATGGCCATCTGACAGCAATGAAGATCCTGTGAATTTAGCGGGAGGTGTTTGTGAGTCTCCTGCATTGTGCAGGGGTTGGACTAGATGGCCCTGGAGGTCCCTTCCAACTCTAGGATTCTGTGACCTGCCGGATCTTGCATAACTGATGGAGTTGGGATCCCTCGCGTCGAGCGGCGTCAAAGGTTTGCTGCCATCGTTTTCCTCACCGCTCAGCCTTCCCGGGCACGTGTGTCCTCGTTTCTAAGCTCCAGCTGTTTTTATTTTGTTTTGTTATATTGTTATCTCAGGCCTTGACAGATTTTTCCTAAGAACTAGTCCAAAAGACAGGGTCATTTTCAGGATTTGTGTTTTAATGCCATCTAATCATTGCTACGGCCTCGTTACAGTTTCATAAGAACGAAGTTTGAGTCCGGTAGTACCCGAGACCAACAAAGTTTAATTCTTGGCATAAGCTTTAGCGCACACAAAAGCTAATACCCAGAAATAAACTCTCTTGGTCTTCAAGGTGCCACTAACCTCAAATTTTGTTCTGCTGCATCTAATCGACATGGCTACCCACCTGAATCTATTCAGTTTCATGTAATTTTATCAGACTTACAATTCAAGTGTTAAATTCAGGTGGAGTAGCCATGTTGGTCTGAAGCAGCAGAACAAAAGTTGAGTCCAGTGGCACCTTGAAGAAGAAGATGAAGATATTGCATTTATATCCCGCCCTCCACTCCGAAGAGTCTCAGAGCGGCTCACAATCTCCTTTCCCTTCCTCCCCCACAACAGTCACCCTGTGAGGTAGATGAAGATATTGCATTTATATCCCGCCCTCCACTCCGAAGAGTCTCAGAGCGGCTCACAATCTCCTTTACCTTCCTCCCCCACAACAGACACCCTGTGAGGTAGATGAAGATATTGGATTTATATCCTGCCCTCCACTCCGAAGAGTCTCAGAGCGGCTCACAATCTCCTTTACCTTCCTCCCCCACAACAGTCACCCTGTGAGGTAGATGAAGATATTGGATTTATATCCCGCCCTCCACTCCGAAGAGTCTCAGAGCGGCTCACAATCTCCTTTACCTTCCTCCCCACAACAGTCACCCTGTGAGGTAGATGAAGATATTGGATTTATATCCGCCCTCCACTCCGAAGAGTCTCAGAGCAGCTCACAATCTGCTTTACCATCCTCCCCCACAACAGACACCCTGTGAGGTAGATGAAGATATTGGATTTATATCCCACCTTCCACTCCGAAGAGTCTCAGAGCGGCTCACGATCTCCTTTCCCTTCCTCCCCACAACAGACACTCTGTGAGGTAGATGAAGATATTGGATTTATATCCCGCCCTCCACTCCGAAGAGTCTCAGAGCGGCTCACAATCTCCTTTACCTTCCTCCCCCACAACAGACACCTGTGAGGTAGATGAAGATACTGGATTTATATCCCACCCTCCACTCCGAAGAGACTCAGAGCGGCTCACAATCTCCTTTCCCTGCTCCCCCACAACAGACACCCTGTGAGGTAGATGAAGATATTGGATTTATATCCCGCCCTCCACTCCGAAGAGTCTCAGAGCGGCTCACAATCTCCTTTCCCTTCCTCCCCCACAACAGACACCCTGTGAGGTAGATGAAGATATTGGATTTATATCCCGCCCTCCACTCCGAAGAGTCTCAGAGCGGCTCACAATCTCCTTTACCTTCCTCCCCCACAACAGACACCCTGTGAGGTAGATGAAGATACTGGATTTATATCCCACCCTCCACTCCGAAGAGACTCAGAGCGGCTCACAATCTCCTTTCCCTTCCTCCCCCACAACAGACACCCTGTGAGGTAGATGAAGATATTGGATTTATATCCCGCCCTCCACTCCGAAGAGTCTCAGAGCGGCTCACAATCTCCTTTACCTTCTCCCCCACAACAGACACCCTGTGAGGTAGATGAAGATACTGGATTTATATCCCACCCTCCACTCCGAAGAGACTCAGAGCGGCTCACAATCTCCTTTCCCTTCCTCCCCCACAACAGACACCCTGTGAGGTAGATGAAGATATTGGATTTATATCCCGCCCTCCACTCCGAAGAGTCTCAGAGCGGCTCACAATCTTCCTTTACCTTCCTCCCCCACAACAGACACCCTGTGAGGTAGATGAAGATATTGGATTTATATCCCGCCCTCCACTCGGAAGAGTCACAGAGCGGCTCACAATCTCCTTTCCCTTCCTCCCCCACAACAGACACCCTGTGAGGTAGATGAAGATATTGGATTTATATCCCGCCCTCCACTCCGAAGAGTCTCAGAGCGGCTCACAATCTCCTTTCCCTTCCTCCCCCACAACAGACACCCTGTGAGGTAGATGAAGATATTGGATTTATATCCCGCCCTCCACTCCGAAGAGTCTCAGAGCGTCTCACAATCTCCTTTACCTCCCCCCCCCCCACAACAGACACCCTGTGAGGTAGATGAAGATATTGGATTTATATCCCGCCCTCCACTCCAAAGAGTCTCAGAGCGGCTCACAATCTCCTTTACCTCCCCCCCCCCCAACAGACACCCTGTGAGGTAGATGAAGATATTGGATTTATATCCCGCCCTCCACTCTGAAGAGTCTCAGAGTGGCTCACAATCTCCTTTCCCTTCCCCCCCCCCCCCCACAACAGACACCTGTGAGGTAGATGAAGATATTGGATTTATATCCCGCCCTCCACTCAGAAGAGTCTCAGAGCGGCTCACAATCTCTTTTACCTTCCTCCCCCACAACAGACACCCTGTGAGGTGGGTGGGGCTGAAAGGGCTCTCCCAGAAGCTGCCCTTTCAAAAGAAAGAGTCTCAGAGCTGCCTACAATCTCCTTTCCCTTCCTCCGCCACAACAGACACCCTGTGAGGTGGGTGGGACTAAGAGAGCTCTCCCAGAAGCTGCCCTTTCAAGGACAACTCTGCCATGCTAGCAGGTGCAAGTGGAGGAGTGGGGAATCAAACCCGGTTCTCCCAGATAAGAGTCCGCACACTTAACCACTACACCAAACTGGCTCTCCAGACTAGCAAAGTTTAATCTGCGTATCAGCTTTTGTGTGCACGCCCACAAGCTTATACCCAGAATAAAACTTAGTTGTTCTTAAAGGTTCCACTAGACTCCGGCTTCAATTTGATGGAAGTGTTTGTAGCGTATAATTAGAGGTCTAGCCCTGGTTATAAACCACAGCGAAAAGCTAGCAACTAACCCCAACCTAGCTTCTCCCCAATTCCTGATAATTCCCTTATTGCTTTTTTAAAAGCTCTGTTTAATTGAATCTCGAAGCTGGCGTAGGAAACAAATCGTTTTGAGAATCACCAGCCACCGAAAGTAGCAACATCTGTCTCTTAAATTAGAGAGGGGGTCAGAGGGTCAAGAATTGGGAACGCAGCAGCAGGACTCTTACGGTGGATGTTGATCGTTTTGCCTTCTGTCCCTGAGTCCACTTCCATCCCCTCCCCAGGGCAGTCGGTTGAAGTGCCATAACTCTGCTTCCCTTCTTAGTTACATGGACACAGAGCAATTTGAAGAGGCCGTAAGGGATTACGTAAGGGATTATGAGAAGGTTACCAGACGGAGAAGACAAAAGGTAACATGGAGCGCCTGTCTTGACAGGCATTGTTCAAAATGTGGTTTTGTACATATGCCACCGTGTTTCTCTTCTTGCATTTAGGGCTGCTTTTTATCCTCCATCCCATAACCTGGGGTGGAGTATAAAATATATATAACATAAGAATATATTATTTATATATAATTTACTGTCAAGTCACACCTGATTTATGGCGATCCCATAGAATTTTCAAGGCAACAGACGTTCAGAGGTGAACATAAGAGAAGCCATGTTAGATCAGGCCAATGACCCATCCAGTCCAACACTCTGTGTCACAGAAGAACATAAGAGAAGCCCTGTTGGATCAGGCCAATGGCCCATCCAGTCCAACACTCTGTGTCACAGAAGAACATAAGAGAAGCCCTGTTGGATCAGGCCAATGGCCCATCCAGTCCAACACTCTGTGTCACAGAAGAACATAAGAGAAGCCATGTTAGATCAGGCCAATGACCCATCCAGTCCAACACTCTGTGTCACATAAGAACATAAGAGAAGCCCTGTTGGATCAGGCCAATGGCCCATCCAGTCCAACACTCTGCGTCACATAAGAACATAAGAGAAGCCCTGTTGGATCAGGCCAATGGCCCATCCAGTCCAACACTCTGTGTCACACAGTGGCCAAAAAAATGTTTTCACACACACACACACACACACACTGTGGCTAATAGCCACTGCTGGACCTCTGCTCCATATTTTTATCCAAACCCCTCTTGAAGCCGGCTATGCTTGTAGCCGCCACCACCTCCTGTGGCAGTGAATTCCACATGTTAATCACCCTTTGGGTGAAGAAGTACTTCCTTTTATCCGTTTTAATCCGACTGCTCAGCAATTTCATCAGATGCCCACGAGTTCTTGAATTGTGAGAAAAGGAGAAAAGTACTTCTTTCTCTACTTTCTCCATCCCATGCATTATCTTGTAATCCTCTCTCATGTCACCTCGCAGCTGACGTTTCTCCAAGCTAAAGAGCCCCAAGCGTTTCAGTCTTTCTTCGTAGGGAAAGTGTTCCAAACCTTTAATCATTCTAGTTGCCCTTTTCTGGACTTTCTCCAATGCTATAATATCCTTTTTGAGGTGGTTTGCCATTGCTTGCCTCTGCGTCCCAGCCTTGGTATTCCTTGATGGTCTCCCATCCAAATACCAACCAGCGCCAACCTTACTTAGCTTCACGAAATCTGACAAGAATGGGCTAGCCTGGGCTATCCGGGTCAGATCCGTAGTGCAGTCTAAATATTCCTAATCTGAGTTTAAGAGCGTGTTTCCGGCCCTCCTGAACCGATTGAGGAATCTTGTAAGCTGGCAGACTTCTTCGTTTAAATTAGTCTTGGTGCCCTGATAGGCTGAGGATGTTTGAGATTTCCTTGAGCCCTCTCCTACACTTCCTCTTATGCTCACGGGCCTGTGTGGATTCTGAATTCCTGAACTGCTCGCAATTTGAGCTCCTAGATCTCAGTAGGCAGCCGTGTTGGTCTGAAGCGATAGAACAAAGCGGTAGGCGAGGCACCTTTAAGACCGACTAGGTTTTATTCAGAACGTCAGCTTTCGTACGCTCTTAAGCAGACTTCATCGGACAAGCGGGAATGGCGATTAAGGAATTCTTAATGTAAGTGGGCAGTGTGGAATCATGGGAATGTTTTTGGCAGATGAAAAGAATCACAAATTAGGGATCTGTGTTTGTTGAAAAAAACACTGGCGTGGAGCAGGGTGGCCATCGGTAGCTCTCCAGATGTTTTTTTTTGCCTACAACTCCCCATCAGCCCCAGCCATTGGCCATGCTGGCTGGGGCTGATGCAAGTTGTAGGCAAAGAACATCTGGAGAGCTACCGTCGGCCACCCCTGGCGTAAAAAGCAGACTGCTGTCGGTAGGGGTGCCATTCGCTTGTTCATCTTCCTACATTATATATGCAATTAAATGCCAACAATGCCCGAAAGTTCTCTACATAGGGACAAACAGGACAAGCCCTCCGCCAAAGGATAAATGGGCACAAATCTGACATCAGGAATTACAGAACCGAGAAACCTGTCGGAGAACACTTTAACCTTCCTGAGCATTCGATGGGTGACCTCATGGTAGCTGTTTTACTGCAAAGGAGCTTCAAGAACAGACTGGAGAGAGAAACTGCTGAATTACAAATTATCATGACACTTGGAACAAACACCTCCCCAGGACTGAACAGGGATATTGGGTTTTTTATCTCATTACATATGCTAAGCCAACTCTCACTGAGTATAGCTGTGCATCCACAGTGTTCCAGTGTATTTCTCTTTTAGAACAGTGTACCAAATCAGACTTTTCCCTGCAGCCACTGTGGCCGGATCTGCCTGTCCCGCGTTGGTCTTGTCGGCCACCAGCGAGCCTGCAGCAGACGTGGACTACTGCAGCCTTCTTAAATCTTCGTTCGCGAAGCCAAGCCGAGAGAGAGATCAGAATAATGTTGGGTTTTTTTGTGTTGACATGCTCAAATGAGGGATGTGGGCTGTTTGTCTCATTACATATCCTAACCCACCTCCCACTATACTTTAATGCACCCTGTTTTTCTAAGGGCTAACTTATATTATTTCTCTTTTAGAACAGTGTATCAGAATATTTGGGGGGGGGGGGCGTTTCTTTGTTTTGGTTTTTTTGTATTGACATATTCAAATGGGGGATATTGGCTGTTTCAAGCGGGCGGAGGTTACCAGCATCGAGGCACTGCTGTTAAAGACGCAGCTGCGCTGGGCAGGGCATATTTCTAGGATAGAAAACCACCGCCTTCCCAAGATTGCCCTGTATGGCGAACTCTCCACCGGCCATTGAAATAGAGGGGCACCAAAGAAGAGGTACAAGGACTCCTTGAAGAAATCCCTTGGCACCTGTCGCATCAACCATCACCAGTGGTCTGACCTAGCCTCAGATCGCAAAGCATGGAGGCACACCATCCACCAGGCTGTCTCTTCCTTTGAGAACGCACGCAGAGCTGGTCTTGAGGACAAAAGGAGATCGAGGAAGAATCGCACTGCTACAGCACCAACCCCAAATCAGACTTTTCCCTGCAGCCACTGTGGCCGGACCTGCCTGTCCCGCATTGGTCTTGTCAGCCACCAGCGAGCCTGCAGCAGACGTGGACTACTGCACCCTTCTTAAATCTTCGTTCGCGAAGCCAAGCCGAGAGAGAGAGATACCAATCCATCGTATGGCAAACTATATGGATGTTACAATCTCTTGAGAGATTATATGGATGTTATAATCTCTTGTTATAATCTCATGTCCTCTGTTTAAACTAACAAGGCCAGAATGTTACCTAGATTTATGGCACCCCTACTGACAGCAGCCGGTGTTTTTTCAACGAGCACAGATCCCTATTTGCGATACTTTCAATCTGCTAAAAACATTCCCATGATTCCACACTGCCCACTTATATTAAGAATTGCTGCTTGCCTTTCCCATTTTGTTTGGTGAAGTCTGCTTAAGAGCATACGAAAGCTGACGTTCTGAATAAAACTTAGTTGGTCTTAAAGGTGCCTTGTCTACTGCTTTGTTCAATTTGAGCGCCTTCTACCATTTCAGCTGTACGTTTGGGACTTGTAAGCGAAACTATGTCGTCAGTATTATCCATAAGACACGTTGCTGGCTCCGATTATTGGTTCTGATGATGTACGGTTGCATTTTAATATCAACAAAAATTAAAGGCAGCGTAGATTAAGTTCTCTTAACTCTGTTGCAATTAAAACTACTTTTTGGTGTCCTTTCGCCCCGTGCTACGCTCCAGAACACAAGCAACTTCTCAAAAATGCTCAACTGGAACTAAAGAAAAGCAAAAGGAAAGACTATTACAAGATTCTGGGGGTGGATAAGAATGCCTCTGAAGATGAGATCAAAAAGGCGTATCGGAAGCGGGCTCTGATGCATCACCCAGGTACAGGAGCATTCTCCCCACCCCACCCCCACCCCCCCCCGACCTCAGTTGAGAGCCAGTTTGGTGTAGAGTTAAGTATGCAGACTCTTATCTGAGAGAACCGGGTTTGATTCCCCACTCCTCCACTTGCACCTCCTGAAATGGCCTTGGGTCAGCCATAGCTCTAATAGAGAGCCAGTTGGGTGTAGTGGTTAAGCGTTAAGATAAGGTTCTCTTCTCTTATCTGAGAGAACCGGGTTTGATTCCCCACTCCTCCACTTGCAGCTGCTGGAATGGCCTTGGGTCAGCCATAGCTCTGGCAGAGGTTGTCCTTGAAAGGGCAGACTCTTATCTGGGAGAACCGGGTTTGATTCCCCACTCCTCCACTTGCAGCTGCTGGAATGGCCTTGGGTCAGCCATGGCTCTGGCAGAGGTTGTCCTTGAAAGAGCAGCTGCTGTGAGAGCCCTCTCAGCCCCACCCGCCTCACAGGGTGTCTGTTGTGGGGGGAGAAGATATAGGAGATTGTAAGCCGTTCTGAGTCTCTTATTCAGAGAGAAGGGCGGGGTATAAATCTGCAGTCGTCGTCTTCTCACGCTGTTAATTCTGTGGTTCCCAAGCTTAAGAAGGGATGTGCCACAAAAAAAAGGGCTAAAAATTAAATCTCAATACTGAATGTTTTTTCTCTCAGACCCGAAGCTACCTCATACTGCTGTTGGGAGAATAAAAATGAAGGGGAGGAGAGTAGGTTTTCCGAAACAAGGCCTGTAAAGAGTTGCTGGAAGCACTTGGTCCAACTGTGAATTGTGCTTATACTCCAGAGAGAGAGAGAGACATACACAGTGCTGTTTTATAATGTAATGTGTAATTCTTTTATACTGCTTATAATGGCAAACTAGAATGATGTTTATAATGTATGTTGCATGTTAAAAAGTAAATTAGGTGGACAGGAACACCTGAGAAAGACATGTCCTTAGTTTAACCCAGACATTTATTGCCTCATTCTGACATGTTACTGTTTTATTGGTTTCCCACGTAGATGCTATCCGGACCAAATGTTCTTTCAGTTTGTTAATTTCACTGTTTTGCCATTGGCTTCTAAAATTGTACCACTTTGCATTCTTAACCACCGCCCTCCAGCTATAAGTAGCTCCGCTCACTGTACCCCATTCTGTTGTGTGGTGAAGTCTGCCTGCATACGAAAGCTTACATTCTGAATAAAACTTGGTTGGACTTAAAGGTGTTACCGGGCTCCTGCTTTGTTTTAGAGACCTCTGACACTCTTTAGTTAAAATGCATTTGGGCAACATGTTTTTATCTAGTCTCTTTCTTTGGTTTGCATATTTTATTTTTGTATGCTTTTTAACTTACGTACGTCTTGAGAATTTAATAAAACCTGCTTTTCTACTAGGACTACGTATCCTGCCACGGATTCTTTTTTGGTTACCCTTTCACACGTTAGTTGCCAGCTTCCCTTCCCTTCTTTGGTTTGCGTGCAGCTTTTCTTTCGCACGCCCCACCTGAACTCTCCCCCTCTTCCTCTCTTGTCCCCTCGGCAGATCGGCACAGCAGCGCGAGCGCGGAGATCCAGAAGGAGGAAGAAAAGAAGTTCAAGGAGGTTGGCGAAGCCTTCACCATCCTCTCCGATCCAAAGAAAAAAGCCCGCTACGACAGCGGGCAAGATCTGGAGGAAGATGGCATGAATATGGGAGGTGAGCATCAAGAAGGAGTTTGACCTTGACTGCTGTTCTTTCTTCCTTGGAAGAGTGGGGAGAGAGGGGGAACAAGTGTGTCTTAAGTTCCCAGTGTTAAGCCCTGAGGATTCCTTCTGGCACCTAGGGGGGCGAGTCAGAGGCTTGCAAAGGACAAGAGAGGAAAGCTGCGATTCTCAGAAGCCGTCAAAGTCTGACAGTGCCATCGTAAGCGGAGCCCTTCTAAGCCCACTGACTGCTTAGGATGGCACCGGGAATGGCAGCGTCAGGCCCCCCAATTCTGAGAGCGCCTTCTTCCAGCGCAGACACGTGCCACCAATCGGTCTGTAAACCCAAGAAGAAGAAGATGATGATATTGGATTTATATCCCGCCCTATGCTCTGAATCTCAGAGTCTCAGAGCGGCTCACAATCTCCTTTACCTCCCCCCACCCCCACACAACAGACACCCTGTGAGCTCTTACAGCAGCTGCCCTTTCAAGGACAACTCCTACAAGAGCTATGGCTGACCCGAGAAGCTTATAAGGAGTTCTTTCTTAACCGTTCTGCTGTTTTCTTTTCCCGCCCCTTCCCCAAAACAGACTTCGACGCTAACAACATCTTCAAGGCTTTCTTCGGTGGGCCAGGAGGCTTTAGTTTTGAAGGTAAGGAGTCTGCCTTCACCCCATCTATTAAAGGACACGTTTGTACAGCATGACACCCCATCCCACCCTACCGCGCAGTTTTAGCCCTGGCAGGGGCCCGCGTGAAGCAAAAACCTATTAAAATCAGGTTGTGGAGACTGAATTTAGAGACCATAACATATTGCCCGAAGCTGGCTGAAGGTCCCACCTTCTCAGGGTGCCAGAGATTGCATTCTGGGCTGCTGTGTACTCAGTGCCCTTTTGCTGGTTGCATTCCCCCATCATCCCCCCATGCTGTCCAGGTGCACCAGGGTTCTCATGTCAGGGGAGGAGGTTTCCTGTCCCCCTCAGTGCAGCGAGGCTGAACCAACCTTGTCCTCTCTGAGGTTGCTCGACTTTACATCCATCCTGTTATCGGGAGCCGGATGGAGCAAGTGTATTGCTCCCCTTCTGCACTCACTCCCCTGGCTGCCCATCAGTCGTCTGGCTCAGTTTAAAGCATTGACTGTCACATATAAAGGATTTCATGGCCTTGGGCCCTCGTATCCGTGAGGCCTTCTCTCCCCCTGTGCTGTACCATGACACCGCCGTGAGCAAGGCCTTTTGCAAGCGCCAATCAGCAAATGGGTCCAATCAGCAGCTGCCCGGGGCCTTCTCTGTGGTGGCCCCCACCTTGTGGAACGGCCTGCCCGAGGAAGTCGGGAAGTCTCCCACTTTCCTGACTTGCCGCAAACTTTGCCATTCAAGGGGGCCTTTCTACGCAGGCAGTGGGATTGCACTGTTACAAAAGGCTTTGTGAAGTTGCTCGGATAAATTATCGGGGGCGGTGGTCTGTCCCCTGTGAGGTGTATAGTTTGCTTTGGTTGCCCTGTTGTGTAATTTTGCATCATTTAGATGGGCAGCCGTGTTGGTCTGAAGCAGCAGAACAGCGTTTGAGTCCAGGGACGCCTTTAATACCAACAAAGTTATATTCTAGGTATACACTTTCGTGTGCACACGCACACAAAAGGTGATACCCAGAATAAAACTTTGCATCATTTACTATGTCACAATTAACACTTACGCTTTGCTTCAGTTCAGTTTTTTAGACTTCTAGCTGGTTCTACAACCCCGAATCCTATTTCATTGTTTCTCGAATGCCCCGTCTTGTTGACTGCATTGACTCACTCTGTATAATCCGCTGCGGGTCCCAGTGAGAAAGGCCAACAGCAAATAAAATAATGAATAAATCCATCTGGTGCTCAAAATCTTTGCCCTGTGAGGATGCCGACTTCAGCCTTGTGTTTCTCCCGTGTCTCTTTCAGCTTCTGGTCCGGGAAATTTCTTTTTCCAGTTTGGCTAAACCGGCGAAGAGGCCAGCCTCCTTTTGCGAAACCCACGTTTCCCCCCCGACCTGCTTCTTTTAACCTCGAGTTACGTTCTCCCTTCATCGCATCTCGCCGATCAGTAGGGCCGTGGCGTTTTCACCATTGGAGACCTCAGTTTTTTTGTGTGTGTGTGTGTGCTTTGAGTGACGAGAGAAACCGGCACTTGGAGAGAGAGAGAGAGAGAGAGAAGGGGAGCAGGCAATGAAAGAGGAATATGCTTCCTTTTTTGTTTGTTTGTTTGTTTTACTGTTTAATTTTATTAAAAAAAATAGCAAAATAAAATCTTCTGGTTCCTCCTCGAAAAGTAACTTCAGACTCCCGAGTCGCCAGGATTTAACTGGGGGGGAGTGGGGGGAGTCCTCTTCTGAGACAGGGCTTCAGCTTTTCTAAGGTGCCCCCCAGTTGAGACAGCTGCCTCCATATGTTTACGTAAGAAAGGGGAAACCTCCTTAGCACCCCCCCTTGTTTTCACCATCCAGACCACATACACAAGGACATTTGCACCTTTGAGAGATCCAGGCGAAGGAGCTTTATATGCTGCACTTCTTGGAGAGTTTCACCTTTGGGGTCAGGAGAGAACTCCTCTGCAACTGTAAGACCTCCGACAATGCATCTCAGCTTCAGGTTCATACTGGGGACAGTTTCTTTCTGTTTCTGTCTGTCTGTCTGTCTGTTTGAGCATTTCAAGGGGATCGGTAAGGGTTGATTCACACACAGGTTTGTCGTTTGATAGCTCCCAGCTCAGCACGCAGCCACCTCCTAGGAAAAGAACAGGGTTTCTCAGGCGACGGCGTGTGATGCGGATGGCTGTACGTGCCGTCAGATCTGCAGCGGCTGTTTTTACACACGCAGACCTTCGCTTGCTGTCACAGTCGACGGTTCCGTGGCACAGACATACATATTCGCCCTAATTTCTGGACTTCTGCTTTTTTACAAACAAGGGACTCAAAAAAAGACAGGTTTTGTTAGGGAAAGTTGACTATTTTCCACCTCTCTTTAAAAAAAATACCAAGAATTACTTTGTCTGCCAGGAAGTCTGTTTTTGTACATGCTTCAAAGGGGGTTATAAATCTTGTGCTGAAGTGGACTCTGTTTTTGTATTTGTGAAACTTCTGGCTGGCAAGGAACTGCTCGTTCTGATCTTTCTCCCTGGGAGATTGTCTGCAAACGGAAACGGTGCCGCTGGAACCACTGGACAGTGGGGTTTAAATAGAGCTGAGCGGGCAGGACCTAATCCCTACCTAGAGCCCACCAAAAAGAGCCAGCCCCAAGACAATGTGGGGCCAGCCAGCACAGTAGCCTGAGGCCCACCAGTTGGCTCAGGGTGGGAAAAGCCTCTTCCAGACCGCTCTGGAGCCCGTGGCCACAATCCGGCCCATTTTAGGTGATTCTTAGCTGTGTTTGCTCTTTTAAAAGCAGCCTGAACTTACTGGCCACTGAATAGGTTTTACCTCGATCCAACACTGATCTTCATACGTGTATATTGGCCGCATCCAGGCAGCCAGCCAGCCGCCTCTGTGATATCCTGTTGGCTGTAAAGGTGGATTGCTACTTTTCTCCAGGGCCAACAGCAAGCCAACAGAAGTAGCCTTTTGTTCTCTCCCCCTCTCTTAATTCGCTAGCCATTGCCACATGCGCTTGCAAAGTTCACTGTATCTTGCATTGGATCATTGGTCTGAGTTGACATCATCAGATGTCAAGGCGTGGTTGATTGATGCTCAGGCTCGGTGCAGCGGGAGGAAAAAGGAGGAAAAAAGACATCGACTCAGGACAGCCCTGGGCAACTTTCTGCCTAGCACGGCCTGCTTAACGGAGTGACCCTGGAACAAAAGCAAGAGGTTGACCCTCGCTTTCTCGTTTGTTTTTGCACAATGCGTTTCCTCCTTTTTGCCTTGTGCCTAGCCTAGGCTCAGCTGAATTTAGGGGGCTTCAAAAACAGCAAAAAGGGCTTGCGTGTTTGACAGCTATATACGTTAGCATTTTCAGGGGTTCATTTCCATCCAGCATTCTGTCCAAGGACATTTTCATTTCTGGTCCAAGCTAAGGCATCCTTTTGGCAGGTGTGCAGGACGGGGGGCCTGGGAGTTCTGTACTTTTCTAGCAATTCCACTGCGGTTCCTGGGTTGGTGAAGAGCAAATCGACGGTGGGTTTGACCCTTGTGCCCTTTCCTACCTCCGAGGTGTAGGCACAAGCACAGTCAGTAAAGGAGGTACCCAAGTGCACTGCAGGTTTGCCCGAAGCAAGGGCTCAGGACTGAGAATAATAGTGGTTCTCCAGGCAGGAACTGTGATTCTTGTTCTGTTGCCGATCTTTTCACATTCTGCTCTGGCTTAAACTGGCATTGTCCAGTCAAATTTCACCACACTGTTTCATTTCATTGGCTGTGGGCTGACGTCCCCGGTGGTGAGGTGGGAGGGGTTGGCTTGGGTTTGCTTTTTTGGCTAAAATGAAACACGATAATGGCAAGTCCAGAAGCGGCCAAGGTTTGGACGCCATGGTTGCCTTCTGAAAAGGGAAGGCGTTCCGCAGGCCTTATTTTTTACAGACCGCTGATGTCACCAGGCGCGGAAAACCCTTTCTATAAAAAAATTTCTCAGTCTTGAACGTTTTCAGCTTTGTCTGAAATTTGCTTTGTCTTTAAATGTGTAAAAAGCATGGCTTCCGGGAATGTGGTCAATAGTGTGAATGGATCGCTGGTTGGTTTTCTCCGACCGGAATGTACAAACGGTCTCAAAGCTGACTTTCAAAATGTCTAGGGTGTTGCTTCTTTGTGTCTCGAGCATTGAAAATCTTTGTGACTCTAAATCTAGTGATAGGGAAGAGATTTCTAGAGCTTGGTATTCGATGTAATTCTGGGAGCTGATGAGTGCCAATTTTTTTAAAATGTTAATTTTGCCTTTTTTTCCCACCACCCCCCGCTGTGTTTCTGCCGACTTGAAAGTCGTCTTCTGTCTCAAGGGAGCTGCTTTCTGTGGGTTAAAGTAGGTATTTGAGCTTGTAAAAGCCTTTTCAGATATTCACCGTAGTCATTCGATGTGGCATTTGAAAACATTACATTTCATTTTTTAGTCGCCGGACTTCCCTGTTTTGAATTCGCTTTTGTCAGCAGAAAGTTCGCTAGCTTCTCTCCTGCCGCTGCCCAATCTCTGCCTGACCCACCCATGCAGCTGAGAGAGTAGAATGAAGTTGTACCGCATTGGACTTGTCCCCTCGGAGCAAGCTCTCTGCAAACAAGACAGCCCAGGAGGGCTGCTGTGTTAGTTTCTCTTCTTACTGGGATTTTTTTTTTTTTTTGGTATGTATATATATTTATATGGGAAAGGGGGTCTTTCCAAAGACCCACCTGCAGTCTGAATTAGACTCCGCTCTGCCCCCTCGTTCTGTTTCATGTGTCAGCAGGGGGCGAAAACCGGCCTGTTCAGCCTTGGGAAGCCGGGGGTGCCTTCGACGTCGCTCACGAGCCGCTCATCCTAGGGGCAAAAGCATTTGAGGCAAAGCCACTGTCTTGTCTTTGGCAGGCCTCTCATTTCCCCCCCCCCCCCCCCTGTATGCCGCTGGTCCATCTTTCCATGCATGCATTGAATCCTCTTCGCTGTATGTTTACGAGGAGCTACCGTTCGGAGGACGGACGTGCCAGCCGTTTTGAGAGAGAAGCTGTCTTAGCTTGAAATATTTAACAGAACTCTTGTTTCTAAACCGCCAGTGTGTGAATCTAGCCTTCCTGTTACGAAGTTCGTTGCATGACTGTTCTAGAACAGCTAACCCACCCACACCCCCTTTTCTTCTCCTCCCCTTTCTGGCTCTCTCATAGGGATGGCTTCACACATGGGTAAAAAAAAACACACACTGTCGAACTTGAAACCCC
Source organism: Heteronotia binoei (assembly GCF_032191835.1). Lineage (NCBI taxonomy): Eukaryota > Metazoa > Chordata > Lepidosauria > Squamata > Gekkonidae > Heteronotia > Heteronotia binoei. The sequence continues at coordinate 61,948,028 of NC_083237.1, read as the reverse complement.
TTTCACCTTTCTGAGATGAAGATAATTAAAGCCGAACAAAAAAAATTTAAACGGTGGTGAATATTTGTTAGGCGGGATTCATACTGTGTTTATATGCAGAATTTCAAACCAGACTGAAGCAAAAACCGTATGCAATTGGTATTAACTTTATTATAAACTGTATATGATGTACAAAAAAAAAATAAACACTCCAGAACTCACTGGTGGCTTTTGCCTTCTTGATTTAGGGGTGCTAAGTGTGGGTGAGTGGCCGGACAGAGCAAGTAAAAAGAGCCCCTGGCCCAAGAAACCTGTGAGGGTTAAAATAGTTGTTCAGTCACACAGTCGAGTCCGACTCTGCAACCCCATGGACAAAGTCACGCCAGGCCCTCCTGTCTTCCACCATCTTCTGAAGTCTGCTTGCATTTGTGTTTGTTACATCAGTAATGCTGTCCAGTCATCTCCTCTTTTGCCCTCTGTCTTTCCCAGCATCAGGATCTTCTCCAGGAAGTGCTCCCTTCTCATTGGGTGGCCAAAGGATTTCAGCTTCAGCATCTGACCTTCCAAGGAACAGTCTGGGTTGATTTCCCTTAGGGCTGACTGATTGGATCTTCTTGCAGTCCAAGGGACTCTCAAGACTCCCAAATCATGGCAAGGTAGGCAGCTGAAACTCAGATACTTCCTAAGAGGCTTTGACAAGGGTGTTCAGATGAGTTCAGGAGGTACACATTAGAGTTTCTGGGGGGAAACACAAATCACAGACAAGCTGGAACGGGTCCAGAGGAGGGCGACAAAGATGGCGAAGGGTCTGGAGACCAAGTCCTGTGAAGAAAGGTTGAAGGAGCTGGACATGTTTAGCCTGGAGAGGAGGCAGCTGAGAGGTGATATGATCACCATCTTCAAGGACTTGAAGGGCTGTCATCTAGAGCAGAGGTTCCCAAATTTATTTGGCCTAACGCCCCTTTTTCAGAAAAAAAAATTACCCAGCACCCCCCTGGAAATCTACCTTCAAGAAGTGGACTAAAAGATGCAGTGAAGAAGAATTGCCGATTTATACCCCACCCTTCTCTCTGAATCAGGGACTCAGAGCGGCTCACAATCTCCTTTATCTCCATCCCCCACAACAGACACCCTGTGAGGTTGGTGGGGCTGGAGAGGGCTCTCACAGCAGCTGCCCTTTCAAGGATATCCTCTGCCAGAGCTATGGCTGACCCAAGGCCATTCCAGCAGGTGCAAGTGGAGGAGTGGGGAATCAAACCCGGTTCTCCCAGATAAGAGTCCGCACACTTAACCACTACACCAAACTGGCTCTCCATATTTGCACACAGGGTAAACAAAGATGTTGTAAAGAAGACGCTTTGAAGCTTGAAATGCTAAAATTATTTTATAAAATCAACCACAGTAATATTTGCATACGCAGGTATTTGTGAGGAGAAGTTCTAGCTGGGCCCAGCTAAATTGGCTGTTTTGTACCAATGATTGGTTGCGCAATTCTAGCGCTTTGACAGCCAGTCAGGGATATAAGTGGATTGGTAAAATATCAAAACTCAAGAAGTGGAGTAGAAGATCAGTGCTGGCGCTAGGGGTTCCGCCGCCCTAGACATGCCCCCCCCTCCATGTGCTCCGAAGGGGAGGATATTCTTCGCACACCGGTGATGACATCATCGTGCCAGCCAGCAGGCAAGCCGAGAGCCACGGGTGGCTCACACAAGCGCTGTCGCACTGCCACTTTTCTTCGCAGGGCAAATGTCTGTGCTTGTCAGAGGCTTCAAAGGAAGCCTCCGAAGAATGCCCCGTTTTACTGCTGCCCGCTGCATTCGGGTTGAAAGTGGCTGGGCGGGCGGCACCTTCCCATTTCACTCGTCAGCTCTGACGAGCAATGGGAAAGTGCTGCCGCCCAGCCGCTTTCAACCTGAAAGCAGCATGCAGCGATAAAGTGGGGTTCTCTTCGGAGGCAACATTTGCTCTGAGAAGAAAAGCAGTGTCATGGCAGCGCCGCCCGGGGCTCTTGGCTTGCCTGTTGGCTGGCGAGATTATGCCACATGGGAAGCGGTCGCCTACGCTGCCCACTCCCATGCTCTGCCCCTGCAGAAAACACTCTTGTGTCTGGGGCATTGCAGTTGGCTAAAATCGACAGAGGCAACCGCCTGGTAACCAGAGGACTGTAAGAAGCTTGATGCTTTGCAGAAAACCTTGTGAGGAGAAAGCTGCAGGCTGGAACTCTTCAGAGAAGTTTGTGCAATTGCCTCGGTGCTTCCACTGTGCTGACTTGAACTGTATTGCTGAGAGAGAAACTGCAAGCAACCTTGAGAAGCTGCTAGCTATAGCAAGTATTGGCTAGGATAGGTAGTAAGGTTTTTTTGTTTCTGTTTCTTGTTTGTACACCTCTTATTTTTTATTGTAAATAAACTGCATCCTTCTTATATTTTAAGTGGAAGGAGTTCTGGTCCTCATTACTAGTCTAATTGGGTGAATTTGCACTAAGTAGCAGACAAAAAGGAACCCTCTATTTTTGTTAATGGGAATTTTTCTCTAAATTAGAGATTCTGCATACCTCCCAGAAATGTGATGTTTTAACACCTACCACCCACTTCTCTTCTCTTCTCCCTTTATGCTTCCATCACCCCCCTATTTTTATTCACCGCCCCCCCCTATTGCATCCAAGGCTACTACCACCCCCCTAGATCGTTCCAGAGCCCCCCAGGGGGCAATATCGACCACTCTGGGAAACACTGATTTAGAGGATGGTGTGGAATTGTTTTCTGTGGCCCCAGAAGATAGGGCCAGAACCAATGGGTTGAAATTAAATCAAAAGAGTGTCCAGCTCAACATTAGGAAGAACTTCCTGACCGTTAAGAGTGGTTCCTCAGTGGAACAGGCTTCCTCGGGAGGTGGTGGGCTCTCCTTCCTTGGAGGTTTTGAAACAGAGGCTAGATGGCCATCTGGCAGCAATGAGGATCCTGTGAATTTAGGGGGAGGTGTTTGTGAGTTTAGAGCAGTTCCTCAGTGGAAGAGGCTTCCTCCTTGGGAGGTGGTGGGCTCTCCTTCCTTGGAGGTTTTTCAACAGAAGCTAGATGACCTTCTGACAGCAATGAGGATCCTGTGAATTTAGGGGGAGGTGTTTGTGAGTTTAGAGAGGTTCCTCAATGGAAGAGGTTTCCTCGGGAGGTGGTGGGCTCTCCTTCCTTGGAGGTTTTTCAACAGAGGCTAGATGGCCATCTGACAGCAATGAAGATCCTGTCAATTTAGGGGCAGGTATTTGTGAGTTTCCTGCATTGTGCAGGGGGTTGGACTAGATGACCCTGGAGGTCCCTAGTGGGAAGGGCGGGATATAAATCTTAGATAAACATTTGTAATTCTGAGTGATCTCCAGTCCTCACCTGGAGATTGGCAACAGTGGTTCCCCCAGGGGGAAATTGCTGCGGCTCTCCAGGGTCTCAAGCTGAGGTTTTTCACACCTATTTGCCTGGACCCTTTTTTGGAGATGCCGGGGATTGAACCTGGGACCTTCTGCTTCCCAAGCAGATGCTCTACCACTGAGCCACCGTCCCTCCATCTTCTGGCAGAATGTTCCACCATGTCGGTTGAGGACAGCCAGATCTCTTTGGGGCCAGGGATCACCAGATTTCTACCTGTAGAGCGTAATGCTCTTCCAGGGACATAGCAAAGGAGATACCTCTGCAGCTCCTTTCCAGGAGGAAAGTCCATATGAGTACAATCATGAACTTGGGCATCCGAGCTGCAGTAACCTCCGATTCTGTTGCAGCAGGCATGGGGAAGAAAGCGATGAAGGCACCAGCCCCACCTCCCCCCGTATCTAAGTATCAAGACACAGCAGACATTTCTGTGTATTAATAATGGATTTTATTGCAGTGTACTTTTTACAGTAGCGACAAGCTTTTATTTTGCCCTGGAATGAGAGTTAAAAGTGTTCTTTTTTTATAAAAGGGAAAGTTACAACAGCAGGCAGAACCACTGCAGAATTTCCTAATGGATAAAAAACAGGCTTTGACCATACTTCAAGACAGACGTATTAACAGAAATCCGACCATTAGACTAACAGCAGGAGACATCAAGATCGGGCAGAAAGATTATGCGTGTACAGGTTAGAATGAAACTGGTCTGTGTTTCCATAACCATGTTAGCGTAACAGACTTCCCCTTTTGTAACTTAACATTCAAGAGACTTAGACTTTGCAGTACAGACCCCGCCCACCCCCCAAAAGCTGTGGCCCCCAACCTTTTTGGCACAAGGGACCGGTTTTGTGGAAGACCATTTTTCCATGGACCGGGGGGTCTTTAAATGAGTAGGTAAAGGTCTCTGCCTCACTGTGTGGCCCAGTTGCTATCAGGCCACGGACCGGTACCAGTTCACAGCCCAGGGGTTGGGGACCCCTGCCCCAAAGGGCCCGTCTTGCTGCTCGAGGGGAGAAATGGGTTGGATCCCCTCGCACTGGAGAGAAGCATTGCTGCAAGCCGACCAGATCCATGAGATCCAACTCGTTTAGACTTCCGCCTGGATTCAGACCGAGCTCTTGTTTTCTATTTTAAAGTCTATTAACTCTTCATTCAACTCCTGTATTACCTGCTGATTAGGGTCATACTTACACAAAGAAAGCATTAGATACATATGTGAGGGTTATTCAGGAGGGCGGCAGCCTTAGCTCAGAGCTGTTCTCACCACTTATATCTAGAAAACCTTTTCTCCCAGTAGTCGGAAAGACACAGGTCTTTACAAGGGAGATGGAAAACTCAGGGGTGGGGCTGGATAAAGCCTTAAATTCTGTGCCGTCACTTTCTATTGTTCCAGGAGCTCTACTTTATCTTTACCCATTGGGGTTGAAAATCCAATTTCCCCCAAGAGTTTGTGCGCGCTTGCACTTCAGCTACACCCAGTTCACTCGAGTCACACGCACATTAATGCACTTGCAAATCGGAACTGCCTAGCATGCTTGCTTGGAACAGGTGGTCTTGCCTCTCCCACCACTCTGCATCTCTTTCTCCCATAAGAAGTACCAGCATGGGAAGGAGACACATCTTTCTGCAAATATCACCCACTCCCCAGAAGAATGGCACTTGGGGTCTTCCCTTTTTTGTATCGACTGCACAGTTCTCTGCAGCGCTGAGCTCTCGCACTTGTGGTTCTGAAGGCACAAGGGTTTGTGTTTGTGGGCAGGGAAGGAGGAGAAGGAACGTAGCTACCTGATGGCGCAAGGGGAGGTAGGCAGTGAACGAGAATATGTATGATGTTTGTAACAAGAGAAGGCACAAACTTCACTTATAGCCTGCCTTTTACCCCAGCAGGGACCCAGAGGGGTTTACATCGTTCTCCACACCTCTGTTTTAGCCTCACAACAATTCTGTGAGGCAGGTTAGGCTGACAAGAGTGTGACCGGCCCAAGGTCACCTAGCAAGCTTCCATGGCACAAGTGGGGATTCGAACCAGATCCTAGTCCAGCGCTCTAACCACCACCTAATTTAAATTGTTAACAAAGTCAGAGCCCAGTAGCACCTTTAAGACCAACAAGTATTTATTCGGGTTGTGAGCTTTCACGGGCAGTCACACTTCCTCAGAACAGAATGTCACACCCTGAACTTTGTTGGTCTTAAAGGTTCCATTGGACTCTAACTTTGTACTGTTGCTTCAGACCAGGGGTGGCCAAACTTGCTCAACGCAAGAACCACACAGAATAAACGTCAGATGTTTGAGAGCAGGAAGAAAGGGGAGGAGGGAGAGAGAGGTGGAAAGCAAGCAACTTTATATGCATTCTCCAAGCCTTTGGCTGGCTTGGAGAATGCATTTAAAGAGATAAATGCCTTTTTCCAAGCTGGCCGTCAGGGCAGTGGGAGCTTCGAGAGCCACACAATATGTGTGAAAGAGTCACACGTGGCTCCCAATCCACAGTTTGGCCACCCCTGGCTACTCGCCTGGATTAAATTGTGAAGTTCCTTTTATGGCTTGGAATGAAACGCACCTGCCCAAAGACTCCCTGCAGAATACTGGATGATGGGGGCAGGTATTAAAATGTATTCTGGTGGCATTTTTCTGCTTATCTTTGACCTCGGAGCTTCCAGAAGATGAAGAAGGGAGGAACTGAATAGTTGATGGTGGAAACAGCTGCCTGAGTGAGGGAGCCCATGAAGGCACCACAATTTAAAAGAATAGCTTTTGTGGTTGTACTGTAACGGAATGTATTATGCTGACCAAGGGTCGTTTTGTAGAAAAATAGGTGGTGGAGCTCATTCAGGGGTTGTTACGCAGCTGCATCTACTATTCAATGGACAAGGGAGGTAGGTGGGGGGAGGAGGGGGAACCCTCCGAAAGGCTCAGGAGCTGCACTCCTGTGAGCTCCTGCTGAATTCGAGGCCTGATGCTGACTGAGATCTGATACCATCTTCCTGCAACCTCTTTATAGCAGGGGAACTTTCAGCAGCAGTGCATGCATACCTTGCTTTCAGAAGGACCAACTCTCAACCCCTGAAACCCCCACCTTGGGACAGAAGCTATTTTAAAAGGCCCTCTTTTGCCTCAGATTCTGGAGAGAAGCAACCAAAGTATTGTCTGGAACGCTGAACTGATTTGGCATAAGGTAGTTTTCCATATTCATTCTTTGCAAATTGTTAGCTGTGTTGCGTTTGAGGCAGTTGGAGGTTCTGAAACTGACTGGCCGAGCACAGAATGTTCAGTTGTTGAGGGTACAAAATATTCAGCTGTCGGCTTCTAGTAATGCATTTTTTTTTTCATTCACATATTCGTGATAGTTCATGATCGGGCAATGTATTGGCATACGTTAGCTGCTGGAGCTTTTTGGGGTGGATTGTGAGTGGGGAGAGAGAAGGCACTTTTTTCTGGTCTACGAGGCAGCTTGGATCAAGCTAGTTTACCAATTTTCTTCCCTCTGAAGGCAGAGCTCAATTAACCTGTAAGCAGGCTTGGTAACCCAGCGTATCTGCTCGTCTCCTGCCTTGAAAACTCCATGATGGGGCCACCGTAAATTGTGACTCGACTACTCAGTTCACCTTAGTTAATGTATGATTTCTGTTGACAGAGACCCCAATCATAGACTTGAGAATTTTTTTCCCCCCAATGTTTAGCCAAGTAATTTTACCTCACCTTGGCATGACCTAAAACTTAAGGGCTGCAAGTCTCGGATAATAAATTATTCTTGTTACAAGCCAAAAGCACGATTCTAGCTCTCATGATACTGTGGAGAGAGCCCACTAAGGCATTTCTGGCAGAGATAGGCAGTCTTGACTGCATTTTTGTGTAGGCCTGCATTTAAGTTTCATAGTTTTATTTCTAGTGCTCCTCTTATCATATTCTGATGGAGGTGGCCACATTGCAAACAGTTGTTAGTGGAGTCTCAGCTGCATGTACTTTTTAATTCAGAGAGTTTGATGTGTTCTGCCTGTCTTACAAACGCTGAACTCTGGGAGGCCCTGTGTGGGTGGGCAGATTTTAAGGCTCAGAAACCACCGTGGGTGTGGGATTACACCAGGCTTGTAGTCCTTGCAGCGCTAGCCACTTCCATAGTGGGACTTTGGACGTCCAAGAACGTCAGTCACTTGAATTTCGATGAAGAAACATTTAGCGACAAGATCTTTATGACTGTCCAAATAAAGAATTCTCCTCAACAAACAGAGCACAAAATGCTCTGTAGGTCCTGGATTTTAGAAAACTCTCTGAGGAGGAAAACATCCCTCACAGCTCTTGTCAGCAACTCAGCGTGGGGACGGCACCATAGCCCAACTAAGAGAGATGAGACAAGTCTGGCTTTTCAAGCCTGGAGTCTGTTTTTCAAAGATGGAGTAACCGAGGATAAGAGAGACCATGAATCCCTTCCGTTAGCTGGTGTGATTCTGAGGACGTCTGAGACCAGAGCTCAAATTTTTGCCTTTTGCCTGATCTTCAGTTAGTTTCACAGAATGGTAGAGGTAGGAATGCCAGCCTCCAGGTGGGACCTGGGGATCCCCTGGCATTACACAGCTAATCTCTGGACTAGAAAGATCAGTCCCCCTGGAGAAGATGGATGTTTTGGAGGCGGGTGGACTCTACGGCATTGTACCCCACCGAGGTCCCTGTCTCCCCCAGGTTCCATCCCCAAATCTCCAGGAGTTTCGCACCCTGGATCTGGCAACCCTGCCCTCTCACCCCACACATCAGTGTTCAAGGGCGACCTGTCAATCCTAGGTGGTGGTGGGGAGGCAGGGTTGTTCCATGCCAAGTCTTGGGGTAACACTGGAAATTACAGGCGGAACAGACCGTTCCACTTGAAATTACAGGCGTAGCACACTGCTTTTGAATCCTTCCTGTTGTGTTTTCTAAAAAGAAGCACCTCCCTGCATGTAGGCATCTAAGCACATCAGAGACCCAAATTGAGGCCTTTTGTGGGGGAGGGTCTTAACCACAGGGGGCACATTTAAAAATACTGGGCCCTCCCACTCCACCCACACAGTATGAAGTGGCACAGTCTGCCGCACTGTTCTTCCAACCCTCCCTCAGACCTAGTTGTGACGCTGTTGCTGGCTGAGGTAAAAGATGTCCCTAGTCCCACAGGGGAGACTTTTTACCTCAGGCAGTGCCAGCTTTCAAAATCAGGCTTCAGGCTGTGACGTTGGCTGAATCTGAGACATAAAAGACCAGAGTTGAAATTACACTTGCGGCAAATACTGCTGTTTAAGTCTGCTTTAAAAAAAAATTTTTTTTAAACTTCAGCTGCCTATGAATCAAAGCATTTAGTTGCATTAAGCTTAACCTTTTATATATAAATATAAAAAGTGCTAGTGTTTCTATTAGAGGTGCCCCTACCTCTGCTGTCTTTCCTGAGGGGGAAAAAAAATACACGTCCCTGTGGGAAGGGACTGGCTATGCTTTATACTTTAATGACGGCTGGCTTTAGTGGAAGGACAAAAATTGTAATTTTGTTTTGTTTCTTCATATAAAACGTGGTTGTGGCAAGAAGAGCCCTCAGATGATCACACAGGCATTGAAGGGCGACCCCCTTTTGCTGCCCCCTTGAGTGGGCACCAGCTTTCCTTTGCCATAGTACCCTCCAAAGATGGCCCTCACCTCAATTTTTTTAGACAGCAGGATCATCCACATGCCGTTCCCGTAGGACAACAGCTTCCCCCCACCGATTTCCCCCACTTCCTCGCCTTTGTTGCCTGCCTTCTCCAGTTTGACAAATTCGAGAAGGTCGAGGCCCGTCTGGACGGCTTCTATCCCGCTGGCGCAGCCCAGGGTGATATGAGCCCGGCTGCCTTTGGGAAGGCCACCGGCCGGTGGGATCACGTCCACGTCGCCTGGCCACAGAAGCAGTTGCTGCTCGCTGAGTTCTACTCGCGCCCCCGCCGTTCTCGGTGTGATGAAGAGGGCCGAGATGGTGAGGAAGAAGGCTTTTCCATAAGATGACTTCACGGCCTGAGGGGGGAAATTATTGCCGTCATTCTTAAGGCTGTCAGTAAGAACATAAGAGAAGCCATGTTGGATCAGGCCAGTGGCCAAAACAGCTTAAAGAGACCATATGAAAGAGATCCGTCTTTTAAGAAGATATTGGATTTATATCCCGCCCTCCACTCCGAAGAGTCTCAGAGCGGCTCACAATCTCCTTTCCCTTCCTCCCCCACAACAGACACCCTGTGAGGTAGATGAAGATATTGGATTTATATCCCGCCCTCCACTCCGAAGAGTCTCAGAGCGGCTCACAATCTCCTTTCCCTTCCTCCCCCACAACAGACATCCTGTGAGGTAGATGAAGATATTGGATTTATATCCCGCCCTCCACTCTGAAGAGTCTCAGAGCGGCTCACAATCTCCTTTCCCTTCCTCCCCCACAACAGACATCCTGTGAGGTAGATGAAGATATTGGATTTATATCCCGCCCTCCACTCCGAAGAGTCTCAGAGCGGCTCACAATCTCCTTTCCCTTCCTCCCCCACAACAGACATCCTGTGAGGTAGATGAAGATATTGGATTTATATCCCGCCCTCCACTCCGAAGAGTCTCAGAGCGGCTCACAATCTCCTTTACCTTCCTCCCCCACAACAGACACCCTGTGAGGTAGATGAAGATATTGGATTTATATCCCGCCCTCCACTCCGAAGAGTCTCAGAGCGGCTCACAATCTCCTTTCCCTTCCTCCCCCACAACAGACATCCTGTGAGGTAGATGAAGATATTGGATTTATATCCCGCCCTCCACTCCGAAGAGTCTCAGAGCGGCTCACAATCTCCTTTCCCTTCCTCCCCCACAACAGACATCCTGTGAGGTAGATGAAGATATTGGATTTATATCCCGCCCTCCACTCTGAAGAGTCTCAGAGTGGCTCACAATCTCCTTTCCCTTCCTCCCCCACAACAGACACCCTGTGAGGTAGATGAAGATATTGGATTTATATCCCACCCTCCACTCCGAAGAGTCTCAGAGCGGCTCACAATCTCCTTTCCCTTCCTCCCCCACAACAGACACCCTGTGAGGAAGATGAAGATATTGGATTTATATCCCGCCCTCCACTCCAAAGAGTCTCAGAGCGGCTCACAATCTCCTTTACCTTCCTCCCCCACAACAGGCACCCTGTGAGGTGGGTGGGGCTGGAGAGGGCTCTCATAGCAGCTGCCCTTTCAAGGACAACCTCTGCCAGAGCTATGGCTGACCCAAGGCCATTCCAGCAGCTGCAAGTGGAGGAGTGGGGAATCAAACCTGGTTCTCCCAGATAAGAGTCCGCACACTTAACCACTACACCAAACTGGCTCTCCACACCAAACTGGCTCTCTTTAACTGGTCAGTTATCTCTTTATGTATCTAAAGAACCTTGAAGCAGAACATCTTATTTAAAAGAAATGAGCATCTCAGCTTTTGTTCGCTTAAAGCACTTTACCAATAAGTCCACAGAAGTTCCTAGTCCACAACATTTTTTTTTTAATTAGCTAGCTTGTTGTTCATAATCATGATAGTAATTTAGGACATGTCAACATTCTAAAAGACAAATCCCTTTGGATTTGTGAAAGCTTTTCTTGGCTACCTAAAAAAGAAAATCTCATTAAGTCAGGCAAACAGTCGTTTAGAAGTCTTGACTTTAAAATGAAACCGTTTTGAAAACATGGAAGCCGTTTAGCCAACTGTTGTGAAAGTTTTTCTGTTCAGTCTGGGATTTGCCCTTCCCTTTTGGCTCCTAGGAACAACCATGTACTCAGTTCTGGGAACACAGGGCCCAAAAGGAACATCTTGTTTAAAAAAACACATTCCAAAGCTAAGTACCACTGGCAATGTCGTTTATAAACAGATGCTGGTTATCTAATGTACGTTCAGTTTTGAGAATGTTCAAATCAATTCGTATGATAAACACGATCTGGACAACTGGCCTCTAGCCACCAGTGTGTAGTTTGTAAAAAATGCAGCCCGTTCCCTCCTTACAAAGGGAGAGGCGAGCATCAAGGAGGAAGATGGAGACGTTGGACTTCCCAGGCGCAAGACCGCCCGCCTTCCCTGCCACTATCAGGGCAGAAGAAAGAAAAACTCACCTCTTGCTGGGCATAGTCCTCTGAACCCGGGGCCTTCCCAAAGTCAGTGAATTTTGTTGTGCAGTGTAAGACCCCCGGAGGCCTTTTCACAAAGTAGCTGGTCAAGTCTAATTTCATTTTCGGATCTTCGATCACTCCCCCAACTGCAAACAGAAGGAAATGGGGTAAGTCCCAACGTGCCAATTTCCCCCCGTTTCTTCCCATGAGCCCTCTGTAACCCCCTTCCCCAACCTTTTTTGCCTAGTGCAATATGCAAGGTTAGCTTACACTAGGAAAATGACGGATGTCTCTAGTACAGAACGTAACAACCCAGCATTCAGAATTCCCTCTTCACAGATCCACCCCGGGACAAGGAGAATTAATAAGCTAACGTCTAAATGTTGGCATTTGGTTCATACTTATGTAGCATTCCTATAGCACTTTGAAATGCTATTGAGCGGTTATAGGCCGTGTATTTTATCTCCTGGTAAAAGGGAGTTTGGACCACCCCGAAGAAGAAGACTGCAGATTTATACCCCGCTCTTCTCTCGGAATCAGAGACTCAGAGCGGATTCCAATCTCCTATATCTTCTCTCCCCACAACAGGTGGGTGAGGCTGAGAGGTGCTCTCCCAGCAGTTGCCCTTTCAAGGACAACTCCTGAGAGTTATGGCTGACCCAACGCCACTCTAGAAGCTGCAAGCGGAGGAGTGGGGAATCAAACCCGGTTCTCCCAGATAAGAGTCCGCACACTTAACCACTACACCAAACTGGCTCTCCAAAACAGTATTCTGAAAAGATGCACTTGACTTTTAAGGTGCTTCCAACAAGCAGTCAAAAATTACTGCACAGCCATTCCTCCTTGACTCCACAACAGAACCTGGACAGAGACCCAAAGGGCACCAAGTTCTGCCATTCTGTCCCAGATGGGTTTTTGGGCCAGAGGGTAATAAGAAGTCCCACAACTGGAGTCCCCAACCTTTTTGAGCCTAGGGGGCCATTAGAATTCAGACAGACCATAGCGGGCGCATCAACAAAATGGCTGCTGCATGAGGTTGGAGCCAGCCACAAAATGGCTGCCACCACTTACCTTCAATTACACAGCAAAGATCCTCAAGCTGTGGTGGCCAAGGCAATATTTTTAAAAATCTACCAAGTCAGTCACAAGCCTTGCTGGGGAAATCCCCACCTTGCCTTGCTCATTTTCTCAAAGCATTTGGCAGGCTTCAGGAAAGGAAACTGGGAAGCGATTTGAGGGAGTATAGGGAGCACTATGGTAGAAGAGGTGGCTCGCTCAAGAGACAGGGATGCCTCCGTCAGTTGCAGGGTCCTAGCAAGGCATTCTGTGCATAAGAATTCCATTCTGCCAGCGTTTGTTGCAGCAGAATTGCAGAGGTTGAGTCTACAGGGGCAGCCCTCACAGTAGAGGACTGTCTTGGGTGGCACGTGGGCTAGTGCACTGCTAGAGGACCGGGTGTTCCCTTCTTTCCACTGTCTTCCCGCTTGTGTTTCTGCTATCCAGGAACAGTAGAAGGGAATGTAAACAGGCCTGAGGCTAGAGACCCAATGGGTCTCTAGCATAGAGTGGGCAAGTCTCTTGAAATATAATAAAAATATGAATACATATAACATGATAAAAGCCCCTTGGAATATAATGAAGCTGTCTGTAAGTAGAAATGCAGATTATTCTCTAATACATCTCGTTTCAAGCTCACAAGTATCCAATGCTGGTGTATTTTTCAACACCAACCTGCATTTGAGACCCTCTCACCTAGGCTGAGAGGTGATAGGATCACCATCTTCAAGTACTTGAAGGGCTGTCATAGAGAAGATGGCATGTAATTGTTTTCTGTGGCCCCGGAAGGTAGGACCAGAACCAATGGGTTGGAATTAAATCAAGAGTCTCCGGCTCAACTTTAGGAAGAACTTCTTGACTGTTAGAGCGGTTCCTCAGTGGAACAGGCTTCCTCCTTGGGAGGTGGTGGGCTCTCCTTCCTTGGAAGTTTTTAAACAGAGGCTAGATGGCCATCTGACAGCAATGAAGATCCTGTGAATTTAGGGGGGAGGTATTTGTGAGTTTAGAGCAGTTCCTCAGTGGAAGAGGCTTCCTTGGGAGGTGGTGGGCTCTCCTTCCTTGGAGGTTTTTAAACAGAGGCTAGATGGCCATCTGACAGCCATGAAGATCCTGTGAATTTAGGGGGAGGTATCTGTGAGTTCAGAGCAGTTCCTTAGTGGAACAGGCTTCCTCGGGAGGTGGTGGGCTCTCCTTCCTTGGAGGTTTTTAAACAGAGGCTAGATGGCCATCTGACAGCCATGAAGATCCTGTGAATTTAGGGGGAGGTATCTGTGAGTTCAGAGCAGTTCCTTAGTGGAACAGGCTTCCTCGGGAGGTGGTGGGCTCTCCTTCCTTGGAGGTTTTTAAACAGAGGCTAGATGGCCATCTGACAGCAATGAAGATCCTGTGAATTTAGGGGGAGGCCTTTGTGAGTTTCCTGCCTTGTGCAGGGGGTTGGACTAGATGACCCTGGAGGTCCCGTCCAACTCTATGATTCTAGGCTGCTTAAAGGCAGCAGGAAGCCGGAATAGCAGCTCCCAGCAGCCTGAAAATGGTGGGGAACAGAAAAAAATTTCTGGAGGTGTTCGGCAGGCCAGGACCTAAGGAGGATTCGTAGACAGTGACTGCGAGACAAAAATGAAAGACCAGCAAAGATTGCTGGGGAACCCAAGGTTGGGAAAACTAGCGCAGCTGAAAGATGGGAGGCGCAACATCCCACTGGGCCACAAAGCCCAGAGACAGCGACCCAAGTTCAGCAGCAGGCCCAAGCACGCCTAATAGGAATCTTCTGAAGCCAGGTTTCCTGTCACCTCAAACTTGCTTAACGTAAGAGCCACGTAGAATAAACATCAGATGTTTGAGAGCTACAAGATATGAACGTCAGATGTTTGAGGGAGGGAGGGAAGGGGGAAAGGAGGGAAGGAAGGAAAATGGGGAAGAGAGAGGGAGGGGGAAAGAAAGCAACTTTAAATGCATTCTTCAAGCTGCTGGCTGCCTTAGATTGGAGAAGTGATTTAAAGAAAGAAATGCCTTCTCCGAGTCGGCTGATGGGGCAGCAGGGGCTTTGAGAGCCACATATGTGTGGAAGAGCCATACGTGGCTCCCAAGCCACAGTTTGGCCACTCCTGCGCCAATCTGCTTCTAGGAAAAGAAAAAAAACTACCCAATTCCAGCCAATTTTTTTTTTATTTATAGAGTAAACATTCTGAACTAATGGCCAGAATTCTATGTTTTCTATACCAAAGCCCAACAAAAACGATACAGTCACTACTGTGTAGTGGGGTCCTCCACATGCCGCCGGCCGACTCTTTTCTGGCATCTGCCGAGTGTTTTAAGGCGCTGTGTGATGGAAGATAAGAAGCGGCAACCATTCTGTCGCAGGCTCCGCCTGGTGCGACAGCCATTTTGTTGCAGCGCCCACCACGCTGTGTCAAGAATTCCAAATGAGCCCACCAGCTCAAAAAGGTTGGGAATCCCCTCTGTATACATTTTAAGTCTGATTGTTTGATCCTACTTTCAAGGGTTCTTGAACGGTTTTGGATTATTTTGTATAAAACAGTGGGTGACGCCAAGGAATGATGAACATTTCCCAAGTTTTACAGCTGTCATGAGAACTAGAAACTCTTGTTTTTTTAAAAAAAAATGCTTATGAAGCAAACACTCTCAAAAATTTCGCACTAGACCTTTAACCCTGGTTTTACTCTGCCCCCAAACTGACATTCTACACTAGAATAATAGAATCAGAGAAACCGACTCTATGATTTTATTGTAGAATGTCAGCTTAGGGGCAGGGCTGAACCAGGATTAAAAGTCTAGTGCGAAATTGGTCTCATAAAAGGACTCTTAACACTGCAGTCCTATGCATGTTTACTCAGAAGTAAGTCCCACTTTATTCAACGGGGCTTTCTTCCAGGTAAGTGTGCAATGGATAGCAATTCAGGATATGCAGCTTAGGTGCTACCCAGAAATCATTCATCACGCATTAAACAATAGGTTAGAAGCTGGTTTGCATTTTTATTCGTTTAAAGGTCTTTTTGGTACCCACAGTGCTTATTAGACTCTTTCTTGAAGACTTTAACGCTGGCAAGCTCATCCAGAAAGGCCTGTCCGGTCTTCCGCAAGTTCTCAGAGCTCCTTTTACTCAAAAACCATCCATAGTACAAAGGAAGGAAGTCCTTTTCTAAGGCGGGCTTCAGCTTCTTCAGCTCGTCGGCCGTAAGTTTCCACTGGTTTTTCTCCTTGAGCTGCAAGCAATCCAATTTCCACGGCGTTTTGGGCTCCACGATGACCACTTCGTAGCGATACTTGTCGGCGATGTCAAAGAGTTGCTCCAGACGCTCCCGTTCGTGGTGGGTGTCGTCCATCACCACCACGCCGACGTCACGCTTGCAATAGTCAACTAGATCCTCGTCCACCTTGCCGTAGTCTTCCGGAATGGCGCTCCTGATCGCAGGTGTGATTTTGTAGTGGTCAGCAGAGATGACTCTGCAAACATCCCTGTACCTGTCTTGGATGGCCTGGGCCAAGGTGGATTTCCCGCTGCCTGGCAGACCCCGAAGGATAAAAAGCGTTTTCGACTCCCGGATAGTCGAGATGGTTTCATCATCATCCAGGAAGGGGAACTGCAAACTCTCGGGACGCTCTTTGGGCTGGGAAGACATTTTCCTAAATATCTTGGGCAGGAATGTGTGGCTCTTCCGGGCGAAGCCTTTGTTCTGAGAATTGGGAAGAAAAGAAAAATAGTTTGCGTGATTCTACGGAACATTCCAGAAAAGAGCAAGATACCATCTTTTGGCTCTTAATAATAGAGCACTGTTTTCAGTCCGCAACGGAGAAGGGGACCGCTGTTGGCTATTCAGATGGGCACAAATGGCCCAGTGAGGGCTTTAAATGACACTATTATGTCATATAAGACCTCTGTGCATTCCACAAGAGGCAGCTCTGTCAGACTTGCGGTGGCAGCAACAGTAACATAAAGACTAACACATCTCTTGGGGCCAACAAAACGGGGGGCCCTCAAGGAATCGGTGTGATTGACTGACTCAAATCCGACTTTCATAGTGCCCATATGGGATTCCCACTAGTCCCCTAGGCTGGTAACCATCACAAAAAAAGTGCAGGATGTGATATTACGTCTGCCTCCTGTAAGCAGTAGACCGATCAAAGCCACCAAGTACTACACCGTCTTTCAGTTTGCAAAAATATATTATAAGGATTGTGTACAACACATAATAAACAATACAATTACGATAGAGGCCAGTGGTGCTAGGGTCTTTTAAAGGAACAGAAAACCCCAAGGGGCCAAAAAAACCCCATCCCCAAATGAATAGATATAAGTCCAAACTTGGAAATAGTCCAACTGAAATTCACAAGGTGGGTGCTCCTGAGGAAGAAGAAGAAGATATTGGATTTATATCCCGCCCTCCACTCCGAAGAGTCTCAAAGCGGCTCACAATCTCCTTTCCCTTCCTCCCCCACAACAGACACCCTGTGAGGCAGATGAAGATATTGGATTTATATCCCGCCCTCCACTCCGAAGAGTCTCAGAGCGGCTCACAATCTCCTTTCCCTTCCTCCCCCACAACAGTCACCCTGTGAGGTGGGTGGGGCTGGAGAGGGCTCTCACAGCAGCTGCCCTTTCAAGGACAACCTCTGCCAGAGCTATGGCTGACCCAAGGCCATTCCAGCAGCTGCAAGTGGAGGAGTGGGGAACCAAACCCGGTTCTCCCAGATAAGAGTCCGCACACTTAACCACTACACCAAACCGGAGCGTAGCTTCAACGCAGCCGCTTTCTTAAAAAGACATCTCTCTCGATTTCGATGATGTTTAAATTCTTTCAGTAAGTAGCAGCCACTAAACTGGGAGCGGGGGGAAATGCTTAACAAGATTGGCACACTAAAAAAAGAAACTAGACGTCGTGTCAGAGGTACCATGTCTCCATACCTAGTTTCCCCATCAGACACCCCTGACCTGTCACTAGATCTTTTCAGTATCTTCTCTCCTATTTAGCTTTGGGCTGCTCCATTAAACACATTTTTGGACTTCAAAATATTTCCATTTATCAGTGGCAGGAACATCTGTAAGTGAAGTCTCTCGACATGCTGCGGAGGGAAGAGGAGAGGCTGGGTTTCCATTTTAATAGCACATGATGCTCCTTTATCGTAACTGGAATGTTATAAAAGCGGGCTACCGACCACGATACAGGAGGTGAAGAACAGACGGTGGCCTTGGGCCAGACATGTAAGCTCCTTGGGGCAGGGACCTATTCCTTTTGGCCTGTGCTGTTCTGCAAAAACTGTAAATCAACTTTGTACATAAGTCTACAGAAGCAGAATGTACAATCCAGGCTGGGTATGACCACTTCCTTCTATTGATGAATCTGAATGGAATACCAGAAGTAACAGCCTTTCCCTTTCAGGTATTTCATTCAGATTCATCAATAGAAGGAAGTGGTCATACCCAGCCTGGATTGTGCATTGGCTACATCAGGGGGGTGCGGCCTAATATGCGAAGGAGCTCCTGCTAGAATTCCAGCCCTGCATGGCATATTAAGCCACAGCTCCTGAGGTCAAGCCAGCCAGAACTGCGTTCCTGGGCGTTCCTCCTCAAAAAAAAAATCCCCATCCATCCACACACACACATACATTCATGTTTCTATGCACCCTCCATGCATCTGAAGAAGAAACCTTAGGGAGGGACGGTGGCTCAGTGGTAGAGCATCTGCTTGGGAAGCAGAAGGTCCCAGGCTCAATCCCCGGCATCTCCAAAAAAGGGTCCAGGCAAATAGGTGTGAAAAAACTCAGCTTGAGACCCTGGAGAGCCGCTGCCAGTCTGAGAAGACAATACTGACTTTGATGGACCAAAGGTCTGATTCAGTAGAAGGCAGCTTCATATGTTCATATGTTCAAAGCTGTGTTTCTCAAAAGCTTATGCTACTACAAAATGTGTTAGTCTTAAAGGCGCTACCGGACTCTTTACTATTTTGCAGCAACAGAGTAGCACGATTAACTCTTCTGGATCTACAGAAGCAGCTTGGCTCACTTTCCCACTTGAACTTTGTGGCAAAAGGGGTACTTCAGGCCTGTATTCCTGAAGTTTGGAGCAATGACCAGCTCCATATTTTTAAAACAAAAAATCCCACTCAGGGCTTACCTGTTTGCTGATACAGAGAAGTATATTCTACTCTGTGGCTGCAGCTCAATGGGAAAAACCTCCGTTTGCAGGCTTCCGTTCCTAAGGTTGAGCGTTTAGCAAAGAGGATTTCCTTCTTCCTCTCTGCTCCCTTCCATAAGGGGAAGCAGCTCAGTGGTAGAGCATAGGGTTGCCAATCCCCCCACTCCAGGGTCATCAGAAAGCGGGGGGGGGGGGGGGGTGGTGGAAACGTCTGATGGGCACTCCATTATTTCCTATGGAGACCAATTCCCATAGGGCATAATGGAGAATTTATCTGTGATTGTCTGGGGCTATGGGGGGGGGAGCTGTTTGTTGAGATAGAGGCACCAAATATTCAGTATAGCATCCAGTACCTCTCCTCAAAACACCCTCCAAGTTTCAAAAGGATTGGACCAGGGGGTCCAATTCTATGAGTCCCAAAAGGTGCCCCTATCCTTCATTATTTCTAAATGAAGGGAAGGCATTTAAAAGGTGTGCAGTCCCTTTCAATGGGATGGCCAGAACTCCCTTTGGAGTTCACTTGTGCTTGTCACAACCTGGCTCCATCCACAAAGTCTCCTGGCTCCATCCCCAACGTCCCCAGATAATTCAATATTTCTTGAATTGGACTTGATGATGATGATGAAGATATTGCATTTATATCCCGCCCTCCACTCCGAAGAGTCTCAGAGCGGCTCACAATCTCCTTTCCCTTTCTCCCTCACAACAGACACCCTGTGAGGTAGATGGAGATATTGGATTTATATCCCGCCCTCCACTCCGAAGAGTCTCAGAGCAGCTCACAATCTCCTTTCCCTTCCTCCCCCACAACAGACACCCTGTGAGGTAGATGGAGATATTGGATTTCTATCCCGCCCTCCACTCCGAAGAGTCTCAGAGCGGCTCACAATCTCCTTTCCCTTCCTCCCCCACAACAGACACCCTGTGAGGTAGATGGAGATATTGGATTTCTATCCCGCCCTCCACTCCGAAGAGTCTCAGAACGGCTCACAATCTCCTTTACCTTCCTCCCCCACAACAGACACCCTGTGAGGTAGATGGAGATATTGGATTTCTATCCCGCCCTCCACTCCGAAGAGTCTCAGAGCGGCTCACAATCTCCTTTACCTTCCTCCCCCACAACAGACACCCTGTGAGGTAGATGAAGATACTGGATTTATATCTCGCCCTCCACTCTGAAGAGTCTCAGAGCGGCTCACAATCTCCTTTACCTCCCCCCCCCCCCACAACAGACACCCTGTGAGGTAGATGAAGATATTGGATTTATATCCCGCCCTCCACTCTGAAGAGTCTCAGAGCGGCTCACAATCTCCTTTACCTTCCTCCCCCCCACAACAGACAACCTGTGAGGTAGATGAAGATATTGGATTTATATCCCGCCCTCCACTCCGAAGAGTCTCAGAGCGGCTCACAATCTCCTTTACCTTCCTCCCCCCAACAACAGACACCCTGTGAGGTAGATGGAGATATTGGATTTCTATCCCGCCCTCCACTCCGAAGAGTCTCAGAGCGGCTCACAATCTCCTTTACCTCCCCCCCCCCACAACAGACACCCTGTGAGGTAGATGAAGATATTGGATTTATATCCCGCCCTCCACTCTGAAGAGTCTCAGAGCGGCTCACAATCTCCTTTACCTTCCTCCCCCCCACAACAGACAACCTGTGAGGTAGATGAAGATATTGGATTTATATCCCGCCCTCCACTCCGAAGAGTCTCAGAGCGGCTCACAATCTCCTTTACCTTCCTCCCCCCCACAACAGACAACCTGTGAGGTAGATGAAGATATTGGATTTATATCCCGCCCTCCACTCCGAAGAGTCTCAGAGCGGCTCACAATCTCCTGTACCTTCCTCCCCCCAACAACAGACAACCTGTGAGGTAGATGAAGATATTGGATTTATATCCCGCCCTCCACTCCGAAGAGTCTCAAAGCGGCTTACAATCTCCATTACCTTCCTCCCCCACAACAGACACCCTGTGAGGTAGATGAAGATATTGGATTTATATCCCACCCTCCACTCCGAAGAGTCTCAGAGCGGCTCACAATCTCCTTTACCTTCCTCCCCCACAACAGACACCCTGTGAGGTAGATGAAGATATTGGATTTATATCGTGCCCTCCACTCCAAAGAGTCTCAGAGCGGCTCACAATCTCCTTTACCTTCCTCCCCCACAACAGACACCCTGTGAGGTAGGTGGGGCTGTAGAGGGCTCTTACAGCAGCTGCCCTTTCAAGGACAACTCCTACGAGAGCTATGGCTGACCCAAGGCCATCCCAGCAGGTGCAAGTGAAGGAGTGGGGAATCAAACCCGGTTCTCGCAGATAAGAGTAACCACTGCACCAAACTGGCTTTGAGTCTGAGCTGGCGAGACAGCTGTCACTTTTGCAAGGACTTCTTGGAGGGAGGGTCACCAAAAGGCTTAAGCAAAGTTCTGTCTTTCAAAGGTGCTCCCTTTGGCCAGACTCCTCTGTTGTTTGGTAAGCTGATCGTTTGTTTTTTGGCACCACGGTTTCCCCAAGCAGCCAGTCCGGAGAGATCCGGCAGAGAATGAACTTTTTGCAGGCAGGCCCTTTTCAGCCAGTTAGCAAATTTTTTATTCCAGAAAGATCATTTCAGAGAGCGGCCATGTCGGTTCCTGCTCTCCCCCATTTCTACTGTACTGTGTCTGACGAAGGGAGTTTTGACTCTTGAAAACTTAACATCCCAAAACTCAGCTAGTATCGTAGTGCCCCTGTGTAAGTCAATGGTGTGACCTCATTTGGAGTACAATTCTGGTCACCACACCTCAAAAAAAATCTTATAGCATTGGAAAAGTGCAGAAAAGGGCAGCTAGAATGATTAAAGGGTTGGAAAACACTTTCCCTATGAAGAAAGGTTAAAACGCTTGGGGCTCTTTAGTTTGGAGAAACGTCGACTGCGGGGTGACATGATACAGATTTACAGGATTATTCGTGGGATAGAGAAGGTAGAGAAAGAAGGACTTTTCTCCCTTTCTCACAATACGAGAACTTGTGGGCACTCTATGAAATTGCCGAGTAGTCGGGTTAGAACGGATAAAAGGAAGTCCTTCTTCACCCAAAGGGTGATTAACACATGGAATTCACTGCCACAGGAAGTGGTGGTGGCTGCAAGCATCGACAGCTTCAAGAGGGGATTGGATAAACATCTGGAGCAGAGGTCCATCAATGGCTATTAGCCACAGAGTATTGATGGAACTCTCTGTCTGGGGCAGTGATGCTTTGTATTCTTGGTGCTTGGGGGGGGCACAGTGGGAGGGCTTATAGCCCCATTGATGGACCTCCTGATGGCACCTGGGTTTTTTGGCCACTGTGTGACACAGAGTGTTGGACTAGATGAGCCATTGGCCTGATTAAACATGGCTTCTCTTGTGTTCTTACGTTCTTACTCTTGCCCTGACGTGGATAGCCTAGGCAAGCCCGCTCTCATTTGATCTCTCAAGCTAAGGCAAGGCCAATCTTGGCAAGTACTTGGAAGGGAGACCTCCAAGGAATACCAGGGCTGGGACGCAGAGGCAGGCAAGCAAGCCACCTCTCTGGAACATCCAAGCTCCACTAGGGGTTGCCAGAAGTTACGATGACTTCCAGACATGCATGTCTCTCACACACACAAATACCCACCCACCCACCCCCCACAAAAGAGAAAGAAAATGTACACCTTGAAATTCTTGTTGGCCTCTAAGGTTCGAGTGGACTGTTCTTCCAAAATCTAATCTCCTCTTTCCGTTGTTCCTGGGAGCTCTTTCACTCCTTTTGTCTGTCTTGTGACATTTAGCATCTTGGAAATGTTTGCAGTGAGGCTGCCCTGCCTCAAAAATTTGCTTCTCTTGGGGCCATGACAATTGTTTATACACTCGAGGAATCCAAACATCCCTCCGTCTCACGATATCTCATTTTGCTAGTGCAAGATTTCCCAGCAAGCGGATTCCCTCCCAACGACTGTGATTGTTGCATCTGCTATGTTTTGTAGCCCAGGAGAACTAACAGGGGTGGAATTCTAGCAGGAGCAATTTTGCATACCAGGCCTCACACCCCTGATGTAGCCAATCCTCCAAGAGCTTACAAGGCTCTTTTTTGTAAGCTCTTGGAGGATTAGTTACATCAGGAGTGTGTGGCCTAATATGCAAAGGAGCTTCTGCTAGAATTCCACCCCTGGGACTAAACATCCTGTATATTGGTGGACCATTGAAAGGTCGAGACTGAATCCCACTTTTAAGGTATCTTCAACACATTTTTAGCTCCAAATGGCTTCTTCTTCCAAACAATTTCCCCACTTACCCTTGGCTCATTTCCTCACTCAGGCCAAGTAAATTGTTTTCCTACCAAGATGGATGACAAACAAAGGGAAAAATGAAGATTCCTAACTAATAATGGATTACAAAAATCAAGGGATCGCAAAAAACAAACCAACACCCCAGTGTGTCAGAGATTGCTTCGAGACTTCAGTTAACAATACCAAATGCAGTCTAGTTCTAGGTAGCATATTAAGAGGACAAACAGCACACCATATCGCCACGTGGATGCAGAGAACATAAGAGAAGCCATGTTGGATCAGGTCAGTGGCCCATCCAGTCCAACACTCTGTGTCACAGAAGAACATAAGAGAAGCCATGTTGGATCAGGCCAATGGCCCATCCAGTCCAACACTCTATGTCACATAAGAACATAAGAGAAGCCCTGTTGGATCAGGCCAGTGGCTCATCCAGTCCAACACTCTGTGTCACAGAAGAACATAAGAGAAGCCTTGTTGGATCAGGCCAGTGGCCCATACAGTCCAACACTCTGTGTCACATAAGAACATAAGAGAAGCCACGTTGGATCAGGCCAGTGGCCCATCCAGTCCAACATTCTGTGTCACAAAAGAACATAAGAGAAGCCCTGTTGGATCAGGCCAATGGCCCATCCAGTCCAACACTCTGTGTCACATAAGAACATAAGGGAAGCCATGTTGGATCAGGCCAGTGGCCCATCCAGTCCAACACTCTGTGTCACATAAGAACATAAGAGAAGCCATGTTGGATCAGGCCAATGGCCCATCCAGTCCAACACTCTGTGTCACAGAAGAACATAAGAGAAGCCTTGTTGGATCAGGCCAGTGGCCCATCCAGTCCAACACTCTGTGTCACAGAAGAACATAAGAGAAGCCTTGTTGGATCAGGCCAATGGCCCATCCAGTCCAACACTCTGTGCCACATAAGAACATAAGAGAAGCCATGTTGGATCAGGCCAGTGGCCCATCCAGTCCAACACTCTGTGTCACAGAAGAACATAAGAGAAGCCTTGTTGGATCAGGCCAATGGCCCATCCAGTCCAACACTCTGTGTCACATAAGAACATAAGAGAAGCCATGTTGGATCAGGCCAATGGCCCCTCCAGTCCAACACTCTGTGTCACAGAAGAACATAAGAGAAGCCATGTTGGATCAGGCCAGTGGCCCATCCAGTCCAACACTCTGTGTCACACAGTGGCCAAAAACCAGGTGCGATCAGGAGGTCCACCAGTGGGGCCAGGACACTAGAAGTCCTCAAACTGTTGCCCCTCCCAAGCACCAAAAATACAGAGAAAGTTGGGTGGGTTGAAATGAATGGGTCAAGAGCTAATCACTACTCACATCCTATTGATTCCGGTGAGAGATCAAAAAAATGACTAACTTTGGACTTTTTGCTCCTTGCCTGGTTCAGGGCACAAGGTACGAAGGTGCCAGGTGAGGGATGAAGGGTAGGCGGCTGCTGCATCTCCTGTTTCCCCTTCATACCTGGTGGGTCAACATCTCAGCAGATGAACTCCAACGTAATGCAATTCTGCAGCCTTCACTAGCCCTGACCTGGATGGCTCAGGCTAGCCATGGATGGCCCAGGCAAGCTAAGCAGGGGTCTGCCCTGGTTAGTATTTGAATGGGTGAACTCCAAGGAATACCAGGGTTGTGATGTAGAACGTCTCTTGCCTTGAATACCCTACACAGAGTTGTCTAACATGCAGCCCAGGGGCCGAATCAGGCCTCCGGAGGGCTCTTATCAGGCCCCCGAGAAACTGGCTTCCTTCTTCTCCCTCTCTTTTGCTTCCTTCTGCATCGCAGCTTGCTTTGCTAGGCTTGCTCAATCGCACAGCAGAGCTACAGAGCAAAACCTCTGTTTTTCTCTATTGGCTGAGGCTCCTCTCTTGGGGAGGAAGGCGGGGAGGCAGAGCTTGCTTTGCTAGGATCTTTCAATTGCACAGCAGAGCTACTGAGCCAAGCCTCTTTTCCTTCTATTGGCTGAGGCTCCTCTCCCTCCGAGTGCTAATATTTTAAGTTTTATTTTAAGCTTTTTAAAAAGCAAATCTTTGTGTTTGTCTGGGTCCTTTATAAAGTACCCAGAATTAAACTTTGCTGGTCTTAAAGGTGCCAGTGTCTTAACTCATTAGTTCTAAGTAGATTACTCAAATATTGAAAAACCAGACCCTATTTGAACGGCCTGGATCCCTGAATAACTAGTAACATAAATACACTCAGATCCACTAATGTTTGAATATTGTATTGGCATTCTCTTTAAATATACATTTATGGTAAAAAGGCACTAATTCATTAGGATGGCTGTTTCCTTATATTTTTAAATTAGGCCCTTCCTAACAGACAGATGACTTAAGGTCCAGAGGAGGGTGATGAAGATGGTGAGGAGTCTGGAGACCAAGTCCTATGAGGAAAGGTTGAAGGAGCTGGGGATGTTTAGCCTGGAGAGGAGGTGGCTGAGAGGTGATAGGATCACCATCTTCAAGGACTTGAAGGGCTGTCGTTTGGAGGATGGTGTGGAATTGTTTTCTGTGGCCCCAGAAGGTAGGACCAGAACCAGTGGGTTGAAATTAAATCAAAAGAGTTTCCGGCTCAGCATGAGGAAGAACTTCCTGACAGAGCGGTTCCTCAGTGGAACAGGCTTCCTCGGGAGGTGGTGGGCTCTCCTTCCTTGGAGGTTTTGAAACAGAGGCTAGATGGCCATCTGACAGCAATGAAGATCCTGTGAATTTAGGGAGAGGTGTTTGTGAGTTTCCTGCATTGTGCAGGGGGTTGGACTAGATGCCCCTGGAGGTCCAGTCCAACTCTATGATTCTAAGTGTTTTGGTACAGAATTGGCTGGCTATCCAAATGCAATCATGCCTTTTAAAAGCAGGTCTCTAGTCCTCATGGAGACATCTGGAAGGAGGGAGGCTGAACTGAGCTGCTCTGCCCTTCCCGTATTGTTTGTTTATGGGGGGAGGGGGGGAGGGAGAGGAGGCCAGTGTGGGGCAGAATGGGACAAATTGTTCCATCCAACTTCTCCTCTTAAGACAGTCTTGTGTGGTACTATTGTCTGTGTCTCCTCCCACCCGTTTGGACACAAGCATTTATTATTTTGGATTCACTGCAAAACAATTGATGCTCACAGTGGTGGGTTTCTTTCCCCTCCGCTGTTATCGTTCTTTTGTTTTGCCGTTGTTTCTTTCTGTATTTTTTTTTCTAAGAATGCTATTGTTAACTGCTGCTCCGCAGGCAGCTGTTTTGGTCAAAATAGTGTATCGACCATTAAATTCCCTGGTTCCTGACGCAAGACAAGCGGCCTCTTTTCTGTGCCTTGTAGCGGGATTTTTCTGCCAACCCCCCCCCCCCCCCACACACACACACACACCAGATGAAACAGGAACTTGGCAGACATGTTAGTTGGTACAACTCAAAAACTTGCCTATTTATGCCCGTGGAAGTCGAAGAATCACTTAGAATCATTAAATGGACCAGTGCAATTAAAACTGATTTCAGACCAGCAGATAAAAATGCTCATACACACTTTATAAAAAGCCTGGAAGAAGAATGTAAACTTCCGTGTGCTAAAAGCACACTTCTTCAGATGAGGAATGAGGTACAGCGAGCAGAGCTACATAGAGCTGGTGGGGTTTAGGATGCAAAGTGGCACCAAGTTAAAATCTAATAGCAGAACAGTAAAATCAACACATTCAGAAAACCTTTGATCGGGGTTGCATTAGTGTGAGAAACCAATAAAACAGTAACATATCAGAATGTGAGAATGTCTGTAAATTATTCTATTGCTAATAAGCCTGGGTCAAAATGAGGGCATTTCGTTCCCAGAGGTTTTCCCTGTCCAACTAATAATGTTTTTGTGTTGACATGTGATTAACATGTGGAATTCACTGCCACAGGAGGTGGTGGCGGCCACAAGTATAGCCACCTTCAAGAGGGGTTTAGATAAAAATATGGAGCACAGGTCCATCAGTGGCTATTAGCCACAGTGTGTGTGTTTATATAAAATTTTTTGCCACTGTGTGACACAGAGTGTTGGACTGGATGGGCCGTTGGCCTGATCTAACATGGCTTCTCTTATGTTCTTATGACATAGTGGAAGATGGGTTTAGTATATGTAATGACATACTAAACCCAACTTCCACTATAATTTAATGATTTTTTCCCCCTAATGGCAAACTAGAATGATGTATATAATGTATATATTTATGTTACATGTTATAAGGTAAGTTAGTTGGGCAGAGGAAACCTCTGGGAACGAAATGCCCTCATTTTGACCTCAGGCTCCGAACATGCTCATTTAAAGGGAATCCGGAGCAGGCATTTCCACAGCCTGCCAGTCAGCACACCAGATCCATCAGCGCTGCCTCTTGTGGTTAAAGGCCCAGTTTCGTTCAGTTTGGTTTCAGACTCCGTTTGTTCAGCTGCTGTGAGAGCCCTCTGAGCCCCACCCGCCCCACAGGGTGTCTGTTGCAGGGGGGAGAAGATATAGGAGATTGTGAGCTGCTCTGTGTCTCTGATTCAGAGAGAAGGGCGAGTATAAATCTGCAATCTTCTTCCTCCTCCTCTTCCTTTTCTTCCTCCTCCTCCTCCTTTCTATCAAAAAAGCCTTGAGTTTAAGTAAAGCACACGCAAACCTGCCTCATACTGAATCAGAGTCCATCATGGTCTGTACTGACTACTCAGACACTCTACTAAGGTTGCCAAGCCGGTTTGGTGTGGAGAGCCGGTTTGGTGTAACGGTTAAGTGTGCGGACTCTTATCTGGGAGAACCGGGTTTGATTCCCCACTCCTCCACTTGCACCTGCTGGAATGGCCTTGGGTCAGCCATAGCTACTGCAAGAGTTGTCCTTGAAAGGGCAGCTGCTGTGAGAGCTCTCTCAGCCCCACCCACCTCACAGGGTGTCTGTTGTGGGGAAGGAAGGGAAAGGAGATTGTGAGCCACTCTGAGACTCTTCGGAGTGGAGGGTGGGATATAAATCCAATATCTTCATCTACCTCACAGGGTGTCTGTTGTGGGGGAGGATGGTAAAGCAGATTGTGAGCCGCTCTGAGACTCTTCGGAGTGGAGGGCGGGATAGAAATCCAGTATCTTCCTCTACCTCACAGGGTGTCTGTTGTGGGGGAGGAAGGGAAAGGAGATTGTGAGCCGCTCTGAGACTCTTCGGAGTGGAGGGCGGGATATAAATCCAATATCTTCACCTACCTCACAGGGTGTCTGTTGTGGGGGAGGAAGGGAAAGGAGATTGTGAGCCGCTCTGAGACTCTTCGGAGTGGAGGGCGGGATATAAATCCAATATCTTCACCTACCTCACAGGGTGTCTGTTGTGGGGGAGGAAGGGAAAGGAGATTGTGAGCCGCTCTGAGACTCTTCAGAGTGGAGGGCGGGATATAAATCCAATATCTTCACCTACCTCACAGGGTGTCTGTTGTGGGGGAGGAAGGGAAAGGAGATTGTGAGCCGCTCTGAGACTCTTCGGAGTGGAGGGCGGGATATAAATCCAATATCTTCACCTACCTCACAGGGTGTCTGTTGTGGGGGAGGAAGGGAAAGGAGATTGTGAGCCGCTCTGAGACTCTTCGGAGTGGAGGGCGGGATATAAATCCAATATCTTCATCTACCTCACAGGGTGTCTGTTGTGGGGGAGGATGGCAAAGCAGATTGTGAGCCGCTCTGAGACTCTTCGGAGTGGAGGGCTGGATAGAAATCCAGTGTCTTCATCTACCTCACAGGGTGTCTGTTGTAGGGAGGAAGGGAAAGGAGATTGTGAGCCGCTCTGAGACTCCTTGGAGTGGAGGGCGGGATATAAATCCAATCTCTTCATCTACCTCACAGGGTGTCTGTTGTGGGGGAGGAAGGGAGAGGAGATTGTGAGCCGCTCTGAGACTCTTCGGAGTGGAGGGCGGGATATAAATCCAATATCTTCATCTACCTCACAGGGTGTCTGTTGTAGGGAGGAAGGGAAAGGAGATTGTGAGCCCCTCTGAGACTCTTCGGAGTGGAGGGCGGGATATAAATCCAATATCTTCATCTACCTCACAGGGTGTCTGTTGTGGGGGAGGAAGGGAAAGGAGATTGTGAGCTGCTCTGAGACTCTTCGGAGTGGAGGGCGGGATATAAATCCAATTTTTAAAAAAGCACCGAACTCAGAAAGGGAGAGCAGTGCCAGATTAAGCCCCGTGGAAGCCCCTCATAAATTACCTCAGTGTCTGAGCCCTCGCCCCGCTGCCCATGGCCCCTGCAACAGCCCGCAGGCACCTTCTTAAAAGCCCCTTTTATTAAGATGTGGGGGAGAGGCAGAGAGAGGCAATTGTGGCAATGATGCCAGCAGTAGCCACAGCAGGCAAGTTGGGTAAAGAATGGCTCAGTTGCTGACTGTGTGTACAGGCTGCGAGGGCTGCAAGGAGGGGGGAAACTGTGGGGGCAAGCTGGTCTGGGGCTCCTAAAGGCGTGGGGGCCCACAGGCCAGTGCCTACTTGTTAATCTGGCTCTGAGGGAGAGAAACCGCTAGAACTTGAAGGCACCCTTGAATACTTGACTCGCTGCTTGCCGTCACCCTTGTAGTCTGAGGCAGGTGTGAATGCCCCAGAGAGGAAATCTCTCTGCCTTTGTTTTCTGCCTTTGAGGTTAAGCAGCCGGCTGCCAAGTGGACTCTGGGGCAGAGAGGGGGGGAAAGGATGGATGAATCATTGCGGTGAGGTAATCCACCACAGCGTGCTACCCAATGATTTGCTCCTGGGCTTGGACAGACGGGCTTAGTTCATAAACCGTGTTGCTCTGTTCACAGCTGGAATCGAGAAGATGAGATGGGCTGCAGCGTGACCAAATGGGTTGGTGCTGCTAAGAAGAAGAAAAAAATACCACCCTAGACTCTGAAAGAGTGCTCACAATGCTCACAATCTCCTTTACCTTCCCCTTCACACACAGACACACAACAGACACCCTGTGAGGTAGGTGGGGCTGAAAGGGCTCTCCCAGAAGCATTGGGAAAAGTGCAGAAAAGGGCAGCTAGAACGATTAAAGGGTTGGAAAATACTTTCCCTATAAAGAAAGGTTTCAAGGACAACTCTGAGCGAGCTATGGCTGACCCAGGGCCATTCCAGCAGCTGCAAGTGGAAGAGAGGGGAATCAAACCCGGTTCTCCCAGATACGAGCCCGCACACTTTACTACTACGCCAATCTGGCCGCAGTAGTTACTGCAGACCCTGCCATGCATTAGAACATTTTCACATTTCTTTTTCTACTGATTTAAGAGTTCCAGGGAACTCAAAAACTTGCTGTTTTGTGCAGTTTTGATCGGTCCTAATATATTGTTCCATGCAACCATTGTTTTTGGAATTCTGAATGACATGAACATCCCTTTCAATTGAAATCATGTCTTTTTTCTACAGTAGCCCCAAAAGAAATGCGTATCCAGTCCTTCCTTGCATAAAATGCATCGACCAATCAGTCCCCTCTTCATCAAGGGCTGCAGTGCTGGATAAGAAAGCCACCAGCCTTAACTGTTTTTCTGCCAGCCTGCCGAGACTCCACAATCTGGCAACCAGGCAGAAAAACATTTGTAAAGTGAAAGTGTATTTAACTGTGGTCAGATATCTGCCATTGCCTGCTAGCTACACAAGAGCTTTCAGAGCAGCCAAAGTTTTTGTTCTTCTGGAGGCAGAAAAAATGCCAGAAATGATTAACAGAGATGCGTGGGCGGCAAGTCCTGCTGCGGACTCATTTGCAAGACTATAATTCCGACAGAAGAATTTACAAGTTGGTCACTCTCAACTTTGTGCGTCTCCCTATGCCTCTCCCCTTGATGGGGCTGAAGCACTCAGCCACTCCTGGCCATCTGGAGGCTTCCTGTTGTATCTCTGCATGCGTTACCATTCTTGGCTGGTTTCCTGTCAATCAGGTGGCAGTTCTTCAGGCGGAAGCCCAAATGGTTAGTGGTGCTGACAGCATTTCAGTTTTTGGTCTAAAAGGAAATTATTTACAGAAGTGGCTCTCAAACCGTGGGCTGGGACGTAAAAATGAGCTGTGACTCTCTTGCAGGTGGGTGTCAAGGCTCCCCCCACCCCACCCCCCAAAAAAGAACATGGTGTGCAGGCAAAAGGAGGTATGATGGCAAATTTGGGCTTGGCTCTTAAGTAACGCATGCTCATCGATGCAATATGTTTATAAACGCTAAGCACGAGTAACAGAATATAAGCTTCTTCCCCAGTGTTAATTGATGTGAGATTCTTCTGCCTCCAGAGAGGTGAAATATGGCTCCGGTTTTAACTTTCAAGCTGTCAAAAGTTTGGAAAGTGGTGGGTGAGAGTAAACGTCCCTATAGGCTTAAAGGTAAAGGTAGTCCCCTGTGCAAGTACCGGTCGTTTCCGACTCTGGGGTGATGTCACATCGCAACGTTTTCACGGCAGACTTTTTACAGGGTGGTTTGCCCTTGCCTTCCCCAGTCATCTACACTTTCCCCCCAGCAAGCTGGGGACTCATTTGACCAACCTCGGAAGGATGGAAGGCTGAGTTAACCTCGAGCCGGCTACCTGAACCCAGCTTCCGCCGGGATCGAGCTCGGGCTGTGAGCAGAGCGTTTGACTGCAGTGCTGCAGCTTTACCACTCTGCACCACGGGCTTTAATGTATATATGGACTCAGGCTTGCTCAAGACATCTTATTGACAGAAAGAATCTGAGGTGGGGAAAAGTTGTTGATACTGGAAGGAAAAAACAAGTTGTGAGTCTGCGCTAGAATTCCATGAACATCTGTTTCACACTCCAATGCTAATAAGCCTGCAGGGTGTTGCCAGCAGATGTGAAAACAAGGTAGCGATGCATGGGGTGTGTGTGAGATGTTACAACGGTGTCCTGAATAACAACAGAGTGAAACAGAAGCACATTCTTAGAGTAGCTTCTTTCTCACCTGGAGAGCCAGCTTGGTGTAATGGTTAAGTGCGGACTCTTATCTGGGAGAACCGGGTTTGATTCCCCACTCCTCCACTTGCACCTGCTGGAATGGCCTTGGGTCAGCCAGAGCTCTCTTATCTGGAAGAACCGGGTTTGATTCCCCACTCCTCCACTTGCAGCTGCTGGAATGGCCTTGGGTCAGCCATACCTCTCTTATCTGGAAGAACCGGGTTTGATTCCCCGCTCCTCCACTTGCACCTGCTGGAATGGCCTTGGGTCAGCCATGGCTCTCTTATCTGGAAGAACCGGGTTTGATTCCCCACTCCTCCACTTGCAGTTGCTGGAATGGCCTTGGGTCAGCCATACCTCTCTTATCTGGAAGAACCGGGTTTGATTCCCCACTCCTCCACTTGCAGCTGCTGGAATGGCCTTGGGTCAGCCATACCTCTCTTATCTGGGAGAACTGGGTTTGATTCCCCACTCCTCCACTTGCAGCTGCTGGAATAACCTTGGGTCAGCCATAGCTCTCTTATCTGGAAGAACCGGGTTTGATTCCCCACTCCTCCACATACACTTGCTGGAATGGCCTTGGGTCAGCCATAGCTCTGGGAGAGGTTGTCCTTGAAAGGACAGCTGCTGTGAGAGCCCTCTCAGCCCCACCCACCTCACAGGGTGTCTGTTGTGGGGGAGGAAGGGAAAGGAGATTGTGAGCCGCTCTGAGACTCTTCGGAGTGGAGGGCGGGATATAAATCCAGTATCTTCATCTTCTTCACCTAAGTAATGTGGCTTCTCCAAACACAAGCTGCGCCCCCCCCCAGTAAATTCTCACCCAACTGCACAAGAGATTTTCCTGTCACCTGCACATGTGGTTTTGACATAATTGCTACAGTAAAGCGAATCTCATTAGTAAGCTTAAACACAGGTCCAACACATGTGAAGCTCTATGAAAAGATGATGTTATTGGATTTATACCACACCCTTCACTCTTAATCTCAGAGTCTTAGAGCAGTTTACAATCTCCTTCACCTCCCCACCCCCCACACCACAACAGACACCCTGTAAGATAGATGGGGCTGAGAGAGCTCTCACGGCAGCTGCCCTTTCGAGGACAACTCCTGCGAGCGATGGCTGACCCAAGGCCATTCCAGCAGGTGCAAGTGGAGGAGTGGGGGAATCAAACCTGGTTCTCCCAGATGGGAGTCCGCACACTTCACCACTACACCAAACTGGCTCAGGAGTTCCAAGATGGAACAGGTGTCCCTTACGGAAGGCCAGCGAGCAACCTGAAACAGATCCTGTCTCCTCTCCCAGCAGTCTCAGAGACAGGGTGACAAAAAAAACCCCCTCCTGCTTTCTGAAAGTCAAGACTGGAAGCAAGTTCAGTTTCTTAACAGGACTGCCCTTCTTGCGGAGGGCTTAGAAGCAGAAAGCAGGAGATACCCACTCAGGCAGTTTTCTTAATGGGCGTTCACTTCTGGAGCAGCTGGCTTTCGATGGTGCTCAGAAAGTTCTTCTACGAGAGCTGAAGGGAGGGCAACATCT
The DNA here is from genome assembly GCF_032191835.1 of Heteronotia binoei. Classification (NCBI taxonomy): domain Eukaryota; kingdom Metazoa; phylum Chordata; class Lepidosauria; order Squamata; family Gekkonidae; genus Heteronotia; species Heteronotia binoei. Next base: position 61,914,607 of record NC_083237.1, on the reverse strand, counting down.
GCCAGGAGGAGGCGCAGAGGTCGGCAAGCCCTGGGAGAAATTGCTCGAGGCAACTCTCTCTCTCTGCCCAGAGAATGGGAAGAAGGAATGGGGTGGAGAATGTTGGCAAACACCATTCCAAGGAACGCAAGGAGCGATCGCCTCCCTTCCCCAAAAGGAACACATCTTCACTTATACTCTTTTTTTTTTCTAATGGCAAACTAGAATGATGTTTATGTGTGTGTGACATGTTTAAATTAAACCTCTGAGAAACTTATGCCCTCTTTTTAACCCAGAGCTAACATTACAACAGACTGTTAGTTATTGCAGGTTATGACCCCTAACGACATAGACATCAATCTGCTATTCTGATGTATATCGCCTTGTTTTTGTTGTTTTAGCCCAGTCCCAACCTGTGATTCTTTTAATCCGCTAAAAAAACATTTCCATGATTTCGCATGCTGATTCACTGCCCACTTTCTCTATATTAAGGACTGCTTGCCATTCCATCCTATTATCTGATGAAGTGTGCTTCTAGCACACAGAAGCTTAAAGGTCAAGGTAGTCCCCTGTGCAAGCACCAGTCGTTTCCGACTCTGGGGTGACGTTGCTTTCACAACGTTTTCACGGCAGACTTCTTGCAGGGTGGTTTGCCATTGCCTTCCCCAGTCATCTACGCGAAAGCTGACATTCTGAATAAAACTTTGCACATCTTAAAGGTGCCACTGGAACTCCTGCTTTGTTCTACTTATCTTCAGTGTAAGGAAACACCTATTTATTGTCATGTTCTTCCACTTCTAAAGTCCACGCTGCGTCTGCTTTCAGACTTCCCCCTAGGCTGAGTCCGAAGTGCATGAGGTCGATCAGTCAAAGTTGATAACATTTTGCATAGTAGGGGATTTCTCTGCACCTGATCTCAGGAAGGGGAAATCCGGAATGTGTGTGTGTTTGTGTGTCTGAATGACTTCCCCCCTGCGTGTTTGGGGTTTTTTTGTTTTTTTTTTTTTGGGGGGGGGGAATTTCCATTCAGAGTGTATGTGATATTTCAAAGCTATTTTTTTTAACCGGATTCGTTTCCCTCTTAGAAAATCCCTAGGAGCTTAAAGTGGTGTCGATTAGGGTTCAGCCATGTATGAAGCAAAGACCTACCCAGCCAAACATGGCTGGATTAACAATTAGACCAAGCAGGTACTCGCCTATGGGCCCTCGTGCCTTTAGGGGCCCCGGGTTGGCTCCCCCCCTCCCCGTTTTCCCCCCTGCTTGCAGCCCTCCCAGCCTGCATGTGTGCAGCCAGCAACTGAGCAGCTTTTTGCCCGACTTGCCTGGTGAGGCCGCTGCTGGCGTCGTCGCCAAGTTTGCCTTTCTCTGCCTCTCTCCCGCAGCTTTGCCAAAGGGGCTTTTGAGAAGGTGGCTGCAGGTGGTGGGGCAGGCACTCCAACTCTGAGATAATTTGCAAGGGCACCCCCAAGATTTTGGCTGCCTAGGGGCCTCCACACGGTTTAATACGGCCCTGCGAGCCAAACAGAGACCAGCCTGCCTGATACATTCAATTTCTACCAAACCAGCATGATGAGTGCGTTAGGGCAGATGCTCCGATGTTTGAGAGCGCTCATTCCTACGTTTGATGAAGAGTTCCATACGATCCACAACGTTTTACTTACCCACATCGGTCTAAACTAAGCTAAAAAGAAGAGACAATCCTGCTTGTAGCAATAGAACAAAGTCTGAGTCCCGCAGCACCCACGAAGTGTAATTCTGGGTATAAGCTTTCGCGTGCATGCAACAAAGTGCACCCAGCAAGCATAAATGCAAAAGCTTATACCTTTAATCAAACTTTGTTTTATTGCTTCAGACCAGGGGTGGCCAACCTTGCTTAATGTAAAAGCCGCATAGAAGAAACACCAGGTGTTTGAGAGCTGCAAGACGTAAACACCACATGTTTGGGAGCCAGAAGCCAGGCAGACAAAATAGCTGGGAGGAGGGAGGGAGGAAGAAAGAAAGCAACTGTGGTACTTGCTATCAGCTGCTAGGACATTGTATGCGCAGCTTTGGAAGCAAGAAAAAATACCAGAGAAATGGGACTGGCCTATGCAAGTTTTATCGTGGAGTGAAATGGACAAACTAACTAGAACGCTAAGAGACTATGATTTAGAGATATTCAAAAAGGAGTGGAAGAAATTTAAAGGATATATGGAGAAAGAGTGGAATGTAAAAAGACATTGGACAATTTTTTAGCATTAATGAGAGAAAAAAATATATAAATTGAACTCTGATCAGTTATTAGTACCTTTAGTATTGAACTTGAATCTATAACTTCGGGGAAGTCAACACTGGAGGGAGGGGGGATTGAAATACCATATGGGTTAGTACTGAAAATTTATAATTAAGATTTGTAACCATATGTTATCAATAAATTGTTAAAACACAAGAAAGAAAGCAACTTTAACTCTAAATGTTTCTCCAAACCGCCGGCTGGCATCGCTTGGCGAAATGATTTCAAGAGAGAAATGCCTTCTCCAAGCCAGCCAACGGGGGCAGTGGGGGCTTCAAGAGCCACACGATATGTGTGGAAGAGCCACAAGTGGCTCCCGAGCCACTGTTTGGCCACCCCTGCTTCAGACCAACATGGTTCCCCACCTGGGGCATTTACTGCGAAGCTGCCAAAGGAAACTGTGCAGGCGATTTTGCAATATGGGTACACCCTCTGAGAAGAGAACACGCCCCGCCCTGGCCAAAAAATCTTCCAGAAGTGGGACGGGGAGGCAAAACCCCCACCACAAGCCCTTCTCTCCACAATGCAGATAGACCCAGGTAGGCAGCTGAGTCTGAAGCAGTAGAACAAAGCAGGAGTCAAGTATCACCTTTAAGACCAACAAGCTTTTATTCAGAATGTCGGCTTTCGTGCGCATGCATTAGCGTGGGAAACCAACAAAAACAGTAACAGGTCGGAATGTGAGAATGTCTGTTAATTATTCTATTGCTAATGCAACCCGGATCTAAATTTGTTAAATTTTTCTATTCCGCTATTATTGGATTTTAAACTTTGTACCACTTTGCATCCGAAGCCCCACCAGCTCTATGCAGCTCTGCTCACTGTACCTCATTCCTCGTCCGAAGAAGTGGGCCTGCACACCATAGCTTACATGCTGAATAAAAACTTCGTTGGTCTTAAAGGTGCTCCTGCACTCCAGCTTTGAATGAAAGTTTGTTGGTCTCAAAGGGAGAGCCAGTTTGGTGTAGTGGTGAAGTGTGTGGATTCTTGTCTGGGAGAACCGGGTTTGGTTCCCCACTCCTCCACTTGCACCTGCTAGCATGGCCTTGGGTCAGCCATAGCTCTGGCAGAGGTTGTCCTTGAAAGGGCAGCTTCTGGGAGAGCTCTATCAGCCCCACCCACCTCACAGGGTGTCTGTTGTGGGGGAGGAAGGGAAAAGAGATTGTGAGCCGCTCTGAAACTCTTCGGAGTGGAGGGTGGGATGTAAGTCCAATATCATCATCTTCTTCATTAGGGGAGGGCGGGATATAAGCCTGATAAAATAAATAATTCCCCACTCCTCCACATTTACCTGCTGATTTGACTTGAGTCAGTCACAAGTTCTCACAGAGCTGTTCCTCTCAAGAGCAGTTTCTGTCAGAGCTCTCTCAGCCCCCCCACCTCACAGGGTGTCTGTTGTGGGGGACGAAGGGAAAGGAGATTGTGAGCCACTCTGAGACTCTTCCGAGTGGAGGGCGGGATATAAATCCAACATCTACCTCACAGGGTGTCTGTTGTGGGGGAGGAAGGGAAAGGAGATTGTGAGCCGCTCTGAAACTCTTCGGAGTGGAGGGTGGGATATAAGTCCAATATCTTCTTCTTCTTCATTAGGGGAGGGCGGGATTTAAGCCTGATAAAATAAATAATTCCCCACTCCTCCACATTTACCTGCTGATTTGACTTGAGTCAGCCACAAGTTCTCACAGAGCTGTTCCTCTCAAGAGCAGTTTCTGTCAGAGCTCTCTCAGCCCCACCCACCTCACAGGGTGTCTGTTGTGGGGGAGGAAGGGAAAGGAGATTGTGAGCCGCTCTGAGACTCTTCGGAGTGGAGGGCGGGATATAAATCCAATATCTTCATCTACCTCACAGGGTGTCTGTTGTGGGGGAGGAAGGTAAAGGAGATTGTGAGCCGCTCTGAGACTCTTCGGAGTGGAGGGCGGGATATAAATCCAATATCTTCATCTACCTCACAGGGTGTCTGTTATGGGGGAGGAAGGGAAAGGAGTTTGTGAGCCGCTCTGAGACTCTTCGGAGTGGAGGGCGGGATATAAATCCAATATCTTCATCTATCTCACAGGGTGTCTGTTATGGGGGAGGAAGGGAAAGGAGTTTGTGAGCCGCTCTGAGACTCTTCGGAGTGGAGGGCGGGATATAAATCCAATATCATCATCATCATCAAGGTGCAACTGCACTCCTGCTTTGTTCTGCTCCAGCATGCACACAACACAGCCTTTTGCAGCTGGCCAAGTCTTCCCGTCCTTCTTTCCCAAGCAAGCCCCCCCAAAAGTGCTTTTCTCGCCCCCGCAGCCCAGAAGCAACCCCCCTTGCGCATGCACCTGCAAAGGTAGACCCCGCTATTAACCCTTGGCGGCAGCAGCAGGACTCACCATGGCAGCGCCACCGAGCAGAGCGGGCGGACGCAGCGGAATCGACGCCTCGGGCAGCTGCAGCAGCCTCCTCCTTTCGCTCCACGCCGGGCTGCCCGGAGCTCGCGCGCGCCCCCTTTTGAGACGCGCCGCAGCCCGGGAGGGAGGGAGGGGCGGGGCGGTGGGCGGGGCGAGCGGCCACGCCCCTCCCGTCCCTGCCTGGTACTGCCGCTGCTGGAGGGTCTCCCACACGCGTGCGTGGAAGGGGGGGGCAGGCCGGGAGCGTCGCTCGGCTGCCGCCCAGAGGCCGCGAGGAATAGTGCGCGTCTTTCTTGAGTGTGTAGTTAGGTTCGCTGTAAGAAATTTAAGGGGTGTGGCCTAACATGCAAATGAGTTCCTGCTCGGCTTTTTTTAACACAAGAAGTCCTGGTGAGGGTGCCAACCTCCAGGTAGGACCTGGAGATTCCCCCAGTGATTATAATTCAGCTCCAGGGCTACAGAGTTCAGTTTCCCTGAAGGAAAATGGGTGCTTTGCAGGCAGAGATGCCAGTCCTCGGGTGGGGAAGTTAAACACAACAGGAAACCACAGTGTACAGATCGCTGAAATTTACAAAATACAAGATTTATATTACTTTATATTGCCGGCGCAAGACACCCGGATACGGCAGGAGTTGGCACCAATCATTTTCAGCGTCCGGGATTGGACTTTCACTTTAAATACTGACACTGAATTTGAATCAAGTAATATAAATCTTGTATTTTGTGAAGGTTTATGATTATAATGAGTAATGCATAAGGAAAGTTTGTGTAGTGTGATTATTTGAAGTGCTTAGTACACAGTGGGTTCTGTGATTTATGTGTATGCCTCTATTGGACATATGAAGCTGCCTTCTACTGAATCAGACCTTTGGTCCATCAAAGTCAGTATTGTCTTCTCAGACTGGCAGCGGCTCTCCAGGGTCTCAAGTGGAGGTTTTTCACACCTATTTTCTTGGACCCTTTTTTGGAGATGCCAGGGATTGAACCTGGGACCTTCTGCTTCCCAAGCAGATGCTCTACCCCTGAGCCACAGCCCCATTCATGGCTCTCCAGGGTCTCCAGCTGAGGTTTTTCACACCTATTTGCCTGGACCCTTTTTGGGAGATGCCAGGGATTGAACCTGGGACCTTCTGCTTCCCAAGCAGATGCTCTACCACTGAGCCACCATCCCTTCCCTTAGACATATGAAGCTGCCTTATCCTGAATCAGACCCTCAGTCCATCACAGTCTTGTCTACTCAGACTGACAGAGGCTCTCCAGGGACTAAAGTGGAGGATTTTCCCACCTACTTTCCTGGACCCTTTTTAGTTGGAGATGCCGGGGATTGAACTTGGGACCTTCTGCTTCCCAAGCAGATGCTCTACCACTGAGCCACCGTCCCTCCCCAATTTCCGCAATCCTCAGGTGAGGGCAGGGAATCCCCTGCTTTGGAGTCCCCCCCCCCAACTTCAGGGTCATCAGAAAGCAGGGGGGAGGGAGGGAAATGTCTGCTGGGCACTCCATTATTCCCTATGGAGACCCAATTCCCATGGGGTATAATGATGAGTTGATCTGTGGGGGCTGTTTTTTTGATGTAGCGGCACTAAAATTGCTGCATAGCATTTGGTGCCTCTCCAGGATTCTCAAATCCTGAAAATTATTATCTTGGGAGAGAAACAGGCAGCGTTAAAAAGAATTAATCCCTCAACAAAGCTATGAAATCCTAAGTAGAGAATGGTGCACTGCATCTGGAGGCCAATTCATGCATGCCGTCCATTCCGCTCTTGCATTTCTGTATGGATGCAATTGCTTGACTCACCCCCCAAAAGAAACAAATTTGACAAAAAAGAGACCTACGCCTAGACTGCTGAGTACTTCTTCACCCAAAGGGTGAGGAACACATGGAATTCACTGCCACGGGAGATGGTGGCAGCTACAAGCATAGACAGCTTCAAGAGGGGATTGGATAAGCATATGGAGCAGAGGTCCATCAGTGGCTATTAGCCGCAGCTTATTGTTGGAACTCTCTGTATGGGGCAAGTGATGCTCTGTATTCTTGGGGGGGCACAGTGGGAAGGCTTCTAGTGTCCTGGCCCCACTGATGGACCTCCTGATAGCACCTGGGGAGTTTTTTGGCCACTGTGTGACACAGAGTGTCCGAATGGATAGGCCATTGCCCTAAACCAACATGGCTTTACTAGCAATAGAATAATTAACAGACATTCTCACATTCTGACATGTTACGGTTTTATTGGTTTCCCACACTCGTGCTACCTAAAGGCTTTCTCAATTTGTTAATTTTACTAACCTGCCATTGGATTTTTAACTTTGTACCACTTTGCATTCTAAGCCCCACCAGCTCTATGTGGTTCTGCTCACTGTACCTCATTCCTCGTCTGAAGAAGTGTGCTTAGGGCACACGAAAGCTGGCGTTCTGAACAAAACTTTGTTGGTCTTACAGGTGATGCTTGACTCCTGCTTTGTTCTACTGCTTCAGACCAAAACGGCCGCCCGCCGGGATCTATCACGTTCTTAGAGATATATGTATATGCCATCACTGAGATCTCAAACACCTTTTCCACCTGCAGTTTCTTCCACAAGGGCAACAGGAAGCTTCACTGTGACCTGGGTGGACCAGCCTCTTCCTACTGGGAAACTCATGTTCCGAAATATAAATTTAGCCATCAAAACTCTACAAAGCCCTTGCTTAAGAGTTTTTAAATTACGTACTTCCAGGCCTCAGATTCGGCAGGAGCTCACAGGAGCGCAGCTCCTGAACCTTTCTGAGGGTTCCCCCTCTTCCTCCCAACCTACCTTGTCCATTGAATAGTAGGTGCAGCTGCATAACGATCCCTGGATTAGGAGAGCGGGCAGCCAGCCATCCACCAGGGGCTTTGCCACACCCCCAGAAGCCCTCATTAACCCCTGGAGAGGCCCACGCCACCCTTTCTCCACTTCTTATGTGATTCTGGGGAGCAGGTGGCTTGCTGGCCTTTTGATTGGGGGGGGGGTGGCTCAGGAGAGCCCCAGACAAGCAAGGCCTGCTTGGGCTGGCTGGATCGCTAGCCAGCCCAAGCAGGCCTCACTTGCCTGGGGCTCTCCTTTCTTGCATCGGGTTGCTTTTGGCTGTGTGGGGGGCATATGTTAGTGTGTTATGCTAATGAGCTCCGCCACCTATTTTTTTTTTACACAATGACCCCTGCGTACTTCCCATCCTTAAATGAAAGGCAGGATGGTCTGGCTGCATGGGTGAGTGAATCTTGGAGCCCAAGGCAGAAACAAGACAGAGTTCATTGCTCCTCTGATATAAATCAAGGCCTGTAAATAATTTGGAAATCCCTTCTATCCACTCACTGGCAAGCGAGCTGAACCTTAATCGATCTGGCAGGTCGGCGGCAGGGAAAAGGACATCGTACAATAGATCAAGAAAGATCTTTAATAGTTCCTTTTATCTGACCGCTTAGACAAACGAAAGAGTTCGCAGACATCTTACCTGAAGTTACAGAATTCCCTACGCTCTTGGGATCTACTTAGAACATATCCCCAAAAAGCCAAAAGGTTGGGGTTTTTTGGAAAGGTCTGAAAAGCACCAGGCGCGGCTCATGGATAAAAGTATTATTAGAGGAAACTGGCCAACCCCTGAACAGAGATTCATCCCAGGCAAGAGTTCCCAAAGTGTCTTATCCTGGAATGTCACCGCTCAGCTCTTCGGAGTCCTTCTCCTTCTCTGCTTCTTCTGTTCTTTCCGGCTGTCCCCCAGCTTCCCCTTCCTCCTGCTTGGCTTCTCTCTCCACATCTTCCATGTCTCCCTCCTCAGACCTGCCTTGCTCTGCTCCCTCTCGGCCAGCTACCTGGTTTTCATCTTGGGCTGCAGTCTTCTCAGCCGCCTCCTCATCTCGCTTTCCTACCGTGGCCTCCCACTCACGGCTACCTTCTTCTTCTGCAGCCTTCTGTCCAATGTTTTCCTTGCTGCCTTCCTCCTCCTCCTCCTCTCCTTCATCTTCCAACTCTGGAAAGGAAAGGGAAGTTCAGATGAGAAGAAGAAGACGATGGTGATGATATTGGATTTACATTCCATCCTCCGCTCCGAATCTCAGAGTCTTAGAGCGGCTTACAATCTCCTTTACCTTCCCCCCTCACAACAGCCACCCCGTGAGAGCTCTCACAGCAGCTGCCCTTTTAAGGACAACCTCTGCAAAAGCTATGGCTGACCTGAGGCTATTCCAGCAGGTGCAAGTGGAGGAGTGGGGAATCAAACCCGGTTCTCCCAGATAAGAGAGCCATGGCTGACCCAAGGCCATTCCAGCAGGTGCAAGTGGAGGAGTGGGGAATCAAACCCGGTTCTCCCAGATAAGAGAGCTCTGGCTGACCCAAGGCCATTCCAGCAGGTGCAAGTGGAGGAGTGGGGAATCAAACCCGGTTCTCCCAGATAAGAGAGCTCTGGCTGACCCAAGGCCATTCCAGCAGGTGCAAGTGGAGGAGTGGGGAATCAAACCCGGTTCTCCCAGATAAGAGAGCTCTGGCTGACCCAAGGCCATTCCAGCAGGTGCAAGTGGAGGAGTGGGGAATCAAACCCGGTTCTCCCATCTAAGAGAGCTATGGCTGACCCAAGACCATTCCAGCAGGTGCAAGTGGAGGAGTGGGGAATCAAACCCGGTTCTCCCAGATAAGAGAGCTCTGGCTGACCCAAGGCCATTCCAGCAGGTGCAAGTGGAGGAGTGGGGAATCAAACCCGGTTCTCCCAGATAAGAGAGCCATGGCTGACCCAAGGCCATTCCAGCAGCTGCAAGTGGAGGACTGGGGAATCAAACCCGGTTCTCCCAGATAATTTTATACTTATACTCCACTTTGGGTATCTCCGGTAGAAATGGTCCTGCATCCAAACTTATACGATTGGTGAAGCTCTTACAATTATGGCATGTTGCTGGATACTGGAAATAACTTAAAATTAGATGGCAACATAATATCAGATTGGTGGGTCTAGGGTCAAGTTAAAACAAGATACCAATCTGATAAAGAATTAGGCTTTCCCAAAAATCTGGAATTAAATGAATTTGATAAGCTGATCCAGGACTCCCAAAAACTCGTTTCGAAAATTTATAATTGGTTACTACAGATTAAGATGCAAAGTGAAACTGTAAAAGAAAGCTGGATAAAATGGTTAGAGGATTTCAGATACACTATTGATTTGGCAGAATGGGAAAAGGTTTGGGAACAAAATATAAAACTGGCTAAATCATTGGTTTTTAAGGAAAACTTATATAAAATGATGTACCGATGGTATTTGACCCCGGAAAGATTGGCTAAAATATATCCAAGTTATACAAACAAATGTTGGAAATGTAGGAAAGTTAAGGGGACGCTTTATCATATTTGGTGGAAATGTGAAAGTGCGGGGGATTTTTTTTTTTAGGTCGCGGGGCTTTTAAAACATTAGGGTGCCCCCTGGATTTTTTTTTTTAAAACCCAGAACTAAAAAGTTACCTTTTTCGCACACAGCTCACCTCGCAGTCACAATCCTGTTCCCTCCGCAGCGTCTGTCGGATTTCCCGCCATCTGCGCCAGAGTTACATGAAGTGCCGCGGCTTTCGCGTAGCAAACGTAAACTGGGTTTTAGCAGTTTACGTGTGCTACGCAAAAGCCGTGGCACTTCCTGTAACTTCGGCGCAGATGGTGGGAAATCTGACCAGACGCTGCGGAGGGAACAGGATTGTGACTGCGAGGTGAGCTGTGCGAAAACGGTCCCTGGCTGTGTCCCTGGGTGACTAAGTTCATGGGCAGACTCAGTGCAAGGGGTTGACTTCCCATTAGAGGCTTTCTGCAGAAAGTGTGTGTGTGGGGTCGCCAGTTGGGGGCAGAGAATCCCCCTGGTTTGGAGGCCTTCCCTCCACTTCAGGGTTATCTGAAGGGGGTGGGGGGAGGGGAATGTCTGCTGAGCACTCTATTACAATGGAGAATTGATCTGTGGGTATCTGGGGCTCTGGAGGGGCTGTTTTTTTAGTTAGAGGCACCAAATTTTCAGCACAGCATCTGGGGCCTCTCCTCAAAAGGACCCTCAAGTTTTTTTAAAAAAAATTGGACCAGGGAGTCCCCAAAGAAGGTGCCCCTATCCTCCGTTATTTCCCATGGAAGGAAGAAGAAGATATTGAAGAAGATATTGGATTTATATCCCGCCCTCCACTCCAAAGAGTCTCAGAGCGGCTCACAATCTCCTTTACCTTCCTCCCCCACAACAGATACCCTGTGAGGTAGATGAAGATATTGGATTTATATCCCGCCCTCCACTCCAAAGAGTCTCAGAGCGGCTCACAATCTCCTTTACCTTCCACCCCCACAACAGACACCCTGTGAGGTGGGTGGGGCTGGAGAGGGCTCTCACAGCAGCTGCCCTTTCAAGGACAACCTCTGCCAGAGCTATGGCTGACCCAAGGCCATTCCAGCAGGTGCAAGTGGAGGAGTGGGGAATCAAACCCGGTTCTCCCAGATAAGAGTCCGGACACTTAACCACTACACCAAACTGGCTCTTAAAAGGCTTTTAAAAGGAGTGTGGTCCCCTTAAATGTTTCCCTTTAAATGGGCCCTTTAAATGATTGAACCTTCCGAGTTCAACCATGCTGGTTGCAACCTTGTTCCTGGCTCCACCCCCAAAGTCTCCTGGCTCCACCCCCAAAGTGCCCAGATATTATCCCTGAGTTGGACCTGGCAGCCCTATGTGCGTGCCACAGAAGTGTGGCTTGAAGCCATCTGCTGTGCAAGGCAAGTGGTCTCTGAAAGTGCTCCGGCCGGGAGAGAGGGAGAGGTTTGGTTAAGCCGCTCCCTTGTCCAACCGACTCGAGAATAAGAGGAAAACTAGGAGAATGCTGCCATCTACAGGCAAGCCTTGGTACAGCGCTTCAAGATATCTGTATACCAGGGGTGGCCACACTTGCTTAACTTAAGAGCCGCACGGAATAAATGTCAGACGTTTGAGAGCCGCAAGACATGAACATCAGATGTTTGACAGGAAAGGAAGGAAGGAACACAGACAGACGGGAGGGGAGGGGGACAGAGAGGTGGAAAGAAAGCAACTTTAAATACATTCTCCAAGCTGCTGGCTGGCTTAGCTTGGAGAAGTGATTTAAAAGAGAAATGCCCTCTCCAGCTGGCTGATGGGGCGGTGGGGGCTTCAAGAGCCGCACAATATGTGTGAAAGAGCCACAGTTTGGCCACCCCTGCTATATACTGTTGCAGAGGTCCTCGGTTCCCAATCTTTTTGGAAGTCCAAATTTACTTTGTATGGTGCCCCACCCAGGGCTTGGCACGCATCTATTTCAGCTTTCCATTGCCAACAGTGCGCAACCAGATGTTTTCGAAAAGCCAACCAAAAAAAATCACACCAAGGGTACAACTGCCCTCACAATAAACCCCGAGCAGCTGGGGAGTTCCTCTCTTCCCCCGTTGCCAATTGGACCAGAGCCACAATTTGAGGAGGTCCACGGGGTGTGTGTGTGTGTGTGTGCTGGGTTGAAGAGATGCAACAAGAAAAAAAACAGGGATGGGGAGAAGGACTAAGCAACCCAAAACCACCAGATAGCTCCCTTACTCATTGAAAGGGACTGTGGGTCTGTGAAAGGGGAGGGACGGTGGCTCAGTGGTAGAGCATCTGCTTGGGAAGCAGAAGGTCCCAGGTTCAATCCCCGGCATCTCCTCTAAAAAAGGGTCCAGGCAAATAGGCATGAAAATCCTCAGCTGGAGACCCTGGAGAGCCATGAATGGGGCTGTGGCTCAGCGGTAGAGCATCTGGTTGGTAAGCAGAAGGTCCCAGGTTCAATCCCTGGCATCTCCAAAAAAGGGTCCAGGCAAATAGGTGTGAAAAACCTCAGCTTGAGACCCTGGAGAGCCATGAATGGGGCTGTGGCTCAGTGGTGGAGCATCTGCTTGGGAAGCAGAAGGTCCCAGGTTCAATCCCCGGCATCTCCTCTAAAAAAGGGTCCAGGCAAATAGGCATGAAAATCCTCAGCTGGAGACCCTGGAGAGCCATGAATGGGGCTGTGGCTCAGCGGTAGAGCATCTGGTTGGTAAGCAGAAGGTCCCAGGTTCAATCCCTGGCATCTCCAAAAAAGGGTCCAGGCAAATAGGTGTGAAAAACCTCAGCTTGAGACCCTGGAGAGCCGCTGCCAGTCTGAGAAGACAATACTGACTTTGATGGACCAAAGGTCTGATTCAGTATAAGGCAGCTTCATATGTTCATATGTTACATTCGGGGAGGGACGGTGGCTCAGTGGTAGAGCATCTGCTTGGGAAGCAGAAGGTCTTAGGTTCAATCCCTGGCATCTCCAACTAAAAAAGGGTCCAGGCAAGTGGGTGTGAAAAACCTCATCTTGAGACCCTGGAGAGCCGCTGCCAGTCTGAGAAGACAATACTGACTTTGATGGACCAAGGGTCTGATGCAGTAGAAGGCAGCTTCATATGTTCATATGTTGTTCATATGTTCAAAACAATGTACATGCACAAGCGCTTGAAAAATACACAAAGCGTTTGAAAAAAAAACACACGGAGATATCAAAGAGAGAGGCAAACATGAGAGATGACAGCGAAGAGACTGGAGCCAGGCAAGAGCTTGGGCCGTTGAAGGAGCAGGGCCAGCCCGAGGGAGCGTGGTGCCCCAGGAAGACTTACTGCCCGCGTGCCCCCAGCCTTTGCTCTGCCCCCCTTGCCCTCCCCCTGGCATGCTCAGATATGCTTACCGGCTTTGGGGGCGGGGGGGCGGCATCGGAATAGCGCTCTCTCTTAACAGAGAGCAGAATGAGGCTTCGCTTCCCCCTCCCTTCCTGTTCCCGAAGGGAGGGGTGAGAGCGAAGCCTCTTCCTGCTTTACATTAAGAGAAGGGTCTATTGCGCTGCTGGCTGAAGTGGGCAAGCACAAGTGGGCAAGATCTGCAGGCTGTAAGCCACCTTCTGCCCCCACCCCCGGCGCTACTCTGAGTGCGCCGGGGGTGGGGGCAGAAGGTGGCTTACACCCTGCAGAGAAACTCAGGCCCTGGGGGGGGGAGGGGCGTCAACCAACCTTTCAGTTCGCGCAGCCTCTCGAGGCGCTGTTCTTCTTTCAGCTCCTTGATGAACCCTTTGTTGGCCTCGTCCAGGGCCTGCAAACAGCCAGAAGGGTACAAAGTGGGGGACACCTTCCCAGCAGGTGCGCTCTTTCTTTTTTACACACACACACACACACCCAATACTTGCTTCTGGGCTCCATCGTTCAAACCTCCCGTGAGAATTTTGCTGAACTCTAAAACGGGACGAACTTTCTAATATTTTCCCCCTACAAAAAAGATGGGGAAATAACCAAAACGTATAAAGGAGAGAGATGGAGATCTTCGTCGTGCCGCTGTGGCCGCAGAGGAGAAAAGCAATCGAAAAAGTACGATGGGAGTAAGGTTTCCTTAGGGCAATCCTAATCCGAGCGGCGTTTTAAGGTAGATGCTGAGCTGATATAATTGAGCACGCCTTCTGGTGATGTCACGGGTGTGTGGCGTAGGCCAATGAGACGAAGCCCTGGGAGGAAAGGCTGAGGGACTTGGGAATGTTCAGTCTGGAGAAGAGGAGGTGGGGGGGGTGGGACACAACACATGACTGCTCTCTTGAGGTATTTGAAAGAGCCGTCGCTTAGAGCAGGGCAGGGAGCCGTTCCTGGTGGCGGCAGAGGAGAGGACTCGCAAGGATGAGTTTTAAACGAAGGGCAGGAACGTGCCGGCTGGATATCAGGAAAATCTTTTTGACAAGTGCCGGTTGTTCAACGGCGGCATCAGCTCCCTAGGGAGGTGGTGAGCTCTCCCTCCCTGGCGGCTGGACCAACGCTGGCCAGGGATGCTCCAGGCTGATCCTGCATTGAACAGGGGGTTGGACTAGATGTCCCGGAGGGCCCCTTTCCAACTCTTGGGATTCTCTGATTCTGTTTCCACTGCTTTGGGGAGGGCCTCCAAACCAAGGGATCCCCTGTCCCCAACTGGGAACCGGCAACCCTACCTCTTTGGCCTTCCTAAGGCGCTATTCTCCCTTATCCCAGTCCTTCTAGCCCACATTGCCTCTCAGACCTCCGTTCCCAGTGTCAAGACGCTGGAAAGCTTTACTGTCGCGCTCTGATGACATATTCAAACTGCAACGTATAGCCTGACCTAACTGACTCCTAACTGACTCCATTTTGGAACGGTTGCTGCTAACGCCAAACTGTAAACCTTGCATATCAAAGTAGAGAGAAAGATGTTACTAACCGTGTTGTGAATTCCTGTCCTTGGTACTAACAAAAGCAATAACCCTTTGAAGAGAAAATGCCTCAAGGAAAGCCAGCAGGGCTGTTCCGTGAGAATGAGAACCGCAACGAGATTAGAGAAAACTAAAGTGTTCAATGTATCACTGTCGTGCGAGAATGTAGATTTGTTTAGAAAACCTTTGATGTACTTTTAGTTAAAACATCTATACTCCATTCCAAGAGTATCAGTTCCAATCAAAGATTTCAGGTTTTCACGGCTGGTAACATCATTAGGGTTCGTAGAATCTTTCGGGATCAAGTGCCGTGTTCTACTGGAGAAAGTTTTCCTTCCAAAAGTTCTGAACAACGAAGCATTGGAAGGAAAACTTTCTCCAGTAGAACACGGCACTTGATCCCGAAAGATTCTACAAACCCTAATATCAGTTCCAATGCTTCGTTGTTCAGAACTTTTGGATTATCAAATAAAGCCTTAACATTGTAACCGATGGAAGTCCGCTTACTTTGAAGTCCCACTGTCTGACATTTCGGAACTGATACTCTTGGAATACGCAAGCTTCTTGCCTGTGCCTGCCTTACCTCCTCTTGGTGAGCTCCATCGCTCTCAGGGGTTACTACAGCATCCTTTTGCCTTCCTGTGCAGCTGCAACCTTCAGTCCCCAAACAAGGCATGGAGGCTTGAAGAAACACCCCCCCCCCGTAGTTTGTCCCAGCCCCCACCTCATTGGGTGCTGCATTACTTTCAGCCTGAGGGCTCTGAACCTTCGACAGACAGGGGATTCTGACCCAGCACCGCAGCCGCCCCGCTGGGGTCGCAACCCCTGCTTTGGGGCTCGCGCGACCACCTTTGACAGCTACCCCACGGCAGCGATGGCTCTGCGGCCCGCTCCTCCCTGCAGTTTCTTTGCTCTCCCCAACGCATCATCCTCCCTCCTTCCCCCTTCTGGGTTTCAGCGGACGGCTTACGATGATGATCGCCTGCTGAGCCACGTCGTTGTGAATGCGCTTCGCCTTCTCCAGAGCCTTCTCAAAGTACGTGACCGCCGACTGGAAGTCCTCCAGCTTCACTAAGAGTCCGCCGTAGTCGGTTTAAAATTTACCAAAAAGAAAGAAAGAAAAAGAAGAAGAAGAAGAAGAAGAAGAAGAAGATATTGGATTTATATCCCGCCCTCCACTCCGAAGAGTCTCAGAGCGGCTCACAATCTCCTTTACCTTCCTCCCCCACAACAGACACCCTGTGAGGTGGGTGGGGCTGGAGAGGGCTCTCACAGCAGCTGCCCTTTCAAGGACAACCTCTGCCAGAGCTATGGCTGACCCAAGGCCATTCCAGCAGGTGCAAGTGGAGGAGTGGGGAATCAAACCTGGTTCTCCCAGATAAGAGTCCGCACACTTAACCACTACACCAAACTGGCTCTCTTGACCCTTGAGCTCCAGATACAGCTTTCGGAGAAAAACCTCCGTCCATAGGATCACTTCCTTGCAGTGTGCCCTCTAAGCTGAGTTAGTGTGAGCTAAAGGTAAAAAAAAGGTAGTCCCCTGTGCAAGCACCAGTCATTTCCAATTCTGGGGCGACGTTGATTTCACAACATTTTCACAGCAGACTTTTGACGGGGCGGTTTGCCCTTGCCTTCCCCAGTCATCTACACTTCCCCCCCAGCAAGCTGGGTGCTCATTTTACCGACCTCAGAAGGATGGAAGGCTGAGTCAACCTAGAGCCGGCTACCTTAACCCAGCTTCCGCCGGGATCGAAGTCAGGTCGCGAGCAGAGAGCTTGGACTGCAGTACTGCAGCTTTACCACTCTGCACCACGGGGCTCTTAGTGTGAGCGAGCTCACCATTTGTTTGCCTCTGGCTCATACCATTTTGTCTTAGCTCAGGAAAGAGGGCCCCACAGCAAATCAATGTATTCAGCAGCTCACAACTTTAATGCCAGTAGCTCACAAAGTAGAATTTTTGCTCACAGGACTCCACAGCTTATAGGGAGTATTGCTTTCTGGACCATTATTTGAGCTCTCTGAAGCTACCGGTGGCAAAGAAGGGGTCTACCTGCTCTTGTCAGCTATGCTGGAGTGTGTGTGGAGGGGAACAAGCCACCTGTCCACACCAGGTCACTGCCAGGCGTCAAACACAAAGAGGATATGGGAACTCCACTTACAGGCCCCTCCCTCCCTCACATGCTTCCAGGGCGATAACTAGCCGAGGGGGGCTTGGGGACTGTCTCCCTCCCGCGGGCATCGAGCGCACACAGGATGCCTCCCAACCACCGCTGTGGGGCAATCAGAGCCTTGCCGAAGCAGAAAGCCGTCTAAGTGCAGAGCTGCTCACCTTGTGCTTGGGCTACCAAGACGCCGGCGTTCAGCTGCCACTCGACGTCTCCTTCCTCCTCGGCACAGGCCAGAGATCTCTCCCCGTAGTCCCGTGCCTCCCCTGCCTTGTCGAGCTCCAGGTAGCACCTGCCGATCTCGTGGAACAGCCACGTCTTCTCTAGGTTGCTCCTCACAAGTGGAATCTTCTCTTCCCACCTTTGCCACGGGAAAAAAACCAGAACTCTTAAAGAATTTTTTTTTGGGGGGGGGGATTCCCCCAGATACCCTGAAGAACAAAGAGCCAATTAGGTGCATGGACTCTAATCTGGGAGAACCGGGTTTGATTCCGCACTCCTCCACTTCCAGCTACTGGAATGGCCTTGGGTGAGCCATAGCTCTCATATGAGTAGTCCTTGAAAGGGCAGCTTCTGTCAGAGCTCTCTCAGCCCCACCCAACTCACAGGGAGTCTGTTGGACAACTCCTGCGAGAGCTATGGCTGACCCAAGGCCATCCCAGCAGCTGCAAGTGGAGGAGTGGGGAATCAAACCTGGTTCTCACAGATAAGAGTCCACACACTTAACCACTACACCAGACTGGCTCTCTATTAGAGCTATGGCTGACCCAAGGCCATTCCAGCAGCTGCAAGTGGAGGAGTAGGGAATCAAACCCGGTTCTCCCAGATAAGAGTCTGCACACTTAACCACTACACCAAACTGGCTCTCTATTAGAGCTATGGCTGACCCAAGGCCATTCCAGCAGCTGCAAGTGGAGGAGTAGGGAATCAAACCCGGTTCTCCCAGATAAGAGTCTGCACACTTAACCACTACACCAAACTGGCTCTCTATTAGAGCTATGGCTGATCCAAGGCCATTCCAGCAGCTGCAAGTGGAGGAGTGGGGAATCAAACCTGGTTCTCCCAGATAAGAGTCCACGCACTTAACCACTACACCAAACTGGCTCTCTATTAGAGCTATGGCTGACCCAAGGCCATGCTAGCAGGTGCAAGTGGAGGAGCGGGGAATCAAACCTGGTTCTCCCAGATAAGAGTCCACACACTTAACCATTACACCAGACTGGCTCTCTATTAGAGCTATGGCTGACCCAAGGCCATTCCAGCAGCTGCAAGTGGAGGAGTGGGGAATCAAACCTGGTTCTCCCAGATAAGAGTCCACGCACTTAACCACTACACCAAACTGGCTCTCTATTAGAGCCATGGCTGACCCAAGGCCATGCTAGCAGGTGCAAGTGGAGGAGCGGGGAATCAAACCTGGTTCTCCCAGATAAGAGTCCACAAACTTAACCACTACACCAAACTGGCTCTCTATTAGAGCTATGGCTGACCCAAGGCCATGCTAGCAGGTGCAAGTGGAGGAGTGGGGAATCAAACCTGGTTCTCCCAGATAAGAATCCACACACTTAACCACTACACCAAACTAATAGAAATAAAGTGCACAATTGTATCATCTGAAACCATCATGCCACCCCACCCCTTCCCGGTCCATGGAAAAGCTATCTTCCACAAAACTGATCCCTGGTGCCAAAAAGGTTGGGGACCGCTGCTCTAGGGCATGCTCTGGTTTTATCAAGGCTAGATCAAGGTGGGTGGCTGAGTTAGCTGGTCTGTAGCGGCAGAAAAGAGCCAGAGTCCAGGAGCACCTGAAAGACTAACCAAATTTGTGGCAGGGGAGGAGCTTTCCTGAATCACCGCCCGCTTCTTCAGATACTTACCTGAAGAAGCGAGCCATAACTCACAAGAGCTCATACCCAGCCACAAATTGGGTATCCCTTTCAGGCGCTCCAGGACTCTCACCCTTTAACAGGGGTGTTTTTCTTCCTGTTCATTTACAGAGCAACATTCTGCCAGGGCCTGGTTCGGCTGTTTCCCCGGCCGGTGCCAGGGCCAGCCGGTTTGCTAGCCGATGTAGCGTTATCTCTTGAGAAAAGACACAAGGGTCAGCTTCAGACTGGCTTCCCGGCAGAAAGCAAGAGGGCCTTGGCCGAGGACGAGGGGAAGGATTCCTCACGGCCACGGCTTCCACGTACGTGTCGATGGCTTCCTGGAAACTGCCCATGCGGGCGTACACCCTGCCGATGTTATCCAGGGCCCTGGAGACGGTGTCGGTCAGGTTGCTACGAGAGAAACAAAAAGGCAGAAGACGGTTAGAAGTTGGAATGCCAGCTTCAAAACACCCTGGTACCAAACAAACTCTCTGTGTGCAAAAATATCTATGTCTTGAGGCTATTTTTCAAATGTAAATACCTAAGTATACAATTCACTGTTTTCGCAATAAACAATAAATACACCATCTTTACAATCCGAACGGTAACATCACGCCATTGAGCACGAGCGAAAAAACCGGGAAGGTCTGGTTCCTAAAATGAAGATATACGAAATGAATAATTATCGCAGCGTGACTTATTCAAGCGGTCAGGGCTGTGGGAACGCGGTGAGGCAAAACGGGAGAAGCAACAAAGACACTGAATTCTCAAAAAAAAAAAGACACATCATAAATTCGTATCCCCCCGAAGAAGGGATGAAATGGACTACGTAGACATTAAAACCGCCGGGAGAAATTTAATAAGCGCCGTTTCCATCAGTTTTGTAAAAAAAAATTATTTTGAGTTACGTCATAGCTCTTTAAGTTGGTTCTGTGAGGAATGGATGATTGCATATTATAACCGTCAAGTTCCTTGCTATTATCTGCATCTGCTTGACGTAGCCTGAGGAATGTATGGGTAGAGTGCTTAGTCTGCTGGGGAAAAGAAAGTGCGAAAATGTGTGCGTGTGATTTGCAGCCATGCAAATGAGTTGTGCTAATGAGCTCCAGCATCTCTTTTTCTACGAAATGACCCCTGCTTTTAGCTATCCATCTCGTCTTAAGGTCTGGCTCAATTTTGCTCTGTCTTGTGTATTCGAAACCCAGTAGATGAGAGCTTAGCGTGGTCATCGCTTACGCAATAGCAATTAAAATTTCCATGTAAGCGAACCCGGGAGAAAGCTTTCCTCGTCTTGTGATCCTCTAAATTAGTAAGAGAGGAGCGAGACGATACCTGGTTGAATCAGACACAATAAAACCCGGGCATCTTAAGAGATCAAGATGTCTTTCCACGTCCTTTCTCCTTTGTTGCAAGGCTTTTTTTTGGCCTGATCTCTGCTAAGGGACAGAACGAACTGAGGGGAGAAACCAAATAAATTTAGTTTCTTTATTATGTATCATTTTCTCGGGATTACTGTGAACCTGGAACTTCTGGCCACAGCCACAAACATGGACTGATTGATTTCTATAATGCTGTCAACCGGCCTGGTGCTTTTCACAGTCAAGACGACAGGTCCTTGCGGCTAAGAGGCTTTCAATCTAAAATTCAGCCAGGGATTCTGCAGGGAGAAGGAGCTGTGAAGGACACAGGTGTCCTTTCTGACCGCAGGAGGTCCAGCTCAGGTCTCTCCATCTAATAATAATAATAATAATAATAATAATAATACTTTTTATTTATATCCCGCCCTCCCCGCAAAGCAGGCTCAGAGCGGCTCACAACACGTAAATACAATGTACAGTAAAACCATATACAATAGTTACAATTTCAATTATAAAATCATCCTTAAAATCATTAAAACTTGCATTAAGATTAACATTATGGTGCTATAGTTGAGATCTTCCATAAAATTCAGTGACTAAAGCATAAAACATATCCAGTGAGACTTTCTTGACGCGGTATTAAGTGAAGGCTATTTTAAAGAGGTGGGTCTTGCAGGCCCTGTGGAATTGGTCTAAACATCGCAGAGCCCGTACCTCCTCCGGGAGTTGGTTCCACAGTAGGGGAGCTGCTGTGGAGAAGGCCCGATCCTGGGTGGTCTTCAATCTGGCCTCCCTTGGCCCAGGGATATTCAGCTGGTTCTTTCCAGTTGACCTCAGCGCTCTCTGGGGTTCATACAGGGAAAGACGGTCCCTATCTGGAGAAGCCACCAAACACTCACCTGCAGCTCTCCACTGTTTCCTTCACAACCATAAGGTGTGGCTTGTGTTTTGTTTTGCACAAGCTGAGAATCTCAGGACTCCAATGTTTCTTAACCAGCATGAGAAAGATCGAAAGCACACGACCGCAGCTCCGCATCCCTCAGCACGGAACTGGGTGCTTTTAACAGGCCTAAGAAGAAGAGGGCCTTGACCTGGATAACCTGGGCTAAGTAGAATCGATCGTGGCTAATAGCTGGCTGGGAGACTCCCAAGGAAGTTCAGGGTTGCTCTGCAGCAGCAATAGCAAACCACCCCTATAATAAATAAACTAAATTTACTTGGTTTCTCCCCTCAGTTCATTCTGTCCCTTAGCAGAGATCAGGCCAAAAAAACCCCCTTACAACAAAGGACATGGAAAGACATCTTGATCTCTCAAGATGCCCAGCGCGGTCTCATTTGGAGTACTGTGTGCAGTTCTGGTCGCCGCACCTCAAAAAGGATATTATAGCATTGGAGAAAGTCCAGAAAAGGGCAACTAGAATGATTAAAGGGCTGGAACACTTTCCCTATGAAGAAAGGATGAAACGCTTGGGGCTCTTTAGCTTGGAGAAACGTCGACTGCGGGGTGACATGATAGAGGTTTACAAGATAATGCATGGGATGGAGAAAGTAGAGAAAGAGGTACTTTTCTCCCTTTCTCACAACACAAGAACTCGTGGGCATTCGATGAAATTGCTGAGCAGACAGGTTAAAACGGATAAAAGGAAGCACTTCTTCACCCAAAGGGTGATTAACATGTGGAATTCACTGCCACAGGAGGTGGTGGCGGCCACAAGCATAGCCACCTTCAAGAGGGGTTTAGATAAAAATATGGAGCAGAGGTCCATCAGTGGCTATTAGCCACAAAAAAAATTTGCCACTGTGTGACACAGAGTGTTGGACTGGATGGGCCATTGGCCTGATCCAACATGGCTTCTCTTATGTTCTTATGTGACACAGAGTGTTGGACTGGAGGGGCCATTGGCCTGATCCAACAGGGCGTCTCTTATGTTCTTATATGACACAGAGTGTTGGACTGGATGGGCCCTTGGCCTGATCCAACATGGCTTCTCTTATGTTCTTATGTGACACAGAATGTTGGGCTGGAGGAGCCATTGGCCTGATCTAACATGGCTTCTCTTATGTTCTTATGTGACACAGAGTGTTGGACTGGAGGGGCCATTGGCCTGATCCAACAGGGCGTCTCTTATGTTCTTATATGACACAGAGTGTTGGATTGGATGGGCCCATGGCCTGATCCAACATGGCTTCTCTTATGTTCTTATGTGACACAGAATGTTGGGCTGGAGGGGCCATTGGCCTGATCCAACATGGCTTCTCTTATGTTCTTATGTGACACAGAGTGTTGGACTGGAGGGGCCATTGGCCTGATCCAACAGGGCGTCTCTTATGTTCTTATATGACACAGAGTGTTGGACTGGATGGGCCATTGGCCTGATCTAACATGGCTTCTCTGATATTCTTATGTTCTTAATCCTTTCTCTGTTTTCTAGAAATCCCAGTCATCCCTTTCCTCATTAGTAAAGCAAACTACTTTTATTCTTAAGCTAAACCGTGTGCCTGACTGTTATTTCATGGTTCTCTCCACATTACTCTGCTAATCATATATCTAAACCCTAACAAAAGCTCAGCAGGATCGGTCCTGGTTAGTACTTGGATGGGAGACCATGGAGGACTACCAGGGTTGTGACATGGAGACAGGCGATGGCAAACCACCCGTGCTTGTCTCTTGCTTTAAGAACCCTGTGGGGTTCATAAGTCTGCTGTGACTTGATGGTGAAGAAGAAAGAGGGGAAGGAGAAGGGACCTCCAAGGTCTTCTAGTCCAACCCCCTGAACAATGCAGGGAACTCACAAACACTTCCCCCTAAATACACAGGATCTTCATTGCTGTCAGATGGCCATCTAGCCTCTGTTTAAGAACCTCCAAGGAAGGAGAGCCCACCACCTCCCAAGGAGGAAGCCTGTTCCACTGAGGAAGTGCTCTAAACTCACAAATACTTCCCCCTAAATTCACAGGATCTTCATTGCTGTCAGATGGCCATCTAGCCTCTTTCGAAAAACCTCCAAGGAAGGAGAGCCCACCACCTCCCGAGGAAGCCTGCTCCACTGAGGAACCGCTCTAACAGTCAAGAAGTTCTTCCTAATGTTGAGCCGGAAACTCTTTTGATTTAATTTCAACCCATTGGTTCTGGTCCTACCTTCTGGGGTCACAGAAAACAATTCCATACCGTCCTCCAGATGACAGCCCTTCAAGGACTTGAAGATGGTGATCCTATCACCTCTCAGCCACCTCCTCTCCAGGCTAAACATGCCCATCACCTTCAACCTTTCCTCATAGGACTTGGTCTCCAGACCCCTCACCATCTTCGTCACCCTCCTCTGGACCCGTTCCAGCTTGTCTACATGCTTCTTAAAATGTGGTGCCCAAAACTGAACACAATACTCAAACATCAAACAGATACCGATAATAGCAAGAAGAAGAAGAGAAAGAAGAGGAAGAGGAAGGAGGAGGAGCTTGGCTTAGTTCTTACTTTTCCCGGGCAATGTCCAGATCCACCCGGTGGCTCTGCAGAGCTGCCCCCATGTCCCCCATCTCAATCTGAGCGTTCCCAATGCAGCTGTAGAGGTTTCCCAGCAGCTCGTTTCTGTTCGGGATCTCCTCGTCAGACCAGCCCTGGATCTTTTTCAGCACTTGCTCAGCCTTGAGGCAGCTCCGCTCCGGACAGCCGCTCGTCAGCACTGAGGTGGGGCGCGGGGAGAAGGAGAAGGGAACAGTCGTCACGCGCTCACATTAGGCAGAGTTAAGTAGCACCTTTAAGACCAGCAAAGTTTTATTCAGAATGTAAGCTTTCGTATGTAGGCATACTTCTTCAGACGAGGAATGAGGTCCAGTGAGCAGAAATATATGTATTTCTGCTCACTGCACTCCATTCCCTTGTCTGAAGAAGCATGCGTGCATATGAAAGCTTACATGGAGTGCCCAGCAGACATTTCCCCCACCCCGCCCCCGCTTTCCGATGACCCTGAAGCAGGGGCACGGCCTCCAAACCAGGAGATCCCCCGCCCTCACCTGGGGATTCATTCAAATTACAATAAATCCCATGTATAGTTCACCGGTACAAAAATAACAATTTATACATGAAAACTTACTGTATATAAAGGTGCCAGAGTTTCTCATCCAGCGACCAAATTGTCTGTGACACGTTTCCGGGAATATATGCGTATCGAATACAATTCTTCATTTGACAAAAGAGATTAATTTCTCTGAAACCACAGCTCAGTTCAAAGTAAGTCTAGGTCAATTTCACAAGGCAACCGTTCTCATTGGCAGCTGATAGTAATCAGTCTGGAACCAGTGCTCTTATACGCTACAAACACAGTGTTACTGGTCACTCATGGAGCACTGATAGCGCCTGCTTTGAGTGACCAGTAACACTGTCTTTGTAGCATATAAAGCACTGGTTCCAGACTGATTACTATCAGCTGCCAATGAGAACCGTCGCCTTGTGAAATTGACCTAGACTTACTTTGAACTGAGCTGTGGTTCCAGAGAAATTAATCTCTTTTGTTGGACGAAGAATCGTATTCGAAACACGTATATTACCGGAAACGTGTCCCGGATGATTTTGGTTTCTGGATGAGAAACTACGGCACCTTTATAGAAGTTTTGCTTTTTAAATTGTTACATTTTTGCACCAGGGGGACTATACGTGGAATTTATTGTAATTTGAAGGTATCTTCAGACACGTAGTGTACACTTCTGTGTATGCATGTGCGTGATATAAGCGCAAAGTAATCGATTTTTAGGAGTAAACAAAAACAAGCATTATAGCAAACTAGTATTACTTGTGCGTAACAGTTATATGTGTTGGCGGATTTAAAACTTTTGACACGGTTTTCTCCTAGCCTCCACCCTGCCGTGTTTTTCCCCCCTTTTTTGTCCCTCACCTGGGGATTGGCAGCCCTAGCGGTAACGAACGCAATAAGCATAATTCATTTTGAGAGGTAACGAAGCTCCCCTCCCGCCCACCCCGGCTGCACTTTTGCAGCTCCAGTACCCACACATGTCGATCTCCTCCATGCTCTTGAGGATGTATCTGGCCACCTCTGAGGGTTTCCGCTTTTGCTCCCGGGTCCACCTTTTCAGCACCAGCTTGCGGTCCCTGATTCGGGCGTAGATGGGCTTCTGCTGCTGCCAGAAGTCGGTGCGGGTGTCCAGGTAGGACAAGCCCTCTTGGATCAGGTCTCCCACGGTGCCGCCTTGCTTGGTGGTGCTTTTGATCAGGTCTGCGGAGAAGACAAGCGCCAAAAGGAAGGGAAGGAAAGGGCAAGGTTACCTCTCCGCGGACGCAGGTTCGTCGATCATCAGCCTCCCTGTGCGCATCTGCCTCCGCTCTGCAGTGCAATGAGAAGGGCTCCCTCTCTTCTTCAGTTTGGTCAGTGTTTGTATTAGGGGTGTTGTAACACATCTGATTAGTCAGCAGGGGTCGCTACAGTGCCATCTGTGCTGCTAATGTCATATCAGCGAGCGTCTGCTCAAAGAAAACAGACGGCAGGTCACCTGAAAATAGAGCCAAACTAGATTTGATGGTACCCTCAGGTCTGCCCTGAGTGCCTTTTCAGAATAAGAAGAAGACTGAAGAAGACTGCAGGTTTATATCCCGCCCTTCTCTCTGAATCAGAGAGCAGCTTACAATCTCCTATATCTTCTCCTCCCACAACAGACACCCTGTGAGATGGGTGGGGCTGAGAGGGCTCTCACAGCAGCTGCCCTTTCAAGGACAACTCCTGCTAGAGCTATGGCTGACCCAAGGCCATTCCAGCAATTGCAAGTGGAGGAGTGGGGTATCAAACCCAGTACTCCCAGATAAGAGTCTGCACCAATACACCAAACAGGCTCTCCACTGAACAAACAGAGCCTGAAACTAAACTGAACAAAACTGGACCTTTAACCAGAACACCCATGTAAGCATTGGAGGGGTGAGGTGCTCTTTTAGCCAGGGGCGGAATTCTAGCAGGGGTTCCTTTGCACATTAGGCCACACACCTCTGATGTAGCCAATCCTCCAGTAGCTTACAAGGCTCTTTTTTTGTAAACTCTTGGAGGACTGGCTACATCAGGGGTGTGTGGCCTAATATGCAAAGGAGCTCCTGCTAGCATTCCAGCCCTGCTTTTAGTGCTGGAAAAGGTGGGTGGGGAAAAGGACGTTTCCACCTGCTGTGCTGCTCGTGGTATATTTGAAGCGCTTTTTAAAATAGCAGATGCAAGGAAGCTGTCGTGTCTAGTTTGGCTCTTTTTTCAGCCCCTCTTTTCTCTATTCATTCACTCTGTAATATGATAGACGTCACCTAGATCCTTATAGGAAAGTGGGTACTCTGTGTGTGTGTGTGAGAGAGAGAAAGAGAGAGCATGCACATGCAAGTGTGAGTGTTCAGTGCCATCAAGCAGCTTCCAACTTATGGTGACCATATAAATTAACGACCTCTGAAATGTCCTGTCATTAACGGTCCTTGCAAACGGAGAGCTGTGGCTTCCTAGATTGAGACCATCCATCTCACAATGAGTCAGAAGAACATAAGAGAAGCCATGCTGGATCAGACCAATGGCCCATCCAGTCCAACACTCTGTGTCACACAGTGGCCAAAAAACCCAGGTGCCATTGGGAGGTCCATCAGTAGGGCCAGGACACCAGAAGCCCTCCCACTGTTGCCCCTCCCAAGCACCAAGAATACAGAGCATCACTGCCCCAGACAGAGAGTTCCAATAATACGCGGTGGCTAATAGCCACTGATGGACCTCTGCTCTGTTTATCCAATCCTTCTTGAAGCTGTCGATGCTTGTAGTCGCCGCCATCACCCGTGGCAGTGAATTCCACATGTTAATCGCCCTTTGGGTGAAGGAGGACTTCCTTTTATCCGTTCTAATCCGACTGCTCAGCAATTTCATTGAATGTCCACAAGTTCTCACATTGTGAGAAAGGGAGAAAAGTGCTTCTTTCCCTATCTTCTCGGTCAGGATAGAATGCAAAAAGGAAGTCCTTCTTCACCCAAAGGGTGATTCGCACGTGGAATTCGCTGCCACAGGAGGTGGTGGCAGCTACAAGCATAGGCGGCTTCAAGAGGGGATTGGAGAACCATCTGGAGCAGAGGTCCATCAGGGGCTATTAGCCACAGGGTATAGATGGAATTTCCTGTCTGGGACAGTGATGCTCTGTATTCTCGGTGTTTGGGGAGGACAACAGTGGGAGGGCTTCTAGCGTCCTGGCCCCACTGGTTGTCCTCTTATGTTCTTAACAGTTCCTCAAGGACAGCAGTACAAGCTAGACCAATGAAGAAGAAGAAGAAGATATTGGATTTATATCCTGCCCTCCACTCCAAAGAGTCTCAGAGGGGCTCACAATCTCCTTTCCCTTCCTCCCCCACAACAGACACCCTGTGAGGTAGATGAAGATACTGGATTTATATCCCGCCCTCCACTCCGAAGAGTCTCAGAGCAGCTCACAATCTCCTTTACCTTCCTCCCCCACAACAAACACCCTGTGAGGTGGGTGGGGCTGAGAGGGCTCTCACAGCAGCTGCCCTTTCAACGACAACCTCTGCCAGAGCTATGGCGGACCCAAGGCCATTCCAGCAGGTGCAAGTGGAGGAGTGGGGAATCAAACCCGGTTCTCCCAGACAAGAGTCCGCACAATTAACCACTACACCAAACTTGCTCTCAATGGAAGACTGTCCAGAACTACGTTGCCTTGGGTGAAAACTCAGTTCCTGGTCCTCTGGTCAGACCACAGCTCCTCCAAGTGTTGCACTGTTGACTTTGAGTGGCAGCCACTCACCGAGATCCTATGTTTTTCCCCCCCGTTCTGCTAACCTGAAATTCTTTTCACAGGAAAAGATCCGGACTGAGCTTGGGGCTGTCCCACATCTCGAGGGCACCGGGGGCCAGCTGGAGATGTTTTGCTGACCAAGGCCCTCTCTCCCAACTCTCGCTCTCTGCCACCTCTGGCAGAGCTGGTACAGCTAATCCTCCGTGCCCTCTTCCCATGTCCTCTATAAAGCATTTCCAAACTCTCGAGAGAATCCGGCGCTCGTTTCGGCTGCCCTGGAGAGAGTCTGGGAAGCCTTTCAGGGCATGCATGCCTGCTTTTTAAAAGACAAGAGCGGGCAAGAAGTATTAGCTGCTCTAGCTTCCAGGCAGAAGCGACGGGTGGGCAGGAGAGAAGATTGCTGCCAGCGTGCTGCAGCGGTTAAGAAGAGTGGCAGACTCTAATCCAGAGAACCGGGTTTGATTCCCCACTCCTCCCCGCAAAGCCTGCTGGGTGACCTTGCGCCAGTCGCAGTTCTCTCCGAACTCTCTCAGCCTTCCCTTCCGCAGAAGATGCTCCATTGTGGGGAGACGAAGAGAAGGAGATTATAAGTCGCTTTGAGACTCCTCCTCTCCTTCTGTTCCATGTCGTCAAGTATCTCAGTTCTCCCAACAGGTAGAACTGGTCCAGAAAGACATGCCCTTCAGCTAAGGTACCTGACGGATTGCTTTGTAATATGGAGCTTACTGCTCAGAATGCATTCTTGCCCAGTTGGCTACGCGGAACGCGGAATGCTGAACCGCAGACACAGACACACAAGAAGAAGAAGAATTGCAGATTTATACTCCGCCCTTCTCTCTGAATCAGAGACTCAGAGCGGCTCACAATCTCCTTCACCTTCTCCCCCCACAACAGACACCCTGTGAGGTGGGTGCGGCTGAGAGGGCTCTCACAGCAGCTGCCCTTTCAAGGACAACCTCTGCTATAGCTATGGCTGACCCAAGGCCATTCCAGCAGCTGCAAGTGGAGGAGTGGGGAATCAAACCCGGTTCTCCCAGATAAGAGTCCATGCACTTAACCACTATACCACTGCCTCCCTCTCTCTTGTTCCCAGCTAAGCTCCTTCCAGCATCGCCATGCTCCACTTCTGACAAACCTCACCAAGCCAGAGGTTGCCCAAATCCCTTCCAAATCCAACCTTCTGCCTTCAGAGAGCCCCCTTCCATATTTCCATCTTTGAGAGCCAGTTTGGTGTAGTGGTGAAGTGTACGGACTCTTATCTGGGAGAACTGGGTTTGATTCCCCCCTCCTCCACTTGCAGCTGCTGGAATGGCCTCAGGTCAGCCATAGTTCTCACAGAGGTTGTCCTTGAAAGCCGCTGCTGTGAGAGCTCTCTCAGCCCCACCTACCTCACAAGGTGTCTGTTGTTGGGGAGGAAGGTAAAGGGGATTGTAAGCCACTCTGAGACTCTGATTTAGAGAGAAGGGTGGAGTATAAATCTACAGTCTACAGAACAGCTCTGAGAGAGTTATGATCAGGGCCTTTTTTTTTTGTAACAGGAACTACTTTGCAATATTAGGCCACACAACCCTGATGCAGCCAATTGTCCTAGAGCTTACAGTAGGCCCTGTACTAAGAGCCCTGTAAGCTCTTGGAAAATTGGCTACTTGGGGGGGGGGGTGGCCTAATAGCCAAAGGAGTTCCTGGTTATGACTGATCCAAGGTCACTCCATCTGCATGTGGAGTAGGGAATCAAATCCATATGTGGTGGACATGTGAAAAAGCGAAAGAGTATTGGAAGATGATACAACAAGAAATCTCCAAAATATTGGGTTACGACTTTAAGAAAATTGCAGAGACATTTTTGCTCGGATTACAATTAGAAAAATATCCAAAGAAAGATAGGACTCTAATTTGGTACCTGCTATCAGCTGCTAGGACATTGTATGCGCAGCTTTGGAAGCAAGAAAAAATACCGGATAAATGGGATTGGACTATGAAAGTTTTATCGTGGAGTGAAATGGATAAATTAACTAGAACATTAAGAGACTATGATTTGGAGATATTTAAAAAAGAGTGGAGGAAGTTTAAAGAATACATAGAGAAAGAGTCGAATGTAAGAAGACATTGGACAATTTTTTTTGTAATAATGGGGGGGGGGAACGAAGAAGCAAGAAGTGGGGGAAAATATTTATATAACGAATTTTGATTAGTCAGATGTATCTTTAGTATTGAATTAGAATCTATAACCTCGGGGAAGTCTATATTGGAGGGAGGGGGGATTGAAAAGTCATATGGGTTAGTATTGAAGCAACGAAGGGAAATTAAGTTCTGTAACCATATGCTATCAATAAATTGGTTAAAACTAGAGAGCTATGGCTGACCCAAGGCCATTCTATCAGCTGCATGCGGAGGAGTGGGGAATCAAACCCGGATCCCCCAGATAAGAGTCCTCGCACTTAACCACCACACCCAACCGGCTCTCCTTATCAGCCTCATGCCTCCACACATCCCCAAAGCTTGCCACTGAGGGGGAAGGAGGTGGGTTTGACTGCCTGAAGCTCAAAAACCCAGCCAAAGCAGGAAGCAAAAAAAAAAAAACCTTCATCCTTCAGCAGTTTCTCCAGGAAAGCTTTATCGATGTAGAGCTCCCCGAGGAGCTGCCGTTCCGTCTTCGCATTCCGCGTGGGCTCCTGCGGCCGGCTGCCGTACCTTTTGTCTTTTTCGGGGAACCTCACTTGCAGCTTCTGTTTCGCTCTTTTGCTCTGCCGCCGAGAAAGGTAGAAAAAGAGAGAAACTTTCACAATTGTGACAACAAACTTCAACTTTCCACTACCAAGGCGGTATGATTTCTTTGAAGGCAGGTGTGTGTAGGGAGGGGGGCGGGAAATGAGTTTGGCTGGCAGAAGGCTGCAAACCAGACTGGCGGTTGCCTGGCAGTACATGGGGCAACAGAAGAAGTCCAGTGACTTGGGTAAAAGCACGCTGTCTAGAGCATCCTGCAAAAATCTCCCCTTCTTTTCCAAAAAAACAAGAAGCCTTGCAGCGTGTTAAAGATTAATTTGACGGTGGTGGGAACTTGTAGGATCTGCAGCCCGTTTCGCCAGATATATGCAGGGCTTTTTTTTTTTTGTCGAAGGAACTCCTTTGCATATTAGACCACACACCCCCTGATGTAGCCAATCCTCCAAGAGCTTACAGGGCTCTTAGTACAGGGTCCAGAGATAGAATTCTAGCAGGGGTTCCTTTGTATATTAGGCCACACACCCCTGATGTAGCCAATCCTCCAAGAGCTTACAGGGCTCTTAGTACAGGGCCTACTGTAAGCTCCAGGGGGACTGGCTACATCAGGGGGTGTGGCCTAATATGCAAAGGAGCTCTCCTAGAATTCCACCCCTGCATATTAGGCCACACACACCCTGATGTAGCCAATCCTCCAAGACCTTACAGGGCTCTTCGTACAGGGCCAACTGTAAGCTCCAGGAAGACTGGCTACATCAGGGGGTGTGGCCTAATATGCAAAGGAGCTCTCCTAGAATTCCACCCCTGCATATTAGGCCACACACCCCCTGATGTAGACAATCCTCCAAGAGCTTACAGGGCTCTTAGTACAGGGCCTACTGTAAGCTCCAGGAGGACTGGCTACATCAGGGGGTGTGGCCTAATATGCAAAGGAGCTCTCCTAGAATTCCACCCCTGCATATTAGGCCACACACCTCCTGATGTAGCCAATCCTCCAAGAGCTTACAGGGCTCTTAGTACAGGGCCTACTGTAAGCTCCAGGAGGACTGGCTACATCAGGGGGTGTGGCCTAATATGCAAAGGAGCTCTCCTAGAATTCCACCCCTGCATATTAGGCCACACACCCCCTGATGTAGCCAATCCTCCAAGACCTTACAGGGCTCTTCATACAGGGCTTACTGTAAGCTCCAGGAGGACTGGCTACATCAGGGGGTGTGGCCTAATATGCAAAGGAGCTCTCCTAGAATTCCACCCCTGCATATTAGGCCACACACCCCCTGATGTAGCCAATCCTCCAAGACCTTACAGGGCTCTTCATACAGGGCCTACTGTAAGCTCCAGGAGGACTGGCTACATCAGGGGGTGTGGCCTAATATGCAAAGGAGCTCTCCTAGAATTCCACCCCTGCATATTAGGCCACACACCCCCTGATGTAGCCAATCCTCCAAGAGCTTACAGGGCCTACTGTAGTACAGGGCCTACTGTAAGCTCCGGGAGGATTGGCTACATCAGGGGCGTGTGGCCTAATATGCAAAGGAGTTCCTGCTATAGGAAATGCCCTGCATATATGCAGCGACAGGGGCTTTGGCTCACAGAAGCATGGGGCAAGTTAAATTTGTGTAGCCTTTAAAGTGCCACAAGACTCTTGGTCGCAACAGTCCCTCTATGGGGGGGAGGGAGTGTCCACTCCTTATCAACATGGGCAAAAACCGTTTAGAAAACTGTTTTGGAGGACTATATGGAAAGAACTCCAAAACCGTGCAGAAGACAGGGCAGGATAGCTTCATCCAACAACAATCCCTCCTCTTGGGGCCAACGCCATTGGAAAAAATGCCCCAAGGGCTTGATTGTGTTCAAGTTCACGGCATAGGAATTTGCTTCCCCCCTCTGCACTGTGGCTAAGGGCATTTTAAAATTACTCTAAAATGGCTGCCGTGATGATGCTGTCGTATCTAGGTTGGCCCTTTGCAGGGTACTGGCAAGCAGCCTTATAACAAGTTACTTTCAGGACGCCTCTCTACTAAGAGGATAACAATGCTGACCTGAGATTGTTGCAAAGATTACTGGCGCAATTGGTGCGAGATGCTTAAAGCACTTAAGAAGAGAGTTCAATCTCGTCAAAATTCAGCACTTTTTAGGTTCTACTAGTTTAAATGAGAGAGAAGAAGACTATAGATTTGTATCCCGCCCTTCTCTCTGAATCAGAGTCCCAGAGCGGCTCACAATCTCCTTTATCTTCTCCCCCCACAACAGACACCCTGTAAGGTGGGTGGGGCTGAGAGAGCTCTCCCAGAAGCTGCCCTTTCAAGGACTACTCTGCAAGAGCCATGGCTGACCCAAGGCCATTCCAGCAGCTGCAAGTGGAGGAGTGGGGAATCAAACCCGGTTCTCCCAGATAAGAGAGCTCTGGCTGACCCAAGGCCATTCCAGCAGCTGCAAGTGGAGGAGCGGGGAATCAAACCCGGTTCTCCCAGATAAGAGAGCTCTGGCTGACCCAAGGCCATTCCAGCAGCTGCAAGTGGAGGAGTGGGGAATCAAACCCGGTTCTCCCAGATAAGAGAGCTCTGGCTGACCCAAGGCCATTCCAGCAGCTGCAAGTGGAGGAGTGGGGAATCAAACCCGGTTCTCCCAGGTAAGAGTCCGCACACTTAACCACTACACCAAACTGGCTCTCTGAAATTTCAGAAAGGGCGACGTGTCGCACAGAAATCAGTGAGAAGCGTTTAACTTCAGCTCAGTTGTGCTCTAAGGGTTATTGCTATTCTCACAAACAGTCTGGTTTATTCTCACACTTCTGTTCATTCTCATGAACAAACAGGAATCTAGCGGCACCTTCTCTAGTAGTTCCTCACCACACAGTCGTTTGATGTCTGGTTATTTAAAAAAAAACCCACACACAAATGGCAAGACGAAGGTGCCAACTGTAACTGTGTATGATTCAGACGTAATAAGAAAAATCACAGACACCGTTTGCTAAATTTTTCTAAGCTAGATAACATCTGTCAATGAGTGGGGAGGCCTGGGTTTGGACGGAATAAAAAGCTGCTCCCTGCATCAGAAGGAACGGGCTCTACTCCATGAAAAAGATCATTCCGCAATAAAATTCTGTTCATTGTTGCCGCAATACTGTGAAAACTAGGGGAGCAGGCAAGGCTGCTAATAGAAATATTTGCCTTAAATATTTTGGAATCAAATAGAGTGCCTTGTCTAAAATAATTACTTGAAAACTTGGACTTCATCACACAATTAATTAATTGGACCCACAAAATATACAGGGCGGACATAAAAACCGCTGTGACGGCATGGTTTGGTACATGCCTTCACTCTCTGGGGTTCGATGAGGAAGAAGTCATCGGAACGAGAGATTATCTAGAATCCTTGTGTAGACTAGGACTTCATACTGGACTGCCCATGGATTTGACGGTTTCCATTTGAGAACTAACGAGTGTGAATTTGTAAATGAACTCTGTGAATGAATTTCTTTGTTTATTGGACTTTATGGACTCTGCCTCTTGCTTTAATGCTCCATGTTGAGAGGCAATAATATTGTGTAAAACTATAACAAGATCCCAGTAGGCAGCCGTGTCGGTCTGAAGCAACAGAACAGACCAACTAAGTTTTATGGAGGCTTTCGCGTGCTCTAAGCAGACTTCATCAGACAAAAACTACACTGCCCACTTATATTAAGATTTGCTGTTTCCATTCGCATTTTGTCTGATGAAGTCTGCTTAAGAGCATACGAAAACTTACATTCTGAATAAAACTTAGTTGGTCTTAAAGGTAAACTTGTCTACTGCTTTGTTCTATAACAAGATTTGTCGACATTAATGAAAATTGTTCTTTATTTGGGTGCGATTACAGCTAACGGTGTGTTGGTTCTTTGGTGAAAACTAGGGGAGCAGGGAGACTGACCCAGAGGGGAAAAAGGGGTTTTCCCTGCTTATCCTGCCCACCATGGTGGGAGGAGAGGGCAAATGGGCGGAGATCCCTGCCTCTTCCTGTCCCCTTACCATGGCTTCTCGTCCCTCCCAAGGAGGTCAGACACTCATTTTGGGAAAAGGCGGTCAGACCATACCTCCGCCTGGCGGCTCAGAAAGCAGAGGTCCCCTCTATTCTCCAGTTTCACAGAAGAAGGGCCTACAGGGAGAGAAGGTACCAGCC
Organism: Heteronotia binoei; assembly: GCF_032191835.1. NCBI lineage: Eukaryota > Metazoa > Chordata > Lepidosauria > Squamata > Gekkonidae > Heteronotia > Heteronotia binoei. The sequence goes on along the minus strand of NC_083237.1, from coordinate 61,879,721 downwards.
AAAAGGTCAGGAAAGCCTTACAAAGCCCCTGCTGCAAAACAGAAGCAGGAATCCACTCGGGGAAAGCACTAAGTCAGCCTCCTAAGGGAGTATGCTCCAACCCTCTGATGGTTTTAGATGTACCTTTACTGTAAAATTCCCAGGCTGGTTTGTTGTTTTTTCTTGAGACAAACCACAGCCTTCTGTGAGGGAACACAGAGTAATTTTATTTTCAACCTCTCCCAGATAAATATTAATGCTGGATTGGCTTTTCCCACTGCTGTCACATGCTACCGTTTTCAAAAAGAAGAAAGCACGTTGAAGGAAGGAGTTTGATAAGACACGGGCCACCACTGAAAAGGCGCTGCTCCGCTCCTGTACCAGTGTATAAGGTATAAGATTTAAACAGGCGAGGAGGTGGGTGGAGACTGCATGAGCGAATCCACCGCCTAGACATTCAAGGCTGCTTGTAAATTTAAATCCAGATTTTATATGCCATCTGGTTTGTCAGGAAAGATTAGAAACCGAATTTAAAAACAATACAAATGGCTCGTTGTTTGGGATTTGCTTTTACAAAAGCGAAATCCACGTCTTCAAATCTTCCGCGAGTGAGGGACTATACAGATGTGAGGGTCTTTAGATCAGGGGTGTCAAACATGTAGCCCGGGAGCCAAATCAGGCCCTCAGAGAGCTCCTATCAGGCCCCCGAGCAACTGGCTCTGGTTTGCTTCCTTCTCCCTCTCTCTTGCTTCCTTCTGCACTCAACCCCAAAATAAATCAAGGCTGCACTCCCTCTGCGGACCCCCGCTCTCCCATGTACACTTTCATGCAAGCCGAAAGCTGGGCAATACAAACAATCCCTCCCTATCTGTGAAAATCACACCCTGCTAACTTACTTCCAACTGAGTTTTCAATGGCCTCTTGACATTTCTGAATGCCCAGCTTGAATTTCTGCATCTCCGGGCGAAGCCGGTGGCCTCGATGGTAATAGACTAAGGCAAATTCAAAGTCCCCCATGGTGTACAAGGCTTCTGCCTTCTGGTATAGACCCTGTAACAGAAAAGGAAACATACTGAGCCAAGGTAATTAATTTAGATAAAATATTTTAGCACACACATGCTATTTGGCCTCTGAAAGCGGTAGGGCTTTTTTTCGTAGAGTAGGAACACCTTTGCATATTAGGCCACACACCCCTGATGTAGCCGATCCTCCAAGAGCTTTTAGGGCTCTTAGTCCAGGGCCTACTGTAAGCTCCAGGAGGATTGGCTACATCAGGGGTGGAATTCTAGCAGCAGCTCCTTTGCATATTAGGCCACACCCCTCTTATGTAGCCAATCCTCCAAGAGCTTACAGGGCTCTAAGTTCAGGGCCTACTGTTACCTCCAGGAGGACTGGCTACATCAGGGGTGGAATTCTAGCAGCAGCTCCTTTGCATATTAGGCCACACCTCTCTTATGTAGCCAATCCTCCAAGAGCTTACAGGGCTGTTAGTTCAGGGCCTACTGTAAGCTCCAGGAGGATTGGCTACATCAGGGGTGGAATTCTAGCAGCAGCTCCTTTGCATATTAGGCCACACCTCTCTTATGTAGCCAATCCTCCAAGAGCTTTTAGGGCTCTTAGTCCAGGGCCTACTGTAAGCTCCAGGAGGATTGGCTACATCAGGGGTGTGTGGCCTAATAGGCAAAGGAGGTCCCGCTAGAATTCCTTACAGGGCTCTTCATACAGGGCCCGCTGAGAGCTCCAGGAGGATTGGCTACATCAGGGGTGTATGGCCTAATAGGCAAAGGAGGTCCTGCTAGAATTCCTTACAGGGCTCTTAGTACAGGGCCTACTGGAAGCTCCAGGAGGATTGGCTGCATCAGGAGGGTGTGGCCTAATAGGCAAAGGAGGTCCTGCTAGAATTCCTTACAGGGCTCTTCATACAGGGCCCGCTGAGAGCTCCAGGAGGATTGGCTACATCAGGGGTGTATGGCCTAATAGGCAAAGGAGGTCCTGCTAGAATTCCTTACAGGGCTCTTAGTACAGGGCCTACTGGAAGCTCCAGGAGGATTGGCTGCATCAGGGGTGTGTGGCCTAATAGGCAAAGGAGGTCCTGCTAGAATTCCTTACAGGGCTCTTCGTACAGGGCCTGCTGTAAGCTCCAGGAGGATCGGCTACATCAGGGGTGTGTGGCCTAATATGCAAAGGAGTTCCTGCTACAAAAAAAAGCCCTGTAGACAGCAAAATATAAAACATTAGAAAATCCACATAATAAAATCTAATCAAGACCACCAAATCAAACTGATTATAACAGAGCGACGGTATTAATAAACCTAAACTAGAACACTTCTTCCAAATGCCTCAAACATAATATTGTCTTGGCCAGTCTTCTGAAAGCCAGAAGAGAATGGGTAAGACAGGCTATCCTGGAGAGAAAAACCCATAGCACTGGGGCCACCACAGAGAACACCCTGTCCCAAGAGAACCACACTTATGATGTCAAAGGAACAAGGAAACAGGGTAAGCCCTGATGACCAGCATGCAGGAAGGCTCCAGCAGGTCTCTGAAGAGGGGGACATGCAAGCCCTTTAGATCAAGGGTGTCAAACATGCAGCCTAGAGGCTGAATCAGGCCCTCAGAGAGCTCCTATCAGGCCCCGAAGCAACTGGCTCTTGTTTGCTTCCTTCTCCCTCTCTCTTGCTTCCTTCTGCATCTCAGCTTGCTTTGCAAGGCTTGCTCAATCGCACAGGAGCTACAGAGAAAAGCCTCAAATTTCTCCATTAGTTGAGGCTCCCCACCCCCGCTCCAATCCCCTGGGAAGCGAGGGGAAGAGCCGGAGCTTCCTTTGCCCAGTTCCCTGGATCCCATGGGAGAAATACAAAGAAAGCACCTTGAAGACCAACGAGTGTTCATGTTTTAAGCACGTTTTATTTTAAGGTTGTTGTTTTTTTAATCTTTTGAGTTTGTCTGTGTCCTTTATAAAGTTTATATCTCTGTTACCTAATCTTAAACAGGTACACACATGGCCTGGCCCAACATGGCCTGGCCTGGCCTGCCAAGGTCTCATTTATATCAGGTCTGGCCCTCATAACAAATGAGTTCAGCACCTCTGCTTTAGATAAATCAGCAAAGAGGTTCAGAGGCCCATCCCTGCCCAACCATTTCTTGAGACTATTCGTGACACGGCCAATTTGTGAAGAAAGTTATTCCAAAACCGTGCAAAATGCTTAAGGAGACTGCACAGGTGCACAGTTATGCCGCACATGGTGTATACCCATACAAGACATGTGCTTAACCCCTCGGTACTCCATCCTGCCCCAACACCATAATTCACCAGCCGCAATTCCCCACCCCCATCCTTCATCTTTTCTCATTGGCTCTCGTTGGAGAGCCAGTTGGTGCAGTGGTTAAGCGCTCGGACTCTTATCTGGGAGAACCGGGTTTGATTCCCCACTCCTCCACTTGCACCCGGTGGAATGGCCTTGGGTCAGCCAGAGCTCTCTTATCTGGGAGAACCGGGTTTCATTCCCCCCTCCTCCACTTGCAGCTGCTGGAATGGCCTTGGGTCAGCCAGAGCTCTCTTATCTGGGAGAACCGTGTTTGATTCCCCCCTCCTCCACTTGCACCCGTTGGAATGGCCTTGGGTCAGCCAGAGCTCTCCTATCTGGGAGAACCGTGTTTGATTCCCCCCTCCTCCACTTGCACCCGCTGGAATGGCCTTGGGTCAGCCAGAGCTCTCTTATCTGGGAGAACCGCGTTTGAGTCTCCACTCCTCCACTTGCACCTGCTGGAATGGCCTTGGGCCAGCCATAGCTTTCACAGGAGTTGTCCTTGAAAGGGCAGCTTCTGGGAGAGCTCTCTCAACCCAACCTACCTCACAGGGTGTCTGTTGTGGGGGAGGAAGATAAAGGAAATTATGACTGCTCTGAGATTCAGAGTATAGGGCGCCATATAAATCATATATCTTCTTCTTCTTACAATATTCTTGTCCTTACCCTGGTTGGCAACAGTATTTTCTGGCTTAGCCGTTATGCCAGATGTCAGACAGAAAGGCCTCCTGCCGTGATGTGTTTTTTTCACTGCTCTGACCTGTAGTTAACTCCGGGGTCCAGCTTGCATGCTCTCTGTCTGCTTCATGCACTGTACCATCCATTAAGTATCTTTCTGTCCTGTACTAGACTAAGCCAAGGTCGACTTATCTAGTTCACACAGACTAGATAAGTCTGCTTGCTTTGGGAACTCAACCGCTTGCTTTGGGAACTCAACAACTGAACTGGACTAAGGAGGAAGGGGATGTGATTGGAGGAGTGGAATTCTAGCAGGAGCTCATTTGCATATTAAGCCACACACCCCTGATGTAGCCAGTCCTCCAAGAGCTTACAAAAAAGAGCCTTGTAAGCTCTTGGAGGATTGGCTACATCAGGGGGTTGTGACCTAATATGCAAACAAGCTCCTGCTAGAATTCCACCCCTGCGCTTAAGCATTTCAATAATGGATGGACACCAGGTAGAGGGGCTTTGCCCGCCAATGCCAGTTTTAGCATGGATCTTCTTGGATTGTCATGTTTTTCCTTTCACACACACACAACGAAAGCCTTTGATGAAACTGAAGTGTGCTGACTGCTGAAGACCTTGAACTTGACACATGCCAAAACCAAGGATGGTAAGAGGACTAAGTTCTTTGGAATGAGCTCACAGTATGCCTGCCTCCTCTTCTGAAGTGAGAAAGAGACAGGGATTCTGTTACTCCCCTCCACTAGCCACTGCAACAACCTGCCGTAAGTCTGGGAAGCGAGTCCTTAGGTTTTGGACCAGACCTCTTTCCCTTTCCGTTGCTCACCTTGGTAAATTCTTTGTCACTTTCCAGGGAGGCCTCTGCGTCCTTCAGAGCATTCTCTGTATCTCCGAGTCTCAGGTAGCATTTCGAACGGGCAACGAGACAGTTCCGGTCCTCTGCCTGGAACTGCAGAGCCTAAAGGACGGAAGTAAACAGTCCAGTCTCAGTGATAAGAACTGACCTTTTAGTCTCACAGCTCAAAAAGTCAGACCTTCCAAAAGAAAGAGCCATAATTTTAGTAAATGAGCATCAGGGATTTTGGAGAGTGTTGATATTCAAGCAGGAGGAGAAGTGGAGGAGAGTCCAGAGAGAGATCAATCTCCACTGTTCAAGGCATGAGCTTCAGGGACATCAGAATGCTGAAAATTTGGTGCCTCCACCTGAAAAAACAGCGGGCCCCAAAGACCCACGGATCAATTCTACATTATGCCCTATGGGAATCGGTCTCCATAGGGAATAATGGAGTGCCGAGCGGACATTTCTAATGTGGGGGGAGGCCCTCCAAACTGGGGGATCCCCTGCCCCCATCTGGGGATTGTGTAACCAAAAAAAGAGAATCACAGCAAAGAAAGGCAGGGGAATCCAAAGTGAAAAGCTCCCATGAAATCCAATAAGAAAAAATTAGTCCGAATTGTACAAATGTAGAATATATTTAATTCCAAGAAAGTGAAATAGATCAGTCTTTTGTTCAATCGTCCCTTGGATTGAACAAAAGACTGATTTATTTCACTTTCTTGGAATTAAATATTTCCTACATTTGTACAATTTGGACTAATATTTTTTTTTCTTATTGGCGAATTGGAGGCTGGATTTCACGGGAGCTTTTCGCTTTGGATTCCCCTGACCCCACCTGGGGATTATACAACACACAGAGACTAACACGGCAATAGGACAAAAAAAATATCAAAGGTACATAACCCACCGTGAAAACCAGCTATTATTAGAAGAAGAAGATATTGGATTTATATCCCGCCCTCCACTCCAAAGAGCCTCAGAGCGGCTCACAATCTCCTTTACCTTCCTCCCCCACAACAAACACCCTGTGAGGTAGATGAAGATATTGGGTTTACATCCCGCCCTCCACTCCGAAGAGTCTCAGAGCGGCTCACAATCTCCTTTCCCTTCCTCCCCCACAACAGACACCCTGTGAGCTAGATGAAGATATTGGGTTTATATCCCGCCCTCCACTCCGAAGAGTCTCAGAGCGGCTCACAATCTCCTTTCCCTTCCTCCCCCACAACAGACACCCTGTGTGCTAGATGAAGATATTGGATTCATATCCTGCCCTCCACTCTGAAGAGTCTCAGAGCGGCTCACAATCTCCTTTCCCTTCCTCCCCCACAACAGACACCCTGTGAGGTAGATGAAGCTATTGGATTCATATCCCGCCCTCCACTCTGAAGAGTTTCAGAGCGGCTCACAATCTCCTTTCCCTTCCTCCCCCACAACAGACACCCTGTGAGGTAGATGAAGATATTGGATTTATATCCCGCCCTCCACTCTGAAGAGTCTCAGAGCGGCTCACAATCTCCTTTCCCTTCCTCCCCCACAACAGACACCATGTGAGGTAGACGAAGATATTGGATTTATATCCCGCCCTCCACTCCGAAGAGTCTCAGAGCGGCTCACAATCTCCTTTCCCTTCCTCCCCCACAACAGACACCCTGTGAGGTAGATGAAGATATTGGATTCATATCCCGCCCTCCACTCTGAAGAGTCTCAGAGCGGCTCACAATCTCCTTTCCCTTCCTCCCCCACAACAGACACCCTGTGAGGTAGATGAAGATATTGTATTTATATCCCGCCCTCCACTCTGAAGAGTCTCAGAGCGGCTCACAATCTCCTTTCCCTTCCTCCCCCACATCAGACACCCTGTGAGGTGGATGAAGATAATGGATTTATATCCCGCCCTCCACTCCGAAGAGTCTCAGAGCGGCTCACAATCTCCTTTCCCTTCCTCCCCCACAACAGACACCCTGTGAGGTAGATGAAGATATTGGATTTATATCCCGCCCTCCACTCCGAAGAGTCTCAGAGCGGCTCACAATCTCCTTTACCTTCCTCCCCCACAACAGACACCCTGTGAGGTGGGTGGGGCTGGAGAGGGCTCTCACAGCAGCTGCTCTTTCAAGGACAACCTCTGCCAGAGCTATGGCTGACCCAAGGCCATTCCAGCAGGTGCAAGTGGAGGAGTGGGGAATCAAACCCGGTTCTCCCAGATAAGAGTCCACACACTTAACCACTACACCAGACTGGCTCTTTCAACCAACCTTTCAAGGACAATCTCTGCCAGAGCTATGGCTGACCCAAGGCCATTCCAGCAGGTGCAAGTGGAGGAGTGGGGAATCAAACCCGGTTCTCCCAGATAAGAGTCCACACACTTAACCACTACACCAGACTGGCTCTTTCAACCAACCTTTCAAGGACAATCTCTGCCAGAGCTATGGCTGACCCAAGGCCATTCCAGCAGGTGCAAGTGGAGGAGTGGGGAATCAAACCCGGTTCTCCAGATAAGAGAGCTCTGGCTGACCCAAGGCCATTCCAGCAGGTGCAAGTGAAGGAGTGGGGAATCAAACCCGGTTCTCCAGATAAGAGAGCTCTGGCTGACCCAAGGCCATTCCAGCAGGTGCAAGTGGAGGAGTGGGGAATCAAACCCGGTTCTCCAGATAAGAGAGCTCTGGCTGACCCAAGGCCATTCCAGCAGGTGCAAGTGAAGGAGTGGGGAATCAAACCCGGTTCTCCAGATAAGAGAGCTCTGGCTGACCCAAGGCCATTCCAGCAGGTGCAAGTGGAGGAGTGGGGAATCAAACCCGGTTCTCCCAGATAAGAGTCCGCACACTTAACCACTACACCAAACTGGCTCTCCATTATACAAGGTCAACAAAGTTAAACACACTCCTATACAAACTCCACCGTCATAAATTACAAAACAACCATAACTTTTCGTCCTTAATTAAGGACGAAAAGTTATGGTTGTTTTGTAATTTATGACGGTGGAGTTTGTATAGGAGTGTGTTTAACTTTGACCTTGTATAATTTAATAACAGAAGCTGGCTTTCACGGTGGGTTATGTACCTTTGATTTTTTTTGCCCACCTGGATTTGCAACCCTGCCCCTCACGTAGTGGAGACTTGGCTGGGGCCTCCAGCGGCCTGGCCTGGCCCTCCAGCCTCCCCCTCCGTTCCCCGCCCGCCCATCCATCCATCCAGGGCCGGAGACCCACGTAGGTATAGCAGGAAATGGCTTTGGCCAGCTCCCCGCGCCGGCTCAGCATCAGCCCTTCGGCCATGAAGCTGGGGAAGGTGCCCCGCAGGTTCTCGCCCTCCTCCGAGTCCCCCATCTTCGGAGCCTTCCAGGCCGGGGAAGACGCGAGGCCGTTGCCTGACAACGGTAGCTGAGCAACCTGGCGCTTCCGGAAACTGTACGGGGCGCGGGAGGTGCCAAACCGCCTGGCAAAGAGAAACGGAGCGGCCCCTGCGAGCTGATTGGTGGCTTACGGCCCCGCCTTCTCCTTTTCATTCATTCATTCATTCTGGTCCCTTTGGATGCGGATGGTAGATGAGTTTGGTCTCTTCTAAACGGGAATGCGCGGATTTGCCATTTATTTTTTTATTATAAAAAGCAAAAAAAAGAGGCCATGTTTCACGACTCACTATTTCAGACCACTGCCAAGTATGACAAATCACCATTTGCTGTTATCTTCAATGGTGAGAAAATGGAATAAGGATTTATTTTCAGTGTGATAAGTGAAACAAAACAGTAGGTATGAAATAATAGCTTGGATAAAGCAGTTTTGCGAAACGAGCTTTTCAGACCGGTTATGACAAGCATAATCGAAGCCTGCAAACTGTTTGTGATACTTGGAATTTTTTTCAGTATCCCTGCAAGCATTGTGCAAATCCAAAATATCTACGAATTTCTATGAATCTTCCATGAATTTTTTGATACTAGTAAAGAAATTGAATTTTCTACATTAATTGGAGAAGGCATCTTTACTGGACATTTGTGAGTACTTTACATTGAACAAGAGGTACTCTATACATGGAACTGTTGTTTTCCTTCGTTCACTTATCCGTGTGACTTTTTCTTGTTGCACAATCCCCAGCTGGGGGCAGGAGATTGCCCGGTTTGGAGGGCCTCCCTCCACTTCAGGGTCATCAGAAAGCAGGGAGGGGGGAATGTCTGCTGGCACGCCATTATTCCCTATGGAGACCAATTCCCATAGGGTATAATGCTGAATTGATCTGTGGGTATCTGAGGTTCAGGGGAGGGAGCTGTTTTTTTGAGGTAGAGGAACCAAATTTTTAGCCTCGCATCTAATGCCTCTCCTCAGAACAGTCCCCAAGTTTCAAAAGGATTGGACTAGGGAGTCCAATGCTATGAGCCCCCAAAGAAGGTGCCTCTATCTTTCATTATTTCCAATGGAGGGAAGGCATTTAAATGGTGTGTGGTCCCTTTAAATGTGACAGCCTGAACTCCCTTTGGCGTTCAATTATGCTTGTCATAACCTTGCTCCTGCCTTCACCCTAAATGTCTCCTGGCTCCTCCCCCAAAATCCCCAGATATTTCTTGGCAACCCCACTCCTATTTCTGCTTTGATAATTGCTACTAACTAGGAAACTGAGGAAGCGTCCCTGCCCGCCAAAGCTCATATCTGGAATAAACATTTGTTGGTTTTAAAGGTGCCACTGGTATTCCGGGTGATGTCCTTTGCCCCCATGCCATTAAAAGCTTCAGTTGCCCATTTTGACTCATTAAGCCTCTCTTAAAGGGACAGAGCGTTCCTTTTCACACCTGTTGGAAACCCAGGTCACTGTCATCTTGAAAGATCGAATGGCTTGCTTCTTGATCAATGGGTTGGTTGGATGATTTCATGTGAAACTTGGAACAAGCATATCAAAGGGACAAATTGCAAAACAATTGGGGAGGGACGGTGGCTCAGTGGTAGAGCATCTGCTTGGGAAGCAGAAGGTCCCAGGTTCAATCCCTGGCATCTCCAAAAAAGGGTCCAGGCAAATAGGTGTGAAAAAAACTCAGCTTGAGACCCTGGAGAGCCGCTGCCAGTCTGAGAAGACAATACTGACTTTGATGGACCGAGGGTCTGATTCAGTATAAGGCAGCTTCATGTGTTCAAAACCTTGACTTGAGCAAGGAAGAATCCAGAACGGGGAGGTGTTGTGGCTTTGTTTGGCATGCAGAAGATCCCAGGTTCAATCCCCAGTATCTCCAGGTAAAAGATCTGGCAGTAGGTGATGGGAAAGACCCATGATGCCTGAGATCTTGGAGAGCCACTGCCAGTCAGGGCGGACAGTACCGACTTTGATGGACTGAGGGTATGATTCATTAGCAGCTTCATGTGTGTGTTCAGAATAGGGCTGCCAATTCAAGAAATATATGGGGACTTTGGGGGTGAAGCCAGGAGACACTGGGGGTGGAACCAGGAGCAAGGTTGTGGCAAGTATAATTGAATTCCAAAGGAAGCTCTGGCCATCCCATTTAAAGGGACTGCACACCTCTAAAATGCATTGGGAATAATGAAGGGTAGGGGCACCTTCTTTTGGGCTCCCTGGTCCAATCTTTTTGAAACTTGGAGGGTGTTTGGAGGAGAGGCATTGGATGCTATGCTGACAATTTGGTGTCTCTATCTCAATAAACAGCTCCCCACCCGAGCCTCAGATACCCACAGATCAATTCACCATTATACCCTATGGGAATCGGTCTCCACAGGGAATAATGGAGGGCCCAGCAGACATTTCCTTTCTGATGGACCTGAAGCAGGGGGGAGGGCCTCCAAACTGGGGGATCGCCTGCTCCCACCTGGTTATTCAACACACAGAGAGTAACACGGCAAGAAGACAAAAAAAAATCAAAGGTACATAACCCACCGTAAAAACCAGCTTCTATTATCAAATTATACAAGGTCAACAAAAATAAATACACTCATATACAAATTCCACCGCCATAAATTACAAAGCAACCATAACTTTTAGTCCTTATTGTTTTGTAATTTATGACGGTGGAATTTGTATATGAGTGTATTTATTTTTGTGGACCTTGTATCATTTGATAATAGAAGCTGGTTTTCACGGTGGGTTATGTACCTTTGATTTTTTTTTTGCCCACCTGGTTATTGGCAGCCCTCGTTCTGCATGGCATCTGTGCCCTTGATCTCTTGTGGCCTTGCAGGTTTCAAGGCTCCCGGAAGAACCAGTTGAGGGACAGCAGCTGTGGAGTCTTTTGCTTTCCCAAACACCGCAGAAGAACAAGCCCAACCGGTTCTGCAGCTGTGTCATGCCGGGAGGCCCAGAATGAAGCAAGGAGGCAGCTACGTTGGTGGTTTGGAGAGACGGGCAGCCAATAGCGCAGCGGGTTGGAGGAGGAGGTCGCTGCGAGATGTCAGCGTTGCATGCATGACCTCATGTTGACAGGAGCCTACGCAGGGGTATGAAGCCAGCACCCACAGGGAAATCATGGGGCAGATTCACAATGCGTGCCTCCGGAGGCGTTCACGCTAGACTAAATAATGCATTTTGCGAGTGGGTTTTTGCTGTTCTTACACAATAAAAATCCAGGTAGTTCTGTCTGTTGGCAGTGTTATGTCTCTGATGGACAAAAAAATAAAGTTGGAAGGAAAGAAAGTGCCCTTAACCAACCCAAAACAGAAGAGGGGAGGGGACTACAAAAGAACGGCTACTGATAAAGAAGCAGCTACTGGTTGCAAATGCATTTGGGCTTTTTGTGACAGGAACTTCTTTGCATATTAGGCCACATCCCCAATATAGCCAATCCTCCAAGAGTTTACGGGACTCTTCTTATAGGGCCTACTGTAAGCGCCAGAAGGATTGGCTACATCAGGGGTGTGTGGCCTTAATATGCAAAAGAATTCCTGCTACAATAAAAAGCCCTGCACTGGACAAGCAGTGCATAAATGAGAATTGCACCTGAATTAACAAATAAAGTAGGAAGAAAAGAAAGTGCCCTCAACCAACCCAAAACAGAAGAGGGGAGGGGACTACAAAAGAACAGCTACCGATAAAGAAACAGCCACTGGTTGCAAACTCGTTTGGGCTTTTTTGTGACAGGGACTCCTTTGCATATTAGGCCACACACCCCCAATGTAGCCAACCCCCCCAAGAGCTTACAGGGCTCTTCATTCAGGGCCTACTGGGAGCTCCAGGAGGATTGACTACATCAGGGGTGTGTGGCCTAATATGCAAAGGAGTTCCTGCTACAAAAAAAAGCCCTACACTGGAAAAGTAGTGCGTAAATGTGAATTGCACCTGATTTAACATAAACCTTTTCAAACCTCATGTTTACTAAAGAGCACGGCCTATTGATACTAAATATATAGTTAAGTCTGATGGGTTGTAGTATGGTTGTCAAGCTCCTGCTATTACAATTGATCTCCAGGCAACCAAGGTCCGTTCTCCTGAAGAAAACGGCTGTATTGGAGGATGGACTCTGTGGCTGAGGACCGTTCCCAGGCTCCACACCTCCCCAAATCTCCAGGTAGTTCCCAACCCAGAGCTGGTGACCCTAGCATACAGCAGAAGTACATTAGCAAAGTCTGTGCTCAGCATACTATCGGCGAAATGTTGACAGAATGGCAGTTGAATGACTAAATGCTGTAATTGTCCTTAGCTACTTGAAAAAGGAAAGTAACCTACAACCGATAGTGTCGAGGTATAAAGCAGGGGTGGCCAACGGTAGCTCTCCAGATGTTTTTTGCCTACATCAGCCCCAGCCAGCATGGCCAACGGCTGGGGTTGATGGGAGTTGTAGGCAAAAAAACATATGGAGAGCTACCGTTGGCCACCCCTGGTATAAAGGTATTCCCCTGTGCAAGCACCGGTCGTTTCCGACTCTGGGGTGACGTCGCATCACGATGTTTTCACGGCAGACTTTTTTAATGGGGTGGTTTGCCATTGCCTTCCCCAGTCATCTACGCTTCCCACCCACCCAGCAAGCTGGGGACTCATTTGACCGACCTCGGAAAGATGGAAGGCTGAGTCAACCTCGAGCCAACTACCTTAACCCAGCTTCCGTCGGGATCGAACTCAGGTCGTGGGCAAAGCTCGGACTGCAGTACTGCAGCTGACCACGGTGCGCCATGGGTCTCTTGTGCTGTGGTAAATGATGGGGCTCTTGTGTCACCTGCAAATGGGCAAGGTCGGCCCTGCCGCTAGACAAACTAGGCGATTGCCTAGGGTGCTGGCCTTCTGGGGGCCCTGAATTGGGCACCCCCTTGTGCACCCCCTGAATTGGGCACCCCCTGAATTGGGCACCCCCTTGTGAAGGGGGGTGCACCAGAAGTTAGCCTTACGTGAGGTTCCAGAACCTCCCCCGCTGACACCTGCGCAATGGCGTCACCCAGAAGTGATGTTATTGTGCCAGGCGCTGTGCGCTGGCTGCTCTTTGGTTGTTTCCCGGACGCTCTAGCAATTTGGGAGGTGAAACTCTATGGTACCATAGGAAAAGGATTTCGACAAGGATGTATATTGCCACCCCGCTGATTTGATTTCTATGCAGAGTTCATAGAGTTTTCCCGGAAATGCCTAGAGCGGCTGGTGTCACGCGGAAGTGATGTCATCGCGCCCTGCGCATGTTGCGTGCACGGAAAAGTCTCCCGCCAGAGGCCGCAGAGGACTTGGCAACCTTAGGCGATGGGGATAGATTTGTCATTTTAATTGACTGTAAAAATGTTTTTCTTTTCTACTTTTTTTTTTTCGCTCCCTTCCCTACAGCCTTGTTCTCAGCATATTTTAGATCTGTAAAATTTAAGCCTTTGAATGGCCTAATTAAATCATTGATTATTGCCTAACTGGTTTTATTGAATTGTTAATTATAGGTATTATGCTAGCCTTTATTGCATGAGCATTTCCCACCCGTCCCCGCCCTACAATTCTGTAGTGTGCTTGAATCTCGAAAAGAAAGACGGGTGATAAATTAAGTCAGTTAATAAATTTCAGTTTCTTTTGCGGCAATACCTGCCGTGCCCAATTTGTACACAACAAACTCATCACCTGAGGTTGCGGTTGCCACCACACACAAACGTGTGAACTAGGTTTGGCTTCCCACCGATTCATGTTCTCAGAAGCCAGGATTAGTCTCTTTTTGAAATGCTGATTGACTTGCAACACTTCCAAGTGTCTTAAGCCTTCCGAGACTGAAGTAACTCTGCGGAGGGTTGCGCCGCTCATGAGTTGGTCTCCTTTCTCACACTTCTAAAAGAAGCACAACAGGCAGTCCCCTGCTGACAAGTCCCTTTGCTGACTCATCGTGATGCAGAGATTAGTCAGAATTCCCTGCCTTAATGACAAGCTAATTGGAAGTCGGGCAGAGTACATCGTACAGAGAAACAACAGGCAGCCTCCTCCGTGACTGAGTGCTTTTTAAAAACACAAAACAAGAATAACATTTAAGTGACGCTGAGTTAAAGACACAGCAGGACCCCACAGAAACTGATGCTGGGGGCACCGCTGTCGGCATACGCAATATATTCTTATTTTTAAAATTAAAATATTCTCTCTGTGTGTGCACACACCTGCACTCTGGGAAGTCATGGTGACTTCTGGAGACCCCTAGTGGGGCTAGGAGAGGTTTCAGAGAGGTTGCTTGCTATTGCCTGCCTCTGCCTCCCAGTCCTGGTATTCCAAGGAGGTCTCCCAAGTACTTGCCACGGTCAGCTCTCTTAGCTTTTGAGATCTGATGAGATCAAGATTGCCTGGGATTTTTCAGAGAGATAGATTTGCAAAGAAGGAAACGAGGGGCTGAGCACGTGAAGAAAATAAATTTATACTAAAAAATCAAAAGTGTTGCTCCATTTTGTCCTATCCATTAAGCAGGGTTGCCATCCTCCGGGTGGCACCTGGAGCTCTCCCACCAGGGGTTTTTTTTAGTAGGAACACACAGGAACGCAGTTCCGGCTGGCTTGGCGTCAGGAAATGAGTTCCTGTTGAGCTTTTCCTGCAAAGAAAGCCCTGTGTGAAACAGTGGTGAGATCAGGGGTGTGGCCTAACATGCAAATGAGTTCCTGCTGTGCTTTTTCTGCCAAAAAAGCCCAGTCTCCCGCTATTATAGTTCTCCTAGAGAAAATGGCTGCTTCAGAAGGTGGACTCTATGGAACTGTACTCAGCTGAGGCCCCACCCCCAAAATCTCCAGGTATTTCCCAGACCCAAGCTGGCTACCCTATCCTTTATTTATTTATTAATTACTAAATAATTTATTTATTACTAAATAAATCCTTTAAGACTGTTGTACAAAGTCTTAGTTTACATTAGCCAAATGTCTTGATAAATGGTCCTTATGTGGTACTACACAATGTGCTCATAATTTTCTAGAGGTGAAATTTACTCATAGAGGATACTTAACCTTACAGTTTTATTTTAGCCATCTTGATACAAACAGATCAACTTAACTGTTTATACCTTTTTACAGCTTTGATGATGATATTGGATTTATATCCTGCCCTTAACTCCGAATCTCAGAGTCACAGAGCAGCTCATAATCTCCTTTATCTTCCTCCCCCACAACAGAGGTAGATGGGGCTGAGGTAGATGGGGCTGAGAGGTAGATGGGGCTGAGAGAGCACTCACAGCAGCTGCCCTTTCAAGGACAACTCCTGCAATAGCTATGGCTAACCCAAGGCCGTTCCAGCAGTTGCAAGTGGAGGAGTGGGGAATCAAACCTGGTTCTCCCAGATAAGAGTCCATGCATTTAATTTCTCGGCTTGGCTTCGCGAACGAAGATTTAAGAAGGGTGCAATAGTCCACGTTTGCTGCAGGCTCGCTGGTGGCTGACAAGACCAATGTGGGACAGGCAGGTCCGGCCACAGCGGCTGCAGGGAAAAGTCTGATTTAGGGTTGGCCCTGTAGCAGTGCGATTCTTCCTCAATCTCCTTTTGTCCTCAAGACCAGCTATGCGTGCGTTCTCAAAGGAAGAGACAGCCTGGTGGATGGTGTGCCTCCATGCTTTGCGATCTGAGGCTAGGTCAGACCACTGGTGATGGTTGATGTGACAGGTGCTAAGGGATTTCTTCAAGGAGTCCTTGTACCTCTTCTTTGGTGCCCCTCTATTTCGATGGCCGGTGGAGAGTTCGCCATACAGGGCAATCTTGGGAAGGCGGTGGTTTTCCATCCTAGAAATATGCCCTGCCCAGCGCAGCTGCGTCTTCAACAGCAGTGCCTCGATGCTGGTAACCTCTGCCCGCTTGAGGACTTCAGTGTTGGTCACAAAGTCACTCCAGTGGATGTTGAGGATGGTGCGAAGGCAGCGCTGATGAAAGCGCTCAAGGAGTCGCAGGTGATGACGGTATAAAACCCACGATTCGGAGCCATAGATGAGGGTTGTCATCACAACCGCTTTGTAAACATTGATCTTTGTGCCTTTTTTCAGATGCTTGTTGCTCCACACTCTTTTGTGCAGTCGGCCAAATGCACGGTTTGCCTTTGCCAGCCTGTTGTCAATCTCCTTGTCGATCTTGGCATCTGAGGAGATGATGCACCCCAGGTAGCTGAACTGCTGGACTGTCTTCAGAACTGATTCACCCACAGTGATGCAGGGAGGGTGATAATCTTCCTGGGGTGCAGGCTGGTGGAGAACTTCTGTCTTCTTCAGACTAACTTCTAGGCCGAATAGCTTGGCAGCCTCTGCAAAGCAGGACGTCATATGCTGCAGAGCTGATACCGAGTGGGAGACGAGTGCAGCATCATCAGCAAACAGTAGCTCTCGGATGAGTTTTTCCATTGTCTTGGAGTGTGCCTTTAGTCGCCTCAGGTTGAACAGGCTGCCATCGGTGCGATAGCGGATGTAGACACCATCGTCATCATCTAGATCTACTGCGGCTCTTTGAAGCATCATGCTAAAGAAGATCGTAAAGAGAGTTGGCGCGAGAACGCAGCCTTGCTTTACACCTGTGCCTATTGGGAAGGGCTCCGAGAGGTCGTTGCAGTGTCTGACTTGGCCTCGCTGGTCTTCGTGTAGCTGGATGATCATGCTGAGGAACCTTGGGGGACATCCTAAACGTTCCAAGATTTGCCAAAGGCCTTTCCTGCTAACGGTATCGAAAGCTTTGGTAAGGTCGACAAAAGTCACATACAGAGCCTTGTTCTGTTCCCTGCATTTCTCTTGGAGCTGCCTGAGAACAAATACCATGTCGGTGGTGCTCCTGTTAGCTCTGAAGCCACACTGGCTCTCTGGGAGGAGTTCTTCTGCAATGGTGGGCACCAGTCTGTTCAGGAGTATTCTGGCAAGGATTTTGCCTGCGATGGAGAGCAGGGTTATCCCCCGGTAGTTGGAGCAGTCTGACTTTTCCCCTTTGTTCTTGTATAGGGTGATGATGATTGCATCGCGAAAGTCCTGTGGTAATTTGCCTTGTTCCCAGCAGGTGACAAGTACTTTGTGAAGTGAGCTATGTAGTACTGTGCCCCCATGCTTCCAGATCTCTGGTGGAATTCCATCAACTCCTGCTGCCTTGCCACTTTTCAGTTGCTTGATGGCTTTAACAGTCTCTTCTAGGGTGGGGATCTCATCCAACTCTGTTTTCACCGGTTGAAGTGGGGTGAGGTGGATTGCTGAATCTTGAACTACGCGGTTGGCACTGAAGAGAACCTGAAAATACTCCGACCACCGGTTCAATATGGATGCCTTGTCTGTGAGGAGCACTTGGCCGTCTGCACTATGCAAGGGACTCTGAGCCTGATATGATGGACCATATACTGCCTTCAGGGCTTCGTAGAACCCTCTTAAATCACCAGTGTCTGCACACAGCTGGGTTCTCTCTGCAAGCTTGGTCCACCACTCGTTCTGAATGTCTCGAAGCTTGCGCTGGAGGTTGCTACATGCAGCGCGAAAGGTTGCTTTTTTCCCAGGACAGGAGGGCTGAGCAAGATGTGCTTGGTAGGCAGATCTCTTTTTTGCCAGTAATTCTTGGATCTCTTGATTGTTCTCATCAAACCAGTCCTTGTTCTTCCTTGTGGAGAACCCGAGGACTTCTTCAGAGATCTGCAGGACGGTAGTTTTTAGGTGTTCCCAGAGTGCTTCTGCAGAAGGGTCTGTGGGGCAACTGAGGTCCTCAATTCTTGACTGGAGTTTTGCCTGGAAGGCAGCTTTAACTTCGGCTGACTGGAGGCTGCCAACCTGAAACTTCCTCCGAGGGATACCTCCTCTCCTGGGTGTGGGTTTAAAGTGAAGACAGAGATTGCAGCGTACAAGACGATGATCCGTATGACATTCTGCGCTGGGCATTACTCGGGTGTGTAAGACATCTCGAAGGTCTCTCTGGCGCACCAGAATGTAGTCGATAAGGTGCCAGTGCTTGGACCGTGGGTGCATCCAGGTTGTCTTCAGACTGTTCTTCTGCTGGAAGATAGTGTTGGTGATGGTGAGCTGGTGCTCCATGCAGAATTCTAGCAGGAGGCGCCCGTTGTCATTGCAGTTGCCAATGCCGTGTTTGCCAAGTACTCCTTTCCAGGCTTCTGAGTCTTTACCTACTCTGGCATTGAAGTCGCCAAGGATGATCACCTTGTCCTCTGTAGGGGTCTTCCGTACAAGGTTGCGTAGATCAGCATAGAACTTGTTCTTTTCTGCAGGATCTGCTTGAAGGGTTGGGGCATACACACTGAAGAGTGTTGCATGCTGCTTGTTTTGAAGTGGGAGGCGCATGGACATGATGCGATCTGAGTGACCTGTTGGAAGGTTTTCGAGTTTGGAGGCAATGGAGTTCCTGACCATGAAGCCAACGCCAGAAAGGCGGCTCTCAGCCTTTGACTTACCCGACCAGTAGAGGGTATAGCCAGCACCGTGTTCTTGAAGACTACCTTCCTCAGGGAAACGGACCTCACTGAGAGCTGCTATGTCGATATTCAACCTGAGAAGTTCGTGGGCAACTAGAGCAGAGCGTCGTTCAGGGCGACCACTGCCTACTGTGTCAAGCATGGTTCTGATGTTCCAACATGCAAGCTTTAGTCTTTGCACACTTTGTGAGGCAGGTGCATGCCTTTTCTTTGTTGTTATTTTTCGACCGCAAGTAAGGATGCCCGTTGACCGCGGCTAGCCAACTGGGGTGGGGGAGACGAGCTTTGTTTAGGCCACCTTTTCTAGGCCCCTCTCCGTGTGGAGCAAGCAGTGCTGTCCCTAGATAAGGCTGCTTGGTCGTTCAGGGTGCTGCCGAAAGATGCTTTCGTCTCCGGGTTAGCATCAGGCGACCAATATCCTGAACCGCCTACATGCAGGATCCGGACTGCGGCTTCCAGTGGCACCTTCCACCTGCCGTTTCGCCCCTTGCCTATCGCTGCAGGACTTGATGCGTTGTGGGTTGTGTGTGTGGATATGCCCTTCAGGCCTGCGCAGAGGAATTTTTTAGGTGAAGCGCAGTGTGCGCGGTACTGGCTCCACCCTTTCACCTGGGGGTCATCTGCCATGGCCCAGTAAGCCGGGACGCCGGCAGTGAGTCCTCCAGGTGGTAGGTGTTACATTAACGAGCTCTATCTGCCCGGGTTTGATGTTAGAGTTTTCCTTCTCTTAGGCTGACGAGGTTGGTGGGCCCAGCCTGCCCATCCGGTTATACCGCCGGACACTTCGGTCGCACCATGACGTAGCAAACTCTGTGAAAACGGGGGGGACCATGCATTTAACCACTACACCAAACTGGCTCTATATTTAAAGGTAACGGTAGTCCCCTGTACAAGCAATAGTCATTTCCGACTCTGGGATGACGTTGCATCATAACATTTTCACGGGGTGGCTTGCCATTGCCTACCCCAGTCATCTACACTTTCCCCTTAGCAAGCTGGGTACTCATTTTACCAATCTTGGAAGGATGAGTTAACCTTGAGACGGCTACCTGAACCCAGATTCTGCCAGGATCGAACTCAGGTTGTGAGCAGAGAGTTTGGACTGCAGTACTGCAGCGTTACCACTCTGCACCACGGGACTCATAAAATGTAGCTCAAATGTACTATACGCATCCACAACTTTTTTTGATTCAGTTGCCAGAATTAAACTAACCCTGGTCAAAAGTTGTGCCCAGAAGCTGCTGATAGCTGAATTTGCTTCTAGCATAACTTGAGAAGACCCAGTAGGACTTGGACCTTGGCTTGCTCACCTCCATGTCAGGCCTAGAATTCTCCTGGAATTATAACTGACTGGGATTGCCAGGTCTGTGTTGGAAAATACCTGGAGACTTTGGGGGTGGATCTGGGAGAGGGCGTGGTTTGGGAAAGGGAAGGACCTCAGCATAGGGTTGCCAAGTCCAATTCAAGAAATATCTGGGGACTTTGGGGGTGGAGCCAGGAGACATTAGGGGTGGAGCCAAGATCAAGGCTGTGAGAAGCATAATTGAACTCCAAAAGAAGTTATGGCCATCACATTTAAAGGGACGGCACACCTTTTCAATTCTTTCCTTCCATAGGAAATAATGAAGGATAGGGGCACCTTCTTTTGGGGCTCATAGAATTGGACCCCCTGGTCCAATCTTTTTGAAACTTGGGGGGTATTTTGGGGAGAGGCACTAGATGCTATACTGAAAATTTGGTGCCTCAACGTCAAAAAACAGCCCCTCCCCCAGAGCCCCAGATATCCGCGGATCAATTCTCCATGACTTTCTATGGGAATAAATCTCCATAGGGAATAACAGAGTTCCCAGCAGACATTTCCCTCCCCTCCCCCCGCTTTCTGACGACCCTGAAGCGGGGGGGGAGGGCCTCCAAACCAGGGGATCCCCTGCCCCCACCTGGGGATTGGCAACCCTCCCTCAGCGTGGTCCAATGCCATAAAGCCCACCCTTCCAAGCAGCCATTTTCTCCAGGGGAGCTGGTCTCTGCCAGCTGGAAATCAGTTGTGAAAGTAGGAAATCTCCAGGCCCCACCTGGAGACTAGCAACCCTAAACATGGTGCAGTAGTTGAAGTGCTGGACCAGAGTCTGGGAAACCCAGACTGCTAGAGGCTACAATTTTTGCATGGATGTGGGAAGATAATTTGCCCCACAAGGGTCAGAAGCAATGTGGCTTCTAGGGGTTCCAGGTCTGTGTTGGAAAATACCTCGAGACTTTGGGGGTGGATCCGGGAGAGGGCGGGGTTTGGGGAGGGGAGGGGCCTCAGCTTGGTACAGTGCCCTAGAGTCCACCCTCCAAAGCAGCCATTTTCTCCAGGGGAGCTGATATCTGCCAGCTGGACATCGGTTGTAAAAGCAGGAGATCTCCAGGCTCCACCTGGAGGATGGCAACCCTAGCTCATGTTTCACCTGAATAATTTTTCATCTGTTGTCTGCCATTGCTGGGGGTATGAGACAACACAGGAAGGGGCGCTCTGGGGCTCACAGGTTTCTTTTCAGTTGTTAGTGATTTATTCTTTTGCATGCTCTTCTGGCAATTATCTCAGAGGGACAGACATGTTAGTTTGTCATGGCAAAAAAAACCTGGAGATGCTACAAGACTCCTGCTTATCTTCAGGAGACAGCCAGTGTGGTTAAGAGTTCTGGGCTAGTATTAAGGAGCAGTGTTCCCGCTAAGCTTGTTGGCCACTGTGTGAGACAGCAGTCTAGACTAGAAGGGCTATAGGTTTGACCCAGTAGGTGCTATGAGTAAGGGTGCCAATCCCCAGGTGGGGGCAGGGGATCCCCCATTTTGGAGGCCCTCCCCCCGCTTCAGGGTCATCAGAAAGCGGGGGGGTGGGGAGGGAAATATTTACTGGGCACTCCATTATTCCCTATAGATACTGATTCCCATAGGCCAGGGTATAATGGAGAACTGATCTGTGGGTATCTGCGGCTCTGGGGAGGCTGTTTTTGAGTTAGAGGCACCAAATTTGCAGCATAGCGTACAGTACCTCTCCTCAAAACCCTCCCCGAGTTTCGAAAAGATTGGACCAGAGAGTCTAATTCTATGAGCCCCCAAAGAAGGTGCCCCTATCCTTTATTATTTCCAATGGAGGGAAAGCATTTAAAAGGTGTGCGGTCCCTTTCGATGTGATGGCCAGGACTCCCCTTTGGAGTTCAATGATGCTTGTCACAACCTTGCTTCTGGCTCCACCCCCCAGTGTCTCCTGGCTCCACCCCCAAAGTCCCCAGATATTTCTTGGCTTGGAATTAGCAACCTCAGCTATGAGGCCCCACCCCTACCGAGTGGCTGTAGTTCACAAAAGTGTCTGCTGGAATAAAATCTTATTCTTCTGTTTACTCTGGCAGGGTGCTCAAGACACACAGAGCGCTCTCCAGCCAGCTTGTGTTTGGGATTGGCTGTCCTGCATGGCTGCTGAATCGATGTCAGCCATTGACGATAGCATGGGATGACTGAATGTCTGCTCAGGCTTTTTATTCTCCCAGATGGTTTAGTCAAAGAGGGCGTGGCAGTCCTTCGGCGTATTTGGGAAACGTCACTTGTCGGCAAATGTTGACGTTCGTGTGGAAAAAATCTTTCTCTCTCTCTCCTGCAACACGCAGATCTCATTTCAAGTTTCAAAGGGCTGGTGGAAGAAGCAATGTAAAATGCTAAGTTACCCATGAAGAATTGACTTATAAAAGCCATATCTGGAAAGACTGTGCCCCTGCAATTGCAACGAGGTTGAAACAACTCTCCACATTGTTCTGCAGTGCCCAAATTACAAGGACTTGAGGGCAAGACTAAACTCTACGATTCTCGGACCCTTGGCGGGCTGGCAGGAGGATGAGCAGATTGCCTTCCTCCTGTCTGACGCTCATTCTGATGTTTCTTCTAAGATTGCCCGTTTCTGTTACGCTGCTCAGTTGGAAAGGAGGGAAATTGAGAGTGTTAATCTTGGTTATGGGTTTTAACAACATGTGTAGAAGCAGGAGTCAGGAATTTTGTGTATGAGGTGATGGGTTTGTTTCTGTTTTTCTGTTTTGTTTTGTACTTTTAAGCTCGTTGGATGACCGTGAATAAAGAACTTGACTTGACTTATAAAAGGCCTTAGAGTAGGAACTCCCACGAGCCAATGCTGGTGAGTGGTGAACTAGGGTTGCCAATCCCCAGGTGGGGGCAGGGGATCCCCTGGTTTGGAGGCCCTCCCCTCATTTCAGGGTCATCAGAAAGCGGGGAGGAAGGGAAATTTCTGCTGGGCACTCCATGATTCCCTATAGACACCAATTCCCATAGAGTATAATGGAAAATTGATCCAGAGGTATTTGGGACTCTGGAGGGGCTGGGTTTTTTTAGTTAGAGTCACCAAATTTTCAGCATAGCAGCCAGTGCCTCTCCCCAAAATACCCTCCAAGTTTCAAAAGGATAGGACCAGAAGATGCCCCTATCCTTCGTTATTTACAATGGAGGGATTTAAAAGGTGTGTGGTTCCTTTAAATATGATGGCCAGAATTCCCGTTGGAGTTCAATTATACTTGTCACAACCTTGCTCCTGGCTCCACCCCCAAAGTCCCCTGGCTCCACCCCCAAAGTCCCCAGATATTTCTTTTTTGACAGTGTCCTTTAAAAAGTTTATATCTCTGTTAAAAAAGGTAAAGGTTGTCCCCTGTGCAAGCACCAGTCGTTTCCGACTCTGGGGTGACTTTGCTTTCACAACATTTTCACGGCAGACTTGTTACGGGGTGGTTTGCCATTGCTCACGCTAACTCAGCTTAGAGGGAACACTGCTCCCAATATTCCAATGAAGTATTTTTCAAAACTCATGCATGGATCCCGGTGAGCCTCTGACCGGAACGGCGGCCTTTGATCCCATGTCTTGTGGATCACTTTATCAAAGAGGCATACCACAGTCGCCTAGACCACACCATAAAAAGGTAAAGGTGCAAGCACCAGTCATTTCCAACTCTGGGGCGATGTCGCCTGCGACGTTTTCATGGCAGACTTTTTTAACAGGGTGGTTTGCCATTGCCTTCTCCAGTCATCTACAGTACTTTCCCCCCAGCAAGCTGGGGACTCATTTGACCAACCTCGGAAGGATGGAAGGCTGAGTCAACCTCAAGCTGGCTACCTGAACCCAGCTTCCGCCAGGATCGAACTCAGGTTGTGAGCAGAGCTTAGGACTGCAGTACCGCAGCTTTACCACTCTGCACCACGGGGCTCTTATCTCTGCTACCTAATCTTAAATAGGTACAGCCATGGCCCGGCCCAACACAGCCCAGCCCAACAAGGTCTCATTTATCTCAGATCTGGTCCTCATAACAAATGAGTTTGACACCCCTGGGCTAGACTATTATAGAAAACGACCTTGGTTAGCAGGCTGCAGGCCAACAGTTAGCATAGCAGCTATCTGCCAGGGCTGCTTGTCTTGCTCCATTGCTGAATTAGTTGATGGATCACCTTAGTCCAACCAAGACTTGAGAACATCGTGTGTCACATTAAAGAGATTGCTGCAATTCTGTCTGGAAAGATGTGGATGGGGAAAGAGGCATGACAAGTTTGGGAACCTATAAGGGACAGGCGAGTGGGTGGCAATTGCATGCCAGGTAGGTGGTGCGAGACCATATCTAGGCAACCCGGTCGCCACCCTGATCCAAATCTGTCTCTCCGGGGTGTCAAGAACCCCATATTCGCTTAAGCACCTGCAAATGCCATTCCATTTTTAAATCTTAACCGGGTGGAGAATTGATCTGCGGGTACCTGGGGCTCTGAGGGAAGCTGTTTTTGGGGGGCAGAGGCACCAAATTTTCAGTATAGCATCTAGTGCCTCTCCCCAAAATACCCTCCAAGTTTCAAAGAGATTGGACCAGGGGGTCCAATTCTATGAGCCCCAAAAGAAGGTGCCCCTATCCTTCATTATTTCCTATGGAAGGAAGGCATTGAAAAGGTGCGCCGTCCCTTTAAATGTGATGGCCGGAACTCCCTTTGGAGTTCAATGATGCTTGTCACAGCCTGGATCTTGGCTCCACCCCTAATGTCTCCTGGCTCCACCCCCAAAGTCCCCAGATATTTCTTGAATTGGACTTGGCAACCCTAGTAATTAAAGAGGCGACTTAATCATTAACACAATCTGAGTCCAGCGGAAACTTTCATGGATTAGAGCCCACATTCTCAGAGGCCCGGAGTCCAGCTGGGTGATTTTGCAAATCTGGTGGCCGTGGTTTGGGCAAAGAGATGAGGTAATAATACCCTGGCTTCTGCCAAAAAGCTAGGGGTTACCTCTCCTCTGTATTGCCCAACTCTCCCCCAGGCATGTGGGGAAGGCCACTGACATCCAGGCCATGCGTTTTGCAGGCGTCTTGTTTTGCAGGCGTGCACTTCCAGGACTTGCCCAAAATGTGAGCAACAGGGCGCAACTCCTTCAAGGCACCATCAGGCCACACGGATGGGATGCTGCTGCACAACTTTGCAATCCCAACGCCCTTCTTTGCTACACTCCCTCTCTCCAGGGCTCCTTGACTCCTACTTTCACGCCTTCTCCCTCTTTTGCAATCTCTCTCTCCCACTCGGTATTCCCAAATCCAGGTCTTAAGAACTGAGCTGTCCAGTGAGGATACAGATAATGGGTAAGGCTGACACAAAATGGGGAGCCATGCTTTTTGGTCACATATCTCTATCGATGCTCGCTCTAAGCTGTGGAGTCTTGCGAGCAAAAATTATTTGATGAAATTGCTGAGCAGCCAGGTTAAAACGGATAAAAGGAAGTACTTCTTCACCCAAAGGGTGATTAACATGTGGAATTAACATGTGGAATTCACTGCCACAGGAGGTGGTGGCGGCCACAAGCATAGCCACCTTCAAGAGGGGTTTAGATAAAAATATGGAGCAGAGGTCCATCAGTGGCTATTAGCCACAGTGTGTGTGTATGTATAAAATTTTTTGCCACTGTGTGACACAGAGTGTTGGACTGGATGGGCCATTGGCCTGATCCAACATGGCTTCTCTTATGTTCTTATTATTCTTTGTGAGCTAACTGGCATTAAAGCCAGGCCCTTAAAAAAAAAAAGCAGTAACGCACAGGAACGCAGTTCCGGCTGGCTCGGCATCAGAGGGAGTGGCTTAACATGCAAATGAGTTCATGCTGGGCCTTTTCTACACAGGTCTTTTTTTCTACCAAGAAAAAAGGCAAGACCTGTGAATTGAAACTTAATTGTGTACCAAAATTGTGGAATCTTGCCATGCTCTGATATCGTTGGGAAAGCTGGTTAAAGCTTCTATCGAAACGGGAGAAGATAAAAGTAATAGCTCAGCACGGTGTTTGCTGTGTTCCTACGATACAAGACTTCTGAACGCTGTGGAACTTTACCACCACATGGTCTCCTCAGGAACTGGACCGGGCATGCCTGTTCAAGTTGAAGGACTTTATTGTGTATTACAGAATTGGACTTCATATATGATTATTCATGTCCTTCTGTTGCACATATAACAGCGTTGTTGTCAGGATATGACTTGTGATAAATATTTTGTAGGAGAGTGATAAGAATATATTGACAATTTATATTATTTGTATCAGTTTTCTTTTTTCGTGCAGCTGCTTATCACTGAACCCTGCTGGGTTTTCTTTTACTCTGAGCTGTGATTCTCTGTTTGGGTTGGACAATCCCCAGGTCGGGGGGGGGGGGGGCAGCAGGGGATCCCCTGCTTCGGAGGGGGAAAGGTCTGCTGGGCACTCCATTATTCCCTATGGAGACCGATTCCCATAGGGAATAATGGAGAATTGATCCGCAGGTATCTGGGGCTCTGGGGGGGCTGTTTTTTGAGGTAGAGACACCAAAGTTTCAGTATAGCATCCAGTGCCTCTCCTCAAAACATAGGGTTGGCAAGTCCAATTCATGAAATATCTGGGGACTTTGGGGGTGGAGCCAGGAGAATTTGGGGGCGGAGCCAGGAGACATTGGGGTGGAGCCAGGAGCAAGGGTGTGGCAAGCATAATTGAACTCCAAGGGAGTTCTGGCCCTCACATTTAAAGGGACGGCACACCTTTTCAATGCCTTCCTTCCATAGGAAATAATGAAGGATAGGGGCACCTTCTTTGGGGGCTCATAGAATTGGACCCCCTGGTCCAATCTTTTTGAAACTTAGGGAGTGTATTGGGGAGAGCCACTGGATGCTATACTGAAAATCTGGTGCCTCTATTTCAAAAAACAGGGCCCCCCGGAGCTCCAGATACCCACAGATCAATTCATTATTTTCTATGGGAATAAATCTCCATAGGGAATAACAGAGTTCCCAGCAGACATTTCCCTCCCCTCCCCCCACTTTGTGACGACCCTGAAGAGGGGGGAGGGCCTCCAAACCGGGGGATCCCCTGCCCCCACCTGGGGATTGGCAACCCTATCAAAACACCTTCCTTGATTCAAAAGGATAGGACCAGGGGGTCCAATTCTTGATCTTGGCTCCACCCCCCAAAGTCTCCTGGCTCCACCCCCAAAGTCTCCTGCCTCCACCCTCGAAGTCCCCAGGGGAGGGACAGTGGCTCAGTGGTAGAGCATCTGCTTGGGAAGCAGGAGGTCCCAGGTTCAATCCCCGGCATCTCCAAAAAAGGGTCCAGGCAAGTAGGTGTGAAAAACCTCAGCTTGAGACCCTGGAGAGCCATGAATGGGGCTGTGGCTCAGTGGTAGAGCATCTGCTTGGGAAGCAGAAGGTCCCAGGTTCAATCCCTGGCATCTCCAAAGAAGGGTCCAGGCGTGAAAAAGCTCAGCTTGAGACCCTGGAGAGCCGCTGCCAGTCTGAGAAGACGATACTGACTTTGATGGACCAAAGGTCTGATTCAGTATAAGGCAGCTTCATATGTTCATCATGTGTTCATATGGTCATATGATATTTCTTGAATTGGACTCCGCAACCCTAACTGGTACATCTAGGGGAGGAGGAACTACAACGCCCAGAAGCCCTCGCGGCGCTCCCTCGCCCCGCCTTCCCAATCACGCCCTGCTCTACCCACGGGAGACGAGCCAATGGGCGAAGGCAGGCCGCGCTCAGGCAAGCGGCACGTGGGGGCCCGGCCGCCCAATGGCGGTGCGGGGAGCGCGTGTAGCCATATGAGATGAGGAGGAGGCAGCCGGGAAGGGAAGAGCCTGGGACAAAAGCGGCGCTGAGCTCCAGCAGCAGGAGGCAGAGGCGCTTTGCAGCAAGGTGAGTGGTGGAGGCTGGGCTCCCTCCATTGGCATCCCTCTCCCAGGGGACAGAGGAAAGAGCAGGGGGCTGTCAGGGCTCTTAGCACACCAGGAGCAGTGTTGCCGCAGATGTTGAGCCTCCAGGTCACACTTTTTTTGTCTTAGAGCACCCTGATTGATGCAACCTGAATGCCAGCAGCTCACAACTTGGATGCCAGCAGCTCACAAAATAAAATGTTTGCTCACAAGACTCTGCAGCTTAGAGGGACCATTGATCAGGAGTCCAGAAGAAAAAAAAAATGAAAAAGGGTTGTTTGCAGTGTTCCCTGTAAGATGCGGAGGCTTGTGAGCGAAAATTCGACTTTGTGGGCCACTGGCCTTAAAGCTGTGAGCTGCTGCGCCAATGAGTGTGCTCCGGGGTCATCCTTCCTGAGCTAAGACCAAAAAAAAAAAAAAAATGTGTGAACTGGAGGTTAAGAAATTGTGAGAACTTTGAGAGACTATGATTTGGAAGTGTTTAAAAAGGAGTGGAAGAAATTTAAAAATATATATAGAGTCAGAGTGGAATGTAAAAAGACATTGGACAATTTTTTAATATGAATGAGAAGAAAAAGACATTGTACTTTGACGGGTTTGGGATACCTTTATATTTGGATTTAAATATATAACTTTGGGGTAAGTCTAATAATGGAGGGAGGGGGGATGGAAAATATCATATGGGTTAGGGATAGAAAAGATATAACTAAACATTGAAACCGTATGGTATTAATAAATTGTTAAAACACAAAGAAATTGTGAGCTAGCTCACCCTAACTCAGCTTAGAGGGAACGCTGGTCCCCACCGATGTCTCCTCTAAGCTGCAAAGCCTTGGGAGCAAAACATTCCTACTTTGTGAGCTGCTGGCATTAATGTTGTGAGCTACTGCATGAGTTAGTGTGCTCTGGGGACAGCCTTCCTGAGCTAAGAGAAAAAAAATGTGTGAACTGGAGGTTAAGAAATTGTGAGCTAGCTCACCCTAACTCAGCTTAGAGGGAACGTTGGTCCCCACCGATGTCCCCTCTAAGCTGCAAAGCCTTGGGAGCAAAACATTCCTACTTTGTGAGCTGCTGGCATTAATGTTGTGAGCTACTGCATGAGTTAGTGTGCTCTGGGGACAGCCTTCCTGAGCTAAGACAAAAAAAAATGTGTGAACTGGAGGCTAAGAAATTGTGAGCTAGCTCGCCCTAACTCAGCTTAGAGGGAATGCTGGTCCCCACCGATGTCCCCTCTAAGCTGCAGAGTCTTATGAGCAAAAATTAGACTTTCCTGGCCTTAAAGTTGTGAGCTGCTGCGTCAATGAGTTTGCTAAGACAGAAATGTTGGAGGTTAAGAACTGTGAGCTAGCTCACGCTAACTCAGCTTCCAGCACACGAAAGCTGACGTTCTGAATAAAACTTGGTTGGTCTTAAAGATGGTCTTAACCTCCAGTTCACACATTTTTTTTTTGTCTTAGCTCAGGAAGGCTGTCCCCAGAGCACACTAACTCATGCAGTAGCTCAGCTTGTTTTGTTTTACTGCTTCAGACCAACACGGCTGCCCACTTGGACGTTTTCAGCTTAGAGGGAACGCTGTTTGGGTGTGTGTTGGGGCATGCGTTGTTGTTTAGTTTTGTGAATGGAAGCTGTTGGGAGATTGTAGGCTCCTCGGGGGGGGGGGGGCAGAGACCGCTCTGCTAGGGTTCACTCCGTTTTTAACCTGTATGGAACACTAAATGGGGCTTGTGTGAAAGCTCTTGGGTCCGTCGGGGCCACAGTGGGAAATAAATGAGTGGGGTGCTGAAGTTGTTGTGGGGGAGCGGGTTTTTCCTCACAGCCCTTTGTGGGCTCTTAAGATGAGAAAGTGGGCAAAGGGGCTTAGTGGGAGAGGAAGCTGAAGTGGAAAATAACCCGTAGGTCAGGGGTGGGGAACCTTTTTTCTGCCAAGGGCCGTATGGATATTTATAACATCATCAACTTAAAAAACAGTGCTCTGCTGAGGGAGAATGATTCAGACCAGCAAAATTAATGCAAATAATTGTTTTTCTTTTTGAAGCCTAATCTGGCACACGCGCGCGCACACACACACACACGGCCCGCCGCCCTAGGCAAATGAATAGGTCCAGGGCTTTTTTGTAGAAAACGCCCAACAGTACTCAGTAGCATCTTAGACCGCATCCCCTAATATTAGCATATTAGGCCACACCCTCATCAGCATATTAGGCCACACCCTCTGGGATAATCAAGTGCAAACTGAACTGTGACAGTAACTTTTCCAGGCTCTGCAGCAATTCTGGCTGGCCAGCCAGGCCCCAGGGAGGCTGCCGTACAGTACATCTGGGCCCTGTGATCCCTGCCTGGCCCTGAGGAGGCTGCTGCACAGAGCGGCTGGACCCCATGATCCTTGCTGTCCAGCCAGGCCCCAGGGAGCCTGCCACGTGGCTTGGTTCGGCCCAGCAATCCCCGAGGGCCACACCAAGTGACCTCGAGGGCCGCATATGGCCCTCAGGACGGAGGTTCCCCACCCCTGCCGTAGGTTGTGCATATGAGGGGGGTGAGGGATGCATTTGGTAAAAGTTCTTTGGGGTAGAGAGAGAATTTGTTTCCCTTGTTCCTAAATGCTGGAAATAAAGATCATCCAGTTCTTTCGGTTAGAGACCATATTTGGTTCCTTCGTTCCTGGAAATAAGGATCACCCAGTTCTTTTGGAGAAAGACAATATTTGTCTTCCTCATTCATTAGTGCTGGAAATAAAGTCCAGGTCTTTTGGGTAGAGAGAATATTTTTTCTGCCTCGTTCCTGAATGCTGGGAATAAAGATTATCCAGTTCTTTTGGGTAGAGAGAATATTTGGCTGCCTCGTTCATCAGTGCTGGAAATAAGGATCATCCAGTTCTTTGGGGCAGACTCTAGAGATTATATTTGTCTCCCTTTTTCCTAAATGCTGGAAACTGTCTTGTGAAGGCTGGTCGGTGGTCGGTTCAGAATAAAGGAAAAGTAATCCCTGAGTTCCTAATGTGCTTGTTGAATTCTTGGACTCAGGAGGCTGACTAAAGCTTTAGCGTGCTTTTTACAGTCAAGGAGGATGAATTGCTTAATGATGATTAAACAATGACATCCAAGCGATAACCTCCCTGTTTGGAAACAGCCTCCCTCAGAGTGTCTTATGCTGGCTTAGAGGCGAGACTCTTGCCTTCGTGACCTGATTGTGGTGGAGTCTGGTGGACCACTGTTGGGGACAGCATGCCGGGGCTGGGTCTTTTGGCTTGGGGAAGGCAGGTCTTACTGGAGCAGCGCGGGTTGGTTCTGTCCTGTTGCAGCTTGCCACCGGAAAAAGAGGATTTGTGGCGTGATGCAATGGAACGGATCCTTTTCTGGTTTCCCCCCTGTCGTGGCTGCTAATTTTCTCCTGGCTCTTGGTGGGGCGTGCCTCCAGAGCTGTTGACATTAGCGTGATGATGAAAGTGTGTCCCGGGAAAGGAACTGCTTAGGCTTGACGAGCCCTTACAGTCAGAATGTAATTTTCCTCCTTCAGTATTTTGCCAACAACATTTTGCCAATGTACTGGCAGTGGCGTCCAAAGGCATCCTTAAGCCCTGAGCTGATTTTGAAATGGAGGATGCTGGGTACTGATGGGTCTTACACGTGCAAAGGGGGTGCTTTTCAGCGGAGTTGTAGATGCCACAAAAATCTGTAGATTTGTCTTTCGTCCAGATGCTAACCTTGCCCTGAATTTCTCTGCTTTGAGCTGTACTGGACAACTCGGTTAAATCTCGTAAGGAGGCAAAAAGGCCTCGTTATAGTGACTGTGAGTCAGGAAGTTGGAAGGCCTAACTGCGTGCACCGCTGGCTGGAAGATGCAAGCAGCCCATGTGCCAAAGATTAAGTTCTTGAGAAAGAGGCTCCGGGGACCACTGCTGCGAAATGCCTGTGCTGTAGAACCTGGAATTATACCACCATGTGCCTAGGGAATTTGTGTGCCGGATATATTCAGTGAAGTTAGCTTGGATGTAAGGCAAGGAAGAAAACAGCACTGGGATTTTCCTTTGATCCGTGCTGGTCGTGGATTTCTCACCGTTCCGTGTTGATATACAAATCTACAAAGTGAATTAGAAAGCTGAACAGAAAAGAGAAGTGCTACCCTATCAAACAAAAATGCAGCTGCATTTAAAAAAAGAAAATAAGTCCTAAGCCAGATGTCAAATGCACATAGAAAAGTGAATGGCATAGAGAAGGGAAGTTGAAATTCTGGTGCTGAGGAATATTGCAGAGTATACAGGCAAGGTCTTTGGGTGGGGGGTGGGGAAACTGGCTTTCTCATCTCTTATCTGCCCAAGCAGTCATTTCCTGGGGCTGGAAGACACCAGAAGGCCATCAAGAAGATGATATTGATATTAGATTTATATCCCGCCCTCCACTCCGAATTTTGGAGTCTCAGAGCGGCTCACAATCTCCTTTATCTCCCTCCCCTACAACAGACACCCTGTGAGGTGGGTGGGGCTGAGAGAGCTCTCACAGAAGTGGCCCTTTCAGGGGATAACCTCTGCCAGAGCTATGGCTGATCTGAGGCCATTCCAGCAGGTGCAAGTGAAGGAGTGGGGAATCAAACCCGGTTCTCCCAGGTAAGAGTCCACACACTTAACCACTACACCAAACTGGCTCTCCAAGATGTACATGGCATTAACCCCCCCCCCCAAAGAAACCCACAGATCAACTCTCAGACGTCATTCTCAGTATGTAGTTTTGGCATTGCCTTGGCAGCATCTTGTGGTGTAATCCTGTAATCAGCCAAAGACCAATGAAATCAATGCACTCAAAGCAGAGTCGCTTCCCCCAAGATTGTGTTAAACACGCCTTGGACCAAAGTCATGGCTGGGATTATACCGAATACTTCAAAAGCATAAGAACATAAGAGAAGCCATGTTGGATCAGGCCAATGGCCCATCCAGTCCAACACTCTGTGTCACAGAAGAACATAAGAGAAGCCATGTTGGATCAGGCCAGTGGCCCATCCAGTCCAACACTCTGTGTCACATAAGAACATAAGAGAAGCCATGTTGGATCAGGCCAATGGCCCATCCAGTCCAACACTCTGTGTCACAGAAGAACATAAGAGAAGCCCTGTTGGATCAGGCCAGTGGCCCATCCAGTCCAACACTCTGTGTCACAGAAGAACATAAGAGAAGCCATGTTGGATCAGGCCAGTGGCCCATCCAGTCCAACACTCTGTGTCACATAAGAACATAAGAGAAGCCATGTTGGATCAGGCCAATGGCCCATCCAGTCCAACACTCTGTGTCACAGAAGAACATAAGAGAAGCCATGTTGGATCAGGCCAGTGGCCCATCCAGTCCAACACTCTGTGTCACAGAAGAACATAAGAGAAGCCATGTTGGATCAGGCCAATGGCCCATCCGGTCCAACACTCTGTGTCACAGAAGAACGGAAGAGAAGCCATGTTGGATCAGGCCAATGGCCCCTCCAGTCCAACACTCGGTGTCACATAAGAACATAAGAGAAGCCATGTTGGATCAGGCCAATGGCCCCTCCAGTCCAACACTCGGTGTCACATAAGAACATAAGAGAAGCCATGTTGGATCAGGCCAATGGCCCCTCCAGTCCAACACTCTGTGTCACAGAAGAACATAAGAGAAGCCATGTTGGATCAGGCCAATGGCCTCTCCAGTCCAACACTCTGTGCCATAGAAGAACATAAGAGAAGCCCTGTTGGATCAGGCCAATGGCCCATTAAGTCCAACACTCTGTGTCACATAAGAACATAAGAGAAGCCATGTTGGATCAGGCCAATGGCCCATCCAGTCCAACACTCTGTGTCACAGAAGAACATAAGAGAAGCCATGTTGGATCAGGCCAGTGGCCCATCCAGTCCAACACTCTGTGTCACATAAGAACATAAGAGAAGCCATGTTGGATCAGGCCAATGGCCCATCCAGTCCAACACTCTGTATCACACAGTGGCCAATATATATTTATACACACACACAAACGATGTTCCTACAATGATGCTGAAGGCTTATTTTCTTTTTTTTCTCCCACACCTTTGATTTTAAAAAAAATGCAGTGTGATCAAAAGCCTTGCAGCTGACATCAGATAAACAAAAGGAAAAGCATAGCATAAAAATCCAAAGGATTCTTGCTCCTCTTACTGAAATTCTGGTCTTGTTCTCTCTCTCTTAAATGCAAATATAACAATTTAACTTCAAATGCCTTTCTGCAGTTAAGTAGTTTGATATCATCCAGGGCTTCTTTTGAAGAGGAACACACAGGATCGCAGTCCCGGCTGACTTGGTGTTCAAGGGGGTGTGGCCTAATACGCAAATGAGTTCCTGCTGGGCTTTTACTACCAAAAAAGCCCTGATTTCATCTCTTTCGTTCAAATAAACATTTAGGGCACTGTCCAGTTCTGTTCAGAGAACGGATCCTTCCCTCCCTCTTCCCAGCTGTCTTCAGTGGAAGGCGGTTTGCACCCCTAGACAATCATAGTTTTGCATTCTGAAAATACAGGAGTTATAGACTCAGCCTAGCTCATTTTAAGTGTAGTCCTTCTACTAAATCAAAATGAACCGATCCGGCCGGTGGCCTCTTCCCGTCTGCTACGCCTCCAGTAGTCTGAATGAGTTCTGGCTGAAAGTATCCATCAGACCTATTTTACAAAGCAACGGTTCAGTTTATCCACGGGTACAGCGGTGCAAAGCAACATCTACAATTTGTCTTCCTTTAAGGATTTAAGAGTCTGGGTGATGAGATCGTGTTTGATATATTTTTTCGACACGCTTTAGCAATCCAGTTCTTGTAGCCAGTTTATGCAATATCTGTGCAGTGCCTTTTCTAGCCTTCCAGTCACAGTGCCTTTTAATGCATTCTGTTCATTGTTCGAGTAGCAGAAGAGAGACACTTTCTTTGGCTTTTAGGGGAACTTGTGACGTAGATGCGTTCTTGAAGCTACGGCCCTGAGTGGCTGCGCACCTCTAAGCCCATAGCTGGGATGTATACTATAGGTAGTAAAGCCTTCCTAAATTCTACATTTTGCTTTGACCTTCAGCCGCTTTTGCCCTCTGCCTTTCCTTACTTCAGAAAAAAAGGAGAGAGCCAGACAGATACAGAAACTGCTTTATTATCTGTAGAGTCTGAGGTTGCAGGAATGTATCTCTTGTCGGCGAGTTTCATTTGTCAGAGACGATCTAGGCATTTTTCAAAGTTATTTGTTTGTTGCCAGGGGTGGCCAGACTGTGGCTCGGAAGCAAAATGTGGCTCTTTCACACAATTGTGTGGCTCTTGAAGCTCCCACCACCTTGTCGGCTGACTTAGATAAAGCATTTCTCTCTTTCAATAACTTCTCCACTGAAGTTTCAATAACTCACTGAAAATGTCAAGACAGTGTGCGTTTGCAATAAAAAAGGCCAACGCCATGCTGGGAATTATTAGGAAGGGAACTGAAAACAAATCAGCCAGTATCATAATGCCCCTGTATAAATCGATGGTGCGGTCTAATTTGGAGCACTGTGTGCAGTTCTGGTCGCCGCACCTCAAAAAGGATATTATAGCATTGGAGAAAGTCCAGAAAAGGGCAACTAGAATGATTAAAGGGCTGGAACACTTTCCCTATGAAGAAAGGTTGAAACGCTTGGGACTCTTTAGCTTGGAGAAACGTCGACTGTGGGGTGACACGATAGAGGTTTACAAGATAATGCATGGGATGGAGAAAGTAGAGAAAGAAGTACTTTTCTCCCTTTCTCACAATACAAGAACTTGTGGGCATTCAATGAAATTGCTGAGCAGCCAGGTTAAAACGGATAAAAGGAAGTACTTCTTCACCCAAAGGGTGATTAACATGTGGAATTCACTGTCACAGGAGGTGGTGGCGGCCACAAGTATAGCCACCTTCAAGAGGGGTTTAGATAAAAATATGGAGCAGAGGTCCATCAGTGGCTATTAGCCACAGTGCGTGTGTATGTATAAAAATTTTTGCCACTGTGTGACACAGAGTGTTGGACTGGATGGGCCATTGGCCTGATCCAACATGGCTTCTCTTATGTTCTCCAGGCCAAGCCAGCCAGCAGCTTGGAGAATGTATTTGAAATTAAAGTTGTTTCCTTTCCACCTCTTCCTCCTCTATCTCCCTCCCTTGCCTTGTTTGCGGCTCTCAAACATCTGACGTTTATTCTGTGTGGCTCTTACCTTAAGCAGATTTGGCCACCCCTGGTTTCTCCCATGCTCCTTTTCCCTATGAAGGCCCCGGGTGGCTTACAACATTCTTCCCCCTCCCCCTCCATTTAATCCTTACAATAGTTCTTTGTGGAAGGCTTGATTAAGAGTAAAGAGTAAGAATTAAAACAAAGAGCGGTCCAAGGTTACTTGGTTTGACACTCTATACCGCTCTTCTTGAGGGACGGCATTGAATTCATAGTTTGAACCGCAGGATCAAGCGGTCCTGAATACCGTAATTATAGGAGTCTTAATTTAAATATAACCTCAGTTTTTAAGATCTATGTTGCATTAAAACTTAACCATTTGCTCCAAAGGAAAGAAGGAAGGAAGGCCAAACTTACTTAACATCAGAGCCACATAGAATAAACATCAGATGTTTGAGAGCCACGAGACATGAACGTCGGATGTTTGAGGGAGAGAGGAATGAGGGAAGGAAGGGAAGAGAAATAGATGGGAGACGGAGCTGGAGCTGGAAAGGAAGCAACTTTAAATTTAAATGCATTCTCCAAATGGCCAACTGGCTTGGTTAGAGAACTGATTTGAAGAGATAAATGCCTTTTCTAGGCTGGCCAAGGGGGGAGGGGCTATGAGAGCCACACGTGGCTCCCAAGCCAAAGTTTGGCCACCCCTGCATTATGCTCAGCATTGCATCGCTGATTCTGTGAACTGAGGCAGATCATGAGAAGGAGGGCAGGGGAGGTACTTGTGAGTTTCCTACATTGTGCAGGGAGTTGGACTGGATGACCTTGGAGGTGCCCCTTCTAGCTGTATGACGAGCTCAAGATACGGCAGTTGTTCTGAAGACACAGGATGGACCAGCTGATCTTTTAAAGCCATTGCCGATTCTGCGGGTTGTAGACTTCTTCATAGGGCCAAACAGACATTGATCTAGAGGCTGTGTTCTTGGACTTTCTCAGAAGCCTGTCAGGAATTCTGCAATGTTTGGCTACAGGCTGTCCGTGAGCATTATTTATACAGTGACGTCTGTTCTTGAGCAGGTCGCTTGAGGGACTGGCGTCAGATTTTAAATCAGCAGTATTTTTAAACGTTGTGCAAATGCTTGGCCCTCTCCGTGTGTTGTGATTGAGTCTCTGGTTCCTTCTGCTGTTTGCTGTAAACTTTTAATAAGCTCTGTTACGGCCTCTCTGGATCCAGTTTTTATGTTCCCGTTTTGCATGTCCAAGGATGGTAGCAAAGTGCCAAACAAAATCTAACTTGTGCTGGAAAGTGGTAGGACTGTAACTAGGGTTAAGAACGTAAGAAAAGCCACGTTGGATCAGGCCAAAGGCCCATTCAGTCCAACACTCTGTCACACAATGGCCAAAACCCAGGTGCCATCAGGAGGTCCCCCAGCAAGGCCAGAACTCCAGAAGTCCCACACCGCTGCCCCCCAAGCACCAAGAATACACAGCATCGCTGCCCCAGATATAAGAATATAAGAGAAGCCCAGTTGTATCGGGTCAGTGCCCCATTCAGTCTATTACTCTGTGTCATACAGTGGCCAAAACCCGGGCGCCATCAGGAGATCCACCAGCAGGGCCAGAACTCCAGAAGGCCTCCCACTGTGACCCCCCTGAACACCAAGAATTCAAAGCATCATTTCTCTAGACAGTGTTCCATCTATACCTTCTGGCTAATAGCCCCTGATGAGCCTCTGCCCCATATGTTGATCCAATCCCTCTTGAAACTGTATATGCTTGTAGCCACCATCACTTCCTGTGGCAGTGAATTCCACAAAGAAGTACTTTTTTTATAAGAAGAGGAAGAAGAAGATACTGGATTTATATCCCGCCCTCCACTCCGAAGAGTCTCAGAGCGGCTCACAATCTCCTTTACCTTCCTCTCCCACAACAGTCACCCTGTGAGGTAGATGAAGATATTGGATTTATATCCTGCCCTCCACTCCAAAGAGTCTCAGAGCGGCTCACAATCTCCTTTCCCTTCCTCCCCCACAACAGACACCCTGTGAGGTAGATGAAGATATTGGATTTATATCCCGCCCTCCACTCCGAAGAGTCTCAGAGTGGCTCACAATCTCCTTTCCCTTCCTCCCCCACAACAGACACCCTGTGAGGTGGGTGGGGCTGGAGAGGGCTCTCACAGCAGCTGCCCTTTCAGGGACAACTACCAGAGCTCTGGCTGACCCAAGGCCATGCTAGCAGGTGCAAGTGGAGGAGTGGGGAATCAAACCCGGCTCTCCCAGATAAGAGTCCGCACACTTAACCACTACACCAAACTGGCTCTCCAGTTATCTGTTTTATCCTTTTATCTGGCAATTGGTGCATAAGGAGGGGGGTAAAGGTTGCCAGATCCAGGTTGGGAAACACCAGGAGATTTGGGGGTGGAGCCTGGGAAGAACAGGGGCCTCAGTGGGATACAATGCCTCTAAAGCATCCGTTTCCTCCAAGGGAACTGACCTCTGTGGTCTGGAGATGATCTGGAGGCTGGCATCCCTCGCTGTAACTGCTGGAGTGGTTCAACCTGGGATTTCTTTACCTGGATTCTTTACCTGGTGGTAGCCCTTTTCTGAAATCTATGCCTTTCCCCATCATAAATGATTGTGACAGATACCCCAGTGCATCTTCTTGTTACGTATTCTTCACGTCATTGCTGTATATCCTGTGAACACATTAGGAGGAACTTCCTGACAGCTAGAGCGATTCCTCAGTGGAACAGGCTTCCTCGGGAGGTGGTGGGCTCTCCTTCCTTGGAGGTTTTTCAGCAGAGGCTAGAGGGCCATCTGACAGCAATGAAGATCCTGTGAATTTAGGGGGAGGCGTTTGTGAGTTTCCTGCATTGTGCAGGAGGTTGGACTAGATGACCCTGGAGGTCCCTTCCAACTCTAGGATTCTAGGATTCTTCAGGAGGTGGTGGGCTCTCCTTCCTTGGAGGTTTTTCAGCAGAGGCTAGATGGCCATCTGACAGCAATGCCGATCCTGTGAATTCGGGGGGAGGTATCTGTGAGTTTAGAGCAGTTCCTTAGTGGAACAGGCTTCCTCCTTGGGAGGTGGTGGGCTCTCCTTCCTTGGAGGTTTTTCAACAGAGGCTAGATGGCCATCTGACAGCAATGAAGATCCTGTGAATTTAGGGGGAGGTATCTGTGAGTTTAGAGCAGTTCCTTAGTGGAACAGGCTTCCTCCTTGGGAGGTGGTGGGCTCTCCTTCCTTGGAGGTTTTTCAACAGAGGCTAGATGGCCATCTGACAGCAATGCAGATCCTGTGACTTTGGGGGGAGGTATCTGTGAGTTTAGAGCAGTTCCTCAGTGGAAGAGGCTTCCTCCTCGGGAGGTGGTGGGCTCTCCTTCCTTGCAGGTTTTTCAACAGAGGCTAGATGGCCATCTGACAGCAATGAAGATCCTGTCAATTTAGGGGGAGGTATCTGTGAGTTTAGAGCAGTTCCTTAGTGGAACAGGCTTCCTCCTTGGGAGGTGGTGGGCTCTCCTTCCTTGGAGGTTTTTCAACAGAG
Organism: Heteronotia binoei; assembly: GCF_032191835.1. Taxonomy (NCBI): domain Eukaryota; kingdom Metazoa; phylum Chordata; class Lepidosauria; order Squamata; family Gekkonidae; genus Heteronotia; species Heteronotia binoei. The sequence continues at coordinate 61,840,231 of NC_083237.1, read as the reverse complement.
GCTAGATGGCCATCTGACAGCAATGTGGATCCTGTGAATTTAGGGGGAGGTGTTTGTGAGTTTAGAGCGCTTCCTCAGTGGAACAGGCTTCCTCGGGAGGTGGTGGGCTCTCCTTCCTTGGAGGTTTTTCAGCAGAGGCTAGATGGCCATCTGACAGCAATGCCGATCCTGTGAATTTGGGGGGAGGTATCTGTGAGTTTAGAGCAGTTCCTTAGTGGAACAGGCTTCCTCCTTGGGAGGTGGTGGGCTCTCCTTCCTTGGAGGTTTTTCAACAGAGGCTAGATGGCCATCTGACAGGAATGCAGATCCTGTGAATTTGGGGGGAGGTATTTGTGAGTTTAGAGCAGTTCCTTACTGGAACAGGCTTCCTCCTTGGGAGGTGGTGGGCTCTCCTTCCTTGGAGGTTTTTCAGCAGAGGCTAGATGGCCATCTGACAGCAATGCAGATCCTGTGAATTTGGGGGGAGGCGTTTGTGAGTTTCCTGCATTGTGCAGGGGGTTGGACTATTTGACCCTGAAGGTCCCTTCCAACTCTATGATTCTAAGGCCTGTTGGAGGCTGAGGTACAGACTGCTTGCCATGTATTTAAACTATCTCTACTTTTCTGTGTTACTGGATTTCTTTCTGGCTGGCTTGGTTCGGAGATGCTTTTGTGACTGAAATCAGGTCTGATGGCTCTGAATCCAGTTTTTCCACTCGGTGATCTCGGCTTGCTTCTTCCCCAAAGCCAATGACCCATCTGCCTCCTTGGAGCAAGACGTGATTCAGAAGAGCCCAGGAGGTTTCACCTTTGTGTCTATAAGGAGGACTTGCCCAGAAACAGCTGTCTCCATTGTAGGAGGATGCTTTTCCTTAGAACAGGTTCCTTCTGCCGTTTGCTGTAAACTTTGAATCGTCTCTGTCACAGTCTCTCAATCCAGTTTTAATGTTCCAGTTTTGCATTTCCTGCTTAGACCAAGCCTGTGGGTGCTTTTGGAATTCTGACACGGCATGAGGGGTGCAGCCACAAAATGGCTGTTTGAGGAGGCGGAGCCAGCTACAAAATGACTGTTGCAGGAGGCGGAGCCGGCTACAAAATGGTTGTCAGAGGCTTACCTTCAGTCACACAGTGAGGATTCTTGTATTGTGGTGGCAGCTCCTGCCAGTGACATTTTTGAAAAAAAAAAAAATCTGTGCAGCCAATAGCCATTTAGAAGATTCTGCTGGGCGAAAGCTCTATCTGGCCCCACCCGCTTCTTAAAACCCGTGCAGGTTTCAGGAAGGGTGTTGGGTGCCTACAGGTGCCATGGTGTTCAAGTTGGGGACCCCTAGCGTAGAGCCGCCCAATATTTTGTGATTAGGCTTGCCCTGTGGCAGCCATTTTGTCATGGTGTGCACTACGTTTCCCTCAGAATTTCAGAAATGTCCGCAGCCTCCACAAAGTGGGAGACTCCAGTTTAGCAGAAAGCTTGAGGGAAAGCTTGTAGCTCATCGATGAAGGAGCAAGGTGTTGAGAAGAAACCATCTGCTTGAGACCATGGAAAGCCAATGACCATTGCGGAAAGCGGTACTGAGTTTAGGTGCATTGGTCTTATTCCAAAATATGTGCTTCACTGTGAGATTAGAAGGAGGGATTAAACTGAACTGGCAGTGTGCGTGGTACAGATGAGAAGTACTTCACTGTTGAAGTAAAATGACGTGGTTTGACAGAATAGGTGCAAAGGTAGCCACTCAGATGATTTTCAGCTGTTGCCACTAAGTAAACAAATGAAGTTAATAGCTCATGCCTGGGGCGGATGGAGTTCCAGGATGAAGTGATGGCACTTCCGGGTGATGCTCTAGGACAGGGGTATCAAACATGTGGCCCGGGGGCCGAATTAGGCCCCTGGAGGGCTCCTATTAGGCCCCTGAGCAACTGGTTGTCATCTGCTTCCTTCTCCCTCTCTCTTGCTTCCATCTGTGTCTCAGCTTGCCTTGCCAGGCTTGCTCAATCGCACAGGAGCTACAGTGAAAAGCCTCTATTTTCTCCATTGGCTGAGGCTTCTCTCTTGGGAAGGAAGGGGGTGAGTGATAGCTTGCTTTGCCAGGCTCTCTCAATCGCACAGCAGAGCTTACTGAGCCAAGCCTCTCTTCCTTCTATTGGCTGAGGCTTCTCCCCCTCAGAGCTTGCTTTGCTCAGTTCCCTGGACTCCGTGGGAGAGAGACAAAGAAAGTACTTTTAAGACCAATGAGTTCTAATGTTTCAAGCATGTTTTATTTTAAGTTTTTAAAAATCTTTAATTGTGTTTGTGTGCTTATATCTCTGCTTCCTAGCATTACGTTTCATGACTCACATGGCCCTGCCCAGCAAGGCCTCATTTATGTCAAATCTGGCCCTCATAACAAATGAGTTCAGCACTCTTGCTTTAGGAATCCTACCCCATCTCTGTGGTAAGGACCATAGAAACTGGAAAAAAGTCCTAGAGTGGCAAGCTTAGTAATAGGCAGTGTGCCACTGATCTGTCTTGCTTTGCAAGGATGTACATTAACTACAAATTAATGCAGCTCATGGCACCTGCCTCCTTTGCAGTGTCAGAACCCACCTGTTTGAACAGAAGTGCCACCCATGGACAGGTTTGTTGCACAAACATCACTCCCCCTCCAACACACACACACACAAAGGCACCTCTTGCACCAGTGGTAAGAACATCAGAGAAGCCATGTTGGATCAGGCCAGTGGCCCATCCAGTCCAACACTCTGTGTCACAGAAGAACATAAGAGAAGCCCTGTTGGATCAGGCCAGTGGCCCATCCAGTCCAACACTCTGTGTCACATAAGAACATAAGAGAAGCCATGTTGGATCAGGCCAATGGCCCCTCCAGTCCAACACTCTGTGTCACAGAAGAACATAAGAGACGCCCTGTTGGATCAGGCCAATGGCCCATCCAGTCCAACACTTTGTGTCACAGAAGAACATAAGAGAAGCCTTGTTGGATCAGGCCAATGGCCCATCCAGTACAACACTCTGTGTCACATAAGAACATAAGAGAAGCCTTGTTGGATCAGGCCAATGGCCCATCCAGTCCAACACTCTGTGTCACATAAGAACATAAGAGACGCCCTGTTGGATCAGGCCAATGGCCCATTCAGTCCAACACTCTGTGTCACACAGTGGCCAATGTTATATATATATATATCTATATATGTGTGTATATATATATATATATATACACACACACCAGGTTACCAGGAGGCAGTTTTCACTTTCCACAGATTTTCCGCCTTAGCCTTCCTTATACTTGGTTATTGTTTTTCTGTGTTGTACCTAAATAGTAGAGCGCAGGGGTGTCAAACTCATTTGTTATGAGGGCCAGCTCTGACATAAATGAGAGCTTGTCGGGCTGGCCATGTCAGACCGGCCCATGTGTGTACCTATTTCAGATTAGATAGTAGCAATATAAACTTTACAAAGGACATGGACAAACACAGTTAAAGATCTTTTTAAAAAAACTTAGAACATGCTTAAAACATTAGCACTCATTGGTATTTCTCCCATGGGATCCAGGGAACTAGGCAAAGAAAGCTCTGGCTCTTTCCTTCCTTCCCCAGAGGACCAGGAGGGGGAGGACCTCAGCCAATAGAAGGAAGAGAGACTTGGCTCGGTAGCTCTGCTGTGCGATTGAGAGAGAGGAACCTCGCCAATGGAGAAAAAAGAGGCTTTGGCGCTGTAGCTCCCGTGCAATTGAACAGGCCTGGCAAAGCAAGCTGTTACGTAGAAGGAAGCAAGAGAGAAGGAAGCAGATGACAGCCAGTTGCTCAGGGGCCTGATAGGAGCCCTCCAGGGGCCTGATTCAGCCCCTACGCCGCATGTTTGATACCCCTGGTATAGTGTGTGGCTCTTCAAGCTTACATTGTTCCTTAGGAAGAAATGATGTTAGTCTGATTTATTTGGGGTTGAGTCAGTTACCGGTGTTAGGCAACGTTTTAATGTAGCAGTTTTTTCCCTCCAAACTAGAATTTTGCTCCTGGAATTTGCAGAGAGCCAGTGTGGTGTAGTGGTTAGAGTGCTACGCTAGGATCTGCGAGACCCGGGTTCGAGTCCCCACTCCTGCCATGGAAGCTTGCTGAGTGATCTTGAGCCATCTTGGCTCTAACCTGCCTCACAGGATAACATGGAGGAGAGAATGCTGTAAACCTTCTTGGGTCCCGGTTGGGGGATGAAATTCAGAATATATATAAAATAAATAGTGAAGCGGAGGAAGGTGGGGGGGGCTGTCTCACTGTGGCTTCCCCTTGGCTGGTCTGGCTGTGGTTTGTTTGTCCAAGGCCGCTTGCCGGATGCTGCAGCTTTTCTAGGCAAACAGCTGTGCTTGGGAGCGACAGCTGTTCTGCACTGCTTGAGGTGAGGCATCTGGGACCAGGAAAGGTATTCCTCCTTTTCTTCTCGCTTGACAGTTACATTAGGAACGCTGTGAATATTACCTGGTCATGTGGCTGTGTCTGCACTTCAAAAAAAAAAATTGTTGATGAGCAGGAAAGAGGAGATTGCAGTAAAAAGGGGGCGTGTTTTAATTTATGAATTAACAAGATGCCAACCTCATTTGGCACAGTCTGTAACAGGCACAGAGCAGTGAGGCTTCGTTTACCTAGCAAATAAACGGTCAGTCATACTGCATGAAAGCTTTGTACTGGGTCCGCTGCTTTTTAACTTGTTCACTAATGATTTGGAGTTGGGAGTAAGCAGTGAAGCGGCTAAGTTTGCGAGTGACACTAAATTGTTCAGGGTGGTGAGAACCAGAGAGGATTGTGAGGCACTCCAAAGGGATCTGTCGAGGCTGGGTGAGCGGGCGTCAACGTGCCAAACGAGGTTCAATGTGGCCAAGTGCAAAATAATGCACACTGGGGCCCAAAATCCTAACTATAAATATAAGTTGATGGGTTGTGAACTGGCGGAGACTGACCAAGAGAGAGATCTTGGGGTCGTGGTAGATAACTCACTGAAAATGTCGAGACAGTGTGCGATCGCAATAAAAAAGGCCAACGCCATGCTGGGAATTATTAGGAAGGGAATTGAAAACAACTCAGCCAGTATCATAATGCCCCCGTTTAAATCAATGGTGCGGCCTCATTTGGAGTACTGTGTACAATTCTGATCACCGCACCTCAAAAAAAGATATTATAGCATTGGAAAAGGTGCAGAAAAGGGCAACAAGGATGATTAAAGGGTTGGAACACTTTCCCTATGAAGAAAGGTTAAAACGCTTGGGGCTCTTTAGCGTGAAGAAACGTCGACTGTGGGGTGACATGATCGAGGTTTACAGGATTATGCATGGGATAGAGAAGGTAGAGAATGAGGTCCTTTTCTCCCTTTCTCACAATATGAGAATTCATGGGCACTCTGTGAAAATGCTGAGCAGTCGGGCTAGAACGAATAAAAGGAAGTACTTCTGCACCCAAAGGCTGATTAACACGTGGAATTCACTGCCGCAGGAGGTGGCAGCGGCTACAAGCATAGCCAGCTTCAAGAGAGGTTTGGATAAACATCTGGAGCAGAGGTCCATCAGTGGCTATTAGCTACAGCGTATTGTTTGAACTCTGTCTGGGGCAAGTGATGCTCTGTATTCTTGGTGCTTGGGAGGGGCAACAGTGTGAAGGCTTCTGGTGTCCTGGCCCCACTGGTGGACCTCCTGATGGCACCTGGGTTTTTTGGCCACTGTGTGACACAGAGTGTTGGACTGGATGGGTCATTGGCCTGATCCAACATGGCTTCTCTTATGTTCTTAACAAATAATTGAAAGTTTTCAAAACCTGAATAGCATCCCTGTATATTTTACCAGTAAGGGGCCAGTCTTATTAAGATGTGAATTGTGACCCAATCAGGCTCCTTAAGTAGGATCTTCTTAATTCTTTGATTCTGTCCCTTTAGCTGTTTGAGATCCTTGAATTTTCTGTACAGAGCCTAGCCAGGATTGAAGTATGACTAGAGAGAGAGGCAGCTGATACTTGGTTTTCTTTGTGTGAGATGTTTATGGTGCTCTTTGGAGCAGTTATGATTTTCTTCTTCAGACCTGCCCTTCTGTTTAGATTGAGGGCACTGCTCGACAACAGTTATCTGGGAGATTGATGTGACCTCTGTAAAGAGACCTTGGAGTTGGGTCTTGTGAGGCATTCTGGGAACAATGACCGCTTTCCAAGTTTTTCGTGACAACTCCTGGAATGAAAATGCATGGCCCTGCGGCACTGTGAGAATCAAGTGTTTGCTTTGTCTTGTTCCGGGAGCACGTGAAGTTAACTGTAGGAGTGGGCCAGAGGCAGCACTGAAGAGGAAGCAAGATAAATAGAATTTGGGGGAAGGGAGAAGGGAGAAGCCGGGGAGGCTGGGGTTCCTTCCTCAATCAAATGTAGGGGAAGTGTGCTTGATTCTTATTTAAAAAGAGGGCAATTTCACATCCCACTTGAGGCTTTCTGCATTCCTTGGTTTCTGGGATTCATATGTGGAATCGGGTTCCACAGATTTGCACACCAGCAACTGGGTAGGGCATACTTTATGAATTGGATAAAGTCAGCTTTTTAATATTTAATGTTTGGGGAGCCAGAAGGATGCATTTATTTGATTTGAAACATTTCTGCCCCTCGTTTCCACCAAAATATGATTCCCAAGGCGGCAAAACATTAAAACATTTCAATATTAAAACAGCTTTTGAATAAAACGTATATAAAGTAATTCAATTACAACCTGTAAACACAGAATACAAAACCGTGGGGGAGAGCCAATAAGTTATTCAATGCTTTGCCGAGGAAGACTACTGCAGATTTATGCCCTGCCCTTCTCTCTGAATCAGAGTCTCAGAGCGGCTTACACTCTCCTAAATCTTCTCCCCCCACAACAGATACCCTGTAAGGTAGGTGGGGCTGAGAGAACTCTCTTTGGGGAGAAACGGTGGCTCATTGGTAGAGCATCTGCTTGGGAAGCAGAAGGTCCCAGGTTCAATCCCTGGCATCTCCAAAAAAGGGTCCAGGCACATAGGTGTGAAAAACCTCCGCTTGAGACCCTGGAGAGCCGCTGCCAGTCTGAGAAGACAATACTGACTTTGATGGACCAAGCGTCTGATTCAGTATAAGGCAGCTTCATATGTCATATGTCCATGTCTCTCCCAGAAGCTGCCCTTTCAAGGACAACTCCTGCAAGAGCTATGGCTGACCTAAGGCCATTCCAGCAGGTGCATGTGGCGGAGTGGGGAATCAGACCCGGTTCTCCCAAATAAAAGTCCACGCACTTAACCACTACCCCAAACTGGCTCTCAAAGTGAACGACAACAAAGCAATTAAGTATCAGATGAGGACGATATGGGTTCGAATCTCTCCTTAGCCACAATACTCAGTGGGGTATCTTTGGGCCAGTTTTCTCAGCACCTCGGCTATTTCTCAGGGCTGTTGTGAGGATAAAATGGAGGAGAGGGGAATTGCCTCTGCAATCCTGAGAGCCAGTTTGGTGTAGTGGTTAAGAGCAGCGAATTCTAATCTGAAGAACCAGCTTTGATTCCCCCACTCCTCCTGCACATGCAGCCAGCTGGATGAACATAAGAACATAAGAGAACATAAGAAAAGCCATGTTAGATCAGGCCAATGACCCATCCAGTCCAACACTGTGTCACACAGTGGCAAATTTTTTTTATATATATATACATACTGTGGCTAATAGCCACTGATGGACCTCTGCTCCATATTTTTATCTAAACCCCTCTTGAAGATGGCTATGCTTGTGGCCGCCACCACCTCCTGTGGCAGTGAATTCCACATGTTAGTCACCCTTTGGGTGAAGAAGGACTTCCTTTTATCCGTTTTAACCTGTCTGCTCAGCAATTTCATCGAATGCCCACGAGTTCTTGTATTGTGAGAAAGGGAGAAAAGTACTTCTTTCTCTACTTTCTCCATCCCATGCATTATCTTGTAAACCTCTATCATGTCACCCCGCAGTCGACGTTTCTCCAAGCTAAAGAGTCCCAAGCGTTTCAACCTTTCTTCATAGGGAAAGTGTTCCAGCCCTTTAATCATTCTAGTTGCCCTTTTCTGGACTTTCTCCAATGCTATAATATCCTTTTTGAGGTGCGGCGACCAGAACTGCAGACAGTACTCCAAATGAGACCGCACCATCGATTTATACAGGGGCATTATGATACTGGCTGATTTGTTTTCAATTCCCTTCCTAATAATTCCCAGCATGGCGTTGGCCTTTTTTATTGCAAACGCACACTGTCTTGACATTTTCAGTGAGTTCTCTACCACGACCCCAAGATCTCTCTCTTGGTCAGTCTCTGCCAGTTCACTCCCCATCAACTTGTATTTGTAGCTGGGATTCTTGGCCCCAATGTGCATTACTTTGCACTTGGCCACATTGAACCGCATCTGCCACGTTGACGCCCGCTCACCCAGCCTCAACAGAACCCTTTGGAGTTCCTCACAATCCTCTCTGGTTCTCACCACCCTGAACAATTTAGTGTCATGACCTTGAGTCAGTCACAGTTCTCTCAGAGGTCTCTCAGCCCCATCTCCCTCACAGGGTGTCTGTTGTGGGGAGAGGAAGGGAAGGAGATTGTAAGCTGCTCTGAGACTCTAAGCGAGGGGTGGGGTGCAAATAAGAACATTAGAGAAGCCATGTTGGATCAGGCCAGTGGCCCATTCAGTCCAACACTCTGTGTCACGTAAGAACATAAGAGAAGCCATGTTGGATCAGGCCAGTGGCCCATTCAGTCCAACACTCTGTGTCACATAAGAACATAAGAGAAGCCATGTTGGATCAGGCCAGTGGCCCATTCAGTCCAACACTCTGTATCACATAAGAACATAAGAGAAGCCATGTTGGATCAGGCCAATGGCCCATTCAGTCCAACACTGTCACACGGTGGCCAAAAAAACCCCAGGTGCCATCCAATCTTCCCCTCCCCCCTTCAAAATAAAACAGTGACAAATGGAATGTTGGTTAATAGGCCTTCATGGATTTGTGAGCCAGACTTTATAGAAAGCTGCGGTGCATTGAGGAAATACCGTTTGTGGAGGGACTCTTGTATATTTACCTAGGAAATCTTTGTGCTGGATTTGGGGGGCATATGTTAGGGTGAAGTATGAGCCAGGCCTGTTCCTCCGCAGACATGGAGAGAGCACCTTTTTATTTTGCGCATTCCGTAGAGCTATCGCCAAGTTTTTCTTCCTTTGACAACAGCAGCCCTGGCTACCTGCCTTTGTGCTGAGGAACATCTTATGTTGAAGTCAACCAGCTACACTGTATATTTTAAAACAGCCTTATTCTGTGGTTTGCCATAGGTCTCCTTGGCACTAGCAGTACCATCCTAAATAGAGTAACACCCTTCTAAGTCTATTCACTGTAAAGCTGGGGTGTCAAACATTTTGGTGTAGTGGTGTAGTGGTTACACCAAAGAGCCAGTTTGGTGTAGTGGTTAAATGTGCGGACTCTTATCTGGGAGAACCGGGTTTGATTCCCCACTCCTCCGCTTGTACCTGCTGGCATGGCCTTGGGTCAGCCATACCTCTCTTATCTGGGAGAACCGGGTTTGATTCTCCACTCCTCCACTTGCACCTGCTGGCATGGCCTTGGGTCAGCCATAGCTCTGGCAGAGGTTGTCCTTGAAAGGGCAGCTGCTGTGAGAGCCCTCTCCAGCCCCACCCACCTCACAGGGTGTCTGTTGTGGGGGAGGAAGGTAAAGGAGATTGTGAGCCGCTCTGAGACTCTTCGGAGTAGAGGGCGGGATATAAATCCAATATCATCTTCTTCTATCTTCTTGTTACGATGGCCGGATCTGACATAAATGAGGCTTTGTCGGGCCAGGCAATGTGTATACCTATTTAGGGGAGGGACGGTGGCTCAGTGGCAGAGCATCTGCTTGGGAAGCAGAAGGTCCCAGGTTCAATCCCTGGCATCTCCACTAAAAAAGGGTCCAGGCATATAGGCGTGAAAAACCTCCGCTGGAGACCCTGGAGAGCCGCTGCCAGTCTGAGTAGACAAGACTGACTTTGATGGGCCGAGGGTCTGATTCAGTAGAAGGCAGCTTCATATGTTCATATATGTTCAAGATTAGGTAGCAGAGATATATAAACTTTATTTTATTTTTATTTATTTATTTATCAGATTTATATCCCGCCCTCCCCCGACATGCTCAGGGCGGCTAACAAAAGTTTTAAAACATTAGCAGTTTATAAAAGATATAAACGTTATAAAGGACACAGACAAACACAATTAAAGATTTAATCATAATAAAAAAAGCCCTTAAAACACGCTTAAAAAACGTTAGCATTTGTTGGTCTTAAAGGTGTTTTCTTTGTATTTCTCCCATGGATCCAGGGGACAGGTCATAGGAAGCTCCGACTCTTTCCTTCCTTCCTCAGGGGACTGGAGGGAGGAGTCTCAGCCAATAGACTTGGCTCAGTAGCTTTGCTGTGTAATTGAGAGAGCCTGGAAAAACAAGCTCTGCCTTCCCCCCTTCCTCCCCAAGGGAGGAGCCTCAGCCAATGGAGAAAATAGAGAGATGATCACCATCTTCAAGTACTTGAAGGGCTGTCATATAGAGGATGGTGTGGAATTGTTTTCTGTGGCCCCAGAAGGTAGGACCAGAACCATTGGGTTGAAATTAAATCAAGAGAGTTTCCAGCTCAACATTAGGAAGAACTTCTTGACCGTTAGAGTGGTTCCTCAGTGGAACAGTCTTCCTTGGGAGGTGGTGGGCTCTCCTTCCTTGGAGGTTTTGAAACAGAGGCTAGATGGCCATCTGACAGCAATGCGGATCTCGTGAATTTAGGGGAAGGTATCTGTGAGTTTCCTGCATTGTGCAGGGGGTTGGACTAGATGACCCTGGAGGTCCCATCCAACTCTTTGATTCTGTGATTTTGCTCCTGTGCGATTGAGGAAGCCTCTCAAAGCAAGCTGTGATGCAGAAGGAAGCAAGAGAGAGGGAGAAGGAAGCAGACAGCAGACAGTTGTTCGGGGGCCTGATAGAGATAGGGCCGCATGTTCGACACCCCTCGGGTATAGCTTTGCTTAAGATGCCAAAATAGTTCTCTTTCTGGTTATTCTTCCATGTTTGGCTTTAAAACTGTGGATCCACATAGCAATTGCTAGACCCCTGTGTTCTCCATTAGAATCCCACACCTAGTCCTCCTCCCCGCAGCAAAAGCGTTTGCAGCTGCAATCCAGAATATTTCTGAATGTTGGATGCAGAAGGTCCCTAGTTCAAGCCCCAGCATCTCCGGCTAAAAGGGCTGGGTGGTAGCTGACATGAAAGACTTTTGCCTGAGACCCTGGAGAGCTACTGCCAGTCTGAGTCAACTTATTTTGCTCACTTTTTCCAATGAAATATTTCTGCTTCCCCCAGCACAGGGGTGTCAAACTCATTAGTTATGAGGGCCAGATCTGACATAAACAGGACTTTGTTGGGCCGGGCTATGCATGTCATAAAATGTAACGCCAGGCAGTGGAGGTATAAACTTTGTAAAGAATATAAAGTGTTTTTAACTTAAAATACAAACATGCTTTAAACTCTTGCAATATTTTGTTTAAAGTGGAAACTTAGGGGGAATGGTGGGATTTGGCAATGCCATTTTCAAAATAAGACATCAAGAAAAAGCACAAGGATCACAGCAGAAACGAAAAATATAAAATGCTATGTGCCTAGGAAAACATAAAACGGCTGAGCATTGCAAGCTCTACTCCACCAGGTTTGATTCCCCACTCCTCCACTTGCAGCTGCTGGAATGGCCTTGGGTCAGCCATAGCTCTTGTAGGAGTTGTCTTTGAAAGGGCAGCTGCTATAAGAGCTCTCTCAGCCCCCACCTACCTCACAGGGTGTCTGTTTGTGGGGGGAGGGAAGGTAAAGGAGATTGTGACCGCTCTGAGATTCAGAGTATAGGACAGGATATAAATCCAATATCTTCTTCTTCTTCTACTACTACTCAGATTGGCAGTGGCTCTCCAGTGGGTTCCCAGGTTGAAGTATTTACTAGGCTTTGGCATTGACGCAGAGGCCTTGATGGTCAAAGAGCAGAGCATCTAAGTATCTTGCTCGTGGACTGCTAAAGAAAGGGCAGTCCAGAAGAACATGAGAGACCGTTTCGATGACTCCTTGGCTACAAGGGCAATCGTCTAAGATTGCGGGGGATTCTGTGGTATCTTCCAGAGAGGATGGCCGATGGTAGTGCATTAAATCTGGCCAGCATGAATGCTCTTCTTTGGTGAGGATCAGTTAAAAAGAGGAAATAGGGAGCTAAAACCCAGGAGTCTGGGATAAACCCAGATAGCTTGGGGAGCAAGTTTTCCGGGCTGCCTCAGTTAGACGTTGCAACTGGATATCTAGTAGTCTGCGTTTAATGGATTGAAATACCGCAGGAGCAGAGGATAGATAAAATGCATCCAAGGAAATTCCTATGGATGTAATTTTCTTTTGGATCAGGGTCAACCATTTGGATGCATGATGGTCCATCAGCATCAAAAAGGTGAAAGAATTCTGATGAGAATTAAATAAAAGGCGCTGCCAAAACTTAAAGGTCAAAAGCCAGGCGCGAGTTTCCATAAGCAACAGTCCAGTTTCCATGCAAATTGCAGCATAAGGAACACAATTGGGTAATCCCAGTATTTTCCTCAAAAAAAAAGGATTGTAGGCCTTCAGTGGTGTAATCAAAGGCACTGATCCATATGGGAGCACCATATAGGAGTTGGCTAGATTCTGCATTGAAAGCTCTTAGGGCCATAGGGACATATCGGTTCCCTTTCAGATAAAAAAAACGGGCAATAGCCAAGGCACTGGTTCTTGCCACTGATAGAGCGCACTTGCGATGGGTTGCCCAGCTCCCATTGTGGGAGAAATTAATCCCCAGATATTTGGTAGTTTTGACCTGTTCAGTAGGGTTTCCCTGGACTGACCATGATTGTTGCTTCCAAGATTTAGGGAAAACTAAAATTTTTGGTTTCCCATAATTCAGGGATAACTCGTTGTTATTGAGATAGGTCATGACTTGGTATAATAGACGCCTCAATCCAATTTGGGAGCATGACAGTAAGACGGCATCATCCGCATATAAAAGGATGGGAACGTGACGTTGAGCAATTTTAGGGGCATGCCCTTCGATTGCATATGAAACAGGGGCAAGATCATTTAAAAAAAAGATTAAAAAGTGCTGGGGCAAGGATATAGCCCTGTTTCACACCCTTGCAAATTGGAATTCCGAAGTTAGATTTCCCTGGAGGTTGTACTTAACTTGACAGGTGGTGCGTTGCTTGCTTTTTACAGGTTGCAATCCAAATCAGAGAGGCTTTTACTCATGCATAGCCCACAGCTATTTTATGTCATTTAACTTTTGCTGGGTTTTTTTTTAAAGGTTTTATTATATCCCACAGTGTTATTGTTGGTTTTTAAAGTATACTGTACCCTTATATCAATGCCAGTAAAGGTCTATGGTATCTTTCTACTAGGTTTCGGCTGTGGGTTCCCAGGTTAGAGTATTTACTAGTTTCCATTTCTCAGGTCCATTCAGCAGAGAAAAGCTGGCTCAAATCATCAACCCTTTATTTGCAAGGGGACAACTCCAGCAAGGAACACCTTCAGCTGGCTGTACAAAAGCTGGAAAGTGAAACTTCTTGAGCTTCACTCCACTGAAAAACAGTGCAGCACAGACAAAGTTGCAAGGAAAATGCAAAATGGATTTTCCGTTAAGGTCTCTGGGCCCAGGTAGACTCCTCCCAGAGTGGTCTATCTGGACGCAGAGACCTTGATGGAAAATCCATTCCTCATCATCTTTGCAGCTTTGCAAGCCCAGAAGAGCTTCCTGCTGAAGCAGACAAAGGCAAACAAATTTTAAACCTGGACCGATTTCCTGGACCGATTTCCCACTGGCCTTATGCCGCTCTCACTCTTCTCTGCAGAGCTTCTGTTGGATTTCACACAACCTGCCCCGGGGCTGCAAGTTGCTCCACCTCTTTCGCGCAGCAAACAAGATCCTCTAAAGACCCGTTTCTGTTTGCCGTGCAAAAAAGGCGAAGCGAGGCAGATAGTGTGAAATTCGACGGAAGCCCCACATGGAGAAGAGTCGTGTGAGAGCGGCATAAGGATAGTGAGAAATCGGTCTTGGTGTTGGAGGAAAATGGAAGGACACCATTAGAAAACACTGGTGTACAGTGGATTGGAGTTAAGTGTGTGGATCCTCTGAAGTAATATCAGTTCTCACAGCAAAACTCACCTATACTAACCACTGCTTTGCTTGGTTTGGGATTCTTCCTATCAAGCTGTTTTGAGAAATTCAGAGTAGGTTTGGGATGCATGCTTGTGGCTATACAAAGAGGTCCTTTACTGAGTTAGGAGCACTTGAAGCTATGCTGGCATAAGCTTTTGTCGGTCAGAGTTTGCTTTATCAGTTTAGACAGTTGATCTGTCTAGCTCTGTCAGGCGGGCATCTTTCCTGGCCTTGTCACTGGAGCCGAAACATTTTGCATGCAGAACATGGTATCTGTGGTTGAGCTATCGCCCGTCCCTCAGCGAGCTGACTGACCGGAACTGACAGTGGGTTTGTTCCGTTCAGCATTTTTTTGCATCCTGAAATGCCTTTGTTTTTGCACTTGTAGCCTATGTCAAATAGCTATGGCACCTGCCTTCTTTTTTTTTTTTTAATAAATAAAAAATTATTTTATTTAGAATGTTTCTGAAACAATACAGCAAGCAAGAGTAATTTAGAAACGTCAAAAGTTCAGAGTAACCAGGAACAAATTAAAGCATACCACAGGTACGACAAATAATAGATATCGTTTTACGATTGGTAAACGTGGACACCTGCCTACTGATGAAACAGTGCTGTGTTGAAATGCCAAGCAATTGTCTTCGTGTGCCTCATTCCTTCTGTCCCCCAAAAGAAGTCATGCATCGACGTGCTAGATCCTGCATGCGTGAAGATTGGATTGGCAGCTTGGTTCAGATGGCTGTCCTAGGGATGCCAGCCTCCAGGTGGGACCCGAGGATACCCTGAAATTACAGCTTGGTCTCCAGGCTACATCCTGTTTCCCTGGAGAAAATGGAACGGTGGGTGGAATCTGCCGTTAAGTGTGCGGACTCTTATCTGGGAGAACCGGGTTTGATTCCCCACTCCTCCACTTGCACCTGCTGGCATGGCCTTGGGTCAGCCATACCTCTCTTATCTGGGAGAACCGTGTTTGATTCCCCACTCCTCCACTTGAACCTGCTAGCATGGCTTTGGGTCAGCCAGAGCTCTCTTATCTGGGAGAACCGTGTTTGATTCCCCACTCCTCCACTTGCACCTGCTAGCATGGCCTTGGGTCAGCCATAGCTCTGGCAGAGGTTGTCCTTGAAAGGGCAGCTGCTGTGAGAGCCCTCTCCAGCCCCACCCACCTCACAGGGTGTCTGTTGTGGGGGAGGAAGGGAAAGGAGATTGTGAGCCGCTCTGAGACTCTTTGGAGTGGAGGGCGCGGTATAAATCCAATATCTTCATCTATCTCACAGGGTGTCTGTTGTGGGGGAGGAAGGGAAAGGAGATTGTGAGCCGCTCTGAGACTCTTCGGAGTGGAGGGCGGGATATAAATCCAATATCTTCATCTACCTCACAGGGTGTCTGTTGTGGGGGAGGAAAGTAAAGGAGATTGTGAGCCGCTCTGAGACTCTTTGGAGTGGAGGGCGGGATATAAATCCAACAGCTTCATCTACCTCACAGGGTGTCTGTTGTGGGGGAGGAAGGGAAAGGAGATTGTGAGCCGCTCTGAGACTCTTCGGAGTGGAGGGCGGGATATAAATCCAATATCTTCATCTACCTCACAGGGTGTCTGTTGTGGGGGAGGAAAGTAAAGGAGATTGTGAGCCGCTCTGAGACTCTTCGGAGTGGAGGGCGGGATATAAATCCAATATCTTCATCTTCTGCCGTTGTACCCCACTGTGGGCCTCCCTGGGCTGCACTGCCAAATCTCCAGGAGTTTCCCAACTTAGAGCTGGCAACCTTACCTCCATCCCCTGCTAGCGGCTGGGGGTGGGTGGGGGAGAGGACCTGACAACCCTACCCTTCACTATGCTGTCCCCTTCACTATTGCAGGCAGGTATTTGGCAAGTACCAACTTTATTCCTAACATGAAGTTTAAGCAGTTGGGTCAGTATGGTACTTGTTGAATTTCTTTGTGTTTTGAAGTTGTCAAAAGCCAGGATCTGGCCAGAACCTGATGGTAGACTGAGAGTGGGGAGAGGAGGTTTCTGGATCTAGAAGACCATACTTGGGCATTCTGTGTTTCTTTACCCATACATCTCGGCTGGCTTTATTTTAAGTTCTTTTCCAAAGAACAATAAAAGGCCAACTTTTAATTTTCGCGAAGGTTCCCAGTTTGCTGTAGTGGTTAAGTGCACAGACTCTTTATCTGGGAGAACCAGGTTTGATTCCCCCTCCTCCGCTTGCAGCTGCTGGAATGGCCTTGAGTCACCCATAGCTCTGGCAGAGTTGTCCTTCAAAGGGCAGCTTCTAGGAGAGCTCTCTCAGCCCCACCTATCCCTCAGGGTGTCTGTTGTGGGTGGGGGGAAGGTAAAGGAGATTGTGAGCCACTTTGAGATTCAGAGTGGAGGGTGGGACATAAATTCAATGCCATCTTCTTCTTGTTCCCAGGCTCCAACTGCACCGCTTTCATTACCGAGCTGCCTTTTGGTGTGTCGATAAAACAAGTGCTTGATGCACCTCCCTGCGGCTTTAGAGCCACTCAGCAAGCGAGCAAGAGGGACTGTGGCTCTTCTTACCTCAGAATTGTTGTTGAGAACCCCACAGGGAGAGAGATGCTTGTGACAGCAGAGAAACCTCCGTACTGTGGAGCCTGCTGGAGAACATAGCGGAAGAGCATGATTTTGTTTTTCTTTTTAAATGCATGAAGTACTTGAATCTCATCCCTGGCTGGCGGGGGCCCCTATAAACGATCTTAAAAGGGCAGGATGGCAGCACTGCCCCAAGGATTTGGGATTGCTTGAAGCATGTTAAATTCCGCCCCCCCCCCCCACCCCGTACTTGGTGACAAGGTTGCATGCTTAGCAAAAAAGCAGACCCGTATGAAATATTCAGTTTAAACAGAACACCATGTCCTCATATTTTCATTTTTGCTAACCTTCGCGTATTACATGAAGTTGCCCGATACTGAATCAGACCATAGGTTGGTCAAGGTCAGTATTCAGACTGGCAGCGGCTCTCCAGGGCCTCAGGGTGGGATCTTTCACATCCCCTACTGCAGGGGTCCTCAAACTTTTTAAATAGGGGGCCAGTTCACTGTCCCTCAGACTGTTAGAGGGCCGGACTGCCGTTACTGTACAAGGCCGCGGGCCGTCAGTTCTCCATCTTCTGCATTTCTCTCCCTTCCCCACACCACACACCCCGGCCTGGGAACTCACCTCACCTCGGTATCACCTCACACTCTGTCTCCGTCGCCTCAGCCCAGTGCTGGAAGTGTGCGTTGCTAACGCGAGTTTAGGTCGAACGTCACTTCCGGTCTGATTTTGCCATAACCCGGAGGGCCGCCTAAACGTCCTCAGCGGGCCGCATCTGGCCCGCGGGCCGTAGTTTTGAGGACCCCTGCCCTACTGCCTTGTCCTTTTAAGCGGAGATGCCAGGGACTGAACCGGGGACCTTCTGTGTGCCGAACAGATTCTACCACTGAGCCACGGTGCCTTCCTTCTGAGACCGCATCTGTGTCTTGGCTGGCTGACACTGGAAAGGTTTTTTCTAAAAGTATAAACTACGTAGAGGGCTTCAAGATGGTGGCAAGTTGACCTCGCTTATCAGTTGCTCCATGATTTTAATCGTTTTTAATTATTTTAGACTCTCAGAAGCATCTGGTTTTTACCTGGCAACAACTGGGAAAAAGTAAAAACTATGTTTATGTGTGTTCCGCTCTCCCTCTGAAGAGCTAAGGGTGATGTCAACAGTATTGTAACCAGGGCTTTCTTTGTAGAAGAAGAAGACTGTAGATTTATACCGCACCCTGCTCTCTGAATCAGTCTCAGAACAGCTTAAAATCTCCTTTATCTTCTTCCCCCACAACAGACACCTTGTGAGGTAGGCGAGGCTGAGAGAGCTCTCCCAGAAGCTGCCCTTTCAAGGACAACTCTGCAAGAGCTATGGCTGTGATCCAAGGCCATTCCAGCAGCCGCAGGTGGAGGAGTGAGGATTCAAACCTAAGTTGAGGCACTAATATTGCAACTGGCTCCACCTCCTTTAGCAGACATGTTTAGCTGCGCCCACCACACTGTGTCAGAATTCCGAAGGTGTCTGCAGGTTCAAACAGGTTGGGGACCCCTGCAGTAGCAGCTACTAAAAGGAGCCAGGCCTGGAGCAGTGACTCATGTAGAGAAGCAGCAGGCAGCCTCTTCTGTAGATCCATCCATTGGGGGTCCTAATGAATTGCTAGTTTTCATAAGAACATAAGAGAAGCCATGTTGGATCAGGCCAGTGGCCCATCCAGTCCAACACTCTGTGTCACAGAAGAACATAAGAGAAGCCCTGTTGGATCAGGCCAATGGCCCATCCAGTCCAACACTCTGTGTCACAGAAGAACATAAGAGAAGCCATGTTGGATCAGGCCAATGGCCCATCCAGTCCAACACTCTGTGTCACATAAGAACATAAGAGTAGCCCTGTTGGATCAGGCCAGTGGCCCATCCAGTCCAACACTCTGTGTCACAGAAGAACATAAGAGAAGCCCTGTTGGATCAGGCCAGTGGCCCATCCAGTCCAACACTCTGTGTCACATAAGAACATAAGAGTAGCCATGTTAGATCAGGCCAATGGCCCATCCAGTCCAACACTCTGTGTCACAGAAGAACATAAGAGGAGCCATGTTGGATCAGGCCAGTGGCTCATCCAGTCCAACACTCTGTGTCACATAAGAACATAAGAGAAGCCATGTTAGATCAGGCCAATGGCTCATCCAGTCCAACACTCTGTGTCACAGAAGAACATAAGAGAAGCCATGTTGGATCAGGCCAGTGGCCCATCCAGTCCGACACTCTGTGTCACATAAGAACATAAGAGAAGCCATGTTAGATCAGGCCAATGGCTCATCCAGTCCAACACTCTGTGTCACAGAAGAACATAAGAGAAGCCATGTTGGATCAGGCCAGTGGCCCATCCAGTCCGACACTCTGTGTCACATAAGAACATAAGAGAAGCCATGTTGGATCAGGCCAGTGGCCCCTCCAGTCCAGCACTGTGTCACATAAGACCATAAGAGAAGCCATGTTGGATCAGGCCAATGGCCCATCCAGTCCAACACTCTGTGTCACATAAGAACATAAGAGGAGCCATGTTGGATCAGGCCAGTGGCCCATCCAGTCCAACACGCTGTGTCACATAAGACCATAAGAGAAGCCATGTTGGATCAGGCCAATGGCCCATCCAGTCCAACACTCTGTGTCACATAAGAACATAAGAGGAGCCATGTTGGATCAGGCCAGTGGCCCATCCAGTCCAACACTCTGTGTCACACAGTGGCCAAAAAAGATATATATATACACACACACACACACACACACACATATATATATATACTCACTGTGGCTAATAGCCACTGCTTGACCTCTGCTCCATATTTTTATGTAACCCCCTCTTGAAGCTTTCCACAAGACGGCTAGCCGTTCTCTCATTCCCTCGCAGAATTTACGAAATGCTTGTTCCTGCCAGCCTTCTCTGCTGCGATATCATTATTTATTTTCAGTGACTTTTCTAGACCTCCAGTATGTCTGGGAGCCCCATGGCGCAGAATGGTAAAGCTGTAGTACTGCAGTTCTAAGCTGTGTTCACGGCCTGAGTTCGATCCTGGCGGAAGCCGGGATCGTGTAGCTGGCTCAAAGTTGACTCAGCCTTCCATCCTTCCGAGGTCGGTAAAATGAGTCCCCAGCTAGCTGGGGGGAAAGCGTAGATGACTGGGGAAGGCAAGGGCAAACCGCCCCATAAAAAGTCCGCCGTGAAAACGTTGTGAAAGCAACGTCACCCCAGAGTAGGAAATGACTGGTGCTTGCACAGGGGACTACCTTTTATTTTTATTTTTTTATGCTGTAAAATGTGCCCAGCTGAGCTGCCATCTATAACTTCTGGAACGTCTGGAAGAGAAACTTTCTCCAGTAGAACACGGCACTTGAGCCCGAAAGATTCTACAAACCCTAATAACTTATTTATAGTTTGTTGTACTGTTTTATATTGTTCTGATTTTAATTGTACGTTTTAAATTATTATTTTATTATCTGCCCTGAGCCCATTCCGGGGAAAGGGCAGAATATTAATTGCAAATAACTAATTAAAAATGCCACAAATCTGAGAAGCAGCCTTTTGCTCCCATTCCCCGCCCGACACTGCTCTCTTCCATTCCTTTCTGTATCTTGTTGCTCTGGCTTTTGATGGAGGTCCTTCAATCAACGTGCCCAGCTTGATTGCTTTATACATAATTGCATTCTTTTTGCTGCCCTGCTGGGTTATGAAAATGGAAAGAGGGCTTGTGAGTTGGGAACGTTTTAATTTTTAATGAGTGCCTGTTTTGGTGGTTTGGTGTGGAGAGCCGGTTTGGTGTAGTGGTTAAGTGTGCGGACTCTTATCTGGGAGAACCGGGTTTAATTCCCCACTCCTCCACCTGCACCTGCTAGCATGGCCTTGGGTCAGCCATAGCTCTGGCAGAGGTTGTCCTTGAAAGGGCAGCTGCTGTGAGAGCCCTCTCCAGCCCCACCCACCTCACAGGGTGTTTGTTGTGGGGGAGGAAGGGAAAGGAGATTGTAGGCCGCTCTGAGCCTCTGTCCTTGAAAGGGCAGCTGCTGTGAGAGCCCTCTCCAGCCCCACCCACCTCACAGGGTGTCTGTTGTTGGGGAGGAAGATAAAGGAGATTGTGAGCCGCTCTGAGACTCTTCGGAGTGGAGGGCGGAATATAAATCCAATATCTTCATCTACCTCACAGGGTGTCTGTTGTGGGGGAGGAAGGGAAAGGAGATTGTGAGCCGCTCTGAGACTCTTCGGAGTGGAGGGTGGGATATAAATCCAATATCTTCATCTACCTCACAGGGTGTCTGTTGTGGGGGAGGAAGGGAAAGGAGATTGTGAGCCGCTCTGAGACTCTTCGGAGTGGAGGGTGGGATATAAATCCAATATCTTCATCTACCTCACAGGGTGTCTGTTGTTGGGGAGGAAGATAAAGGAGATTGTGAGCCGCTCTGAGACTCTTCGGAGTGGAGGGCGGAATATAAATCCAATATCTTCATCTACCTCACAGGGTGTCTGTTGTGGGGGAGGAAGGTAAAGGAGATTGTGAGCCGCTCTGAGACTCTTCGGAGTGGAGGGCGGGATATAAATCCAATATCATCATCTTCTTCTTCTTTTAGGAGAGAATACAAGAATAAAGTTTGAGTCCAAGGGCACTTTTAAGATCAACAAAGTTGTATTCTGGGTATAAGCTTTTGTGCACCTGCACACAAAAGTTGATACCCAGAATGAAGTTTTGTTGGTCGTGAAGGAGCCAGTAGACTTGAACTTTGTTCTGCTGCTTCAACCCAACACGACTACCCACCTGAATCTGTCTTAGTAGAAAACATGTTCGTTTGGCCCTGGGTTCAACCGCATCTCCGTTAACAATCTTGCTCGAGCAGCCCCAAAGAAGTTGGGATCTCTTAACAGTTCTGTGGGTCTCAAGTTCTAGTTAGCCTGGTCTCGTAAGATCCTCAGCAAAAGCCAGTCTAACAACTTCAGAGCTTTGCCTTCCTGTAAAGCTAGAGTAACCCATAGTACCTGTGTAGCTCAGGGCTGTCTGTTACAACTCATTGCAGCTTTTTCAAAGTTTTGACTGAAGAGTTTTTCCAGCCCTGCCGCTTCACGCCTTTCCTGGCAATGCTAGAGGTGAGAGGTATTAACAGGATGGCTTTCTTCACACCAAACACATTCTGTATTGCTGAGCTGTCGTTTCTGTCTTATGAATCAGATATGCCTCTAAGACCTGTATCCACCTGTGTCTTGAACCCCCGTAGATTCAACATGGTAGTTACTTCTGAATGGAAATGGGGGAGAAAACCTCCTTTCCCCCCTTAGCTCTGTTCAGCTTGGTATCATGTATTTCCAGCACGTTCACAAGACTACTGTGGTCGGAACAGATTTGCAAAACATGGATTCCTTAGTGAGAGCTTGGAATCTTAACTTGTCAAATCACACACACACGGCCCAGCCCCAAGCTTTCCATTATCAAAATGATTGCTTAAAACAAGAATATTTTGTAGCTCTTGTAGAACGAGTAGATCTGGGTGTGTAAGATAAAATCGCTGACCGGATCTAGTTTGCTGTGAAGGAATCCTCTAACAGTCCTATTCTTAGCAGGATTGCATCATAGAATCATAGAGTTGGAAGGGACCCCCCAGGGTCATTTAATCCAAGCCCTTGCAGAATGCAGGAAATTCAGAAATACTTCCCACTAAGTTCACAGGATCAGCTTTGTTGTCAAATGGCCATCTAGCCTCTGTTTAAAAACCTCCAAGGAAGGAGAGCCCACCACCTCTCAAGGAAGCCTGTCCCATTGAGGAACAGCTCTAAGTGTCAGGAAGTTCTTCCTAATGCTGAGCCGGAAACTCTTCTGGTTTAATTTCAACCTGTTGGTTCTGTTCTGACTTTCTGGGGCAACAGAAAACAGTTCTGCACCATCCTCAATATGAGAGCCCTTCAAGTATTTGAAGATGGTGATTGTATCACCTCTCAGCCACCTCCTCTCCAGGCTAAACGTCCCCAGCTCATTCAACCTTTCCTCATAGGGCGTCTAAGTCTGTTGAAGTCAGTAGGCTTACAAGGGGGGCAATTCTTGCTTACAAAGGAATTGTAAATGACAGAATTGATTTGGGCTAAAGAGACTCAGATATTCTTCCAGGTGTAAAAGCAGTTCAGAAGTACTTTTCTCCCTTTCTCACAATAAAAGAACTCATGGGCATTCGATGAAATTGCTGAGCAGCCAGGTTAAAACGGATAAAAGGAAGTACTTCTTCACCCAAAGGATGATTAACATGTGGAATTCACTGCCACAGGTGGTGGTGGCGGCCACAAGCATGGCCACCTTCAAGAGGGGGTTAGATAAAAATATGGAGCAGAGGTCCATCAGTGGCTATTAGCCACAGTGTGTGTGTATGTATAAAATTTTTTGCCACTGTGTGTACAGAGTGTTGGACTGGATGGGCCATTGGCCTGATCCAACAGGGCTTCTCTTATGTTCTTTTGTGACACAGAGTGTTGGACTGGATGGGCCACTGGCCTGATCCAACAGGGCTTCTCTTATGTTCTTATGTGACACAGAGTGTTGGACTGGATGGGCCATTGGCCTGATCCAACGTGGCTTCTCTTATGTTCTTATGTGGCACAGAGTGTTGGACTGGAGGGGCCATTGGCCTGATCCAACATGGCTTCTCTTATGTTCTTAGTCAATTGAAAAGCTTCAGTGTTGATAGCAGCTTGTCCTAGGAGGTCTAAAAAAGGCTTTGTGTAGATTACAGCAAAAACCTGAGCATATTAGTGCAGTCTAAGCCATGGGTCCCCAACATTTTTTGAGCCGGAGTGTGCCTTAGAATTCTGACACAGGATGGATGCAGCCACAAAATGACTGCCACAAAATGCGTACTGTAGGAGGTGGAGCCAGCCACAAAATGGCTGCCGCAGCTTATCTTCAGTCACACAGCATTTTTCAAAAAGCTGAGCAAAAGCCCCACTGGCCTCACCCACTTTCTAAAAACATTTGGTAGGTACTGGAAACGTTGTTGGCAGGTGTAGTGGTGCCCATAGGCACTGTGTCAGGGACCCCTGGTCTAATCTAAACCCATTGTTTTTACTGGGTTTAGACTGGAGCAGAGGGGACCAAATTGTGGCTCGGGAGCCACATGTGGCTCTTTCACAGCTATTGTGTGGCTCTTGAAGCCTCCACCGCTCTGTCGGTTGGTTTGGCGAAGGCATTTCTCTCTTTAAATATCTTCTCCAAGCTAAGCCAACATTTGAAGTTCCCTCCCTCCCTCATCTGATATCCATGTCTTGCGGCTCTCAAGCATTTGACATTTATTCTGTGTGGGTCTTGTGTTAAGCAAGTATGGCTACCTTTGGACTGGAGTAACTGCACAGGATTGTAGCACTACACATTTTGTGAATTTCTTCTTGTAATGAACTAGCATTAGTCAAGGATGGAGGTTCCATTTAAATTTTTTCTTTCTTTCTGGAAGTCAAAATACTATCTTTCCTGGCAATATTGAGTGCATTGAGAGCGATCTGATATTTAACTTTCAGGGATATTTTGTAAGAAATACTTAATGTCACCATGTGAGTGAAACAGACTTAAATGGAAATTTATGTTGGGAACTGAACACTGAGGTGGGATTTGAAAGTCAGATATGCAGTTGGATAAGTCTGCTGGTCAGCTGTTTCTGCTTAGGAGGGAAGGGAGTTAGGTATGCTTGTCACAAGAATTTCCGAGTGGTGTATATTGAGGACGGGCTTAATTCAGTTTTCCATGCCCTCTTGTCATTTTGGGCACACTTGGGGTCTTCTGAGAACTTGTGATGTCACTGACCTGTGCTAAGTAATCCTGAGCATATATTTTTGCTTAACTGCTCAATAAGTATCTTACTGGATCTTATCAAACTCCATCTTAGTCTAGTTAACCTCTAGGTGGTCCATCCAAAATTGACATCCAAAATTTACTGGATGGGCCATTGGCCTGATCCAACATGGCTTCTCTTATGTTCTTATACTGCCACAGGAGGTGGTGGCGGCCACAAGCATGGCCACCTTCAAGAGGGGTTTAGATAAAAATATGGAGCAGAGGTCCATCAGTGGCTATTAGCCACAGTGTGTGTGTATATATATATATATATATATATATATATATATATATATATATATATATATATATATATATATATATATATAAAAAAATTGGCCGCTGTGTGACACAGAGTGTTGGACTGGATGGGCCATTGGCCTGATCCAACATGGCTTCTCTTATGTTCTTATGTTCTTATGACATATGGTCAGCTAGCCTACTTTTTCACTACCCCGATTCAGTTGGGATTCTTAAGTATATTCCCAGAGTTAGATATGCTTAGTTTCAGAGTTATTTCTGGTGTCTGGGCCCAGTTTATCCTGTTTTCCAAAGCCGTCTTCTGAGTTTGTCCGCTGAGTCTGCTCAGATCAACCACCCAAATTTATTTATTCATTCATTCATTCATTCAACTTCTATCCCGAAGCAGGCTCAGGGCGGCTCACATTCAAAGGTCATAAAAACCAGTATTAATGAACCGTAACATAAAAATATAAAGTGCATCATAGATTAAAGCATATAAAACAATGTCAGGTGCTATTTTGATGTAACGGCGAAATATATTGATGTGTTAGTAATGGCGGGTAGCTGCCACTTCAGTTGAAGTGAAGTGTTATTATTTAGCTATTACTGCTGGATGTCCTATTTAAAGAAAGGTCCCAGGTCACAGTAGAGTGTTCGACATGGGCCAGATAGTGTCTGTTTTTTGTGGGCCAGATGGTTTAATACCTGTTTTTTTTCTGTTGTGGATTTTAATTCAGCAACGCTTGGTGGAAGAGCGCCGTTTTGCAGGCCCTGCGGAACTGTGAAAGCTCTCGCAGGGCCCTAACCTCCTCCGGAAGCTCATTCCACCAGCAAGGAGCTGCAACAGAAAAGGCCCTGGCTCTGATCATCTTGAGCCCTCGCCTCTTTGACGCTGGAGATCGAGAGCAGGTTTTGTGACCCTGACCGAAGTGCTCTCTTGTTTATGTATTGGATTTTTTAGTTGCCACTCACCTGAAGGTTCTTGGGGCGACTTAAACATTAAAATCAATAAGGTAAAAACAACATAAACACAAACAACACATATAAAATATTATCAAAATGTTAAAATACATGGCTATCACCATACCACTATGAAAACACTATTAAAACGTCTGATTACCCTCCAAAGGCCTACCTAAATAATTCAGCTTTGCATACCTTGAAGAAACTAAACAATTCCGGCAGGGCACAAGTGTCATCTGAAAGTGCATTCCACAAGATTGGGGCCACAACTGAGAAGGTCCTTCCTCTGGTGACAGCTCACTGTGCCATCCTGGGACCAAGCTCCTGCAAGAGGCCTCTAGGTGATGGCTGAAGGGAGTGTGGCAGGGGCGGTTTGTAGTGGGAGAGGCAGTCCTGTAGATATGAGGGTCCCAGACCGTTGAGGGATTTGAAAGTTAACACCAACGCCTTGAATTGGATCTGGAGACTAACTTGATAGCCAACACAGCGGCCACAGAATAGGAGTAATGTGAGCTAGTCCACCTCGTGGCCCAGTTTCTGTACAGGGAGATTTTTCTTTGTCTCTTTTTTTTTACAAGGGAACACACATGTGATGTCCTACCTGCATTTTGAAGTGGTACAGTCTCCACATGACTTTACTGAATATGTAGGTCACGACCACTCTCACAGTGGCAGAAGTATTCCTATGCATAGTTCTATCAGTAAAATAATGTTTAAAGAGTAAATCCCAAAAAGGTTCTATTGCTGACTTTGGTGTGTCCCTTTCAAATCCGCGTTAGGTAGCCATGTCCGCCAAAGCAATATCGGAGCAGACCGGGAAGGAGTTCTTATATAAATACATCTGCACCTCCTCCGCCATCCAGAACCGCTTCAAATATGCCAGAGTCACACCTGAGACCGACTGGGGCCATCTCGTCCAAGATCATCCCTGGCTTTTGACTGAGGTGAGCAGAATAAAGCAATTGTCATGTAAAGGTCTATGGCAGGACTGAACAAAAGTAGTTTTAAAATCTCCCCATATCTAGGCTTCGGTTTCTTGCATGCAGACAGCAGCATGTGGGGCAAGGTTGGCCAAACTCCGGCTTAGGAGCCATGTGTGGCTCTTTCGCACATATTGTGTGGCTCGAAGCTCCCACCGCCCCAGTGGCCAGCTGGAGAAGGCCGTTCTCTCTTTAAATCACTTCTCCAAGCCAAGCCAATCAGCGACTTGGAGAATGCATTTAAATTTGCTTTCTTTCCACCTCTTCCTCCCCTCATCTATTTGCCTCCCTCCCTCCCTTCATTGCGGCTCTCAAACATCTGATGTTCATGTCTTTCGGCTCTCAAAGAGCTGACGTTTGTTTTGTGTGGCTTTTACACTAAGCAAATTTGGTTCCCCCTTCCTCCCTCGGTGTGGGGGATGCTTGAAATGCAGACCCAGGAAAGAAAATCTGCTTGTGAGAAGCTAGTGGAATCGACACAGAGGCGGACGTGGTCGAAGCAGCACACCAGGCTGGATGGCCCCATGTGGCTAGATGCCTGCGCTGCAAGGACTGTTCAGCTTGGGTCTGGTGCATGGCGCCACAGATGGGTGTTGAAGTTCGACAATCCTTTTTGTCTCCCATATCTCAGCGGTGCAAATTGAATTGCAAGGAGAAGACATTTCTCTGCCCTTTCTTGCATTCCCCTCTTCTCTCTCTCTCTTTGGCTGCCATCCAGTTGTTTAATCACATTTAGCTGTACACGGATCTGTGATGCAGTCCCATTTTTCTGGCCGGTGGAAGGCAGCTGTGTCGGTAGCTAATTAAATGAGTTGGTTGCTGGCATGCGTCAGCTGGGAGGTTATTGGGCTCAGGGAGTCTTGCCAGAAAGTAGCAGACGGTTTGGGAGCTTCTTGATCTGGTGCTAGAACAGGGATGACCAAACTGTGGCTCTTTCACACATATTGTGTGGTTCTCGAAGCCCTCACTGCCCCAGTGGCTGGTTTGGAGCCATTTCTCTCTTTATATCACTTTTCCAAGCGTAAACCAGCCAGCAGCTTGGAGAATGCATTTAAAGTCCCTCCCTCCCTCCCTCCCTCCCTCCCTCCCTCCCTCCCTCCCTCCCTCCCTCCCTCCCTTCCTCCCTCCCTTCCTTCCTTCCTTCCTTCCTTCCTTCCTTCCTTCCTTCCTTCCTTCCTTCCTCCCTTCCTCCCTTCCTCCCTTCCTCCCTTCCTCCCTCCCTCCCTCCCTCCCCTCCCAAACATCTGATGTTCATGTTTTGCGGCTCTCAAATGTTTTGGATTACAGCTATACTGGATCCTCCAGCCTGGGGGATGCTCTTTGCGGGGGCAGTTTTTACTACTTAATCCAGTTGCATGGGAGAGAAGGGGAAACGAAATTCCACGCTGGCTGTGGCATGGAACCATTCCCAAATATGGTTGCCAAGTCTCCCCTGGCTGCCAGTGGGGGTCAGGAGGTCTTCACCTGTAGAGGACAGGGACCTCAGTGGAATACAGTGCCATAGATTCCACCTATAGCTACCTGTCCAGGAGATAGCATCCCATGATGAGAAGGCTGTGAAATGACCCAGTATCTCAATACAAAAGGCAGCTATCAACATGAGCATTCTTTGGTCATGGGACTGCAGGTATCCAAAACCCTCTCCAATTGGAGGGTTTTAGGGCAGGGGTGTCAAGCATGCAGCCCGGGGGCCAAATCAGGCCCCTAGAGGGCTCATATTAGGCCCCTGAGCAACTGACCGTCATCTCCTTTCTTCCTCTCTCTTGCTTCCTTCTGCATCACAGCTTGTTTTGCCAGGCTTGCTCAATCGCACAGGAGCTACTGAGCCAAGCCTCTATTTTCTCCATTGGCTGAGGCTCTTCCCTTGGGAAGGAAGTGGGGGGAGGCAGAGTTTGCTTTGCCAGGCTCTCAATCGCACAGCAGAGCTACAGACCGTCCTCTTCCAGCTGGCTTTTTAATGTGGAATTATTGTACCATCATCATGAAAAACTGTGTCATATCAAGATCGTAGCATCAAATTAAATTGTGGTTTTAAATTGTTAGTCTAATTGCTGTTTTTAATGTAATTGTATATTTAATTAAGGAACATAACTGTTACGTAATTGGGGTATTTTATTAGTGTACTATTGTAACGTTGCATTTTATGCTATGTAAGCCGCCCTGAGCCTGCTTCGGCGGGGAGGGCGGGATATAAATTAAAAATTATTATTATTATGTCAGATCCAGCCCTCATAACAAATGAACATATGAACATATGAAGCTGCCTTATACTGAATCAGACCCTCGGTCCATCAAAGTCAGTATTGTCTACTCAGACTGGCAGTGGCTCTCCAG
Source organism: Heteronotia binoei (assembly GCF_032191835.1). Taxonomy (NCBI): domain Eukaryota; kingdom Metazoa; phylum Chordata; class Lepidosauria; order Squamata; family Gekkonidae; genus Heteronotia; species Heteronotia binoei. The sequence goes on along the minus strand of NC_083237.1, from coordinate 61,811,137 downwards.
GATCTCAAGCTAAGGTTTTTCACACCTATTTGTCTGGACCCTTTTAGTTGGAGATGCCTGGGATTGAACCTGGGACCTCCTGCTTCCCAAGCAGATGCTCTGCCACTGAGCCACCGTCCCTGAGTTTGACATCCCTGTTTGAAGGCATCTGAACTGGGCTTTGGCCTCTTGCAAAACTGGCAGCTTGTAAACAGATTTACCTGGAAGAGAAAATTTTCCATTCATTTCCCTCCTTGCTTTGTCAAATTCCAGCGTCTGGTGGTGAAGCCCGACCAGCTGATCAAACGGCGCGGCAAGCTGGGCCTAGTTGGGGTGAATCTCGACTTGAATCAATTGAAGGCCTGGCTAAAGCCACGGCTAGGTCACGAAACCACAGTGAGTACCACGCACGTCATATCACCGTCTAAGCCACCTTGTCTGGGTTGTTGTGGAGTTGAAGGACACTGAAGGATGTGTCTCATTTTGCTTCCTTCTGAATGGCTTTTGTGTTTCTTGTTTTCTACAGATAGCCAAAGCAAAAGGCATCCTAAAGAATTTCTTGATAGAACCTTTCGTTCCACACAAGCAGGTTTGTTTCGCTTGTACATCTGACAGCAGTTATCGTGGGGCAGCTTTGATTCTCCGCTCCTCCTCCCCATGAAGCCTGCTGGGGGGATCTTGGGGCAGTCCCAGTTTGCTCAGAACTCTCTCAGCCCCACCTACTTTCCCTATGAAGAAAGGTTAAAACGCTTGGGGCTCTTTAGCTTGGAGAAACTTCAACTGAGGGGTGACACGATAGAGGTTTACAAGATTATGCACAGGATAGAGAAGGCAGAGAAGGCATCATTCCTCCGCCTCTGTCTTCTCCACTCTTGGCATACATTTTTTTCCAGGAGGAGGAAAAATTCATGGAAAAGCATCCCCTTCCCTCAGTTAATCTCTACCAGTACCCTACTTTTTAGAGTCAGGCATTTCCAAAAAAATGTGCATTGCACCCAATGAGTACTGTGAATTCTTGTAACTGCTGGCTGGCCTTCTGAAATCTTAACCTACATGTTTTCAAATATAACAAGTTTTATTAAGAGTTTCAATCTGCTGGCTGGCCTTCTGAAATCTTAACCTACATGTTTTCAAATATAACAAGTTTTATTAAGAGTTTCAATATAGATTGAGGGAAGGGGAAAAGAGAAAAAAGGTTGGCGCAGACAAGAGAAAAGAAAGTAAATTACTACAATTAGCAACTCAGCTAACAAGGTAGTCCAGTTCATACACAGAAAGAAAAGTGCTTTCTGTAAGTATTAAAGTAAATTAAAAAATAGCCTGTTAAGCTGTTCTAATTCATAATAAACTGTGAGCTCCATTCTTTTAAAAGTTTACATATTATATTCCAAACTCATGTATTAAACCATCTGTAAAAAAGGTGCCCAGATACCATTAATTTTTTGGGTATCTCCATCACTCAAAGTTGTTGAAAGAATGTCCATCTCAGCTGTATCTAAAGCCTTCTCAGTGAGTTCTGTTTTCGAGGGTATTATAGGTTTTTTGCACCTCTTTGCCAATAAAATTCTAGTAGCTGTTACCATATGAATCAATAAGTGTTTTACATTTTTATCAAAGTCATTTGGAATTATATTTAACAAAAACAACTCTGGTTTGAATGGTATTACTTTTCCAAGCATTTTTTGCAAACCTTCATGAACCATCTACCAATACTTTTTAATAACATCACAAGTCCGCCAAGCGTGATAAAAAGTTCTGTTCTGTGTTCTACATTTCCAAAACTTATTGGATATATTAGGATACATTCTAGCAAGTTTTTCAGGAGTCAAGTTCCATCTATAAAACCTCTTTTCTCTATAAGTCACTGATTTAGTCTTTTTTTACATTAGATTTCCAAACCTGTAACCAAGCATCTAATTCAGTGTTGTGACCAATATTATGTGCCCATTTGATCATACATTTTTTTTCTATTTCATTTTCCATTTTTAATTGCAAAAGAAACCTATAAATAAGTTTGCTGGTTTTTACCTCTACACGGCACAATATTTTGTCAAAAGATCTAAATAAAAGCCTGTTCGTTTATGTTTAGCATAGCGTGGTTCTGCTAGGAGTCTTGTCCACCAGCCCAGCTCTAAAATCTTACCTACATGTTGAATTCACAGACAGAGGAGTTCTACGTGTGCATTTACGCTGCCCGCGAGGGGGACTATGTGCTGTTCCACCACCAGGGTGGCGTGGACGTGGGCGATGTGGATGCCAAGGCCCAGAAGCTGCTGGTGGGCGTTGACGGGAAACTCGACGAGGCGGCTATCAAGAAGCACCTCTTGGTGCACGCTTCACCGGACAAAAAAGAGTAATTCCGAGGCACTGTTTTGTGGCCCACTGAGTCATGGGTTGAGGGTGGCGGATCATAGTAGTAGCTGTGTTCCCATGCTCAAACAGATTTAGATGGCCTGGGGTGAAGTACTGCTTTGTTACTTCCACTGTGGAAGAAGAATCTTGTTTGTGGAAGAAGAACCGTAGGATATCCTGGAGCTCTCTTCTGCTTTGCTCTGCAATGGTGGAAAGAGATAACCATGGATAACCCAAAATGGTGTCTGTGGATTCCATGGTGCCCACCTTCCTTGACACCCACCAAGTAATTTTGAAAGTGGGTGTGGCCCAGTGGGCTTTTTGCTTCTGGTTGGCCATTGGAGATTCGTTTGACTTCGTAGATTTTAAAAAAGGTTTCTTTGGGAGCAACTCCCACTAGAACGGTGGCTCAGTGGTAGAGCATCTGCTTGGTAAGCAGAAGGTCCCAGGTTCAATCCCTGGCATCTCCAACTAAAAAGGGTCCAGGCAAGTAGGCATGGAAAACCTCAGCTTGAGACCCTGGAGAGCCGCTGCCAGTCTAAGTAGACAATACTGACTTTGATGGACCAAGGGTCTGATTCAGTATAAGGCAGCTTCATATGTTCAATACAAGGGTCTTCACCAGTACTCCCTCTAAGCTGTGGAGTCTTGTGAGCAGAAATTCCACTTTATGAGCTACTGGCATTAAAGTTGTGAGTTAATGCATAAATTTGTTTGCTCTGGGGCCATTTCTCCTGAGCTAAGATAAAAATCTGTGAGCCAGAGGCTAAATAACTGAGCTAGCTCACACTAATTCAGCTTAGAGGGAACCCTGGTCTTCACTGTGTGGCTGAAAAATAAGCTGTGGCAGCCATTTTGTGGCTGGCTCTGCCTCCTGTTGCCGCACCTGCCACACTATGGCTGAGATCACACAGACTAAATAATGCACTTTCAACGTGCTTTCCCACTGGATGTTGTCCGTTCACACAGTAAAATCCAGTTGGAAAGTGCACTGAACGTGGATTGAAAGTGCATTATTTAGTGTTTGTGATCTAGGGTTGCCAATCCCCAGGTGGGGGCAGGGGATCCCCCGGTTTGGAGGCCCTCCCCCCGCTTCAGGGTCATCAGAAAGCGGGGGGAGGGGAGGGAAATGTCTGCTGGGAACTCTATTATTCCCTATGGAGATTTATTCCCATAGAAAATCATGGAGAATTGATCCGCGGGTATCTGGGGCTCTGGGGGGGCTGTTTTTTGAGGTAGAGGCACCACATTTTCAGTGTAGCATCTAGTGCCTCTCCCCAAAATACCCCCCAAGTTTCAAAAAGATTGGACCAGGGGGAGTCCAATTCTATGAGCCCCAAAAGAAGGTGCCCCTATCCTTCATTATTTCCTGTGGAAGGAAGGAATTGAGAAGGTGTGCCTTCCCTTTAAATGTGAGGGCCAGAACTCCCTTTGGAGTTCAATGATGCTTGTCACAGCCTTGATCTTGGCTCCACCCCTAATGTGTATTGGCTCCACCCCCAAAGTCTCCTGGCTCCACCCCCAAAGTCCCCAGGTATTTCTTGAATTGGACTTGGCAACCCTATTGTGATCACAGCCTATGTCGGAAGTTCAAAGGTGTCAGCAAGCGTTCGTGTGTTTACTGAGGTCATGTGTATTGCAGGGAGGCTGCTTAAAATCTGATTTCTTCATTAGCGCCATGTTTTTGCACGCAGCTCCTCAAGCGAAGCTGCCTTTGAGACGTTTTGAAGGAGACTTTTCCTTCCGTCTGACACTATTAAAGCATCAGAATCAAGATGGACGGGGGCAGAGGGCAGTGTCTGAGGGCCTTGACTCATCCCGACTTGGCCTCTGAGTCATCGGCTGGCTCCGTGGCGGGCAGATGGAAGGAATTAGTGACATGGCTGGCCAAGTGTAGAGAGCGTGTGGTTTAGTATATATCTGTCTGATTTTAATGCGTTTGCGCTTTTTTTTTTTCCTTTCAAAAATAACCTTTATCCAGTATCTTGGCAAGCTTCATCTCTGGCCTGTTCAACCTCTACGAAGACCTATATTTCACCTATCTGGAAATCAACCCACTAGGTAACTTCTGTTTTGTTTTCGACACGGCATATTTCATCCTATTCCCCCCACCCCCATGCCTCCTAATAAAGATGAATGCAGGGTCTGTGCTGTAGATACCTCGTATATTTCCATGAGTCCTGGTTGTCAAAACAACTTTTAAATTATTCCTCCTCCACAATTGGGAAATGTAGACAGTGCCCCATCGGTCTTCCAGAAAGCTGACATGAGAGAACTGATTCTGAAATGAATATTAATGTGACATTCTAGAAAACTGCTTTAGATGGAAACCTTGTTCTTAGTGTTGTATCTGAAGGCCATCTTTGAACATCCTGCCTTTTGTGAATTAGATGCAAGAACCAAATTGGGACATGTGGCGTCCTTTCATTCTGAGGACTGTTTTCATATGTTGTCGTGGGAGTTAGGGTTCGGCCTGTGGGCACCTCTTGACATCTGCGAAGAGTCAGATCCAAACTCAAAATGGCTGCCATAGGAGGCAGAGCCGGACCCAAAATGGCTGCTGCAGAGCTATTTTCATACATTATAGTGGGGGGTCGCCATCCTTTTCTAGCCTGTTGGCACCTCATAAAGTTTGAGAAGAGACAGAGCCAAACTCAAAATGGCTGCCACAGGAGCCGGAGCAAGACTCAAAATGGCTGCCGCAGGAGGCAGAGCCAAGCAATGATAACCTCCCTCCTTGTTTTGCCAAAGAATCTCAGGGGTAAAGGATGGAAAAAGCAAGGAGAAAAAAAATATTGAACTCCTGAATGTGGCGTGGACCCACATGTTGACTAAGGAAAGTCTGGGTGCTTACCAGAGGTCCTGATCCTCTAGTGGCTGTTGCTGCAATTGTTCATTTGAACAAGCCCTGTCTCACAGTGGCTCCACCCATTTTCTGAGAAGCTTGGCGGGTACCATGGAAAGTATTGGCAGGTGCCACAGTGCCCACGTTGTATCACCTTGGGGAACCATGCATTATAGGAATAGGCCCACAATGTCTGTTTATAGTGTGGGTTCATGGTGTTGCTTTCTCTAGATGAAAGGCAGATTTCACTTCACTGTGCTGTGTTTAGCCCCCCTTGGGGGTTGCACTTGAAGGCTGATGTGGTTATGGACCGAAGATTCGGGAGCTCTAAGTTCCAGTGCTCACTTAACCATGAAATGACCAGGTGACATTGGATAAACTACTCTCCCTTGGCCTAACTTCCCTCTCCAGTGTAAGGATGAAGGGAAAGCAGGGAGAACTAGGTACATTGCTCTGGGTTTCTTGGGAAAAGGGTGAAATAAAATACGGTAGATCTGGCTGTGAGTCCCCTGTAGCATAGATTCAAGCGGAGGTAGTGCGGGGGAGACAGATTTGCCTATTGCATTCACTGCACTCCATGAAAAAAACGCACTTCTGTTTTATTCTGTTCCGGTCCTGCTTATTTTCCTGGCCCCTCCAGTTACGTCCTTATTTAACTCCTTCCCTGTCCTTTGCTGGGTCTTGTAAGCTCCTTGGGGCAGGGATTTGTTTTGTTTGCTTCTCCATAAAGTTGTCCTGCGGGTTGGTGATAAAGAAATTGTGTTGTCGCTTTACCCTGCCCTGCAAGGTAGGCTAGGCTGAAAACTAGAAACTGGCTTTTGGTCAGCTAGTGAATTTGGTGGCTTTGTAGGGATTTGAAACTAGGCCTCTCTGGTCTCAAATCAGTTCACCCTGTTTGCTCCATGTGGGGCATGCAGATAAGTGTCCACAAACTCCCCTTTTCATAGCAGTGTGTAATGGCTCATTACAGGCTTTTAAAAAAAGCATTCTGGTGCTTGTGAAAATGTTTTGCTTTTCTCTTGATGAGCAGAACCCTGTGTTTGTATATAGCAGGGGTGGCCATCGGTAGCTCTCCAGATGTTTTTTGCCTACAGCTCCCATCAGCCCCAGTCAGCATGGCCAATGGCTGGGGCTGATGGGAGTTGTAGGCAAAAAACATCTGGAGAGCTACCGTTGGCCACCCCTGCTATATATTTTATTTATTTATTTTATTTATTTGGTGACTTCTATCCCGCCCTTCCCACAAGTGGCTCAGGGCGGCTTACAACAACAATAAAACAATAAAACAGTAAAATCAGAGCAAGTTATTACATCTAAAATCAGACAATTAAAACCTAAAAACCTTAAAATTAAACATTAAAACTATACAGTATAATCACAAAAATCTGGTAGCTACATTATCTAATCAGGCATAGGCTAACCGGAAGAGGGTTGTCTTACAGGCCCCGCGGTATATAGAATTCCCAGGAGGAAAAAACTGAGTGCTTATTTAGAGAGGGCTGAAGAAATTGCATAGAGGCCCTTGCAAGACTTTGAGTGCAAACTCAGTTGATGATGAAGTCAGCATTTTCATGAATGGAGGGGTGATGGCTTTTCTCCATCAGACTTAATTCTCCAATTAGCTTGTGCAAAAGGAATTACACAGAGGCCCTTGAGAAAGGCTATTAGTGCAAACTCAGTTGCTGATGTGGGGAGCGTATTCATGAATGGGGTGGTGGTGGTGGTTTTGCTCCGTCAGATTTAATTCTCAAATTGTTTTGTGCAAAACAGACGTGCAGCCTGTATGCATAGATACAGCTTGGTTTCAGGGTCACACAGAGGAAAGGGTGGTGGTTGTTTTAGAAGGGACATAATATGCAAGAATCGTGGGTTTTATACCGTCATCACCTGCGACTCCTCGAGCGCTTTCATCAGCGCTGCCTTCGCACCATCCTCAACATCCACTGGAGTGACTTTGTGACCAACACTGAAGTCCTCAAGAGGGCAGAGGTTACAAGCATCGAGGCACTGCTGTTGAAGACGCAGCTGCGCTGGGCAGGGCATATTTCTAGGATGGAAAACCACCGCCTTCCCAAGATTGCCCTGTATGGCGAACTTTCCACCGGCCATCGAAATAGAGGGGCACCAAAGAAGAGGTACAAGGACTCCTTGAAGAAATCCCTTGGCACCTGTCGCATCAACCATCACCAGTGGTCTGACCTAGCCTCAGATCGCAAAGCATGGAGGCACACCATCCACCAGGCTGTCTCTTCCGTTGAGAACGCACGCATAGCTGGTCTTGAGGACAAAAGGAGATGGAGGAAGAATCGTACTGCTACAGCACCAACCCCGAATCAGACTTTTCCCTGCAGCCACTGTGGCCGGACCTGCCTGTCCCGCATTGGTCTTGTCAGCCACCAGCGAGCCTGCAGCAGACGTGGACTACTGCACCCTTCTTAAATCTTCGTTCGCGAAGTCAAGCCGAGAGAGAATATGCAAAAAGTCCAAGGAGAGCTTCCTGTTGACAGTGGATTTCTTTGCTGATTTGTAGTCTTGACCGCGAATCAGTAGCTTGGGTTTTTCCTAAATGTCTAAGCCAGCCCTCAAATCAGTGCACAATAGCATTTGTGCAGATAGCATTTGATGAGTCACAAGAAATAGATTTTAAAGTATCCTGTGAACAAAAGGGGTCACCAGAAAGGGGGAGGCTGCCTGCCGTGTCTCTGCCTGAGTCGCCACTCTGCATTTGCCTTTTTTCCCAGACAGCTTCAGAGATGGAGGTTAGCTAATTGTGTGACATCTTTGGATTGGGCATGAAGCTGTGGCTCCCAATGCACAGATGCTGCAAGGCCTACCTGTCTTAGAATAAGCATGCCAAGGAAAGTCAGATGGATACAGGCACTAGGTAGTTCTCACTCTGACACAGTCTTCTGGGGAGGGATAGTAGCTCAGGGGTAGAGCATCTGCTTGCTAAGCAGAAGGTCCCAGGTTCAATCCCCGGCATCTCCAACTCAAAAGGGTCCAGGCAAGTAGGCATGAAAAACATCAGCTTGAGATCCTGGAGAGCCATGAATGGGGCTGTGGCTCAGTGGCAGAGCATCTACTTGCTAAGCAGAAGGTCCCAGGTTCAATCCCCGGCATCTCCAACTAAAAAGGGTCCAGGCAAATAGGTGTGAAAAACCTCAGCTTGAGACCCTGGAGAGCCATGAATGGGGCTGTGGCTCAGTGGTAGAGCATCTGCTTGGGAAGCAGAAGGTCCCAGGTTCAATCCCCGGCATCTCCAACTAAAAAGGGTCCAGGCAAATAGGTGTGAAAAACCTCAGCTTGAGACCCTGGAGAGCCATGAATGGGGCTGTGGCTCAGTGGTAGAGCATCTGCTTGGGAAGCAGAAGGTCCCAGGTTCAATCCCCGGCATCTCCAACTAAAAAGGGTCCAGGCAAATAGGTGTGAAAAACCTCAGCTTGAGACCCTGGAGAGCCATGAATGGGGCTGTGGCTCAGTGGCAGAGCATCTGCTTGGGAAGCAGAAGGTCCCAGGTTCAATCCCCAGCATCTCCAACTAAAAAGGGTCCAGGCAAATAGGTGTGAAAAACCTCAGCTTGAGACCCTGGAGAGCCATGAATGGGGCTGTGGCTCAGTGGTAGAGCATCTGCTTGGGAAGCAGAAGGTCCCAGGTTCAATCCCCGGCATCTCCAACTAAAAAGGGTCCAGGCAAATAGGTGTGAAAAACCTCAGCTTGAGACCCTGGAGAGCCATGAATGGGGCTGTGGCTCAGTGGTAGAGCATCTGCTTGGGAAGCAGAAGGTCCCAGGTTCAATCCCTGGCATCTCCAAAAAAGGATCCAGGCAAATTGGTGTGAAAAATCTCAGCTTGAGACCCTGGAGAGCCACTGCCAGTCTGAGTAGACAAGACTGACTTTGATGGACCAAGGGTCTGATTCAGTAGAAGGCAGCTTCATATGTTCAATGCTGCCCTGTCCTCAGGGAGCATTGTTGAAGCCTAAGAATCTCTCTACCAGCATGAGAGGGAGGCGAGGTTTTCCCACCTGGGTCCTGACCTAGCTGCAAGCTCTGACCCCTGATTCCCAGGGTTTCAAAAGGAACCCCTCTCCTCCATCTGACATCAGCAGAAAAACCCCGTACGGTCCAGTCCTGTGTTGGGGCAGCTGCCTCTGTGATGTCAGAACCGTTTCACACACAAAGACCCTGATATCAAGGGGTAATTTCGCAAGCCGCTGTGGCTCAGTGGTAGAGCCTCTCCTTGGCACGCGGAAGGTCCCAGGTTCAATCCCCAGCATCTCCAGTTAAGAGATCTGGCACCGCCAGCCATGCTACTCCATATAAATGCCAATATAAGTTCAGTCTGTGAAAACAATGCGGAAAAATAGGACGTTACTTTCACTGCTGGTGAACTTGAGAATAAATACAATCTTTTTGGAAACAAATAGTACAACACATATCCCTTTATTACAAATAAACACTTACCTTTGCAACCTGAAGTCTTCCTCCTAGCTAAATGGGCAGACCCTACAAAAGAGAAACAGAATTCAGAAAGAATGCATATTTTAATTCCAGCAGCTCGTACCACAATAGCAGCACAACGGGTGAACAAAGATCCACGAACTTTATTAGCTTGGCAACAACGTCTTTGGGAATATTTTATAACGTCTAAGATTACTGTTCAATCTCGCGTTAAACCTGCTTCCAACTAAGATGGACAGATGGACAAAATATATGCTAATTCACATTGTAACAGTTGCCAGTTTGGTGTAGTGGTTAAGTGTGTGGACTCTTATCTGGGAGAACCGGGTTTGATTCCCCACTCCTCCACTCGCACCTGCTGGAATGGCCTTGGGTCACCCATAGCCCTGGCAGAGGTTGTCCTTGAAAGGGCAGCTGCTGTGAGAGCCCTCTCAGCCTCACCCACCTCACAGGGTGTCTGTTGTGGGGGAGGAAGGTAAAGGAGATTGTGAGCCGCTCTGAGACTCTTCGGAGTGGAGGGCGGGATATAAATCCAATATCATCTTCTTCTTCAAGAGTTATAGTTGTGCAATATTGGAAGAGAAAAGAGATTCTGACTATAGATGATCTGATAGTAAAGATACTGGATATAGTAAAAGTAAATAAACTGACATGTATGCTCAACACTCAAACGTGTAAAAAGAAAGTACAGGGTTGGTCAAGTTTCTGTGAATGGGTATGCAAGTGTAAATGAAATGGAGAATGTAAATGATATTTAACGAGAAGGGTAGAAGGTTAAGATTGTGGAGCAAAGAAGAAGGGAAAAAGAAAATGAGAATAAGTGGTTGCATACGAATGGTTGATAGAGAGCGTAACTGCTTATCTCACCTTTGTTTTTGTTATATGTTTCCATGTTTTGTTAGTTTTGCGGTGTGTGTAAATTTAAATAAAGTAAAAATTATTTATTAGAAAGATTACTGTTCAGTCTCAAATTCCTCTCACAGAAATGTGAGTTCTTCTTTATCGCTGCATGGTACCCCATTATCAATTATTTATCTGTACGTAACATTCTCCCATGTAGATTGATACATAGAAAGATGAGGTATTTTTAGTTATTAGCTTTGTATGTAAGTTTCTAGCCTTTTAATTGACAAAACGTTGGTATATGTGTTTGATATATACATTTTGATATAACAATTTTCTTTTCAAATTGACTTAATCTGAAAATAAAATATTTTATTTTTAAAAAGAGTGAGAGAGAGAGAGAGATCTGGTAGTAACTGACGCGAAAGACCCCTGCCTGAGATGTTGGAGAACCTCTGCTGGTCTAAGTAGAAAAGACTGGCTCTGATGGACCAAGGGTCTGACTCGGTTTAAAACAGTTTCATGTGATCTAGGCTGAAACGTTGCATCAGTAAACTGCCTTCTGTCTGTGTCGGAGGTACTAGGGACAAATGCATGCTGACTCAACCATTCTTTTCTCTCCTCCTAAATACAGTTGTCACTGCGGAGGGCGTTTACGTGCTGGATCTGGCAGCCAAGATTGACGCGACAGCGGACTACATCTGCAAAGTGAAATGGGGCGATGTGGAGTTCCCCCCTCCTTTTGGAAGAGAGGCTTACCCAGAGGCAAGTAAAAGGGCCAGGGAACCTATCGCGGTTCCTCCAGGTGTCTCTGGGCTTTGATGTTGAAAGCAGTGCCCCGAGCTTGCATTTCATGGCATGCAAACTGTCAGCGAGGAGGTCTTATCCCTCCCTGCTAAATCACATGAGAGGTTGCTGTGAGGCAGGTGTGACTTGAAGAAGGAGAAGACTGCAGATTTATACCCCATCCTCTCTGAATCAGAGACTCAGAGCAACTTACAATCTCCAATATCTTCTCCCCCCACAACAGACACCCTGTGAGGTAGATGAAGATATTGGATTTATATCCCGCCCTCCACTCCGAAGAGTCTCAGAGTGGCTCACAATCTCCTTTACCTTCCTCCCCCACAACAGACACCCTGTGAGGTGGGTGGGGCTGAGAGGGCTCTCACAGCAGCTGCCCTTTCAAGGACAACCTCTGCCAGAGCTGTGGCTGACCCACGGCCATTCTAGCAGGTGCAAGTGGAGGAGTGGGGAATCAAACCCGGTTCTCCCAGATAAGAGTCCGCACACTTAACCACTACACCAGACTGGCTGTCGGGGGTCTTTGGGTGTGAAATAGTCCTGACATACAGAGATAGCTGCACCAACACAGGACTGGACCATATGGGGTTTTCTGCTGATGCCAGATTGAAGAGGAGGGTTTAGCCTGGAGAGGAGGTGGCTGAGAGGTGGTCTGATCACCATCTTTCATTTCATTTTCATTTTATTTGATTTATATCCCGCCCTACCCCACGGAAACGGGCTCGGAGCGGCTTACAACACAGAGATTCTAACAATAAAATTCAAATTTTAAATACAATAACAATTTATATAATTAAGAGATTAAAACATTAAAATACATTACAGCTACAGCCTGGTATTTGAAGGGTACTTCAAGTACTTGAAGGGCTGGTACTTCAAGTACTTGAAGGGCTGTCATCTAGAGGATGGTGTAGAATTGTTTTCTGTGGCCCCAGAAGGTAGGACCAGGACTAATGGGTTGAAATTAACTCAAAAGAGTTTCTGGCTCAACATTAGGAAGAACTTCCCGTCAGTTAGAGCGGTTCCTCAGTGGAACAGGCTTCCCCGGGAGGTGGTGGGCTCTCCTTCCTTGGAGGTTTTTAAACAGAGGCTAATGGCCATCTGACAGCGATGAAGATCCTGTAAATTTAGGGGGAGGTATTTGTGAGTTTCCTGCATTGCGCGGGGGGTTGGACTAGATGACCCTGGAGGTCCTTTCCAACTCTATGATGAGATTAGGCAAATCTCTCATGCTCTCAAAAGTGTTTGAAGTTTCATCGGTTAAAAATTTAATTGTATTATAAGTATGAATCTCAAGTGAATATTATGTATTTAACTTTTGTTATAGTCATTGTGATTTTGGAATTCTGAATAAAGAATTACTTTCTGCAAAAAAAAAAAAGTTTCCCAAGGCAGGAACCCCCCAGAGAATCACTGAAAATGCTTGTAACTGCCCAGCGGTCAGCTACACTGCATGGTGAAGTACAGGGCTTTTATGGTAGCAGGAACTCCTTTGCATATTAGGCCACACCTCCCTTATGTAGCCAATTCTTCAAGAGCTTACAGTAGGCCCTGTAAGAAGAGCCCTGTAAGCTCCTGGAGGATTGGCTACATCAGGGAGGTGTGGCCTAATATGCAAAGGAGTTTCTACTACAAAAAAAGCCCTGGTGAGGTGTGAACCTATGAAGCTTCCTTCTACTGAATCAGACCCTGGGTCCATCAAAGTCAGTCTTGTGTACTCAGACTGGCAGCGGCTCTCCAGGGTCCCAAGCTGAGGTTTTTCACGCCTACTTGCCTGGACCCTTTTTAGTTGGAGATGCCGGGGGTTGAACCTGGGACCTTTTGCTTACCAAGCAGATGCTGTACCACTGAGCCACCATCCTTCCCTTAAAACAGGTTCAAATGAACATATATGAACATATGAAGCTTCCTTCTACTGAATCAGACCCTGGGTCCATCAAAGTCAGTCTTGTCTACTCAGACTGCCAGTGGCTCTCCAGGGTCTCAAGCGGAGGTTTTTCACGCCTACTTGCCTGGACCCTTTTTAGTTGGAGGTGCCGGGGATTGAACGTGGGACCTTGTGCTTACCAAGCAGATGCTCTACCACTGAGCCACCGTGTGTGATTTCTTTACTGTGGGGCAGAGCTGGGATATGCTCGGAGCCCTGAGTATCTACTGTACTGGGAGGAAGTCTGGATTTCCTTCGAAACAGTGTGGCTCCATTCACCCTGAAGTTGCTGACCCTCACCAGTGGATATCTGATGTTCCAGAATTTTTAATTTAATAAACGTAATGACACAAACAGAAGGGTGGCGGCCAAGAAACCCATTTAGCGAGAGCTGTTCCTTTTTCTTTCTCTTTCCCATCTTGCGGCCTGTCGGAGTGCAGCTTCTTAACTCAATTTGGCCGCGTTTCTAATGGATTAGTTTTAATTTTGGCCACAATGAATCATTCTCCTTGCCAGGCCCTAATGAAGTCTTGTAGACTCCCTGGGCTTGTTGGGAATTTTAATAAGCATGTTCTCAAAGTGCAACTGGGGGCATCGTGGTGGGAAGCTGAAGCTGATGCACAGTGAGCCGGTTTGGTGTAGTGGTTAAGTGCATGGACTCTTATCTGGGAGAACCGGGTTTGATTCCCCACTCCTCCACTTACAGCTGCTGGAATGGCCTTGGGTCAGCCATAGCTCTCACAGGAGTTGTCCTTGAAAGAGCAGCTGCTGTGAGAGCCTTCTCAGCCCCACCTATCTCACAGGGTGTCTGTTGTGGGGGAGGAAGGGAAAAGAGATTGTGACTGCTCTGAGGCTCTGATTCAGAGAGAAGGGTGGGGTATAAATCTATGGTCTTCTTTCCTCTTCTTCCTCAGATGTGAGCCTTCAGCTTCATCAACTTGGTTTTTTTTCTTTTTGGGTATGTCTCTGTGTATGCCATGTGTCATCAAGCGGCTTCTGCATTAGTAACAGGCATGCCTTCTCAAAGAATCCAGGCTGAAGATTCTCTGGAAAGATCCCTGGCCGTCTTTTCTCACCCCAAGGCCTCTGTAGGGGAATGGGCAGTCGTGATAGTTGCCACCAATGTTCCCTGTAAGCTGCAGAGTCTTGTGAGCAAAAATGCCACTTTGTGAGCTGCTGGCATTAAAGTGGTGAGTTACTGCATCGATTATTGTGCTCTGTAGTCATCCTTCCTGAGCGAAGACAGAAATGTGCGAGCTGCAGGCTAAAACTCTGTGAGCGAGCTCACGCTCACTCAACCAGTGTTCCCTCTAAGCTGAGTTAGTGTGAGCCGGCTCACAGTTTTTTAGCCTCCAGCCCACACATTTTTGTCTTTGCTCATGAAGCATTGCCCCAGAGCAAACTAATTGATGCAGTAGCTAAATCGCTCACTTACAACTTTAATGCCAGTCGCTCATGAAGTAGAATTTTTCCCCCCACAAGACTCCACAGCTTAGAGGGAGCATTGGTTGCTACCAGGGCTTCTTTTGTAGCATAAACCCCTTTGCATATTAGGCCACACCCGCCTGATGTAGCCAATCCTCCAAGAGCTTACAGGGCTCTTAGTACAGGGTCCAGAGATAGAATTCTAGCAGGGGTTCCTTTGCATATTAGGCCACACACCCCTGATGGAGCCAATCCCCCAAGAGCTTACAGGGCTCTTAGTACAGGGTCCAGAGACAGAATTCTAGCAGGGGTTCCTTTGCATATTAGGCCACACACCCCTGATGTAGCCAGTCCCCCAAGAGCTTACAGGGCTCTTAGTACAGGGTCCAGAGATAGAATTCTAGCAGGGGTTCCTTTGCATATTAGGCCACACACCCCTGATGTAGCCAACCCTCCAGGAGCTTACAGGGCTCTTAGTACAGGGTCCAGAGATAGAATTCTAGCAGGGGTTCCTTTGCATATTAGGCCACACACCCCTGATGGAGCCAATCCCCCAAGAGCTTACAGGGCTCTTAGTACAGGGTCCAGAGATAGAATTCTAGCAGGGGTTCCTTTGCATATTAGGCCACACACCCCTGATGTAGCCAATCCTCCAAGAGATTACAGGGCTCTTAGTACAGGGTCCAGAGATAGAATTCTAGCAGGGGTTCCTTTGCATATTAGGCCACACACCCCTGATGTAGCCAGTCCCCCAAGAGCTTACAGGGCTCTTAGTACAGGGTCCAGAGATAGAATTCTAGCAGGGGTTCCTTTGCATATTAGGCCACACACCCCTGATGTAGCCAATCCCCCAAGAGCTTACAGGGCTCTTCGTACAGGGTCCAGAGATAGAATTCTAGCAGGGGTTCCTTTGCATATTAGGCCACACACCCCTGATGGAGCCAATCCCCCAAGAGCTTACAGGGCTCTTAGTACAAGGTCCAGAGATAGAATTCTAGCAGGGGTTCCTTTGCATATTAGGCCACACACCCCTGATGTAGCCAACCCTTCAAGAGCTTACAGGGCTCTTAGTACAGGGTCCAGAGATAGAATTCTAGCAGGGGTTCCTTTGCATATTAGGCCACACACCCCTGATGTAGCCAATCCTCCAAGAGCTTACAGGGCTCTTCGTACAGGGTCCAGAGATAGAATTCTAGCAGGGGCTCCTTTGCATATTAGGCCACACACCCCTGATGGAGCCAATCCTCCAAGAGCTTACAGGGCTCTTCGTACAGGGTCCAGAGATAGAATTCTAGCAGGGGTTCCTTTGCATATTAGGCCACACACCCCTGATGGAGCCAATCCTCCAAGAGCTTACAGGGCTCTTAGTACAAGGCCTACTGTAACCTCCAGGAGGATTGGCTACATCAGGAGAGTGTGGCTTAGTATGCAAATGAATTCCTGCTACAAAAAAGCCCTGCACCCCTGGGGGCCCTAGGTGTCCGCACACACCCCAGGCTGGACCACCCCTGCCTCCCTCCTCTGTTCTTTTCTGCAGCTTTGCGATGCGGTGCCATGCTCTTCCGCTGCTAGCTTCGGCCCTACCTGCTTCAACGTGGGCATCTGAGTGTTCTCTCTTAAGAAAGTGCTGGAAGAGACTTCGCTCCTCAGAGCGGCACGGGTGGGGGAGAGACCCAGCCTGCGGTGTGCGGATAAACAGCGACTGCAATGACAGCGGCAGTGGGGGGGGGTGGAATTAGGCATTTGTCTTGGGTACCGGGAGGGGGGGGAGAGCCCAGTTCGGAGCCCCATCTCTTGGCGGCCTAGGCAAATGCTTAATTTGCCTAGTGGGCAAGCCGGCCCTGGTTACTACAACTTCTAACCTCCAGAGAGGTTAGAAGAGAGATGTTGTCTCTGGATACCCAATTTTGAGAAGACAAATCTCAACAGCACCTATAGGCTGGCCTAACAGCACCTATAGGTTGTAATCCTGCTGAAACCTTCCCTTGTTCTGCTAATTCTCCCCCCCCCCCAGTCCCCGTCCCCCTCCTAGGTGATGTGGAAGACCTCTGGAGAGCCGTTGCCGGTCTAAGTGGCCGTGTTAGACCAAGGGGACTGAACTCAGTAGAAGGCAGTTTCATGTGTTCACAGACGGGGGCATTGGACTTTGTAGCTCAGCTGGGCTTGGGGAATGACGGTTTGGTGGATATATGCAGGCAGAAACTTAATGGGTGGGAGAGGCTCAAGCATTCTCCTTCCTAATTATCTCCTGCAAAATTGTCCTGCCTTCCCAGTTTGGTATGGTGGTGAAGTGCACGGACTCTTCTCTGGGAGAACCGGGTTTGATTCTCCCCATTCCTCCTCTTGCAGCTGCTGGCATGGCCTTGGGTCAGCCATGGCTCTTATAGGAGTTGTCCTTGAAAGGGCAGCTGCTGCTAAGCCAGTGAGCCATTTTGGTGCAATGGTTAAGTGCTCAGACTCTTATCTGGGAGAACCAGGTTTGATTCTCCCCATTCCTCCTCTTGCAGCTGCTGGAATGGCCTTGGGTCAGCCATAGCTCTTATAGGAGTTGTCCTTGAAAGGGCAGCTGCTGCTAAGCCAGTGAGCCATTTTGGTGCAATGGTTAAGTGCTCAGACTCTTATCTGGGAGAACCAGGTTTGATTCTCCCCATTCCTCCACCTGCAGCTGCTGGCATGGCCTTGGGTCAGCCATGGCTCTTATAGGAGTTGTCCTTGAAAGGGCTGCTTCTGGGAGAGCTCTCTCAACCCCACCTGCCTCACAGAGTGTCTGTTGTGGGGCGGGGGGGTGGGGGAGTTAAAGGAGATTGTGACCACTCTGAGATTCAGAGTCTAGGGCGGGATATAAATCCAATATCTTCCCGTTACCAGGAAATGTGGAATTGTTGCATTCTGGCCAGAGGGATTCTGCTAACGCTGGGATTCTGTTTTGCAGGAAGCCTACATTGCTGACCTGGACGCCAAGAGCGGAGCCAGTTTGAAGCTGACCATCTTGAATCCAAAGGGCAGAATCTGGACCATGGTGGCGGGAGGTGGAGCTTCTGTCGTGTATAGGTACCCACAGCGGGGTCTTGCAGAGGCGGGGTGGCTGCGGGGAGCTGACGGTGTACAGAGGAGTGTGACAAGAGGAAGAGCCTTGTTGCTGTTTTGTAGATCGAAACGTTAGGCCGCAAAGGTTGTTGGCAGGAGAAACCTGAGCTTCCTCCTTAAGAAACCACAAGTTATGTTAGCTTATTATTTATTTGCAAAAAAAACTGTACCCTGCTGTTCTCTTTGGTGTAGTGGTGAAGTGTGTGAACTCTTTATCTGGGAGAACTGGGTTTGATTCCCCACTCCTCTGCATCCACCTGCTGATGTGATCTGGAGTCAGTCCCAAGTTCTCACAGAACTGTTCCTCACAAGAGCAGTTTCTGCCAGAGCTCTCTGGAGAGCCGGTTTGGTGTAGTGGTTAAGTGTGTGGACTCTTATCTGGGAGAACCGGGTTTGATTCCCCACTCCTCCACTTGCACCTGCTGGAATGGCCTTGGGTCAGCCATAGCTCTGGCAGAGGTTGTCCTTGAAAGGGCAGCTGCTGTGAGAGCCCTCTCCAGCCCCACCCACCTCACAGGGTGTCTGTTGTGGAGGGGAGGAAGGTAAAGGAGATTGTGAGCCGCTCTGAGACTCTTCGGAGTGGAGGGCGGGATATAAATCCAATATCTTCATCTACCTCACAGGGTGTCTGTTGTGGGGGAGGAAGGGAAAGGAGATTGTGAGCCGCTCTGAGACTCTTCGGAGTGGAGGGCGGGATATAAATCCAATATCTTCATCTACCTCACAGGGTGTCTGTTGTGGGGGAGGAAGGGAAAGGAGATTGTGAGCCGCTCTGAGACTCTTCGGAGTGGAGGGCGGGATATAAATCCAATATCTTCATCTACCTCACAGGGTGTCTATTGTGGGGGAGGAAGGTGAAGGAGATTGTGAGCCGCTCTGAGACTCTTCGGAGTGGAGGGCGGGATATAAATCCAATATCTTCTTCTTCAGCCACACCTAGAATCATAAGAGTTGGAAGGGACCTCCAGGGTCATCTAGTCCAACCCCCTGCACAATGCAGGAAACTCACAAATGTTGTTGTTCAGTCGCACAGTCGATTCCAACTCTTTGCAACTCCATGGACAAAGTCACGCCAGGTCCTCCTGTCTTCCACCATCCTCCGAAGTCTGCTCAACTTCGTGTTAGTTACATCAGTAATACCTCTCCCTAAATTCACAGGATCCACATTGCTGTCAGATGGCCATCTAGCCTCTGTTTAAAAACCTTCAAGGAAGGAGAGCCCACCACCTCCCAAGGAAGTCTGTTCCACTGAGGAACCGCTCTGACTGTAATGTTGAGCCAGAAATTTCAATCCGTTGGTTCTAGTCCTACTTTCTGGGGCAAAAGAACATATGAACATATATGAACATATGAAGCTGCCTTGTACTGAATCGGACCCTTGGTCCATCAAAGTCAATATTGTCTACTCAGACTAGCAGCGGCTCTCCAGGGTCTCAAGCGGAGGTTTTTCACACCTTTTTGCCTGGACCCTTTTTTGGAGATGCCGGGGATTGAACCTGGGACCTTCTGCTTCCCAAGCAGATGCTCTACCCCTGAGCCACAGCCCCATTCATGGCTCTCCAGGGTCTCAAGCGGAGGTTTTTCACACCTATTTGCCTGGACCATTTTTTGGAGATGCTCGGGATTGAACCTGGGACCTCCTGCTTCCCAAGCAGATGCTCTACCACTGAGCCACCGTCCCTCCCCTGACTGCCAGTGGCTCTCCAGGGTCTCAAGCAGAGGTTTTTCACACCTTTTTGCCTATACCCTTTTTATGGAGATGCCGGGGATTGAACCTGGGACCTTCTGCTTCCCAAGCAGATGCTCTACCACTGAGTCACAGCCCCATTCATGGCTCTCCAGGGTCTCAAGCTGAGGATTTTCATGCCTATTTGTATGGACCCTTTTTTAGAGGATATGCCGGGGATTGAACCTGGGACCTTCTGCTTCCCAAGCAGATGTTCTACCCCTGAGCCACCGTCCCATTCATGGCTCTCCAGGGTCTCAAGCTGAGGTTTTTCACACCTTTTTGCCTGGACCCTTTTTTTGGAGATGCCGGGAATTGAACCTGGGACCTTCTGCTTCCCAAGCAGATGCTCTACCACGGAGCCACCGTCCCTCCCCAAACACAGGGTGTCTGTTGT
The DNA here is from genome assembly GCF_032191835.1 of Heteronotia binoei. Classification (NCBI taxonomy): domain Eukaryota; kingdom Metazoa; phylum Chordata; class Lepidosauria; order Squamata; family Gekkonidae; genus Heteronotia; species Heteronotia binoei. The sequence goes on along the minus strand of NC_083237.1, from coordinate 61,791,293 downwards.
GGGGAGAGGAAGGGAAGCGGATTGTAAGCTGATCTGAGACTCCTTCAGGTAGTGAAGGGTGGGATAGAAATCCAGTCTCTTCTTCTCATCAGGGCCACCGAGACAGCTAACAAAATACACAATAAGAGGAAAGGAAAGGTCCTCTGTGCAAGCACCAGTTATTTCCAACTCTGGGGTAGCGTTGCTTTCACAACGTTTTCATGGCAGACTTTTTATGGGGTGGCTTGCCATTGCCTTCCCCAGTCAGCTACACTTTCCCCCCAGCAAGCTGGGGACTCATTTTACCGACCTCGGAAAGATGGAAGGCTGAGTCAACCTCGAGCCGGCTACCTTGGTGCCAATGGAGAGCCAGTTTGGTGTAGTGGTTAAGTGTGCGGACTCTTATCTGGGAGAACCGGGTTTGATTCCCCACTCCTCCACTTGCACCTGATAGCATGGCCTTGGGTCAGCCATAGCTCTGGCAGAGGTTGTCCTTGAAAGGGCAGCTGCTGTGAGAGCCCTCTCCAGCCCCACCCACCTCACAGGGTGTCTGTTGTGAGGGGAGAAGACATAGGAGATTGTAAGCCGCTCTGAGTCTCTGATTCAGGGAGAAGGGCAGGATATAAATCTGCCCCCACCTCACAGGGTGTCTGTTGTGAGGGGAGAAGATATATAGAAGACTGTAAGCTGCTCTGAGTCTCTGATTCAGAGAGAAGGGCGGGGTATAAATCTGCCCCCACCTCACAGGGTGTCTGTTGTGAGGGGAGAAGACATATGAGATTGTAAGCCGCTCTGAGTCTCTGATTCAGGGAGAAGGGCGGGATATAAATCTGCAATTCTTCTTCTTCTACCTGAAAACCCAGCTTCTGTCGGGGATCGAACTCGGTTCGTAAGCAGAGCTTAGAACTGCAGTACTGCAGCTTTAACACTCTGCGCCACGGGGTGCTTTTCACACAATAAGAGTGCACCTTTAAAATAATCAAAATCAAACATATTTAAAGCCATTAAAACCGAGCTAAAAATACACATACAAAAAATTTAAAAGACCGTTAAAGTACAGGGCAGGAAAGGGGGGTTACTCTGGGAATACCAGATGATAAAATGGTCTTCGCCTGCTGGCAGGAGACAAGCAAGTCTCTGTAGGGAGAGACTTCCAGAATTTTGGTGCCACGACAGAGTAGGCTCTCTCCCAGGTTGCCACCCATCTAATCTCTAAAGTTGGGGGCATGTGGAGCAAAGACTTGGAAGGTGATTTGGAGAGGCCGAGTAGGTTCTTTTGGTTCTCATGCCTTTCGTCATGCCCTGCTGATCACTTCTTGATTCTTGATCACCCTACAGACTATAAATTGCAGAAAGTCTCAGAACAACCAGCAAATTCCACAGAACAATCAGCACAGTCAACAACCATCTTCCTTATCTTCAACCCCCTTCCAACCCTCCCAGCAATTAACACGGAACAATGGTCGCATTCAACAGCCAGTTTCCTTATCACTACCCTTCCAGGAAGGCCCACCAAACAATGGGCACATCCACAAACCAATTGCCCTTTCACCACACCCCCTCCAGCCTAGAGATAGCAGCTCTCCAGCAGCCCTGGCCCCACTCAATGCACAGCAGCCAAGAAGGTCCGAGCGCCTGCTCCGGCTGCAACGCCACTGAGGATGTTCTCCGCAGCTGAGAACGAAACGTCTGGAAGGAAAACTTTCTCCAGTAGAACACGGCACTTGATCCCGAAAGATTCTACAAACCCTAACTTCTTGATTGGTTTTTTCATGGGATTTTTTTTATACCATTCGAACAACAGTTCCCGAAATGATTCGAAGAAGTTGATGACATGCCCCAAACCAAATTAAAGTTTAGGTCTCCCAAACACAACTCGTACACAGATGCACAGCCAAACAATAGCGTTTTTGACCCATTTGTGGAATGGCATTAATGGCGGTGGCAAACAAAGCAACTCATGGAAGATGCTCTGGAGCTACCACTGAAAGGGCCCTGCTATTGGGTGTATGTGTATGTATGGGCTGTCAGTTCACAGCTGACTTACCAAACCCCAGACCATTTGAAAATCGAAATTGTAATCTTTAATTTGGCTCAGAAATCCATGGTTGTTTTAATATCGGTGTGTAATATTGGTTTATGCTTGTTGCCCCCTAAGGTTGCTGGCATTCTACATTTGGTGTAGTGGTTAAGTGCGCGGACTCTTATCTGGGAGAACCGGGTTTGATTCCCCACTCCTCCACTTGCAGCTGCTGGAATGGCCTTGGGTCAGCCATAACTCTCATAGGAAGGTGTTAGCTCCGATTGTATCATCTGAAACCACCACCCCCCCTCCGGTCCATGGAAAAATTGTCTTCCACAAAACAGGGCCCTGGAGCCAAAAAGGTTGGGGATTGCTGCACTAGACACTTGGCAACTGAGCTGTCTCTGCAAAAAGATAACTGTGACCTGGAGGTGCCAGCTGCTTTCCCTCTGCAGGGCTGAGGAGAGTCCACATATCTGTTACAAATGAGAGAGCAAAGCTAAACCAAAAGTGGGCATTCTGCATTCTCCCCGCCCCCCCCTCCGCTTTGACAGCCTTAAATATAAAGAAACCAAAACATTGGCAAGAGCCCCTTGACAGAAGGTTGTTTTTATAGTGCTACCACAAACTCACTCCTCCTCTGCAGGATCTGGCTGGGCAGACAAAACTCCAGGGCTGGAGGGGAATTAAGAAGACGGAAACCAAAGGCTGCTGTAGGCTTAAGAACATAAGAGAAGCCATGTTGGATCAGGCCAATGGCCCATCCAGTCCCACACTATGTGTCACACATAAGAACATAAGAGAAGCCATGCTGGATCAGGCCAGTGGCCCATCCAGTCCCACACTATGTGTCACACATAAGAACATAAGAGAAGCCATGTTGGATCAGGCCAATGGCCCATCCAGTCCCACACTCTGTGTCACATAAGAACATAAGAGAAGCCATGTTGGATCAGGCCAATGACCCATCCAGTCCAACACTCTGTGTCACAGAAGAACATAAGAGAAGCCATGTTGGATCAGGCCAATGACCCATCCAGTCCAACACTCTGTGTCACAGAAGAACATAAGAGAAGCCATGTTGGATCAAGCCAATGGCCCCTCCAGTCCAACACTCTGTGTCACATAAGAGAAGCCCTGTTGGATCAGGCCAGTGGCCCATCCAGTCCAACACTCTGTGTCACATAAGAACATAAGAGAAGCCATGTTGGATCAGGCCAATGGCCCATCCAGTCCCACACTCTGTGTCACATAAGAACATAAGAGAAGCCATGTTGGATCAGGCCAGTGGCCCATCCAGTCCAACACTCTGTGTTACAGAAGAACATAAGAGAAGCCATGTTGGATCAGGCCAATGGCCCATCCAGTCCAACATTCTGTGTCACAGAAGAACATAAGAGAGCCATGTTGGATCAGGCCAATGGCCCATCCAGTCCCACACTATGTGTCACATAGTGGCCCAAAAAACCAGGTGCCATCAGGAGGTCCATCAGTGGGGCCAGGACACCAGAAGCCCTCCCACTGTTGCCCCCCCCCCCCCAAGCACCAAGAGTTCTCTTTCCAGTCACTCCAGCAGTTGCATGTAGAGGAGTGAGGAATCAGATCCGGTTCTCCCAGATAATAACGTGCACACTTAACCACTACACCACTCCTGACCACCTCAGGTAGACCGTTCCTCAAGGAAGGGGCCACAACAGAGAAGGGACGTGTACGGACAGTTGTTGATGTTGCCTATTTGTGCGCTGGCGCTTGCTCAAACATTGTACCTGTGGCGTACTTGCGTGTCGCTTACTGTAGGAAAGTGCTTGCGATGGTTAAGAACTGTTGAGGCCAGGGCTTTTTTTGTAGCCTATTAGGCCACACACCCCTGATGTAGCCAATCCTCCTGGAGCTTACAGTAGGCCCTGAACTAAGAGCCCTGTAAGCTCTTGGAGGATTGGCTACATAAGAGGGTTGTGGCCTAATATGCAAAGGAGCTGCTGGTAGAATTCCACCCCTGATATAGCCAATCCTCCTGGAGCTTACAGTAGGCCCTGAACTACGAGCCCTGTAAGCTCTTGGAGGATTGGCTACATAAGAGGGGTGTGGCCTAATATGCAAAGGAGCTGCTGCTAGAATTCCACCCCTGATGTAGCCAATCCTCCTGGAGCTAACAGTAGGCCCTGAACTACGAGCCCTGTAAGCTCTTGGAGGATTGACTACATAAGAGGGGTGTGGCCTAATATGCAAAGGAGCTGCTGCTAGAATTCCACCCCTGATGTAGCCAGTCCTCCTGGAGCTTATAGTAGGCCCTGAACTACGAGCCCTGTAAGCTCCAGAGGACTGGCTACATCAAGGGTGTGTGACCTGTTATGCAAAGGAGTTCTTGCTACAAAAAAAAGCCCTGTTTGAGGCCCAGCAAATCTCTCTGTCTTGTGCCTCTGTTGTATTATTCAGCCCACTCTGGGCTGAGATGCTTCCTCGTTACTCTTCTGCTTTTCATGAACAAGCGTTGTCCGTTCTCCTGATTTCAGCTCTCTCATATCACTTGTGGACTTTCTCCCTAGTGACACTATCTGTGACCTCGGCGGAGTGGACGAATTGGCCAACTACGGCGAATACTCCGGCGCACCCAGTGAGCAGCAGACCTATGACTACGCCAAAACAATCCTCTCCCTCATGACCCAGGAAAAACATCCAGAAGGTAAATGGGGCTGTTCAGGCAGAGGGAGACAGCTGCAGACCCTGAGGCTCAGAGTGGTCCTCCCTGCCCTTTTGCCAGCGCTGAGTCTTGTGGTATTTACTCACTAGGTTTTGTGCTCCGAACGTATAGTTTATTCGCAGCCTAAGCCAGCATTTAAAACATATGAAGCTGCCTTATACTGAATCAGGCCTTTGGTCCATCAAAGTCAGTATTATCTTCTCAGACTGGCAGCGGCTCTCCAGGGTCTCCAGCTGAGGCTTTTCACACCTATTTGCCTGGACCCTTTTTTTGGAGATGCCGGGGATTGAACCTGGGACCTTCTGCTTCCCAAGCAGATGCTCTACCACTGAGCCACCGTCCCTCCCCGACGGTGGGGAGGGACGGTAAAACAGTAAAGTCATACAAAATTAAAACTGAATGACCACAAAATCTTACATAAAAAGGCTGTTGTAAAACTACCAATATAGCAGAACATGGCAGCAAACAGATTGGCAAAGGTGTTTAGCCATTTCCTGACTGAATTATTAGAGTTTTCCTTATTCTTGTGGCAAGCCAGCCGAATTTTGCTCATTTGTAGGTAACTTCAGGGTTCTTATCCAGTTTGGTGTAGTGGTTAAGTGTGCGGACTCTTGTCTGGGAGAACCGGGTTTGATTCCCCGCTCCTCCACTTGCACCTGCTGAAATGGCCTTGGGTCAGCCATAGCTCTGGCAGAGGTTGTCCTTGAAAGGGAAGCTGCTGTGAGAGCCCTCTGCAGCCCCACCCACCTCACAAGGTGTCTGTTGTGGGGGAGGAAGGGAAAGGAGATTGTGAGCCGCTCTGAGACTCTTCGGAGTGGAGGGCGGGATATAAATCCAATATCTCCATCTACCTCACAGGGTGTCTGTTGTGGGGGAGGAAGGGAAAGGAGATTGTGAGCCGCTCTGAGACTCTTCGGAGTGGAGGGCGGGATATAAATCCAATATCTTCATCTACCTCACAGGGTGTCTGTTGTGGGGGAGGAAGGTAAAGGAGATTGTGAGCCGCTCTGAGACTCTTCGGAGTGGAGGGCAGGATATAAATCCAATATCTTCATCTACCTCACAGGGTGTCTGTTGTGGGGGAGGAAGGGAAAGGAGATTGTGAGCCGCTCTGAGACTCTTCGGAGTGGAGGGCGGGATATAAATCCAATATCTTCTTCTTCTTCTTATCGTCAAGAAGATTCGTAAGGAGTTGCCGTTTTTGACTACTGGTAAAAGGTACGGCCATGGAAAATGGAAGTACTTTGCGATGATCGTTATAAGCCTCACAGTCAAATATGACATGGACGAAAGACTGGATACCATCATTGCAGCAGGGACATCATCGTTCTTGGAATAGCACTTTTTTGTGTATCCCCTCCACCACTGCTGCAGGGGGAACGTCCTGCCTCATAAGAGTAAACGTTCTCCTATATTCCTTATTTGTTACGCGGTATAGTTAGGGCATCGGGGTCACCCTGTTGATTGGTTCTGTCAGAGCTCGCCATTTGGTTGTGCTATTGAGGTCGTTTTGTCTGACAACATCCAATATTCTCTGCTTCACTATCTCCCTAGCATTATCGTAAGAAAACGGAGATATTGTTTTGAAAGGCCGTAATAATGAATTCTGTCCTCTATGGCCCTAATCCATCTTGAGGCCAAGGTATCTTGCAGAATTAAACTGCTCAAGCCCTTAAGAAAAAAACATAAATTTCAACCCGAACCGGATGGCCAAAATCCAAAGCCTCGCTTCTACTGTAATCGTGCCAATTTCTATCCTAATTAATGTGTTCGGAAAGCCCTTGGGTGCCTGGAGGACTGTTCTTAAAAGTTTTGATTGAACACTCTCCATTTTTTTGTAATTTGTAGTGATATTGATTGGGACACCAAATGTTAGCTGGCAGAGGGATTTAGCCTTACACAATCTAAGAGCCGCAATTATGCATTTGCCCCAGTAGAATTTTTGGATAGCCCCAGCACTCCTTTTGGCATTTGAGGTAATCATGTTTATATTGGTGGTTTTTCTTACAGTCGCTTGAAACATGACACCCAGGTACTTAAAGCATGAAACTTGTTCACTGGGAATAGAATTTAAGTACCAATGGTGTGATCTGGGTGTCCTTTTGCCAAAGGCCATTACATTGGTTTTAGTGCAATTTACCTCTAGGTTGTTTTCCAGGCAATATTAAGAGAAAGCTTTCAAGGCTCTTCTGAGGCCTAAGGGAGTCCTTGAAAGTAAAACAGCATCATCCGCATAAAGGAGCACCCCGATATGTTTGTTACCTAGCTTTGGTGGGTGGCATTCTGGTTTATTTATATAGGACACCAAATCATTAATGTAGAAGTTAGATAATTAAGATTGCCGGGGAAAACATCAACAACCTCAGATATGCAGATGACGCGACTCTAATGGCAGAAAGTGAGGAGGACCTAAAGAACCTCTTGTTGAGGGTGAAAGAGGAGAGCACAAAAGTAGGCTTGAAACTCAACATCAAAAAAACGAAGATCATGGCATCCGGCCCCATCACACCTTGGCAAATAGAAGGGGAAGACATGGAAGTAGGGATTCACATTTCTGGGATCCAAGATCACTGCAGATGGCGACTGTAGCCATGAAATTAAAAGACGTTTGCTCCTTGGGAGGACAGCTATGGCGAACCTGGGCAGTATAATAAAAAGTAGAGGCATCACCCTGCCAACAAAAGTCTGTATAGTCAAAGCGATGGTCTTCCCAGTAGTAATGTACGGCTGTGAGAGCTGGACCATAGGGAAGGCCGAGCGCAGAAGAATAGATGCTTTTGAGATGTGGTGCTGGAGAAGAATCTTGAGAGTCCCTTGGACTGCAAGAAGATCAAATCAGTCAGTCCTAAGGGAAATTGTTCCCTGGAAGGTCAGATGCTGAAGCTGAAACTCAAATATTTTGACCCCCAAATGAGAAGGGAGCATTCCCAGGAGAAGATCCTGATGCTGGGAAAGACAGAAGGCAAAAGAAGAAGGGGACGGCAAAAGATGACATGGCTGGACAGCGTTACTGATGTAACAAACACGAATTTGAGCAGACTTCGGAGGATGGTGGAAGACAGGAGGGCTTGCCGTGACTTTGTCCATGGGGTCGCAAAGAGTCGGACTCGACTGTGCGACTGAACAACAACAACAAAGATAAGTAGGGGGCCAGCAGCCATCCTTGCTTAACCCCTTTGTTGGTAGAAATGAGGTCTGTCAAATAGCCTTGATGGGAATATTTGACCCAGATGGTTGTTTGATCATAAAGAGCCTTAATAAGAAATAACAACCGTCTGTCAATATTGGTGGCTCTTAATTTATCTCCTAGGGTGGTCCTAGAAATGGAGTCAGAGGCTGACTTTAGGTCTAGAAATGCAGCATATAATGACACATTTGAGCTGGAGGAATATTTTACAATCAGATGGTCCGACAGCATGCCAGTGGTTCAGTAAGGCACAGCCTTCTCCGAAATCAACCTGTTCCTCACCTAGGCAAAAATAGCTCTCACGCCCGTCTCTAAATTTCCACAGGACCACACTAGCGTATAGCTTGCTTGTTACACTTAACAGGCTGTTAAGTGTTAGCTGTTTGGATCTTCTTTGTGACCTTTTTTATATATGGGGATGATGATAGCTGCTTCCCATGCCTTGGGAATTTTCCCCGATCGATCAATTTGTGTAAACAAAGCTGCCAAAACGGGCTCTCTTTCCTTGGAGCCTAGCTGGCCATCTGACAGTAATGAGGATCTTGTGAGTTTCCTGCATTGTGCAGGGGGGTTGGACTAGATGACCCTGGAGGTGCCTTCCAACTCTGATTCTATGATATGGAAGACCTCTGCCTGAGACCTTGGAGTGCCACCTCTGTATTTCATATGGACATATGACATATGAAGCTGCCTTATACTGAATCAGACCCCTGGTCCATCAAAGTCAGTATTGTCTACTCAGACTGGCAGCGGCTCTCCAGGGTCTCAAGCTAAGGTTTTTCACCTATTTGCCTGGACCCTTTTTTGGAGATGCCAGGGATTGAACCTGGGACCTCCTGCTTCCCAAGCAGATGCTCTGCCACTGAGCCACAGCCCCATTCATGGCTCTCCAGGATCTCAAGCGGAGGTTTTTCACACCTATTTGCCTGGACCCTTTTTTGGAGATGCCAGGGATTGAACCTGGGACCTTCTGCTTACCAAGCAGATGCTCTACCACTGAGCCACTGTCCCTTCCACTGTCCTCTTGTCTGACTAGACTGGGGAAGCCTGCCTTTTAGGGAAAGGCCATAGCTCACTGGCAGAGCCTCTGCTTTGCATTGCAGAAGGTTCCAGGTTCAATCCCTGGTATCACCAGTTAAAAGGACCAGGTAGAACGTATTGTGGTAGAACGTGTTGTGGAAGACCATGGGAAGCCACTGCTAGTCTGAGTGGATAATGCTGACTTTGTTGAACCAATGTTCTGATCCAGTAGAAGGTCGCTTCATGTGTGTTTCAGAGTCGGTTCAGACAACCAACTCTCTCAAATGAGTCACTACTGGGGAGGAACAGTGGCTCAGTGGTAGAGCACCTGCTTGGTAAGCAGAAAGTCCCAGGTTCAATCCCCGGCATCTCCAACTAAAAAGGGCCAGGCCAATAGCTGTGAAAAACCTCAGCTTGAGACCCTGGAGAGGCGCTGCCAGTCTGAGTAGACAAGACTGACTCGGATGGACTGGGAGTCTGATTCAGTATAAGGCAACTTCATATGTTCATATGTACTGTATTGGAAGATCGTTCTGCCTCTCAACTGTTCCGAAAGTGCCTAAGGTAGGGGGTGTCAAACTCATTTGTTATGAAAGCCGGATCTGACATAAATGAGACCATGTTGGGCCGGGTTACCTATTTAAGATTAGGTAGCAGAGGTATAAATTTTATAAAGGACACAGACAAACACAAATATATATATTTTTAAAAAATTTAAAACATGCTTAAAACGTTAGCACTCATTGATCTTAAAGATGCTTTCTTTGTATTTCTCCCATGGGATCTGGGGAACTGGGAAAGGAAATTCTGGCTCTTTCCTTCCTTCCCTAGTGGACTGGGAGGGGGGAGGAGCCTCAACCAATAGAAGGAAGAGAGGCTTGGCTCAGTAGCTCTGCTTTGTGATTGAGAGAGCCTGGCAAAGCAAGCTCTGCCTCCCCCTGTATTTCTCCAAGGGAGGATCCTCAGCCAACGGAGAAGATAGAGGCTTTGCTCTGTAGCTCCTGTGCAGTTGAGCAAGCCTTGCTAAGCATACTGTTATGCAGAAGAAAGCGAGAGAGAGGGAGAAGGAAGCAGATGACTGCCAGTTGCTTGGGGGCCTGATTCGGCCCCAAAACTACATGTTTGACACCCCTGGCCTAAGGTTATTCCAACGTTTAAATGACACTGTCCCTTTCTCCGTCTCTTCTCCCCTCCTTTCTTTCTTTCCCCTCTATTAGGCAAAATCTTGATCATCGGCGGGAGCATTGCTAACTTCACCAACGTAGCTGCCACATTTAAGGTAAAGCTGATCTTGGGAAATGTCACTGCCACCAGGTTGTGGATTTATATCCCGCCCTATCCTGCAAGCGGGCTCAGGGCGGTTTACCACAGCAAAATCAAGCCAAGTTAAAATAATGTCATAAAACGAGCGTTGCAAAATCAGGAGCAGCGCGATAAGCAATCTTGCAGACATCAGCGGCAAAGCTACCCAACAGCATGTGGCTGAGGGCTGACAGTATGACATAAACACCATAATGGTGAAATGCTGGGAGAAGTGATGACTTTCAAAGGATGCCCACTGGATTAATTAAAAGCCTGGCAGAACAGCTCCGTCTTACAGAACGAAACCTCAATAAGTCCCGCAAAGCCCAGATCTCCAGCGGGAGCTCATTCCACCAGGTAGGGGCCTGGACCAAAAAGGCCCTGGCCCTCATTGAAGCCAGTTGGGCATCCTTAGGACCTGGGACTATGAGAAGATGTCGAGTAGCAGACCTCAGAACCCGGGGGGGGGGTGTTTCATACGGGGAGAGGCAGTCCCGGAAGTATTCAGGCCCCTGGCCGTAAATCACCTTCCTGAATGCTTCTTGTGTGGACCTTTAAGATTGCACTTAGCAATGCTAGTTTTAACTGCCTGGTCAGGGGTGAGCCTGCAGGCTGGAACTTCAAGATCAGCCATCTGAAACTTTACCAGAAGTCTTCTGGTTGTCTGAATCCACCCCAAGGGCTTGACTGGCCTTTGTGGTTTTGCTGGGATTTGAAACTTCTTAAGAGCATGCTTGTATGAATAAGCAGCTGTCAGAGTTTTCTACAATGGTGCCCAAAGTATCATCACATTGTGAAAGTAGAGAGAATTCTGTTCGGTATTCCGGTCCCCTTACTGGTGAAGAATTGGACTTCGCAGGGTTCTTTATACTTACTTTGAGAGCCAGTTTGGTGTAGTGGTTAAGTGTGCGGACTCTTATCTGGGAGAACTGGGTTTGATTCCCCACTCCTCCACCTGCACCTGCTGGCATGGCCTTGGGTCAGCCATAGCTCTGGCAGAGGTTGTCCTTGAAAGGGCAGCTGCTGTGAGAGCCCTCTCCAGCCCCACCCACCTCACAGGGTGTCTGTTGTGGGGGAGGAAGGTAAAGGAGATTGTGAGCCGCTCTGAGACTCTTCGGAGTGGAGGGCGGGATATAAATCCAGTATCTTCATCTACCTCACAGGGTGTCTGTTGTGGGGTGGGGGGGGGGAGGTAAAGGAGATTGTGAGCCGCTCTGAGGCTCTTCGGAGTGGAGGGCGGGATATAAATCCAATATCTTAATCTACCTCACAGGGTGTCTTTTGTGGGGAGGAAGGTAAAGGAGATTGTGAGCCGCTCTGAGACTCTTCGGAGTGGAGGGCGGGATATAAATCCAATATCTTCATCTACCTCACAGGGTGTCTGTTGTGGGGGAGGAAGGTAAAGGAGATTGTGAGCTGCTCTGAGACTCTTCGGAGTGGAGGGCGGGATATAAATCCAATATCTTCATCTACCTCACAGGGTGTCTGTTGTGGGGGAGGAAAGGAAAGGAGATTGTGAGCCGCTCTGAGACTCTTCGGAGTAGAGGGCAGGATATAAATCCAATATCTTCATCTACCTCACAGGGTGTCTGTTGTGGGGGAGGAAGGGAAAGGAGATTGTGAGCCGCTCTGAGACTCTTCGGAGTGGAGGGCGGGATATAAATCCAATATCTTCATCTACCTCACAGGGTGTCTGTTGTGGGGAAGGAAGGGAAAGGAGATTGTGAGCTGCTCTGAGACTCTTCGGAGTGGAGGGCGGGATATAAATCCAATATCTTTGAATGGGCGTCAAAAGAACTGGGACCATTACACAGTGGCTTGACTGGATTTGTAGATGTCGCCTTCTAAAAGTGGAGGAAGCTGAAATACGGTACGAAAGAAATATCTTTGCACATTACACTCAGGTCTCCCCCCCCACATCTTCTTACAGGGGATTGTTAGAGCCATTAAGGATTACCAGGGCCCTCTGAAAGAGCACGAGGTGCGGATCTTTGTAAGGCGAGGGGGCCCAAACTACCAGGAAGGCCTGCGTGTCATGGGGGAAGTAGGTAAGAATGCCCCCAAAGGGCTGTTTTAACCGTTTTTAATCTCAGTTGACTTTGCTCCTATGTATTGTGGTTGTTTTTTTCCCCCTTTTAATCCACATGTTTGAGAGCCGGTTTGGTGTAGTGGTTAAGTGTGTGGACTCTTATCTGGGAGAACCAGGTTTGATTCCCCACTCCTCCACTTGCACCTGCTGGAATGGCCTTGGGTCAGCCAGAGCTCTGGCAGAGGTTGTCCTTGAAAGGGCAGCTGCTGTGAGAGCCCTCTCCAGCCCCACCCACCTCACAGGGTGTCTGTTGTGGGGGAGGAAGGTAAAGGAGATTGTGAGCCGCTCTGAGACTCTTCGGAGTGGAGGGCGGGATATAAATCCAATATCTTCATCTACCTCACAGGGTGTCTGTTGTGGGGGGGGAAGGTAAAGGAGATTGTGAGCCGCTCTGAGACTCTTCGGAGTGGAGGGCGGGATATAAATCCAATATCTTCATCTACCTCACAGTGTGTCTGTTGTGGGGGAGGAAGGTAAAGGAGATTGTGAGCCGCTCTGAGACTCTTCGGAGTGGAGGGCGGGATATAAATCCAATATCTTCATCTACCTCACAGGGTGTCTGTTGTGGGGGAGGAAGGTAAAGGAGATTGTGAGCCGCTCTGAGACTCTTCGGAGTGGAGGGCGGGATATAAATCCAATATCTTCATCTACCTCACAGGGTGTCTGTTGTGGGGGAGGGAGGTAAAGGAGATTGTGAGCCGCTCTGAGACTCTTCGGAGTGGAGGGCGGGATATAAATCCAATATCATCATCTTCTTCTAGGGATGGCCAAACTGTGGCTTGGGAGCCACCAGTGGCTCTTTCACACACATGGTGTGGCTCTTGAAGCCCCCACCGCGCCCATCGGCCAGCTTGGAGAAGGCATTTCTCTTTTTAAGCCGCTTCTCAAGGTCAGGCCAGCTCGTGGCATTAAAAGTTGCTTTCTTTCCGTCTCTCCCTCCCTTCTTCCTTAAAATAAAAAAACCGGTTAACGGGATTGGAGGGAAGGGAAAAGACGGAGCCCAGCTACACTACGTCCGCCATGAATCGCGGTCGACGCCATCCCCGCCTCCCCCTCTAACCTGCTTCTGTTCAATTTGCATTTAGGGAAAACAACCGGCATCCCAATCCACGTTTTCGGCACCGAGACCCACATGACGGCCATCGTCGGCATGGCCTTGGGACACCGGCCCATCCCCAATCAGCCCCCTGCTGCAGCTCACACGGCAAACTTCCTCCTCAACGCCAGCGGCAGCTCCTCGGTAGGTCTCTGTTGCAGGTCTGCGCAATTGTGGCTGTAAGCCTGCAGGTGAGGGTTTCTGCACCTGAACCCCTCTCCTCCATCTTAGCCTCTGTTTTCAAACAGAGGCTAAGATGGCCGTCTGACAGCAATGATGATTCTGTGCAGATCACAAGAGGGAGGGCAGGAAGGGCTGCATCGGGGCTTGGTGTTCGTGGCTTTTTCTTACGCATCCAGGGAAATGCTGGTGGCCGCTTTGGGGTCAGGCAGCAGTTTTTCTCCAGGCCGGTTTGATCAGGGATCCTGGAGGTTTTTTGCCATCTTCTGGGCATGGAGCCTGCAGGGGTCACTGGGTTTGTGGTTGGGGGGAGGTATTTGTGAAGTTCCTGCATTGCGCACTGGGTTGAACTAAACGACCCGTGAGGCCCTTTCCAACTCTGTGGTTCTGTGATTGTATGAAAAGGATTGTTAGTCCCTACAGTGGTTAATTGAGAACATAAGAACCTAAGAGAAGCCCTGTTGGATCAGGCCAGTGGCCCCTCCAGTCCAACACTCTGTGTCACATAAGAACATAAGAGAAGCCATGCTGGATCAGGCCAATGGCCCATCCAGTCCGACACTCTGTGTCACATAAGAACATAAGAGAAGCCATGCTGGATCAGGCCAGTGGCTCATCCAGTCCAACACTCTGTGTCACATAAGAACATAAGAGAAGCCCTGTTGGATCAGGCCAGTGGCCCCTCCAGTCCAACACTCTGTGTCACATAAGAACATAAGAGAAGCCATGCTGGATCAGGCCAATGGCCCATCCAGTCCGACACTCTGTGTCACATAAGAACATAAGAGAAGCCATGCTGGATCAGGCCAGTGGCCCATCCAGTCCAACACTCTGTGTCACATAAGAACATAAGAGAAGCCCTGTTGGATCAGGCCAGCAGCCCATCCAGTCCAACACTCTGTGTCACATAAGAACATAAGAGAAGCCATGCTGGATCAGGCCAATGGCCCATCCAGTCCAACACTCTGTGTCACATAAGAGAAGCCATGCTGGATCAGGCCAGTGGCTCATCCAGTCCAACACTCTGTGTCACATAAGAACATAAGAGAAGCCCTGTTGGATCAGGCCAGCAGCCCATCCAGTCCAACACTCTGTGTCACATAAGAACATAAGAGAAGCCCTGTTGGATCAGGCCAGTGGCCCATCCAGTCCAACACTCTGTGTCACATAAGAACATAAGAGAAGCCATGCTGGATCAGGCCAATGGCCCATCCAGTCCAACACTCTGTGTCACATAAGAGAAGCCATGCTGGATCAGGCCAGTGGCTCATCCAGTCCAACACTCTGTGTCACATAAGAACATAAGAGAAGCCCTGTTGGATCAGGCCAGCAGCCCATCCAGTCCAACACTCTGTGTCACATAAGAACATAAGAGAAGCCCTGTTGGATCAGGCCAGTGGCCCATCCAGTCCAACACTCTGTGTCACATAAGAACATAAGAGAAGCCATGCTGGATCAGGCCAATGGCCCATCCAGTCCAACACTCTGTGTCACATAAGAGAAGCCATGCTGGATCAGGCCAGTGGCTCATCCAGTCCAACACTCTGTGTCACATAAGAACATAAGAGAAGCCCTGTTGGATCAGGCCAGCAGCCCATCCAGTCCAACACTCTGTGTCACATAAGAACATAAGAGAAGCCATGTTGGATCAGGCCAATGGCCCATCCAGTCCAACACTCTGTGTCACAGAAGAACATAAGAGAAGCCATGTTGGATCAGGCCAATGGCCCCTCCAGTCCAACACTCTGTATCACACAGTGGCCACATATATATACACACTGTGGCTAATAGCCACGGATGGACCTCTGCTCCATATTTTTATCTAACCCCCTCTTGAAGCTGGCTATGCCTGTAGCCGCCACCACCTCCTGTGGCAGTGAATTCCACATGTTAATCACCCTTTGGGTGAAGAAGTACCTCCTTTTATCCGTTCTAACCCGACTGCTCAGTAATTTCATTGAATGCCCATGAGTTCTTGTGTTGTGATTATTAGATGTAGTAATAGATATTCAGATTAGGTGAAAATTATGTTTAATTTAGACCATAGAATTAAGCAGTAATGGTAGAGAATAGATTATTTAGGTAGTAGATTAAGGTAGTGTAAAATAGATTAAGATGGCTTTTAAAGGCAGTTTAGAATGAAAGTATAGGATAGATTATAGAATTTATTTTTGTGTGTGTGTTTTTCCTTTTGATTGTATAAAACTCAGAGTAGTGTAATAGATAATTTTAGGCTTAGATATTAGTGACTTCTGATACTATAGAAATACATAAGAAGTAAAAAGGTACTTTGAAATAACAAAACAAGTGATAACCATATAATTCATTACAGAATAAATTTTAGTGATAGTTTAAACTTTCATTTTCATACAAAGCATTATGTTTAGTTCATTAGAAATAAATAAAAACGCAGGTGCGTAGATGGAGTCTAGATACCATATTGTTTCACTAAACATGTGAAGATTAAATATTAAAATAAAAAGGGAATTGCAGCCGATTGTATGAAAAGAAAGCTAGTATGTTGGGGAGAAAGCTAGGCTATGAGAAACCTAACTGGAATCCTGTGATCGCCCTAGGAATCAAAGATTCCTGGGAGATCTCTGTCCTGCGTAAATAGCTTTTGCATCTCCAAAGAATAGCAGAAACACAGCACAATAAGCAACTAATAAGTACAATTTTGCATAATCCTACATAGGGTGCAGAAAATTTAATTGTTTAAAAATGCTATTCCAGTCTTTCAGTCTCAGGTATGTTCACATCCTTATTTGAAGAAGTGGGAATGCACGTGAAATCTTATACCCAGAATAAAACTTTTTTGGACCTAAAGGTACCACTGGACTCAGACTCAATATTCCCTCTAAGCTGAGTTAGTGTGAGTGAGCTCACAGCTTTTTAGCCTCCGGCTCACACATTTTTGTCTTCGCTCAGGAAAAATGGCCCCACAGCAAACTCATTGATGCTCCCGACTTTAACACCAGTCGCTCACAAAGTAGAATTTTTGCTCCAAAGCTTAGAGCAGGGGTCCTCAAACTATAGCCCGCGGGCCAGATGCGGCCCGCTGAGGACGTTTAGGCGGCCCGCCGGGTTATGGCAAAATCAGACCGGAAGTGACGTTCGACCTAAACTCGCGTTAGCAACGCACATTTCCAGCACTGGGCTGAGGCGGCAGAGACAGAGTGTGAGGTGATACCGAGGTGAGGTGAGTTCCCAGGCCGGGGTGTGTGGTGTGGGGAAGGGAGAGAGATGCAGAAGACGGAGAACTGACGGCCCGCGGCCTTGTACAGTAACGGCAGTCCGGCCCTCCAACAGTCTGAGGGCAGTGAACTGGCCCCCTATTTAAAAAGTTTGAGGACCCCTGGCTTAGAGGGAGCATCACTCAAATTTCATTTTTCTGCTTCAGACCAATGCGGCGACCCCACCCGAACACATCCTTATTTGGGAGACCAATACGGCAGCAAAGCATTTCCTCCTAAAAGTACAGAATTTGTTCCAAGCCCTTGCCCTATTTTGAGGGAGGCGAAGCCGCCGGGCCTTATTGAGTGTGTTGACTTCGTTCTCTGCTCTCTTTCAGACTCCGGCCCCTAGCAGGACAGCGTCTTTTTCTGAGTGCAAACCTGACGATTTAGCTCCAGCCAAGAAAGCCAAACAGACTGCCCTTTCCGGTAAGCACACGGTTCGGTTCAGGACCTTGGAGATGCTCTCACAGTGCTGCTTTCCCACAATTTGACACCCTTCCTTATGCTTGCTGCTGCCGCATTCTGATCCCCGGATTTCCACCCTTCGATGGACTGTCTATCTCTCACTCCCTTCTGGTGGCTTAAGAGAGAAATTGCATCACTGAGGTAGTGGGGGGGGGGGAAGGATTGGGAAGAGGTGGCTAGGCTTGAGTGTAGGGGGGTGGGAATGGGGTGAAGAGGGAACATAGGGGCTGTTTCCAAAGGATGTCCAAAAGAAGATGGGTGGGTAAGGTTAAAAAGCAGGGCTTGCGGTCACAGGCTTGTATTAAATACGTATGAAGTTTAAGTCCATGACTTATGAAGATATGAAGCTGCCTTCTACTGAATCAGACCCTGGGTCCATCCAAGTCAGTCTTGTCTACTCAGACTGGCAGCGGCTCTCCAGGGTCTCCAGTTGAGGTTTTTCACACCTACTTGCCTGGACCCTTTTTAGTTGGAGATGCCGGGGATTGAACCTGGGACCTTCTGCTTCCCAAGCAGATGCTCTACCACTGAGCCACCGTCCCTCCCCTGCTCTCCAGGGTCTCCAGCTGAGGTTTTTCTCACCTATTTGCCTGGACCCTTTTAGTTGGAGATGCTGGGGATTGAACCTGGGACCTTCTGCTTCCCAAGCAGATGCTCTACCACTGAGCCACCGTCCCTCCCCTGCTCTCCAGGGTCTCCAGCTGAGGTTTTTCTCACCTATTTGCCTGGACCCTTTTAGTTGGAGATGCTGGGGATTGAACCTGGGACCTTCTGCTTCCCAAGCAGATGCTCTACCACTGAGCCACCGTCCCTCCCCTGCTCTCCAGGGTCTCCAGCTGAGGTTTTTCTCACCTATTTGCCTGGACCCTTTTAGTTGGAGATGCTGGGGATTGAACCTGGGACCTTCTGCTTCCCAAGCAGATGCTCTACCACTGAGCCACTGTCCCTCCCCTGCTCTCCAGGGTCTCCAGCTGAGGTTTTTCTCACCTATTTGCCTGGACCCTTTTAGTTGGAGATGCTGGGGATTGAACCTGGGACCTTCTGCTTCCCAAGCAGATGCTCTACCACTGAGCCACCGTCCCTCCCCTGCTGTCCAGGGTCTCCAGCTGAGGTTTTTCTCACCTATTTGCCTGGACCCTTTTAGTTGGAGATGCTGGGGATTGAACCTGGGACCTTCTGCTTCCCAAGCAGATGCTCTACCATTGAGCCACCGTCCCTCCCCTGCTCTCCAGGGTCTCCAGCTGAGGTTTTTCACAGCTATTGGCCTGGCCCTTTTTAGTTGGAGAGGCCGGGGATTGAACCTGGGACCTTCTGCTTACCAAGCAGATGCTCTACTGCTGAGCCACTGTCCCTCCCCTATAATGTTACCTGAAGAATTTGCAGCACTCCATAAATCGGCGTCCTCATTCTCTGCTGCCTTGAACCAATGGCACCAGGATGTATGTTCTCTTCCCGGGGAGCCCCACTGGGGCAGAGGGCAGGAGTCCTTAGTCTCAAGGTATAGATGGAACACTCTGGCATTGATGCTCTGCATCCTTGGTGCTTGGGGGGCCACAGTGGGAGGACTACTGGAGTTCTCGCCCAGCTGATGGCACCTGGATTTTGGCCACAGGGTGACACAGAGCGCTGGACTGCATAGGCGGTTGGCCTGATCCAACATGGCTTCTCTTATGTTCTTGTGTCTCAGGCAGTGTTGCTCTCTGTTTGGTGTAGTGGTTAAGTGTGTGGACTCTTATCTGGGAGAACCGGGTTTGATTCCCCACTCCCCCACTTGTATCTGCTGGAATGGCCTTGGGTCAGCCATAGCTCTGGCAGAGGTTGTCCTTGAAAGGGCAGCTGCTGTGAGAGCCCTCTCAGCCCCACCCACCTCCCAGGGTGTCTGTTGTGGGGGAGGAAGGTAAAGGAGATTGTGAGCCGCTCTGAGACTCTTGAGTGGAGGGCGGAATATACATCCAATATCGTCTGCTTCTTCTTCTCTGTTCTTGGTGCTTGAGGAGTAACCGTAGGAGGGCTTCTGGAGTTCTGGCCTCACTGATGGACCTCCTGATGGCACCTGGGTTTTGGCCACTGTGTGACACAGAGTGTTGGACTGGGTGGGCCATTGGCCTGATCCAACATGGCTTCTCTGATGTTCTTATAGTTAGAACACCATGTCTGGGGCAGTGATGCTCTGTATTCTTGATGCTTGGAGGACAACAGTGGAAGAGCTTCTGGAGTTCTGGCCCTGCTAGTGGACCTCCTAATGGCACCTGGGTTATGGCCACTATGTTGGACTGGGTGGGCCATTGGCCTGATTAAGTGCATGGGAAAGAAAAGTTTGCAAGAAGATCTTCAAGCTGGAGACTCGCTCCTACTTGCTTTTCTCCCTGCAAACGTCACACTTCCTCAATGGATCTCCATCTCCCTGCCTTCAGGGAGTCCCTTCTTCGTCAGCTTGTCTGCCAAGGAACCTCTGCCATCTGCCACGAAATCCCTGCGTTTTTCAGAAGGTTTTTTTTGTGGTGCGTTCTTCCTGGGGCGTGTGCTGAGCCTGTGTGTTGTGCGCCAGCCGAGCAGTGCGACTCTAGGCGGAGTAAGCTTCCTTAAACCCAGGGGCTTTGCTCGAAGCCAACTCGGACTAGGACTGCATTTCGAGGTTGGACTCACTGCATGAAAACTCCTAAAATGTGTTCTGTGCTGCGGGTTCGAGGCAGCGTTTCTAAAACGTTTGGCACGCGGACACCCTTTTCCCAACTTGCTTCACCTTCCGAGCCCCCGTAACCCCCTCGGCAGCCATCTTTCCAGCGTGCAAGCCCAGAGAATCTGTGCGCGCAACAGCATCTCTACGGCCCTTCATTGCATGTGCAAGGATCGTGAAAAGGGGCGGTGTCTGCAGCGAGCGTAGCAGCTTCGTTGACAGCAACGCCAGCCCTCCACTACCTGGAGGGACAGCTCCTTCGGCTCTGCCCGCTGCAGGGCCCTCTGCTTCCATCAGATTTGATCCATGGGGAGGGGTGGCGGGGGCGGGTGGGAATTGTCCGGAGAGGAAGCTAAAGTCACGGTGTGCAAACTGTTTCTCGGACTGCTCGCCCAACATGGCTGCTTTTCCCGTGGGGAAGATTTCCACCCAGCCCCAAGGTGGCCAAGTCTTTCACAGCCAGCTGAAGACCATAGCTGCTCTCACCTCCCCAGGGCTTTTTTGCATATTAAGCCACACATCCCTGCTGTAGCCAATCCTCCAAGAGCTTAGATGGCTCTTAGTACAGGGCCTGCTGGAAGCTCCAGGAGGATTGGCTGCATCAGGGGTGTGTGGCCTAATATGCAAAGGAGGTCCTGCTAGAATTCCGTACGGGGCCTACTGGAAGCTCCAGGAGGACTGGCTACATCAGGGATGCGTGGCTTAATATGCAAAGGAGCTCCTGCTACAAAAAAAAAAGCCCCGCACCTCCCTTTTTGCAATGTGAAACAGAACCTGAGGTGGACAGTCATGTTGGATTTCTTGCAATGGTGATTCTCTCTTTAACAGATGCATCACTGTCTTCGAGACCCGTTCAAGGTAGGATCCCGCCACTAAGCTCAATGCGTCCACCCTGGCTGACTGTCGCTTGTCCAGTTCCATTTTTTCCCCCTCCTTAATTGGTTATTTTGGAGGGTGGTGGTTTGTTTGGTTTCCAGTGTTTTTATCCTCTTTGCAAAAACTCGCAGCGCTGCCGGATTGATCTCTGTCCCTTCTTGCTTTTGGTGATGTGGTTTTTCTGTTTGTTTGGGCTTTTTTTCGTTCTTTAGGACCTCCTCCTCGCCTGTGCTTTCTTCCTTTGTAAATGCAGACATGACTCTGAAGGGCCCTTAGCAGCCGACAGAGCATGTCTCTCTCCCCTGCTCTCAAAGTTGTACAGTCTCAGTGCAGTCCTTATTGGCTCTTCAATATTAAGCTGAGTTAGTCGCCAGGGTGAATTGTTCAGCACAGCAAGCCAGTGACCCTACTGGCATCCAGTGTTCTCTGCTGGAACGGCCTTGGGTCAGCCGTAGCTCTGGCAGAGTTGTCCTTGAAAGGGCAGCTTCTGGGAGAGCTCTCTCAGGCCCACCTACCTCACAGGGTGTCTGTTGTGGGGTCAGAAGATAATGGAGATTGTAAGCTGCTTTGACACTGATTCAGATAGAAGGGCGGGGTATAAAACTATGGTCTTCTTCTCCTAGCTGGGTTAGTGCAGGCTAGCTCACAGTTTTCTAGCCTCCACCTCATAGGGTTTTTTTCTTAGCTCAAGAAGGATGACCCCGGAGCACACTGATTTCTGCAGTAGCTCACAGCTTTAATGCCAGTAGCTCACAAAGTAGAATTTTCGCTCACAAGACTCCACAGCTTAAGAAGGAGCATTGAGTCGTGGTGTCCAGAGTGGGATAATGGCCTTTGACCACTTTCTATTTGGCTTTGGAAATTCAGGCTGTGTGTGACCCTAGTCTGTATATGTAATAGCAAAATCCTGTTTCCTTTTGCAGATACTTAAATCCACAGATTCGGGTAGCGCTAAACATATTTGTCTGAAAACTCGGGGGACCCCTAGGTTTGCGGAGAAATCAGAAATCTTCACAGAAACATGCCCGTATTTTTCGCACCATAAGGCGCTCCGGATGATAGGACGCACCTTCCTCCTGGGGGGCGATCCGCTGCCTCCGCCTCCGATCCCAGCGCTTCCCCCGCGCCTGCCTGCCTGGCTCCAGCTTGTTCCAGCAAGCGCTGGGATCGCTCCACGCTGCCCCCACCGCAAACCCATGCTTCCTCCGTGCCTGCCTGGCTCCAGCTCTGACGCTTACAGCAAGCGCCAGGATCGCTCCCTCTGCCCTCCGATCCCGGCGCTTGCTGTAAGCATCAGAGCTGAAGCCCGGCAGGCAGGCACGGAGGAAGCACCCTGCCCTCTCCACAGCCGGCGCTCGCAAAGCGCTGGGTTTGCGGAGGGGGCGGGTGCTTCCACCGTGCCTGTCTGCCTGGCTTCAGCTCTGATGCTTGCAGCAAGCGCCGGGATCGGGGGGCCGAGGGAGCGATCCTGGCGCTTGCTGTAAGCGTCAGAGCTGGAGGCAGGCAGGCAGGCGCGGGGGAAGCGCCGGGATCAGAGGCGGAGGCAGCGGATCCCCCCCCCCCCAGGAAGGTAGGTACCGGTACCTTCGCTCCATAAGACGCACGCGCTTTTCCCCCCACTTTTTTTGGAGGGGGGGTGCGTCTTATAGTGCGAAAAATACATTATTTGGGGGGTTAAATTTCCCCCCTCCCCAAAAAATGAACAAGCATTGTCTGTGGATGAGCAGCACTGAGTTGTCACCCAGCAAGTAGGGAGGCAACAGTATTCCTTGTTCCCACCCCTCTCCACTGAGCTAGCAATGAGGGAGCTGGGTGGCAAAGGCAGCTGTAGTCGGGAGGTGGCCTGGAGCCAACCTGGAAGCAGCAAAGGGGGCGGGGAGGGCCCCACTTGTCTTGTTATCTCCATTAGTGTAGTGCAAATTCATTTGTTACGAGGGCCGGATCTGACATAAATGAGATCTGGTCAGGCCGGGCCATGCGTGTCATGAAATGTAATGCCAAGTTAGCTGAGATATAAACTTTATAAAGGGCACAGACGAACACAATTAAAAGGTTTTGTGTCTCTCCTGTGTGATCGAGGGAACCAGGCAAAGGAAGCTCTGACTCTTTCCCTGCCTCCCCAGGAGATGAGGAGGGGGCGGAGCCACAGCCAAGAGAAGGAAAAGAGGCTTGGCTCAGTAGCTGTGAGCCAAGCTCTCCCTCCCCCCTTTCCTCCCCAAGGGAGGAGCCTCAGCGAAGGGAGAAAATTGAGGCTTTGTTCTGTAGCTCCTGTGCGATTGAGCAAGCCTGGCAAAGCAGAAGAGAGGGAGAAGAAAGCAGACTTGTTCGCGGGCTTGATAGGAACCTTCTGGGGGGCCTGATTGGGCCCCCGGGCTGCATGTTTGACACCCCTGGTGTAATGTAACCCATGCTTATTGGACATTTCCTGTTGGAAAGTCTTCAGCTTAGTGAAATGAACTGGGCCCCTCGAAATACACCTTTTCCTGCCCAGTGAGCCATTTTGTTGACCGAATCTAGGCAAGAATAAATCTGCAAACGGTGTAGCGGACAGTGAGTGCGTATTGGACTGGGAAGTCCTGAATTCAAATCGTTCTTAGGCCACAAAGAACACAATCTCTTGCCTGCAGCTGTCTCACAGGGAGTTTTGTGATCATAAAAAGGGTCTGATCGACCTCGTGTCAGGTAGCCTGAACTTCCTAGTGGTAGAGTATCCTAGGAAGGTAATGAATTGGTCTCCAGACTCTGCTCTCCAGAAAGGAAAGAAATACCGGTTCTGTTGCCTGGCTTCTTTCTCTGTTCTTTCAGCCTTCTGAGTTTGGATTTTTGGCTAAAAGCAAAGACCTATGCTTTACCTACCCCACCAGTATTGTGGTTTCATAGAAGCTTCACGTTGCCATGGTATGTGTCTTGAGTTGCGTTTGTATGAGGTTGCTAAGCACAAGGGAGCTGGGTAAGGAGAAAATCTCAGCAGAGTGGACCTCCTAGAGAGCCACTTTGGTGTAGCGATCACGTGTGTGGACTCTTATCTGGGAGAACCAGTTTTGATTCCCCACTCCTCCGCTTGCACCTGCTGGAATGGCCTTGGGTCAGCCATGGCTCTTGCGGGAGTTGTCCTTGAAAGGGCAGTTTCTGGAAGAGTTCTCTCAGCCCCACCTACCTCACATTGTGTCTGTTTTGGGGAAGGAAGGGAAAGGAGATTGTGAGCCACTCTGAGATTCAGCATATAGGTCCCCTGTGCAAGAGCCAGTTTGGTGTAGTGGTTAAGCGTGCGGACTCTTATCTGGGAGAACCGGGTTTGATTCCCCACTCCTCCACTTGCACCTGCTAGCATGGCCTTGGGTCAGCCATAGCTCTGGCAGAGGTTGTCCTTGAAAGTGCAGTTGCTGTGAGAGCCCTCTCAGCCCCACCCACCTCACAGGGTGTCTGTTGTGGGGGAGGAAGGTAAAGGAGATTGTGAGCCGCTCTGAGACTCTTCGGAGTGGAGGGCTGGATATAAATCCAATATCTTCATCTTCTTCTTCTTCTTCCGACTTTGGGGTGACGTTGCTTTCACAACGTTTTCACGGCAGACTTTTTTTTAACGGGGTGGTTTGCCATTGCCTTCCCAAGTCATCTACGCTTTCCCCCCAGCAAGCTGGGGACTCATTTTACCAACCTTGGCAGGATGGAAGGCTGAGCCAACCTCGAGCCGGCTACCTGAACCCAGCTTCCGCCGGGATCGAACTCAGGTCGTGAGCAGAGCTTGGACTGCAGTACTGCAGCTTTAACACTCTGCGCCACAGGGCTCTTCAGAGTATAGGGCAGGATATAACTCCAATACCATCATCTTCAATATTTTCGTTCTTAGGAAATGCCCTGGAGGTGCTGGTGTTGAAGGTGGGGCAGTTGCTGTTCTAACCAAGACCTCCTATGATCAAACCTCGGGGAACGCGATCTCCTGGCTTGTAGGCCCTGCCGGATTGGGTCCCCCGAGCAGCCCCATACATCCGAAAAAGCCATCTGAAATCTTCTGTGGCACAGCAACAGATGCCACTGGATTGTGTGGCATGGCTGTTTGCAATGGCAAAACTTCTCCAGTCGACCTTAGGGAAGTATTGATCGGACGTAGGGGCCTGCAAAAGAATTACAGGTCTTTCCCATGTTCCCCTTTCTCTGACAGTCCTTTCTAATCCCAGGAACATTTATTTCTGGTGTTGTGGGACCCATGTGGTCTAATAGCTGTACAGGTCAAAGGCTGCAGTAGGAAGGGGTGGGGACATGGCAAAATTGCCCTTTTCTGCTTGTTGTGTCAGCCCAACTCAACAGGTAGTGCCAGTCTGGTGTAGTGGTTAAGCATGCAGACTCTTATCTGGGAGAACCGGGTTTGATTCCCCACTCCTCCACTTGCACCTGCTAGCATGGCCTTAGGTCAGCCATAGCTCTCTTATCCGGGAGAACCGGGTTTGATTCCCCACTCCTCCACTTGCTCCTGCTGGAATGGCCTTGGGTCAGCCATGGCTCTGGCAGAGATTGTCCTTGAAAGGGCAGCTGCTCTAAGAGCTCTCTCAGCCCCACCCACTTCACAGGGTGTCTGTTGTGGGGGAGGAAGATAAAGGAGATTGTGAGCCACTCTAAGATTCTGAGTGCAGGGCGGGATATAAATTCAATATCTTCTTATGATTATTATTTCAGTAGTCAGCAGAAGGAGATTTAAGTATTTGGTTGGCGGTGGGGTGTGTGTGTGTCAATAAAGTGGCATTAATGTAGCTAAAGTATTGGGAAAATGTGGTTTCCATTAGAATTTAGAGATTTTAAAGCATAAAATTCCTTGCTTATTAATCTCCCTATGGATGTGCCAAAAGCGATAACAACAAAGTAAAAAAAAATAGTTACTTACAAAGGAAAATAATTTACTAACTGGTGCCATATCACACACTGTCTGTTCTCCTCTAATGAAAGGGATGGTTGTCCTGTGGCGGTTTCTACTTGTTTGTGGTGCTTGGTGGTGGATTGCTGTTGTTTTTTTGGTGTGGTGTAAGAATGATAAAGGTTTCACCAGGAGCTTGAGGGACAGGAACATGGAAGATTCCAGGGCTTTTTTTGAGCAGGAACACACAGGAACGCTGTTCCGACTGGCTTGGTGTCAGGGGGTGTGGCCTAATATGCAAATGATCCCTGCTGGTCTTTTTTCAACAAAAAAGGCCTGTGTGAAACAATGGTGACATAGGGGGTGTGGCCTAATATGCAAATATGTCCCTGCTGGGTATTTCCTACAAAAAAAGCCCTGGAAGGTTCCAACACTTCACATCACTTTAGGAATCTACAGCTATGTGACGTCACTTCCAGTTTATCCCTGGAAGTGACTTCATAGCACACGCAACACCAACATTTTCTTTTTCTCCTGCGACCGCTTAGAGCCACATATACTCTTCTACATGTAAGGTCGCCTGAGAGAAGAAGGGGATTTTCCTAATAGCAAGCAAATGTCTTTCAGCTCCTTCAGCTCCAACACTTTGTTTTCATTTTGGCTTGTCTGTCGGCTTCTCCTTGTAACTCAGAGAAAGGTGCCGGGACAGGGACAACTGTTGTAGCTCTGTGTGTGTGTGTGCTAGTGTGTCGCATCCTTGTTGTGTGTTTAAATGTCTGACCCTGGACGGGTGGGATTCTTTGCCCCGTGCAGGTAAAGCCACAACCTTATTCAGCCGTCACACCAAAGCGATTGTGTGGGGGATGCAGACGCGGGCTGTGCAAGGGATGCTGGACTTCGACTACACCTGCTCCAGAGACGAGCCTTCCGTGGCTGCCATGGTCTATCCATTCACGTATGTCTGCGGGATCCTCTTTGAGGCCATTCCTGTTGCACTTTCCCAAACTTTGGGGGCAGAAGCATGCAGCTCAGGTGGTACAGAGGAAACAGTTTTCTGTTCTGCTTGTACACCTGTGTTGCCTCTTTCCAGGCCTGAATTTAGCCCCACCCCTCTCTTTTTCAGGGCTTTTTCTGTAGCAGGAACTCCTTTGCATATTAGGCCACATCTTCTGATGGAGCCAATCCTCCTGGAGCTCACACTAGGCCCTGTTACCCTGGGTAGTGTTTTGTGAGCCTCCTGTTTCCCTTCTTTTTGCTTTCTTTTGTAGTCAGCAAAAGCATGCCTACTTAATTTCTTTTTTCGAAATAATTTTAATTGGAAAAAAAATACTTTACGTATTATAAAAACAAGAAACTGAAAAAAAAAATTAAGGCACAACAAATCAGATAGACGGAAATAATACAATGAATACTAAAAACCTGACACAACGTATGTTCAGAATCGTAAGATTGCAAGGTCTCAGTTTTTGTAATCTTGCTATTCTTCAAGCACCTATAGACACAGTTTTCACCATTTAAAAGCATTCAATCCTCCAAGAGCTTACAAGGCTCTTAGTACAAAGTCCAGAGATAGAATTCTAGCAGGGGTTCCTTTGCATATTAGGCCACACACCCCCTGATGTAGCCAATCCTCCAAGAGCTTACAGGGCTCTTCTTACAGGGTCCAGATATAGAATTCTAGCAGGGGTTCCTTTGCATATTAAGCTACACACCCCTGATGTAGCCAATCCCCCAAGAGCTTACAGGGCTCTTAGCAAAGGGTCCAGAGATAGAATTCTAGCAGGGGTTCCTTTGCATATTAGGCCACACACCCCTGATGGAGCCAATCCTCCGAGAGCTTGCAGGGCTCTTCGTACAGGGTCCAGAGATAGAATTCTAGCAGGGGTTCCTTTGCATATTAGGCCACACACCCCTGATGGAGCCAATCCTCCGAGAGCTTGCAGGGCTCTTAGTACAGGGTCCAGAGATAGAATTCTAGCAGGGGTTCCTTTGCATATTAGGCCACACACCCCTGATGGAGCCAATCCCCCAAGAGCTTACAGGGCTCTTAGTACAGGGTCCAGAGATAGAATTCTAGCAAGGGTTCCTTTGCATATTAAGCTACACACCCCTGATGGAGCCAATCCTCCAAGAGCTTACAGGGCTCTTCATACAGGGCCTACTGGAAGTTCCAGGATAATTGACTACATTAGGGGGGAGTGGCCTAATATGCAAAGGAGCTCCTGCTACAAAAAAAGCCCTGAGCAATACCTACTTAAGACGGAGTTCTCTCCGAAGTGGCAAATTTGTGTCTCCACTGGTCAAGTTTAGACTGCTGGGAGGGGCTCACATGACTGGACAGTCCCCTAGACTGAGGTTGTTTTTGCAGATGTTGGATGATGCCCTTTCCGGGCATTTTAGCAATGTTGTTTGTGAGTGGATTTTCCCATTTCACATAGGAAAATCCATTTGCAAATTATTGCTAAAATGCATTCTCCGAGGTGTGTCCACAGAAAACTATGGGTTCTACTGCTGTTTTCCCTAACGAGGTAGCTTTCTTTTTGCAATTTTTTTTTTTTTAACGGAGGAGCATTCAGTCACAAGTATTGCTAGACCTTTTGTGATCGACTGGAGCTCTGGGGCCATTTTGGATTTGGTTGTCAGGGAAATTTCAAGTCTGCCTAGGCTTCCCAATCCCCAGGTCCCAGAGGGGGATCCCCCGGTTTTACAGGCTTCCCCCCTCCCCCAGCCAGTTGGCCGGCGGGGGAAGCCCCGCCCCCAGAGCCATCATGCACCTCTATGAACGATTCCCATAGGGAATGATGGGGAATTGATCCGCGGGTATCAGGGGCTCTGGGGGGGGGCTGTTTTTTGAGATAGAGGCACCAAATTTTCAGTATAGCATCTAGTGTCTCTCCCCAAAATACCTCCCAAGTTTCAAAAAGATTGGACCAGGGGGTCCAATTCTATGAGCCCCAAAAGAAGGTGCCCCTATCCTTCATTATTTCCTATGGAAGGAAAGCATTGAAAAATTTGTGCAGTCCCTTTAAATGTGATGGCCAGAACTCTCTTGGAGTTCAATTATGCTTGCCACACCCTTGCTCTCGGCTCTGCCCCCAATGTCTCCTGGCTCCACCCCCATAGACTCCTGGCTCCACCCCCAAGGTCCCCAGATATTTCTTGAATTGGACTTGGCAACCCTAAGTCTGCCCTTATATGAATTGAAGATTATACCGCAAAAGACAAAGTCCATTGAGAACATGTAGCATTAATTTGAACATATGAAGCTGCCTTCTACTGAATCAGACCCTCAGTCCATCAAAGTCAGTCTTGTCTTCTCAGACTGGCAGCGGCTCTCCAGGGTCTCAAGCTGAGGTTGTTCACGCCTATTTGCCTGGACCCTTTTTAGTTGGAGATGCCAGGGATTACCAATCAGATACCATCTGATTACCAAGCAGATGCTCTGCCACTGAGCCATCGTCCCTCACTGAACCACTGTACCTCTCGTTGGTTGTCTGAACTGACTCTGAAACACACATGAAGCTACTTTATACTGGATCAGAACATTGGTTCAACAAAGTCAGCATTATCCACTCAGACTAGCAGTGGTTTCTCATAGTCTTCCACAACATGTTCTACCTGGTCCTTTTAACTGGTGATACTGGGGATTGAACCTGGGACCTTCTGCATGAAAAGCAGAGGCTCTGCCAGTGAGCTATGGCCTTTCCCTAAAAGGCAGGCTTCCCCAGTCTAGTCAGACAAGAGGTGGCACTCCAAGGTCTCAGGCAGAGGTCCTCCATATCATAGAATCAGAGTTGGAAGGGACCTCCAGGGTCATCTAGTCCAACCGCCTGCACAATTCAGGAAAAAAAAAATCAATGTTCACTTAGGCCAAGGCCCTGTTGAGAGGCCAGCCCTGTGCTGCAAAAGCTAGAAACACAGAAATTAGGGTCCTATGGATGTCCTTTCCTCTCTGTCCCAAAGAAATACATTTGATTTATTTTCACTCCTAGTGGTGACCACAAACAGAAGTTCTACTGGGGCCACAAAGAGATCCTGATCCCTGTCTTCAAGAACATGGCAGACGCCATGAGGAAGCACCCAGAAGTGGACGTCTTGATCAACTTTGCTTCCCTCCGCTCAGCATACGACAGCACCATGGAGACCATGAACTACCCACAGGTCTGTGGGGCAGGTGGAAGCTGGGGGCAGAGAACTACTGGCGGTCCCGTTCAGAACACCTAAAGCCAAACTCGCTTCTTTCACTGTTGGTCTGCTTCTCAGAGTTTCGAGCAGCGGTGGCCAAACGTGATTAATGTGAGAGCCGCGTAGAATAAACGTCAGGTGTTTGAGAGCCTCAAGACATGAACGTCAGATGTTTGAGTCACAAGGAAGGAAGGAAAGAAAGAATCCACAGTCGTCAGCCATGAAAGCAGGCTCATTTCTTTTCTCTGGGCTTGCGGTGTCTGCTTGTATTTCTCCCTCCCATCCCATATCCAAACAGTTTCCAAACTGTGCCACTGCACAGACCTGTCCTGTAGATTCTGCCCTTTCTCTCTCTCTCACACACACACACACACCAGCCTTGTACTTCCCCTCCCATTCTCCCTTGGTCACTGTTAACAAGGCCTGTATCCAATGACTTTATTCCATTACAGCAGGGGTCCCTGGGCCACGGACCAGTACCAGTCCGTGGCCTGTTAGCAACTGGGCCGTGGAGTGAGACGGGGGCACAGCACTACCCCTTTCGCCCACCCAGGTCCCAGGCAGACGAAAGAGGCAGCGCAGCTTCTCTCTGAAGCACCACCTCTTTAATTCTCCTGGGTTCCGGGCGGGCAGAAGGGGCAGCGCGACGGTGATCTTTGCCTATCCCTCATTTAAAGACCCCTGTTTGGGGGCAGGCAGGGGCGGGGCATGGGGGCAGCCTGGGGCAGCAAAGCCCACAGCACCACGGCCCCTGCCGGTCCGTGGGAAAATTGTCTTCCACAAAACCGGTCCCTGGTGCCAGAAGGGTTGGAGGCCCACTGCATGACAGCACCTAGAATGTAGTAGGAAGCTTGTTTCTTACATAAAGGAAGAGCTGTAACTCCCAAATACCCAGGAGCCTTCGCTCTTGGCACATTTCACTGCCTTACCCTCAGCTTTATTGGAAGGCAAATATCTTCCCAGTCCTTATTCCCAAAGCGTTTGCCCTTTGTCAAATGGGAAAGGTTGAGACAGTTGATCGCTTATGCTTGTAATGATGTGCCTTCCCTCTGTATTATGCGATATATGACGGCCATAGCCGAGGATATTAGACCTGATATTGATGTTTGAAGGCGACTGAGTGCCATCTTTAACTTTGATTGAAATTAGCACCTGAATTTTTTTTTTTAACTTAACTGTTTTTAATCTAACGAACTCAATGTTTAACTGTTGTTTCTTTATGAACTGTGAGCCGCCCCGAGCCTGTTTTGGAGGAGAGGGCAGGATATAAATAGAATAAACACCAACCTATATTATACTTATTTTAATAAATTCCGCAGGAAAACCAGAGCAATTCTACATTCCGCTCCTCCCCTCGTAGTACTCCAAAGAAACTACTTGTAACAAAATTTTGTAGCGTGGCATCGTGGTTGAGTCTTCGATTAACTTGACCCCCCCCCCTCTATTGTGAAACGCATTCAAGAATTTTGAACTGTTGGATGATAATAGCACAACAAAGTCTTTTTGTCGATCTTGGTATAGTGACGATTTTTAAATTAGGGTTTGTAGAATCTTTTGGGCTCAGGTGCCGTGTTCTACTGGAGAAAGTTCTCCTTCCAGACGTTTCGTTCTCTCTCGCCTTCAGATCCGTACCGTGGCCATCATTGCTGAAGGTATCCCAGAGGCGCTGACCCGCAGATTGATCAAGACAGCGGATGAGAAAGGAGTTACAGTTATTGGACCTGCAACGGTGAGAGATGGTTTCTCATTCTTTAGGGCTGGAGAGGGACTTCCTCTTGAGCTTTGGCAGGCAACGCTCTAGTGCATTGCGGCTTTCATTCTTTGTCTAGTACAGGGGTGGGCAAACTTGCTTAAAATAAGAGCCGCATAAAGATCAGATGTTTGAGAGCCTCAAGACATGGATGTTAGATGCTTGAGAGGCAGAAGGAAGGAAGATTGGGGGGGAAGAGGTGGAAAGGAAGCAATTTTAAATGTGTATTCCAAGCTGCTGGCAGGCTTGGCATAGAGAGGTGATTTAAAGAGACCGGGGCAGTGGGGACTGAGAACCGCACAATAGCCTGCTTCGGTGGGAACGGCAGGGTACAAATCTAATAAAATTAAAAATAAAAATGTATGAAAGGAACCACGTGTGGCCCCCGAGCGACAGTTTGCCCACTCCCGGTTTAATGGATGGATCTCTTGCTTGATTTAGTAGAGCTGCGTGGATGCTCTGGCTGAACACCTGTCTGTGTCAGATCCCGCACAGCTCACAGCTATCGACGCACTCCTTGGTTGGTAAAAGAGCTTTATTGAACTACTGAGACACTTTAGACAAGAAACTTCTTGCGAAAATTGATAATGGTGGGCTGATGGGATGGTGACCGTTACATGCTTTAAAACAGGGGTGCCGAACTCACTTGTTATGAGGGCCAGATCTGACATAAATGAGACCTTGTTGGGCTGAGCCATGTGTGTACCTATTAAAGATTAGGTAGCAGAGATATAAACTTTATAAAGGTCACAAACAAATTAAATACATGCAATTTTTAAAACTTAAAAAACATGCTTAAAATGTTAGCACTCATTGGTCTTAAAGGTGCTTTCTCTGTATTTCTCCCATGGGATCCAAGGAACTGGGCAAAGGAAGCTCTGGCTCTTTCCTTCTTCCCCAGGGGATGGGGGGGAGCCTCAGCCAATAGAAGGAAGAGGGGCTTGGCTCAGTATCTCTGCTATGCAACTGAGCAAGCCTGGCAAAGCCAGCTGTGATGCAGAAGGAAGCAAGAGAGAGGGAGAAAGAAGCAGACAAGAGCCAGTCGCTCGGGGGCGTGATAGGGGCCTGATTCAGCCCCTGGACCACATGTTTGACAGCCCTGCTTTCAAATATTAGGCTCTCGTCCCCCCACCCCCAACCCCGTTCATTCCCAACGGCCCCTTGAGAGCAGATGCAAGCATATCACAAGAATCTTCTAACAAAAATCTGTAATCTTTCATTGAAATCTGCCTCTGTTCCTGAGGACTGGAAGGTAGCAAATGTCACCCCCATCTTTAAAAAGGGTTCCAGAGGGGATCCAGGAAATTACAGGTCAGTCAGTCTGACTTCAATACCGGGAAAGTTGGTAGAAACCATTATCAAGGACAGAATGAGTAGGCACATTGATGAACACGGGTTATTGAGGAAGACTCAGCATGGGTTCTGTAAGGGAAGATCTTGCCTCACTAACCTGTTACATTTCTTTGAGGGGGTAAACAAACTTGTGGACAAAGGAGACCCGATAGATGTTGTTTACCTTGACTTCCAGAAAGCTTTTGATAAAGTTCCTCATCAAAGACTCCTTAGAAAGCTTGAGAGTCATGGAGTAAAAGGACAGGTCCTCTTGTGGATCAAAAACTGGCTGAGTAATAGGAAGCAGAGAGTGAGTATAAATGGGCAGTCTTCGCAGTGGAGGACAGTAAGCAGTGGGGTGCTGCAGGGCTCGGTACTGGGTCCCATGCTCTTTAACTTGTTCATAAATGATTTAGAGTTGGGAGTGAGCAGTGAAGTGGCCAAATTTGCGGATGACACTAAATTGTTCAGGGTGGTGAGAACTAGAGAGGATTGTGAGGAACTCCAAAGGGATCTGTTGAGGCTGGGTGAGTGGGCATCAACGTGGCAGATGCGGTTCAATGTGGCCAAGTGCAAAGTAATGCACATTGGGGCCAAGAATCCCAGCTACAAATACAAGTTGATGGGGTGTGAACTGGCAGAGACTGACCAAGAGAGAGATCTTGGGGTCGTGGTAGATAATTCACTGAAAATGTCAAGACAGTGTGCGTTTGCAATAAAAAAGGCCAATGCCATGCTGGGAATTATTAGGAAGGGAATTGAAAACAAATCAGCCAGTATCATAATGCCCCTGTATAAATCGATGGTGCGGTCTCATTTGGAGTACTGTGTGCAGTTCTGGTCGCCGCACCTCAAAAAGGATATTATAGCATTGGAGAAAGTTCAGAAAAGGGCAACTAGAATGATTAAAGGGCTGGAACACCTTCCCTATGAAGAAAGGTTGAAACGCTTAGGGCTCTTTAGCTTGGAGAAACGTCGACTGAGGGGTGACATGATAGAGGTTTACAAGATAATGCATGGGATGGAGAAAGTAGAGAAAGAAGTACTTTTCTCCCTTTCTCACAATACGAGAACTCGTGGGCATTTGATGAAATTGCTGAGCAGACAGGTTAAAACGGATAAAAGGAAGTACTTCTTCACCCAAAGGGTGATTAACATGTGGAATTCACTGCCACAGGAGGTGGTGGAGGCCACAAGCATAGCCACCTTCAAGAGGGGGTTAGATAAAAATATGGAGCAGAGGTCCATCAGTGGCTATTAGCCACAGTGTGTGTGTCTGTGTGTATATATTTGGCCGCTGTGTGACACAGAATGTTGGACTGGATGGGCCATTGGCCTGATCTAACATGGCTTCTCTTATGTTCTTATGTTCTTAACCAAACAACTGACCTTGGTCTGTCTAGAGCTTGCGCAGAAAATACTTATGCTCCTTACAGATAGAGATACGTAATAGGCAAGAGTAGCACCCCCCCAGCTTACTACCGGTCAGCAAGCAAGAACCCATAATGGCAAGAGGCACGCTTGGCAATCTGGATGTGGGGTTTTAAAATGAGGGTGTTGCTGTGAAAGGGCGTCCTGCAATTAGTCTTGGTCTGGCTGATCTGTCCTGTGTGTTGTGTATGCCGTGAGCGACAGAAAACTTGACATTTGATCTCCCCGTCTTCATTGCAGGTAGGTGGGATCAAGCCAGGCTGTTTTAAGATTGGGAACACAGGCGGGATGCTGGACAACATTTTGGCCTCTAAGCTGTACCGCCCCGGCAGTGTAGCTTACGTCTCCCGTTCAGGAGGGATGTCCAACGAGCTCAACAACATCATCTCCAGGACCACAGACGGGGTCTTTGAAGGAGTAGCCATTGGTGGTGACAGGTGAGGAGACGGATGGGAAGATGGTGTTATCCTATGTCTAGCGTGCCGGTTTGGAGAGCCAGCCCAATGTAGTGGTTAAGAGCGGCAGCCTCTCTTCTGTAGGACCGGATTTAATTCCCCTCTCTTTCCCCCCACATGCAGCCAGCTGGGAGACCTTGGGTCAGTCACAGTTCTCCCTGTCGGAGCGGGAGTAGCAGAGTGAGGGAGATGACTTGCCCGACACAGGGCTTCAGGAAAGAAAATCAGGCAGACACGTGCAACTAGTGCCAAAAGGTGTATTAACATATATACACAACAAGTGCTCTCTTGTGCAGTCTATACAATATCACCTCCACGGACAAAGTGCTTCGCCTAACCACCATCTCACAGGGAGAGACCTGTGTGATGCACACACAGATCATATATAGTCCAAGCAGCCAATCCTGGCCGTGCTGACTCAGCAGATTGCATCACTTGGCTTCTGCCGGCTCAAGCCGGTCTGCTGATCAGGTCACTGTGACCTAGCCTGGCAGCTAGATCACCAGCTGTCATACTGTAGCTGTCAGACTGGGTTTATGTAGATTCTTGCTCCAACACACCTCCTAATCTATTTAAACCCAGTGCACCAAAACACTTCACACAGTTTACATACATGTCCACCAGCAACATTACAGTTCATATTTACGTAGCTCGGAACCCTTTCCGGAATTCGTTCAGGAACTCATCATGATTGTAAAACACATCATCGTGTTCCTGTTCAGCCAGCTCTTTCAGACGCTTGGCTTCAGCCTCCTTCTCCCTTGCCTCGCACTCTGCCACCCAGGCTTTCCATTTCTTAGCCTTTTCTTTTAACATTTCCTCAAATCCGGGTGGGTCTGGATTGACAGTCAGAGTGACATAGGGACACTTGTACCTAGCGGGACGTTGGCCTTTGGTGGACCTGGCAGACACCCGTGGCCCTGTGCTTGGACCAGCTTTGTCTTCTTCGGGTTGCTCTGTTCCCACCTCCTGGGCTGGTTGCTCTGCCCCTGTAATTGGGTGTTGAACCTCCTGACTCTCACACTTTACCTCCAGTTCCTGCATTTGAGGCTCTGCCTCCTGACTCTGCTCGTCAGGCTCTGTGCCAGCATTCGGCTCACCTTCTCCAGCCCCACTGGGTGCCACCTCCTGGGCTGGAGTTCTGGGCTGCGCTCCAACATCGTTATCGCTACTTGGCAGCAGGACAAATTGTTTCTGCAAGGAGTGCAACCTTGGCCAGCTGCTTTCTTCATTGAACTGGGCACTCTTACTAAGTGTTATCTTGCATTTGCTATTGCAGAAACGATAACACCTGGCCCTTGGCTTGTAGCCCAGAAAAATTAGGCTCTCTGCCCGGACATCCCCCTCCCCGCTACTCGTGGAGTGGATGCCAACCCGAGCCCGTGACCCAAAGACTTTTAAAGAACTCAAATCTGGGGTCTTGTTCAACAGTAACCTGTAAGGCACATTTTTCACAGTATTACACCAAACCCTATTTTGCAAAAAAACAGCTGCATGTATGGTTTCTGCCCAATAGGTCATTGGCAGTTGTGCATCCTCTAACATGCAATACATCACATTCTGCAATACAGCCCCATGCCCATTTTCTCGGGGCGTTGCCGGGTTCGTCAGACGGTGGGCGATGCCCTTGTTCTCCAGCCAACGTTTCATCTGGTTAGATAAGAATTCCCCCCCTCTGTCGGTTTGTACAGCCAGGAGATTAACCCCTAATTGTCTCTCCACTGCTTTGACCCACTTGGTGAATGTCTTATACACCTCAGACTTATGCACCATGGTGAAAACCCACGCGTACCTCGTGTGGTCGTCGGTGGCCACCAAGCAGTATCTCCTCCCCGACAGACTCTTTGGCAATGGGCCAATAACGTCTAAATGGACTAGTTCCAGGGCTCGTGTGCTTTCCCTTGAGCTTTCTTTAGCAACAGCACACGCCTTGCTTTTGGTCTTCTTGCAGACCTGGCAATCCAAGTAACATTTGCAAGGGTTTACTTTCAAACTAGGCACAAGCTCCAGGGTTTTCTTTAACGCCCTAAATCCGCAGTGCCCAAGTCTCCTATGGAGCAAATGTATACAATTATTGTGCACAGGCTCATTCGACACCTGAGCCACCTGGGCACAATCACTCTGGACCACATACAGTTTACCTTCCCTCTTTCCTGTCACAAGCAACTTTCCCCCACCTCCCAGGATTTTGCAGCAGGTTTTCTCAAATCTCACCTGGTATCCCTGGTCAAACAGTGTGCTAACACTCAACAGGTTAGACTGCAGTGAGGGTACATACAACACATTTTGCAACATACATTTCAGTGCAGGAAATTCCACATTGCCTGAGCGAACAGAATTGGCAGTGGTCCCATCAGCCAATCTCACATACTTATGCTCAGGACTGTCAATGTTTTTCAACAACTCCTTCTCGCAGCAGAGATGGCTCGTTGCCCCGGAGTCTAAAATCCAAGCAGACCCTGTGCTCTCTACTGCAGACGTGACCAGCCGGGTTGCTTCCTCACACGGGCTGGCGGTCCTCCGCTCTCGCCGCACACGCCCCCGCCTCTTCTCCCTCTCAGGGCAAGCTCGGAGCAGGTGCTGCGACGACCCGCATCCATAGCAGCGACGGACTGCAAACGCAGTCGGCTCCACTTCCTCCACCTTCGGACGCCTGCCAGCAGCAAAAGCTGGCTCATTCTTGGCTGTCTTCCCGGACACACCGATAACAGCACGCTGCCTGGCCGACACCCCCGGACAGCTCACGGCCGCAATTCTCTCTTGGAAGTCAAGCAGGTGGGCACAGACGTATTCCATGGTCAGGGTCGCTACGTCCACCGTCTCCAGAGAAGTTATCAGGGGAGTGTACTCAGGTGGCAACGACGACAGCAAAATGTACACTCTGTCGTCTGGAGCTACAGTCTTGCCTCTTGCCTCCAGCTCAACGAAACAGTCCGTTAGCCGTTTGATGTGATCTTTCACACACCCTCCAGCCGGCATAACGGTGCGGAACATCCTCCTTGTCAAGGCCATGAGGGAACCAGCAGTGGTGCTAACATGCACCGCACTCAACGCGTCCCAGGCAGCCTTGGGAGTGTCCTTCCCTCGCACATAAACCAGCTGGTCATCTCCTATAGATAGCACTATGTTGGCCAGTGCCTTATCCGATAACACAGTCTCGGCAGGAGATAAGTCAGCAGGGGGGTTACTCACGAACAGCCATTGCCCTTCACGCTTGAGGTAGTGTTGCATTCTCAGGCTCCACACCGCGTAGTTGGCTGAGGTGAGCTTCTCAACGGCTACTCCAAGCTGTTGCTGAGCCATCGTGCCGACTCCTCCTCACAGCTGGCTGCCGACGTCCCTCTGGCTCTCAAACAGAGAACGGTGGTGCTTCTGTGTCCTTCACCGGCGTTCCTCGCCTCCGGCTCTTTCCAAACTCACAGTCAGCTCAACTCTCAACTCTCTCCTCCGCGCAGCGGAACCGCCCTGGGCCCATAACCCTGTCGGAGCGGGAGTAGCAGAGTGAGGGAGATGACTTGCCCGACACAGGGCTTCAGGAAAGAAAATCAGGCAGACACGTGCAACTAGTGCCAAAAGGTGTATTAACATATATACACAACAAGTGCTCTCTTGTGCAGTCTATACAATATCACCTCCACGGACAAAGTGCTTCGCCTAACCACCATCTCACAGGGAGAGACCTGTGTGATGCACACACAGATCATATATAGTCCAAGCAGCCAATCCTGGCCGTGCTGACTCAGCAGATTGCATCACTTGGCTTCTGCCGGCTCAAGCCGGTCTGCTGATCAGGTCACTGTGACCTAGCCTGGCAGCTAGATCACCAGCTGTCATACTGTAGCTGTCAGACTGGGTTTATGTAGATTCTTGCTCCAACACTCCCAGAGCTATTCTTGCAAGAGCAGTTCTCAAAAGAGCTCTGTCAGCCCCACCTGCCTCACAGGGTGTCTGGGGACAGGAGGGGAAAAGAGATTGTAAGCTGCTCTGAGACTCCTTGAGGTAGTGAAGGGCAGAGTATAAAACCAACTCATCTTCTCCTCCTCCGGTCTGGTGTAGTGGTTAAGTGTGCAAACTATTATCTGGGAGAACCGGGCTTGATTCCCCACTCCTCCACTTGCACCTGGTGGAATGGCCTTGGGTTAGCCATAGCTCTGGCAGAGTTGTCCTTGAAAGGGCAGCTGCTGTGAGAGCCCTCTCCAGCCCCACCCACCTCACAGGGTGTCTGTTGTGGGGGAGGAAGGGAAAGGAGATTGTGAGCCGCTCTGAGACTCTTCGGAGTGGAGGGCGGGATATAAATCCAATATCTTCATCTACCTCACAGGGTGTCTGTTGTGGGGGAGGAAGGGAAAGGAGATTGTGAGCCGCTCTGAGACTCTGTCCTTGAAAGGGCAGCTGCTGTGAGAGCCCTCTCCAGCCCCACCCACCTTACAGGGTGTCTGTTGTGGGGGAGGAAGGGAAAGGAGATTGTGAGCCGCTCTGAGTCTCTGTCCTTGAAAGGGCAGCTGCTGTGAGAGCCCTCTCCAGCCCCACCCACCTCACAGGGTGTCTGTTGTGGGGGAGGAAGGGAAAGGAGATTGTGAGCCGCTCTGAGACTCTGTCCTTGAAAGGGCAGCTTCTGAGAGAGCTCTCTCAGCCCCATCCACCTCACAGGGTGTCTGTCGTGGGGGAAGGAGATGAAAGCGATTGTAAGCCGCTCTGAGACTCTGATTCAGAGAGAAGGGCAGGGTATAAATCTGCAGTCTTCGGCTGCTGCCTCTGCTTCTTCTGCTTGGACTCAGTTTCTCACCTGCATAAAGCTAATATTAAAATTTTGTTTCCAGTTTAAGAATATGCAAGTATTCATAGGCTGGGACTTCTAATGTAGGGTGCATTTCCAGAGTTCTGAGAAAAATGTCATCGACTCCTAAGTCAGAGGAGAGGATGTGTGTGATCGTATGAAGCTGTCTTGTACTGTATCTGATGACTGGGTCTGCTTGCCTGGAAACACTGCAAGGTGTCAGGCAAGGGTCTAGAGGTACCAAAGACCGAACATCCGTCCTTCTACATGTTCAGCCACTAAGCTACAGTGTCTCCCATATCCACAGCAGAGGGGAAGAAATGGACTGTTTCTACTTCAGTGTCTAATATCCAGTGCTTTTTTTGTAGCAGGAACTCCTTTGCATATTAGACCACACTCCCTTGATGTAGTCAATCCTCCAAGAGCTTACAGTAGGCCCTGTACTAAGAGCCCTGTAAGCTCTTGGAGGGTTGGCTACATCAGAGGTACATGGCCTAATATGCAAAGGAGTTCTTGCTACACAGCTAATATTGCTTCCCTGTGTAAGGGACGTCCGGCTTGCCTCGAATCAACTCCCTGTGGAGATCCGGGCCCTACCGGATTTGCTTTCATTTTGGAGGGCCTGCAAGACGGAGCTGTTTCGCCAGGCCTTCGGTTGAGATAAGCGGACATCCTCTCATTCCACTGCTTATACCATCTATTGCCCTCCCCCACAATGGGCTAAAAAACTACAGCAAGCCAAAATATTATATTTTCCACCTGAAATATGTGCCTGCCCGCCTGTGTATATTTTTTGAGTTATGTTCTACTTGTATATTATTAAGTTATTGTTGTATTTTAACTGTTTTATTACGACTGTGATCCGCCCTGAGCTCGCATGGGAAAGGGCGGAATATAAATTAACCAAATAAAGAAATAATATTTTTAAACATCACCAGCGCCCAAACAGATTTTGTTTGTTTGTTTCCTTCTTCCTAGATATCCCGGTTCTACTTTCATGGATCATGTTTTACGCTACCAGGACACTCCAGGGGTGAAGATGATAGTGGTGCTGGGAGAAGTGAGTGTCTTGCGTTCCATCATTCTGTCTTTTGGGAAGAGCGCCAATGGGATGCGACACAAAACCTCCCTTGCATTAGAGAAACAGACTGCACTAGCTGAAAGCAAATTGGAAGCCAGTGTAGATTAAACAAGATTGGAGCGATATGGTCCCCATGGCCTACTCCAGTAAACCCGCTGACCTCAGCATTCTGTACTGTGGCTTCCCGAACGCAGGGTTTAACCATCCCCCACCAGTGTTCCCTCTAAGATGAGTTACTGTGAGCTAGTTCAGTTTTTTTACCTCTAGCTCACACCTTTTTGTCTTAGCTCAGGAAGGATGGCCCCAGAGCAAACTAATATATGCATAAGCCAAATAGCTCTCACGACTTTAATGCCAGTAGCTCACGAAATAGAATTTTTGCTCACCAGACTCCACAGCTTAGAGGGA
The DNA here is from genome assembly GCF_032191835.1 of Heteronotia binoei. Lineage (NCBI taxonomy): Eukaryota > Metazoa > Chordata > Lepidosauria > Squamata > Gekkonidae > Heteronotia > Heteronotia binoei. The sequence continues at coordinate 61,750,197 of NC_083237.1, read as the reverse complement.
GTATTGTCCCCCACCCCTGTGAACATCTCTCATGCCGTTTTGCTTTTCCGTAAAGGCTTGGCAGGAGCATTATTGTATTCTTTAAGGGGGAAATGTTCTTATTTTGCCTGTTTATTTTGATAAAAAAATATCTTTCTGTGGCTGCTTTTTCTTTGCCAGTCTGGAGGAGCAACAGGGATTTTTCTTTCATTAATTCTTTGGTCTTATTTCTTTGTGTATTATGTGGTTTTGTGTTTGGAAAACACAAAAGTTTACACGGGAAAACCCCCCCAAAACATCTCCAGTTGTAATCTTAAGGGTTTCCTCAGTGACGCCGTTGTTATGTATTGTTTTAACTCTGAATTGTAGGTTTTTATTGTTATTAGTTTAGGTTGTGATCTGCCCTGAGCCTGTTTACAGGAAAGAAATACAATCTGAGAGAGGTCACTATAAAGGATAACACAACAACAAATACACGCTAGTGACCAGTTTACTAAGAAATATATAGAAACCTTTCCAAGTGTCCAGAACATGTACATTCAAGTCCCAAAGTAGTGTGGTGACAAGCCAATCGATTAAGTACTTCTTTCTTTCCCGTCTTCATCAGACCTGAGAGCCAGTTTGGTGTAATGGTTAAGTGTGCGGACTCTTATCTGGGAGAACCGGGTTCGATTCCCCGCTCCTCCACTTGCACCTGCTGGAATGGCCTTGGGTCAGCCATAGCTCTCTTATCTGGGAGAACCGGGTTTGATTCCCCACTCCTCCACTTGCAGCTGCTAGAATGGCCTTGGGTCAGCCATAGCTCTCTTATCTGGGAGAACCGGGTTTGATTCCCCACTCCTCCACTTGCACCTGCTGGCATGGCCTTGGGTCAGCCATTAGCTCTGGCAGAGGTTGTCCTTGAAAGGGCAGCTGCTGTGAGAGCCCTCTCCAGCCCCACCCACCTCACAGGGTGTCTGTTGTGGGGGAGGAAGGTAAAGGAGGTTGTGAGCTGCTCTGAGACTCTTCGGAGTGGAGGGTGGGATATAAATCCAATATCTTCATCTACCTCACAGGGTGTCTGTTGAGGGGGAGGAAGGTAAAGGAGATTGTGAGCCGCTCTGAGACTCTTCGGAGTGGAGGGCGGGATATAAATCCAATATCTTCTTCTTCTTCACTAACAAAAGAAAATATTAGACAAAAATATCAGAAGGACATTCAGACACCACCAACCCTCTTCCGGTGAAAAAATATCATACTTACATATTGATTCAATTATATAGATTCTTTGCATAATTTTAAAAAAAGAGGATGCAGAGCGTCTCTAACAGCAATTTCACATCGGCTACAGCTCAGTATGAGGCTGCAAATGAGATGTTTGCCTTTTTATACATGTTAGTTGCACCATTAGGGTGCGCAAGAAGCCACATACCGAACTGTGGCCGATGTGAAATTGCTGTTGGAGATGCTCTGCGTCCCTTTTCTTTAAAATTATGTAAAGAATCTATATAATAGAATAATTGTTAGTGGTCCCAGGTCTGATGAAGACTGGGAAGAAACAAGCACTTAATCGATTGGCTTGTCACCACACTTCTTCGGGACTTGAATGTACATGTTTTGGACACTTGGACTGGTTTCTATATATTTCTTAATAAATTGGTCACTAGCTTGTATTTTTTGTTGCGTTTGCGGGAAAGGGCAGAATATAAGCCTACTAAATAAATAAAGACCCTTCGATCCAAACTTGCCTCAAGCCAAGGTCTGTGCCGCCTATTTGTAAATGCAGGTGGTTTCATTGGGTTACCTTTGCCTCCAGTTTGGTGTAGTGGTTAAGTGTGTGGACTCTTATCTGGGAGAACCGGGTTTGATTCCCCACTCCTCCACTTGCACCTGCTGGAATGGCCTTGGGTCAGCCATAGCTATCACAGGAGTTGTCCTTGAAAGGGCAGCTGCTGTGAGAGCCCTCTCCAGCCCCACCCACCTCACAGGGTGTCTGTTGTGGGGGAGGAAGGTAAAGGAGATTGTGAGCCGCTCTGAGACTCTTCGGAGTGGAGGGCGGGATATAAATCCAATATCTTCTTCTTCTTCTTCTTCTTCTTCCTTCTCCTAGATCGGAGGAACCGAGGAGTACAAGATCTGCAGAGGGGTTAAAGAAGGCCGGATCACTAAACCTGTCGTCTGCTGGTGCATTGGTACCTGCGCCACCATGTTCTCTTCAGAGGTAAAGAGATGTGTCATAACAAGGAGAGGTGTTTGATAGGTGGTTGCAGGGCTTTCTTTTTGTAGCAGGAACTCCTTTGCATATTAGACCACACCCCTCTGATGTAGTCAACCCTCCAAGACCTTACAGGGCTCTTTGTATAGGGCTTACTGTAATCTTCAGGAGGATTGGCTACATCAGGGGCTTGTGGCCTAATGTACAAAGGAGTTCCTGCTTCACAGAAAGCCCTGGGTGGCTGAATGTGACCGGTCTTTGGTGGTGGAGAGTGCTGTCAAGTCGCATCCAACCTACGGCAACCCTGTAGAGGTCGTGGTCGATAACTCACTGAAAATGCCAAGACAGTTTGCGATTGCAAAAAAAGGCCAATGCCAGGCTGGGAATTATTAGGAAGGGAATTGAAAACAAATCAGCCAGTATCATAATGCCCCTGTGTAAATCGATGGTGCGGTCTCATTTGGAGTACTGTGTTCAATTCTGGTCACTGCACCTCAAAAAAGATATCGCTTTGGAAAAAGTGCAGAAAAGGGCAACTAGAATGATTAAAGGGTTGGAACACTTTCCCTATGAAGAAAGGTTGAAACGCTTGGGGCTCTTTAGCTTGAAAAAACATCGTCTGCGGGGTGACATGATAGAGGTTGACAAGACTATGCGTGGGATAGAGAAGGTAGAGAAAGAAGTACTTTTCTCCCATTCTCACAATACAAGAACTTGTGGGCATTCAATGAAATTGCTGAGCAGTCGGATTAGAACGGATAAAAGGAAGTCTTTCTTCACCCAAAAGGTAATTAATACGTGGAATTCACTGCCACAGGGGGTGGTGGCAGCTATGAGCATAGCCAGCTTCAAGAAGGGATTGGATAAGCATATGGAGCAGAGGTCCATCAGTGGCTATTAGCCGCAGCGTATTGTTGGAACTTTCTGTGTGGGGCAGTGATGCTCTGTATTCTTGGTGCTTATGGGTGGGGGGGGGCAACAGTGGGAGGGCTTCTAGCCCCACCGGTGGACCTCCTGATGGCACCTGGGTTTTTTTGGCCATTGTAGTGTTAGATAGTTTTAATTTGTAAGTTTTAACTGTTTTAGACCATGTTGTTATCTGCCCTGAGCCCATCCACAGGAAAGGGCAGATATAAGCCAACTAAAATAAATAGATAAATCATCCCAGGTTCAGACATTTTGTTATTTTTTTTAAATATGGATTTTAGTTCAATTGCTAAGACTGCAAGCCTTGCTAAAGCTCTTTTCCTGTTTTTCATTTCACAGGTCCAGTTTGGGCACGCAGGAGCCTGTGCCAATCAAGCATCCGAAACGGCCGTGGCCAAGAACAAAGCTCTAAAAGAAGTGGGCGTTTATGTCCCTCGGAGTTTCGACGAGCTGGGCGATGTGATTCAGTACGTGTGTTTGGTGGAGCATCCACCTTTCAGCATCTTTCTGATCAGTGTGCTAAGGTGCATGGAGAGCCAGTTTGGTGTAGTGGTTAAGTGTGCGGACTCTTATCTGGGAGAACCGGGTTTGATTCCCCACTCCTCCACTTGCACCTGCTAGCATGGCCTTGGGTCAGCCATAGCTCTGGCAGAGGTTGTCCTTGAAAGGGCAGCTGCTGTGAGAGCCCTCTCCAGCCCCACCCACCTCACAGGGTGTCTTGTGGGGGAGGAAGGTAAAGGAGATTGTGAGCTGCTCTGAGACTCTTCGGAGTGGAGGGCGGGATATAAATCCAATGGATCATTAAGGGAGAAAAAGTACGTTGCCATTGCCCTTATAGGAAGAATCCCTAATCTCAGAGGAGAACATCTACCAGAGGCACAGGTACGCAGTTCTTGCAACTCGATATCCAGGAGTCTTTGTTTAAGCAGGGGTGGAATTCTGGCAGGAGCTCCTTTGCATATTAGGCCAAACCCCCTGATGTAGCCAATCCTCCAAGAGCTAACAAGGCTCTTTTTTTGTAAACTCTTGGAGGATTGGCTACGTCAGGGAGGTATGGCCTAATATGCAAAGGAGCTCCTGCTGGAATTCCACCCCTGTGTTTAAGTAAAACAAAAGCAGCTTTTTTTTATGACAGGGAAAGCAGATATATAACTCTTATACTACTACCTCTTCAATATTTCGGGCAGAAGCTTTGTTTAGCAGGATGCCTTTTAATCTGCACAGCCCATCAGAAACCCTGCTGGGCAAAAGTCCCACCTAGCCCCTCCCACTTTCTAAAAGCACTTGGGGGTCGCCACAGCACCCACAGGCATCACGTTAGGTTAGAGCCGGGCGTCCCCAACATGCACCGTGGCACCTGCCAACATCTTCTCTGGTGCCCACCGAGTGTTTTTAGAAAGTGAGTGGGGCCAGACAGGGCTTCTGATTGGCCACTGGAGATTTGATTGGCTGTACAGATTTTTTTTTAAGCGTTGCTTTGGCGGCAGCTGCCAACACAGCACAAGGGTCTACACCAGGGATACGTCATATGTTTGAGAGCCGCAAGATATGAACGTCAGGTGTTTGAAGGCCGGCAAGCAGGAAGGCAAATAAATGGGGGAAGGAAGGAGAGAGGGAGAGGTGGGATGAAAGCCACTTTAAATGCATTCTGCAAGCTGGCTGATGGGGTGGCAGGGGCTTCAGGAGCCATACGATATGCGTGAAAAAGCCACGTGCGGCTCCCAAGCCGCAGTTTGGCCACCCCAGTCTGTACTGTGTTCCTGAAGGTAAGTGGTGGCTATTGCTTTGTGGCTGGTTCTGCATTTTGTGGCAGCCGTTTTCTTGCTGTGCCAGAATTCCATGCTGGGTCGAAATTCCAAATCTGCCCATGAGCTCAAGAAGTTTGGGGACCCCTGGGATAGAGAGACAAAATTCACGGAGCTGTGCAAAAGGTTCCTGTTTTCCATTTTGTTTTGTTCTCCCCCAATTGTCAAACTCCATTGATGTTAAGCAGGATACAACACAATATTTCTTGGGAGGAGGGAAGTGGGGCAGTAAGTTATCAAGCCAAAAAGGCTCAGTGTAGAGTACAGTAGACACATATTACATTGAACACGGTCAATTATTACAACTTAGATTATGAAGTATTGCAATATTTCCAAAGCACATATCAAGGCAGGTAAGCTTAAAAGAAATTGGAAAATAATTCCAAAAATAGACAAATAGATTTATAAATACAGATGATGAAGAAGAAGAAGAAGAAGATATTAGGTTTATATCCCGCCCTCCACTCCGAAGAGTCTCAGAGCGGCTCACAATCTCCTTTACCTTCCTCCCCCACAACAGACACCTTGTGAGGTGGGTGGGGTTGAGAGGGCTCTCACAGCAGCTGCCCTTTCAAGGACAGCTCTGAGAGATCTATGGCTGACCCAAGGCCATTCCAGCAGGTGCAAGTGGAGGAGTGGGGAATCAAACCCGGTTCTCCCAGATAAGAGTCCGCACACTTAACCACTACACCGAACTGGCTCTCGTATCAGAGATGATTATATAAAGCAGTGTTAGGTGCTACGGATCAAGAAGAAACAACAAGTAGGCATTTGTACGGTTTGGTGAAGTGTTTGATGTATACCATTTCATCCAAAGAAATAGAAGCCATTTCTTTAAGAGTTGCGAGCGTTCTATTTGAGAATCTAGAAATTGTAAATCAGCTGGGATTTTATCAAAGGCGAAGTAGTCCCACACTTTGATACACCGTGACTTCACTGCAGGGAGGCTGTTTTGCGAGTCGCTTTGAGGCACTCTCGGGCAGGACTGCAGGAAGACAAGGACCTTGTAAGGAGGAGATCCTCGCTTGCGAGGGCAACGAGGGGATGGTCTGGAAAAACTGCAGCCGAGTTTAAGCGTGCCCTGGCGTCAAAAGACAGCCTGCTGCTCTGAAACGCGAGCCTCTTTTGTGTCCAGAAGCTGGCATCAATTCCTCTTTCTCCTTCCTGCCAGGTCCGTGTATGAAGATCTTGTTTCCAAGGGTGTGATTGAGCCCGCTCAGGAGGTGCCGCCCCCTACTGTGCCAATGGATTACTCATGGGCAAGGGTAGGTTTGCGCTTTTCTGGGTGGCTAGTGGGGAACCGAGCAGGTGGTCTGCGAAAGGGGTTTGGTTGGACTGGCTTCTTGAATCATCCAGTCAAAAACTTTGGGAGGCTTGCAAAAGCTTATGCGGGAAGAAGCTGGTCCACTGATAGTAGGAGTGTCACCCTGGACTTTTGAGGGGTGGAGCAAAGAGGAGGGTGGAGTTTGTGGAGGGGAGGGACTTCAGTGGAGGTATAATGCTACAGAGCAGGGGCATTGAGCTCATTTGTTATGAGGGCCAGATCTGACATAAATGAGACCTTGAGGGGCCAGGCCATGTTAAACCAGGCCATGTGTGAACTTATTTAAGATTAGGTAGCAGAGAGATAAATTTTATAAGAAGAAGAAGATGAAGATGATGATATTGGATTTATATCCCGCCCTCCACTCCGAAGAGTCTCAGAGCGGCTCACAATCTCCTTTCCCTTCCTCCCCCACAACAGACACCCTGTGAGGTGGGTGGGGCTGGAGAGGGCTCTCCCAGCAGCTGCCCTTTCAAGGACAGAGGCTCAGAGCAGCTCACAATCTCCTTTACCTTCCTCCCCCACAACAGACACCCTGTGAGGTGGGTGGGGCTGGAGAGGGCCCTCACAGCAGCTGCCCTTTCAAGGACAACCTCTGCCAGAGCTATGGCTGACCCAAGGCCATGCCAGCAAGTGCAAGTGGAGGAGTGGGGAATCAAACCCGGTTCTCCCGGATAAGAGTCCGCACACTTAACCACTACACCAAACTGGCTAAAAAGCACAAACACAAATATATATATTTTCAAAACTTAAAACGTTAGCACTCATTGGTCTTAAAGGTGCTTTCTTTGTATTTCTCCCATGGGATCCAGGGAACTGGGCAAAGGAAGCTCTGGCTCTTTCCTTCCTTCCCCAGGGACTGAGGTGGGGGGAAACCTCAGCCAATAGAAGGAAGAGAGACTTGCTGTGCGATGGAGAGAGCCTGGCAAAGCAAGCTCTTCCTTCCCCCTTCCTCCCCTAGGGAGGAGCCTCAGCCAATGGAGAAAAATAGAGGTTTTGCTCTGTAGCTCTTGTGCAGTTGAGCAAGCCTCGCAAAGCAAGCTGAGATGCAGAAGGAAGCAAAAGAGAGGGAGAAGGAAGCAGATGACAGCCAGTTGCTCGGGGGCCTGATGGAGTCCTCCGGGGGCCTGAGTCAGCCCCCGATCTGCTTGTTTGACACCCCTGCTGTAGAGTCCACCTTCCAAAGCAGCCATTTTCTCCTGGTGGGCTGATCTCTGTTGCCCGGAGACCAGTTGTAATCCCAGGAGATCTCCAGCCACCACCTGGAGGCTGAGAACCAATGATCCGAACAGGCTACCGTGATCAAAGATTGCTAAGTGCCATTAACAAACAATAGGAGAAATTTAATCTAACAGATGTGTCTATAAATCAACATACATAATATGAAAAGCTTCACATCCGACTTTACAGTAGAAAATAATCTTCACATTCAAGAGAAAAGTTGTGACAGGTTTGTTAACTTCAACTTCCTGTTTCATACGAAGATTTCTTCAGGCTTGGGACTTACCAAACTATGAATAAATAATAAATTTATCAGTACCATCACCGTCTTACGCATACACATATAATTAAATACGACATACAAATTTACTTACATATTACAAAGTCAGTCAAGACACAATCTCATTCTCCTTTACAGAGGGACACATATTATTTAAACCTATTTAAATCTGCACCATCCTCTTCAAGGACTTGAAGATGGTGATCCTATCACCTCTCAGCCGCCTCTTCTCCAGGCTAAACATCCCCAGCTCCTTCAAGCTTTCCTTGTAGGAACTGGTCTCCAGCTCTATCACTGTCTTCATCGCCCTCCTCTGGACCCGTTCCAGCTTGTCTAGATCCTTCTTAAAATGCGGTGCCCAAAACTGAACACAATACTCCAGGTGAGGTCTTACCAGAGCAGAGTAAAGCGATACCATCGCTTCATGTGATCTGGACACTAGACTTCTGTTGATACAGCCCGGAATTGCATTTGCCTTTTTAGCCACCGCATCACACCGTTGACTCATGTTCAGCGTATGGTCCACTAAGACCCCTAGATCCTTTTCATATATACTACTGCCTAAGACGAGTCTTCCTCATATAGGTAGAGTGTGGGAGAGGGTGTTGCCAGGAAGGGCTAATTAGAGTCAAAACGCATAAGCCATAGATACAGCTACACTTGGATTAAGGCAGTTTGTAAAATGTGTGAATAGCAGCAAATGAGCATACAACATAATTTTAAAAACTTCCAACCGCCCAGACCTGGGTAGCCAGACAAGCCCGATCTCATCAGATCTGGGAAGCTCAACAGAGTCAACTCTGGCAAGTACTTGGGGGAGAAACCTCCGAGGAATACCAGGACTGGGAAGCAGAGGCAGACATATCAAGCCTCCTCTCTGAAAAACATCCAAGCCCCAATAGGGCTTCCAGGCACGCATATGTGCATGTGTGCGCGCACACACACAACACTAAAAAGAGAGTTTACAAGCAGATTTAAGAACCGAAAGGATATTAGCATGTGTAGTGAGATAATAAGAAACTGGTATCTCTGTTAAGCCCTGGGAGTTCTGTTGTCCTGGGTGTTGTGATAAGCAGGGCTTTTTTTGAGCAGGATCGCACAGGAACACAGTCCTGGCCGATGCAAAAGAGTTCCTGCTGAGCTTTTGCTACAAAAAAAAGCCCTGTGTGAAGCAAATAGTGGTGCCTAATATGCAAATGAGTTCCTGCTGGACTTTTTCTGCAAAATAAAGCCCCGGCGATAAGAATTTCAGAAACAGACTAGAATGGGAGATTGCTGAGCTGCAAGTTATCACCACGCTCAGAACTATGGAACCCCCAGGGCTTATACTCAGAATAAGAACATAAGAGAAGCCATGTTGGATCAGGCCAGTGGCCCATCCAGTCCAACACTCTGTGTCACATAAGAACATAAGAGAAGCCATGTTGGATCAGGCCAATGGCCCATCCAGTCCAACATTCTGTGTCACATAAGAACATGTTGGATCAGGCCAATGGCCCATCCAGGCCAACATTCTGTGTCACATAAGAACATAAGAGAAGCCCTGTTGGATCAGGCCAGTGGCCCATCCAGGCCAACACTCTGTGTCACAGAAGAACATAAGAGAAGCCATGTTGGATCAGGCCAATGGCCCATGTAGTCCAACACTCTGTGTCACAGAAGAACATAAGAGAAGCCACGTTGGATCAGGCCAATGGCCCATCCAGGCCAACATTCTGTGTCATATAAGAACATAAGAGAAGCCCTGTTGGATCAGGCCAGTGGCCCATCCAGGCCAACACTCTGTGTCACAGAAGAACATAAGAGAAGCCATGTTGGATCAGGCCAATGGCCCATGTAGTCCAACACTCTGTGTCACAGAAGAACATAAGAGAAGCCCTGTTGGATCAGGCCAATGGCCCATCCAGGCCAACACTCTGTGTCACAGAAGAACATAAGAGAAGCCATGTTGGATCAGGCCAATGGCCCATGTAGTCCAACACTCTGTGTCACAGAAGAACATAAGAGAAGCCCTGTTGGATCAGGCCAGTGGCCCATCCAGGCCAACACACTGTGTCACATAAGAACATAAGAGAAGCCCTGTTGGATCAGGCCAATGGCCCATCCAGTCCAACATTCTGTGTCACATAAGAGAAGCCATGTTGGATCAGGCCAACGGCCCATGTAGTCCAACACTCTGTGTCACAGAAGAACATAAGAGAAGCCCTGTTGGATCAGGCCAGTGGCCCATCCAGTCCAACATTCTGTGTCACAGAAGAACATAAGAGAAGCCATGTTGGATCAGGCCAATGGCCCATGCAGTCCAACATTCTGTGTCGCAGAAGAACATAAGAGAAGCCATGTTGGATCAGGCCAATGGCCCATGTAGTCCAACACTCTGTGTCACAGAAGAACATAAGAGAAGCCCTGTTGGATCAGGCCAGTGGCCCATCCAGTCCAACATTCTGTGTCACAGAAGAACATAAGAGAAGCCCTGTTGGATCAGGCCAATGGCCCATCCAGTCCAGCATTCTGTGTCAACGAAGAACATAAGAGAAGCCATGTTGGATCAGGCCAGTGGCCCATCCAGGCCAACACTCTGTGTCACAGAAGAACATAGGAGAAGCCCTGTTGGATCAGGCAAAATGGCCCATCCAGTCCAACACTCTGTGTCACACAGTGGCCAAAAAGACCAAGTGTCACGAGCTGGGGCCGGGCCAGGCCAGGCGAAGTCCAGGGGCAGTCCAAGGTCTGTAACCGGTGAGCAAGAGTGTCCAAGGTGCCAAAGCCAAATCGTCGTCCAGGTATCGCAGGTCAGAGGTTCAGAAGCCGTAGTCAGGGGTCCAGAAGTCAAGCCAAGGTCAGGAGGTCCAAAGTCAGAAGCCGAAGTGGATGCTAGGACGTCAGGTAGATGACTAGTTGCTTCCACAAAGCCTCCTCCCAAAGCCCACAGCTATATAGCCCTCTGCTGGCTGTTGCCCATTTGGGCTAATTGCTGGCTCTGGGAGGCAGCCAGGATCCTGTTACAACTCAAGCATCCTTGCTCTTAGGAGGGCCAGAATCCTCTCAAAACTCAGGACTCGGGAGCGTCTTGCTTGTGAGTGTGCCGCCCTCCTCCGATCCCTGAGGTCCTGACGGAGGCGGTCACGCACACGAGCCACCCGAGAGGGCGAGGCAGGGGGGCTGGGATCTTCTTCAGCAGGAGGCAGCGGTACTGGTGCAGGTGGCAGGGGTACAGTTTCCTCGGCAGACTCATCTTCCTCTGCAGGGTCCCCAGCACCCATGACACCAAGTGCCATCAGGAGGTCCATCAGTGGGGCCAGAATAAAACTTCATGGATCTTTAAGGTGCCACTGGACTCAAACTTTGTTCTTCAGGAGATTGTTCTGTTGGTGGAGGAGCATTCCCTCCTATTGAGTGTGAAGAGGAGCGGTCCAGTCACATGATTATCCCTTCAGTATCACCTCTCAGTGCAAACCAGGCCACTGTTTCCTGTTTTCCCTGTGACCTTTAGGAACTTGGTTTGATCCGGAAACCAGCTTCCTTCATGACGAGCATCTGTGATGAACGAGGCCAAGAGCTGATCTACGCTGGCATGCCCATCACCGAGGTCTTCAAAGAAGAGATGGGAATTGGTGGCGTCTTGGGTCTGTTGTGGTTCCAGAGGAGGTGAGAGCAGCCTTTCTGGACAGCAGTTTGTTCACCTGCTGACCCAGGAGAGAGTTGGATTCCCCCACACGTATCTTGCCCTTTCTTTTCAGCCTCTCTTCTCAGTGCCTAGGGAGGGTACAGCTAAAGCAGTTTTGGGGTGTATTCCCGTTGGGAGAAGGAAAGGCTTCAGTTCACAGCAGAGAGGCTCTGAACCCCTAAGTATTCACCCAAGAAATGGTAGGACGGAGAACGTGGCAAAAGAATGTGCTTTAGTGTAGTGGTTAAGTGTGTGGACTCGTATCTGGGAGAACCGGGTTTGATTCCCCACTCCTCCGCTTGCAGCTGCTGGAATGGCCTTGGGGTCAGCCAGAGCTCTCTTATCTGGGAGAACCGGGTTTGATCCCCCACTCCTCCACTTGCACCTGCTGGAATGGCCTTGGGGTCAGCCAGAGCTCTCTTATCTGGGAGAACCGGGTTTGATTCCCCACTCCTCCGCTTGCAGCTGCTGAAATGGCCTTGGGTCAGCCAGAGCTCTAATAGAGAGCCAGTTTGGTGTCGTGGTTAAGTGCATGGACTCTTATCTGGGAGAACCGGGTTTGATTCCCCACTCCTCCACTTGCAGCTGCTGGAATGGCCTTGGGGTCAGCCATAGCTCTCTTATCTGGGAGAACCAGGTTTGATTCCCCCCTCCTCCACTTGCAGCTGCTGGCATGGCCTTGGGTCAGCCATAGCTCTCTTATCTGGGAGAACCGGGTTGGATTCCCCACTCCTCCACTTGCACCTGCTGGAATGGCCTTGGGGTCAGCCAGAGCTCTCTTATCTGGGAGAACCGGGTTTGATCCCCACTCCTCCACTTGCACCTGCTGGAATGGCTTTGGGGTCAGCCAGAGCTCTCTTATCTGGGAGAACCGGGTTTGATTCCCCACTCCTCCACTTGCAGCTGCTGGAATGGCCTTGGGTCAGCCAGAGCTCTCTTATCTGGGAGAACCGGGTTTGATTCCCCACTCCTCCACTTGCAGCTGCTGGAATGGCCTTGGGTCAGCCAGAGCTCTCTTATCTGGGAGAACCGGGTTTGATTCCCCACTCCTCCACTTGCACCTGCTGGAATGGCCTTGGGTCAGCCAGAGCTCTCTTATCTAGGAGAACCAGGTTTGATCCCCCACTCCTCCACTTGTGGCTGCTGCAATGGCCTTGGGTCATCCAGAGCTCTAATAGAGAGCCAGTTTGGTGTCGTGGTTAAGTGCATGGACTCTTATCTGGGAGAACCGGGTTTGATTCCCCACTCCTCCACTTGCAGCTGCTGGAATGGCCTTGGGGTCAGCCATAGCTCTCTTATCTGGGAGAACCAGGTTTGATTCCCCCCTCCTCCACTTGCAGCTGCTGGCATGGCCTTGGGTCAGCCATAGCTCTCTTATCTGGGAGAACCGGGTTGGATTCCCCACTCCTCCACTTCCACCTGCTGGAATGGCCTTGGGGTCAGCCAGAGCTCTCTTATCTGGGAGAACCGGGTTTGATCCCCCACTCCTCCACTTGCACCTGCTGGAATGGCCTTGGGGTCAGCCAGAGCTCTCTTATCTGGGAGAACCGGGTTTGATCCCCCACTCCTCCACTTGCACCTGCTGGAATGGCCTTGGGGTCAGCCAGAGCTCTCTTATCTGGGAGAACCGGGTTTGATTCCCCACTCCTCCACTTGCAGCTGCTGGAATGGCCTTGGGTCAGCCAGAGCTCTCTTATCTGGGAGAACCGGGTTTGATTCCCCACTCCTCCACTTGCAGCTGCTGGAATGGCCTTGGGGTCAGCCATAGCTATGACAGCAGTTGTCTTTGCATTTTTCAAATGCAACACTAATCTGCTAAAGTGATCACACAGTCCCCAGCAAGTGAAAGGAAGTTCTCCTTAAGAATCCTAGAATCACAGAGCTGGAAGGAGCCTTACAGACCATCTAATCCAACCCACTGCTCAATGCAGGATCAACCTAGACTTGTCAAAGATTTCAGGTTTTCACGGCTGGCATCATCATTAGGGTTTGTAGAATCTTCCTTATCTTCAAACCCCTTCCAACCCTCCCAGCAATCAACACAGAACAATGGTCACATTCCACAGCCAGTTTTCTTATCACCCACCCTTCCAGGAAGCCCCACCAAACAATGGGTACATTCACAAACCAATTGCCCTCTCACCACACCCCCTCCAGCCTAGAAATAGCAGCTCTCCAGCAGCCCTGGCCTCACTCAATGCGCAGCAGCCAAGAAGGTCAGAGCGCCTGCTCCGGCTGCAACGCCACTGAGGATGTTCTCCGCAGCCGAGAACGAAACGTCTGGAAGAAAAACTTTCTCCAGTAGAACACGGCACTTGAGCCCGAAAGAGTCTACAAACCCCAACCTAGACTTGCTTAATGTAGAAGCCACATAATGTCAGATGTTTGAGAGCCACAAGGCAGGCAGGCAAATAGACGGGGGGGGAGGGGAGAGAGAGAGGTGGAAAGAAAGCAACTTTAAATGCCTTTTCCGAGCTGCCGGTTGGCTTGGCTTGGAGAAGTGATTTAAAGAGAGAAGTGCCTTTTCCAAGCCAGCCAATGGGGCAGCGGGGGCTTCGAGAGCCACACAGTATGTGTGAAAGAGCCACGTGTGGCTCCCAAGCTGCAGTTTGGCCACCCCTGGCCTAGAGCGTCCCTGACAAGTGTTCATCCAGCTGCTGCTTCAAGACTGCCAGTGAGGGGGAGCTCCCCACCTCCCCCGGTAGCTGATTTCACTGTTGAACAACTCTTAAAGGTTTTCCCTAATATCCTTCCCACCCTTAATTTAAACCCAGTATTGCGAGTCGTCGCCTCTGCTGCCGCCAGGAACAGCTCCCCGCCCTCCTCTAAGGGACAGCCCTTCAGATACTTCAAGAGAGCCATCCTCTTCCCCCCTCTACCTCCTCTTCTCCTGCCTGAACATTCCTAAATCCCTCTGCGGCCAAAAAAACCAGATGGTCCATCGGTGCGGCAAGAAAGGCTCTTCCTTTTGTGTCTGCTGCCACAGACTTAAGACAGCTACCCGAGTGGAATTTGTGTAGGACTATTTTTAATCTTTGGCTTGTCTGCTTCCTCCTCTTTGGCTTAGTGCAGAGTTTAATTATTTGCTCAAGCTTGATGGGTTTGGGGCTGTGGTTTCATTAGCTTCTTGTTTTTTACGTGACCTGGGAGCTGAAAACAAGAGAAGGTTTAAATTTTTATCATAAAGCATTGCTGCGATGTCTCTGTCTCGCTAGGTTACCCAAGTACGCCTGTCAGTTCATAGAAATGTGTTTGATGGTGACGGCCGATCACGGGCCTGCGGTATCGGGAGCCCACAACACAATTGTCTGCGCAAGAGCAGGGAAGGACCTGGTCTCCAGTCTGACTTCCGGCCTGCTCACCATCGTAAGCACTTCGTAAGAGTTGGGACGGAGTAGCCTGAAGGAAATAACAAAAAGGGGATCCATGAGGGCTTGGAGAGAAGGGGACTTCCCATTCTTACCCACGCCGGTCCCTGTTTCCACCTTTTGTTCTGCATGCCTACCCACCTTCCCTCTGTCTTCACTTCCTCCAGCCTTTTATTCCTCCCTGTTCCCTTTCTCACCTACCGGAACGTAAGAAGGTAAGAGAAGCCATGTTGGATCTGGCCAACAGCCCATCCAGTCCAACACTCTGTGTCACAGAAGAACATCAGAGAAGCCCTGTTGGATCAGGCCAATGGCCCATCCAGTCCAACACTCTGTGTCACAGAAGAACATAAGAGAAGCCATGTTGGATCAGGCCAATGGCCCCTCCAGTCCAACACTCTGTGTCACAGAAGAACATAAGAGAAGCCATGTTGGATCAGGCCAGTGGCCCATCCAGTCCCACACTCTGTGTCACAGAAGAACATAAGAGAAGCCATGTTGGATCAGGCCAATGGCCCATCCAGTCCAACACTCTGTGTCACAGAAGAACATAAGAGAAGCCATGTTGGATCAGGCCAATGGCCCATCCAGTCCAACACTCTGTGTCACATAAGAACATAAGAGAAGCCCTGTTGGATCAGGCCAATGGCCCATCCAGTCCAACACTCTGTGTCACAGAAGAACATAAGAGAAGCCATGTTGGATCAGGCCAGTGGCCCATCCAGTCCAACACTCTGTGTCACATAAGAACATCAGAGAAGCCATGTTGGATCAGGCCAGTGGCCCATCCAGTCCAACACTCTGTGTCACATAGGAACATCAGAGAAGCCATGTTGGATCTGGCCAACAGCCCATCCAGTCCAACACTCTGTGTCACACAGTGGCCAAAAAAACCAGGTGCCATCAGGAGGTCCACCAGTGGGGCCAGAGCACTAGAAGCCCTCCCATTGAGCCCCCGCCCTCTCCCCCAAGCACCAAGAATACAGAGCATCACTTGCCCCAGACAGAGTTCCAACAATACGCTGTGGCTAATAGCCACTGAGGGACCTCTGCTCCAGTTGTTTATTCAATCCCCTCTTGAAGCTTGTAGTCGCCGCCACCTCCTGTGGCAGTGAATTCCATGTGTTAATCACTCTTTGAGTGAAGAAGTACTTCCTTTTTATCTGTTCAAACCCGACTGCTCAGCAATTTCATTGAGTGCCCACAAGTTCTTGTATCGTGAGAAAGGGAGAAAAGTATTTCTTTCTCTACCTTATCTATCCCATGCATACCTGGTCTTTCCTCTTTTTCCCTTGCAGTCCCTATGGTTCTCTCCTGCTTCCTCCTCCAATTTTCCTCTCCTTACCTCCACCCTGCACAAATCTCTAAAGAAAAGAAAAGAAAAAGAACCTCAGCTTCTTTCTCTGTGTTGAGAACCTCAGTTTTTTTCTCTGTGTGCTGAGAA
Organism: Heteronotia binoei; assembly: GCF_032191835.1. Classification (NCBI taxonomy): domain Eukaryota; kingdom Metazoa; phylum Chordata; class Lepidosauria; order Squamata; family Gekkonidae; genus Heteronotia; species Heteronotia binoei. Next base: position 61,733,988 of record NC_083237.1, on the reverse strand, counting down.
TCTCAGCTTCTTTCTATGTGTTGAGAACCTCGGCTTTTTTCTCTGTGTGGAGAACCTCAGCTTCTTTCTGTGTGCTGAGAACCTCAGCTTCTTTCTCTGTGTTGTGAACCTCAGCTTCTTTCTCTGTGTTGAGAACCTCAGCTTCTTTCTGTGTGCTGAGAACCTCAGCTTCTTTCTCTGTGCTGAGAATCTCAGCTTCTTTCCGTGTGCTGAGAATCTCAGCTTCTTTCTGTGTATTGGTTCCAGGGGGATCGGTTTGGCGGTGCTCTTGACGCAGCAGCCAAAATGTTCAGCAAAGCGTTTGACAGTGGCATCATCCCAATGGAGTTTGTGAACAAGATGAAGAAAGAAGGCAAGCTGATCATGGGCATTGGCCACCGAGTCAAATCGGTAGGTGGCTGCCCTCCCTGCTGGAGAGGACTAGTTTTCAGGGAGAGTCTTTGTTCAGCCCTAACTTTATTACAATTATTCCAAAAAGAGTTAGCGCCTTAGGGCCCCGTGGCGCAGAGTGGTAAGCTGCACTACTGCAGTCCAAGCTCTGCTCACGACCTGAATTTGATCCCACCGGAAGCTGGGTTCAGGTAGCCGGCTCAAGTTGACTCAGCCTTCCAAGGTCGGTCAAATGAGTCCCCAGCTTGCTGGGGGCGGGGGGAGTGTAGATGACTGGGGAAGGCAATGGCAAACCACCCCGTAAAAAGTCTGCCGTGAAAACGTCATGATGTGAGGTCACCCCAGAGTTGGAAACGACTGGTGCTTGCACTGGGGGTTGTCTTTATCTTTAAGAGCCCCGTGGCGCAGAGTGGTAAAGCTGCAGTACTGCAGTCCTTAGCTCTGCTCACAACCTGAGTTCGGTCCCGGCAGAAGCTGGGTTCAGGTAGCCGGCTGAAGGTTGACTCAGCCTTCCGTCCTTCCGAGGTCAGTAAAATGAGTACTGGGGGCAAAGTATAGGGCCCTTGGAGATCCGGGCCCTCACTGAACTGTTATCTTTTTGTAGAGCTATTCCGCTAGGCCTTTAGTTGAGGCAGCGGGCGTCCTACTCTGTCAGGCGTTCCTTCCATCGGCCAGATGATATTGATATTGATATTGGATTTATATTCCGCCCTCCACTCCGAAGAGTCTCAGAGCAGCTCACAATCTCCTTTACCTTCCTCCCCCACAACAGACACCCTGTGAGGTGGGTGGGGCTGGAGAGGGCTCTCACAGCAGCTGCCCTTTCAAGGACAACCTCTGCTAGAGCTATGGCTGACCCAAGGCCATTTCAGCAGGTGCAAGTGGAGGAGTGGGGAATCAAACCCGGTTCTCCCAGATAAGAGTCCGCACACTTAACCACTACACCAAACTGGCTCTCCCTATGAGGAGTGGGGAATCAAACCCGGTTCTCCCAGATAAGAGTCCGCACACTTAACCACTACACCAAACTGGCTCAGCCCTATGCTGCGGTACCGTCTCTGCCGTAATATTAAACTACCTCTTTGCTGTGCCAGATTCTTAATCTATGTAACGTGCCCAACTGAGCCACCACTTGTAACTGTTTATGATCAAGTCGTATTGTTTTATTGATACGATATGTTTTGAGTTGTTGTTTATACTGTTTTATAATGTTGTTACCCACCCTGAGCCCTTTTTCGAGATAGGGCAGAATATAAATAGTCTGAATAAATAAAAGAACTGGGGAAGGCAATGGCAAACCACCCCGTAAAAAGTCTACCAAGAAAACATCGAGATATGATGTCACCCGGGGGTCGGTAACAGCTCGGTACTTGCACAGAGGGCTATCTTCACCAGTAGCTCCTTAAAGACTAACAAATGATGATGATAATGATTATATTGGATTTATATCCCGCCCTCCACTCCCAAGAGTCTCAGAGCGGCTCACAATCTCCTTTACCTTCCCCCCCCCACAACAGACACCCTGTGAGGTAGATGAAGATATTGGATTTATATCCCACCCTCCACTCCGAAGAGTCTCAGAGCGGCTCACAATCTCCTTTCCCTTCCCCCCCCCCACAACAGACACCCTGTGAGGTGGGTGGGGCTGGAGAGGGCTCTCACAGCAGCTGCCCTTTCAAGGACAACCTCTGCCAGAGCTATGGCTGACCCAAGGCTATTCCAGCAGCTGCAAGTGAAGGAGTGGGGAATCAAACCCGGTTCTCCAAGATAAGAGTCCGCACACTTAACCACTACACCAAACTGGCTCTCCACACCAAACTGGCTCTCCAAAATCTGTGGTAGGGGAGACGCTTTTGTGAGTTACTGCTCTGCAGTGACTCACGAGAGGCCATATACTTGGCCACAGACTTTGTCAGTCTTTAACGTGCTACCGAATTCTTACTCTTTTCCTGCTGCTGCCGACAGACTAACACAGCTGCCCATCTTGAATCATTCCAAAATTGGTAATTTGTTTCTACTTTTCTCTCCGCCCCCCCCCCCCCCCCCCCCGGAATTTGTAGATCAACAACCCAGATATGAGAGTTCAAATCCTCAAGGATTACGTGAAACAGCATTTTCCTGCAACACCCCTCTTGGACTACGCGCTAGAAGTGGAGAAGATTACTACATCCAAGGTACCAGTCCTTTACCTAGTGTCATGGCTTAACTAAGTTTGGTACCTTGAGTTTAAACAGATTACCCAGGGAGGCAATAGAACCACCATCGCTCCGTCCAGCTGTTGACCTTGCTCCTTTTCTTCTTTGCTCTAGAAACCTAATCTCATCCTGAACGTGGATGGGTTCATTGGAGTGGCCTTTGTCGACGCTCTTAGGCACTGTGGCTCCTTTACACGGTGAGTAATAAGTTATGGCCAGTACTCCCACTAAGCTGCGGAGTCTCGTGAGCAAAAATTCAACTTTGTGAGCTAGCGGCTTTCAAGTTGTGAGCTACTGGCATTAAAGTTGCGGACGAGAACACCACTAGGAAATGCATGTCCTTTGGTTTTACGTAGACTCCCAGCAACAGCAATGAACAGGCAACTTTTATTACCTTTTGTTGGTATCCAGACCAAACCGTCTTCCAATTTATTACACTATTTTGCCATTGGATCCTAACTTTGTATCAGTTTACATTCTTAACCCACCAGCTACATGTATTCCAGCCCACTGTCCTGTATCCCCTCGTGTGAAGAAGTCTGCCTGCACACGAAAGCTGACATTCTGAATGAAACTTCGTTGGTCTTAAAGGTCCACCTAGTTTGTTCTACTGCTTCAGACCAACACAGCTGCCCACTTGGGTCTGGCATTAAAGTTGTGAGCTGCTGCATCAATTAGTTTGCTCTGGGGCCGTTTCTCCCGAGCGAAGACACAAACGTGTGAGCCGGAGGCTAAAGAACTGTGAGCTAGCTCACACTAAGTAAGCTTAGAGGGAACACGGGTCGTGGCTCTGAAGCTCAGGCATAGCCCAGCTCCCTCCCCAAGGCACACAATCAGTTAAGCGTCCTCAGCTGTACCCAGGGGTGAAATTCTAGCAGGAGCTCCTTTGCATATTAGGCCACACACCCTTGATGCAGCCAGTCCTCCTGGAGCTGACACTAGGCCCTGTAAGAAGAGCCCTGTAAGCTCTTGGAGGATTGGCTACATAAGAGGGGTGTGGCCTAATATGCAAAGGAGCTGCTGCTAGAATTCCACCCCTGATGTAGCCCATCCTCCTGGAGCTGACACTAGACCCTGTAAGAAGAGCCCTGTAAGCTCTTGGAGGATTGGCTAAATCGAGGGTGTGTGGCCTAATTTGTCAAGGAGCTCCTGCTAGGATCCCACCCCTGGCTGTACCAGAGACAAAAGTTCTCCACAAAGACAAACAGTTCAGCAGCAGAACATGCCTCTTGCATATGTGAGGGAGGCTCCAGGTACCGAGTGCAGAGTCCAGTTTCCCAAGGATCTCATATATATATATATATTTTGGGGGGGGGGGGGAGGGGGGGGAGGGAAATCTTACTACTCTCATGCGTGCAAAAGTGTGCTTGGAAGAGGTTGTGCTGGAGACCCTGTGCTTGCAAAACGAGTGCTCAATGACTGAGCTATGCCCCCCTTCTCAAAAGTTAACGTATTTCCCATCACTTCCATTTTTGTAATTTTCCCAACGGTTATGGTCGAAAGTTGTGTTTGGACATGGGACCTGAGAGATGTCACTTGGAAGAAGGCAGGGAGCTGTTTGTGTCTGCAGCAAAAGAGAGGACTCACAATAATTAGTTTAAATTTTGCCTCCTATTTCCTATTACGTGGATTCCTATTAACAAATGCCTAATAAAGGTTTCACAAGAGCCCCCTGGTGCAAAGTGGTAAAGCTGCAGTACTGCAGCGCCAGCTATCTGCTCATGACCTGAGTTCGATCCCAGCGGAAGCTGGGTTCAGGTAGCCGGCTCGAGGTTGACTTAGCCTTCCATCCTTCTGAGGTCGGCAAAATGAGGACCCAGCTTGCTGGGGGGGAAGTGTAGATGACTGGGGAAGGTGATGGCAAACCACCCCATAAAAAGTCTGCCGTGAAAACGTCGTGAAAGCAACGTCACCCCAGAGTCGAAAATGACTGGTGCTTGCACAGGGGACTACCTTTACCTGAAGAGCCCCGTGGCGCAGAGTGGTAAAGCTGCAGTACTGCAGTCCGAGCTCTCTGCTCACGACCTGAGTTCGATCCTGGCAGAAGCTGAGTTCAGGTAGCCGGCTCAAGGTTGGCTCACCCTTTCATCCTTCCGAGGTCAGTAAAATGAGTACCCAGCTTGCCGGGGGGGGAAAGTGTAGACGACTGGGGAAGGCAATGGCAAACCACCCCATAAAAAGTCTGCCGTGAAGACGTCGTGAAAGCAACGTCACCCCAGAGTCGGAAACGACTGGCGCTTGCACAGGGGACTACCTTTACTTTTTAATAAAGGTTTCTGTAGTTGGGTTTAAATTAAGGGCGGGAATATTAGGAAAATCTTTTTTTTTTTTAACAATAAGAGTTGTTCAACAGTAGAATTGACTCCCTAGGGAGGTGGTGAGCTCCCCCTCACTGGCAAACTTTAAGCCGCAGCTGGACAAACACTTGTCAGGGATGCTCTAGGCCAGGGGTCCTCAGACTTTTTAAATAGGGGGCCAGTTCACTGTCCCTCAGACTGTTGGAGGGCCGGACTGTTGTGGTGGCTGCCGTTACTGTGCAGGGCCGCGGGCCGTCAGTTCTCCGTCTTCTGCATCTCTCTCCCTTCCCCACACCCCGGCCTGGGAACTCACCTCACCTCGGTATCGCCTCACACTCTGTCTCTGCCGCCTCAGCCCAGTGCCGGAAGTGTGCATTGCTAACGCGAGTTTAGGTCGAACGTCACTTCCGGTCTCATTTTGCCATAACCTGGTGGGCCGCATAAACATCCTCGGCGGGCCGCATCTGGCCCGCGGGCCGTAGTTTGTGGACCCCTGCTCTAGGCTGATCCTGCACAGAGCAGGGGGTTGGACTTCATGGCCTGTACGGCTCCCCTTCCAGCTCTGTGATTGTATGATTCCCGGTTTGTACATAGGCGCCTATCCCCTAACTCTGACTTCAGAGAAGAACACTCACTTGTGTAACAACGATAGGATGGGGAGGCTTTACCCTGATGACAAGAAGGAAAATATTTTGTGCAGGGCTTTTATTTGTAGGAGAAACTCCTTTGCATATTAGGCCACACAGCCCTGATGTAGCCAATCTTTCAAGAGCTTAGTACAGGGCCTACTGTAAGCGACAGGAGGACTGGCTACATCAGGGGTGTGTGGCCTAATACGCAAAGGAGGTCCTGCTAGAATTCCTTACAGGGCTCTTCGTACAGGGCCTACTGGAAGCTCCAGGAGGATTGGCTACATCAGGGGTGTGTGGCCTAATAGGCAAAGGAGGTCCTGCTAGAATTCCTTACAGGGCTCTTCGTACAGGGCCTGCTGCAAGCTCCAGGAGGACTGGCTACATCAGGGGTGTGTGGCCTAATAGGCAAAGGAGGTCCTGCTAGAATTCCTTACAGGGCTCTTCGTACAGGGCCTACTGGAAGCTCCAGCAGGATTGGCTGCATCAGGGGTGTGTGGCCTAATAGGCAAAGGAGGTCCTGCTAGAATTCCTTACAGGGCTCTCAGTACAGGGCCTACTATAAGCGACAGGAGGATTGGCTACATCAGGGGTTTGTGGCCTAATAGGCAAAGGAGTTCTTCCTATTAAAGAAGCCCTGATTTTGTGTGTGATTTTATGCTTCCACACTGAACGTTGTGAGCCAACAGTTTCCACACGCGTGGGATAGGAGCAGGACAAATTCTGTCGGTGTGGGATTCAACTTGTCCTCTTGAATGGGTGCCACAGATCCAGTGCAGGGTTGAATTTTTTTTTTTTTTAAGTAAGGACCATTTGATTTCTCTTCCAGGGAGGAAGCTGACGAATATATTGACATTGGGGCCCTCAACGGCATCTTTGTACTTGGCAGGAGCATGGGCTTCATCGGTAAGTTTTTCACATCACCTTGTTGAGGTGCTGGGTCCTTCTGGGTAAGGCAGGAGGCCTCTCTAGCTTGCGCTGTGTTCAAAATCCCCAGTCAGAGTAATACTTTCATTGGGAGCAGGTGCAGTGGAACAGGCTTCCCTGGGAGGTGGTGGGCTCTCCTTCCCGGGAGGTTTTTCAACAGAGGCTAGATGGCCATCTGACAGCGATGAAGATCCTGTGAAGTTCCTGCATTGTGCAGAGGGTTGGACTAGACGACCCTGGAGGCCCCTTCCAACTCTTTGATTCTTCACTTCCAGGACATTACCTAGACCAGAAGAGGCTGAAGCAGGGCCTGTACCGTCACCCCTGGGATGACATCTCCTACGTCCTGCCGGAGCACATGACTATGTGACAGCCCAAGGGGACACAATGAGATGCTTGTACAGATGGTGAACGCTGGCACGACGACGTTGGCACGGCTGACGTTTGGAAGAGAACTCATCAGACTGACTCTCTGTACAAGGCGGCCTTTGCAGTCCTTAGGACTCCTATGAGAAACCAAAACCCCCTTGGCTAAGTCCCACTGTATTTAAGACACAAAAGCAGCCGCGCTGTGTCTGCCTGCTTTTTGTGCGTGTTTTTATTTCTCTTTCCCCCTTCCCATCGCTTTCCTGCGGTGTTTTCTGGCCGTGTTTTAATTTTTTAAAGAAACAAATTATGATCCGTGACTTCGAAGAGTCGGAGAGAGTCGTTGGGACCCACATTACCGTAACCTTGAACGCTGTCCTCACAAGCTGTATGGTTTTGTGATACGTTCGTCTTTTTTTTTTTTTTTTAACTCCTTTGTATTCATCTTTAAAGTCTGATTGTATTTTCTGGCCAGGGGACCTTTTGCTGCTTTAATAAGCCATTCTGAGTCTGGTGTAGTAATTTTAAAATGTAAACTTGTAACATAGACTTTTGTTCAAAACTGTGAAGCTTTACCTGTATTTATGCAGCTGAGATTTTTACTTTTACCCACAACGCTTGCAAAAGCTGGCCTGTGAGGGGCTGCGTGTGTGCAACACCTGCCTTCTCAGAGGCCTCTAACTTATATTCACAATAATAATCCATGCTTTTTCTGTCCTCTGTAGCACTGTAACCTGTCTCAAATAAATGGTACAACAATATGTTTTATCTTTGCTGAATTTTGTAAGGTGGAGGGGGACAGAGTCATTCAAAACCAAACTTAAATGTTATGTGTGTGAAAATATAATGTCACAGATGAACAGGAAAAATATTTCTGGGAAATAGATCTCTTTGATATGGTCTAATTTACTTTGGACCTTCCTTGTGTTTTGCATAGAGGTGCTTAAGTGCTTAAGGGAGAGCCGGTTTGGTGTAGTGGTGAAGTGTGCGGACTCTTATCTGGGAGAACCGGGTTTGATTCCCCCACTCCTCCGCTTGCACCTGCTGGAATGGCCTTGGGTCAGCCATAGCTCTGGCAGAGGTTGTCCTTGAAAGGACAGCTGCTGTGAGAGCCTTCTCCAGCCCCGCCCACCTCACAGGGTGTCTGTAGTGGGGGAGGAAGGTAAAGGAGATTGTGAGCCGCTCTGAGACTCTTCGGAGTGGAGGGCGGGATATAAATCCAATATCATCATCTTCTTAAATTTACACAATTTCTCATATGCAGATCTCCCTAAAGAAGGCTTACAGAAGATCCTCAAAAGACAGCTCTTATCCAAATATAAGCTCTTCGTAACTAAAAAAACAGCCATCTTTTAAAATAAAATTTAGTCTAGAGATATTGCACCCCTCCCCCTTCAGTGGAACAATTAACTTCCTCGGGGGCAAGGCGACGTCAAGTTAAACTTGTTCTTTCTCTGGAGGTGGGGAACAGCCAGTTAAAACAAGTTTAATATTGTTACTATTCCTTGTGATAGCCCAGGGGTGGCAAAACTTGCTTACCATAAGAGCCACACAGAATAAACATCAGATATTTGAGAGCCAGAAGACATGAACACAGCCAGACTCACTCTGGCCCACCAGCTCCCTAGATGCCGACCATGTTCCCACCCAATTCACTGTGCAATTCTATATTATTATACATAGAGAAAGGAGAGCATCAGGCAAGAATAAAAGCAGCATTATGCAGCTGGCACAACGTCTTATTTCATTTTTAAACTGATTTTTGATGGTAATAAACTACTAGATAAGAACTATTTGTTTACTGAATTTTTTCTGAACAGTGACATATTTTGGCAATCATACTCTAGCTCCCTCAATTGGAAGAGAGAGAGAGAAGAGAGGCTTTGGGGTTTGCTCCCTCAATGGGGGGGAGAGGGAAAGAGAGAATGAGAATATATATGTGTTCTCCAAGCCCACCCATTTGTGCCCCTACAGCAGCCACTTGGCATGGAGAAGGGATTAAAGAGACAAATGGCTTCTCTGAACACTTTCCCTAAGAAGAAAGGTTAAAACGCATGGGGCTCTTTAACTTGGAGAAATGTCGACTGTGGATGACATGAGATTTACAAGATTATGCATGGGATAGATGTACTGTGTGCAGTTCTGGTCGCCACACCTCAAAAAGGATATTATAGCATTGGAGAAAGTCCAGAAAAGGGCAACTAGAATGATTAAAGGCTGGAAGACTTTCCCTATGAAGAAAGGTTGAAACGCTTGGGACTCTTTAGCTTGGAGAAACGTCGACTGTGGGGTGACATGATAGAGGTTTACAAGATAATGCATGGGATGGAGAAAGTAGAGAAAGAAGTACTTTTCTCCCTTTCTCACAATACAAGAACTCGTGAGCATTCGATGAAATTGCTGAGCAGACAGGTTAAAATGGATAGAAGGAAGTACTTCTTCACCCAAAGGGTGATTAACGTGGAATTCACTGCCACATGAGGTGGTGGCAGCTACAAGCATAGCCAGCTTCAAGAGGGGTTTAGATAAAAATATGGAGCAGAGGTCCATCGGTGGCTATTAGCCACAGTGTGTGTGTGTGTATATATATATAATATATATAAAAAAAAATTTTGCCACTGTGTGACACAGTGTTGGACTGGATGGGCCATTGGCCTGATCTAATGTGGCTTCTCTTATGTTCTTATGTAGGGTTGCCAATCCCAAGGTTTCTTTCTTCATAGGGAAAGTGTTCCAGCCTTTAATCATTCTAGTTGCCCTTTTCTGCACTTTCTCCAATGCTAGTTCCTGCTGGACTTTTTCTACCAAAAAAGAAACAATAAAGCCCTGACCAGATAGACTATCGGTCTGATCCAGCAGGGCTCTTCTGATGTTCTCATGAAGGCCTCGGCCTCTCTGCCCTGTTGTTGAACTTTCAGAGGTATTGGTTGGCCCCTGTGTGAGACAGGAGGCTGGGACTAGATGGAGCCTCACTGGTCTGATCCAGCAGGGCCCTTCTGATGTTCTTATGAAGGCCTCGGCCTCTCTGCCCTGTTGTTGAACTTTCAGAGGTATTGGTTGGCCCGTGTGAGACAGGAGGCTGGGACTAGATGGAGCCTCACTGGTCTGATCCAGCAGGGCTCTTCTGATGTTCTCATGAAGGCCTCGGCCTCTCTGCCCTGTTGTTGAACTTTCAGAGGTATTGGTTGGCCCCTGTGTGAGACAGGAGGCTGGGACTAGATGGAGCCTCACTGGTCTGATCCAGCAGGGCCCTTCTGATGTTCTTATGAAGGCCTCGGCCTCTCTGCCCTGTTGTTGAACTTTCAGAGGTATTGGTTGGCCCCTGTGTGAGACAGGAGGCTGGGACTAGATGGAGCCTCACTGGTCTGATCCAGCAGGGCCCTTCTGATGTTCTTATGAAGGCCTCGGCCTCTTTGCCTTGTTGTTGGCCCTTCAGAGGAACTGGTCGGCTGCTGTGGAAACAGGAGGCTGGCTTAGAGCTACCCTCACTGGTCTGACCCAGCAGAGCCTCTTGAACATATGAACATCTGAAGCTGCCTTCTACTGAATCAGCTCCTCGGTCCATCCAAGTCACTTTTGTCTACTCAGACTGGCAGCGGCTTTCCAGGGTCTCCAGCTGAGGTTTTTCACGCCTACTTTCCTGAGCCCTTTTTAGTTGGAGATGCCAGGGATTGACCCTGGGACCTTCTGCTTATCAAGCAGATGCTCTACCACTTACCAGGTCTCGGATTCAGTGGGAGCTCACAGGAGCACAGCTCCTGAACCTTTCTGAGAGTTCCTCTTCCTCCTTCTTAGAGTTCCACCTCCTTGTCCATTGAATAGTATGTGCAGCTGAATAACAATCCCCGGATGAGCTCCACCACCTATTTTTCTACAAAACGACCCCTGCCGCTGAGCCACCGTCCCTCCCCTTAGATATATGAACATATATGAACCTACAAAGTTGCCTGCTACTGAATCAGACCCTCAGTACATCAAAGCCAGTCTTGTCTACTCAGACTGGCAGTGGCTCTCCAGGGTCTCCAGCTGAGGTTTTTCTCACCTACTTGCCTAGACCCTTTTTAGTTGGAGATGCCGGGGACTGAACCGGGGACCTCCTGCTTCCTAAGCAGATGCTCTACCACTGAGCCACTGTCCCTCCCCTGCTCTCCAGGGTCTCAAGCTGAGTTTTTTTCATGCCTATTGGCCTGGACCCTTTTTAATTGGGAGATGCCAGGGACTGAACCTGGGACCTTCTGCTTACCAAGCAGGTGCTCTACCACTGAGCCACAGCCCCATTCATGGCTCTCCGGGGTCTCAAGCTGAGGTTTTTCACGCCTACTTGCCTGCACCCTTTCTAGTTGGAAGATGCCGGGGATTGAACCTGGGACCTTCTGCTTCCCAAGCAGATGATCTACCACTGAGCCACCGTTCCTCCATCTCCATCACCTACTGCCTGGACCCTTTCTAGTTGGAAGATGCCGGGGATTGAACCTGGGACCTTCTGCTTCCCAAGCAGATGCTCTACCACTGAGCCACTGTCCCTTCCCTGACCAGCAGTGGCTCTTCAGGGTTTCAAGCTGAGGTTTTTCATGCCTACTTGCTTGGACCCTTTTTAGTTGAAGATGCTGGGGATTGAACCTGGGACCTTCTGCTTCCCAAGCAGATGCTGTACCACTGAGCCACTGTCCCTTCCCTAACCAGCAGTGGCTCTTCAGGGTCTCAAGCTGAGGTTTTTCACACCTCTTTGCCTGGACTCTTTTGAGTTGGAGATGCCGGGGATTGAACCTGGGACCTTCTGCTTCCCAAGCAGATGCTCTACCACTGAGCCACAGCCCCATTCATGGCTCTCCAAGGTCTCCAGCGGAGGTTTTTCACGCCTACTTGCCTGGACCCTTTCAGGTGGAGATGCCGGGGATTGAACCTGGGACCTCCTGCTTCCCAAGCAGGTGCTCTACCACTGAACCACCATCCCTTCCCATGAACATATAAAGCTGCCTTATACTGAATCAGACCCTTGGTCCATCAAAGTCAGTATTGTCTTCTCAGACTGGCAGCGGCTCTCCAGGGTCTCAAGCTGAGGATTTTCACACCTATTTGCCTGGACCCTTTTTTGGAGATACCGGGGATTGAACCTGGGACCTTCTGCTTCCCAAGCAGATGCTCTACCACTGAGCCACAGCCCCATTCATGGCTCTCCAGGGTCTCAAGCGGAGGTTTTTCACACCTATTTGCCTGGACCCTTTTTTGGAGATGCCAAGGATTGAACCTGGGACCTTCTGCTTCCCAAGCAGATGCTCTACCACTGAGCCACAGCCCCATTCATGGCTCTCCAGGGTCTCAAGCGGAGGTTTTTCACACCTATTTGCCTGGACCCTTTTTTGGAGATGCCGGGGATTGAACCTGGGACCTTCTGCTTACCAAGCAGATGCTCTAGATGTTAGAGACAATCTTTCCGCCTCCCCTGGCCCCTCCAGGAGATGCAAAGAAAAAGAGCTGTCAGTCGGGAGTCTCCTTTAAAGTATACAACTTTATTGATATCAAGAAAGAGGGGAGTCGCTTTTCAACGAGCTCCCCGATCAGTTCCATACATGCCCTTTTATCCTCTTCTCCCGGCCGATGAGTCCCTCCTCCTTTCCCCATAGGCTGAGGTACTTAGAGGGTACAGGCTACCCGGTACGCCTACTTCACCCCTCCTTGACATGTACCTCTCCCGTTACATACATTGCAGGTGCATTTAAATTTACCTTTCCCCGAGGTGGGGTGTGTCAGTTAATATTCATTACTTGATTACGCCTGCGTTCTTGCTACTTATTAGTCTATATTGCTATTAATTTTTACTGTTGCCATGGCTTGTTCAACCGTGTTATTTCTTTTCTGCTTCTGCGTTTTAACAATGGCTACTACGCGGTTGCTAAATGTTTGTACCCGGTTCCGCTCCTTGCAGCTTAACAATCACTAAGACATTACATTTGGTTCCTTCTGTTTCAGCTCATTTCATTATTTCACTCCTCTCAATCCCTACTCTTTTATTTTTACCTGAGCTGAAACATTCTCAAACTTTGCAACCATCAGCTGAGCTTGTCCCCTCTTGGCATGCTTCTTTATTGCTGACTTGCAAGCACTGCTGCACACAGGCAAGCGGTGGAGACAACAACAACAGATGATGCCGACTACTACTATGATCATACCGATCTGCAATATGCTCTTGAGCCATCCCCAGCCTGGCAACCAGGAGGTAAGCCAGTTCCAGGGACTTTGTATTCCTTCATAGTTTTCCTTTAAAGTAGTTTGCATTTCTTGTAGGTGCCTTTCTATGCTTTTGTTGAAATCATGAAACTGTACATGACATTGTGTTCCTGTCACCTTACAAAATCCTCCTTGCTGTGCTAACCAATAGTCTAGGGCCATCCGATGTTGTAGCTGGATTTGACTTAATTCTTCTATCTCAGTTTGCAATTCTCTGAGGACCTTCCCCGTCACATTCACTGTTTTCTCTAGTCTACAGGTCAGGCCTATTATGCTTCTACGATTTTCTTGTGCCACTATTCCTGGATAGGCTCCTAATGTTAAAAGACCTGTTATAAATCCTCCCCCTATGCGGCTGCCTGCGTCATCTGAGAGCTGATGACCCACAATTACTTCATCTTTACAATTTGTTCCTAACTGCCCCCTCAAGGACTGAGGTGATCTTCCCTTTTTACCCGGGAATGCTTGGACAAAACCTGCACCGGGAATGTTAAGAATCCTATCCCAACACATGCCCCTCTCCTGTACCCAGGATGATAATTAGTGGCCCATTTATCAAAGAAAAAACACAGGTTGGGACCTTTTATTTTCATCCCTGAACATATACTACCTTTACCTGAATAATCAGCCTGGAACATTGGTATGTCAGGAAAAATATCTCCCAAAGTTGTCTTGCCCCAAAGGAGAGTTTTGTTCCCCCGTGTATGATTTCCTGGTTTTTGACAACCAGAAGTAGTCTGTGCAAGCACTGTAGTTACCCTACTACTAATGGGGGCTCACTTATTAATCCAGGTAGCAGACTCAGCGTTGCTACTGATACGGGATGCTCATAAATTAATCTAGAGCTTTTCCCATGTTGCTGAAACATATAATGAGCGTGGTGGATCCAGGTGTTTCCTCCAGTTCCAGGACATTGGACCTTAGAGATCAGTGTTATTAGCAGAAGTTTTTGTAAAACCAGATACAAACTCGACATGATAGGGTCCAGCCCCCTGTCATTCTGGTAAACCTTAACCTTATATGTGTTACACAATCTCCCTTTTGCAACCTACTCCTACTCCAAAGTTCTAATAATGTATCAAACGATATGAATTATATAAAGCAATCTTTTTAGAGTCCATTTAACACTTAGGAAACTTCAATTAAAAGTTATTTGTTTGTGATACTATGCTACTGTTCAACAATTTTGTTTATCAGCCATGTAATTCACTGCTGCTGGAGCCTCTTTCACCACGTGTAATACATCCAGCCACTCTCTGCTGTGCCAACTGCTGTTTACGTTGTTAGTGTCACCTGGCAAGGTTCTAACCATTGCTGAGACAACGGCCTTTCCTTTCCAGTCTTGACTAAAACCCAGTCACCCAGTCCATGTTGGTGTAGGGACAGCATTCGCATCAGCAAGGCTTTTCTGTTGAAGAAAGAAAACAGCACAGACAGTAGCTGATCCAAATAACACATAATAACTCAGCCAGTTATTCCTGACGGAGGCAAACTTTCTAGCAGCATTTTGATAAATAGAAGTAGGTATATCAAGGTAGAGTAACTGATAGCCTTCCTCCTCAAGGTATTTCAGTACAATCCACTTTTATACACCACACACACACAATATAGGTTTTATTTCAAAATTTCCTAAACACACACATTTCCTATAAGAACATATCCATCTTGGCTTGCGCTCCCTGATACTTCCCTTCATACAACCACTTTAACACTTATTTAATTAATGGCTTGGAGAGCCACTGTTTTTCCTTTTACAGTCTCCTACACAAATTATACCTTAAGTTCAACTAAACTTTATAATGCCACTTTTCCCAAAACCCTCTTATTGTTTCTTCTTTAGCTTTTTTTTTTAACTGCCACATTAGTTAGCTTATTCTCTATAACCTTATCCAAAAATTAAATCTGATACCTGCACATACATAATAACTAACTGTTCTGTTCCCTTTGCTTCACCAATCCTTACTTCTTCTGACATTAGTTGGTGGATTTCATTTAGGGATTGTTATGCAGTTGCACCTATTTTTTTTTTTTTAGACAAGGTAGCTAGATGGGGAGGAAGAGGTGGTGCCATCAGAAAAGTTCAGAAACTGCTCTCCTGTGAGCTTCTGCTAAATTCAGGATCTGAATTCGCCACCCACCCACCTTTACTGGTTAGCATTTTCATCTTCTTTTTCCCTTCAAAATGTTTAAGAGTTTTATTAACCTAAATAAACTACCCTTTCTCTTTAATAGAGTTTACATTTGAAAACATAAAGTACAGGTTTGGCCAGACCATCCCAAATTAATTATTCTTGCCTTTTGTTCCCCCTTGTTCCCTTTATATCGTTGCACCCATGTGTGTGACTGCACAGATGACCACTCGAAGATCATAAGTTACAGGTAAGAAACCTGTTTATCTTCTTCGTGGTCTCTGTGCAGTCCCACACATGGGTGACTGATAAGCTAAACTGCACGGAGGTGGGTGCTGGTCCTGGAAAGGAACTTCATAAGTTATATATATTTATATCAGTTAGTTAAATGGGACTTACCGATGGTGAGGCCGCAAGCTTCACTCAGTCAAAGATGGAGCGGAGTACAGCCTGACCAAATGATGAGTCTCGCCATGCATGAACGTCGACTGCGTAGTGCGTGGTGAAAGTCGATGTGGATGACCAAACTGCGGCAGCGCAGACGTCTTCCATGGATATGCCCTTAGAAAAGGCTGAAGATGTGGATAAGGCTCTCGTAGAGTGAGCTTTTAAAGACAGACAGACAGACAGACAGATAGATAGATAGATAGATAGATAGATAGATAGATGATAGATAGATAGATAAATTTATTGTCATTGTTCTCAACAAAAAGAGAGCAACGAAATGAGGTGCTCTTCCACAAAACATACCAACACATCAAACACACATATTCATATTCATACCATTTAAATACATCTAAAACCATTTAAACCATTTAAACCATTAAAACCATTTAAATACATCTAAAACAGATAAACATTCATAAAACCATTAAAACCATTTAAATATATCTAAAACAGATGCTCTGGGGCAGGTTGCTTGGCCAGCTTATAACATAGGTCAATGGTAGCAACAAGCCATTTCGAGAGTCTCTGAGTTGAGATTCGTTGCCCTCTCTTGCGAGAACCATAGACAACAAAAAGTCTCGAGTCCTTGCGGTATGAGCTGGTTCTATCAATATAGTATGCAAGAGCTCTCCGTACGTCCAGATTGTGGAGGGCTTTCTGGCCCTTGTCTGTGGGATTCTGGAAGAAGGAAGGTAACGTGGTAGTCTTTTGTATGTGAAATGGTGACACCACCTTAGGGAGAAAAGTGGGGTCCGGTCAAAGGACTACTCTATCGTGGTGAAAAACCGTGTAGGGAGCGTCCGCTCGAAATGCACATATTTCACTTGCTCTCTTTCCCGAAGTGAGTGCGACAAGTATTGCTGTTTTCCATGACAACAGATGCAACGGTATCGATGCCATGGGTTCAAAAGGAGTCTTCATAAGTTGGCTCAAAACCAACGACAGGCTCCAAGTCGGGTACAACTGACGAATAGGAGGGTGGAGATGTAAAATTCCCTTTAGAAAAGATTTTGTAGCAGGATGAGAAAATACCGTGTGTCCCTCTATATGAGGATGGAAGGCTGAGATGGCTGCTAAATGCACCTTGAGTGAAGAATAAGTGAGCCCGTTCTCAGATAGGGAGAGGGCATAGGATAGAATTTGTGGCATGGAAGATGAAGATGGGTCAAATTTGTGATCCACCGCATACGTGGTGAACCGTTTCCACTTTAGACTATAAGATTTTCTAGTAGCCGGTTTCCTTGCGTTTAGCAAGATATGTCTGACTCCCTGAGGGAATTCCGGGAACAGATCCTCCATGCAGTCAGCCGAAGGCGGTCGGGAGCGTGGTGTAGGACCCTGCCCTCTTGCTGAGAGAGCAAGTCTCTCATTGGAGGGAAGTGGTAGAACACGTTGTTGGACAGACATAGGAGCGTCGTAAACCATGGCTGGCGGGGCCACCAGGGGGTGACTAGGATGCAGTTTGTTCCATCCAATTGTATCTTCTGGAGTACCCTCGTTATCAAGGGGATGGGTGGAAAGAGGAAGTGAAGAGGTCCCTTCCATGAGTGGAGGAAGGCATCTCCTGGAGAGAGGCTCGATGGGGGGCCCCTCATGTAGAAGTGAGCACATTGTTTGTTTTCCGGGGAGGCTAACACATCTATAAGAGGAGTCCCGAATGTCGAAAAAACTGGCTGGAGGTATTTCCTGTGTAGTGACCACTCGTGGTCGTTGATGAGTTGTCTGCTCAAGGTGTCGGCTCTTGTGTTCTCGACTCCCGGTAGGTGCACTGCTGTAAGGTGTATATGGTGCGCAATGCTCCAGTACCAGAGAGCTAAAGCTCTCTTGCAGAGACGGGTAGAGGCAGTCCCCCCTTGCCGGTTTATGTAAAAAACCGTCGCAATATTGTTCGATGTGACTTGGACGTGGCGACCTCGAAGTGACGGGAGGAAGGATTTGAGGGCTCTGTGCACTGCAAGAAGTTCTAGACAGTTGATGTGGAGAGACTTTTCGTGAACTGTCCACTGCCCCTGTACTGTTAAGTGGTCGAGATGAGCTCCCCAGCCCCATCTCGAGGCATCTGTAGTGACGATGGTAGACGGAGGTTGCCTGAGAAAGGGCATTCCCGTGAGAAGGTGTTCTTGTACTGTCCACCAGGTCAGAGGTGGCAATATATGTTGTGGGACCGTCAGTAGGGTTTGTTGCGAATGTCATTGAGGGAGAAACGTGCGAACAAACCAGAGTTGTAGGGGCCTCATGCGAAGTCTTGCATGAGGCAGTACTGCGGTTGTAGCTGCCATGAGGCCTAGCAAGCGTTGGAAAGTGAAGGCTGTTTGAGTTGGTTGATTGATTATAGTGGTGGCCAACGACTGGATACTGGTGATTCTGTCTGTGGGTAGATAGGCTTTGCGATCCACCATGGATAAACGCGCCCCTATGAAGTGGATATCCTGAGTAGGGGTAAGATTGGATTTTTGGGTGTTGACTTGTAACCCCAGGCTCGACAAGAGTTTGAGAGTGGTCGAGATGTCTTGTTTCAGCTGTTCCTTTGATGGGCTTACCATCAGCCAGTCGTCTATGTACGGGTAAACTGCAATTCTCTGTTGTCTGAGGAATGCAGCTACCACTGCCATGCACTTTGTGAAGGTCCTGGGAGCTGTAGACAGACCGAATGGAAGTGCACGGAACTGGTAGTGGTTGTTCCCTATGGCAAACCGTAAAAATCTTCTGTGGCAGTGGTTTATGGTGAGATGGAAATATGCGTCCTGGAGGTCGATTAGAGCCATCCAGGCGTTCTCGGGAATCAAAGGTAGGACGGCTTGCAGGGTAATCATGCGGAATTTTTTGTGTTGGATAAATTTGTTGAGTTCACGCAAGTCTAATATTGGGCGCTGCCCCCCCCCCGTCCCTTTTGGGGACTAGGAAGTAACGGGAGTAAAACCCCGTGCGATGGTATCGAAGTGGAACTGGCTCTATGTCCTCTTTGGTGAGTAGAGTGGTAACTTCTTGTTGGAGCGCAGGCGAAGGAGGGGTAGATATAAAATGATGATTTTTGGGGGGCGAAATGAACTCTATTATGTAGCTGCGTGCAATGATGTTTAAGACCCAAGTGTCCGAGGTTATCGACTTCCACATATGATGGAACGGTAGAAGTCTGGGAGTAATGGACTGATGGCAGTGTATCAAGTTGTTGGAAAAGTCAAAGAGACTGTTTGGTAGCAGTAGCGGTCTTTTTAGTTGCTTGGGGTCTTTGACGTTGTTGGAAGGGTTGCTTCGTTGGTGGGGCTTTTCGCTTCCAATAGTCGTTCTGTCTAGGCGAACGAGGTCGTTTGTAGGCCTGAGGTTTCCATGATCTTTGTCTGTAGGGCTGTGGCTGTTGTTGGTTTACACCAAGTCTTTTGGCTCTCTTGCGGCTATCATCCACCGTAGTTAAGATGTCATCGGTGGTGGAATTAAATAAGCCTTGACCATCAAAGGGTAAGTCTTCGATTTTAAATTTTATGTCCTGTTGTAGTGAAGACGATCGCAACCAGGCGTGTCTTCGCAGTGCTACAGAGGCAGCCATCGCTTTGGAGGAGCAGCCCACTGAGTGACGAATGGTATTGATTTGCTGTTTGCTAATCCTGCTTAATTCCTGGAGAAGTTTAGATGCTTGTTTCTGAGATGGTTCAGGTAATGCCGTTATGATGGAGCTTAGCTGTGAGGATATGTTGTAGGAGTAAGCAGCGAAGTAGGCGAGGTAATTGTTGATCTTCGCTGTTGCCGTTGAGATAGAGTACATTTTCCTGCCCAGCGTGTCCAGTTTTCTCCCTTCTTTTTCAGGGGATACAGGGTGTCCTGTTTGTTTTGACTTTGAGGATGAATGCACAATCATCGAGTTTGGGGCTGGATGATTAAATAAGAATTTGGATTCCGGTGCATGAATTTTGTATAATGATTCTATTCTTTTAGATGTTGGGGGGATGGAAGCTGGCTTGTCCCAGGCTTCTTTTAGTGCCTCCAAATGCACAGGAAGCATGGGCAGGAAGGATCCAGCTGGGAGATCGGCATGTACCAGGTCATGTACAACATCGGATATCTTGGGTGCATCAGTTGTTAACTTTATGTTAAGTGCGGTGGCCATATTGGAAATTAGGTCCAAATATGACTTCGCTCCTTCGGAAGGGGAGAGGTCGGCTGGTTTCGCAATATCCGATACCGGTGAGGCCGGAGAAGAGAGAGAGTGTGATGACTCCGACGCCTCGGTGTCAGACCCTTCATCACGGGTCCCAGGAGCAGGTAGGGTTGGATGAGTCGGAGTCGACGTGGGCTTTGGCAGGTTTTTCGAAGCCGAAGTCGAGGGCGTTGGTGAAGTGGGCTTCACTGGTGAACGTACTGCTTCTTGGTAGTGAGATGAGTCCTCTCGGAGTCGAGGTTGTGCTTCTTGGTAGCGATCGTTCCGGTACTCAGAGCAATGGCGATAGTAATGGTCAGCGTAATGGTGACGGTGATGGTCGACCGATGGAGATCGTGAGGGGGCATAGTAGTACCTACGTGGTGATCTCGACGGAGATCGGGATCGGCTATAATACCGATAGCGTTCCCTATCCAGGGTTGGAGAACTGTCATGGTAGCGATGCCTGTAGTGGTATCTCTCCTCCTCTCTATTAGGAGATACTTCTAGGTACCGATGAGCGTATGGATCTCGGCGCTGAGGGGGCAGTCGGAGTGGTGATGTGGCAATGTTGCTGAGCTTAGGGTCAGAAATGTCCTTGAATGAGCGCACATCTAGCTGATGTTGTCTCTTCTGAAGTAACGGGTCCATCGGATCCTTAGGATGTGTACCGACATGTTGTTGTCGGCCCAGGAGTGAGGGATCCATCGGTTCCGTCAGGCCCTGCTGTTCCAGAAAGACTTCCGGCATGGATTCAGGAATGGAGGGGGAGCGCGAGTGGATTCGGATGACCTCTTCTTCAATCCTATCCATTTGCAACGCTCGTTGTGCCGGAGTCGGAGGCGATCTCGGATTGGTGATTCTTGTCAGAGTTCCGGGTTCGGCCATTTTAGGATCCGAAGGGGTCGAGTCCGACGTTCACTTCGGTTCCTTATGGGTCTTAGATGACGAGTCAGAATGCTTTTTCTTGCCGTCGTGTGATTTCTTAGTATGTTTGGCGGACTTATGCTTACTGGGATCCAGAGCCACTGAAGCTGCCGACTTCGCTCCGTCCCCTTGTGGAGTTAGGGAGGGTGGCGATCTCTCAGACCCAGCGGAATGCGCTGGTTTAAGCGCAGCTTCCATGAGGTGACTCTTTAGTCTCGCGGCGCGGCTTTTTCTGGCTTGT
Organism: Heteronotia binoei; assembly: GCF_032191835.1. Taxonomy (NCBI): domain Eukaryota; kingdom Metazoa; phylum Chordata; class Lepidosauria; order Squamata; family Gekkonidae; genus Heteronotia; species Heteronotia binoei. The sequence continues at coordinate 61,713,080 of NC_083237.1, read as the reverse complement.
TTGCCGAACTGCGAACAATGAGCGCAGGCGTCTGTTTTGTGGCCTTCCCCCAGGCAGAACAAGCACAGTGAGTGTCCGTCGGAGGTCGGGATTTTAGCCCCGCAACGCGAGCACTTTTTGAATGTAATTTTACTATCTTTTCCTTCCATATGCCCGGGAGGGGGAGGGGGGGTAGAGGGAAGGAAACAGCGAGGGGAAGCGGGTAAAGTTATATATATATAATATATAATATATATATATATTTTTTTTTTTTACGATACCAGATAGAAGAAGAAGCGGAGATCAGATGAAAGTGAGGAACGAGTAGAAGGTCGATCGAAGAGATGAGGGAAAAAGGCTAGTAGACGAGAGGAGACGCAGCGAGGTAGGACTATCCCGGGCGGCGGTTAGAAAGAAACTGGGTGGGTGGAGCGCCTTCCCCCTGCTCCAGGCATGCGCAGTGGATGCCTGCTCCCCAGGGCGGGAGGGAACGCGCGCCAAAAATAACGCCTAGGCTAGCTTTTTTAAATCTCCGATGTAGGGTTCATCCTGACGGCTAAACCCATGTGTGGGACTGCACAGAGACCACGAAGAAGATCCAGCACTTCCCTGGAGTAGAGGAACATCTTTTAGATTCGGTTAGCTTTTTGATCTGGAGGTTTTGTAAATTTTACATTATCATGTTCCTCCTTTCCTTGTCCTTTAAAAGTCTCCAGATTCCAAATATAAAGTTAAACTCAATGTTTAGCCTATGGTTTTAACAATATAGTTTTACATTGTAGCAATCTGGAATTTGTCATAACTAGCATTATTCTGTTTTATTGTTTATAAATTACTATTAAAAGTATTTCTCAACAAAAGTTATTTCTCTAGGCAGCACACAAGGTTGCCATTCTCACCCCACTGCATCTAGAAGACTGGAGAGATCTGTCCTGCCCACCTTTGGATTAAAAATCTCTAAATTCACATCATTAAAACTTTGAGTCTGCTTAAGAGAATATTATTTCCTCTGGGGGTCCAATTCAGATATCTCACTTTTTATTCCACAACTTCTGATATAATAGTGCATTTTTTTTAATAGTGCATAATTTTAACCCTACCAATGTTCCTTTTAAGCTGCCGAGTCTTGTATGAAAAGTGTGAACTGCTGGCAGTTGTGCTCTGGGACCACTTTTACATTTAGTGTGAGCTGAAGGCTAGAAATCCATGAGCCTGCCCATGCCAACTCATCTTAAAGGGAACATTGGCCCTCACCCTTTTAGGGTTAAAGCATTATGTTCTTTATAACCAATGACATAAACATTGCACTTTCTTCTCCCACTAATTGTGCTTCAACAACTTCCTTGTTTATTTACATTGATAAAAACCAGGTTTAAAAGCTGTAAATGCTTAAAATTAATTTATCTACAACTGTCCTTTTACTTTATAAAAACTTTAAAAAAAAACTCTCATCTTACATTCATTCTGAATAGCATTACATTCATTCTGAATACTTAACTCTGCTTTGTTTTAAGGCAAACCTCTGTTCAGCAAGAAAAAAAAATCCTTGGAGAAAGAACGTGCTTTCTCCATCTTAGCTACGTATTGTATTGTTTCCTAACATTCCAAAAGGAGGGGCTAGGACTTGGAGGATGCCAGTCTCCTGGCAGGAGAAAGGCTCAAAGTTTGGTCTATAAAACTTTTGCCAAACAATTTACAAGGAAAGCAACTGAATCTGTTTTAGCTACTCAAAATATGTACACCAAAATAAACTCTTAACTCTTATCACCACTTTAAAAGAAAGAAATCCTTCCTAACACTTTCAGCTATTTTAACCTTCTATGCCACAGTTATCCTGCTAAACTCCAACCATGAAAGCAAACTTTATTTTAACACTTTACTACCTTCCAAACACTTTTAATCTCTGACTATATAGACAACACTCTCTTTATAATGTATTTCTTTATAATGTTCCAACAACATTTCCAAATTAGTTTACTTATGCAACGCAGAACTTACACTTTTCACTAAGTGTAAAGATATGTCACTTCTTTACAAATACCAAATACTAACAAGAACAAAAGAAGGGAAAAGAAAGGAAAAGGAAAAAATATTCCAACAGAGTGGGGGGGGGTTGACCAGTTCTCTCCCCTCTCTGTTTCCCAACACTCATTACTATAAATACTTTCTTTTACTATAAGAGGATTATCTGACAAAGATCACCCAATAACCATGTCCAGGTTGAAGTTCCTGGAATACTTTAAGAATGCAGCAGCAATCTAGAGAAATTGCAGGATGTCTCCTGGCTATGCCTGGAGACTGGTATCCAGACTTTAGCCAAGAGAGTTCCCTTTGGTGTGGCCACACAAAAAGCAACCATTTCTTTTTGTTTTTCCCTTTTAAATTTCATCATGCAGACCAGTGATCCTGGTTGAGGCATCCATGCTGCCACATAACTGGATTCCTCATTTCAAGGCCTCCTTTCATTAATATAAATGCTTAACAGCTGTCTCACTGTTGCATCAAAACTTCCAAATGGAGGCCAGATAAGTCCCCGCAACTTATACTTCGGCCACACGAAAGCAGAGAAGTTTACCATCTTCTCCTTATTTAGATCTTTAGGCAAATTACCCTCTTCCCAGTTTTTTAGCATCAGTCCTAAAGGACTGTCTGCCGGGATCCGGGGGGATTACCCGATCCTTCCCAAACCCGTTACCCCCTTTAAACTGAGAACTTCTATTTCCCATTTGCCGCGGTCTTACCTTAACTAGATGGGACATCCCGATTTCCAAGTTTGTGCGAGCTCGTCTTTCTGACAGGCCCCTCCTGCCTGGAGCGTCCGACCGACTGCGATCTACAGTGTCACAGGTCTTGAGCTGTCTCCAATCCCATCCAACGGAGACCCAATGGGTCATGAAATACTCATGAGGTGCACCTTCCCAGTTGGAGTTCGCTGAGTGGGCTGGCGACAGGTCACGTGATCCCGGACGAGCGCCCAATTGTTAGAGACAATCTTTGGGCCTCCCCTGGCCCCTCCAGGAGATGCAAAGAAAAAGAGCTGTCAGTCGGGAGTCTCCTTTAAAGTATACAACTTTATTGATATCAAGAAAGAGGGGAGTCGCTTTTCAACGAGCTCCCCGATCAGTTCCATACATGCCCTTTTATCCTCTTCTCCCGGCCGATGAGTCCCTCCTCCTTTCCCCATAGGCTGAGGTACTTAGAGGGTACAGGCTACCCGGCACGCCTACTTCACCCCCTCCTTGACATGTACCCCTCCCGTTACATACATTGCAGGTGCATTTACATTTACCTTTCCCCGAGGTGGGGCGTGTCAGTTAATATTCATTACTTGATTACGCCTGCGTTCTTGCTACTTATTAGTCTATATTGCTATTAATTTTTACTGTTGCCATGGCTTGTTCAACCGTGTTATTTCTTTTCTGCTTCTGCGTTTTAACAATGGCTACTACACGGTTACTAAATGTTTGTACCCGGTTCCGCTCCTTGCAGCTTAACAATCACTAAGACATTACATTTGGTTCCTTCTGTTTCAGCTCATTTCATTATTTCACTCCTCTCAACTGAGCCACAGCCCCATTCATGGCTCCCCAGGGTCTCAAGCGGAGGTTTTTCACACCTATTTGCCTGGACCCTTTTTTGGAGATGCCGGGGATTGAGCCTGGGACCTTCTGCTTCCCAAGCAGATGCTCTGCCACTGAGCCACAGCCCCATTCATGGCTCTCCACGGTCTCAAGCGGAGGTTTTTCACACCTATTTGCCTGGACCCTTTTTTGGAGATGCCGGGGATTGAACCTGGGACCTCCTGCTTCCCAAGCAGATGCTCTGCCACTGAGCCACAGCCCCATTCATGGCTCTCCAGGGTCTCAAGCGGAGGTTTTTCACACCTATTTGCCAGGACCCTTTTTTGGAGATACCGGGGATTGAGCCTGGGACCTTCTGCTTCCCAAGCAGATGCTCTGCCACTGAGCCACAGCCCCATTCATGGCTCTCCAGGATCTCAAGCGGAGGTTTTTCACACCTATTTGCCTGGACCCTTTTTTGGAGATGCCGGGGATTGAACCTGGGACCTCCTGCTTCCCAAGCAGATGCTCTGCCACTGAGCCACAGCCCCATTCATGGCTCTCCAGGGTCTCAAGCGGAGGTTTTTCACACCTATTTGCCTGGACCCTTTTTTGGAGATGCCGGGGATTGAGCCTGGGACCTTCTGCTTCCCAAGCAGATGCTTTGCCACTGAGCCACAGCCCCATTCATGGCTCTCCAGGATCTCAAGCGGAGGTTTTTCACACCTATTTGCCTGGACCCTTTTTTGGAGATTCTGGGGATTGAACCTGGGACCTTCTGCTTCCCAAGCAGATGCTCTGCCACTGAGCCACAGCCCCATTCATGGCTCTCCAGGATCTCAAGCGGAGGTTTTTCACACCTATTTGCCTGGACCCTTTTTTGGAGATACCGGGGATTGAGCCTGGGACCTTCTGCTTCCCAAGCAGATGCTCTGCCACTGAGCCACAGCCCCATTCATGGCTCTCCAGGATCTCAAGCGGAGGTTTTTCACACCTATTTGCCTGGACCCTTTTTTGGAGATACCGGGGATTGAGCCTGGGACCTTCTGCTTCCCAAGCAGATGCTCTGCCACTGAGCCACAGCCCCATTCATGGCTCTCCAGGATCTCAAGCGGAGGTTTTTCCACACCTATTTGCCTGGACCCTTTTTTGGAGATGCTGGGGATTGAACCTGGGACCTCCTGCTTCCCAAGCAGATGCTCTGCCACTGAGCCACAGCCCCATTCATGGCTCTCCAGGGTCTCAAGCGGAGGTTTTTCACACCTATTTGCCTGGACCCTTTTTTGGAGATGCCGGGGATTGAACCTGGGACCTCCTGCTTCCCAAGCCGATGCTCTGCCACTGAGCCACAGCCCCATTCATGGCTCTCCAGGGTCTCAAGCGGAGTTTTTTCACACCTATTTGCCTGGACCCTTTTTTGGAGATGCTGGGGATTGAGCCTGGGACCTTCTGCTTCCCAAGCAGATGCTCTGCCACTGAGCCACAGCCCCATTCATGGCTCTCCAGGATCTCAAGCGGAGGTTTTTCCACACCTATTTGCCTGGACCCTTTTTTGGAGATGCTGGGGATTGAACCTGGGACCTCCTGCTTCCCAAGCAGATGCTCTGCCACTGAGCCACAGCCCCATTCATGGCTCTCCAGGGTCTCAAGCGGAGGCTTTTCACACCTATTTGCCTGGACCCTATTTTGGAGATGCCGGGGATTGAACCTGGGACCTCCTGCTTCCCAAGCAGATGCTCTGCCACTGAGCCACAGCCCCATTCATGGCTCTCCAGGGTCTCAAGCGGAGGTTTTTCACACCTATTTGCCTGGACCCTTTTTTGGAGATGCCGGGGATTGAGCCTGGGACCTTCTGCTTCCCAAGCAGATGCTCTGCCACAGAGCCACAGCCCCATTCATGGCTCTCCAGGGTCTCAAGCGGAGGTTTTTCACACCTATTTGCCTGGACCCTTTTTTGGAGATGCCGGGGATTGAACCTGGGACCTCTTGCTTCCCAAGCAGATGCTCTGCCACTGAGCCACCGTCCCTCCCCGGACTGGCAGTGGCTCTCCAGGGTCTCAAGCGGCGGTTTTTACACCTATTTGCCTGGACCCTTTTTTGGAGATGCCGGGGATTGAACCTGGGACCTCTTACTTCCCAAGCAGATGCTCTGCCACTGAGCCACCGTCCCTCCCCTGACTGGCAGTGGCTCTCCAGGGTCTCAAGTGGAGGTTTTTCACACCTATTTGCCTGGACCCTTTTTTGGAGATGCCGGGGATTGAACCTGGGACCTCTTGCTTCCCAAGCAGATGCTCTGCCACTGAGCCACAGCCCCATTCATGGCTCTCCAGGGTCTCAAGCGGAGGTTTTTACACCTATTTGCCTGGACCCTTTTTTGGAGATGCTGGGGATTGAACCTGGGACCTTCTGCTTCTCGAGCAGATGCTCTGCCACTGAGCCACCGTCCCTCCCCTGACTGGCAGTGGCTCTCCAGGGTCTCAAGTGGCGGTTTTTACACCTATATGCCTCGACCCTTTTTTGGAGATGCCGGGGATTGAACCTGGGACCTCTTTCTTCCCAAGCAGATGCTCTGCCACTGAGCCACCGTCCCTCCCCTGACTGGCAGTGGCTCTCCAGGGTCTCAAGCGGCGGTTTTTCACACCTATTTGCCTGGACCCTTTTTTGGAGATGCCGGGGATTGAACCTGGGACCTCTTGCTTCCCAAGCAGATGCTCTGCCACTGAGCCGCAGCCCCATTCATGGCTCTCCAGGGTCTCAAGCGGAGGTTTTTCACACCTATTTGCCTGGACCCTTTTTTGGAGATGCTGGGGATTGAACCTGGGACCTTCTGCTTCCCAAGCAGATGCTCTGCCACTGAGCCACAGCCCCATTCATGGCTCTCCAGGGTCTCAAGCGGAGGTTTTTCACACCTATTTGCCTGGACCCTTTTTTGGAGATGCTGGGGATTGAACCTGGGACCTCCTGCTTCCCAAGCAGATGCTCTGCCACTGAGCCACAGCCCCATTCATGGCTCTCCAGGGTCGCACGCGGAGGTTTTTCACACCTATTTGCCTGGACCCTTTTTTGGAGATACCGGGGATTGAGCCTGGGACCTTCTGCTTCCCAAGCAGATGCTCTGCCACTGAGCCACAGCCCCATTCATGGCTCTCCAGGGTCTCAAGCGGAGGTTTTTCACACCTATTTGCCTGGACCCTTTTTTGGAGATGCTGGGGATTGAACCTGGGACCTCCTGCTTCCCAAGCAGATGCTCTGCCACTGAGCCACAGCCCCATTCATGGCTCTCCAGGATCTCAAGCGGAGGTTTTTCACACCTATTTGCCTGGACCCTTTTTTGGAGATGCTGGGGATTGAACCTGGGACCTCCTGCTTCCCAAGCAGATGCTCTGCCACTGAGCCACAGCCCCATTCATGGCTCTCCAGGATCTCAAGCGGAGGTTTTTCACACCTATTTGCCTGGACCCTTTTTTGGAGATGCTGGGGATTGAACCTGGGACCTCTTGCTTCCCAAGCAGATTCTCTGCCACTGAGCCACAGCCCCATTCATGGCTCTCCAGGATCTCAAGCGGAGGTTTTTCACACCTATTTGCCTGGACCCTTTTTTGGAGATGCTGGGGATTGAACCTGGGACCTCCTGCTTCCCAAGCAGATGCTCTGCCACTGAGCCACAGCCCCATTCATGGCTCTCCAGGATCTCAAGCGGAGGTTTTTCACACCTATTTGCCTGGACCCTTTTTTGGAGATGCTGGGGATTGAACCTGGGACCTCCTGCTTCCCAAGCAGATGCTCTGCCACTGAGCCACAGCCCCATTCATGGCTCTCCAGGGTCTCAAGCGGAGGTTTTTCACACCTATTTGCCTGGACCCTTTTTTGGAGATGCTGGGGATTGAACCTGGGACCTTCTGCTTCCCAAGCAGATGCTCTGCCACTGAGCCACAGCCCCATTCATGGCTCTCCAGGGTCTCAAGCGGAGGTTTTTCACACCTATTTGCCTGGACCCTTTTTTGGAGATGCCGGGAATTGAAACTGGGACCTCCTGCTTCCCAAGCAGATGCTCTGCCACTGAGCCACCGTCCCTCCCCTGACTGGCAGTGGCTCTCCAGGGTCTCAAGCGGAGGTTTTTCACACCTATTTGCCTGGACCCTTTTTTGGAGATGCCGGGGATTGAACCTGGGACCTCTTGCTTCCCAAGCAGATGCTCTGCCACTGAGCCACAGCCCCATTCATGGCTCTCTAGGGTCTCAAGCGGAGGTTTTTACACCTCAGTGGCTCTGCCACTGAGCCACCGTCCCTCCCCTGACTGGCAGTGGCTCTCCAGGGTCACCTATTTGCCTGGATTCTTTTTTGGAGATGCCGGGGATGAACCTGGGACCTCTTGCTTCCCAAGCAGATGCTCTGCCACTGAGCCACCGTCCCTCCCCTGACTGGCAGTGGCTCTCCAGGGTCTCAAGCGGAGGTTTTTCACACCTATTTGCCTGGACCCTTTTTTGGAGATGCCGGGGATTGAGCCTGGGACCTTCTGCTTCCCAAGCAGATGCTCTGCCACTGAGCCACAGCCCCATTCATGGCTCTCCAGGATCTCAAGCGGAGGTTTTTCACACCTATTTGCCTGGACCCTTTTTTGGAGATGCTGGGGATTGAACCTGGGACCTCCTGCTTCCCAAGCAGATGCTCTGCCACTGAGCCACAGCCCCATTCATGGCTCTCCAGGGTCTCAAGCGGAGGTTTTTCACACCTATTTGCCTGGACCCTTTTTGGAGATGCCGGGGATTGAACCTGGGACCTCCTGCTTCCCAAGCAGATGCTCTGCCACTGAGCCACAGCCCCATTCATGGCTCTCCAGGGTCTCAAGCGGAGGTTTTTCACACCTATTTGCCTGGACCCTTTTTTGGAGATGCGGGGGATTGAACCTGGGACCTCCTGCTTCCCAAGCAGATGCTCTGCCACTGAGCCACAGCCCCATTCATGGCTCTCCAGGGTCTCAAGCGGAGGTTTTTCACACCTATTTGTCTGGACCCTTTTTTGGAGATACCGGGGATTGAGCCTGGGACCTTCTGCTTCCCAAGCAGATGCTTTGCCACTGAGCCACAGCCCCATTCATGGCTCTCCAGGATCTCAAGCGGAGGTTTTTCACATCTATTTGCCTGGACCCTTTTTTGGAGATTCTGGGGATTGAACCTGGGACCTTCTGCTTCCCAAGCAGATGCTCTGCCACTGAGCCACAGCCCCATTCATGGCTCTCCAGGGTCTCAAGCGGAGGTTTTTCACACCTATTTGCCTGGACCCTTTTTTGGAGATACCGGGGATTGAGCCTGGGACCTTCTGCTTCCCAAGCAGATGCTCTGCCACTGAGCCACAGCCCCATTCATGGCTCTCCAGGATCTCAAGCGGAGGTTTTTCACACCTATTTGCCTGGACCCTTTTTTGGAGATACCGGGGATTGAGCCTGGGACCTTCTGCTTCCCAAGCAGATGCTCTGCCACTGAGCCACAGCCCCATTTATGGCTCTCCAGGATCTCAAGCGGAGGTTTTTCCACACCTATTTGCCTGGACCCTTTTTTGGAGATGCTGGGGATTGAACCTGGGACCTCCTGCTTCCCAAGCAGATGCTCTGCCACTGAGCCACAGCCCCATTCATGGCTCTCCAGGGTCTCAAGCGGAGGTTTTTCACACCTATTTGCCTGGACCCTTTTTTGGAGATGCCGGGGATTGAACCTGGGACCTCCTGCTTCCCAAGCAGATGCTCTGCCACTGAGCCACAGCCCCATTCATGGCTCTCCAGGGTCTCAAGCGGAGTTTTTTCACACCTATTTGCCTGGACCCTTTTTTGGAGATGCCGGGGATTGAACCTGGGACCTCCTGCTTCCCAAGCAGATGCTCTACCACTGAGCCACAGCCCCATTCATGGCTCTCCAGGGTCTCAAGCGGAGGTTTTTACACCTATTTGCCTGGACCCTTTTTTGGAGATGCCGGGGATTGAACCTGGGACCTCTTACTTCCCAAGCAGATGCTCTGCCACTGAGCCACCGTCCCTCCCCTGACTGGCAGTGGCTCTCCAGGGTCTCAAGCGGAGGTTTTTCACACCTATTTGCCTGGACCCTTTTTTGGAGATGCCGGGGATTGAACCTGGGACCTCCTGCTTCCCAAGCAGATGCTCTACCACTGAGCCACAGCCCCATTCATGGCTCTCCAGGGTCTCAAGCGGAGGTTTTTCACACCTATTTGCCTGGACCCTTTTTTGGAGATGCCGGGGATTGAACCTGGGACCTCCTGCTTCCCAAGCAGATGCTCTACCACTGAGCCACAGCCCCATTCATGGCTCTCCAGGGTCTCAAGCGGCGGTTTTTACACCTATTTGCCTGGACCCTTTTTTGGAGATGCCGGGGATTGAACCTGGGACCTCCTGCTTCCGAAGCAGATGCTCTGCCACTGAGCCACCGTCCCTCCCCTGACTGGCAGTGGCTCTCCAGGGTCTCAAGCGGAGGTTTTTCACACCTATTTGCCTGGACCCTTTTTTGGAGATGCCGGGGATTGAACCTGGGACCTCCTGCTTCCCAAGCAGATGCTCTGCCACTGAGCCACAGCCCCATTCATGGCTCTCCAGGGTCTCAAGCTGAGGCTTTTCACACCTATTTGCCTGGACCCTTTTTTGGAGATGCCGGGGATTGAACCTGGGACCTTCTGCTTCCCAAGCAGATGCTCTGCCACTGAGCCACCGTCGCTCCCCTGACTGGCAGTGGCTCTCCAGGGTCTCAAGCGGCGGTTTTTCACACCTATTTGCCTGGACCCTTTTTTGGAGATGCCGGGGATTGAACCTGGGACCTCCTGCTTCCCAAGCAGATGCTCTGCCACTGAGCCACCGTCCCTCCCCTGACTGGCAGTGGCTCTCCAGGGTCTCAAGCGGAGGTTTTTCACACCTATTTGCCTGGACCCTTTTTTGGAGATGCCGGGGATTGAACCTGGGACCTCCTGCTTCCCAAGCAGATGCTCTGCCACTGAGCCACAGCCCCATTCATGGCTCTCCAGGGTCTCAAGCGGAGTTTTTTCACACCTATTTGCCTGGACCCTTTTTTGGAGATGCCGGGGATTGAACCTGGGACCTCCTGCTTCCCAAGCAGATGCTCTACCACTGAGCCACAGCCCCATTCATGGCTCTCCAGGGTCTCAAGCTGAGGTTTTTACACCTATTTGCCTGGACCCTTTTTTGGGGATGCCGGGGATTGAACCTGGGACCTTCTGCTGCCCAAGCAGATGCTCTGCCACTGAGCCACAGCCCCATTCATGGCTCTCCAGGGTCTCAAGCGGAGGTTTTTCCCACCTATTTGCCTGGACCCTTTTTTGGAGATGCCGGGGATTGAGCCTGGGACCTTCTGCTGCCCAAGCAGATGCTCTGCCACTGAGCCACAGCCCCATTCATGGCTCTCCAGGGTCTCAAGCGGAGGTTTTTCACACCTATTTGCCTGGACCCTTTTTAGTGGGAGATGCCGGGGATTGAACCTGGGACCTCTTGCTTCCCAAGCAGATGCTCTGCCACTGAGCCACCGTCCCTCCCCTGACTGGCAGTGGCTCTCCAGGGTCTCAAGCGGAGGTTTTTACACCTATTTGCCTGGATCCTTTTTTGGGGATGCCGGGGATTGAACCTGGGACCTCCTGCTTCCCAAGCAGCGGCTCTGCCACTGAGCCACCGTCCCTCCCTGTTAAGAAGCGCCGCTCGCGGGCAGGGGCTTCGGAGGGACCAGCGCTGAGCAAACCCCAGAAACGCCCCGAGGAGGCTCCCAGCGCCTCGCCGAGTGAAGCCAGCAGGAGCCCAACCGCCGCTTGAGAACCGTTGCCCGGCAACGGCCGCTGCCTTAGGTTCGGCGCCGGACGTCCTCTCCGCGCTCCCTCTCTATGGTGACGCCGGTGACGTATTTAAGCGTCGGGCGGGGGGGGGAGGGAGGCGGCCGAGTTTCTGAGGGGAAGCGAGATGGCGGCGGCGAGAGGCGGCGACGCGGACTCCGGCGGCAGCAGCGGCGGCCCGGAAGCCGCCCCCCCCGGGCTGGAGGGCGACGCGGAGGCGGACTCGGAGGTGTTCTCGTGCGGGGCGCACTGCGCGGAGCTGGCCTGGCGGCAGAACGAGCAGCGGCGGTTGGGCCTCTTCTGTGACGTCACGCTGGCCTTCGGCGGGGGCGGGGCCGAGGAGGGGGGCGGGGGCGGGGGCGGGGCCTGCTCGCCCCCCCCGCGGGAGTTCCGCGCCCACCGCTCCGTCCTGGCCGCCGCCACCGAGTACTTCGCGCCCCTGCTCTCGGGAGACTTCGCCGAGTCCCGCTCGGGCCGCGTGGAGCTGCGCAAATGGAGCTCGGGCGCGGGGCCCGACCCGGAGACGGTGGAGGCCGTCATCACCTTCATGTACACGGGCCGCGTCCGCGTCAGCCCCGGCAACGTCCACGAGGTCCTCGAGCTGGCCGACAGGTGAGCCAGGGAGGGAGGGGCTTGGGGGAAAGGGGGCCCGTGACCCAGTAGGGTGCTGAGGCCACGGGTGTCAAACTCATTTGTTACGAGCAGGGCCTTTTTTTTGCAGAAAAAGCCGAGCAGGAGCTCATTTGCATATTAGGCCACGCACCTTGATATCGCCATTGTTTAGCTTTGGGCATTCTTTTTGGGAAAAGCCCAGCAGAAGCTCATTTGCATGTTTGGCCACACCTCCTGGCATCGCCATTGCTTAGCGTTGATTTTTTTTTGTGGGAAAAGCCCAGCAGAAGCTCATTTGCATCTTAGGCCACACCTCTGTGCATCGTCATTGCTTAGCGTTGATTTGGGGGGGGGAAGTCCAGCAGAAGCTCATTTGCATATTAGGCCACACCTCCTGGCAGCGCCATTGCTTAGCGTTGATTTTTTTGTGGGAAAAGTCCAGCAGAAGCTCATTTGCATGTTAGGCCACACCTCCTTGCATCGCCATTGCTTAGCGTTGATTTTTTGTGTGGGAAAAGCCCAGCAGAAGCTCATTTGCATATTAGGCCACACCTCTTGGCATCGCCATTGCTTAGCATTGATTTTTTGTGTGGGAAAAGCCCAGCAGAAGCTCATTTGCATGTTAGGCCACACCTTGCATCGCCATTGCTTAGCGTTGCTTTTTTTGTGGGAAAAGCCCAGCAGAAGCTCATTTGCATATTAGGCCACACCTCCTGGCATCGCCATTGCTTAGCGTTGATTTTTTTTGTGGGAAAAGCCCAGCAGAAGCTCATTTGCATTTTAGGCCACACCTCCTTGCATCGCCATTGTTTAGAGTTGATTTTTTTTGTGTGTGGGGGGGAAGCCCAGCAGAAGCTTATTTGCATATTAGGCCACACCCCCTGATGCCAAGCCCGTCGGAACTGTTCCTGCTCAAAAAAAGGCCCTGGTTATGAGGGCCAGAAGTGACATATATGAAGCCTAGTTTGGCTACGCCGTGCTGCACCATATGTACCTATTTAAGATTAGGTAGCGGAGATATACACTTTATAAAGGACACAAGCAAACACATACACACACACACATATATATATATATTAAAACTTACAAACATGCTTAACACTCGTTGGTCTTAAAGATGCATTCTTTGTATTTCTCCCATGGGATCCAGGGAACTGGGCAAAGGAAACTCTGGCTCTTTCCTTCCTTCGCCTGATTCTAAGCTTTGTTTATGTTGCAGATTTTTATTGACACGTTTGAAAGAGTTTTGTGAAGACTTTCTCAAGAAGAAGCTGAGTCTCTCCAACTCTGTGGCTATACACAGCTTGGCTCACATGTACTCCTTAAACCAGCTGGCTCTCAAAGCTGCAGATATGATCAGGAGGAACTTCTACAAAGTAATCCAAGACGAGGAATTCTACACTCTTCCATTCCACCTCATCAGGGACTGGCTTTCAGACTTTGAAATCACGGTGGACTCCGAAGAAGTTCTTTTTGAGATGGTCTTAAAGTGGGTTCAGCGGAATCCTGACGAAAGAGAGAAGTACTTTGGCGAGCTCTTTAAACTGCTGCGGCTGCCTCAGATGAAACCCACTTACTTGACCCGCCATGTCAAATCCGAGAGGCTAGTATCAAGCAATGAGGCTTGCCTCCAGCTTGTGTCAGAAGCAGTGGAAAGCCACGCTCTCAGGGCTGAGAACTTGCAGTTAGGTCCTTTTCAACAGGTCTCCTCACCTGTAGCTTTGTTGCCTCGTTTTGGGCAAAACATGGATGTTATTCTGGTCATTGGAGGCGTATCTGAGGGAGGGGACTACTTGAGTGAGTGTGTGGGGTATTTCATTGACGAAGATAGATGGGTGAATTTGCCGCACATACACAATCACCTCGATGGGCATGCTGTGGTGGTGACAGAATCCTACGTTTATGTGGCAGGCTCCATGGAGCCTGGCTTTGCCAAGACTGTAGAAAGGTACAACCCAAATCGAAACGTGTGGGAGCAGGTTTCCAATCTGACAACTAGGAAGCATTCCTTCGGCCTCACGGAGGTAAAAGGCAACCTGTACAGCATTGGTGGCCATGGGAACTTTATACCCGGCTTTAAAGATGTAGCGGTCTATCATCCAGACCAAGACAAGTGGCAGAATTTGGAGTCGGCGCCGAAGATACTTCGGGATGTCAAGGTGATCACTATAGAGGACCGGTTTGTTTATATGGCTGCCCGCACGCCGGTGGACGGAGATAGCGAAGACGGCTTGAGGGCTGTGATCGTCCAATACGATGCGGACACGAGACAGTGGCAGGATGCCGAATCGCTGCCGCACCTTGACAATTATTGCAGCTTCCAGATGGCTGTGGCCAACACTAACTTTTATCACACCGCCTCGTGTTGTCCCCGAAGCTACCCCGTGGATCACGAAGAGGCCAAGCGGAAGATTTCGGGCCAGGTGTCCGACGACATTCTGGAAAGCTTGCCCCCGGAGGTCCTCAGCATCGAAGGGGCAGCCGTGTGCTATTACAAAGATGACGTGTTCATCATAGGTGGGTGGAAGAACAGCGATGACATAGACAAGCAGTATAGGAAAGAGGCTTACCGCTACTGTTCCGAGAGGAAGCGCTGGCTGCTGCTCCCTCCCATGCCCCAGCCGCGCTGTCGAGCCACAGCTTGTCACGTGAGAATCCCTTTCCGGTCCTTGCACGGTACCCAGCGATACCCAATGCCACAAAACTTAATGTGGCAGAAGGACCAGATGCGGCAGATGCAGGAGATAAACCGCCATACCTTTAGCTTGAGGAGGATGCCGCGGTCTCAGATAGAGTGCTAACTTGAATAAATAAGAGTAGGAGAAAGGCCTGTTTGCGTTGCCATGTGGTCCCTTAACAGTCACCTTAAACCATTTGGGCAAACCACTGAGTTATTAAAGGAGGTTCACTTTTTGGGTGTTGAATAGCTTGCCAGGATTGTCAGCACCACAGGGGGAAACTGATGTATGTGATGGGTTGCACGTACCAGACTGCTGGAATCTTTTAACCCCCCCCCCCCCTCCCTGTTAAAAATGCAATGTAGAACAAAAGCCAGAAAAAGGACTGTCTATAAAGAGAAAGTCCAGTTCTAGCACAGGCCCTTCCCCCCCCCCCTTTTCCAGGATCATTTCCTGCATAGGTCCATTTAATCCAGTGAGGTGAAAGAATTTTCCTGTTGCTTGGGGCTGGTTTCACCTCTGTTAAGCGTTCATATAGTTTGTTTAGCAGAAGTTTCTTCTTAATTTAACACATGCATATTGTGGGAAATCTCATACTACCACTCCAGGCTTTCTTTTTTTTTTAAAGCATTTGTTTTATTCCTTTCTGCATCTAGTATGAATCTGCTTAATTTTTTGGCACTTGGAGCCATGTGCAATAGTTAAAACTATGAGTAAAGCACAATCTCTTGCTAGATAAATGTCTGAATGTTGTCTTTTATAAATGTTTTATAGTTGTACTTATCTAGCGATATTAAGAGTTTACTTAAAGGTTATTAATGGAAATGGAATTTTAACAATTGGTTCGTCCTCGGTCCTATGCTGGATGGTTCAGAGGTTTTACTTTAGGGATCTGCTGTAATTTTTGGGAAGCTTCTCTTACTACTTTGGAGTAAGTCCATTGACCTCAGTGAAATGGATGTTATGTAAATGGTTCGTGGCCTTAAAAGAAATGAGTGAAGAGACCAAATAGATCAGCTCCACAAACCCGAATTCACAATCTGAAAACTGTGGGTTAAGCAATGCAGGGAGAAAGCTGAATGAACTTCTAGAAAATAGGAGTATGTATTGGGCGGTGGGGGTGAGTGCATGTGATTTTAGACAGGTAAGCCAGTAAATCTGTTAATGAAAGATTTCTGCCCAGCCTGCCTTTGACAATCAATCTTTTTGCCTTCATGATATGCCATTTCAGTTTGGAGTGGAACAATTTCAGCATGGTTATAGGGGGGTTTTTTACAGTAAAGGTTACTGTCTTTTCAGTGTCTTATTTTTTGTCACCAGAGAAGTGAATTGAACAATTGTAAAGCAGACATTTCTGAGAATAGTAGATGTAACCTGTTGCTTTCCCCCTCCCTTCAAAAAGCAAAATTCTGGCTTTCTGAAGGGTACTGTTGATTTGAAAAAAAAGATGAAAGCAAGTTAAAAAAAAGTCTTAGTTGGGAACTTCAGAACATTCTTCCTCAGCCAGGCAAAACACATGGTAAGGAGGCCTGTGAAATGTAGAATTCTGTACTAGCAACTGATGTTGCAAAACACTACATTTTTTTTTCTTTTGTGTTGATTTGTTAATTTTCTCCCTTGGGATCTGTATATAGCGATGTTCTTCTGACAAAATGCATAGCTGTCCAAGGCAGTTGTGTTGCTGAGGAACCATTTTCTCTTTGCCCTTCCTCCCACAAATATACTTTGGTAGAGTTCTTGGGATCACACAAGTTTATTTTATCTAGTAAGAGCCACCGAAGGGAAGTAGTCATAGCAACCAAGGGGGAAACCTTTATTTTGGATCAGGTCCTGACTGAAGAAGCCATGTGGCTTTTCTGAGATGGAATACTTAGAATAAAATCAGCCTCTCTTGGCATAGTTAAGAAGAGCTTTCTATGAATGGTCCAAGTTATTTCACCTCCACCCCCCTTTAACTGGTCCAGCTTTATTGATGGGAGAAAGAGAACTTGATGTGGAAAATCTGCAACTGTCCAAGAACGGTATGAAAGTTAATGGCGACGTCATTGCTTGAATGGCAGACAGCAGTGTCTTAAATTTTTGAAAGTGTTCAGCAAACCGGCCTTTCAGAAAAACAAAAGATCTTTCTATTTTTGTTCAAATACAGGTTCCTCACTAGTAACAGTTTACAAAAGGCCCAAAATGTTACAAATGGGGGGAATCAAACAAATCTGCAGTTATTATGAGACAGAAAGAAGCAAGTAAAAGTGGTTGCAGCAGCTGTCGCTTTATAATAATAATTTAAAATTCAGAAGAAAAGAATTGTGTTGCTTCAATTCCTGTTTAAAGTATAGAGATTGACCTCAACTTAGTGGTGTGTTTTTAACAAATTGTCTTTGGGTTCAGTGTACAAAAGGAAAGGGAGCCATTTATAGGTAAGATTCTCCATACCTTTCAATTGGGACAATATTTTATGTAGCACTATAATTTCACAGTTCTTGGAGGACCAGGTTGAAATAGTATGTAGGGTTTTTTCCTCACTGTCCCCCAAGGTGAGTTTGTAAAGTCTTGCCAGCTGGAGGAATCTGTTTACTGTGTATAAGCCAAAAATATTGTTTTAGCTTAAAAGGGGGATTGAGTATCTTATTTTTTTTGAATATGGTATTTAATTAGGTTCCAAAAATGGTGACTTTTTGTACAGAGCCACTGCGTCCGTTTGCCCAAATTTTCTTCAACATGGACAGGGATATCCTTTGCAGCCTTTTGGGGTAAAATACCATTGCATTAACATTTTAAAATAAATTGCCCTTATATTCATAGAAGCAGAAGAGGCAGGTGGGCTAGATCCTATATGAGACCATACATTGGAATCCGCAAGGAAGCAAATGTCTCTTCCTCGTTTATATGCAAAACTGGGAGCCATGTGCCAAGAATGTCCTTAATAGTCTGTATAGAGTAGATGGCGTTTAACGTGAATGAATCATCTTCTCAAACTATATTTACCTCCCTGGTTATTTGCTTTTAAGTATTTGGGTTGTTTCTGAAATGTTATAGCTTTGGAAACTATATACATTTGCAACCAGGGGATTTGATCCGATGGAGGCTTTTCCTTTGTTTTGTTTTAACAATACTACCCCTTTTTGCAGTTGCATGACATCTTCTTTGTAGATTACATATCTTCCAAATAGAAAAAGAACCTTGGTCTTTGCCTGGAAGGGAACGGTCTTGTCCCCAGATGGTTTGGAGATAGGACCGGAGTTATTTTATTCTTGCCATCTATCCCAGATTTTGAGAGTAACCTTTAAAAGGGAATTGTTTAATGTATCTTTTTGATGATGCTTATTTTGCAACTTTTTTTTGTTTTGAGAGAGAAATGGTATCTTAAGGATTGTCTATTCTTGTTTTCCAATTTAGCCAGAAGCCTTAATTCTTGTCTCTGGTAACGGGGTAAGTCTTTCAATTGCATGGGTGTGCAGAGGTTTCTTGACTTGCATTTCTTCCCCTAATACCACCTTGTGCTGGATTTTTCAAAATAGTTTGGTTCGAAAGTAGTGTACATTAAATAACCGTGGCTGTAAAAGTCAGATGAATGCCACTTAGTTAAAAAGAAGTCACAAATCAAATTCCAAGCAGTATCTGTTTGTTTGGTGTCTCAGTATAGTTTGTGTTCCAGCCAATTATCCTATGGTGAAGGTGGGTGCTTTGCAAGGCCAACATTAACCTGTTGAAAATGGATGGATGTAGGTGAGAGTTAAAAATGACATTCCAAAGTGACAGAGCTTGAATGAATGTATGGATTTAATTTTATGTCACTTTGTATTGTGATAGTTGGGGCCCTGTGTGTGTATATATATATTTGCTTGATGTCTCTCTTCTCTTTACCACCACACAATGTAACAACCTGCTTTCCTTAGAGAAAATGCCTAATTTTGTAATAACTTATCCCCAATGGATCACACCGCAGATTATCTATTATACGCAGGCTGGCTGTTTGCCTGTTCAGCTAGCAAAATTAAAATCTGAAATGACACTGATGTTGGCTTGTAATTGCTTAATGTCCTTTCCTTCTCCCAAGTAACTCCACTTCTAACTTGGACACCAAGATACAGTGTTTAGCTAGCAGCTCGTGTCGTTCTCCCTAGAAGATGAGACTATTAAGTCTCATTTGAAAAAAGATTATCCGCAGCTTCTCTGCTTGTCACCTGGAGGGGAGATTTCCTTTGATCCAGAACTGAATCCATGGAAGAACTTTTAGCCACATCACTCTGCACGGGGGCCTCTATTCAGGTATGCTCACTTGGGGTCTATTCTTAGACTAGGAATCTTCCTTTCTGTCGAGAGCCACCTTCATCATTGGCCCTATCTACAGTCTCACCAGCTTTCTTTGTCATCTGGTAATTCAGGGTAGTATTAAAAACAGTGCTGGGGGGGGAGGATTGATTTTTGGTGAGCGGCCAACCCAGCAAGCACAATATTACTAAAACGTTCGCCAAATCGTTCTCTGTGCCTACCAGTCCTGAGCTCGTGGACAAGCTTTGAATTGAAAATAAAATTTAGTTCACACCAGCTGTCATGATCACCCGTCTTGATCGATTTGTTCAAGCGGAAGACGATGGCTGGCAAGACATCTCTGCTCAGCAAGAAGTCGAGTCCCCCAGTGCATCTGAGCAGGGCATCTGGTTCTCGCCAAGGCCCTTGTACCTGGTTTGTCTGCCCTGCTCAAAGGTGCTGCCTAGCAAAGGGTGCATGGGCAAGCAGGTGACGCAGAGCAACCAGACTCCATGGTAAATCTCTCACCCCAAGCCAGGCCTGTGAAAAGTGCTGCACATACCATCAGCAGAGCTGCTGAGCCAGCGAATTACACGAGGTTCTTGCCCTACAGGCACAAATGTGGAAAGCTTATGATTGCTTTTCCAAAGTTGTCAGAATTCCTGTTAAGTCTCAATGAAATCTCAGAACTAAGCAACATTCTTCTGGGGGAAGAGTGACCAGAAATAAATTTTTAATGCAGGCGTTGCCCTACGTGCGTCTGCAGCTAAAAAGCAACACAAGTTTTGAGACCTTTCAACAGCTGTTACCTGGCCCGTGGTGGAGAATGCGAATCGTCGGCAGTATGCACAAATGTGTAAATGTTGACTGCTGGTAACGTTTTTGTACAAGCTAACTGGCAACCTTCGCTTTTTAAGAAACGACTCCTGTCATCTCAGATATTACTCGTGGCTGCCAATCGCTCATAGTATACAACCCTGCCACGCCACAAGTAGAGTCAAGCGCTGGGCTTTCTTAATATAAATTTTGCCTGTTTGTTAGGTCACTAACCCCATCTTCATTCTGAGTGCCTCTCATACACAGCTCTCGTTGGTGCACGTGGAAGTCTTGCCTCTGTTCAATCACATCACTGCTAGATGAAACGAAGCACTTGATAGAAGTAGCATTGAAAGGCATTGCTGTTTAGTTGTCACCTGGTGAAGGGTAATATCAAAAAGGCCATTCAACTTCTGCCATTCCCATCTGGGTTGGGGGGGAGGGGAGTTGGCATCCCTAGGCCGCAACCCAAAGCAAGTCCAGCCGAAATCAGTGGAGTGTGAAAAACATGGTTAGGATTTGGCCGCTCGTCATAGGAGTCCTGCTTCTAGCTGAATACTTCAGCATTGCAGTCGACGGATTGCAGGGCGCACAGATGTACCAGCTGACTGCCATCCCAACTTTAAAAAGCTGTCCCGATCCTCTGCTACAATGCATGTTTTGCACATTCGTGAAATGGGATGAATTTTTGACAATGCCTGCACTGACGTTATTCCAAGCGTAGTAGTGTTTGTCGGTTACATAGATTAGCATATAACCTGTCCGTTGCAAGATACAAGTGCTTTAGTCTTTGTGTGTGTCCCCAGCTAGGCTTGCCCTTTGCCATTAAAAGCAGCAGCTGATGTCGTGTCCGTCAGGTCACCTCTGCTGCTCACGTGGCCGCAAACATCTGTTGGGTAAAGCTTGCAGCAGCAAGAGCACAGATGATCAAAAAAGATGTAAAAACGACCAGAGCTCGCAACGTTGTCCCGTGGGCTGTTTCAGCACGCCAGCGGTGCATTAGCCAGCCGTCTTGCAGTGACATTCAGCTGAACCGGTATGGTGCACGTCGGCCTCAGCTTTCTGCCTCTTCCTTTCCCAATAACAGACATTTGCCAGTAAGGCAGCATCCCAGTTATGTGGCACTTGGCCATTACAACGCCTTCCCTCCCCTAAATCCCAACGGGGTGATACGAATGTAGCAGTAATTTAGGTGGTAACCCTAATGATTTCTCAGGGGTCAGGGAACTTGAAAGGCAGCGCACGCTTTCTTCCCCCATCTGCTGCTCGCTGAGTACAGCTGCATCAGCTTCATTGGCTGAAATGCAGAAGTCCCCCCCTTCGAGTAGAGAGTGTGGTTTTTTTTTAAAAGCCAGGGATGTCCACAAAAGTCTTGTTAAAATGTTTGCAACCAATATATGCTGTACTAAGACTCTGTAACACTAAATATGATTCCAATAAACCTGTTATTTCTCTATTGCTGTTTCCGTGGGTGCCTCTGTTCTACTCAAAGCGGATGCATTTTACATCACACAACCTTTATTGCCATGACAAGACGGATAACGATAGAGTCCGTGGTCAAAAAGAACATCTCCTCTTGGAAGCATGGTAAAATAATTTTGCTACGGGTTCAGTGGTTTCACTCATGTTTGAGCCAAATAGGACTTTTTTTTTTGAGCAGGAAAACAGTTCCAGCTGGCTTGGCATCGGGCTGTGGCCTAACGTGCAAATGAGTTTTCCCTGGGCTTTTTCTACAAAAAAAAGCCGTTAATAGTGAAAAGATCTTACGGTCCTCAAATGAACAGCGGCTGCAAAAAGGGCTTTTAAAAAACAGCATGAAGATCATCATAGAATTTACAATTCAGAAGAACATGGCGATTATCCTCTTATCATTCATCGCACATGGCCACAGCCTAGCAGTACAGAATTTTCCTAAATCTCCCATATAACACCATAGAAGGGAGAAACATGCATATTTTTGACCATTATTTTAGCATGTGACTAATCAGTTTGGGAATATTAGTGCATTAAGGCACATTAATTTACTATGGTGTCCACCAGCACCCATTCTGGTGCCCACCAAGGTGTTTTTAGAAAGTGGGCAAGCAAGGCTTTTGACTGGCAATTGCAGATTTAATTGGCTGTGTAGGATTTTTTAAAAGCTGCTTACCACAGCATTTAAAGTCCAATGGCAGAACAGCAAAATTAACAAATTGAGCAAACCTTCGATCTGGGTGGCATGAGCGTGAGAAGCCAATAAAACAATAACGTCAAAATGTGAGAATGTCTGTTAATCACACTATTATAAGCCTGGGCCAAAACGAGGGCATTTCTTTCTCAGTTTTCCCCACCCAACTTTTTTACCTTTAGCATGTAACGTACATATAGTCTGCTCAATTGGTTAATTTTACTATTCTGCCATTGGATTTTAAATTTGTACCATTTTGCATTCTACACCACCGCTTATCAGCTATATGTAGCGCTGCTCACTGTACCTGATTCCTCGTCTGAAGAAGTGGGCCTGCACACGAAAGCTTGTATTCTGAATAAAACTTTGTTGGTCTTAAAATATGAAACTTGACTCCTACTTTGTTCTAATAATTTATGCAGTAGCTCACCACTTTAATGCCAGTAGCTCACAAAGTAGAATTTTTGCTCACAAGACTGCAGCTTAGAGGGAACACTGGTCGTGTCCTAAATGTGGGGGGGGGTTTTGCCTTGCATTCCTCCAGGGGTGGGGAGCTGCCCATAACGAGATTGCGATGGGTAGCCATGTTAGACTGTCTGTAGCAGTGTGTGGGAGTAGGCCAAGTAAGCAGCCTCCTGGGGCATCACTTGTCCTAGCGGTGCTACCAGGTGCCCCTTCTCACGCGCAGCATGGAAAGCAGGCTTCATGGAGGGCAGATGCTGCCCAGCCAGTTTCGCATTCCCCCAGGTCTGTTACAGACCCGGGAAACGCAAAAGCAGACAATGCTTGCACAGTGCGTACCTTGGAGCCCGGCAAGGATAAATTAACCAACTGTCAAAGCTGAAGAAGAGCCAATTACAGTTTCTAAACATTGGCTCCTGTTGATGTCTGCTGCCCCTCATCCTTCCTGCTCTGCGTTAGCAGAGCCACGGGGTGGGAGCCACAGCTCAGTGGCCGAGCATCTTTCCCGCATGCGCAAGGTCTTGTCCCTGCCACCTCCAGCTAAAAGGATCAAGTAGTATTCTCACAATTTTTATTGCTTGATCTCACAGGGTTTTTTTTAAAGAAATCAAATTTAAAATAAATTGCAAATTAAAGATGTACATAGTTTCAGGTTCCTTCATTTCTCCTACAAGTCTCCGTTTTTCATTATTTTTGGGGGGGGGCGCTAGTGGGCAGCTCGCCTAGGGCACGAAAAGCCCTAGCACCAGCTCTGGTGGCAGCAGAAAAGAGCCAGAGTCCAGGGGCACCTGAAAGGCTCACAAAATTTGTGGCAGGGGAGGAGCTGCTATGAGTCACCGCAAGCCACGGGTTCTGTTAGTCCTTAAGGGGCGAGCAATGACTCAGGAAACCTAATCCCCTGCCACAAAAAAGAGGACTTTGTGAGGCTTGAAAGTGAGCCAGTTTGGTGTAGTGGTTAAGTGTGTGGACTCTTATCTGGGAGAACTGGGTTTGATTCCCCACTCCTCCACTTGCACCTGATAGCATGGCATTGGGTCAGCCATAGCTCTGGCAGAGGTTGTCCTTGAAAGGGCAGCTGCTGTGAGAGCCCTCTCCAGCCCCACCCACCTCACAGGGTGTCTGTTGTGGGGGAGGAAGGTAAAGGAGATGGTGAGCTGCTCTGAGACTCTTCGGAGTGGAGGGCGGGATATAAATCCAATATCTTCATCTACCTCACAGGGTGTCTGTTTGTGGGGGAAAGGAGACAGGACAGGAAAGGAGATTGTGAGCCACTCTGAGACTCTTCGGAGTGGAGGGCGGGATATAAATCCAATATCTTCATCTACCTCACAGGGTGTCTGTTGTGGGGGAGGACAGGAAAGGAGATTGTGAGCCGCTCTGAGACTCTTCGGAGTGGAGGGCGGGATATGAATCCAATATCTTCATCTACCTCACAGGGTGTCTGTTGTGGGGGAGGAAGGGAAAGGAGATTGTGAGCCGCTCTGAGACTCTTCGGAGTGGAGGGCGGGATATGAATCCAATATCTTCATCTACCTCACAGGGTGTCTGTCGTGGGGGAGGAAGGTAAAGGAGATTGTGAGCCGCTCTGAGACTCTTCGAAGTGGAGGGCGGGATATGAATCCAATATCTTCATCTACCTCACAGGGTGTCTGTTGTGGGGGAGGACAGGAAAGGAGATTGTGAGCCGCTCTGAGACTCTTCGGAGTGGAGGGCGGGATATAAATCCAATATCTTCATCTACCTCACAGGGTGTCTGTTGTGGGGGAGGAAGGGAAAGGAGATTGTGAGCCGCTCTGAGACTCTTCGGAGTGGAGGGCGGGATATAAATCCAATATCTTCATCTACCTCACAGGGTGTCTGTCGTGGGGGAGGAAGGTAAAGGAGATTGTGAGCCGCTCTGAGACTCTTCGGAGTGGAGGGCGGGATATGAATCCAATATCTTCATCTACCTCACAGGGTGTCTGTCGTGGGGGAGGAAGGTAAAGGAGATTGTGAGCCGCTCTGAGACTCTTCGAAGTGGAGGGCGGGATATGAATCCAATATCTTCATCTACCTCACAGGGTGTCTGTTTGGGGGAGGACAGGAAAGGAGATTGTGAGCCGCTCTGAGACTCTTCGGAGTGGAGGGCGGGATATGAATACAATATCTTCATCTACCTCACAGGGTGTCTGTTGTGGGGGAGGAAGGGAAAGGAGATTGTGAGCCGCTCTGAGACTCTTCGGAGTGGAGGACGGGATATAAGTCCAATATCTTCATCTTCTTCTGGACTCTTGCTCTGTTCTACTGCAAGAAGAAGCCAGGCTGTCTCTCTTCCCAAGAATTTATTTATTTTATTCCATTTCTATCCCGCCTTCCCCACCGAGGTGGGCTCAGGGCGGCTTACATAGACATGCATGAGTGGTGTGACATTAAAACCATAAAACGTGAGTAACATAAAACATAAAATACATTAAAAAATATTTTGGTGCTATGATAAGTTTTCAAATTTATAATTCTTTGTAAAGCAGATCTTAAGTTGTCCTCTCCACAGCCGCTATACAGCAGATTGTAAGGGGTGGTTCATATGTTGCCTAGAACTTGTGGCCAACAGCCTGGTTCACAAATGCCTGGTGGAAGAGTGCCATCTTACAGGCCCTGCAGAACTGTATGAGCTCTTGCAGGGCCCTGACCTCTTCTGGCAACTCATTCCACCAGCGTGGAGCCACTACAGAGAAGGCTCTGGCTCTAGTCATGAGCCTGGCCTCCTTAGGGCCGGGGATTGTAAGTAGATTTTGTGATCCAGACTGAAGTGCTCTCCGGGGAAAGGCGGTCCCAAAGGTGTGCAGGCCTTTGGCCATACAGGGCCTTAAAGGTGAGAATCAACACCTTGAAACGAACCCAGCATGCAATAGGGAAATTAAATTGGGGAGGGACGGTGGCTCAGTGGTAGAGCATCTGCTTGGGAAGCAGAAGGTCCCAGGTTCAATCCCTGGCATCTCCAAAAAAGGGTCCAGGCAAATAGGTGTGAAAAACCTCAGCTTGAGACCTTGGAGAGCCGCTGCCAGTCTGAGAAGACAATACTGACTTTGATGGACCAAAGGTCTGATTCAGTATAAGGCAGCTTCATATGTTCAAACACTGCCAGAATGGGAGGCTGGGAAGGGCCACTTATCAGTAGTCAGCAGGCAACCAACCCCACCCAGGGAAGCAGGGGGGAGTGGGCATCGTATGTTTTTTTTTGAAGGGCAGGAAGAGTGGAGGCTCACCAAATAAGAGATGCGAACCTCCAGGTCGGGGCAGGATTAAACCCTGTGGAGGCCCCTAGGCAGTTGAAATCTCAGGAGGGGGCTGTTTTTTTGAGATAGAGACACCAAATTTGCCGCGTAGCATCCAGTGCTTCTCCCTGAAATGCCAGCCAAGTTTGAAAAAGATTGGACCGGGAGGTCCAATTCTATGAGCACCAAAAGAAGGTTCCCCTATTATTTCCAATGGAGGGAAGACATTTAAAGGTGTGCGGTCCCTTTAAATGTGATGGCCAGAGCTCCCTTTGGAGTTCAATTATCCTTGTCACAACCTCGCTACTGGCTCCACCCCTCAGAGTCCCCAGATATTTCTTGAGTTGGGACTTGGCAATCCAACTCTCCTATCTCCCACAGGTGGCCTGGAAGGGGGGGGGAACTAGGTAGCCTTATCGAGTTGCCAAGTCCAATTCAAGAAATATCTGGGGACTTGGGGGGTGGAGCCAGCAGCAAGGTCGTGACAAGCATCATTGAATTCCAAATAGAATTCTGGCCATCACATTTAAAGGGACCATGCTCCTTTTAAACGCCTTCCCTCCATTGGAAATCATGAAGGATAGGGGCACCTGCTTTTGGGCCTCACAGAATTGGATCCCCTGGTCCAATCCTTTTGAAACTTGGAGGGTCTTTTGAGGAGAGGCACTGGATGCTATGCTGCAAAATCAGTGTGTCTACCTCAAAAAACAGGCTCCCCCAGATACCCACAGATTAATTCTCCATTATCCCCTATGGGAGACGGTCTCCATAGGGAATAATGGCGTGCCCAGCAGGCATTCCTCCCCCCCCCGCGCTTTCTGATGACCCTGGGGGAGGGGGAGGGCCTCCAAACCGGGGGATCCCCTGCCCCCACCTGGGGATTGGCAACCCTACAGCCTTAGCGCAGACCTCCCCCAAGGAATCGGCTTCGATCCGGATTCCCAGCAGCAGCGGAGGAGGCGGCGCCTGCTGCGAGCGAAGGCCGGCCTGCCCTGCAGAAGGAAGGCGGCCTTGCTCTCGGGGCTCCGCGCTGCGCTCCTTCCTTTTCCTGCTCTTTGCTGCCAGCCGGGCCAAGGAGATCATGGTGAGCGCCTGGAGAAGCGGGGAGCGGAGGGGAGTCCGGGCAGGGGGGGCTGCTGGGTGGGAGGCTTTTGCAACCGGGCAGGGGGGGCTGCTGGGTGGGAGGCTTTTGCAACCGGGCAGGGGGGGCTGCTGGGTGGGAGGCTTTTGCAACCGGGCAGGGGGGGCTCTTGGGGTGAGGGAGGCTTTTGCAACCGGGCAGGGGGGGCTGCTGGGTGGGAGGCTTTTGCAACCGGGCAGGGGGGGCTCTTGGGGTGAGGGAGGCTTTTGCAACCGGGCAGGGGGGGCTGCTGGGTGGGAGGCTTTTGCACCCGGGCAGGGGGGCTCTTGGGGTGAGGGAGGCTTTTGCAACCAGGCAGGGGAGGCTGCTGGGTGGGAGGCTTTTGCAACCGGGCAGGGGGGGCTCTTGGGGTGAGAGAGGTTTTTGCAACCGGGCAGGGGGGGGCTCTTGGGGTGAGGGAGGCTTTTGCAACCGGGCAGGGGGGGCTGCTGGGTGGGAGGCTTTTGCACCCGGGCAGGGGGGCTCTTGGGGTGAGGGAGGCTTTTGCAACCAGGCAGGGGGGGCTCTTGGGGTGAGGGAGGCTTTTGCAACCGGGCAGGAGGGGCTGCTGGGGTGGGGGAGGCTTTTGCACCCGGGCAGGGGGGGCTGCTGGGTGGGAGGCTTTTGCAACCGGGCAGGGGGGGGCTCTTGGGGTGAGGGAGGCTTTTGCAATGGGGGGGGGCGCACAACACAGGGCGCTTTGGAGAAAACGGAAGGCCTCAACGCCGTTCTGACTTGCTTGCAGCCGTCTCCCTGCCCAAAAGTTCCCCCCAGGCTCGTGCCTTTGCTCTCCTGGATCGTGGCCGTAGGGCAGAGGGGGTTTTTTTGGGGGGGGGGAGCGGCTGGGATCTGCTTCCAAAGGCCACCCCCCCCCCGGGTTGAGAGGTGCTTGGAAGGGGGGCAGCTGGGCCTGGCCAGGGGTGGGGGAGATAGAGGATTGAGGCGGATTGGTTTTAGAGGCTGTGGGGGGGGGGGCTTTCTGAAAAGCAGAGGGGGGCAGCGTCAAGAAAAATCAGACAAGAGGCAGGGAACAGCCGCCTTTTCCAGGGATCCTTTGAGGTGGCGTAGACCCCAAAGGAGATCCCTCTTCCAGAGCATCCATTTTTCTGTAATGGAGAGAAGAGTTGGAAGGCTGGGAGATCTTCAGCTTCCACCTCTTTGACTAAGAGGGCCATCCTGGGTGGAGATGAGCCCTTGAACATTACATATGCTCAGTGGTCCTTTTGTAGAAAAATAGGTGGTGGGGCTTCTTAGCGTAGCTCCTTAGCATATGCCGCAACCCCCCCCCCCCGCCAAAAGCAACCTGATGCAAGAAAAGAGAGCCCCGGGTGAGCGAGGCCTGCTTGGGCTGGCTAGAGATCCAGCCAGCCCAAGCAGGCCTCGCTCGCCTGGGGCTCTCCTTGGCCGCCCCACCCCCGGTCAAAAGGCCAGTAAACTACCTGCGAGGCACAATCACATAAGAAGTGGAAAAAGGGTGGCATGGGCTTCTCCAAGGGTTAATGAGGGCTGCTGGGGGCGTGGCAAAGCCCCCTGGCTGGCCGGCTGCCTGCTCTCCTAATCCAGGGATTGTTATGCAGCTGCACCTGCTGTTCAATGGACAAGGTAGATAGGGAGGAGGAGGGGGAACCCTCAGAAAGGTTCAGGAGCTGTGCTCCTGTGAGCTCCTACGGAATCTGAGGCCTGCATATTGCTAAACCCACTCTCACTGAGTATAGCTATACATCCACAGTATTCCAATGTATTTCTCTTTTAGAATAGTGTGTCAGAATAATTGTTTGGTATTGACATTCTCAAATAAGGGATATCGGCTGTTTATCTCAGTATGTATACTTAACCCATTTTCATTTTATGCATTCTTTTTTTCTCATGGCAAACTTGAATGACGTTTATAATGCATACTGGCGGGACGGTGGCTCAGTGGTAGAGCATCTGCTTGGTAAGCAGAAGGTCCCAGGTTCAATCCCTGGCATCTCCAACTAAAAAGGGTCCAGGCAAGTAGGCGTGAAAAACCTCAACTGGAGACCCTGGAGAGCCATGAATGGGGCTGTGGCTCAGTGGCTGAGCATCTGCTTGGTAAGCAGAAGGTCCTAGGCTCAATCCCCGGCATCTCCAACTAAAAAGGATCCAGGCAAGTAGGCGTGAAAAACCTCAACTGGAGAGCCATGAATGGGGCTGTGGCTCAGTGGCTGAGCATCTGCTTGGTAAGCAGAAGGTCCTAGGCTCAATCCTGAGCCACTTGTGGGAAGGGCGGGATATAAATCCTAAATAAATAAAAAATAAATAAATCCCCGGCATCTCCAACTAAAAAGGGTCCAGGCAAGTAGGCGGGAAAAACCTCAACTGGAGACCCTGGAGAGCCATGAATGGGGCTGTGGCTCAGTGGCTGAGCATCTGCTTGGTAAGCAGAAGGTCCTAGGCTCAATCCCCGGCATCTCCAACTAAAAAGGGTCCAGGCAAGTAGGCCTGAAAAACCTCAACTGGAGACCCTGGAGAGCCGCTGCCAGTCTGAGTAGACAAGACAGACTTGGATGGACCCAGGCTCTGATTTACTAGAAGGCAGCTTCATAGGTTCATATGAATGATGTTAAAAGTAAATTAGGTGGACTAGAACATCACTAGGAAATACATGTCCTTTTGATTTACCTAGACTCCCATTAACAGCAATTAACAAGGCAACCTTTATTATCTTTTCTGGCCATCCACACCAAATGTTTTTCCAATTTATTACACTATTTTGCCATTCGATCCTAACGTTGTATCAGCTAACACTCTTAACCCACCAACCACATATATTTCAGCCCACTGTACTCTGTCCCCTCGCCTGAAGAAGTCTGCATGCATACGAAAGCTTACATTCTGAATAAAACTTTGTTGGTCTTAGTGCTACTGGACTCCTACTTTATCCAGGGAGATCTGTTCAACCTGGCAAGAAAAATGAGAAGAACTGGGGAGGGGGGAGAGGACTGAGGGTCTGGGGGAGAACATCTGAGGGGTTTAACGCCAACGTCAAGGGCAGAAGGCTGGTGTGGCATAGTAGTTAAGACTGTCGTACTGGTATCTGGGAGACCCAGGTCCGAATCCGCATTCATGTCATAGAAGCTTGCTGGGCGACTGTGGGCAAGCCGTACACTTTCTCAGCCTGTCCCACCTCACAGGGTTGTGGTGAGGGGAGGGGAACGATGTATGCCTCTTTGGGTCCCTGCTGGGGAGAAAGATGGGATGCAAATTAAGTCAATAAATAAAATAAATAATTAGGGTCATATACGCTCAGCCACACTGGCCTGTGAAGCCAGATTTCACGGCTGCTTTCCCAGTGGCAATGTGTCCCCTTGCTCATGTATTGTGTGGCTTGTTTTCTGTCTCTTATGTCATTATTAAGAGCTAGAGAAAGGTATAGAAAGCCAGTTTGGTGTAGTGGTTAAGTGCACAGACTCTTATCTGGGAGAACCGGGTTTGATTCCCCACTTCTCCACTTGCACCTGCTGGAATGGCCTTGGGCCAGCCATAGCTCCGGCAGAGGTTGTCCTTTAAAGGGCAGCTGCTGGGAGAGCCCTCTCCAGCCCCACCCACCTCACAGGGCGTCTGTTGTGGGGGAGGAAGGGAAAGGAGATTGTGAGCCACTCTGAGACTCTTCAGAGTGGAGGGTGGGATATAAATCCAATATCTTCATCTACCTCACAGGGTGTCTGTTGTGGGGGAGGAAGGGAAAGGAGATTGTGAGCCGCTCTGAGACTCTTCGGAGTGGAGGGCGGGATATAAATCCAATATCTTCATCTACCTCACAGGGCGTCTGTTGTGGAGGAGGAAGGGAAAGGAGATTGTGAGCCGCTCTGAGACTCTTCGGAGTGGAGGGCGGGATATAAATCCAATATCTTCATCTACCTCACAGGGTGTCTGTTGTGGGGGAGGAAGGTAAAGGAGATTGTGAGCCGCTCTGAGACTCTTCGGAGTGGAGGGCGGGATATAAATCCAATATCTTCATCTACCTCACAGGGTGTCTGTTGTGGGGGAGGAAGGTAAAGGAGATTGTGAGCCGCTCTGAGACTCTTGGGAGTGGAGGGCGGGATATAAATCCAATATCTTCATCTACCTCACAGGGTGTCTGTTGTGGGGGAGGAAGGTAAAGGAGATTGTGAGCCGCTCTGAGACTCTTGGGAGTGGAGGGCGGGATATAAATCCAATATCTTCATCTACCTCACAGGGTGTCTGTTGTGGGGAGGAAGGGAAAGGAGATTGTGAGCTGCTCTGAGACTCTTCAGAGTGGAGGGCGGGATATAAATCCAATATCTTCATCTACCTCACAGGGTGTCTGTTGTGGGGAGGAAGGGAAAGGAGATTGTGAGCCGCTCTGAGACTCTTCAGAGTGGAGGGCGGGATATAAATCCAATATCTTCATCTACCTCACAGGGTGTCTGTTGTGGGGGGGGAAGGTAAAGGAGATTGGGGCCCCTCTGAGACTCTTCGGAGTGGAGGGCGGGATATAAATCCAATATCTTCTTCTTCTACTTGCGCCGGAAAGCTTCTACCTTGAGTTAAACTTTGTTGATTTTAAAAGTGCCCCTGGACTCAAACTTTGTTCCGCTTCTTCTGGCTAACACTGAATCACCCTTCTTATATGTCCCTCTCCCCTCAGGTGCCTGAGCTGGAGAAAGCCACTGTCCGGATGAAAGATGCCGAACACGTGAAAAAGGTTCTCTCAAGGCTCAGAAAAGGGGGAGCCAACCAACTTCAGGTGAACGTACATTCTTGCGTCTTTATGCATTCCCGTGTCAGTCAGTTTTTTTAGTTTGCTTTCTATAAATAGATGTTAGCATCACAGAAGGGCAGGGTGGAATGATGTCTTTCCTGTAGGCCGGAGGCAAATTTTGACGCACTCTGGCTGCCTATATTAGGGATCATCACCAGATCATAGGAAGGTGTGGAGTCTGCAGTCTGGCCTGCTTGACCATTTAGAACGGGGGTGGCCAAACTTGCTTAATGTAAAAGCCACACACAATAAATGTCAGATGTTTGAGAGCTGCAAGACATGAACATCAGATGTTTGAGAGAAGGAAGGAAGGGAAATAGATGAGGGGGAGAGAGAAGTGGAAAGAAAGCAACTTCAAATGCATTCTCCAAACTACCAGGCTGGCCCAACTTGGAGAAGTGATTTAAAGGGACGAATGCCTTCTCCAAGCTGGCCAATGGGGAGGTGGTGGCTTCGAGAGTCACACAATATGTGTGAAAGAGCCACATGTGGCTCCCGAGCCACAGTTTGGCCACCCCTGGTTTAGAACTCGGCACAAATGGATTTCTCTTGGTTGCTGAACTCAACCCCTGGTCCCCAGTTCAGTCTGTCTTCCTGTCCCTCTCCACCAGAGCTTTCTTTGTATCAGGAACTCCTTTGTGTTTCAGGCCACACACCTCTTATGCAGCCAATCCTCCTGGAGCTTACAGGGCTCTTCATACAGGGCCTGCTGTAAGCTCCAGAAGGATTGGCTACATAAGAGGTAGTGGCCTAAAAGGGAGTGGCCTAAAATGCAAAGGAGCCCCTGCTAGAATTCCAAGCTCTTGGAGGATTGGCTACATCAGGGGGGTGTGGCCTGATAGGCAAAGGAGGCCCTGCTAGAATTCCTTACAGGGCTCTTCATACAGGGCCTGCTGTAAGCTCCAGAAGGATTGGCTACATCAGGGGGAGTGGCCTAAAATGCAAAGGAGCCCCTGCTAGAATTCCAAGCTCTTGGAGGATTGGCTACATCAGTGGGGTGTGGCCTAATATGCAAAGGAGGTCCTGCTAGAATTCCTTACAGGGCTCTTCATACAGGGCCTGCTGTAAGCTCCAGAAGGATTGGCTACATCAGGGGGAGTGGCCTAAAATGCAAAGGATTCCTGCTACAAAAGAAGCCCGGGGTGGGGGGAGTGACATTGGTGCAGCAGACAATGATGGGTGAACAGAGCTTGGATCTAGTTGGTACCAGGGTGTGAGATGAGGTGGGAGCTGCCTGCTGACCCTCAAGAGAGCCAAGATAGATCATAGAACTCTAGAGTTGGGAGGCGCCTCTGGGGTCATCTAGTCCAACCCCATGATGCACAGAATAAATAAAATACACGGGCACCAAACCTCCCAATCAAGTCAGGAAGCTGCCCGATCCCTCTTTCTCTCTTTCAGCTAATTTCTTCTCTCTTTTTAAAAAAATACTGATTATTTATGACCGCTTTTCTTATTAATAGAAATCATTGCTATTAATAGAAATGACTGGCACATACGGAAATACATGGCTAAGATAGCGATTCAGTGATAAACAGAGAGCAAGTAATAAGATTAACAACCTCTGTTACACGGATGGGCATAATTCGATTGGCGAGCAATTATGCGGGAATGTCAATTTTTGAACAAATAAATTATTTAAAGTATTTAAAGTTTGACTACAATAAATCATTCTCAAATCTTGGGTAGATTTGCTATGCCATTTTCCAATGAATTCAACATCTGGGAAGTTAGCTGTGTAAGGTGGACTATCAGGTTTTTACCATTAAAGCCCTATATGGTCAAGGACTTGCCTACCGTCTCTCCCCATATGTTCCCCAGAGGGTACTTAGATCTGGAACGCAAAGCTTACTATCGCTCCCCAGGCCGAGGGAGGCAAGACTGAAAACAACCAGAGAAAGAGCCTTCTAAATCCCTGCCCCCCCCCCACATTGGTGGAACCAACTGCCTGAGGAGGCCAGAGCCTTCTCGATTGCCACCCCTCTCTGGCGGAACCAACTGCCCGAGGAGGCCAGAGCCTTCTCGATTGCCACCCCTCTCTGGCGGAACCAGCTGCCCGAGGAGGCCAGAGCCTTCTCGATTGCCACCCCTCTCTGGCGGAACCAACTGCCCGAGGAGGCCAGAGCCTTCTCGATTGCCACCCCTCTCTGGCGGAACCAGCTGCCCGAGGAGGCCAGAGCCTTCTCGATTGCCACCCCTCTCTGGCGGAACCAGCTGCCCGAGGAGGCCAGAGCCTTCTCGATTGCCACCCCTCTCTGGCGGAACCAGCTGCCCGAGGAGGCCAGAGCCTTCTCGATTGCCACCCCTCTCTGGCGGAACCAACTGCCCGAGGAGGCCAGAGCCTTCTCGATTGCCACCCCTCTCTGGCGGAACCAACTGCCCGAGGAGGCCAGGGCCTTCTCGATTGCCACCCCTCTCTGGCGGAACCAACTGCCTGAGGAGGCCAGAGCCTTGTGGGACCTTGCCGAGTTACGCAAGACCTGCAAGACAATATTATTTCAACTAACCTTTAACTGAAACTGCTGAGATATTAGATCTAAATGGATGTTTAAGAACACTGAATACCATCTGCAACTAAATGAAAATTACCGGCAAATTGTTTAAATTGTTTTCACTGTTTCAATTTAATGTTTAACTTAATTTTTTTATTGTGACTTTATTGTGTGTTGTGAGCCTCCCTGAGTCCGCTTCAGCGGGGAGGGCGGGATATAAATCGAATAAACTAAACTGAACTATCAGGAATTTTGAGCAGAAGAGTGAGTTTGTCCAGGATCAAAAGATCCCAAATCTTTAAGACACCGTTTTTTAAATGGTAGGTCCTTTTTGTTTTCTTCCAAAATGCCTCCAGGTCATTTCTGATTTTGACATGACTCTAACTCGGTTTGGGTTCAACGGACAGCGCTGCCCCACCTCTCACAGTGAGTCTGCATTCCAGTTTCTGCTTCTTCCCGGTTCCCAGCTGGACTCCTTTCCCTTCTTTGGAAACACCTTCTCCTCCGCTGATCTTCATTTCTCTCCCATTTCCCTCCTATACACTAACCAGGTTTCGTGTCAGCAACTCCCTCTTGTAACTATTGCCAGGGCTTTTGGGGGGGACAGGAATACACAGGAACGCAGTTCTGGCTGGCTTGGCGTCAGGGTGTGTGGCCTAATATGCAAATGAATTTTTGCTGGGCTTTTTCTACAGAAAAGCCCTATGTGAAACAATGGTGCCATCAGGGGGGTGTGGCCTAATATGCACATGAGTTCCTGCTGGGCTTTTTCTACAGAAAAGCCCCATGTGAAACAATGGTGCCATCAGGGGGTGTGGCCTAATATGCAAATGAGTTCCTGCTGGGCTTTTTCTACAGAAAAGCCCCATGTGTAACAATGGTGCCATCAGGGGGTGTGGCCTAATATGCAAATGAGTTCCTGCTGGGCTTCCTCTACAGAAAAGCCCCATGTGTAACAATGGTGCCATCAGGGGGTGTGGCCTAATATGCACATGAGTTCCTGCTGGGCTTTTTTCTACCAAAAAAGCCCTGACTATTACTGTTGTTTTTGGGTAGAACAAAGTCTGAGTTCAGTGGCACCTGTAAGACCAACAAAGTTTAATTCAAGCTATCAGCTTTCATGTGTAAGCGCACTTCAGATGTCTGAAGAAATGTGCTTGCATGCAAAAGCTGATACTTTGAATTAAACTGTGTTGGCATTAAAGAAGATGATGATGATATTAGATTTATATCCTCTCCTATACTCTGAATCTCAGAGTCTCAGAGCGGTCACAATCTCCTTTACCTCCCCCCCACACACACACACACAACAGACACCCTGTGCGGTGGGTGGAGCTGAGAGGGCTCTCACAGCAGTTGCCTTTTCAAGGACAACTCCTATGAAAGCTATGACTGACTCAAGGCCATTCCAGCAACTGCAAGTGGCAGAGTGGGGAATCAGACCCGGTTCTCCCAGATAAGAGTCCAGTGCACTTAACCATTACACCCAACTGGCTATCTAAAGGGGCCACTGGATTCAAACTTTGTTCAGTTATTTTTGTGTGTGCTTCTTTCACGACTTCTTGCCCGTCACCCAAGCATTTGTGTTTCTTCTAAAGAGCTGCTCTGGAACTGTGATTAAGAAGAGGAGCTAAAACCCACATGTCCCTGTGAGATCAGTAGAAAGCTTCTTCATGATGACTGTGCTCCATAAAAACATAACAGTAGCCGGACTGGTTCAGCCCTCTGGTCCATCTAAGATCTGTGGCATCTCAGCAACCTCTGTTGGCAACAGCAGGCTGGACTAGATGAATCACTGGTCTGATTGAGCCTGGCTACTCTTGTGTCCTTAACTCAGCATCTCACAGGCTTAAGTGTGGTTAAGTGTGCGGACTCTTATCTGGGAGAACCAGGTTTGATTCCCCACTCCTCCACTTGCACCTGCTGGAATGGCCTTGGGTCAGCCATAGCTCTGGCAGAAGTTGTCCTTGAAAGGGCAGCTGCTGTGAGAACCCTCTCAGCTCCACCCACTTCATAGGATGTCTGTTGTGGGGGGAGAAGATATAGGAGATTGTAAGCCGCTCTGAGTCTCTGATTCAGAGAGAAGGGCGGGGTATAAATCTGTCCCCACCTCACAGGGTGTCTGTTGTGAGGGGAGAAGATACAGGAGATTGTAAACCGCTTTGAGTGATTCAGACAGAAGGGCGGGGTATAAATCTGCAGTCTTCTTCTTCTTGCCGCCTTCTCCTTCTTGCCTCCCTTTCTGAATGCTCCCCAGCTGCTAAGAATTAGAGACGTTCTGGCTCTGCTCCCAAAGATCCAGGTCAGCTCTCATGTTTCATTGCCAGCAATATACCTGCCCTCTGTAACTTAGTCTACCACCATCCCTTAGAATAAATCTAAGCCAGTGGCCCCCAATATAGTCATGGCTGTGTGTTCCGCAAGTCAACTATCCGTTGACTTCCTTTTGCTTGCCTTTAGTGTCCTGCCAGCGTCTTTCACAGGGTGACCTCTGAGTGCCAGCCTTCCAGAAGAGGGAGTGAAGTTTCTCTGCCCCTACTTTCCCCTCCCTCCTGCATAATTTTACTGGCCTCTGTCCTGTCACCCTTCAGGCTCCTTCTTTGTCTAAGGGGAAAAGCCCCAGGTGCTTCGCTTTGTAGGGCAAGTGCTCTGACCCCATAAATCATTTCGGTTGATGGTTTCTGGGCCTTTCCCAGCTCTTTAAGAGATGCAGCAACCAGGACCGTATGTTGTACTCCCAGTCAGTCTGTGCCAGGAACTTGTATAAAGGCATTATTATGCCGGCAGTTTTATGATGATAATTCTGATACTGGATTTATATCCCGCCCTATACTCTGAATCTCAGAGCCTCAGAGTAGTCACAATCTCCTTTACCTCCCCCCCCCCCACAACAGACACCCTGTGAGGTGGGTGGGGCTGAGAGAGCTCTTGCAACAGCTGCCCTTTCAAGGACAACTCCTATGATAGCTAAGGTTGACCCCAGGCCATTCCAGCAGCTGCAAGTGGAGGAGTGGGGAATCCAACCCGGTTCTCCCCGATAAGAGAGCTATGGCTGACCCAAGGCCATTCCAGCAGCTGCAAGCGGAGGAGTGGGGAATCAAACCCGGTTCTCCCAGATAAGAGAGCTATACCTGACCCAAGGCCATTCCAGCAGGTGCAAGTGGAGGAGTGGGGAATCAAACCCGGTTCTCCCAGATAAGGGAGCTCTGGCTGACCCAAGGCCATTCCAGCAGGTGCAAGTGGAGGAGTGGGGAATCAAACCCGGTTCTCCCAGATAAGAGAGCTCTGGCTGACCCAAGGCCATTCTAGCAGGTGCAAGTGGAGGAGTGGGGAATCAAACTCGGTTCTCCCAGATAAGAGAGCTCTGGCTGACCCAAGGCCATTCCAGCAGCTGCAAGTGGAGGAGTGGGGAATCCAACCCGGTTCTCCCCGATAAGAGAGCTATGGCTGACCCAAGGCCATTCCAGCAGCTGCAAGTGGAGGAGTGGGGAATCAAACCCGGTTCTCCCAGATAAGAGAGCTATGGCTGACCCAAGGCCATTCCAGCAGGTGCAAGTGGAGGAGTGGGGAATCCAACCCGGTTCTCCCCGATAAGAGAGCTATGGCTGACCCAAGGCCATTCCAGCAGCTGCAAGCGGAGGAGTGGGGAATCAAACCCGGTTCTCCCAGATAAGAGAGCTATGGCTGACCCAAGGCCATTCCAGCAGGTGCAAGTGGAGGAGTGGGGAATCAAACCCGGTTCTCCCAGATAAGGGAGCTCTGGCTGACCCAAGGCCATTCCAGCAGGTGCAAGTGGAGGAGTGGGGAATCAAACCCGGTTCTCCCAGATAAGAGAGCTCTGGCTGACCCAAGGCCATTCTAGCAGGTGCAAGTGGAGGAGTGGGGAATCAAACTCGGTTCTCCCAGATAAGAGAGCTCTGGCTGACCCAAGGCCATTCCAGCAGCTGCAAGTGGAGGAGTGGGGAATCCAACCCGGTTCTCCCCGATAAGAGAGCTATGGCTGACCCAAGGCCATTCCAGCAGCTGCAAGTGGAGGAGTGGGGAATCAAACCCAGTTCTCCCAGATAAGAGAGCTATGGCTGACCCAAGGCCATTCCAGCAGGTGCAAGTGGAGGAGTGGGGAATCAAACCCGGTTCTCCCAGATAAGAGAGCTATGGCTGACCCAAGGCCATTCCAGCAGGTGCAAGTGGAGGAGTGGGGAATCAAACCCGGTTCTCCCATATAAGAGAGCTATGGCTGACCCAAGGCCATTCCAGCAGGTGCAAGTGGAGGAGTGGGGAATCAAACCCGGTTCTCCCAGATAAGAGAGCTATGGCTGACCCAAGGCCATTCCAGCAGGTGCAAGTGGAGGAGTGGGGAATCCAACCCGGTTCTCCCAGATCAGAGAGCTCTGGCTGACCCAAGGCCATGCCAGCAGGTGCAAGTGGAGGAGTGAGGAATCAAACCCGGTTCTCCTAGATAAGAGAGCTCTGGCTGACCCAAGGCCATTCTAGCAGGTGCAAGTGGAGGAGTGGGGAATCAAACTCGGTTCTCCCAGATAAGAGAGCTCTGGCTGACCCAAGGCCATTCCAGCAGGTGCAAGTGGAGGAGTGGGGAATCAAACCCGGTTCTCCCAGATAAGAGAGCTCTGGCTGACCCAAGGCCATTCCAGCAGGTGCAAGTGGAGGAGTGGGGAATCAAACTTGGTTCCCCCAGAGAAGAGTTCACGCACTTAATTACTACACCAAACTGGCTCTTTAATGGGGGGGGGGGGAGGCTGTGTTATTACAGCACCACTGTCAGCATTAAGCAAATGGTGTGTGTCAGAAGCAGCCTGGCAGTGGAAATCTTTGGAAATGACTCTGGCTGCTGCAGAAAGATGGGCATACCCATGGAGGAGGTGCTCCTTCCTGAGGTCTGTTTGGTGTAGTGGTTAAGTGCTCAGACTCTTACCTGGGAGAACCAGGTTTCATTCCCCACTCCTCCACTTGCAGCTGCTGGAATGGCCTTGGATCATCCATAGCTCTTGCAGAGTTGTCCTTGAAAGGTTAGCTTCTGGGAGAGCTCTCTCAGCCTCACCTATAGTTGTCCTTGAAAGGGCAGCTTCTGGGAGAGCTCTCTCAGCTCCGCTCACCTCACATGGTGTTTGTTGTGGGGAAGGAAGGTAAAGGAGATTATGAGCCCCTCTGAGATTCAGAGTATAGGGCGGGGTATAAATTCTTCTTTTTCTTTGTATCCGTTAGGCAACAGACAGAAGTCTATCCTGTGCCCCACCCTGATTTTAATTTGCCCTAAGCTCAGTAGCCTGTGTTATTTTATTCTTTAAAAAAAAAATTATGTTCTGTTCCAAAATACCATGTTTGGGGCTTGCACAGAATCACACTGTCCCCCTTGGAAATTCCATGCACTTCCAAAGAATGTCTAAACTAGAAATTGTCCTCTCGGGGGATGGGAATGAGTTGGACTCCAAAATGAAATTTTGGTTTTTTAACTCCCCAGATATTATAGATAACAGCCGGGTCATCAGTGAAGAAGGCAAGAAAAAGGTAGGTGTTTCTATTCTATCTTGGGTTTTATATACCTATATATTGAATACATCAAGCGGTCAGCTTCCCCTCCCCACTGTTGCAAAGAGCCCTGCGGATTGTAGTTTTGTGAAGAGACACACCCTTCACAAAGAAGGGACACAGGATACTGCCTGTAAAGTGGGTGGGTGCGTTACATGAACCAAAAGATGAACCCATGAAGCTGCCTTATACTGAATCAAACTCAGGACTTTTGTTATAGCAGGAGCTCCTTTGAATATCAGGCCACACACCCCTGATGTAGCCAATCCTCCAAGAGTTTACAGGGCTCTTCGTACAGGGCCTATTGTAAGCTCCAGGAGGATTGGCTACATCAGGAGTGTGTGCAGTGCCGGCCCTAGGGCGCATGGTGCCCCAGGCAGGCTCCTTGCCTAGCGCCCCCCCCACACCGCCTCACACCCTCCCTCTGCTGCACCGCACTCCGTTACGCGCACCCCCTCCCCCCTGAAGCTCACCACGACGAGGCTGGGCCCTACCAGCTTCGTGGCAGCCGCTAGGGTTGCCAAGTCCAATTCAAGAAATATCTGGGGACTTTGGGGGTGGAGCCAGGAGACATTGGGGGCGGAGCCAGGAACAAGGGTGTGACAAGCATAATTGAACTCCAAAGGGAGTTCTGGCCATCACATTTCAAGGGACTGAACACTTTTTAAATGCCTTCCTTCCATTGGAAATGATGAAGGATAGGGGCACCTTCTTTTGGGGCACATAGAATTGGCCCCCCGTGTCCAATCTTTTTGAAACTTGGAGGGTATTTTGGGGAGAGGCACCAGATGCTACGCTGCAAATTTGGGGCCTCTACCTCAAAAGACAGCTCCCCCCAGAGCCCGAGATACCAGCGGATCCATTCTCCATTATTTCCTATGGGAATACATCTCCATAGGGAATAATAAAGTTCCCAGCAGATATTTCCCTTCCTCCCCTCCCCCCGCTTTCTGATGACCCTGAAGCGGGGGGAGGGCCTCCAAACCGGGGGATCCCCTGCCCCCACCTGGGGATTGGCAACCCTAGCAGCCGCACGTTTTTTGAAGCCAGCGCTGGAGGAGACTTCTCCCCCCTCCTTTCTGGAACCGGAAGTGGGGGAGCGAAGCCTCCTTCAGCAGTGGTTTCAAAAAACGTGCGGCTGCCTCGAAGCTGGGTAGGGCCCAGCCTCGTCGCAGCAAGCTTCGGAGGGGAGGGGGGCAGGGCAGTGCGGCAGAAGGGTGGGAGTTGGCAATGGCGGTGGTGGCGGGGGGAGAGAGGCAAACTTGGCGGTTATCTTGGGCACTGAGGGGGGATCCCAATTCAACGCCCACTCTCAGCGCCCTAGGCAACTGCCTAGTTTGCTTAGTGGGTGAGCCGGACGTGGGTGTGTGGCCTAATAGGCAAAGGAGTTCCTGCTACAAAAAAGCCCCGATCAGACCCTTGGTTCAGTCTTGTCTGCTCAGACAGGCAGCAGCTCTCCAGGGTCTCGGGCAAAGGTCATTCGCATCACTTGCTATCTGGTACTTTTTAACTGCAAACACCCGGGATTGAACCTGGGATCTTTTGCGTGCCGAGCAGCTCCTTTACCACTGAGCCACAATGGAGAGAAAGCGCTAAAGATGATTTAATAAATAAATAAAAAAATTTCATGCCCTTACGAAAATTACAATCCCAGAGTTCCTGGAAGGCAGGCACACCAGTTTCAAACTAGGTCTAAAATGTGCTCGCTAGTAAACAGCTGAGTGGAGGAAAGGACTGTCGAAGTGAGTGAGGAAAAGTGGAATATGTGTCACTTTGGTCTTTGGGGAAAATAGTAAGAACACTGCCAGCCTTAGCATTAGAGAGGTCCATTGCTGGTGAAATTGAGGCAAAGTTTCACAATGCAGAACTTTTCCTTCCGCTTTCTGTGAACCCCCCCTTGCAGGCACAAGTGCTTTACAGTTGTCCCCGTCCCCCATCCCCACATACTGGT
The DNA here is from genome assembly GCF_032191835.1 of Heteronotia binoei. Taxonomy (NCBI): domain Eukaryota; kingdom Metazoa; phylum Chordata; class Lepidosauria; order Squamata; family Gekkonidae; genus Heteronotia; species Heteronotia binoei. The sequence continues at coordinate 61,671,611 of NC_083237.1, read as the reverse complement.
TAGTGGAGACAATAGTGCAAGGTTCCTCAACATGAGTGCCACGGTGCCAACTAACACAATTTCTGGTGCCCGCCAAGCATTTTTAGGCAGTGGTCGTGGCCAGGTGGGGCGTTTGTCTAGCCTGGGTTCTGATTGGTTTCTGGAAATTTGCTGTGCTGTGCAGGTTTTCTAAAAATGTTTCTTCGGCAACAGCTGCCATCAGAGCATAAGAATCTGCACTGAAGGGCAGCCATTTTGGGGCAGCCATTTTGTGACTGTTGGGGCAGTCATTTTGTGACTGAAGGTATGTTGGGGCATTATGTTGGGGCAGCCATTTTGTGACTGAAGGTATGTTGGGGCAGCCATTTTGTGGCTGGTTCTGGTTCGTGTGGCAGCCATTTTGTGGCTGGTTCTGGTTCCTGTGGCACCCATTTTGTGGCTGGTTCTGGTTCCTGTGGCAGCCATTTTGTGGCTGGTTTTGGTTCCTGTGGCAGCCATTTTGTGGATGAATTAGGGTTGTTGTCAACTCCCAGGTCCCAGCAGGGATTCCCCGGCTTTGGAAACTCCTCTCCACTGTAGGTGAGGATGGCTGGCGGGGGAAACCCCTCCCCTGGAACGCCCTCCAAATTTCTGGCAAGAGGACCTGGCAACACTAGGCTGTGCCCACCACATTGTGTAGGGTTGCCGGGTCCAATTCAAGAAATATTTGGAGACTTTGGGGGTGGAGCCAGGAGCAAGGTTGGGACAAGCATACTTGAACTCCAAAGGGAGTTCTGGCCATCACATTTAAAGGGACCGCACACCTTTTAAATGTCGTTCCTCCATTGGAAATCATGAGTGCCACGGTGCCCACTAACACAATTTCTGGTGCCCACCAAGCATTTTTTAGACAGTGGGTGTGGCCAGGTTTGTCTAGCCTAGGTTCTGATTGGTTGCTGGAAATTTGATTTGCTGTGCATTGCTTCATTGCTTCAGCAATAGCTGCCATCACATCATAAGAATCCGCGCTATGTGACTGAAGGTATGTTTGGGCAGCCGTTTTGTGGCTGCTTCTGGTTCTAGGGGCATCTTCTTTGGGGGCTCATAGAATTAGACCCCCTGGTCCATTCTTTTTGAAACTTGGAGGGTGTGTTTTGAGGAGAGGCATCGGATGCTATGCTGCAAATTAGGTGCTTCTACCTCAAAAAACAGCCCCCTCCAGAGCCCCAGATACTCACAGTTCAATTCTCCATTAAACCCTATGAGAATCAGTCTCCATAAGGAATAATGGAGCGTCCAGCAGACATTCCCCCCCCCCCGCTTTCTGATGATCCTGAAATGGGGGGAGGGCCTCCAAACCAGGGGATCCCCTGCCCCCACCTGGGGATTGGCACCCTTAACATTGTGTCAGAATTCAAAATGTGCCCACAGGCCCATAAATGATGGGAGCACTCTATACTAGCAGGATAGCTTGAGCCAGAAACCCATAAGGATGGAAGCAGCCGGCTGGTCCAATCCTCTCTGTGAAAGTGTGCAGCCTTTTTTCTTCTTATTGAAGCTGGATTCCCCCTTTGCTTTTTGTTTGTCCTGGCAAATATTCCAGCTAAAAGATCTGCTCCACTATTACTATCCGATTGAAATCGACCCCTACCGGACTGTGGAGGATAAGCTGCCCCACATGGTAGAATGGTGAGTATTTATGTTCGAGGAGGTGACTCCGTTTATTGGGAAGGAGGGGAGGGAGTCTTTTCCATTACAGGAACTCTGTGACTACCGGGGGCTGGAGGAGGATTGGAGCACACTAGAACTGGTCTGATCTCAGTGAGTGTGCCACTAAAGCGGGGGTGTCGAACATGCAGCCCAGGGGCCAAATCAGGCCCCCAGAGAGCTCCTATCAGGCCCCCGGGCAACTGGCTGTCATTTGCTTCCTTCTCCCTCTCTCTTGCTTCCTTCTGCATCACAGCTTGCTTTGCAGGGCTTGCTCAATCACACAGGAGCTACAGAGCAAAGCCTCTGTTTTCTCCATTGGCAGAGGCTCCTCCCTTGGAGAAGAAGAGAGGGAGGAATAGCTTGTTTTTCCAGGCTCTCTCAATTGCGCAGCAGAGCTACCGAGCCAAGCCTCTCTTCTTTCTATTGGCTGAGGCTCCTCCCCCTCCTGGGGAAAGAAGGAAAGAGCCAGAGCTTCCTTTGCCTAGTTCCCTGGATCCCATGGGAGAAATACAAAGAAAGCACCTTTAAGACCAACGAATGCCAACCTTTTAAGCATGCTTTAAGGTTGTTGTTTTTTTTAAAAAAAAAATTTTGTCAGTGTCCTTTATAAAGTTATATTTCTGCTCCCTAGTCTTAAATAGGTACACACATGGCCCGGCCCAACCTGACATGGCCTGGCCCAACAAGGTCTCATTTATATCAGATCTGGCCCTTGTAACAAATGAGTTCAGCGCCCCTGCACTAAAGGGTCAGCTATCACGGATTGAGGATTGCTGGGTGCACAGTTGAGACGTCAGCCAAATCTTTCCCAAACTCTGTGCCAAAGCACTCTAGCACTCTGCACAAAAAATGCTGGCAGGAGAACCTCTTGTGAGTCCAAAAGACCAGCCAGGCAGCACCCTAGCTGTTGTATCTCTGACTGAAAAACTGCTCTGGCCTTGTCTTCTTCCGGCCAACCTCCACTGTGAGTAATTAGGGGTGTATTTCTGTATTGGGTGAGATTGGAGTGTTCACATTTCCAAGATTCAGTGGAATTGTCTGTCGTGAGATTCAGTGGAATTGTCTGTTGTGAGAGGAGGATGCCCATAACAGGAACTCATTCAGGAGCACATCGGTGAGCTTCCCTGAAAGTGGCTGATTTGAAAGTATGTTCTTTCAGGTTTGAGAGTGAAGCGTGACTCAGAGCCAAAGTATATTTCTGGTAGTCAAGGTTTCAGCTGCCTTGACTGGGGAGGGAGGAAACTGCTGAAGTTACGCAACTGCGTTTGTACAGTCAGTCCAGCATGTCAGAGACCTTTGGACAGACGCCTGGGAGGTGGAACATGAATGTGTACAAAAGATCCAGCAAATATTTATTGTCCTGGGATGACCGCTTTTTAATATCTGAGAGCCCGTGTGGGTACCCTTAGTGTGCTGGAAGGCTTTCTCTAGCCGAAGCTAGAAAGGAGGGAAAGGAAAAGAGCTTGTCATAGACTGGTTACAATTTTACCTGAAGCTGGAAAACACCAATTAAAGGAAACACGAGAAACCAGAGCTACGCTGTAATGACCATCACTGTATGAGCCACAATAACTACGAATTAATAAATACTTTTAAACCAACAGTGACTATATATATCTTTTTTGTCTATAACATTATACTACCCCAGTCAACATATACAGTACATACAAGGTTTCTTACAAAATTCAGAAAAGCTCCACACATTCCTTCCAATTGGCAGTTATTATAAAATACTCTCAGTTTTGGCACCAAAAATATTGTCCATTCTGTGGAGCAAATTGCCTCGACACAATGGGCAGTCGGTCCGGGCTCTTTTTCTAGCAGGAGCTCCTCTGCGTATTAGGCCACGCCCCCCTGATGTAGCCAATCCTCTGGGAGCTTATAGTAGGCCCTGTACTAAGAACCCTCTAAGCTCTTGGAGGATTGGCTACATCAGGGGGGCGTGGCCGAATATGCAAAGGAACCCCTGCTAGAATTCTATCTCTGGACCCTGTACTAAGAGCCCTGTAAGCTCTTGGGGAATTGGCTCTATCAGGGGTGTGTGGCCTAATATGCAAAGGAACCCCTGCTAGAATTCTATCTCTGGACCCTGTACTAAGAGCCCTGTAATCTCTTGGAGGATTGGCTCCATCAGGGGTGTGTGGCCTAATATGCAAAGGAACCCCTGCTAGAATTCTATCTCTGGACCCTGTACTAAGAGCCCTGTAAGCTCTTGGGGGATTGGCTACATCAGGGGTGTGTGGCCTAATATGCAAAGGAACCCCTGCTAGAATTCTATCTCTGGACCCTGTACTAAGAGCCCTGTAAGCTCTTGGAGGATTGGCTCCATCAGGGGTGTGTGGCCTAATATGCAAAGGAACCCCTGCTAGAATTCTATCTCTGGACCCTGTACTAAGAACCCTCTAAGCTCTTGGAGGATTGGCTACATCAGGGGGGCGTGGCCGAATATGCAGAGGAGCTCCTGCTAGAAAAAGAGCCCGGATCGACTGTCCATTGTGCTGGGGCAATTTACTCTGCGGAATGGACAATGTTTTTGGTGCCAAAACTGAGAATATTTTATAATAATTGCCAATTGAAAGGAACGTGTGGAGCTTTTGTGGATTTTGTAAGAAACCTTGTATATGCTGTAGGGATTGGGAAGCCTAGCCCCAACTGAAATGGGTTAGCTACTGAGGGGTTAAATAGTTTGCATACTTTGTCGATACATTTCCCTTTATTCCTTGGGTGAAGCAAGTTACATTTAGGAACATTATGTGATGAAAGAGTTCAAAAGTAAAGTATGCTTCTTATTCCATAATTTGCTTTGCAAACATAGTGAAATGTATTTATAAAGCAACATTTCATAATGTTATAGACAATATATATATATATAGTCACTGTTGGTTTAAAAGTATTTATTAATCTAGTTATTACGGCTCACACAGTGATTGTCATTACAGCATAGCTCTGGTTTCCCGTGTTTCCGTTAACTGGTGTTTTCCAGCTTCAGGTGAAATAGGAGCCAGCCTACGACAAACCTCTTTTCCTTTCCCTCAGAAAACCGCCGTGGTAAAACTGTCAGCTCTGTGCCTTTCGTCTGCCGCCTGACAAAAATCAAATATACATAATATCTTGATGCTGTTCTTTTTTAAATGACTGCATTATTGTGGGCTTTGTAGAAACTGATGTTTCTATGAACGAACACAAAACAAAACAATTTTTTATGTTCTTTTAACCTTGTGGCCGACGGGGATTTCTTCCAGGTGGACAAAGGCCCACAATCTCTTGTCTCAGCAGAAGATTCTGAAAAGCGACATCGCTCAGATGGTGAAAGAGTCGGACGTCATGCTCAGGTAGAACAGCAGAGGGGGCAAGCTGCTTTTTGTGAGGTTATTCTTTCTTGCCCTGTGGCGCAGAGTGGTAAAGGTGAAGTACTGCAGTCCTAAGCTCTGCTCACAACCGGAGTTCGATCCCCGCGGAAGCTGGGTTCAGGTAGCCAGCTCAAGGTTGACTCAGCCTTCCATCCTTTTGAAGTTGGTAAAACGAGTCCTCAACTTGCTGGGGGGAAAGTGTAGATGACTGGGGAAGGCAATAGCAAACCACCCCGTAAAAAGTCTGCCGTGAAAACATTGTGAAAGCAACGTCACCCCAGAGTCGGAAACAACTGGTGCTTGCACAGGGGACTGCCTTTACCTTTACTATTCTTTTTTTGCACAAATCCTTCTCAACTTATCCATTCTATGCTAAAAATACTCCACTCTACACCGAAAATAAATAACCAGTCCTGCTTATGCAAGTTTGCTTATTTTATGCAGAAATGCTTTCTATCGAATGCAGACATTTTAAATTTGTACAGAATTTGGTCAGCCTTGGCAAGCAGTGACGTGGGGCCAGGGGTAGGTTTGCCAATCCCCGGGTGGGGGCAGGGGATCCCCCGCTTTGGAGGCCCTCCTCCCACTTCAGGGTCATCAGAAAGTGGGGGGGGGGGAGGAAAATGTCTGTTGGGCACTCCTTTATTCCTTATGGAGACCAATTCCCACAGAGTATAATAGAGAATTGATCCATGGGTATCTGGGGCTCTTGGGGCAGGGGGGGCCTGTTTTTTGAGGTAGAGGTGCCGCATTTCCAGCATGGCATCCAAACCCTCTCCTCGAGACACACACCACCTTCTAGAGCAGGGGTAGCCAAACTCGCTTAATGTAAGAGCCACGCAGAATAAACATCAGATAAGTTTGAGAGCCGCAAGACATGAATGTTAGACGTTTGAGAGCCGCAAGACAGGGAGGGAGGGAAGGAAGGAAAGAGGGAGGGAAGGAAGGAGGGAGGGAGGGAAGGAAGGAAAATAGATGGGGAGAGGAATGAGTGGTGGAAAGAAAGCAACTTTAACTTTAAATGGATTTTCCAAGCCACTGGCTGGCTTGGCTTGGAGAAGAGATTTAAAGAGACAAATGCCTTCTTCAAGCTGGCGGACGGGGCAGTAGGAGCGTCAAGAGCCACACAATATGTGTGAAAGAGCCACATGTGGTTCCCGAGCCACAGTTTGGCCACCCCTGCTCTAGAGTCAGCCCTGGTGCGTTCCTGTCCAGCATTGCATTCCTTCTTTTCCTTTCTTTCAGAGATGGGGTCAGCGTTTTCTTCAATCAGCTGTACCAGAGCCGGGTTCCCCTGTTCATCTTCTCTGCCGGTGTGGGTGACGTGCTGGAGGAGATCATCCGCCAGGCGGGTGTGTTCCATCCCAACGTTCACGTGGTCTCCAACTACATGGACTTTGATGACCAAGTGAGTTGAGCCTGGCTCTTTGCCAGTCCTCCCTGGCAGCTCCTGGGGGGGCACTTTAAGAGAGATTGGCGGGGAGTTCTGACCCTCTCTTGTCCCCAGCAGCTCATCGGGCATTTAGGTGAAATGGTTTAGAGCATTGCTGGAAGTGGCAACTCTTCAAATCAGAGATGTTTTGTTGTTACTGTGGACAAGTCACAGCTGACTTACGGTGCCTCCATGAGGTTTTCAAGGCAAGAGATGTTCAGAGATGGTTTGCCCTTGCCTGCCCATGTGTAGTGATCCTGGACTTCCCTGGTGGTCTCCCATCCAGGACCATTTTTTGTAGCAGGAACTCCTTTGCATATTAAACTACACCCCTGATGTAGCCAATCCTCAACGAGATGACAGGGCTCTTCTTACAAACTGAGAGCCAGTTTGTTATATTGGTTAAGTGTGTGGACTCTTATCTGGGAGAACCGGGTTTGATTCCCCACTCCTCCACTTGCAGCTGCGAGAATGGCCTTGGGTTAGCCAGAGTTCTCCTAAGAGTTCTCCTTGAAAGGGCAGCTGCTGTAAGAGCCCTCTCAGCCCCACCCACCTCACAGGGTGTCTGTTGTGGGGGGAGAAGATATAGGAGATTGTGAGCCGCTCTGAGTCTCTGATTCAGACAGAAGGGCGGGGTATAAATCTGCCCCCATCTCACAGGGTGTCTGTTGTGAGGGGAGAAGATATAGGAGATTGTAAGCCACTCTGAGTCTCTGATTCAGAGAGAAGGACGGGGTATAAATCTGCCCCCACCTCACAGGGTGTCTGTTGTGGGGTGAGAAGATATAGGAGATTGTGAGCCACTCTGAGTCTCTGATTCAGAGAGAAGGACGGGGTATAAATCTGCCCCCACCTCACAGGGTGTCTGTTGTGAGGGGAGAAGATATAGGAGATTGTAAGCCGCTCTGAGTCTCTGATTCAGAGAGAAGGACGGGGTATAAATCTGCCCCCACCTCACAGGGTGTCTGTTGTGGGGGGAGAAGATATAGGAGATTGTGAGCCACTCTTAGTCTCTGATTCAGAGAGAAGGACGCGGTATAAATCTGCCCCCACCTCACAGGGTGTCTGTTGTGGGGGGAGAAGATATAGGAGATTGTGAGCCACTCTTAGTCTCTGATTCAGAGAGAAGGACGGGGTATAAATCTGCCCCCACCTCACAGGGTGTCTGTTGTGGGGGGAGAAGATATAGGCGATTGTGAGCCGCTCTGAGTCTCTGATTCAGAGAGAAGAGCGGGGTATAAATCTGCCCCCACTTCACAGGGTGTCTGTTGTGGGGGGAGAAGATATAGGCGATTGTGAGCCGCTCTGAGTCTCTGATTCAGAGAGAAGAGCGGGGTATAAATCTGCCCCCACTTCACAGGGTGTCTGTTGTGGGGGGAGAAGATATAGGAGATTGTAAGCGGCTCTGAGACTCTGATTCAGAGAGAAGGGCGGGGTATAAATCTGCAGTCGTCTTCTTCTTCTTGACGATCTCCAGTGTTTGGTGATGCAAGCAGATATAGTGAGCCAGCAGCAGAAATTCCTCTGCTTTGCTACTCGGTTCAATCTTGACAGTGATGAGTCTCTGTCGTGAGCAGCTTTTGTTTCTGCACTTACTAACCCATGGCACAGAAATAGATGTAATCAGGGGTGGAATTCTAGCAGGAGCTCCTTTGCATATTAGGCCACACACCCCTGCTGTAGCCAATCCTCCCAAGAGCTTCCAGGGCTCTTTTTTGTAAGCTCTTGCACGGTTGGCTACATTAGGGTGTCGTGGCCTAATATGCAAAGGAGCTCCTGCTGGAATTTCACTCCTGGAGGCAATCGTCCCCCAAGATTTTCCTCTGTCGCCCCTGCACAGGGAGTCCTGAGGGGTTTCAAAGAGCCCTTGATTCACACCTACAACAAGAACAACACCGTGTTGGAGAACACGGAGTATTTCCAGCAGCTCTGCTCGAGGACCAACATCTTACTTCTCGGGGACTCCATGGGTGACCTCAGCATGGGCGATGGGGTTGCTGACGTGGAGAATATCCTCCGAGTCGGCTTCCTGAATGACAAGGTGAGTTGACTGAAACAAGATTCCTGGGGCACCTTAGAGCAGAGGGCCCCAGCCTTTCTGAGCCTGCAGGCACCTTTTGAATTGGTTTATATTGTTAATTATAACCTAATGTATTTTAACTCAATGTATAATTCAATGAATTTTGTTGTGAGCCGCCCTGAGCCTGCTCCGGCGGGGAGGGCGGGATATAAATAAAATGTGTTGTTGTTGTTGAATTCTGACAAAATGTGTGTGTTTGTGGGGGGTGCAGCCACAAAATGGCTGCCAACAGGAAAAGGAAAGGTCCCCTGTGCAAGCACCAGTCGTTTCTGACCCTAGGGTGACGCTGCTTTCACGGCAGATTTTTTACGGGGTGGTTTGCCATTGCCTTCCCCAGTCCTCTACGCTTTCCCCTCAGCAAGCTGGGGACTCCTTTTACCGACCTCGGAAGGATGGAAGGCTGAGTCGACCTGGAGCCGGCTACCTGAACCAGCCTCCGCCAGGATCAAACTCAGTTCGTGAGCAGAGGGCTCCGACTGCAGTACTGCAGCTTGACCGCTCTGCGCCACGGGGCTGCCAATGGAGGCAGAGCCAAACACAAAATGGCCACTGCAGCTTACCTTCTTTCACACAGTGAGGATCCTTGTGCTGCAGGGGGGAGGAGGTGGGCAGCTGCTGCCAAAGCTGTTTTTTTAAACAAAAATTGTACAGCCCAACAAACCTCCAGTGACCAATCAGAAGCCTTGCTGAGCAAAAGCTCCATCTGGCTCTGCCCACGTTCTATAAACGCTGGATGAACACCAGGAAAGGTATTGGCAGCTCCTGTGGTATTGATGAGCACCATGCTGGGGACCCGCCTTAGAGCCTAACAGGGTAATTTCTTATAGCAGAAACTTTTGAGTCAGAGCCGTTTCCATCAGATTCAAGGAGAGAGTTGAAATTTCCTGGGCAGCCAGCCCGAATAGAAGACACCTTGATAAACCTGTCCAAGGATAACTGAGCTTCTCGTTATCCTGATAAGCTTCTAAGGAACGGCAGGATTCCACGGAACACTCCTCTCCAAGGGCCACAGCGGTTTATAGGAGTTAGCCAATGCAGTGAAGTTAGCCCAGTTTGGTGTAGTGGTTAAGTGTGCGGACTCTTATCTGGGAGAACCGGGTTTGATTCCCCACTCCTCCACTTGCACCTGCTGGAATGGCCTTGGGTCAGCCATAGTTATCACAGAGGTTGTCCTTGAAAGGGCAGCTTCTGGGAGAGCCCTCTCAGCCCCACTCACCTCACAGGATGTCTGTTGTGGGGGGCGGGGAAGGAAAGGAGATTGTGAGCCGCTCTGAGACTCTTCTGAGTGGAGGACAGGATATAAATCCAATATCTTCATCTACCTCACAGGATGTTTGTTGTGGGGGAGGAAGATAAAGGAGATTGTGAGCCGCTCTGAGACTCTTCGGAGTGGAGGGCGGGATATAAATCCAATATCTTCATCTACCTCACAGGGTGTCTGTTGTGGGGGGGGGAAGGTAAAGGAGATTGTGAGCCGCTCTGAGACTCTTCGGAGTGGAGGGTGGGATATAAATCCAACATCTTCATCTACCTCACAGGGTGTCTGTTGTGGGGGAGGAAGGGAAAGGAGATTGTGAGCCGCTCTGAGACTCTTCGGAGTGGAGGGCGGAATATAAATCCAATGTCGTCGTCGTCTTCAGGTTGAATGTGCTCTTTAAGACCTGCCTGGTAAGCTTTTCCTATTCTCCCTTTGTGCAGGTAGAGGAACGGCGAGAAAAGTACATTGAGGCCTACGATGTTGTGTTGGAGAAGGACGAGACGCTGGATGTGGTCAACGGCATTCTCCAGTTCATCGTGGCCAAAACCTGAATTTTGCAGCCCAAGGCCCTCCTAAAGACAACACTGCCTCTTGTGGAGGATAGATATGATGTGTACGTGTGTGTGTGTGTGAGTGAGAGAAAGAGAGTGGATCCCTAAGTTTGCTTCTCTCTCTTAATGTCTCACAGATCTACACCCTACTTTCAGAACTGTAGAATCAATGCTGGGGCAAGTGGAGGAATATCCTATTTCTTCAACCACTGTGCTCTCCATTAAAGTTGAATCCCAGTTTCGAGGCATTGAGCTGGGGCTGAAAGGTTTCCAGGCCAGGCCGGGATTCCCCCACCCCGGAGGTTCCCAACCATCCCCCGATATCGTCACAGTGACATCGCAACGTTGGGCGCTGGCCGCTCTAGGAGCTTCCAGGGAAACTCTATGGTTTTCCGAGATGCTCCAGCAATTTGGGAGGGGAAACTCTATGTACCATAGAGTTTTCCCTCCCAAACTGCTAGAGCGTCCAGGAAAACCATAGAGTTTTCCCAGAAGCTGCTAGAGCAGCTGGCACACAATGTCACCGGTGTAATGTCACTGCGAGTAACTTCATCATGCCATGCGCAAACAGTCCCCCGCTGGAGGCTGCAGGGGACTTGGCAACCCTATGTTGAGCAGTCGGGCATACCGCATTTCATTGTATTTATCTGTTCTCAGAAGGGAACCAGCCGCGTTTAAACTGCAGTTTGTACTAACGCTGGCTCTCTAGTAACCATTTTAGAGTTGAGCACTCAGTGATGCCCAGTTTGTGGTATGTCAGTTGTCTGGCCCGGTCCTTACGTACACAAAGCTAGGCTGTTTGCACGCCCATTCGATTTGCACTGTGGTCGGGCCCATGGTCGTGGTGTTATGCAGCCAATGAGCATTCAGTGCACTGAATTTAAAGCAAATTCTTACAAAAAGCCAATGCGTGTTTGCAGTCTGTTCTCCGCAGATAAGTGAATGCCATTGGGCTCCTCCGTAGCCACGTGACTCTCAGTGCGTGCATGTCTTTCTTGGCTTCCTCATCAGATCTCCGCTTCCATTCGATATTTTTTTCCTTGCATCATTTCAGTTACGCAGCAAAAATGGCCCACGACTTGGTCTGCTCTACAGAATTGTATCATACTACTACTCCCCTCTCTATTTTTGACCATATATTGCTCTTTAGCTTCCTAAATGCAATGGAAGACATTAAAAAAGGGAAATAACCCTGAGAAAAATCAATTTAAAGATTCATTCTCAGACTTTTATGGGATATCTTTTGCACAGTACTCTGGTTTCACAAAAGGGATTTGTTTTCCAAAGCAAATTTTAAAATACGTTTTTGGGAGGGTCTTGGAATCCAAACAAGTTAACCTGTTTTATTCTCAAGAAGGATAAAGACAATAAAAGACTTATTGTTTTGAAAAAAAGTTATCCATATTTCTTTGTTTGATAGGCTGTTTACTTTGTTTTGCTTCTAGCTTTAAAAAAGGTAACCCCTGTGCAAGCACCAGTCATTTCCGACTCTGGGGTGCTATCGCATCACGCCGTTTTCACGGCAGACTTTTTACGGGGTGGTTTTCCATTGCCTTCCCCAGTCATCTGCTCTTTCCCCCCAGAAAAGCTGGGTACTTAGCTAACCGACCTCGGAAGGATGGAAGGCTGAGTCAACCTCAAGCCGGCTACCTGAACCCAGCTTCTGCCAGAATAGAAATCAGGTCGTGAGCAGAGTTTGACTGCAGTACTGCAGCTTTACCACTCTGTGCCACGGGGCGCTATTTCTAGCTTCACATGAAGGCAGGGCTTTTTTTGAGCAGGAATGCAGTCCCAGCTGGCTTTGTCAGGGGGTGTGGCCTAATATGCAAATTAGATCTGGCTGGCCTTTTCTACAAAAGAACCCGTGTGAAACAATAGTGTTGTTAGGGGTGTGGCCTAATATGCAAAGAGTTCCTGGTGGGCTTTTTCTACAAAAAACCCTGCGTAAAGGCAATATTTTGGAGAGAGCCAGTTTGGTGTAGTGGTTAAGTGTGCGGACTCTTATCTGGGAGAACCGGGTTTGATTCCCCACTCCTCCACTTGCACCTGCTGGAATGGCCTTGGGTCAGCCATAGCTCTGGCAGAGGTTGTCCTTGAAAGGGCAGCTGCTGTGAGAGCCCTCTCCAGCCCCACCCACCTCACAGGGTGTCTGTGGTGGGGGAGGAAGGGAAAGGAGATTGTGAGCCGCTCTGAGACTCTTCGGAGTGGAGGGCGGGATATAAATCCAATATCTCCATCTACTTCACAGGGTGTCTGTTGTGGGGGGGGGAGGGAAAGGAGATTGTGAGCCGCACTGAGACTCTTGGGAGTGGAGGGCAGGATATAAATCCAATATCTTCATCTACCTCACAGGGTGTCTGTTGTGGGGGAGGAAGGTAAAGGAGATTGTGAGCCGCTCTGAGACTCTTCGGAGTGGAGGGCGGGATATAAATCCAGTATCTTCATCTACCTCACAGGGTGTCTGTTGTGGGGGGGGGGGAAGGGAAAGGAGATTGTGAGCCGCTCTGAGACTCTTCGGAGTGGAGGGCGGGATATAAATCCAATATCTTCATCTACCTCACAGGGTGTCTGTTGTGGGGGAGAAGGTGAAGGAGATTGTGAGCCGCTCTGAGACTCTTCGGAGTGGAGGGCGGGATATAAATCCAATATCTTCATCTACCTCACAGGGTGTCTGTTGTGGGGGAGGAAGGTGAAGGAGATTGTGAGCCGCTCTGAGACTCTTCGGAGTGGAGGGCGGGATATAAATCCAATATCTTCATCTACCTCACAGGGTGTCTGTTGTGGGGGAGGAAGGTGAAGGAGATTGTGAGCCGCTCTGAGACTCTTCGGAGTGGAGGGCGGGATATAAATCCAATATCTTCATCTACCTCACAGGGTGTCTGTTGTGGGGGGGGGGGAGGTAAAGGAGATTGTGAGCCGCTCTGAGACTCTTCGGAGTGGAGGGCGGATATAAATCCAATATCTTCATCTACCTCACAGGGTGTCTGTTGTGGGGGGGGGGGAGGTAAAGGAGATTGTGAGCCACTCTGAGACTTCGGAGTGGAGGGCGGGATATAAATCCAATATCTTCATCTACCTCACAGGGTGTCTGTTGTGGGGGAGGAAGGTAAAGGAGATTGTGAGCCACTCTGAGACTCTTCGGAGTGGAGGGCGGGATATAAATCCAATATCTTCATCTACCTCACAGGGTGTCTGTTGTGGGGGAGGAATGTAAAGGAGATTGTGAGCCGCTCTGAAACTCTTCAGAGTAGAGGGCGGGATATAAATCCAATATCTTCATCTACCTCACAGGGTGTCTGTTGTGGGGGAGGAAGATAAATGAGATTGTGAGCCGCTCTGAGACTCTTCAGAGTGGAAGGTGGGATATAAATCCAATATCTTCATCTACCTCACAGGGTGTCTGTTGTGGGGGAGGAAGGTAAAGGAGATTGTGAGCCACTCTGAGACTTCGGAGTGGAGGGCGGGATATAAATCCAATATCTTCATCTACCTCACAGGGTGTCTGTTGTGGGGGAGGAAGGTAAAGGAGATTGTGAGCCACTCTGAGACTCTTCGGAGTGGAGGGCGGGATATAAATCCAATATCTTCATCTACCTCACAGGGTGTCTGTTGTGGGGGAGGAATGTAAAGGAGATTGTGAGCCGCTCTGAAACTCTTCAGAGTAGAGGGCGGGATATAAATCCAATATCTTCATCTACCTCACAGGGTGTCTGTTGTGGGGGAGGAAGATAAATGAGATTGTGAGCCGCTCTGAGACTCTTCGGAGTGGAGGGCGGGATATAAATCCAATATCTTCATCTACCTCACAGGGTGTCTGTTGTGGGGGAGGAAGGGAAAGGAGATTGTGAGCCGCTCTGAGACTCTTCGGAGTGGAGGGCGGGATATAAATCCAATATCTTCATCTACCTCACAGGTTGTCTGTTGTTGGGGGGAGGAAGGGAAAGGAGATTGTGAGCCGCTCTGAGACTCTTCAGAGTAGAGGGCGGGATATAAATCCAATATCTTCATCTACCTCACAGGGTGTCTGTTGTGGGGGAGGAAGGGAAAGGAGATTGTGAGCCGCTCTGAGACTCTTCGGAGTGGAGGGCGGGATATAAATCCAATATCTTCTTCTTCAATATCTTCTTCTTACATAAAGTCAACCTTTATTTTAAAATGAAGGTGTCTCTGACCCGTAGCAACCCTGCTAACCTAGACTGAATCCTGAGTTCTCATCAGAACTCAGGAGCTAAGCATGGTTGATATGTGGATGGGAGACCATAAAGCGACCATCAAGAAAGACTCTGCAGGGGAAAGCAATGGCAAAAATCTGAACAGCCAATCAAATCTCCACTGGCCAATCAGAAGTCTTGTTGGGCAAAAGCCCACCAGGACCCACCCAATTTCTAAAGGCGTTTGGTGACCACCAGTAAAGGTGTCATTAGATGCCACAGTAGAAGAAGAAGACTGCAGTTTTATACCCCACCCTTCTCTCTGAATCAGAGACTCAGAGCGGCTTACAATCTCCTAAATCTTCTCCCCCCACAACAGACACCCTGTGAGGTGGGTGGGGCTGAGAGAGCTCTCACAGCAGCTGCCCTTTCAAGGACAACCTCTGCCAGAGCTATGGCTGACCTATTCCAGCAGCTGCAATTGGAGGAGTGGGGAATCGAACCCGGTTCTCCCAGAGAAGAGTCCGCACACTTCACCAAACTGGCTCTAAATAACAGGAGAGTGGCTCTGGAGTGCAACCTCCACAGAATCAAGTATTTAATAGTATTTTTAAAAATCCAATTTGGCTGCAAAGAAAAATCCCTCAGGAAGCATCGACTGGGATCCTCCAAGTAAGTAGGCTGCTGACCAGAATTTCAACATTGGGGTGGGCAGGGCTTTTTTTGGAACAGGAACTCCTTTTGCATATTAGGCCACACGCCCCTGATGTAGCCAATCCTGGAGCTTATAGTAGGCTCTGTAAGAAGAGCCCTGTAAGCTCTTGGGGGATTGGCTACATCAGGGGGTGTGGCCTAATATGCAAAGGAGCTCCTGTTAAAAAAAAAAAAGCCCTGGGGGTAGGGAGCCATGACTGCCTGGGACAAAGTTCTGCAGTTCTCTTTTATGGTCGCCGTACCCTGCCCCTCTTAAGCCTGAACTCTGCAGAAGCCTGAAATGACTGGACAGAAGCTATTGTACTTTGGTCACATGTCAGAGAAGACAAGAGTCCCCCCCCAAAAAAAATAATGCTCGGCAAAGTGGAAGGCAGCAGGAGGAAAGGAAGACCCAACGCGTGATGGATTTAGGCTTGCCAATCCCCAGGTCCCAGCGGGAGTTCTTCCACTTTCCCAGGCTCCTTCCCACCCCCCGTCAGCTGGCCGGTGGGGGGGAAGCCCTGCCCTCAGAGGACCACGTGCCTTTGCACCTCCGGAGGCTTCAGTCTCCGATTGAAAGGCTTCCTCTTGGGATGGGGTGTCTGTGCTGCTGTGAAGAAGCTGGCAGCAACTCGTGAGAGGCGAATCCCCAGCTTCAGACTTGCCAGAAATGGGGTGGGGGGGAGGGAAACGTCTGCTGAGCACTTCATTATTCCCTATGTGGAGATCGATTCTCATAGAGTATAATGGGGAATTAATCTGGAGGTTTTGGAGGCTCTGGGGGAGCAGTTATTTGAGGTAGATGCACCAGATTTTCAGTATAGTATCTAGTGCCTCTCCCCAAAGTACCCCCAAGTTTCAAAACGACTGGACCCGGGAGTCCAATTCTATGAGCCCCAAAAGATGATGAAGAAGAAGATATTGGATTTATATCCCGCCCTCCAATCCGAAAAGTCTCAGAGCGGCTCACAATCTCCTATATCTTCTCCCCCCACAAGGGACACCCTGTGAGGTGGGTGGGGCTGAGAGGGCTCTTACAGCAGCTGCCCTTTCAAGGACAACTCCTACGAGAGCTCTGGCTGACCCAAGGCCATTCCAGCAGGTGCAAGTGGAGGAGTGGGGAATCAAACCCGGTTCTCCCAGATAAGAGTCCGCACACTTAACCACTACACCAAACTGGCGTAGGTGTCTCTACCCTTCATTATTTCCTATAGAAGGAAGACATTTAAAAAGGTGTGCTATCCCTTTAAATGTGATGGCCAGAACTCTCTTGGAGTTCAATTATGCTTGTCACACCCTTGTTCCCGGCTCCGCCCCAATGTCTCCTGGCTCCACCCCCAAAGTCTCCTGGCTCCACCCTCAAAGTCCCCAGCTATTTCTTGAATTGGACTTGGCAACCCTAGATGGATTGAGTCCATCAAGAAAATCACAGCTCTGTTTTCCAGGCCTGAGCCAGGCTGTTAACGACAGGGCGTTTTGGAGGCCGTTCATTCATAGCGTCACCCTCATAGCGGAATTGACTTAATGGGACTTAACTATCAAGATCCCTTGCCATGTTAATGCTTGTTTTATCACTGCTCTGTTCTGAAACACTTGCTATGCTGCCGGGAAAACAAAAGTATTTGGGCCCTCGAACGGTGTCTGCCTCTCAAGGTCGTGACTACATGTTAGAAGTGTTCTCCCTCAGAGGTTGTCGGACATCTCCGTGGGTTATTCCTACGGTTCCTTCAGGGAGGCAGGAAACGCTTCTTTCACCTTCCTGTTGGCGCCTTTGGAATAACCCTGTCCTCAGTTTTGTTCCTGCCTCTACAGGGAGCAGCAGCACAAGTCTAGGCTAAGCCCTTTTTCTTCTCTACTTTACCTTCCATTTCTTTTCCTCCTCGCTGGGCAAAAGCAACAGGGAGGATCAACTTGGGCCGTTTCTAAATGGCCTGCAACAGAGATGGCTTCCTCTCTGACGAGGAGGGAGAGACGCACGCCGCGCCTCTCGTGGCGGCGAATTTTGTTGGTGCCAACTCGTCCTCGCGGCTTGTTCGCGCCCTTCCCAACACAGTTGCAGACGAATCAACTGCCAGCACCAAGGAACGGCGCATAATGGAAGCCCCTGCTACGTGCCTCGGGGCGGCAGAGAACAGCAGCGGCCATTTTGTAAGTGCGGGGCTCAGCTCTCAGACCTTCCGACCCCTAAGGGCAGGCATTGGACTGACTGTGAGGGGTCCTTCTCCTCAGAGGTTCAGAGGACATCTCGCCACTCCCAGGTTTATCTTCATCGCCTATATTCTATTCTGTTCTATCTACTACAGCCTTGTCTCCCTTGTACTGTTCTAGTTCAATACTATTGGAGTTCACTGTCACAGTTGATGTTGTAGTTGCATGTTGTTAGTTTGTGTTTATAGTCCTCCTAGTTAGAGGGAAGACAACACTGCTTTTGGAGTCCCACAACTGAGGGCGGGGTTATTCCGAAGGCGCCAACAGGAAGGTGAAAAAAGTGTTTCCTGCCTCCCTGAAGGAAAAGTAGGAATAACCCAGAGATGTCCTCCGAACCTCTGAGGAGAAGGACCCCTCACGGTAAGTCCAATGGGCCGTTTTGCTAACAAAGCAGAATGTCTGCTTTGTAACAATCCTATGTGTTTCAACTTATCTCGCGCCAGAAAGTTAGGCGCGCATGTAATGGCTTACTGCTTCCCTATTAATTCCTGCACCTGCAACCCGCCTTCATTTCATCACTGGCTTTGCCAGTGGTGCTATCCTGTCTTACAAACAACACTAATCCTAATGAGATGAAGAGTCGTTATTATCGACCTGACATTAACATTCACACATACCCTGTGCACCACACCATAACATCTACCTGAGGTTGTGCTTTTATTTTTAATTTCTGTGCCTTTTTTACAACTGCCCGAGAAACAAAAATTCAAGAGATGCAGGCATCCCGCTGTAGAGATTCAATAATTAGGAAAAGGCTGTATTGGTTTTTATTAATTTTTTTTCATGTTATCCTGGCCTTTAGGAGCACAGGGTTCTGCCTAGATAAAAGAGACGGGGAGGCAGAATAGCAACCGTGTTTTGCTCCTTCCGTTCCTTGAGTCCTCTGCCCCATGGACTACATCCTCAGAGCTCTGCTAATCAGAATAAGCAAAGCAAATTGGACTGAAATGGCCCATTTGGTCAGTTCCGATCACCCGGTTTGGGTTGCCCCGCAGTGGAATCTGGCTTCATCGACTGGGTTGGGACTACACACAGCACCCCTGTAGACACCATACCTGGATCTGACAGAACAAAAAACTGAACTGACATCATAGTTTTGTTGAGACCAATCTGATGTAGACCGTGTGCTTACGGATTTGATTGGACGGGGGTGGGGAATTTGGCTAACGGATCAGGGAATCTCCCACGGCCGAGTAAACTCCCCGGCTTTGGTTTGCTCAAACTAGGTCTCAATTAAATAGTTCTCAAAAACGATGTCAAAGAAGGACACAACGTTCTCCCTTCCCTCGTAGGAACGATCCGGCCACAAAAGGCAGGGAAAGTGGAGTGCTTTTAAAAAATTGTAAAAAAAATGCTGAATCCCCGCCCCCCCGGAGTTTTCTCTCTTAAAGCTCTTCGTGGGCTGGAGCTTGATCCTCGTCTGACTTCAGCTTCAATTCGTCTGCTGTGATCTTCCCGTCTTTGTTCCTGTCTTGGTTTTCGAACATGTCGGTGATCACTTTTTCTGGCTCAGAGCCTGGCATGAGACGACCTTTGCCCTCTGCCCTCTGCGACTGGATGAACACGGAGAACTGCAAAAGGGGGCGAAGAAGAAGACATAGTTGGAGAGAAGATCAAAGGTTCCCACTATGCTTCACCCAAGGGGGAGTGGCCTACGGAACACGTGACATTTCCAGGTACCCATTTCATCTTCTCAGGGCTTTTGTGTGTGTGTGTGTAGAAAAAGGAACTCATTTGCATATTAGACCACACCCCCTAATGTCACAATTGCTTCACACAGGGCTTTTTGTAGAAAAGGCCCAGTAGGGATCATTTGCATAACAGGCCACACCCCCTGATGTCACCATTGTTTCACACAGGGCTTTTTGTGTGGAAAAGGACCAGCAAGAACTCATTTGCATATTAGACCACACCCCCTGATGTCACAATTGTTTCACACAGGGCTTTTTGTGTGGAAAAGGACCAGCAAGAACTCATTTGCATATTAGACCACACCCCCTAATGTCACAATTGCTTCACACAGGGCTTTTTGTAGAAAAGGCCCAGTAGGGATCATTTGCATAACAGGCCACACCCCCTGATGTCACAATTGTTTCACACAGGGCTTTTTGTGTGGAAAAGGACCAGCAAGAACTCATTTGCATATTAGGCCACACCCCCAACACCAAGCCAGTCGGGATTGCGTTCCCACTAAAAAAAAAAAAGCCTTGCCTCTTCTCCTGCCTCAATCAGTAACCTGTTGCTTCACAGTGAACAAGATGCATGCTGGGAAATATTATGTAACCTGGGGCTAAAAAATAAAAATAAAAATGACATTACTAAAGGCGCATTCGTTTGCGTGGCTCTAGACCACAGGGTTGACTGAGGCAAAATATAGCAAAAATTTTTCTGCTATTTGCTAAACCTACAGTGCAAACTTAAACAGAGCTAACTGATTCTATAGCCACTGAAGTCAATGCACTTAGAAGGTTGTGACATGACTTAGAATGGCAACGTAAGTTGCTTTTGCTTCTTACAGAAATGTAAAGATTCACTTTTCTCAGATACAAAATTCAGTACTGAAAACCCAGATCCTCAAGCTCTGGTTAACCATTCCTAGCAAAATGGGAAGTCATCCATGCAGGAAGCAATTAGGCTACAAAAGAGAAAACAGAATCCCAGAAGTACTCCAGAAGAAAAAAAGCTCAATCGTCCCCCAGTTAGATCTACCCTTTCTTAACACAGATCACACCTCTTCAGGTGGGACTTCACCATCCTTGTTGAGATCCATTGCTTCAAACAGATTCTCAGGTGGCTCGCCATGCCAGATGAACAGGTAGCCTTCTGGAACGCCTCCCTCCAGGTGTAGAAGTTCTACCTCAAAGCGGAGAACGGCGCTGCCAGGGACACCTCGAGCTGGAAATACAAGTTTTGTGGTCCAAACTATGAGTTATCAGGGGTGTCACATGTGCAACCCAGGGACCACATCAGGGCCCCAGAGTGTTCCTATCAGGCCCCCAAGCAAGTCTGTTTTCATCTCCCTCTCTCTTGCTTCCTTCTGCATCACAGCTTGCTTTGCCAGGCTTGCTCAATCACACAGGAGCTACAAGGCAAAGCTTCTATTTTCTCCTTCGGTTGTGGCTCCTCCCTTGAGGAGGAAAGGGGGGAAGGATAGCTTGCTTTGCCAGGCTCTCTCAATCGCACAGCAGAACTACTGAGCCATGTCTCTTTTCCTTCTGTTGACTGAGGCGCCGCCCTCTCCTCATCCCCTGGGGACGGTGGGAAAGAGCCAGAGCTTCCTTTGCCCAGTTCCCTCAATCACACGGGAGAGATACAAAATCTTTTTATAAAGTTTGTATCTCCACTACTTGGCATTACGTTTTATGACACACATCGCCTGGTCCGATGAGGTCTCATCTATGTCAGATCCAGCCGCCACAACAAATGAATTTGACACATTTGCATTACATGGTCGACTCTAATATTCAGAAGCATTCCCCACCTGTTGCACTGCACTGGGTTGCTTCTGAAGGGAGATTCATTGCTTCCCAGAAACCCTTTTAGCAGTGGCAACAGAAAAGGAAAGCCCCAGCTGCAAGGACAAAATCATCCTTGCTGGATTGAGATGCACGATGCTGCTGACTAATGGTGTGACCCAGAATCAAATCTAGGGGAAGCACTTCCTTTGGTAGGAAGTGACATCATAGGATGTAATTTGCATTTCTCAGAAACCGGGGCCTTCCCATCATTCCTGACGGGTGGAATTCTAGCAGGAGCTCCTTTGCATATTAGGCCACACCTCCCTGATGTAGCCAATCCTCCAAGAGCTTACAAAAAAGAGCCTTGTAAGTTCTTGGAGGATTGGCTACATAAGGGGTGTGTGGCCTAATATGCAAAGGAGCTCCCACTAGAATTCCACCCAATTCCTGAGAAAACAATGCTAGTTTTATGGGCCACGCTAAAAATATAATCAGCTTTTAAATCGCACACCCAGATCACACAAATGAATGCAATCTGCTTATTTTGCTCAGCTTCATTGATTCTGCTAATCTTTGGTTGCCAGATCTGGGTTGGAAAATACCTGGAGACTTTGGGGGTGGATCCGAGAGAGGGTGGGGTTTGGGGAGGGGAGCATGGTCCAATGCCGCAGAGTCCACCTTTCCAAGCAGCCATTTTCTCTAGGGCAGCTGATCTCTGCCAGCTGGAGATCAGTTGTAAAAGCGGGAATTCTCCAGGCCCTGCCTGGAGGCTGGCAACCCTACAAGACATCTTCTGTTCACCACCATTATCCTTGTCTCTCTCCACTTTGTCTGATTTCCTCAGGCATTGCATATGAACACTAAACACTCCTTTTTGCAACCTTGGGCTGCGATTCTTGGGACGCTGACCCCCTACATCTAAATTCTCTTTTTTTCTTGCTGCCCCCCTGGTAAGAACTGAACTCTGGCAATTTACTAGTCAGTACACGGAAAGGAGCCACCCGGATTCCGAGAATGCCTCACCACCAGTGGCGGATTAAACCCTGTGGACGCCCCTAGGCAGTCAAAATCTTGGGGGTCCCCTCGCAAATCATCTCAGAGTCTGAGCGGCTGCCCCACCACCCATGGCCTGCACGGCACCCTGCAGGCACCTTCTCAAAAGCCCCTTTGACAAAGCTGCAGGGGAGAGGCAGAGAGAGGCAAACTTGGCGACAACGCCAGCAGCAGCCACACCAGGCAAGTCAGGCAAAGAGCAGCTCAGTTGCTCGCTGTGCTTGCAGGCTGGGAGGGCCGCAAGCAGGGGGGGGGAAACTAGGGGGGAAAGCCAGCCTTAAAGGCGTAGGGGCCCACAGGCATAATTGTTAATCCGGCTCTGCTCACCGCCACTTTCGCCATGTCCCAAATGCGGAGGGACGAGGACAATCCGTTTCTCTCCCAAGCACATATCCAGGAGGCCGTTGTTGAGGCCTTCGATGATCTTGTTGGCACCGAGCGTGGTTTCTTGAGGATGCTCATAGTCGTGGCTGCCGGTGGGGAACAGAAACGAGAGAAGTTCTCTTGAGAAGATTAACTAGGTGGGAGTATCAGAACGTGCACGAGCTTGGGGCTGAGTTCACTGCTCTACCTTTAGAAAAACTGGATGCTACGGGCTTTAGAAATTATATTTCATGCATCTGTATACAACTGTTTTAGAGAATCACAGAATTGGAAGAAGAAGAATTGCAGATTTATACCCCGCCCTTCTCCCTGAATCAGAGACTCAGAACGGCTTACAATCTCCTCTATCTTCTCCCCCCACAACAGACACCCTGAGGTGGGGGCAGATTTATACCCCGCCCTTCTCCCTGAATCAGAGACTCAGAGCGGCTTACAATCTCCTATATCTTCTCCCCTCACAACAGATACCCTGTGAGGTGGGGACAGATTTATACCCCGCCCTTCTCTCTGAATCACAGACTCAGAGCGGCTTACAATCTCCTATATCTTCTCCCCCCACAACAGACACCCTGTGAGGTGGGGGCAGATTTATACCCCGCCCTTCTCCCTGAATCAGAGACTCAGAGCGGCTTACAATCTCCTCTATCTTCTCCCCTCACAACAGACACCCTGTGAGGTGGGGGCAGATTTATACCCTGCCCTTCTCCCTGAATCAGAGACTCAGAGCGGCTTACAATCTCCTATATCTTCTCCCCTCACAACAGACACCCTGTGAGGTGGGGGCAGATTTATACCCTGCCCTTCTCTCTGAATCAGAGACTCAGAGCGGCTTACAATCTCCTATATCTTCTTCCCCCACAACAGACACCCTGTGAGGTGGGGACAGATTTATACCCCGCCCTTCTCCCTGAATCAGAGACTCAGAGCAGCTCACAATCTCCTATATCTTCTCCCCTCACAACAGACACCCTGTGAGGTGGGGGCAGATTTATACCCTGCCCTTCTCTCTGAATCAGAGACTCAGAGCGGCTTACAATCTCCTATATCTTCTTCCCCCACAACAGACACCCTGTGAGGTGGGGACAGATTTATACCCCGCCCTTCTCCCTGAATCAGAGACTCAGAGCAGCTCACAATCTCCTATATCTTCTCCCCTCACAACAGACACCCTGTGAGGTGGGGGCAGATTTATACCCCGCCCTTCTCCCTGAATCAGAGACTCAGAGCGGCTCACAATCTCCTATATCTTCTCCCCTCACAACAGACACCCTGTGAGGTGGTTGGGGCTGAGAGGGCTCTCACAGCAGCTGCCCTTTCAAAGACAACTCCTGCGATAGCTATGGCTGACCCAAGGCCATTCCAGCAGCTGCAAGTGGAGGAGTGGAGAATCAAACCCGGTTCTCCCAGATAAGAGTCCGCGCAATTAACCACTACACCAAACTGGCTCTCACCAAACTGGAAGGGGCCACACAGGCCATCTAGTCCAACCCCCTACTCAATGCAGGATCAGCCTAGAGCATCCCTGACAAGCATTTGTCCAGCCGCTGCTTAAAGACTGCCAGCAAGGGGGAGCTCACCAACTCCCCAGGTAGCTGAATCCACTGCTGAACAACATTGCTGAGTCAGTTTGGTGTAGTGGTTAAGTGTGCGGACTCTTATCTGGGAGAACCGGGTTTGATTCCCCACTCCTCCACTTGCACCTGCTGGAATGGCCTTGGGTCAGCCAGAGCTCTCTTATCTGGGAGAACCGGGTTTGATTCCCCACTCCTCCACTTGCACCTGCTGGAATGGCCTTGGGTCAGCCAGAGCTCTCTTATCTGGGAGAACCGGGTTTGATTCCCCACTCCTCCACTTGCAGCTGCTGGAATGGCCTTGGGTCAGCCAGAGCTCTCTTATCTGGGAGAACCGGGTTTGATTCCCCACTCCTCCACTTGCAGCTGCTGGAATGGCCTTGGGTCAGCCAGAGCTCTCTTATCTGGGAGAACCGGGTTTGATTCCCCACTCCTCCACTTGCAGCTGCTGGAATGGCCTTGGGTCAGCCAGAGCTCTCTTATCTGGGAGAACCGGGTTTGATTCCCCACTCCTCCACTTGCAGCTGCTGGAACGGCCTTGGGTCAGCCATAGTTCGCCTAGGAGTTGTCCTTAAAACGGTCGCTTCTGGGAGAGCCCTCACAGCCCCACCCACCTCACAGGGTGTCTGTTGTGGGGGAGAGGGGGAGGAAGGTAGAGGAAATTGTGACTGCTCTGAGATTCAGAGCACAGGGCAGGATGTAAATCAAATATCTTCTTTTCTTCTACTGCCAAAAAGCTTTTCCTCATATCCAGCTGCTATGTCCTGCCCTCAATTTAGATGCAGCACTGTGAGTCCTCTCCTCTCTGCTGCCACCAGGAGCAGCTCCCTGCCCTCCTCTAAGGGACAGCCCTTCAGATACTTCAAGAGAGCAATCCTGCCCCCGGCTCAACTGAACATTCCCTAGTCCCTCAGCCTTTCCTCCCAGGGCTTGGTCTCCAGGCCCCTGATCATCCTCCTCGCTCTCCTCTGGACCTGCTCCATTCTGTCCACATCCTTTCAGAAGTGAGGCCTCCAGAACTGCACACCAGACTCCAGGTGCAGCCTGACCAATCTAGTGTACAGTAAAACGATGACATCTCGTGACTTGGGTGCTATACCTCTGTTGATACACCTCAAGATCACATTAGCCTTTTTTGTCGCTGCATCACGCTGGCTGCTTACATTTAACTTACACTCCACCCGTACCCCACAAGCATGCCCTGTCCACATCCTTTCAGAAGTGTTTGTATAAATGCATATTGTCTGATATTCCCATTTCAGGAAGAAGAGTACTGCAGATTTCTACCCCACCCTTCTCTTTGAATCAGAGTCTCAGAGCGACTCACAATCTCCTATATCTTCTCCCCCCACAACAGACGGCCTGTGAGGTGGGTGGGGCTGGAGAGGGCTCTCACAGCAGCTGCCCTTTCAAGGACAACCTCTGCCAGAACTATGGCTGACCCAAGGGCATGCTAGCAGGTGCAAGTGGAGGAGTGGGGAATCAAACCCGGTTCTCCCAGAGAAGAGTTTGCACACTTAACCACTACAGGAAACTGGCTTGGGCCTTTTGTGATAGCGCAGGAATTGAAATAAACCAAACTCCAATCAAAAGACTCACGAGGAGAAGAGCCGGGTGCCGTCCAGGAGAGAGCAGTTGTAATGATAGCGGACAAAGTCTCTATTCTGAGAGGTGATGTTACAGTCTGCCGGCCGGTAGACTGTTTCGATCGTCACCGAGTCCGTGGGGTTGTGGAAATCGATGATGTGGACATCAAAGATGAGGACAGCTGAACCGGGAATCTTGTCCCCTGGAGAGTGAGAAGAACAGACGCTGATGCCGACAGTAAAAACAGCTGACTCAAAAATTCTGTGCTGCCTTTCGGCTGTAGCCGGGGCCACTGCATAGGAGTAGGCAAGACAGGCAATCACCTAGGGCGCCCCCTACCTGCCACTCTCGCCTTCCTGGGTCTACACAGACCCGGAAAGTGAGAGCAGCCGGGTGGCATGTTGGCATGTGCTTTCCTCCGAGCCCACCTTTCCTTGCAAGGGAAGTTGGGCTTAGAAGACATGCTGCCCTGCCACTGCTGCCTTCCTGTGTGCATGCAGACCCGGAAAGGCAAGAATGGCAGGGCGGGGCAGCAGTGTGTGAGCTTCTCTGAGCCTGCCTTTATATAAGAACATAAGAGAAGCCCTGTTGGATCAGGCCAATGGCCCATCCAGTCCAACCCTCTGTGTCACAGAAGAACATAAGAGAAGCCCTGTTGGATCAGGCCAGTGGCCCATCCAGTCTAACACTCTGTGTTACATAAGAACATAAGAGAAGCCCTGTTGGATCAGGCCAGTGGCCCATCCAGTCTAACACTCTGTGTTACATAAGAACATAAGAGAAGCCCTGTTGGATCAGGCCAATGGCCCATCCAGTCCAACACTCTGTGTCACATAAGAACATAAGAGAAGCCCTGTTGGATCAGGCCAGTGGCCCATCCAGTCTAACACTCTGTGTTACATAAGAACATAAGAGAAGCCCTGTTGGATCAGGCCAGTGGCCCATCCAGTCTAACACTCTGTGTTACATAAGAACATAAGAGAAGCCCTGTTGGATCAGGCCAATGGCCCATCCAGTCCAACACTCTGTGTCACATAAGAACATAAGAGAAGCCCTGTTGGATCAGGCCAATGGCCCATCCACTCCAACACTCTGTGTCACATAAGGACATAAGAGAAGCCATGTTGGATCAGGCCAGTGGCCCATCCAGTCCAACACTCTGTGTCACATAAGGACATAAGAGAAGCCATGTTGGATCAGGCCAATGGCCCATCCAGTCCAACACTCTGTGTCACATAAGAGAAGCCCTGTTGGATCAGGCCAATGGCCCATCCAGTCCAACACTCTGTGTCACAGAAGAACATAAGAGAAGCCATGTTGGATCAGGCCAGTGGCCCATCCAGTCCAACACTCTGTGTCACATAAGAACATAAGAGAAGCCCT
Organism: Heteronotia binoei; assembly: GCF_032191835.1. Lineage (NCBI taxonomy): Eukaryota > Metazoa > Chordata > Lepidosauria > Squamata > Gekkonidae > Heteronotia > Heteronotia binoei. The sequence continues at coordinate 61,644,784 of NC_083237.1, read as the reverse complement.
GTTGGATCAGGCCAATGGCCCATCCAGTCCAACACTCTGTGTCACATAAGAACATAAGAGAAGCCCTGTTGGATCAGGCCAATGGCCCATCCACTCCAACACTCTGTGTCACATAAGGACATAAGAGAAGCCATGTTGGATCAGGCCAGTGGCCCATCCAGTCCAACACTCTGTGTCACATAAGGACATAAGAGAAGCCATGTTGGATCAGGCCAATGGCCCATCCAGTCCAACACTCTGTGTCACATAAGAGAAGCCCTGTTGGATCAGGCCAATGGCCCATCCAGTCCAACACTCTGTGTCACATAAGGACATAAGAGAAGCCATGTTGGATCAGGCCAATGGCCCATCCAGTCCAACACTCTGTGTCACATAAGAGAAGCCCTGTTGGATCAGGCCAATGGCCCATCCAGACCAACACTCTGTGTCACATAAGAGAAGCCCTGTTGGATCAGGCCAATGGCCCATCCAGTCCAACACTCTGTGTCACATAAGAACATAAGAGAAGCCCTGTTGGATCAGGCCAATGGCCCATCCAGTCCAACACTCTGTGTCACATAAGGACATAAGAGAAGCCATGTTGGATCAGGCCAATGGCCCATCCAGTCCAACAATCTGCGTCACATAAGAACATAAGAGAAGCCCTGTTGGATCAGGCCACTGGCCCATCCAGTCCAACACTCTGTGTCACATAAGAGAAGCCCTGTTGGATCAAGCCAGTGGCCCATCCAGTCCAACACTCTGTGTCACATAAGGACATAAGAGAAGCCATGTTGGATCAGGCCAATGGCCCATCCAGTCCAACATTCTGTGTCACATAAGAGAAGCCCTGTTGGATCAGGCCAATGGCCCATCCAGACCAACACTCTGTGTCACATAAGAGAAGCCCTGTTGGATCAGGCCAATGGCCCATCCAGTCCAACACTCTGTGTCACATAAGAACATAAGAGAAGCCCTGTTGGATCAGGCCAATGGCCCATCCAGTCCAACACTCTGTGTCACATAAGGACATAAGAGAAGCCATGTTGGATCAGGCCAATGGCCCATCCAGTCCAACAATCTGCGTCACATAAGAACATAAGAGAAGCCCTGTTGGATCAGGCCACTGGCCCATCCAGTCCAACACTCTGTGTCACAGAAGAACATAAGAGAAGCCATGTTGGATCAGGCCAGTGGCCCATCCAGTGCAACCCTCTGTGTCACACAGTGGCCAAAAAAACCAAGTGCCGTCAGGAGGCCCACCAGTGGAGCCAGGACACTAGAAGCCCTCGCACTGTGCCCCCCCAAGCAACCAGAATACAGAGCATCACTGCCCCAGACAGAGAGTTCCAACAATACGCTAATAGCCACTGATGGACCTCTGCTCCAGATGTTGATCCAGTCCCCTCTTGAAGCTGGCTATGCTTGGAGCCGCCGCCACCTCCTGTGGCAGTGAATTCCACGTGTTCACTTTGGGTGAAGATGGACTTCCTTTTATCCGTTCTAACCCAACTGCTCAGCAATTTCATTGGGTGCCCACAAGTTCTCATATTGCGAGAAAGGGAGAAAAGTGCTTCTTTCTCTACCTTCTCTATCCCGTACATCATCTTGTCAACCTCTATCATGTCACCCTTCACGTACAGGCTGCTGCCGCACTGTGCCCTCAACTTCCCAAGTCTGCCTGGGGTATTGGCAGGGCCTAGGGCACCTGGAACTCTATCGCCAGGTCTAGCTGTAGCCCAATTTAATTTGAAAAGATGTGCTCCAAGATCTTTTACAATATTGCCAAAGATGTTTAGTGTGCCAGTACCCCGTGTTACAGGCTCTTTGCTCCATGGTGTGATCCAGAAGGTTTCAAACTTCTCACCTTCAAGGAACACCTTCTACACCCACACCTGCTGAAGAACCACAGCACACCTGCCACGGCATCCCTGCACATAGCAGATGGGTCTTGAAAGCCAGTTTGGTGTAGCGGTTAGGAGTGTGGGCTCTAATCTGGGAGAACCGGGTTTGATTCCCCACTCCTCCACTTGCAGCTACTGGAATGGCCTTGGGTCAGCCATAGCTCTAATAGAGAGCCAGTCTGGTGTAGTGGTGACGTGTGTGGACTCTTATCTGGGAGAGGCGGGTTTGATTCCCCACTCCTCACTTGCAGCTGCTGGAATGGCCCTGGGTCAGCCAGAGCTCTCTTATCTGGGAGAACCGGGTTTGATTCCCCACTCCTCCACTTGCACCTGCTGGAATGGCCTTGGGTCAGCCAGAGCTCTCTTATCTGGGAGAACCCGGTTTGATTCCCCACTCCTCCACTTGCAGCTACTGGAATGGCCTTAAGTCAGCCATAGCTCTAATAGAGAGCCAGTCTGGTGTAGTGGTGAAGTGTGTGGACTCTTATCTGGGAGAGGCGGGTTTGATTCCCCACTCCTCACTTGCAGCTGCTGGAATGGCCTTGGGTCAGCCATAGCTCTAATAGAGAGCCAGTCTGGTGTAGTGGTTAAGTGTGTGGACTCTTATCTGGGAGAGGCGGGTTTGATTCCCCACTCCTCCACTTGCAGCTACTGGAATGGCCTTGAGTCAGCCATAGCCCTCATAGGAGTTGTCCTTGAAAGGGCAGCTTCTGTGCAAGCTCTCTCAGCCCCACCTAACTCACAGGGTGTCTGTTGTGGGGAGGGAAAAGGAGATTGTAAGCCGCTCTGATAATGTGAGGTCTGTTGAGTAACCTTTGGTCAGTCGTAACTCTCTCAGAGCTGTTCTGCTCAAGAGCAGTTCTTGGAGAGCTCTTTCAGCCCCACCTACTCCACAGGGTGTCTGTTGTGTTGAGGGGAAGGGAAAGGAGATTGTAAACCACTCTGAGACTTCCAAGTGAAGGGCAGGGTGTAAAACCAATCTCCTCCTCCTCGTTATCAGATGCAGGGCACTGTCTAGGTCTCTACAGCCTCAGTGTTTGAATTCCTTGAAGTGAGGGAGATCTGGAACATTCCTTGAAGTGAAGGAGATCTAGAACCTCTGTGATTGCGTGTTGTTGTCAGTGGCAGGCAGGCTGCCTTTCGGGGTCTCTTGCCTGCCATCACTGATCTTTCCACGGACAAACCCTGCTTATACCCGGAATAAAACTTTGTTGGTCTTAAATGTACCACTGGACTCAAACTTTGTACCGAATAAATGCAAGTTTCTCTTTTCTGCAATATACTTCTTCATAGAATCATAGAAGAGTTGGAAGGCACCTCCAGGGTCATCTAGTCCAACCCCCTGCACAATGCAGGAAACTCACAAACACCTCTCCCTAAATTCACAGGATCTTCATTGCTGTCAGATGGTTATCTAGCCTCTGTTTAAAAACCTCCAAGGAAGGCCCACCACCTCCTGAGGAAGCCTGTTCCACTGAGGAATCGCTCTAACGGTCAGGAAGTTCTTCCTAATATTGAGCAGGAAACTCTTCTGATTTAATTTCAACCCACTGGTTCTGGTCCTACTTTCTGGGACCACAGAAAAAAATTCCACGCCATCCTCAATATGACAGCCCTTCAAGTACTTGAAGATGGTGATCCTATCACCTCTCAGCCGCCTCCTCTCCAGGCTAAACATGCCCAGCTCCTTCAACCTTTCGTCATAGGACTTGGTCTTCAGACCCCTCACCACCTTCATCGCCCTCCTCTGGCTTGTCTATATCCTTCTTAAAATGCGGTGCCCGAAACTGAACACAATACTCCAGGTGAGGTCTTACCAGAGCAAAGTAAAAGCGATACCATCGCTTCATGTGATCTGGACACTAGACTTCTGTGGATGCAACTAGACTCAAACTTTGTACTGAATAAATGCAAGTTTATCTTTTCTGTAATATACTTCTTGGGAGATTTATTTACTGCGCTCCGTATCATGTTTCTAGGACTGGGCAAAACGCCACTCTGCTAATCAAATCCCCCATTACTTTGTACGCTAAAAAGGAAGCCGTATTGATTGCAGCCACTGTGTAGGGACATGCGTACCTCCAAATGGGATCCACATTTGCAGCGATTGAAGGGCTTGCTCCCACCTGCCGGCTCTCCACCTACCTGCCCCAGTTTCTCCGTACGCCAAATGAGGAGGGATGATGATCCTTCGCTTTTCACCTGTGCAGACCCCCTGCAGTCCTTGGTCCATCCCTGGGATGATGTAGCCTTTTCCGATATAGGTGTCATAAGTGTGATTCCGTGAGTAACTGCAAAGGGAGAAGAAGAAGAAGATAAGATAGAAGATATTGGATTTATATCCCGCCCTTCACTCCAAAGAGTCTCAGAGCGGCTCACAATCTCCTTTACCTTCCTCCCCCACAACAGACACCCTGTGAGGTAGATGAAGATATTGGATTTATATCCCGGCCTCCATTCCAAAGAGGCTCAGAGCAGCTCACAATCTCCTTTCCCTTCCTCCCCCACAACAGACACCCTGTGAGGTAGATGAAGATATTGGATTTATATCCCGCCCTTCACTCCAAAGAGTCTCAGAGCGGCTCACAATCTCCTTTACCTTCCTCCCCCACAACAGACACCCTGTGAGGTAGATGAAGATATTGGATTTATATCCCGGCCTCCACTCCAAAGAGGCTCAGAGCAGCTCACAATCTCCTTTCCCTTCCTCCCCCACAACAGACACCCTGTGAGGTAGATGAAGATATTGGATTTATATCCCGCCCTCCACTCCGAAGAGTCTCAGAGCGGCTCACAATCTCCTTTATCTTCCTCCCCCACAACAGACACCCTGTGAGGTGGGTGGGGCTGAAAGGGCTCTCACAGCAGCTGCCCTTTCAAGGACAACTCCTGTGAGAGCTATGGCTGACCCAAGGCCATTCCAGCAGGTGCAAGTGGAGGAGTGGGGAATCAAACCCAGTTCTCCCAGATAAGAGTCCGCACACTTAACCACTACACCAAACTGGCTCTCTTTACATGTTATGTGCCTATGCATTTGAAATCAATATTTTCTTAGCAAAAAAGCTGGAAGCAGCTTGGGTGGCTTGGTGGGTTCACACTGCCAAGGCACCTCGCTTGTGTGTTTCTGCGTCCAGATGCCAAAGAGGCGACTGTCGTGTGGCTCAGAAATTTGCTACCACTTTGACAGGAGTAGCTTTTTGAGCCACTCTGAGGATACTGGAGGACGGGGTGAGTACAGGGATGGGAGCGAGTGGCAGTTGTGCTCCTTTGGACAGGCTTTTCTAGTCCGTTTCTGAGGCGTCCCTGGATCGCCTCAGACTGCCCGTCTGTAAGCAGCCCATGGGTGAGTCACACTTCTCACAGAGCTGATCTCTCAAGGGCAGTTCTCTCAGAGCTCTCTCAGCCCCACCTGCCTCACAGGGTGTCTGTTGTGGGGAGAGGAAGAGAAGGAGACTGTAGGCTGCTCTAGGCTCTGAGTGAAAGACTCTCCTTTTCCTCCTCCAGCCTCAGTTTTAGAACATCACAGAAGCAGTTCTTTTTTAAAAAAAATAAATAATTTTTTTTTATTTAGAATATGTTTCTGATACGTTAAGCAATCAAGAGTAATTTAGAAACACCAAAGAACAGAGTAACCTGGAACAAATTAAAGCATACCACAGGTACAACAAATAACAGATATCATTTTGCGATTGGTAAATGTGGATAATAATATAAACGCTTTTACCAGAAACGGTCAAAACAATTAAAACGCTCTGACTCTGCTTTAGGACCCGATTAGAAGGATCCCTTGTCCCGTCTGTCTCTCAGCATTCCTTTTGGTGTAGTGGTTAAGTGTGCAGACTCTTATCTGGGAGAACCGGGTTTGATTCCCCACTCCTCCACTTGCACCTGCTAGCATGGCCTTGGGTCAGCCATAGCCCTGGCAGAGGTTGTCCTTGAAAGGGCAGCTGCTGTGAGAGCCCTCTCCAGCCCCACCCACCTCACAGGGTGTCTGTTGTGGGGGAGGAAGGGAAAGGAGATTGTAGGCCACTCTGAGACTCTGTCCTTGGAAGGGCAGCTGCTGTGAGAGCCCTCTCCAGCCCCACCCACCTCACAGGGTGTCTGTTGTGGGGGAGGAAGGTAAAGGAGATTGTGAGCCGCTCTGAGACTCTTCGGAGTGGAGGGCGGGATATAAATCCAATATCTTCATCTACCTCACAGGGTGTCTGTTGGGGGGGGGGAAGGTAAAGGAGATTGTGAGCCGCTCTGAGACTCTTCGGAGTGGAGGGCGGGATATAAATCCAATATCTTAAAAAACATCTTAAAGATGCTTTCTTTGTATTTCTCCCATGGGATCTGGGGAACTGGGAAAGGAAGTTCTGGCTCTTTCCTTCCTTCCCTAGTGGACTGGGAGGGGGGAGGAGCCTCAACCAATAGAAGGAAGAGAGGCCTGGCTCAGTAGCTCTGCTGTGTGATTGAGAGAGCCTAGCAAAGCAAGCTCTGCCTCCCCCCGTTTTTCTCCAAGGGAGGCTCCTCAGCCAATGGAGAAGATAGAGGCTTTGCTCCGTAGCTCCTGTGCGGTTGAGCAAGTCTTGCTAAGCATGCTGTTATGCAGAAGGAAGCAAGAGAGAGGTAGAAGGAAACAGATGACAGCCAGTTGCTCAGGGGCCTGATAGGAGCCCTCTGGGGCCCTGATTCAGCCCCCGAAGCACATGTTTGACACCTCTGCTCTAGACAGCTTGCTGTTCTTACTGTTTTCTAGTAAGAAAGATGATTTCCAGGTTCAGGTAGCTGGTCCCAGGACTTCTCCACATTTCTGCACACCCATCCCCCCACCCCCCCGGTTACCTGGAATCAAAGAGGGTCCCGTCCATCAAGGTGCCGTTATAATGGTAGCGCACAAAATCCCCGGTCACGGCTTTGCGCTTGCATGACTCAGGCACTTCCAAATGTTCCAGGAAAATGCCATCTTTGGGGTTGTGTAGATCCACCAGAAAGACATCAAAGACCAAGGAAGCTTGAGGGGGGATGACGGTCCCTAAGAGAGTTAAAAGAATGGATTCGGTCCACGATGAATTATAAGAACAGAAGAAAAGGCATGCTGGATCAGGCCAGTGGCCCATCCAGTTCAACACTCTGTGTCACACAGTGGCCAAAAAACCCAGGTGCCATCAGGAGGTCCATCAGTGGGGTCAGGACACTAGAAGTCCTCCCACTGTGTCCCCCCCAAGCACCAAGAATACAGAGCATCACTGCCCCAGACAGAGAGTTCCATCTATACCCTGTGGCTAATAGCCACTGATGGACCTCTGCTCCATATGCTTATTCAATTTCCTCTTGAAGCTGTCTGTGCTTGTAGCCACGACCACCTCCTGTGGCAGTGAATTCCACGTGTTAATCACCCTTTGGGTGAAGAAGGACTTCCTTTTATCCATTCTAACCCGACTGCTCAGTAATTATACCCGGCAGGGAAACCTCCAAAGAATACCAGAGTCGGGAGGCAAAGGCAGGCAATAGAGCCACCGCTCTGAAGGTCCTCCTTGCCCTGGAAGGAGTCGCCAAAGGTCACCATGACTTCCAGGCATGGGGGCACAAACACAAACACACATGCAAAAACACACACAAAAATGTAAAAATAAAAATGCTTCTGCGAACACTGATGTGAGAATACCCCAAAGCACCCGAGCAGATGGCACAGCCCAAATGTCTCCTTCATGTGTTCAGTTTGAAATGATGAATGTTTATCATGAAGATAGATCAAGATGGGAAGCCATGCGTGCTTGTAGCAACGGAAAAGAGCAAAAGTCCAGGGGCATCTCCAAGATCAACACAATTTGTGGCAGGGTATCTGAAGAAGGACGAGCCCTGTGGCCCAGAGTGGTAAGCTGTAGTACTGCAGTCCGAGCTCTCTGCTCATGACTTGAGTTCGGTCCCCGGCGGAATCTGGGTTCAGGTATCCGGCTCCAGGTTGACTCAGCCTTCCATCCTTCCGAGGTCGGTCAAATGAGTTCCCAGCTTGCTGGGAGGGAAGCGTAGATGACTGCGGAAGGCAATGGCAAACCACCCCGTAAAAAGTCTGCTGTGAAAATGTTGTGATGCGACGTCACCCCAGAGTCGGAAATGACTGGTGCTTGCACAGGGGACTACCTTTACCTTTTAGAGTTCCCTCTAAGCTGAGTTAGGAGCCCTGTGGCGCAGAGTGGTAAGGCTGTAGTACTGCAGTCCTAAGCTCTGCTCATGACCTGAGTTCGATCCCCGCGGAAGCTGGGTTCAGGTAGACAGCTCCAGGTTGACTCAGCCTTCTATCCTTCCGAGGTCGGTCAAATGAGTCCCCAGCTTGCTGAGGGGAAAGTGTAGATGACTGGGGAAGGCGACGGCAAACCACCCCATAAAACGTCTGGATTCTTATCAACAAATGTCTAATAAAGGTTTTAGTATGGAAAGCGTTGTGATCCGACTTCATCCCACAGGCCAGTAATGACTTGGTGCTTGCGCGGGGGACTACCTTTACCTTTCCATCCGAAGAAGTCAGCAGCGACCCATGGAAACTTCTACTCTGCCACAAATTTTGTTAGTCCTGAAGGTGCTCTTGGACTCTTGCTCTTTTCTACATCGAACATGAAAAAACAAAATCTCGCTGGCAAGCACAAACGCTGAATCTGAACAGGACCGGATCGACGTGTTTTTTGAGGGGGGGCAAAATTAAAAAATGACGCCCCCTTTTGGGCCATTCTATATTATGGTCCCATAGAATACAATGGGCTCCATACCCCATTTGGCGCCCCCCTCCGTTGGCGCCCGGGGCAAACGCCCCCGTCTGCCCCCCCCCCCCCCAGATCAGGCCCTGATCCTGAATGAATCAATGTCCAGGATCCGTTTTTACCGACCAGTTCAGCTCCAAGGCCAACTGAGCCGCTCCCCTCCCCCTGCTGAAGATCCGGGAGTCTCCTAACCCAACGTACCGTAGCCCTTCTCTCCATAAGCCAGGAACGGGGGGATGACTATTCTCCGCTTCTCTCCAGCACACATGCCGACGAGCCCCTGGTCCATGCCTTTGATCAGCCAGCCTGAACCCACATACGTGTCGTAAGTGCTGTCTTTTCCGTAGCTGGGAAACAGGTGAGGGTGGAGAAGGAGGAAGAGAGAGAGACACCATGCGTTGAGCCAGTTCAGTGGGAGACACGCAAACAAAACTTCCCTGCATGTAGCAAAATGGCCTGGATCATATTTCCTGTCACTACCTGATGACAAGGAAGCGGCTTCTGAGCCGAAAAACAAACTCTGCGCAACAAGCAGCCTGGTGGTGCAGTCCAGAGATCTACTCGCCCCCCTGCAACACAGCTCCGCAGGAGGAGGTAGAATCTTTAGATCAGGGGTAACAAACATGCAGTTCGGGGGCCAAATCAGGCCCCTGGAGGGATCCTATCAGGCCCCCGAGCAACTGGCAGTCATCTGCTTCCTTCTCCCTCTCTCTTGCTTCCTTCTGCATCGCAGCTTGCTTTGCCAGGCTTGCTCAATCGCACAGGAGCTACAGAGCAAAGCCTCTATTTTCTCCATTGGCTGAGGCTCCTCTCTTGGGGAGGAAGGGGGGAAGCAGAGCTTGTTTTTCCAGGCTCTCTCAATCGCACAGCAGAGCTACTCAGCCAAGCCTCTCACCCTTCTATTGGCCGAGGCTCCCCCACCCCCCCGTCCCCGGTCCCCTGGGGAAGGAAGGAAAGAGCCAGAGCTTCCTTTCCCAGTTCCCCAGATCCCATGAGAGAAATACAAAGGAAGCACCTTTAAGACCAACGAGTGCTAACATTTTAAGCGTGTTTTAAATTTTTAAAAAATGTGTGTTTGTGTTCTTTATAAAATGTATATCTCTGCTACCTAATCTTACATAGGTACACACATGGCCCAGCCCGACACGGCCCGGTCCAACAAGATCTCATTTATGTCAGATCCGGCCCTCATAACAAATGAGTTTGACACCCCTGATTTAGATGGTTGAGTGGAATATTAAGGGTGCCAGCCTCCAAGCGGTAGCTGGAGATCTCCTGGGATTACAAGTGATCTCCAGTCGACAGAGATCAGTTCAGCTGGAGAATATGGCTGCTTTGGAAGGCGGGCTCTATGGCTTTATACCCCACGGAAGTCCCTCCTCTCCCCAAGCCCCGCCCTACTCAGGCTCCACCCCCCAAAACCTCCAGGTGTTTCCCAACCTGGAGCTGGGAAACTCTAGTCCCAGTTCAGACTGCCGGTCGCAGATCCCATTTCTGAAGGATTCCCCCATGTTAAGAACTCCTCACATCTACAGGACACCAAGGAGGAAAAGGTTCTAGTTTGACCCTCTTCCTGCTACACCAGGGGTGGCCAGACTTGCTTAACACGAGAGCCACATAGAATAAACATCAGATGTTTGAGAGCCACAAGACGGAAGGAAGGAAGGAAGGAAGGAAGGAAGGAAGGAAGGAAGGAAGGAAGGAAGGAAGGAAGGAAGGAAGGAAGGAAGGAAGGAAGGAAGGAAGGAAGGAAGGAAGGAAGGAAGGAAAATAGAGGAAGGAAGGAAGGAAGGAAGGAAGGAAGGAAGGAAGGAAGGAAGGAAGGAAGGAAGGAGGGAAGGAGGGAAGGAGGGAAGGAAGGGAGGGAGGGAGGAAGGAAGGAAGGAAGGAAGGAAGGAAGGAAGGAAGGAAGGAAGGAAGGAAGGAAGGAAGGAAGGAAGGAAGGAAGGAAGGAAGGAAGGAAAATAGATGGAGGAGAGAGGGAGGAGGGAAGGAGAGGTGGGAAGGAAGGAAGGAAGGAAGGAAGGAAGGAAGGAAGGAAGGAAGGAAGGAAGGAAGGAAGGAAGGAAGGAAGGAAAATAGATGGAGGAGAGAGGGAGGAGGGAAGGAAGGAAGGAAGGAGAGAGGGAGGAGGGAAGGAGAGGTGGAAAGAAAGCAACTTTAACTTTAAATGCATGTTCCAATCTGCAGGCCAGCTTGGGCTGGAGAAGTGATTTAAAGACAGAAATGCCTTCTCCAAGCCAGCCAGCAGTGCAGCGGGGGCTTCAAGAGCCACACAATATGCGTGAAAGAGCCACATGTGGATCCTGAGTCACAGTTTGGCCACCCCTGTGCTATACTAATTTCCTGCTTGCAAGCAGCATGAGTGTATTTTTTCCTTTTTACTCACAACAGCCGGCCAGAATGTTATCTAGTAGTTAAGAGTGCTTGGTTGGGATCTGGGAAAGCCAAGTTTGAATCCCCGTTTGAATCCCCGTACTGCGCAGATGCTGCAGGGGGCTGTGTGACAGATTATTATGGGGTTTAGCTCTGTTTCTCCTTTCCAAACTCAGATCTGCGACTACTGCTTGAAGCTGCTCTCTAGAGCAGGGGTCCCCAATCACCGGGCCGTGGACTGGTACCGGTTCGTGGCCTGCTAGCAACCAGGCTGCAGGGAGAAGCAGAGCAGCCCTGGACTAAAGAGATGGCACAGCCTTGCTCCAAGGCTGCCTCCCCTTGCAGGGCCCCAAGCTGGCAGAAGGGGCAGAGCTGTGACCTTAGCCTTCCCCTCATTTATAGACCTCCACGATCAGCTGATCGGTGGGGGTCTTTAAATGGGAGGGGGAGGCAGAAACAGCCCCAGTCTCCCCCCCCCCATTTAAAGACCCCCATGTGAGGCAGGGATGTGGCATGGGTGGGGAGGCAGCTTGGGGTGGCAAAAACTCCAGTGCCGCCCCCTTCACCAATCCGTGGAAACATTGTCTTCCACAAAACTGGTCCCTGGTGCCTAAAAGGTTGGGAGCCACTGGTCTAGAGAACCAGACCCTCAGTCCATCAAGGTCAGACTTGTCTTACTCAGGCTGCCAGCGGCTCTCCAGGGTCCCAGGCAGAGGTCTTTCACATTACCTCCTGCCTGGTCCTTTTAACTGGAGATGTCGGGGATTGAACCTGGGAACTCCTACATGCCAAGCAGAGGCTCTTCCACTGAGCCATGGCTCCTCCTCCTGGCTCTCCAGGGTCTGGCTGAGGTCTTTCACATTACCTCCTGCCTGGTCCTTTTAACTGGAGATGCCGGAGATTGAACCTGGGATCTCCTGCGTGCCGAGCAGAGGCTCTTCCTCTGAGCCACGGGCTCTCCCCATCCCTCCTACCTGGAATCAAAAGGGGTGCTGTCCAGAAGGGTGCCGTTGTAGTGGTAACGCACAAAGTCTTCCACGGTGCGGTTGCAGCGCTCTGGCTTGTACAGGGTGGTGATCTGGAGCTGGTCTTCCTTGTTCCAAATGTCCAGCATGATGACGTCGAAATAGAGGGTGGTGTCCGGGGGGATCAGGCCAGCTATGGGGAGTGGGAAGAGAAAGTCAGTTTTGACACAGATCAGATGGGACGCTGAGTTATTCTGTGAAAGAAATGTCGTCTGAGGCGGGACATGATAGAGGTTTACGAGAGTATGCATGGGACAGAGACGGTATCTTCGCAATAGAAAAACTCATGGATATTCCATGAAATTGCTGAGCAATCGGGTTAGAATGGATTCAAGGAAGCACTTCTTCACCCAAAAGGTGATTAACACATGGAATTCACTGCCACAGGAGGTGGCGGCAGCTACAAACATAGACGGCTTCAAGAGGGGATTGGATCAACATCTGGAGCAGAGGTCCATCAGTGACTATTAGCCACAGGGTATAGATGGAATTCTCTGTCTAGGGCAAACGATGCGCTATATTCTTGGTGCTTAGGGGGAAGGCGACGGTCGGTGGGCTTCTAATGTCCTGGCCCCACTAGCTGACCTGATAACATCTGCTTTGTTTTGTTGCCAAGTTGATTCCTTTGAAATGCGGTGTGGGAGGAGAGTTTTACAAATACCACGGGCTGTCCAAAAGCCAAATCAGGGGCTTCTAGATCAAACTCTCCCTAGAAGCTAAAATGCCTCAACTGAAGCTATCATTCTTTAATCACATTATGAGAAGACAAGAAGACTCAATGGAAAAGACAAGAATGCTAGGCAAAGTGTGTTGCAATGAAGACTCTGACACGAGTATCTTGAGGAGGGAATGAATCCATCCAACATTTTAGATATGTTCACCAGTTCTTAAAAACCATTCTAGTCTCAAAAATGCAATGACAAATAGAGCGTCCCAGGAAGGTCTGGCGTGGAAGATAACATCTTGCTTAGTCCGCAAAAGTTCACAATAGTCTTGCTGTCGCTTCCCAAAGTACCGTTGTCAGAAAAGGAGGAAACAGACGGAATGCTGTGACGTTTAAAGGTTGCTGTTTTGTTTCCCAGAGATTTGCAAGCTCAGCAAATCTCTCGATAGCTGGTCGTTAGGGCAGAACCTGATCTTCCCAGTTTTTGGGGGTACAAGTAGCCATTCTCATTACATGATATCTACAAAAGTGGAAGGCGGCGGAAGAGGAAGACTCAACAGGAGATAAGAACGTAAGAACATAAGAGAAGCCATGTTAGATCAGGCCAATGGCCCATCCAGTCCAACATTCTGTGTCACACAGTGGCCATATACACACACACACACACACACACTGTGGCTAATAGCCACTGATGGACCTCTGCTCCATATTTTTATCTAAACCCCTCTTGAAGGTGGTCATGTTTGTGGCCGCCACCACCTCCTGTGGCAGTGAATTCCACATGTTAATCACCCTTTGGGTGAAGAAGTACTTCCTTTTATCCGTTTTAACCTGTCTGCTCAGCAATTTCATCAAATGCCCACGAGTTCTTGTCTTGTGAGAAAGGGAGAAAAGTACTTCTTTCTCTACTTTCTCCATCCCATGGATTATCTTGTAAACCTCTATCATGTCACCCCGCAGTCGACGTTTCTCCAAGCTAAAGAGTCCCAAGCGTTTCAACCTTTCTTCATAGGGAAAGTGTTCCAGCCCTTTAATCATTCTAGTTGCCCTTTTCTGGACTTTCTCCAATGCTATAATATCCTTTTTTAGGTGCGTCGACCAGAACTGCACACAGTACTCCAAATGAGACCGCACCATCGATTTATACAGGGGCATTATGATACTGGCTGATTTGTTTTCAGTTCCCTTCCTAATCATTCCCAGCATGGCGTTGGCCTTTTTTATTGCAAACGCACACTGTCTTGACATTTTCAGTGAGTTCTCTACCACGACCCCAAGATCTCTCTCTTGGTCACTCTCTGCCAGTTCACACCCCATCAACTTGTATTTGTAGCTGGGATTCTTGGCCCCAATGCGCATTACTTTGCACTTGGCCACATTGAACCACATCGAACCGCATCTGGTTTAACTCCATCAAGGAAGCACAAGAGCCCTCCTGAACAAGCTTTTAGCAACATGATGTGTTAAAAGGTAAAGGTGCAAGCACCAGTCGTTTCCAACTCTGGGGTGCCGTCACATCACGACGTTTTCACGGCAGACTTTTTTGACGGGGTGGTTTGCCATCGCCTTCCCCAGTCCTCTACACTTGAATTCATAGGGTTGCTATAAATTAGAAGCCGCCTGACAGCGTTGAAATCCTCCCCACCACCCCCGGATCAGTATTAACTTACCAACACCGATGCTACCGTAGCCGAGATGAGGGGGCACGATGAGACGTCTCCTTTCGTTCACGCACATGCCCTGCAGGCCTCTGTCCATGCCAGTGATGAGCCTTCCCACCCCTGCCACGCCGGCCACCGTGGCGCCTCGGTCATAGCTGGAGAAGAGGACAAATGTTGGAAGAGGCAAACGGCTCAGATTGTAAAAGCGTCTACAGAAACTAAAGGTGGTCGCTAACATATGAACGGAGCATGGTAAAGTTGCGCCTGACATGCAGACTTATGTCCTCTCTTGCACTTCCTCAATGACAAGCTGTTGGTTTTTTTCCAAAAGTTTTGGAGTGTTCCAAGGGATATGTTTTACTACTTTAAGCTTCTCTTTTCCTTATGGCACTGCTCCTATAGCAGAGGTCAGTGCTGATTTTGTGACTGCTATAAGCAGCTATTGGACAGTGCCTGTGACGTTACTGTTGTTGTTTATTGTTAATAATAACATGCCTTGACCTGGTTAACCCAGGATAGCTCAACTTAGGCAGATCTCAGAAGCTAAGTATGGTCAACCTTGATTAGAACTTGGATGGGAGATCTCCAAATAGGGTTGCCAAGTCCAATTCAAGAAATATCTGGGGACTTTGGGGGTGGAGCCAGGAGACAGTAGGGGTGGAGCCAAGATCAAGGTTGTGGCAAGCATAATTGAACTCCAAAGGGAGTTCTGGCCCTCACATTTAAAGGGACGGAACACCTTTTCAATGCCTTCCTTCCATAGGTAATCATGAAGGATAGGGGCACCTTTTTGGGGGCTCATAGAATTGGACCCCCTGGTCCAATCTTTTTGAAACTTGGGGGGAATTTTGGGGAGAAGCACTAGATGCTATACTGAAAATTTTGTCCCTCTATCCAAAAAAACAGCCCCCCCCCCCGGAGCTCCAGATACCTGTGGATCAATTCTCCATGATTTTCTATGGGGATAAATCTCCATAGGGAATAACAGAGTTCCCAGCAGATATTTCCCTCCCCTCCCCCCCCCCGCTTTCTGACGACCCTGAAGCGGGGGGAGGGCCTCCAAACCGGGGGATCCCCTGCCCCCACCTGGGGGTTGGCAACCCTATCTCCAAAGAAGACTGCAGCTCCTTCTCAAATGCAGAGAATAACAAACCACATTGGAACGTCTCTCTTGCCTAGAAAAGCCTTAACGAATTACCATAAATTGGCTGCAACTTGATGTCTACTAATATAATAATCATAACAATAGAACCAATGTGTTGAGCTGCATTTTAAGACCACAGAATACGTAAATTGTATAATTCAGCCAAATGGAACATCTTGTTGATATGTGCCTAATGTTTCTGTTAAAACCAAATGGAACTTCAATGTGATTCTGTTTGGCTGGATCAGTTTAAAGAGCACATTCCTCCCTTTACCAAATTATTGTCAGATAGATTGATAGATGGATGGATGGATAGATAGATAGATAGATAGATAAACAGACAGACAGAGCGCTTTTTTTTTGTTTGTTTTAAAGCAGGAACGCACAGCAACGCAGTTCTGGCTGGCTTGCTTTCAGGAAGTATGGCCTAATATGCAAATGAGTTCCTACTGGGCTTTTTCTACAAAAAAGCTCTATGTGAAACAAGGGTGATGTCAGGGGTGTGGCCTAATATGCAAATGACTTCCTGCTGGGCTTTTTCTACTATCTATCTATCTATCTATCTATCTATCTATCTATCTATCTATCTATCTATCTATCTATCTATCTATCTTAGGGTTGCCAAGTCCAATTCAAGAAATATCTGGGGACTTTGGGGGTGGAGCCAGGAGACTTTGGGGGTGGAGCCAGGAGATATTAGGAGTGGAGCCAAGATCAAGGCTGTGACAAGCATTATTGAACTCCAAAGGGAGTTCTGGCCGTCACATTTAAAGGGACGGCGCACCTTTTCAATGCCTTCCTTCCATAGGAAATAATTAAGGATAGGGGCACCTTCTTTTGGGGCTCATAGAATTGGACCCCCTGGTCCAATCTTTTTGAAACTTGGAGGGTATTTTGGGGAGAGGCACTAGATGCTATACGGAAAATTTGGTGCCTCTACCCCAAAAAACAGCCCCCCCCCCGAGCCTTAGATACCCGCAGATCAATTCTCCATGATTTTCGATGGGAATAAATCTCCATAGGGAATAATAGAGTTTCCAGCAGACATTTCTCTCCCCTCCCCCCCGCTTTCTGACGACCCTGAAGCCGGGGGGAGGGCCTCTAAACCGGGGGATCCCCTGCCCCCACCTGGGGATTGGCAACCCTAATATATATATATATATAAATTTTGTTTGTTTTAATTCTTTCCCTTGGAAAGGTTCAGCCACTCTGAAAGATTAGTCTTGCTAAAGCAAGGTTTTCTGCAGCCACTCAGTTTGCCATATGAAGGTTGTAGGGTCAAGGCTGGAACCAGAGTAATGTTAGGGGCATAAGTCATTCCTGATGCTTGCAAGAAGAGGCAATCTGGGCAAACCTTTCAAAGAGGGGACTGTAAAAGTTAAGAGGTACGAACGTTTCCTTTGTTAACTGCAGAAGGAAAAAAACCAAACTTTTGCTGCCTTTAAAATGCAGTTGTATAAAAATGTAAAGAATGTTAAGGCATTTGTCTTCCCTGTCCTGTTACACTGCAAAAGCAAAGAACCTTTCCCCCCCCCTTTTTTTTTTTACAAAATTGTATATCCTCCACTAAGGGAAGGGCAGGAATTTGTGTTTGTTCAGTAATGACAAGGCAGCAATTCTGTAAACCTATCCTTTTTTAAAAAAAAAACAACCACCCGGCGCTGGTGCTTAGCAGAGAAAGCAGCGAATGAAACATGATCTCTGACTTCCTGTGCAGTTGAGAAAGGAAAAAGGAGGCCGTCTGATGTAGTGCACTGAAGGTACCCGAAGGCATGGAAAAGCAGGCTCGGCCCACGTGGCTTGCTCAGAGCTGCCTCTGTGGTAGCTTAAAAATCAGGCTGGGATTTCCTTTCAAAACTCTCTCGAACGTCAGCTTCATGCACAAGCCTTTCTAGGCAATTTGGCAAGGGCTGCGGCGTCTCATGCAAATTCTGGTTGGGAAAATGCAGCAAAACCCTCCTTTTGAAAACCGTCTGCTGCAGTCCTTCTTTACAGTGCAGCAGCTGCTGCACGCGGATGACACGTCTACAGCCAAAACTGCAGATTCCTTTGCCGACGCCACTGCCTTCCGTGGCCTGTTGCAACTAGCTGCTTGCCTTCCTTCCTTTCGCATACCCTGGGACTCACTATTTGGTTTGAAAGACAGGCGCGTCTGTTAAAAACGATGCTTTTAAAACTCCTCCTCCATGCAATTTTTTCCCCCGTCTTGATTTAAAAGGCACCAATAACAAAGGTTTATCCATAAATAAACTTGAAAATATAGCAACTAAGTCCTGGGAAAAGCGCATCTCTTACTCATGTTCAAGTAGGGTTGCCAATCTCCAGGTGGGGGCAGGGGATCCCCCGGGTTGGAGGCCCTCCCCCCTGCTTCAGTATCGTCAGAAAGCAGGGGAATGTGGGCACTCCATTATTCCCAATGAAAATCGATTTCCATAGAGTATAATGGAGAATTGATCCGCAGGTATCTGGGGCTCTGGGGAGGCTGTATTTTGAGATAGAGGCACCAAATTTTCAGTCTAGCATCCACTGCCTCTCCCTAAAATACCCCCCAAGTTTCAAAAAGACTGGACAAGGGGGTCCAATTCTATGAGCCCCAAAAGAAGGTGTCCCTCTCCATTATTTCAAAACAAGGGAAGGCATTTAAAAGGTGAACGGTCCCTTTCAGTGAGATGGCCAGAACTCCCTTTGTAGATCAATGATGCTTGTCACAACCTTGTTCCTGGCTCCGCCCCCAAAGTCCAAAGATATTTCTTGAATTGGACCTGGCAACCCTGCATTCCATCTCCTTAACACAAACCGTTTGGAATCTCCATTGTATCGCCGTGATTTTTTTAACAAAGACATCCCACACCATCAGAAAGTCAAATTCCAGCATCTTCAACGGAGCTTGCGTCTCTTCTACAAGATGGGTTTTACAGTCCCTTCCAGCCAAAATTAATTTCAATGACTGGTTTTTTATTCGATTGCCTTTTATTCTGTACAGGGCTTTGGATGGATGAACCGCCAAGTCTGATTTGGAAAGCTATTATCCTGTTAAGAACACAAGAAAAGCCCTGCTGGATCAGACCAACAGCCCAGCTAGTCCAGCATCCTGTCTCGCAGTGGCAATAGGGTTGCCAAGTCCCCCATGGCTCCCAGTACCACAGAGTTTTCCTCCCAAATTGCTAGAGCATCTGGGAAAACCAAAGAGTTTTCCCGACACTCCTAAAGTGGCCCCCGCGCACTGTCATCAGTGCGATGATGTCACTTTCGAGCGACATCATTGCACAAGCGATGTCGGGGGAGGATCCCTCCACTAGTCCAATGGGGGCCGGTGGGTTGGGAACCTCCAGGGCGGGAGAACCCCCGCCCAGCCCTTGAACTTGGCAGCTCTAAGTGGCAACCAGTTCCTCTGGACAGCCAACAACAGGGGGTAGAGGCCAAGGCCTTCCCCTGATGTTGCCTCTTGGCTCTGGGATTGAGAGGCTTAGAGCCTCTGAACACAGAGGTTTCCCCTCAGCCACCGTGGGTAGTAGCCGTTGATAGACCAATAATTCCATGAATCTGTCTAATCTCCTTTTTAAAACTAAACAGCTCCTGCGGCCGTCACGACATCCTCTGGTAGCAAATTCCACATTTTAATCGCTCTCTGTGTAAAGAAGTATTTCCTTTTGCTAGGGTTGCCAAGTCTAATTCAAGAAATATCTGGGGACTTTGGGGGTGGAGCCAGGAGACTTGGGGGGTGGGGCCAGGAGACATTAGGGGCGGAGCCAGGAGCAAGGGTGTGAAAAGCATAAATGAACTCCAAGAGAGTTCTGGCCATCACATTTAAAGGGACGGCACACCTTTTCAATGCCTTCCTTCCATAGGAAATCATGAAGGATAGGGGCACCTTCTTTGGGGGCTCATAGAATTGGACCCCCTGGTCCAATCTTTTTGAAACTTGGGGGTTATTTTGGGGGGAGGCACTAGATGCTATACTGAAAATTTGGTGCCTCTACCCCAAAAAAGAGCCCCCCCAGAGCCCCAGATACCCACGGATCAATTCTCCATGATTTTCTATGGGAATAAATCTCCATAGGGAATAATAGAGTTCCCAGCAGACATTTCTCTCCCCTCCCCCCGCTTTCTGACAATCCTGAAGCAGGGGAAGGGCCTCCAAACCGGGGGATCCCCTGCCCCCACCTGGGGATTGGCAAGCCTACCTTTTGCCCATCCTGAACCTACTGCTCATCAGCTTTGCTGGATGCCCTTGAGTTCTAGTCTTTTTTGGGGGGAGATTCTCTTTGTCTTCTCTAAGCCAAGCTAGCTGGTGGCTTGGAGAATGCATTTAAAGTTAAAGTTGCTTTCTTTCCACCTCCATCTCCCCCCATCTATTTGCCTGCCCTCCTGTCTTGCGGCTCTCGAACATATGATGTTTATTCTATGTGGCTCTTATGTTAAGCAAGTCTGGCCACCCCTGGTCTAAACTGAAAAGTCCCCAACTCTACAGTCTTTCCTCATAGGGAAGGTACTCCAGCCTCCTAGACGCCCTTAGCTTAAATGGCTTCAAAAATGTATTTGCCATGATCAGGCCTTTTTTGGTAGAAAAAGTCTAGCAGGAACTCATTTGCATATTAGGGCACACCCTCCGACATCACCATTGTTTCACACAGGGCTTTTGGGGCAGAAAAAGTCCAGCAGGAACTCATTTGCATATCAGGGCACACCCTCCGACGAAGATGAAGATGAAGAAGATGTTGGATTTATATCCCACCCTCCACTCCGAAGAGTCTCAGAGCGGCTCACAATCTCCTTCCCCTTCCTCCCCCACAACAGACATCCTGTGAGGTAGATGAAGATATTGGATTTATATACCGGCCACCACTCCGAAGAGTCTCAGAGCGGCTCACAATCTCCTTTCCCTTCCTCCCCCACAACAGACACCCCGTGAGGTAGATGAAGATATTGGATTTATATCCCACCCTCCACTCCGAAGAGTCTCAGAGCGGCTCACAATCTCCTTTACCTTCCTCCCCCACAACAGACACCCTGCGAGGTAGATGAAGATATTGGATTTATATCCCGCCCTCCACTCCGAAGAGTCTCAGAGCGGCTCACAACTTCCTTTACCTTCCTCCCCCACAACAGACACCCTGTGAGGTGGGTGGGGCTGGAGAGGGCTCTCACAGCAGCTGCCCTTTCAAGGACAACCTCTGCCAGAGCTATGGCTGACCCAAGGCCATCTCAGCAGGTGCAAGTGGAGGAGTGGGGAATCAAACCCGGTTCTCCCAGAGTCTGCGCACCTCACCACTACACCAAACTGACATCACCATTGCTTCACACAGGGCTTTTTGGGAAGAAAAAGTCCAGCAGGAACTCATTTGCATATGAGGCTATACTCCCTGATGCCAAGACAGCTGGAACTGCGTTCCTGTGCGTTTCTGCTCAAAAAAAGCCCTGGCCATGAGAGTCAAACAGAACCTTCATGCAGGGGGGTGGAAACCCACCACCCAGAGACAGATTCCCTCTGACGCCCTCCCTTGCATCATCTTTAATTTCAGTAGCTCACAAAGTAGAATTTTTGCTCACAAGACTCCACAGCTTAGAGGGAACATTGAGCGCTACGTGTCCCATTTAAACTCCAGTTTAATTTTGATACAACTCACCCATTTGGCGGCAAATGGAATGTAAAAAGGAAGGGTTTTTTTTTTTAAACGTCATTTCTTGTTCTGTTTTGCTTTGACTACTAGTAAGGCTGCAATGGCCGAGAACTGCATTTCAGACATTCAAGAACGGATAAACAGAAATGTTAGGGTTGCCAATCCCCAGGTGGGAGTGGGGGATCCCCAGTTTGGAGGCCCTCCCCCCCACTTCAGGATCTTCAGAAAGTGGGGGGGGGGGGGGAGGAAATGTCTGTTGGGCACTCCGTTATACTCTACAGCAAGGGTGAGGAACGTCCAGCCCGAGGGCCATTTACAGCCCTCGAGACCACTTAAACAGACCCTCAAGGATTGGTGGGCCGAGCTGAGTCACGTGGCGGCTTCCCTGGGCCCCAGCTGGCCAGCAAGGATTGTGGGGCCCAGCCGCACCATGCAGCAGCCGCCCCGGAGCCCAGCTGGCCGGCAGGAAATGCGGGGCCCAGCTGTGCTGCACTGTGGCCTCCCTGGGACCTGGCTTGCGGAGGAGTGGGGGCCAGCCAGGATCGCTGTGGGGCCTAAAAAAGTCACTGTCACAGTTCAGGTAAATTTTCCCCTCATTTCTTTATTTCCCTTTCTTTCTATTTCCTCTCCCCATGTTTTGTTTCCCTTAATTCCCTTTCTCCCCTTTTTCTTTCCATTTATTTCCCCAATTTCTTTCCTTTTATTCCCCTGTCTTCTCCCCTTTCTTTATTTGCCTTTATTGCCTTTTCTTCCCCCCATTTCTTTATTTGCCTTTCCCTTTCTCCCTCCCTCCCTCCCTTCCTCAGATGGAAGTCATCATCCCAGATGGTGTGGTCTTATATGCTAATGAGTGTATGACCTAGTATGCTAATATATGGGGGGGTGGCCTAATATGCTAATAGAGCTAGGCATTTGCCTAGAGTGGCGGGTCAGGTGTGTGTGTTCCAAATTCGGTTCTCCCCACATGACTTCAAATAGAAAAACAATTATTTACATTAATTTTGCTGGCCTAAATCGTTCTCCCTTGGCGGAGCACTGTTTTTGGATAATTTTATATGGCCCATGAATGATATTATAAATATCCAAATGGCCCTTGGCAGAAAAAAGGTTCCTCAGCTCTGCTGTATGGAACTGATTCCCACAGGATATAATGGAGAATTGATCCATTTGAAGCTAAGGCTCTAGGGGAGCTGTATTTTGAGGCAGAGGCACCAAATTTTCAGCATAGCATACAGTGCCTCTCCTCAAAACACCTTCCAAGTTTCAAAAAGACTGGACTGGGGGGGGGGGGGTGTCTGATTATATGAGCCTCAAAAGAAGGTGCCCCTATCCTTCATTATTTCCAAAGGAGGGAAGGCATTTAAAAGGCGTGCAGTCCCTTTAAATGTGATGGCCAGAACTTCCTTTGGAGTTCAATTGTGATTGTCACACCCTTGCTCCTGGCTCCACCCCCAACGTCTCCTGGCTCCACCCCCAATGTCCCCAGATATTTCTCGAATTGGGCCTGGCAACCCTAATCTCTGTAGTCTGGAGATCAGCAGGAATTCTGGGGGGTTTCCAGATCCCAACTGGAGGCTGACATCCCTGAGCATGGTCTAGGGACCATCTGCCAGTGTTCCCTCTGAGCCATGGGCAGAAAGCCCCGCTCAGCAGCAGTCTGGAGCCACGCAGGGGTCATTGCATTCAGGGGTCATTTTGTAGAAAAACAGATGGTGGAGCTCATTAGCATAACTCATTAGCATATCCCCCCACCAGCCAAAAACAACCCGAATTGCTCTGCTCAGCAGGGGTGGGGAGATTACAGGGAACATAGCCTCTGACCCTCCCGCCCCACTGATCAGCCTCTGTATATAACAAAGGCCCTAGCGATCCAAGTATATTACATATGCACAACACCTGCATAAAGATACAGCGTGAGCGCCCAGAATCATCACTTCCTTAACTTTTGACAAAATATTCTCTCTCCCCTAAGGAGCAAAATTTTCACCACTGGCAGCAGTGCCAGGAACCAGCCGGATTGGTCCGTGAATTCGATGACAACCTCTAGGCCACTCAGGGCTGCTAATCCCCAGGACAGGGCAGGGGATCTCCGAGTTCGGAGGCCCTCACCCCACTTCAGTGTTATCAGAAAATGGAGGGAATGTCTCCTGGGCACTCCGCTATACCCTATGGAGACTGATTCCTATAGGATATAATGGAGAATTAATCCATGGGTATCCGGGGCTTGGGGAGGGGGCTATTTTTTGAGGTAGATGCGCCAAATGTTCAGCATAGCATCCGGTGCCTCTCCTCAAAACACCCTCCAAGTTTCAAAAAGATTGGACCAGGGGGTCCAATTCTGCGAGCCCCAAAAGAAGGTGCCCCTATCTTTCATTATTTCAAATGGAGGGAAAGCACTTAAAAGGTGTGCGGTCCCTTTAAGTGTGATGGCCAGAACTCCCTTCAGAGTTCAATCGTGCTTGTCACACCCTTGCTCCCGGCTCCGCCCCCAAAGTCTCCTGGCTCCACCCCCAAAGTCCCCAGATATTTCTTGAGTCGGACCTGGCAACCCGTAGCCACCCTTCAAACATCCCTGGCCTAGACGCTGTAAAGAAAGAAGTTCCCTTCCCATCCTAAACAGGGGGGGGGGGTTTGGTAGGAAAAGCCCAGCAGGAATCATTTGCATATTAAGCCACACCCCCTAATGTCACAATTGTTTCATCCAGGGCTTTTTGTAGAGAAAGTCCAGCAGTAGCCTATTTGCATATTAGGCCACACCCCAGAATACCAAGCCAGCTGGAACGACGTTTCTGTGCATTCCTGCTCTTTAAAAAAGCCCTGACGTAAGACTGAGCGGGGGTTTTTTGGTAGAAAAAGCCCAGCAGGAACTCATTTGTGTATTAGGCCACACCCCTTGAGCCAAACCAGCCAGAACTGCATCCCTGTGTGTTCCTGCTCAAAGAAAACCCCGCTGTCGAGTGATGGATGATCTCTAGGGTTGCCATCAATTCAAGAAATATCTGGGGACTTTGGGGGTGGAGCCAGGAGACTTCGGGGGTGGAGCCAGGAGACACTGGGGTGGAGGCAGGAGCAAGGTTGTGACAAGCATAATTGAACTCCAAAGGGAGTTCTGAGCATCACATTTAAAGGGACTTCACACCTTTTAAAAGCCTTCCCTCCATTGGATCTAATAAAGGATAGGGGCAGCTTCTTTTGGGGCTCACAGAATTGGACCCGCTGGTCCAATCTTTTTGAAACTTGGAGTGTATTTTGGGGAGAGACGCCGGGTGCTACGCTGCAAATTTGGTGTCTCTAGCTCAAAAAAAAGCTCTCCCCCACTCTGAGCCCCAGATCATTTCTCCATTATCCCCTATGGGAATCGGTCTCCATAGGGAATAATGGAGA
This sequence comes from Heteronotia binoei, assembly GCF_032191835.1. Lineage (NCBI taxonomy): Eukaryota > Metazoa > Chordata > Lepidosauria > Squamata > Gekkonidae > Heteronotia > Heteronotia binoei. Next base: position 61,620,286 of record NC_083237.1, on the reverse strand, counting down.
GCCCGGCAGACATTTCCCTCCCCATCTTCTGCTTTCTGATGACCCTGAAGCGAGGGGGGGAGGACCTCCAAACCTGAGGATCCCCTGCCCCCACCTGGGGATTGGCAACCCTAATCTCTGGATCTTTTGGGGTACCTGGAGTCGAACTTGGTGCCGTCCTGGAAGGTCCCGTTGTAATGGTAGCGGACGAAGTCGCCCATCTGGACTTCTCTCAAGCACACTTTGGGGATGTAGTATCTGTCAATCACCACGTCCTCCAGAGGCCCCGGGTCTCCCAAGCCCCGGACCCCTAAAAGGCTCAACGTCAAGATAAGGCACGGCAAGCTCATTCTGCTTTTTTCGGACGGCTCCGTCCTGGAAAGAAAAGGAAGGGATAAGAGAGGTGCAGCTTGAGAGCGGTGCAGTGCAAGCAGCCAAGGGAAAGAGGAGGAGAAGCAGAGGAGGTGCCTGCCTAAAGGGGAGGCCTGGATGCTCCCAGCCCACCCACAGAAATTCTGTAGACGTGTAAGAAAGCGGCCTGCAGAGAAATCCCTAAAAAGGACCCCCAGAGCCTGCAAAGGCTCCAGTGTCTGGCCTGGAGAGGGAGCCGCTCAGATCTAAGCAGCCTGGTTGGAGGAGATTCTTCTGCTGCAGTCTTTGCAGCAAGATGTTCCCAGAAAACGATTTTTAAAATAAGTTTTGGGCAGCTGAAGTTCTAACAAGAGAGGATTTGCTCCCCCCCCCTTAAAGCCTCTCCCAGGTCCTAGCGCCTGTTGCATCTCGTTCCTTAAAAAGTCAGAAGGTGGAAACCTCTTTTGTAAGTCCAGAAATGCCACAAAGAGGGAAGGAAGGAAGGAAGACCTCCAAAACTTGCCACGGAATTGGGGTGGGATGGGGAACACTGACGACCCCCCCCCATGCTGATTTTAAAGAGGGCAGGTCTATTTAGCATTTCGATTATTTTGCACCCCGCTTTTAGAGTGAGTTTCCCCAAAGCAGTATAAGAATCACAGCAAAACTCCAAAGGGAGCAATATAATATTGCTAGGGATGCCAAACTCCAGGTACTACCTGGAGATCTCTTACTAACGCAACTGATCCCCGGTTAACCAAGATCGTGGCTCCTTTGGAGGGTGAACTGCCTGGCATTTGAGCGTTGGCGGCTGACTTGCATTAGAGCTCTGAGACTTTCAACTTTCAAAAGGTTTTAATTAAGTTTTTTGTGTTTTCTGCCTGAAAACCTGCTTCTTTGCCTGCGTTTATATTGGGATGTATATTGATATGTCTTTTAATGAGGAACAGTCCAGCATCTGGGCAGTTTGTCAAGTTCCTGAGACTTTTAAGGACTGCTGATAATGCCACTATATAGAACTGAGACCAGGGCTTTTTTGTACAAAAAAGCCCAGCAGGAACCTATTTGCATATTAGGCCACACCCTGTGACATCACCATTGTTTTGCATGGGGCATTTTGTACAAAAAGCCCAGCAGGAACTCATTTGCATCTTAGGCCACACCCCCATGACAGCGCCATTGTTTTGCACAGGGCTTTTTCGTAGAAAAAGCCCAGCAGGAACTCATTTGCATATTAGGCCACACCCCTTAAGCCAACCCAGCCAGAACTGAGTTCCTAGTGCTCAAAAAAGCCCTGAGCATTACCTAGCGATGAAATCCAGGTCATTCCCCCAGTCTTAAATTAACCTATTTGTATGATCAAAATAAAGAACTTTCATGAAGATAGTTGATTCATTCAAAATGTGGTGTTGGAGGAGAGTTTTACAGATACAGTGGACTGCCAAAAAGACAAACCAATGTGTTCTAGATCGGGGGTGTCAAACATGCTGCCCGGGGGCCGAATCAGGCCCCCAGAGGGCTCCTATCAGGCCCCCGAGCAACTGGCTGTCATCTGCTTCCTTCTCCCTCTCTCTTGCTTCCTTCTGCATCACGGCTTGCTTGGCCAGTCTTGCTCAATCACACAGGTGCTGCAGAGCAAATACTCTATTTTCTCCATTAGCTGAGGCTCCTCGCTTGGGGAGGAATGGGGGGAGAGAGAGAGCTGGCTTTGCCAGGCTCTCTCAGTTGCATAACAGAGCTACTGAGCCAAGCCCCTCTTCCTTCTATTGGCTGAGGCTCCTCCCCCTCTTGGTTCCCTGAGGAAGGAAAGAAAGAGCCAGAGCTTCCTTTGCCCAGTTCCTTGGATTCCATGGGAGAAATACAAAGAAAGCATCTTTAAGACCAAACAGTGCTAATGTTTTAAGCATGTTTTAATTTGCATTTTTTTAAAAATCTTTGCTTTTTTCTGTGGCAGCCGCCTACCCCACCTACTCCCATGCACCTACTCTGTTCCCCCCTCCTCCACTTGCAGCTACTGGAATGGCTTTGGGTCAGCCACAGCTCTCGCAGGAGTTGTCCTTGAAAGGGCAGCTTGCTGAAGGAGCTCTCTCAGCCCCACCTACCTCACAGGGTGTCTGTTTGTGGGGGAGGAAGATAGAGGAGATTGTGAGCCTCTCTGAGATTCAGAGTATAGGACAGGATCGTCTTCTTCTTCTTCTATTACTGGAAGCTAGAGCGAGCATGCATGTTACACACCCACTCTGCATTTGCTGCATTGACTGCTCATTCGTTTCCAGGCTCAATTCAAGGTACTGGCTACATCCAAAGCCGTCCAATAGTCTTGGATCCCATATCTGCAAGATCGCCTCTCCCACTATGCAGTTTTGCTCATCTGAACAGGGTCTTCAACAAATGGGCAAAATCAACCACTGCTCCACTTTTGATGGAATTAAGAGCATAAAAATGAGCCTCGCTGGATGAGACCAGTGGTCCCTCTAGTCCAGCCTCCTGTCTCATGCGGTGACCAACCCGTTCCTCGGGAGGGCCGGCAGCACGGCATAGACTCACAAAAGCTCCTTCCCTGCCGCAACTTTTGCTCTTTTCTACAGCCATAAACAGAGCAGAATGTAGAACGCCGTATGCAAACTGGATGAAGAAACCGACCTCATTTACAGAGAATAACACTACAGAGAATCTGCATTTGTGATTAAGAAGGTAGACGTAAAGATAGTCCCTTGTGCGAGCACCAGTCGTTTCCGACTCTGGAATGACGTCGCATCACGACCTTTTCACGGCAGACTTTTTTACGGGGTGGTTTGCCCTCGCCTTCCCCTGTCCTCTACACTTTCCCCTCAGCAAGCTGGGGACTCCTTTGACCGACCTCGGAAGGATGGAAGGCTGAGTCGACCTCAAGCCGGCTACCTGAACCCAGCTTCCGCTGAGATCGAACTCAGGTTGTGAGCAGAGAGTTCGGACTGCGGTGCTGCGGCTTTACCACTCTGCGCCACAGGGCTCCGGCATTTGTGATTACAGATCATTAATAGCCATTCTTCTACTGATCCAGGTGGGCAGCCGTGTTGCTCAGAAGCAACATAAAATTAGAGTTCAGTCGCTGATGAGGGGAGGGACGGTGGCTCAGTGGTAGAGCATCTGCTTGGGAAGCAGAAGGTCCCAGGTTCAATCCCTGGCATCTCCAAAAAAGGGTCCAGGCAAATAGACGTGAAAAACCTCAGCTTGAGACCCTGGAGAGCCGCTGCCAGTCTGAGAAGACAATACTGACTTTGATGGACCAAAGGTCTGATTCAGTATAAGGCAGCTTCATATGTCTGAGGAGGTGTGCATGCGGATGAAAATTCATACCTTGAATAAAATCTTATTGATCTCAACTCTACCGAACTCTAACTTTTGTTCTTCTATAGAACAAAGCCTTGAGTTCAGCGGCACCTTGAAAACCAACAAAGCTCAATTCTGGGTATAAACTTTCATGCGCAGGCACACTTCTTATGCCCAGAATTAAACTTTGTTGGTCTTCAAGGTGCCACTGGATTCAAACTTTGTTCTGCTGCTTCAGATCAATACGGCGTCTTACCTGAATTACTGTTCTATAAACTTACAAATGTTTAATAATGCAGGGCTGGAAGTCACATACTAGCTGCAATCTCTACCCCTTTTTTTTTTTAACCACCAGTGGGTGGGTTTGGGGGAGCAGTGCTTTCTCAGTGGCAGGGAGAAGAAGAAGATGATATTGGATTTATATCCCGCCCTCCACTCCGAAGAGTCTCAGAGCGGCTCACCGTCTCCTTTCCCTTCCTCCCCCACAACAGACACCCTGTGAGGTGGGTGGAGATATTGGATTTATATCCCGCCCTCCACGCCGAAGAGTCTCAGAGCGGCTCACAATCCCCTTTACCTTCCTCCCCCCCACAACAGACACCCTGTGAGGTAGATGAAGATATTGGATTTATATCCCGCCCTCCACTCCGAAGAGTCTCAGAGCGGCTCACCGTCTCCTTTCCCTTCCTCCCCCACAACAGACACCCTGTGAGGTAGATGAAGATATTGGATTTATATCCCGCCTCCACTCCGAAGAGTCTCAGAGCGGCTCACAATCCCCTTTACCTTCCTCCCCCCCACAAACAGACACCCTGTGAGGTAGATGAAGATATTGGATTTATATCCCGCCCTCCACTCCGAAGAGTCTCAGAGTGGCTCACAATCTCCTTTACCTTCCTCCCCCACAACAGACACCCTGTGAGGTAGATGAAGATATTGGATTTCTATCCCGCCCTCCACTCCGAAGAGTCTCAGAGCGGCTCACAATCTCCTTTACCTTCCTCCCCCACAACAGATACCCTGTGAGGTGGGTGAGGCTGAGAGGGCTCTCACAGCAGCTGCCCTTTCAAGGACAACCTCTGCCAGGGCTATGGCTGACCCAAGGCAGGTGCAAGTGGAGGAGTGGGGAATCAAACTATGGCCAGATATGCTATTCAAAATCTTAGGTACCCATGAAGAAGAAAAAGAAGAAGAGGAGGAGGAGAAGGAGAAGAAGAAGAAGAAGAAGAAATTGGATTTATATCCCACCCTTCACTTTGAATCTCAGAGTTTCAGAGTTGCCTGAATGGAGGGGGTGGGGCAGATATGGGACCAACTGTCTGACCTGCCTCAGATGGAAAAAGGCCGATCTGGCAGTGGTGGTAACCTGGGCTTCCATAGCCAAAGAGGCATCCAGAAGTACCCCCAAGCTCTTCACCCTCGACATGGGCATCAATGGAGCCCTATCAAAGGATGGGAGCCTGATCCCTGATCCCAGCCCCTCGAACTTAGGCACAGGACCTCCGTCTTCAATGGATTCGATTCCAGCCAGCTCTGTTCCAACAAGCCAGCCACGGCTTGCAATGCCCTACCCAGTTCCTTCGGGGCTGAGTCCAGGCGACCATCCATCAGCAGATAGAGCTGGGTGTCATCTGCATATTCATGACAACCCAGCCCATACCTCTGGATAATCTGGACAAGGGGGCGCATGTAGATGTTAAATTACATTGGGGAAAGAATCACTCCCTGCAGCACACCGCATTGTAATGGGTGCCGCTGGGACAGTTCACCTCCAAGTGCCAACCTCTTTCCCTGACCTTGGAGAAAGGAGACCAGCCATTGTAAGGCTAGCCCCTGTATTCATATGAACATATGAAGCTGCCTTATACCGAATCAGACCCTTGGTCCATCAAAGTCAGTATTGTCTTCTCAGACTGGCAGCGGCTCTCCAGGGTCTCAAGCTGAGGTTTTTCACACCTATTTGCCTGGACCCTTTTTTTGGAGATGCCGGGGATTGAACCTGGACCTTCCCAAGCAGATGCTCTACCACTGAGCCACCGTCCCTCCCCAGTCCTGCTTCGGCGAGGGCACTGTTGCGAAAGATATTGAGCTAGATGCATAAGAACATCAGAAGAGCGATTCTGGACTAGACCAGTGGTTCACCTAGTCCACCAGTCTGTTTCACACAGTGGTCAACCAGTTCCTCTGGACGGCCAGCAACAGGGCACAGAGGCCAAGGCCTTCTTCTGAAGTTGCCTCCTGGCTCTGGGATTCAAAGGGTTCGTGCTTCTGGATGTGGAGGTTCTCTCAGCTGCCATGGCTGCTAGCTGTTGACAGACTTATCCCCCATGAATCCATCTCATCGCCTTTTAAAGCTGTTTACTCCTGTGTGGCCATTTTAGTCTGTTCAGAGGCAGTCTATCTGGGAATCAGAATTGCTTGGCGGGCGGGAGGAGGGGCAATCACCAAGAGAATCACCAAGTTGGAAGGGGCCATCCAGGCCGTCTAGTCCAACCCCTTGCTCTGTGCATTATTTTATTTCTTGGTTAATTTCTATTCCGCCCTTTCCCAAACGGGCTCAGGGTGGATTACATACAGATAAACCTAGCAAATACAATACAATAAAACCAATAAAACACAGTTAAAACAGCAACATAACAGTACAGTATGACAAAGGCGGGCGGGCTCATGTTGCAGGTTGGAGTATAGTCAGTGGCCCAGATACAATAATTCAGATCACTGTAGGGGAGGCTAGCCGGTGGTATAGGCAAATAGAGCACAGGGCGTCCCCCTGCCTCAACCAAACGCCTGGCGGAACAGCTCCATCTTACAGGCCCTACGGAAAGGTAACAAATCCATCCGGTAGGGGCTCGTATCTCCACAGGGAGCTGATTCCACCAGGATGGGGCCAGGGTCAAAACGCCCTGGCCCTGGTTGAGGCAAGACAGACGTCCTTTGGGCCAAGGATAACCAGAAGATGTTGGTTGGCAGATCGTAGCTGCCTTCGGGGCTCATATGGGGAGAGGCTCCTATCAGCCTAGAGCATCCCTGACAAGCGTTCATCCAGTCGCTGCCAGTGAGGGGGAGCTCACCACCATCCCTCGGTAGCTGATTCCACTGTTGAACAACTCTTACTGTAATAAAGTTTTTTCCGAATATTTGGCCGGTACCTTCTCGACCTTAATTTAGACCCCTTATTGCGAGTCCTCTCCTCTGCTGCCAAAAGGAACAGTTCCCTGCCCTCCTCAAAGCAAAACCCTTCAAACACTTAAAGAGAGCCATCGGCGTCCCCCCTACAACCTCCTCTTCTCCAGATTGAACATTCCCAAGCCCCTCAGCCTTCCCTCACAGGGCTTGGTCTCCTAATCATCCTTGTCGCTCTCCTCTGCACCCAAGCTGTTCTGTCCACTTTCCCTGCCTGGGGAGTTTCTGGCTGGTCAGGATTGGGTTCAGGATGCTGGATCCTGCTGGGTTTGGCCCTTCACTTCCTGAATTTCCATCCGCTGCTCGACTGCTCCTGCTCAAGGAGGCTCCATTCGGACCTCCAAGTCTCATCATGGTGCCTGCCGTAGCTGCTGTCACTTCTCTCGCCGGCTCCCCATATTGCTGGAGCCCTTTCCGCCTTGCCTGTTCCCGCCGACCCCCCAAGCTTTGTCTTTCCTACAATACAGGGGTGGCCAAACTGTGGCTTTGGAGCCACATGTGGCTCTTTCTAGGGTTGCCAATCCCCAGGTGGGGGCAGGGGATCCCCCGGTTTGGAGACCCTCCCCCCGCTTCAGGGTCATCAGAAAGCGGGGGGAGGGGAGGGAAATGTCTGCTGGGAACTCTGTTATTCCCTATGGAGATTTATTCCCATAGAAAATCATGGAGAATTGATCCGCGGGTATCTGGGGCTGTGGGGGGGGGGCTGTTTTTTGGGGTAGAGGCACCAAATTTTCAGTATAGCATCTAGTGCCTCTCCCAACCTACCCCCCAAGTTTCAAAAAGATTGGACCAGGGGGTCCAATTCTATGAGCCCCAAAAGAAGGTGCCCCTATCTTTCATGATTTCCTATGGAAGGAAGGAATTGAAAAGGTGTGCCGTCCCTTTAAATGTGATGGCCAGAACTCCCTTTGGAGTTCAATTATGCTTGTCACAGCCTTGATCTTGGCTCCACCCCTAATGTCTCCTGGCTCCACCCCCAAAGTCCCCAGATATTTCTTGAATTGGACTTGGCAACCCTAGCTCTTTCACATATATTGTGTGGCTCTTGAAGCCCCCACTGCACTGTCGGCTGGCTTGGAGAATGCATTTAAAGTTGCTTTCTTTCCCTCACTCCCTTCTTTTCTGTCTTACGGCTCTCAAATATCTGCTGTTTATTTTATGTGGCTCTTACATTAAGCAAGTTTGCACCCCCCCCCCCCCCCCCCAACAATACTAATTGTAGAGCGAAGTAAAGGAAAAGCGAGACAAGAACGACTAAGATTGTCCCTCCTGAGCACCCGTACGAAGGGGAAGGAAAGAAAGACGATGGGCAGGCCCGGCGGCTGCAGCCGCGCAACGAGGACAGTATGAGAACGAGACACGACCAGGATTGATCCCTCTCAGCACCTGTACGGAGGCCTCCATGCTGGGACCGTAGAGGCACGGACCGACCCGGAGCCGTGGGAAAAGCCTTAAACTTCGGTTGCAACTCGACTATAGAAGTTTAACATGAGTTGTAGTCTGCATTTATCCCGAGAGTCGAGGTGGATTTACGCAGCGTGAATCGAGGCAATCAACAGATGAAACCTCTCGGAGATCTGAAACAAAAGCAAAGCGATTCTGGTGGATAACTGTGTTGGTTTGAAGCAACAGAACAACGTTTGTGGCCAGGGGCCCCTTTAAGACCTGCAAAGTTTCATTCTGGGGTAGAAGCTTTCGCGTGCACTCACCCTCCCTTCTTCAGATAACTTCTGCAGAAGTGCGCGTGCACACGAAAGCTCCCGTGCCACTGGACTCAAAGCACAGATTATGAGCCATGGTATGTTCAACAAGGCAGAACAATTGAACCAAGCTGGAGTCCAGGGGCGCCTTTTAAGACCAACGAAGTTTAACTCTGGGTTGGGTATAAGCTTTCGTGTGTCTGAAGAAGTGTTCGTGCAAAGCTATACCCAGGTCCAGTGTTCCCTCTAAGCTGCAGAGTCTTGTGAGCAAAAATTCTACTTTTGTGAGCTGCTGCATGAATCAGTGCGCTCTAAGGCCATTTTTCCTGAGCTGAGACAAAAAAATGTGTGAGCTGTAGGCTCAGAATCTGCAAGCTAGCTCACGCTCACTCAGCTTAGAGGGGACGCTGCCCAGGTCCCAGAATGGGGTTGCCAATCCCCAGGTGGGGGCAGGGGATCCCTGGTTTGGAGCCCTCCCCCCCGCTTCAGGGTCATCAGAAAGCGGGGGGAGGGGAGGGAAATGTCTGCTGGGAACTCTGTTATTCCCTAGGGAGATTTATTCCCATAGAAAATCATGGAGAATTGATCCGTGGGTATCTGGGGCTCTGGGGGGGCATGTTTTTTGGGGTAGAGGCACCAAATTTTCAGTATAGCATCTAGTGCCTCTCCCCAAAATACCCCCCCACGTTTCAAAAAGATTGGACCAGGGGGTCCAATTCTATGAGCCCCAAAAGAAGGTGCCCCCATCCTTCATTCTTTCCTATGGAAGGAAGGCATTGAAAAGGTGTGCCGTCCCTTTAAATGTGAGAGCCAGAACTCCCTTTGGAGTCCAGTGATGCTTGTCACAGCCTTGATATTGGCTCCACCTCCAAAGTCTCCTGGCTCCACCCCCAAAGTCCCCAGATATTTCTTGAATTGGACTTGGCAACCCTATCCCCCCACCGCCGCCCTATATTGTCTGCAGAGGGTGGGAAGAAAAGAATCCCTCTGCCTCCTAGGGGGCAAGAGGGTCGAGCTGGTGCTTGAAGTGTTGGGCAGCAAGCAGAGCTGGGCCCCTTTGGAGTGGGGAGGAGAGCCCCGCCTCTGGCAGCTGGGGGGCAGCTGTTGCTCTTGCTCTGCGTTTGGGGACCGGTGTTGGGGGGTGGGGTGAACCTCTGCACCCTTCCCTGGTCCCAAGGGAGGCCTTGGCTTCCACTATGGTAATGGGGGTGGGTGGGGAGAAACTGGGTGCCAAATGTGTCTCTATGGTTAGCTCCCCTGTGTTGGTAGCCTTCCTTATTCCTCCATGGGAGTTGCAGGCAGCTCTCAAAACCTGCTTGTAATCCCCGGGGCCAAAGGAGGCCCTTTGGAAATCCACCAGGGACAGGGCCTTTTCGGTAATGGCTCCTTGCTGGTGGAACCAGCTGCCGGAAGAGGTGAGGCCCCTGCGGGACCTTGGGCAGTTCCGCAGGGTCTGTAAGACAGCCCTCTTCCGGCTGGCTTACAACTAACTGACTGTGGAAACTTTATGGAAGGTTGTAGTGTATCATTTTGGCAGCTTGTTTGTTCTATATGCTTTCTGTTTTACTGTTTTAATTGTTGTAAATTGATGTATTTTTTAAAACCAAACTCTGTGTTGGATTTTATATGTTGTGAGCCGCCCTGAGCCGCTTCGGTGGGAAGGGCGGGATATAAATTGAAATAAACTGAAACTGAAAACTGAATTGGGTTTTGCAGTTGCAAAAAAAAGAAAATCCAAAGAACCGCACTAGCCTCATGTCCTTATCTGGAGTTACTAGGCGATGCTCCCTCTGAACTGTGGAGTCTTGTGAGCAAAAATTCTACTTTGTAAGCTGCTGCGTCAATTGAGTCAAACCTTCAAACATACAAAATTTGCCTGTATTTCAAAGCTGAATTTGGATGTAGTCTGCTAGGGAAAATAAATTCCATGTTATGTAACATCGCTTAAGCTTAATGTAAAACTAGTTTTGAAACTTTCTCAATCTTGTCAAATGATAATTTTCAAAGTGTCGTTACATCTTTAATTTGTTGTTTAGGTGCGACAGTTTCCAGTATTTATACAGCAGAGCTCACTTTATATTTTTCTATTTGGGTTCTTTTTATTGCTTGCATTCCGTTTTGGGTTCCTCTTGCTGCTTGATAATCTTCTTTCGAAGTGATCTAGTGGTTGCCACATTTTCTGGTACTGAGTTCCAAAAGTTAATAATGCATTGAATGAAGGAGGACTTGTTAGAGGCTCTCTTGGATCTGCCACCAGTCAGTCTCGTTGGGTGAGATTTCATTGTCACATAAGGCAAGGAAACAAACACTCTTCATATGACTAAAATAGGACATGTTGCTGTTAAATTGCAGTCTCACTAGAGTGTGGATAAGTTTTTAAAATTATTATTATTTTGTTCTTCAAAGGCCTGTGGTATACAGAAGCTGTTTTCTGTGGAGGCAGAGTTTGAAGACGAGGTAGGCGAATAGTTGTGAATCGTAGCTGTGCGCTGGAAGCGTCTAGGTGGGGTGGAGGGAGCAGACATTTGTATTTGTTTGTGACTTTGGAGCGTCCAAGCCCAGATAAAGCACCGTCTGTCACAATTTACATGTGCAAAGTTTAAAAAAAAAATTTTTTTTTTGCAAAAATAACAAGCAATAATGACAAAATAGTATTAAAAATGTTGTTGAAAGCTTAACTAGCCGGAGTTCATTAATTGTTGTAGATTTTCCGAGCTGTACGGCCATGGTCTTGGCATTGTAGAACCTGACATTTCGCCAGCAGCTGTGACTGGCATCCTCAGAGGTCTGACACAGAGGCTAGAGTTCTCTCTGTGTCCAAGTGAGAAGAAGATGGAAGGCAGTTAATTTAGATCTACTCAGCCCTATCCCACCTTCCTGAGTAGATCTAAACTAACTGCCTTCCATCTTCTTCTCACTTGGACACAGAGAGAATGCTAGCCTCTGTGTTAGACCTCTGAGGATGCCAGCCACAGCTGCTGGTGAAACGTCAGGTTCTACAATGCCAAGACCACGGCCACACAGCCTGGAAAATCTACAACAACTGTAGTATTAAAAATGTTTGACAAAAATCTTACAGATCTGCAAAGTTACCAGCTCCCCTCAGAGATCTGGGCCCTTACTGAATTGTTACCTTTTCGTAGGGCCTGTAAGACAGCTATTCCACCAGGCATTTGGTTGAGGCAGCGGGCGTCCTTCTCCATCGACTGACCCAATGCTGCAGTACCACCTCTGCTGAAATACTGATTTTATACTATCTGATGTTCGGTATATTATGATGTGCCCAACTGAGCCGCCAAATTGTATTGTTTGCTTTTATTGGTTTTAATTGTTGTTTTACTGGTTTAAAATGTGGTTATTCGCCTTGAGCCCATTTGGGAAAGGGCGAAATATAAATTATCTAGAACTAAAAGTTAAGATGAAGCACCATCTAGTAAGGCTTTTGCTGTCTTTTTTTAAAAAAATAGGATTTTGTGTTGGCCGTGGAAGACGCAGAGAAGCAGGTCTCAGGCCCAGCTCCTGCCAGCTCAAGATGTCTGAGGCCCTCGTCAGCTGCACTGAGAAATCCCAGCGACTCTGGTGAGGCTCTGTCCCCGGTGTTGCCACTTCAGAACTACTCCAGATTAAGCATTTTGCAGGGCAGCTGTCCCGATGAGATCAAAAACAACCAGGTGACCTCTCCTTCGGTGGCCAGCTTCAGAGCTCAGGAGGACCAGACGGCGTCGTGGGCCCAAAGCGGACCAGGCTGTAAATCAGGCCCAAAGTTCAAGTTTGTGAAGAGACACATAGCTGCACCTTCCCCTCACAATGAGGATTTGGATAACGAACTCTTCTTGGCAGCCTGCATGGACCTGGAAACGTCTGAAACGCTGTCGTTTCCAGAACCTTCTGGCTCTGACCTTGGGAGTCATCGTGTTAGTGAAACGGTTACGGCCAAGAAAATGCGAGTGGCAGATTCAGCCATGACGAACAGCGCCATCGGTGTGGAAACGGCACGGTTGAACAGGACTTCGACGGAAGCCTTCACGGGAGTCGGCGGCCATCTCCGGTCAGCGGAGGCTTCTCCGAGGTTGACTCTGAGGCCCACCGCTGTTGGATCCCACTCCTCGCAATCTAACCAAGGAGTGAGCATTCCTGTAGGTAACATTTCGAGCCCAGGTTGCCAGCTGCCCAAGTTGTTTCGTGCCTCTCTGGATAAACCTGGGGCCGGGCCCAACACCTCACGCCTGCCTCTTATTAGACCTGCCTCCCCTTCAGGGGTTGCCCTGCCAAGACCACTCTCTCCACAGATACCCAGCCAGAGTTCTTTCACACTGAAAACGACAAACCGGGCCCCTCAGCTCTTTAGTGCTCACTGTCCTCTCATGACATCTGTGGAGTCCTCACCTGCCACACCAAGGACACCTTGTTCAGTTACTCCTTCCGGAAGCCTCCAGATGCCTGTGGTGACCAATCATCTTGTCCGCCTGGTAACGGCAGCGAACAAGCCGCCTCAGCCATTGGCTCACGTTCCTTTGCAGGCCAAGAGTCGCCGTTTCCCAGGACCTGCCGGCATTCTGCCCCAACAAGTAAGAGCAGTTGTAGGGTACGGGGGAGAATTATACAGTCCGAATATATACAGGCAGGGCTTTTTTTGTAGCAGGGACTCCTTTGCATATTAGGCCGCACACCCCTGATGTAGCCAGTCATTCTGAAGTTTACAGTAGTAGAAGAAGATGATACTGGGTTTATATCCTGCCCTATACTCTGAATCTCAGAGCGGTCACAATCTCCTTTACCTTCCCCCCCCCCCCACAACAGACACCCTGTGAGGTGGGTGAGGCTGAGAGAGCTCTTGCAGCAGCTGCCCTTTCAAGGACAACTCCTGCGAGAGCTATGGCTGACCCAAGGCCATGCCAGCAGGTGCAAGTGGAGGAGTGGGGAATCAAACCTGGTTCTCCCAGATAAGAGTCTGCACACTTAACCACTACACCAAACTGGCTCTGTAATAAGAGCCCTGTAAGCTCCTGGAGAATTGGCTACATCAGGGGTGTGTGGCCTAATACGCAAAGGAGTTCCTGCTACATAAAAGCTCTGTATACAGGTATGGGGATGTTTGTGCTGCAGCAATCTTACGTATGCTGTTCAGGTGCATGTCTGTAAGTTGCAAACCTCCTTTTGATTTACTGATATTCATTACAGAAATCTCACGGCCAGTACTTTGAGCGTAAGACCCAGGGAAAAACATGAAACGGCTGGGCATTGCGAGCTTTCGTACGCGAGTTGCTTCACGCGCCGGTCAGCCGATAGAGAAAATAGAGGCTTTGCTCTATAGCTCCTGTGCAACTGAGCAAGCCTGGCAAAGCAAGCTGTGACACAGAAGGAAGAGAGAGAGAAGGAAGCAGAGGACAGCGAGGTGCCGATCTGGTCCTCAGACGTAATGTTTGACGCCCCTGGCCTAGAGCATCCCTGACAAGAGTTTGCCAAGTCGCTGCTTAAACAAACACTTGTCAGCGATGCTCTAGCCTAGTTAAGTCTTGCACGGCTTTTTAAACACATCATTGGGACACTCAGTGGCTTAGAACTTTTGGCTTTCCCTTCCTGAGGGACAAAGTTTAAGTCCAGTGGCACCGTTAAGGCCAACAAAGCTTATTTCTGAGTATAAGCTTTCATGTATATGCAGCTGGTGCAGAATGCCGCGGCCCGGCTGCTATTGGGTCTCCCAAAGTGGGGACACATCCGGCCGGGTCTCCCGACTCTGCACTGGCTTCCAGTGATATACCGAGTCCGGTACAAGGTGCTGGTTATTACCTTTAAAGCCCTATATGGCCTGGGACCTGCCTACCTGAAGGACCGTCTCTCCCCACACGTTCCCCAGAGAGCACTGAGGTCAGGAACACAAAATCTCCTCACTATCCCCGGGCCAAAAGAAGCCCGTTTGAAAGCCACCAGAGAAAGGGCTTTCTCCGTTATGGCCCCCGTATGGTGGAATCAGCTGCCGGAAGAGGTGAGGGCCCTGCGGGACTTGGCGCAGTTCCGCAGGGCCTGTAAGACGACCCTCCTCCGGCTAGCCTATACTTAGCTAGGACGACAACTCGATGTAACTGGCCAGCCATCTGTTTACAGGAAATTGAAATATTCTGTTTTTAAGGTTTTAACTGTTTAAATATTTAATTGTTTTATACTTGAAATTGTTTAAATTTTATGTTTGATTAATTGTTGGAAGCCGCCCTGAGCCATTCGTGGGAAGGGCGGGATATAAATCTCGAATAAATAAATAAATAAAAATAAAAAATATGCACACAAAAGCTTGTACCACGAATTAAACGTTGTCGGTTTAAAACAGGGGCGTCAAACATGCGGCCCAGGGGCCAAATCAGGCCACTGGAGGGCTCCTATCAGCCCCCCAAGCAACTGCCTCTTGTCTGCTTCTTTCTCCCTCTCTCTTGCTTCCTTCTGCATCACAGCTTGCTTTGCCAGGTTTGTTCAGTCACACAGGAGCTACAGAGGAAGCGGGGGGGGGGGAGGCATAGCTTGCTTTGCCAGGCTTGCTCAATCGCACACCAGAGCTACAGAGCAAAACCTCAATTTTCTCCATTGGTTGAGGCTTCCCCCCCTCCTGGTCCCCTGGGGAGGGAGGAAAAGAGCCGGAGCTTCCTTGTCCCAGTTCCCTGGATCCCATGGGAGAAATAAAAAGAAAGCACCTTTTAAGACCAATGAGTGCTAATGTTTTACGCATGTTTTATTTTAAGTTATTTTTAGTTGTGTTTGTCTGTGTCCTTTAAAATGTTTGTATCTCTTCTTAAACAGGTACACACGTGGCCCAGTCTGACACAGCCCGGCCTGACAAGGTCTCATTTGTGTCAGGTCCGGCCCTCATAGCAAATGTGTTCGACACCCCTGGTCTAAAAGGTGTCACTGTATTGTTTCAGACCAACAAAGCTGCCCACCTAATTCTTGCTGATAGACAAATGCTTAAAATAAGAACATAAGAACATAAGAACATAAGAGAAGCCATGTTGGATCAGGCCAACGGCCCATCAAGTCCAACACTCTGTGTCACACAGTGGCAAAAAATGTTATATACACACATACACTGTGGCTAATAGCCACTGATGGACCTGTGCTCCATACACTGTGGCTAATAGCCACTGATGGACCTGTGCTCCATACACTGTGGCTAATAGCCACTGATGGACCTGTGCTCCATATTTTTATCTAAACCCCTCTTGAAGGTGGCTATACTTGTGGCTGCCACCACCTCCTGTGGCAGTGAATTCCACATGTTAATCACCCTTTGGGTGAAGAAGTACTTCCTTTTATCCGTCTTAACCTGTCTGCTCAGCAATTTCATCGAATGCCCACGAGTTCTTGTATTGTGAGAAAGGGAGAAAAGTACTTCTTTCTCTACTTTCTCCGTTCCATGCATTATCTTGTAAACCTCTATCATGTCACCCCGCAGTCGACGTTTCTCCAAGCTAAAGAGTCCCAAGCGTTTCAACCTTTCTTCATAGGGAAAGTGCTCCAGCCCTTTAATCATTCTAGTTGCCCTTCTCTGCACCTTCTCTAAAGCTATAATATCCTTTTTGAGGTGCGGCGACCAGAACTGCACACAGTACTCCAAATGAGACCGCACCATCGATTTATACAGGGGCATTATGATACTGGCTGATTTGTTTTCAATTCCCTTCCTAATAATTCCCAGCATGGCATTGGCCTTTTTTATTGCAAATGCACACTGTCTTGACACTTTCAGTGAGTTATCTATCATGACCCCAAGATCTCTCTCTTGATCAGTCTCTGCCAGTTCACACCCCATCAACTTGTATTTGTAGCTGGGATTCTTAGCCCCAATGTGCATTACTTTGCACTTGGCCACATTGAAGCGCATCTGCCACGTTGACGCCCACTCACCCAGCCTCAACAGATCCCTTTGGAGTTCCTCACAATCCTCTCTGGTTCTCACCACCCTGAACAATTTAGTGTCATCCGCAAACTTGGCCACTTCACTGCTCACTCCGAACTCTAAATCATTTATGAACAAGTTAAAAAGCATGGGACCCAGTACCGAGCCCTGCGGCACCCCACTGCTTACCGTCCTCCACTGCGAAGACTGCCCATTTATACTCACTCTCTGCTTCCTATTACTCAGCCAGTTTTTGATCCACAAGAGGACCTGTCCTTTTACTCCATGATTCTCAAGCTTTCTAAGGAGCCTTTGATGAGGAACTTTATCAAAAGCTTTCTGGAAGTCAAGGTAAACAACATCTATCGGGTCTCCTTTGTCCACATGTTTGTTCACCCCCTCAAAGAAATGCAACAGGTTAGTGAGGCAAGATCTTCCCTTGCAGAACCCATGCTGAGTCTTCCTCAATAACCCGTGTTCATCAATGTGCCTACTCATTCTGTCCTTGATAATGGTTTCTACCAACTTTCCCGGTATTGAAGTCAGACTGACTGGCCTGTAGTTTCCCGGATCTCCTCTGGAACCTTTTTTAAAGATGGGGGTGACATTTGCTACCTTCCAGTCCTCAGGAATGGAGGCAGATTTCAATGAAAGATTACAGATTTTTGTTAGAAGATCCACAAGTTCAACTTTGAGTTCCTTCAGAACTCTCGGATGTATGCCATCCGGACCCGGTGACTTATTAGTTTTTAATTTGTCTATCAGTTGTAGGACCTCCTCATTTGTCACCTCAATCTGACTCAGGTCTTTCAACACCCCTTCCAAAATTAGTGGTTCTGGGGCGGGCAAAAAGTTCTCGTCTTCTACAGTGAAGACGGAGGCAAAAAATTCATTTAGCTTTTCAGCCATTTCCCTATCCTCCTTCAGTAGTCCTTTTACCCCATGGTCATCCAAGGGCCCCACTGCCTCCCTGGCTGGTTTCCTACTTCTAATATATTTGAAGAAAGTTTTATTGTTGGTCTTTATGTTTTTTGCAATATGCTCCTCATAGTCCCTTTTTGCCTGCCTGATCACAGTCTTGCATTTGATTTGCCACAGCCTGTGTTCCCTTTTACTAATCTCACTTGGACTGGTTTTCCACCGCTTAAAGGAGTCCTTCTTACCTTTTACAGCTTCCATTACTTTATTTGTTAACCACGCAGGCCTTTTCTTATGCCTGTTTGTGCCTTTCCTAACTTGTGGTATGTATTTTATCTGAGCTTCTAGGATTATAGTTTTAAATAGCGTCCAAGCTTTCTCAAGGCTCGTGCAAAACATTGGCTCGTGCAAAATGGCTCGTGCAAAACATTCAAACAACAACAAAGTTTTAAAAATTTTCAAGAAGCACTTGAGATTTAAATAATTTTTTATAGCTTTCAGTAACTTATAGTTGCTGAAACTTTTAAAGTTGGATGACAGTGGTAAAAGCTGATCTGGAGTGAGAAGAAAACACTTTGTTTTCTCTCTTGTTTTGAACTACAGGGTTTGTTCACAGGCCTTATACTTGAGTGGGGAAATGCCTCTGTGGGCCAGGAATTGGAGCTAAGCCTTTGGGCAGGATTATAGATTCCATGCTTAGTCCTTGGGAATTGATTTAGTATCCAGCCCTAAAAATTCAACATTTTTTTTGGAAGTTTGGCTTCGTTTAAAACTTTTGTACCCTTGAATTAAGAACATCAGAAGAGCCCTGCTGGATGAGACCAGAGGTCCATCTAGTCCAGCATCTGGTCTCACACAGAGGCCAGCCAGTTCCTCTGGAAAGCCAACGACAGGGCAGAGAGGCTGAGGCCTTCATAAGAACATCAGAAGAGCCCTGCTGGATGAGACCAGAGGTCCATCTAGTCCAGCATCTGGTCTCACACAGAGGCCAGCCAGTTCCTCTGGAAAGCCAACGACAGGGCAGAGAGGCTGAGGCCTTCATAAGAACATCAGAAGAGCCCTGCTGGATCAGACCAGTGGCCTATCTAGTCCAGCATCTGGTCTCACACAGAGGCCAGCCAGTTCCTCTGGAAAGCCAACGACAGGGCAAGAAAGTGTGTCCATAAATATAAGCTGCCTTGTTTTCTCTCCTGCCTGCACTTCTGCCCCTCAAAAGCCTGACAGGAAGAACCTGGAAGAGATCATGGTCTCCGCTCCACAGACGCCTACTCACGGGGCTCTGGCAAAGCTACGGACTGAGGTAACGCTCATCATCCGCTGCTCGCTTTCTAGCAAAAGAAATCTAGATGGCAAAGGTGGGGGGAGTCAAAATTCCATGTAACCAATAGAGACGCTGTGCAGTGTGATATTCAGATGACAGAGGCATTCCTAAGAACCACACCTTTTGTGTTTAGGAAAAGCAAAACTGATTTCGTAGTCCTTGTGGTTGCAGGAAATCATTCAGTATTCACAGCTGCTGTGTTTTAAGCAGGAATGCATAGGAACGCAGTTCCAGCTGGTTTGGCATCAGGGGTGTGTGGCCTAATATGTAAATGAGTTCCTGCTGGGCTTTTCCTACAATAATGCCCTGTGTGAAACAACGGTGATGTCAGGGGGTGTGACCTAATGAGCTCCTGCTGGGTTCCTTTGCGAAACAACGGTGATGGTCTAATATGCAAATGAGTTCCTGCTGGGCTTTTTCTACAAAAACACCCTGTGTGAAAAAATGGTGATGTCAAGGGGGTGTGGGCTATTATGCAGATTAGTTCCTGCTGGGCTTTTTCTACAAGAACAACCCTGGTTTGAAGTATGAAAAAGTCGAAACTTCCAGTCATCTGAATATCTGTCACTTCTATAATTTTGGAAGTAGGCAGGGTTTTGAAGTCTTTAAGGATGGGGAAGTGCTTGAGCCCGCTAGGTGACTGATCCTGAAAAATGTCTTCTCTTCCAGAAGAGAGGAGTGAAAATTAAAAGAAAGAGTCCCCGTGGGCAGGTGCAGTGCAGATATCCTGCACTAAGTCACTGCAGCCAGCCCTTCCGTATCTGAGAGGAGAGCAGTGGTTCTCTTCTGTTATTTGAGGCCTGCTCTTTATCCTGAATTAAAACTGTTGTATGTTGGGGCTTGGTGTTCATCCATTACATTTTCATCTCTCCCACGAAGTTCAGAGAAGCTTGTGAGCAGTGTTCCCTCTAAGCTGTTAGTGTGAGCTAGCTCACAGTTTTTTAGCCTCCAGCTCACACACTTTTGTCTTAGCTCAGGAAGGATGACCCCGGAGCATACTAATTGATGCAGCAGCTCAAAACTTTAATGCCAGGAGCCCACAAAGTTGAATTTTTGCTCACAAGACGGCAGCTTGGAGGGAACATTGGTGGAGACCAGTTTTCCCTCTAAGCTGAGTTAGCGTGAGCTAGCTCACCGTTTTTTAACCTCCAGCTCACACATTTTTGTCTCAGCTCAGGAAAAAGTGGCCCCAGAGCAAACATTGATGCGGTAGCTCACCACTTTAATGCCAGCAGCTCACAAAGTCGAATTTTTGCTCACAAGACTCCGCAACTTAGAGGGAACATTGCTTGTGAGGTTCTGCTGTTCTGTGTCTCAGCTTCACAAGATGTAATGTAATGGACGAACACCAAGCCCCAACAACATTAAACCTAATTCCAAAAAACTCTCTCAACAGTGAAACCATCCAAAATTGGACTCAAATGCAATATTATATGCATTTCATAAATAACGCAGTAAACTCTCACAATCAAACAGAAGATAACCAAAATCCAAATTCATTCAGTCCCTTGTAAGAAACTGACATGCTTACATGGGACTCAATGAATTTGGACTTTGGTTTAACAGGAGCTATTTCTTGTGTATGACACTTCACTAATTTCCCAGGTTTTTTTGGTTGTTCAGGCCCAGTGAGGAAGCAGGGAGGATTCCCCCCTGGTGCGAGTCTTACAGGACCACGTTTTTTATTGCTAATTTGATCTCTGGTTATAGAGACATTTGGGCACCTGTGCATACCTGTATAGCTGCGAAGCATTACAGGCTGAATGATGAAGACGTCGCTCTCCTGTTTATAGTTATACACGGGGCTTTTTTTTGTAGCAGGAACTCCTTTGCATATTAGGCCACACACCCCTGATGTAGCCAGTCATCCTGGAACTTACAGTAGACCCTGGACTAAGAGCCCTGTAAGCTCCGGGAGGATTGGCTACATCAGGGTGTGTGTGGCCTAATGTGCAAAGGAGCTCCTGCTGCAAAATAAACCCTGCTTGCACATACTGTAGGTATTTAATTTAGGGAACAATACTCCCTCTAATCTGTGGAGTCTTGTGAGCCAAAATTTTACTTTGTGAGCTACTGGCAATAAAGTTGTGAGCCGCTGCATCAATTAGTTTGCTCTGGGGTCGTTTTTCCTGAGCGAAGACAAAAATATGTGAGCCAGAGACTAAAAAAAAATGTGAGCTAGCTCACATTAACTCAGCTTAGAGGAAACACTGGTAGGGAACGTTATTGCCATTGTTACGACCAGAAAAGAAAGGCGTTCCAAACGTGGGATCAGAGAAGCAAAGCAGTTTATTAAACGGTTTGCAAAGCGTGGGAAGATTAGGGCCAGTAAGCTCACCCGAAAATCCTCCGAAGTCTGTGGTGCAACACAGCTCAATTTAAGCCTCCCTTGTCCCGCCTTCTCTGGCTTCTGTCAACCAATTGGCTCACAGGCTCACGATCTATTCATCCTATCCGCGTGCACTCTGTCACGCACGCTTCCCGTGTTTCCCCCCTTCCCCTCAAGATGTTTTGGCACTTTTACGGCCCTGAAACTTGAATTTTCACTTTCCCTCATTAAGTTCTGTTTCTTTGTTCTTAAGCAAAGGATGTAAGCCTTTACCTACTGGCGGTATGCCCTCTTTTTATTGGCGGCTCAAGCGATGTTCCCTACTGAGAGCCAATTTGGGGTAGTGGTTAAGTGTGCGGACTCTTATCTGGGAGAACCAGGTTTGATTCCCCACTCCTCCACTTGCAGCTGCTGGAATGGTCTTGGGTCAGCCATAGCTCTGGCAGAAGTTATCCTTGAAAGGGCTGCTGCTGTGAGAGCCCTCTCCAGCCCCACCCACCTCACAGGGTGTCTGTTGTGGGGGAGGAAGGTAAAGGAGATTGTGAGCCGCTCTGAGACTCTTCGGAGTGGAGGGCAGGATATAAATCCAATATCTTCATCTACCTCACAGGGTGTCTGTTGTGGGGGAGGAAGGTAAAGGAGATTGTGAGCCGCTCTGAGACTCTTCGGAGTGGAGGGCAGGATATAAATCCAATATCTTCATCTACCTCACAGGGTGTCTGTTGTGGAGGAGGATGGGAAAGGAGATTGTGAGCCGCTCTGAGACTCTTGGGAGTGGAGGGCGGGATATAAATCCAATATCTTCATCTACCTCACAGGGTGTCTGTTGTGGGGGAGGAAGGGAAAGGAGATTGTGAGCCGCTCTGAGACTCTTTGGAGTGGAGAGCGGGATATAAATCCAATATCTTCATCTACCTCACAGGGCGTCTGTTGTGGGGGAGGAAGGTAAAGGAGATTGTGAGCCGCTCTGAGACTCTTCGGAGTGGAGGGTGGGATATAAATCCAATATCTTCATCTACCTCACAGAGTGTCTGTTATGGGGGAGGAAGGTAAAGGAGATTGTGAGCCGCTCTGAGACTCTTCTGAGTGGAGGGCAGGATACAAATCCAATATCTTCATCTACCTCACAGGGTGTCTGTTGTGGGTGGGGGTAAGGTAAAGGAGATTGTGAGCCGCTCTGAGACTCTTCGGAGTGGAGGGCGGGATATAAATCCAATATCTTCATCTACCTCACAGGGTGTCTGTTGTGGAGGAGGAAGGGAAAGGAGATTGTGAGCCGCTCTGAGACTCTTCGGAGTGGAGGGCGGGATATAAATCCAATATCATCATCTTCTTCTTCTACTGCATGCCTAATTAACTATGCTTGCATCCTTGTCACGTATGTCCAGGTGTCTTATATCACAAAATAAAACAATTTCCTTTAGTCCTTTTTCCTTATCACCATTACCATCGTTTAATGTGGACCTATAACTGGTTACTTTATATGCTGTGCCCTTTCCGCCAGTGCTACAGTTTATTTATCGTGTTTACTGCTTCTTTTTAATGTGGTGTTTTAACTTAGATCCGTAGGTTTTTGCTGTTATTTTATACGTTGTGATCCACCTTGAGCCCGTTTATGGGAAAGGGCGGAATAGAAGCCTACGAAATAAATAAATAAAACAGGTTAGGTGGGGAGAAAAATGCTTTTGGGGTAGCCAAAGGGAAAGGGCAAATGATACTGCACCCCTCTAATCAGGCAGAGCAGCTTCTTGGTGAATCGTTGGCTTTCCACAGTGGCGAGCAGTTGCCCAGTGGTAGGGCGTAGGGAAGCCTTAACTGAGGATCGTGTGCTTTGACTCTAGGATGTGCCTGCTTCCCAGCAGCCAGCAGAAGACTGTGGCCGAGATGCCTGGGTCGCTATGAAAACCGAGCTAGGTTTGGACGAGAGAGACCCATCCTGCTTCCTTAGGACGTACAGCGTGGCCATGGTGCTCCGGAAGGTAAAAACCTGCGCCTGGCTTCATGGTGGGAAGGTCTTTGCTTTGGTGATTCTGCTTTTCTTTGGGGGGCGGGGTGGAATGCCATAAGTGATGACCTGACTTTTTGAAAGAGTTTGTCTAATGGAACACTCTTGTCTGGGGTAGTGATTCCTGGTGCTTGAGGGGAGGGGCTTTTGGAGTTCTGGTGGACCTCCTGATGGCACCTGAGCGTTGACCACTGTGTGACACAGAGTGTTGGACTGGATGGGCCATTGGCCTGATCCAACACGGCTTCTCTAATGTTCTTATGTCTAGAGCAGTGATGCTCTATATTCTTGGTGCTTGGGGGACAACAGGGTAGAATTTCTGGCCCTGCTGATGGACCTCCTGATGGCGCTTGGGTTTTGGCCACTGTGTGACACAGAGTGTTGGACTGGATGGGCCATTGGCCTGATCCAACATGGCTTCTCTTATGTTCTTATGTGACACAGAGTGTTGGACTGGATGGGCCACTGGCCTGATCCAACATGGCTTCTCTTATGTTCTTATGTGACACAGAGTGTTGGACTGGATGGGCCATTGGCCTGATCCAACATGGCTTCTCTTATGTTCTTATGTGACACAGAGTGTTGGACTGGATGGGCCATTGGCCTGATCCAACATGGCTTCTCTGATGTTCTTATGTGACACAGAGTGTTGGACTGGATGGGCCATTGGCCTGATCCAACATGGCTTCTCTTATGTTCTTCTGTGACACAGAGTGTTGGACTGGATGGGCCATTGGCCTGATCCAACATGGCTTCTCTTATGTTCTTCTGTGACACAGAGTGTTGAACTGGATGGGCCATTGGCCTGATCCAACAGGGCTTCTCTTATGTTCTTCTGTGACACAGAGTGTTGGACTGGATGGGCCATTGGCCTGATCCAACATGGCTTCTCTTATGTTCTTATGTGACACAGAGTGTTGGACTGGATGGGCCATTGGCCTGATCCAACATGGCTTCTCTCATTTTCTTATGTCTATGGCAGTGAAGCTCTGTGTTCTTGGTGCTTGGGAGGGGCAACAATGGGAGGGCTTCTGGAGCTTCTGGGCCTCTTGATGGCACCTGGGTTTTGGCCACTTTGTGACACAGAGTGTTGGACGATGGGTCATTGGCCTGATCCAACATGGCTTCTCTTATATTCTTAGGTCTGGGGCATTGATGCTCTGTATTCTTGATGCTTGGGGGCCATGGTGGAAGGGCTTCTGGAGTTCTGGCCCTGCTGGTGGACCTCCTGATGGCACCTGGGTTTGGGCCGCTGTTTAACACAGAGTGTTGGACTGGATGGGCCACTGGCTTGTTCAACATGGCTTCTCATGTTCTTAAAATACATTGGACCATATCAGGTCCATCACATGACCCATGTTACAAGCAGTACTGCCCACATCTCTTTGCTGAACTCTGTATTGGTGTGAGATCTAATCCAGGTAGAGGGAAATTTGAAGGAATTGTGGGCTGGTAGTCGGGCAGTCACCCTATTTCCTTCTCCTCCCTCCCACACACACAATTGCATGAGAAGTGATATCTGGGTGGTTGCCTAGCCCGTCTCCTCTCTGCCATCTTTCTTGGAATAGATTTCAAGCCTAAAGGAAGTAGTTCAACAGACGTTGTTCCACAAAGTGTATCCAGTACTGCATAAGCCCTGATGATTTACAGCTGTCCTTTTTCAGCCCTGGCTGCAACCTGGTGGAACTCTCTGCCAAACACCACTAGATCCCTGTAGGACTTAATGCAATCCCGCGGGGCTTGTAAGGCAGAGATGCTCTGCCAGGCTTTTAGTTGGAGACAGAGATGGTTCCATCATAGCCGGCACCCCCCTCTTTTCTTCTTTCCTCCGTCTCTGCTTTGGCTCCTGAGACGGCGTGTGGGAGTAGGCGGGGTAGGCGTCTACTTAGGGCGCCACCCCAATGAGTCGGGCCGGGGCTCATGTTCCGCACCCCTTGCAAGGTGTGTGGGAGGCGACCATAGGCTCCTCCGCCCCCCAATCAGGCGAGCGGGGAAAGGTGCTTGTGTCCCATGTGCCTTGCAAGGTGTGCGGGAGGCGACCATCGGCTCCTCCGCCCCCTCAATCAGGCAAGCGGGGAAAGGGGCTTGCGTCCCATGCGCCTTGCAAGGGACGCAGGAGGTGACCATCGGCTCCTTCGCCCTGATCAGGTCTCCTGCAAGGCAGGAAGGCTGAGAGGGGGGACAGGGCTTGCATCGGTGCGTGGGACACAACTGTCAGCTCTCCCCACCTCCCCCCCCCAATCTGGAAGCCTGAGGGGGACGGGGGGGGGCCTGCTTGATGACGTCACTTTTTGTGACGTCATTGTGCTGTGCATGAACTTTTCTTCTAAAAGAAGATTGGGGGGGTTGCAAGGTCAGGGCCAGGGGTCTCCACAGACCGCTCCTCTGCCTTTTCAGCGTGCGAGAGACCCGGCCCCCCAGCCGGAGCTGTGTGCCACAGCTCCCGTCAGGCAGGCCCAGCAGGGAGGCTCGCACCGGAGGGCCCAGACACCAGACGCGAGTCTCAGCGAAAGGCACCCATCCAATCGAGTCTCCAGGACAGTCTGCATTCGAACACCTCGGGCCACACCCAAAGGTTGGCCCTGTTTGGCTCCCTCCTCACCTGGCTGCAAGCTTGTGGCGCAGTCCAGAGTGGGGTAATGAAGAAATATTTGACGCCATCTGAACTAATGTGATTGTCTTTTGGGTTGTTTTTAAACTTGTTTTTATTGGTTGTAAATGGCCAAAAAGCCCTAGTCATGGGGAATAAGTAATTGATATCTTCAGATGTATTAAATTGAGACTGTGGGAATGGGAGGAAATGAAATTACGGCCAACAGACCCTTATATTTGCTCTCCAGCTTCCTTAGGTCTCTATGCTTTCTGTGGCAAAATGCCCAATTATCTATCAGTCTTAACCATTCCAAGTCATCGCAGGGCATTTATGTTGGCTAGACTAAATGCGGTTCCCTCCAAAGTTTTACAAGGGAGATATCAGCGAGTCCCTTTAGCCGATAGACTTTGCTCCTGTGGAGCGAATACTCCTGACTCAATCCAGCATATCTTGCTTGATTGTTCTTTTTACCATAACCTCCGTAAAGATTTATTTGGCAAGCTTTCTTTTCCCCCAGATTTGTCTATTCTTCCAGCCTGTTATTATTTATTGAGTGATACTGACGGGGTGGTTAGTGAGGCTGTGGCAAAATTTCTGGCTGACATCCTTAAATCTAATTCTGACCATGTTTGAATGCATCTGTACGCTCGGTTTCATTTTGATTTTATCTCCAATGTTTAAATTTTTATATTCTGTGTATTTTTATTTGAATCTATTATGCCATTAAAGGTTTGGTATGGTAAGTAATTGATATATTGAATGAATGGCCTTGTTCAGACACACAGTCTAATCAGATGTCGCTGCTGTTTCCTTCCGGATTTAAAGTGGCTGATCAGACAGCAACATCTGCCTCCCGGTATTAACTCGTGGTAGCCTCCCCGATCCTTCTCAGAACCGGATTATTTTGTTACCTGCTCCTTTGCGGTGTTTTTTGAGGTGTCCGGTTTCAACTCGTAGTTTTCTCCGTCTGGAAAGTTCTCGACCAACTTCTGGATGTCCGAAGGCTGTCCCAGAGCAAAAGGAGCCTCAGACGTAAGCGCATCATGCTTATGCGCATGATGCGCTTATGCACATAATAGTGGGGGAAACAAAAAAAAGAACTGTGTGGTGCCATCGTGTGGATGGCAGAAAACGGTTTCACCGCGGAGCGATTCGAATTGCAGTATGGCAGTTTGATCGATAATATCCGGGAAAAAAGATATTCAGAACAGAACCAGGTCAGCTTAACACGGACTCAACACGCTGTGTGAACAGGCCCAGTGAATGAAAGGAAATAAGCACAGGTGGAATTGTATCCAGGGGATTTCCCACTGGTTCCTCTTCTGTCGACATGTGGGTATTGGGGGGGAACTGGGGCGGGACTTTTGTTAGAATTTTTTAAAAAGGCATTGCGTTTCCAGGGCAGAGGCTATTGACGTTTCCACTTCCGCAGAGGGGGGAGTATCCAAACATCCTTTCTCAAATCTTAAGAAAACCCCACACCGACAAAACCTAACCTTGCTTCGGAGTTCCTTTCCTTGCTGTCGTCTGAATTCCCACAATGCACCTCTCGATCGTTCCACACAGGCGGCTCTCAAGCAGCTCCCGAAGAACAAAGTCCTCAACATGGCGGTGATGATTAAGTCACTGACCCGGACCAACGTTGACGCGGGTGCCGTATTCAGAGACCCAACTGGTAAGGGTGCAGGCGGTTCAGTCTTTGGGAGCGAAGAGGCATTGCCTGGTACCCCAAGCCACTGCCTGTTGCTAATTGGCTTGCAGGCCTGAGGCCAGTTTCACACAGGTTATTTGCTCTGGGTTTGATGTTGCTGGGAAGCGGTTTCCTCCTCCCCCCCCTTTCGCCAACAGCATCATGGTGCAGCCATGTACCTCCAGGGGTTTCTCTGGCTTCCCCCTGGTCTGTCCCCAACTTACTTTGCTCCAAAGGTTTAGGAAAGATCACAGCAAAGCCTGGAAGGCTGCATTGCAAATCCAGAAAGCTTGGCGTTTCCCACTCCCGCCTGCAAAGCAGGGACTGGGGCAGGGAGACAGTTGAAAAACCTGTCTTATGGCACCTGCAGCGGCAGTGGGGGGGGGGGGACACCACCTCTTCCTGTGCCGGGAATAACTGCAAAACGATACCCAAGAGGAACATGAATGCGTAGAACTGGATGAAAACAGTACCGAGAAACTCCACCCTGTGTAATTATATTGGAGAGGATGCATCACCAGTTGCAAAAATTCTCCGGACAAATAATGTCAATAGAAGTGACGCAGGATGGAAAGTCATCCCACGGACTTTCAAGTAATAACTGTTAGAAGACCAAGCTGTCTTCCATACGGCCAAATTCTAAACCCGCAGACCCAACAAGGGTGCCTGTGGGCATTATAACACCTGCTGATGCCTTCTTTGGCACCCGCTCGGGGTTTTTAGAAAGTGGGTGGGGCCAGTTATGGCTTTTGCCCTGCAAGGTTTCTGATTGGCCATTGGAGATATGATGGCCTGTGCAGAAAATTTTTGCTTTGGCAGCAGCTGCCACCACAGACAAGGCACCATGTAACTGGCCGTTTTCCCACTGAGCTTACCTCGGAGCGACGTCCCTCTTCACCGCGCAGCGTCTGCGCGGATTTCCCACCAACTGCTCCGAGGCTGCTCCGAGGAACCAGGAAGTTCCCGACCTTTTGCGTCGCAAATGGAAACCGCCAAAAACCAGTTTACATTTGCGACGCAAAAGCCGCGGGACTTTGCGGCTCTTCCGGGTTCTGCGGAGCAGTTGGTGCGAAACCCGCGCAGACGCTGTGCGGTGAAGAGGGACGTCGTTCCGGAGTAAGGTCAGTGGGAAAACGCCCTCTGTGTTACTGGATGCAAGCTGCGGCAATCGTTTTGCGGCTGGCTCCGCCTCCTGCTGTAGCCATTTTGTGGCTGTACCCACCATGCCATGTCAGAATTCCAAAGTGGGGGGGGGCGGGTCCTGATCTAAGTATTTGATGGTTTCCCATCCTGCATTTTTCTCATGGAGATGTACTTAGAAAGAGGACAGTGTGCTGGATGCCTGTCTTGTTTGTGATGGAGTCCAGTTGAATGTATGTGTACGTACATCTATGTCTATATCCAGTGGTCCCCAACCCCCGGGCCTTGGACCAGTACCGGCCTGTGGCCTGTTAGCAACCAGGCTGTGGAGCAAGGCAGAGGTTGCTAATATGATTATATATATTATGTGCGCATCCAGAGCTTTTTTTTGTAGCAGAAGCTCTGACACCCCACCCCCCCAGCGATGGGAAACCCAGCAAGAAATATCTACTATGAGAAACTATTGGAAAATGCACCTGGAACAAAGGATCTGGGAAATCTTCAGCTTTTTTGTAACAGGAACTCCTTTGCACATTGGGCCACGCACACCATGATGTAGCCAATCCTCCTGGAGCTTACAGGGCTCTTTGTACAGGGCCTACTGTACCGATTGATACCACTCTCCCAAGGTTTGTTTTTTTAACGAAGTAATGCATCCTGTCAAGTATAACTGTATGGGGTGGCGCTTCTTAGTACTTTTATCGTCCTGGGAAGTAAACGAGTCACGTACAGTTGCTTCTTTTTGCCTTTTGCTCCGAAGGCTGCTTCTCCTCTCCGGAGCAGCGCATCCAACTTGCTGCCATGTACTTGGAGGACAAACATTCAGAGCAACTTGTGGCCCTCATTTCAGGATACAGGTGACGAGGGACAACGTGTTTCAGGCCTTTCTCGGGGTTCTCTGCACGTGTGTGTAGATAGACAGACAGACAGACAGATAGATAGATAGATAGATAGATAGATAGATAGATAGATAGATAGATAGATAGATAGATAGATAGATAGATAGATAGATAGATAGATAGATAGATAGATAGATAGATAGATAGATAGATAGATGATATTGGATTTATCTTGGATAGATAGATAGATAGATAGATTGATAGATAGATAGATAGATAGACAGACAGACAGACAGACAGACAGACAGACAGACAGACAGATAGATAGATAGATGATATTGGATTTATCTTGGATAGATAGATAGATAGATAGATAGATAGATAGATAGATAGATAGATAGATAGATAGATAGATAGATAGATAGATAGATAGATAGATAGATAGATAGAAGATGAAGAAGATATTGTATTTCTATCCCGCCCTCCACTCCGAAGAGTCTCAGAGCAGCTCACAATCTCCTTTACCTTCCTCCCCCAAAACAGACACCCTGTGAGGTAGATGAAGATATTGGATTTATATCCCACCCTCCACTCTGAAGAGTCTCAGAGCGGCTCACAATCTCCTTTACCTTCCTCCCCCACAACAGACACCCTGTGAGGTAGTTGAAAATATTGGATTTATATCCCGCCCGCCACTCAGAAGAGTCTCAGAGCGGCTTACAATTTCCTTTACCTTCCTCCCCCACAACAGACACCCTGTGAGGTAGTTGAAGATATTGGATTTATATCCCGCCCTCCACTCTGAAGAGTCTCAGAGCGGCTCACAATCTCCTTTACCTTCCTCCCCCACAACAGACACCCTGTGAGGTAGATGGAGATATTGGATATATATCCCACCTTCCATTCCTAAGAGTGGCTCACAATCTCCTTTACCTTCCTCCCCCACAACAGACACCCTGTGAGGTAGATGAAGATATTGGATTTATGGTAAAGTCTGTCACATGAAGCGCTCTTACTATGCAAAGGAGTTCCTGCTGCAAAGAAAGCCCTGCCAGTCCTCCTGGAACTTGCAGTAGGCCCTGTACGTAGGCCCTGTATGAAGCTCCAGAAGGATCAGGGCTGTGTGGCTTACTATGCAAAGGAGCCCCTGCTACAAAAAAAAAAAAAAGCCCTGGGTAACAGCCAGTATATTTTTGTCTTGGCTTCCTGGCAGCTGAGTGTCCTCGTTCCCGTATCTCACTGTCTTTCTCTTGCTGATGCAGGGGAAATGCAAGGCACGATCCACCGTCTGTTGCTGGAGCAAAGAGAGAGTGAATTTAAAGCTGGCTCGGTCCTTCTGCTGAAGCAGGTACTGAAAAGTAAACCCAGGCCTGGATAGGCTTGGATGAATTCCCCACGGGGGGGAACGGCTCTTTACGAAGAATGAAGCATACCAGCCCTTTCTTTGTAGAGGATCCAGACAGCTGAGTACGTGGTTGTCTCGCAAACTGCGTTGAGCCCTTTTGGGGGCGGTGGGGTGGGGGGTGCGGGATGTGGTTCAGTGGAATATAAAAAAATTGGCAATTGGCTGCCTCGATTTGGCAGGTGGGTGTGTTCTCCCCGTCGCATCGCAACCACTACCTCAACGTGACGCCCAATAATTTGGTGAAGATCTACCCACCAGGACTCGGTAGCAGGAAGCCAACTCAGCCGCGTGAAGAAATCAGGGGAGGAGCGGAGATGGTTTTGCCACAGGTAAGAAGCATCCTTTGTTCATCTTTTCTGCATCGGCTGGGCAGTATATGGATTGCGGCGCATCCTGTTTGTATTTTTAAACGCAGACCTCTTCTTTGGTTATGCCTCTGTTACTTATTTTTGTTGGGCATTACTGAAATATTTGCATTATGCTTTATAAACAAAAAATGTCGTAACGATTTTGGAACACAGTCTGTTTTTGCATGTTAGCAGCGTTGTCATTCCGAAGCGTCAGAAACAAGGCCTGGATTTTAACAAACATGTTATTTCACACCCATACATATGAACGTGAACATATGAAGCTGCCTTATACTGAATCAGACCCTCGGTCCATCAAAGTCAGTATTGTCTACTCAGACTGGCAGCGGCTCTCCAGGGTCTCAAGTTGAGGTTTTTCATGCCTACTTGCCTGGACCCTTTTAGTTGGAGATGCTGGGGATTGAACCTGGGACCTTCTGCTTGCCAAGCAGATGCTCTACCGCTGAGCCACCATCCCTCCCCTAACATATGAAGCTGCCTTCTACTGAGTCAGACCCTTGGTCCATCAAAGTCAGTATTGTCTTCTCAGACTGGCAGCGGCTCTCCAGGGTCTCAAGCGGAGGTTTTTCACACCTATTTGCCTGGACCCTTTTTTGGAGATGCCAGGGATTGAACCTGGGACCTTCTGCTTCCCAAGCAGATGCTCTGCCACTGAGCCACCGTCCCTCCCCTGACTGGCAGTGGCTCTCCAGGGTCTCAAGCGGAGGTTTTTCACACCTATTTGCCTGGACCCTTTTTTGGAGATGCCGGGGATTGAACTTGGGACCTTCTGCTTCCCAAGCAGATGCTCTACCACTGAGCCACCGTCCCTCCCCTTAGACATATGAACATATGAAGCTGCCTTCCACTGAATCAGACCGTTGGTCCATCAAAGTCAGTCTTGTCTTCTCAGACTGGCAGCGGCTCTCCAGGGTCTCAAGCGGAGGTTTTTCACACCTATTTGCCTGGACCCTTTTTTGGAGATGCCGGGGATTGAACCTGGGACCTTCTGCTTCCCAAGCAGATGCTCTGCCACTGAGCCACCGTCCCTCCTTCCGTTCTGACAAGGTCACATTTATGTCAGGTCCAGCCCTCAGAACAAATGAGTTCGACACCCCTGCCCTATGGCTTCTCCCAGGGATTCAGGACTTCAGGGAAAAAGATAAGGAGCGTTCAAGACTTTAGACAGCTCCTTCGCTTCTCTTGCGATGCCTTCTGGCAGCCGGTGGGGAAGAGCTGTTTGATATTGCTCACTCCACCCTGAAGATGTGGGTCCCTCGCATAAGAGCACAAAGTTGCCTTACCCTGTGTCAGACCATCAGTTTGTCTGCTCAGACCGGCAGCTGCTCTCCAGGGTCTTACGTTGACATCTTTCGTATCATCTACTGCCAGGCCTTTCAGAGGCTTAACGGAGGTTCCCCTCAGTCACCACGGCTAGTAGTCGTGAGTGTTCCCTCTAAGCTGAGTTAGCGTGAGCTAGCTCACAGATTTTTAGCTTCCAGCTCACACCTTTTTGCCTCAGCTCAGGAAGGAGGACTCCGAGAGCACACTCATTGATGCAGCAGCTCACCAATGCCAGTAGCTCACAACGTAGAGTTTTTGCTCATAAGACTCTGCAGCTTAGAGGGAGCATTGGTAGCCGTTGGTAGACCAATCCTAGATCTAGCTGATGGGGTGGGCTCAAGGGGACTGCCCTCTGAAAAGCCCCCACGTGCCAACAGAATGCAACCTCACAACTATCTGGATCTGTGGTTTTATTGAAGGATAGGGAAGGTGAGGTTCTTGGGCAGGTTGAGCTGTCACATGTTGGATTAGATCTCCAGCAGAGACCTCGGAGAGCTTCCCTTGATCGATACAGATGGAACTGGGTTAGGTGGATCGGAGGCATCTTCTCCCAGCTGTGCTGCTGAGCAGTTTGCAGGGAGGGTCTGTCGCTCGAGAGAAGAAGAAAGTATTGGATTTATACCCCGCCTTCCACTCTGAATCTCGGAGTGGACACTGTCTCCTTTCCCTTCCTCCCCCACAACAGACTCCCTGTGAGGTGGGTGGGGCCGAGAGAGCTCTCACGGAAGCTGCCCTTTGGAGGACAACTCTGCAAGAGCTATATCTGACCCAAGGCCATTCCAACAGCTGCAAGTGGAGGAGTGGGGAATCCAACCCAGTTCTCCCAGATCAGAGAGCTATGGCTGACCCAAGGCCATTCCAGCAGGTGCATGTGGAGGAGTGGGGAATCCAACCCCGTTCTCCCAGATAAGAGAGCTCTGGCAGACCCAAAGCCATGCCAGCGGGTGCAAGTGGAGGAGTAGGAAATCAAACCCAGTTCTCCCAGATAAGAGAGCTATGGCTGACCCAAGGCCATTCCAGCAGGTGCAAGTGGAGGAGTGGGGAATCAAACCCGGTTCTCCCAGATAAGAGAGCTCTGACTGACCCAAGGCCATTCCAGCAGGTGCAAGTGGAGGAGTGGGGAATCAAACCTGGTTCTTCCAGACAAGAGAGCTATAGCTAACCCAATGCCATTCCAGCAGGTGCAAGTGGAGGAGTGGGGAATCAAACCCAGTTCTTCCAGATAAGAGAGCTCTGGCTGACCCAAGGCCATTCCAGCAGCTGCAAGTGGAGGAATGGGGAATCAAACCCGGTTCTCTCAGATAAGAGTCTGCGCATTTAACCTCTTAACCAGCAGTCGCCAAACTTGCTTAAAATAAGAGCCATATAGAATAATCATCAGATGTTTGAGAGGCACAAGCAGGAAGAAAGGAAGGGAGAAGGAAAGGAAGCAAATAGATCGGGGGAAGGAGGAGGGAGGGAGAGATGGAAAGAAAGCAACTCTAAATGCCTTCTCCAAGCTGCCAACAGGGCGGCGGGGGCTTTGAGAGCCATACAATATGTGCGAAAGAGCCACATGTGGCTCCCAAGCCGCAGTTTGGCTACCCCTGCTCTACACCAAACTGGCTCTCAGACTTCTGAAAATTTGGAGACGTTCAAAATGCTGAGCTTTTCAGCTGCCTTGGGATCTTGTGTCTGCAGGCGGAGTCTGGATTCCAGCAGGATTCTCCCACGGATGCCCCACCCACCGTGGCCGCAACAGATTTTGGAAAGGAGCACAGCGACGAGATCGGTAAAAACTGCTGCCTGGGTCCCCTGGCCTCAAGCCAGGGGGCGCCATTTCCAGAGGATGGTGGAATGGGCAAGTCGGTGCTGAGCATGTCCTCACCAAAGTCTTGCTCAGGTAAATACAGCACTAAGCAGGGGTTGGGGTTTTTTGTAGCAGGAACTCCTTTGCATATTAGGCCACACCCCCAAGATGTAGCCAATCCTCCAAGAGCTTACAGGGCTCTTCGTACAGGGTCCAGAGATAGAATTCTAGCAGGGGCTCCTTTGCATATTAGGCCACACACCCCTGATGGAGCCAATCCTCCAAGAGCTTACAGGGCTCTTCATACAGGGTCCAGAGATAGAATTCTAGCAGGGGCTCTTTTGCATATCAGGCCTCACACCCCTGATGTAGCCAATCCTCCAAGAGCTTCCAGGGCTCTTAGTCCAGGGCCTACTGTAAGCTCCAGGAGGATTGGCTACATCAGGGGTGGAATTCTAGCAGCAGCTCCTTTGCATATTAGGCCACACCCCTGTTATGTAGCCAATCCTCCAAGAGCTTACAGGGCTCTTAGTCCAGGGCCTACTGTAAGCTCCAGGCGGATTGGCTACATCAGGGGTGGAATTCTAGCAGCAGCTCCTTTGCACATTAGGCCACACCCCCACGATGTAGCCAATCCTCCAAGAGCTTACAGGGCTCTTAGTCCAGGGCCTACTGTAAGCTCCTGGAGGATTGGCTACATCAGGGGTGTGTGGCCTAATATGCAAAGGAGTTTCCTACTATAAAAAAAAAAGCCCTGGCACTAAGCAAATTCCGAAGCACAATGACCATGGCATGAATAAGCTTAGTAGACTGAGTCTAGGGAAGCGCCTCCTTTTATCGTTTCTACCCAGCCTTCCTCCCCAGTGGGGGGCACCCAACTACTTGTGTTCTTCATTGCTGCCAGCGGGTTGGATCCAACCAGCTTTTCCGCTTAGCGAAAGAGAAGGTAAACCTCTTGAGCACCGTCAAGGCCGAGCTGGGGGATCGTGGGGTCTGCTTGGACAAAAGCTGCATGGGAAGGCGGCTATAATGAGGAGAACTGGTTAAGGGGGAGATGGTGTGGGGAAAAAAGGCTGGATCCAACCCTGTGCTTTTGTTACTGGAAATGCTAGGAGTCTCCTCTTTTCGATGGGGAATTAGCACGAGGGAGACTCAGGCAGAAGGAATTAGAGCAGGGATCTTTTCCGCCGATAATACAAAGGTTCAGTTTCAAGAAGAAAGACTCCAGATAAAATATATTTTATAATGTTTTACTAGAAAATTATGTAAAAAAGGTACAGTCACACACAGAGACAATACAGTACACGCAGTCAAGAGGCTATGAAAATAGAGGTGAGAGATAGGGGCTTTTAGGGTTTATTAGAAAGGTAATACTACCTGTCAGGGGTGGAATTCTAGCAGGAGCTCCTTTGCATATTAGGCCACACACCTTTGATACAGCCAATCCTCCCAAGAGCTTACAAGGCTCTTTTTTGTTAGCTCTTGGAGGATTGGCTACATCAGGGGGGATGCGCCCTAATATGCAAAAGAGCTCCTGCTAGAATTCCATCCCTGCTACCTGTCCAGATGTGCAGAGGTCCGTTTGGGAATTAAAGATGGAGACGTGCCCTGCCATCATGTCATGTGTGAGGATCCCCTTACTTAGAATAATGGGGGGAATAATCTGTCTACATGGGCTCAGACTGAACCAGGAGGTGTGGCTTGCTCTCACGTTTTATAAGGTTTGGAGAGTTGAAGACCCTCCCAGAGCTCTGATGGCTCCCTAATGAGCACTGATGTATCTTTCCTGAGTGTCTGAATGGATTTCCAGGTTGAAGCAATAGGTGAGGCTGACTCAGTAGTGTTTGTCAGTATGGGTCAGAATGGGTTTTAATGGTTCAAGCAATTTAACAGAGATACCCTGAGGAGGAGTAAAGCACAAAAGACAAAGGATTTGTCCAGGCGTCAGACATTAAAAAGGTAAAGGTAGTCCCGTGTGCAAGCACCAGTCGTTTCTGACTCTGGGGTGACGTCTCATCATGACATTTTCACGGCCAACTTTTTACGGGGTGGTTTGCCATTGCCTTTCCCAGTCATCCACACTTTCCCCCCAGCAAGCTGGGGACTCATTTGACCGTCATCGGGAGGATGGAAGGCTGAGTCAACCTTGAGCCTGCTACCTGAACCCAGCTTTCGCCGGGATCGAACTCAGGTCGTGAGCAGAGAGCTCGGACTGCAGTACTGCAGCTTTACCACTCTGTGCTATGGGGGTCAGACATTACCATAGCGTTAAACAAAAGAGAAGCTGAGTTGCAGTAAGGAGGTGAGGAGATGGCCACTTAATCAGTTGGCAGAGGATTAAAACAGACACAGTACATTACCTGTTGAAGCCATAATAATCTCATCATTCTGTTGAGAGGGGGAGAGTAGCCAGACCAGGAGAAGACTGCATTGTAATCAAGGCCAGGCCCAAGCATGTTTCTCTGCTATTTTGCAAGGAGAGCATCTCCTTGGCCTGTTTCTGACAGGAATCCATTTTGTTTCCTTAGCTTGGGGTCCCCTTGTTCAAGTGGGGTGCCCCTATAGAGGCAAGCAGCATCTTCTGGCCAAACCTTGATCTTATTACGTGTAGCAGGTTACCGTAGTTCAGAGGTCCTCAATCTGCAGGCAGCGTTGGAATGAAGGGCACGGCTGCAAAATGGCTGCCACAAAACGGCTGCCTCAGTAGGTGGAGCCAACCACAAAATGGCTGCCTCAATAAGTGGAGCCAGCCACAAGATGGCTGCTATAGCTTACCTTCAGTCACAGAGCCTTGTGCTGTGGTGGTAGTAAGGGTTCCTCAATCTGCAGGCACCGTTAGAATTCTGATCTAGAGTGAAGGGTACGGCTGCAAAATGGCTGCCGCAAAACGGCTGCTTCAGTAGGTGGAGCCAGCCACAAAATGGCTGCCTCAATTAAGTGGAGCCAGCCACAAGATGGCTGCTATAGCTTACCTTCAGTCACAGAGCAAAGAGCCTTGTGCTGTGGTGGTAGTAAGGGGTCCTCAGTCTTCAGGCACCACTGGAATTCTGATCTAGAGTGAAGGGCACAGCTGCAAGATGGCTGCCACAAAACGGCTTCCTCAGTAGGTGGACAGGGCAGTTTGATGTACAGCACAGGAATCCCTGAGTGGTGGGACTGAAGTGGCTTCCTTCTGTTTAGTAATCTGGCTGACTTCTCCCGTGTTGTTCACACAGATGACCTGGACCAGCTTCTCGGACAGCTGCCTGATGACTTTTTCTCTAACCCGGATGCACAAAGCGCCCTATGACGGTTCTCTGCAGCTTAAAAGTTAGAGCATCCTTGCTGCGGGCAAACCAAGGACATAGTCTTGAGTTCAGGGGAGGACTTTTGCCCAGCAAGATGGACCTTTTCTCATTTGTTATAAACGCTGACTGGAGTTCTAATGAGGACACCTTCACGGAACAGGGAGAAAATGGGGTTTCTTTCAGGTGATCTTTGTGCCTTGGGGTGGGGATTTTGCCCACAGCAGCTCATACCATCTTATAGACCTTCTCTGGAGATGCAGCCTTTTGCTTTAAGGACTTGTCTGGCACTAGCAACATCTAGCCTTGAGAACTCAGCACCTGACTCCAGAGCTGTTTTTGTTTTGCATTGGGGCTTGTTTTGCAGTTGGAGCCCAGCGTGACGGGCGGTTCACATCTGAAGCGTTTGCCCTTCGGTTTGGGTTTGAGATGCCAGCTGTTCTGTGGGTGTCCTGTTTCAAACCGGGTTGCAACACGGTCCCATCTTGTAAATCGCCTTCGAGGAGCACAGAACAAATTACATGAAAATAAGCATCCGGCACATGACTTTTGCAGGTTGAGCTTTACGAAGGCAGGGAGTGGCTGTCATTCCCTCATTGGATTCCTTTTCTGTGGATTATTTTGGCTCCTTTATTTATGGGCTGACAGTTTTTTCAAAGAAGAAATAAAATGGCCAGTACGGGCGGGTCTGTGTATATACAAACTCGTGTTGTTTTATTTATTTTTTTAAATGTTTGCAGAATCTGATCTCTAACTTTGTTTCTCGCCTGACGCTTTGGTCACTTTCAGACTCCAGGTACTTTGGGCCAGGCAGCCAAATTGTGCTGAGAATAATTCTGTGCGATGTCTTGCTGTGTGGTGGCAAAGCCTGTTTATTATATTATTTATTAAACTGGATTTTAAAGTGCCCTCCCTTGTTAAAAAAAAAAGTGGGACTCAGGGCAGTGCACAGCATGGAATAAATTCATATAACACATAATTAAAATAGTAAAAACACAACAGTCAGCCTAACATGACACTAAAAATTCCAGTTGTGCCGCTATCTTTGGGGAGGGATGGTGGCTCAGTGGTAGAGCATCTGCTTGGTAAGCAGAAGGTCCTTGGTTCAATCCCCGGCATCTCCAACTAAAAAGGGTCCAGGCAAGTAGGCATGAAAAACCTCAGCTTGGGATCCTGAAGAGCCGCTGCCAGTCTGAGTAGACAAGACTGACTTTGATGGACCCAGGGTCTGATTCAGTAGACGGAAGCTTCATAGGTTCATATGTAAGCAGAAGGTCCCCGGTTCAATCCCCGGCATCTCCAACTAAAAAGGGTCCAGGCAAATAGGCGTGAAAAACCTCAGCTTGAAAAAGAAGAAGAAGAAGAATTGCAGATTTATACTCTGCCCTTCTCTGAATCAGAGCGGCTTACAATCTCCTATATCTCACCCTGTTGAGGTGGGTGGGGCTGAGAGGGCTTTCACAGCAGCTGCCCTTTCAAGGACAACTTCTGCCAGAGCTATGGCTGACCCAAGGCCATCCCAGCAGCTGCAAGTGGAGGAGGGGGGAATCAAACCCGGATCTCCCAGATAAGAGTCCGCACACTTAACCACTACACCAAACTGGCTCTCCTTGAGACCCTGGAGAGCCGCTGCCAGTCTGAGTAGACAAGACTGACTTTGATGGACCCAGGGTCTGATTCAGTAGAAGGCACCTTCATATGTTCATATGTTCTAGGTATGATAGTGGCTATTCAAAACCCTGTGGTTTATGCTTCTATGCTCATGCGGAGCTTCATGCTTCTGGGGAACTGGGCCTCGCTTCTTAGTCCCACTCAGCTTCATGGATGTGCACCCATTGCAAGCTTGAAGTTTCCCCTCAGATGAGAACGGAGCTGCCTCTCTTACAGAGCTTCTTGCATATATCTGAGCCTTCCACGTGAATAGGTTGTTTAGATTTGCCGGTTGCAGTGTTTAAATTGGATGCAATAATAATAATAAGAAGATATTGGATTTATATCCCGCCCTCCACTCCGAAGAGTCTCAGAGCGGCTCACAATCTCCTTTACCTTCCCCCCACCCCACAACAGACACCCTGTGAGGTAGATGAAGATATTGGATTTATATCCCGCCCTCCACTCCGAAGAGTCTCAGAGCGGCTCACAATCTCCTTTCCCTTCCTCCCCACAACAGACACCTTGTGAGGTAGATGAAGATATTGGATTTATATCCCGCCCTCCACTCTGAAGAGTCTCAGAGCGGCTCACAATCTCCTTTACCTTCCTCCCCACAACAGACACCCTGTGAGGTGGGTGGGGCTGGAGAGGGCTCTCACAGCAGCTGCCCTTTCAAGGACAACCTCTGCCAGAGCTCTGGCTGACCCAAGGCCATGCTAGCAGGTGCAAGTGGAAGAGTGGGGACTCAAACCCGGTTCTCCCAGATAAGAGTCCGCACACTTAACCACTACACCAAACTGGCTCTCTATTAGAGCTATGGCTGACCCAAGGCCATTCCAGCAGGTGCAAGTGGAGGAGTGGGGAATCAAACCCGGTTCTCCCAGATAAGAGTCTGCACACTTAACCACTACACCAAACTGGCTCTCACCAAATATCATTGTTTCATTTGTCGTTTGGAGGGAAAAAAATTATGTAGGTAATAAAGAAATACTGAATTAGCAGCAAGAGAGTGGCAGTTTCCCTCCTTTTCCCAAAGCGGCAGAAGTAATCTGGCCACAAATGTTAGCACAAAGATTCCAAATGCCCAGGGGTCATTTTGTAGAAAAATGGTGGCGGAGCTCATTAGCATAACTCATATGCCACCACCACCCCAGCCAAAAACAACCCGATGCAAGAAAGGAGAGCCCCAGGCGAGTGAGGCCTGCTTGGCCTAGCTAGTAGGGTTGCCAAGTCCAATTCAAGAAATATCTGGGGACTTTGGGGGTGGAGCCAGGAGTCTTTGGGGGTGGAGCCAGGAGACATTGGGGGCGGAGCCGAGAGCAAGGGTGTGACAAGCATAATTGAACTTCAAGGGAGTTCTGGCCATCACATTTAAAGGGACTGCACAAATTTTTAAATGCCTTCCTTCCATAGGAAATAATAAAGGATAGGGGCACCTTCTTTTGGGGCTCATAGAATTGGACCCCCTGGTCCAATCTTTTTGAAACTTGGGAGGTATTTTGGGGAGAGGCACTAGATGCTATACTGAAAATTTGGTGCTTCTACCTCAAAAAACAGCTCCCCCAGAGCCCCAGATACCCACGGATCAATTCCCCATTATTCCCTATGGGAATTGTTCATAGAGGTGCATGATGGCTCTGGGGGCGGGGCTTCCCCCGCCGGCCAGCTGGCTGGGGGAGGGGGGAAGCCTGTAAAACCGGGGGATCCCCCTCTGGGACCTGGGGATTGGGAAGCCTACTAGCTAGAGATCCAGCCAGCTAGAGATCCCATTTTGCAGGCTCCTTCCCGTCCCCAGTCGGCTGACTGGTGGGGGGGGGAACCCCGCCCCCACAGCGGGCACCTGCCTTTCCACTTTAGAACTAGAGGAACCTTGGAAAGGCTTCCTTTCCGGATGGTGTGTCTGTGACTTTAAATCTAGGACCCAGCCAGGCTGAAGGGCGTGGGGGTGGAAGTAGACCAAGATGGCTACTCCCAGTTAGCTGTGAAGCTGTAGCAGTCCAGAGACCCTCCATTTTTTTCACAATCGTTTTAGAAGTTGTTTGCAAAGTAAAGGAGGAACTGGAACCTTTATTTTCCCTGTGTTAGTCTGATAGAACTTGGAACTTCAGCAGCTCGTGAGTAAATTGCCCCAGTGAGACCACACAAGTGTGGGATCACAGACTCTTTATTTTGGTTGCTCTCTCTTTCTGTGTGTGTGCGGTGGGGAGAGAGACAGAGAAAGTGTACAGGGACGTGGGCTGCTTGGGTATCAGGAAATGAAGGCTGCATTCAGGGGAACTGCACTGCTGTATTTTTATGTATTTATTTGGGGAATGGGAAAGTCTCCTGGCTCTACCCCCCAAACTCTCCTGGCTCCACCCCCCAAATCCCCAGATATTTTCTGAGTTAGAAACCCCTAAACCTGGGTCTCCAGATTAGAGTCCACCACTCATAACTACTATACCACACTGTCTCTCTCTCTCAAGGCGAGCAAATTAACCACTACACCACAACATACCATTAACCCTTCAACAAAATTCCCCGGGGAAAGTTTCCTTGCTCAAAAAGGACTGCATAAAGTTGAGGAAAAACTTGGAAGCCCTTTTAAGGCCACACATGTTGTGGTTTTTGATAAAAGCCTAACTGGTATGCCTTGGTCTCTCGACAGCAGCTGGGCCTTCTGAGGTGAGGGACAGAAGAACTCTGTTTGGGTGAAGGAATCTGCCTGCCTTTCCTTAACCTCCCTGGGCTTTGCTTTCTCCCACTGACCCGCCAGCACGTTGAATGCTCTGAAATCCAGGAAGGAAGGTGACGCTGCAGGATATTTGTGCTGCCAGATAAAAATATTCCTGTCTATTTATAGGCCAGGCTAGGCTGGGTTCTCCTGAACCAGCACATGTGTGTCTTTGCGAGGGTGTCGAGAGGGGTGCATTTAGGCTGCCGGGACGATAGGAATCTGGGCTGCCTTCTTGCTTAGAAACATGTCAAAGGACACATTTGTGTTCACCTCTTCCACTCTGCGCTCTCTCCGCTTGCAACGGGAAATGCTGGAATGGGAAGATCGGCGGAGGGCAGCGTCCCGGCAGTCCGCGAACCGGAGGTACCAGTTGGCTCCTAGAAGCACCTTTTCTCTCCCCAGGGCCTCCCGCCGTACCCAGTATTGCCGAGATCCTGCCGTTCACAATGCCCTCTACACAGGAGATCTGCCAAGTGTCCAAAGTATCTTTAAGGATGAAACCACGGCTGACATGATCGTGGAGACGATCAGCGAGGAGCTGGTGTGGTCTGCTGAGTTGGGTAAGATCAAGTGCTCAAGAGCGGGACGAACGTGGCTTGCATTGTTTTGCTTAATTCCGGCTGGTCTGGCTTGGCAAGCGGCCTTCATAGAACAGGGCTTTAGGATTGTGATCAGTTACGAGCGGAACGTGAGTCAGCCGCCTGATGGCGGGTTCAGAGATGAGAATGCAGTTTTAGGTGGCATTAGTTGTTGTTTGTTGTTTAACTGTTATTTTATTTTATTTAATCCAATCCAACGCAAGGGGAACACAGGGAACATAGGGAAAACAAAGAACAGAAATACAAATCCAACACGCAAGAGTACAATTTAGATCGTTGAATGCATATAACGAACAATTTACAAAAACAAAACGTGATATGCTAGGTATTAAGAATTCAGAAAAAGCCTACAGTTTATTCTATTGGGCAAAAAGGAAATATTCCCAAAGAATTCCAAAACTGGGGCCCAAAGCAAATCGTAATCTATAGCCAAATTAGCATCCTTTTCGAATAAAGGGTTATCCATTGTCCTACCCATTACATACTGGTCCCATAACTTATCATACCACATTTCAATCGTAGGGGTGTGAGGGGGAGTTTCCAATTTTTAGCAATCGTCATACGAGCTATTGCCAGCGTTGTCGAGATTAAAGATTTCTGATCTTTACTCACCAATTTATCAGGCCAGATATCAAATAAAATAAGTTTAAAATCTACTGGAATGGTTAGATCGAATACATTTTATTTGCTCTACCTCTTCATTCCAAAAGTTTGACACTGTGGGACATTCCCACCACATATGATATGGGGAGCCTTTAGTTTTACAATTCCTCCAACAATCTGGACTTGAGACCCTAGAGATTTTACTCATTGTGACAGGATTTAAATTAGGTGGCATTAGTAAACATACTGTTTTCGCACACAGCTTACCTCGTAGTCACAATCCTGTTCCCTCCACAGCGTCTGTCGGATTTCCCACCATCTGCGCTGGAGTTACAGGAAGTGCCGCGGCTTTTGCATAGCAAAAGTAAACTGAGTTTTAGCGGTTTACATTTGCTACGCAAAAGCTGCGGCACTTCCTGTAACTTCGGCGCAGATGGTGGGAAATCCGACCAGACGCTGCGGAGGGAACAGGATTGTGACTTCGAGGTAAGCTATGTGCGAAAACGGTCTATGTATCAGGGATTGTTTTGTAGTAAAACAGGTGGTGGAGCTCATTAGCATAGCTCATTAGCATATGCCCCCCCCAGCCACAAGCAATCCAATGCAAGAAAGGTAGCCCTGGGCAAGCGAAGCCTGCATGAGCTGGCTAGAAATCCAGCTATCCCAAGCAGGCCTCGCTTGCCTGGGGCTCTCCTGGGCTGCCTCCACCAGTCAAAAGGCCAGCAAGCCACCCACCGCCCAAAATCACATAAGAAGTGGAGAAAGGGTGGAGTGGGTTTCTCCAGGGGTTAATGAGGGCTGCTGGGGGTGTGCCAAAGCTCCAGTGGCTGGCTGGCTGCCCGCTCTCCTAATCCAGGGATTGTTATGCAGCTGCACCTGCTGTTCAATGGACAAGGTAGGTGGGGAGGAAGAGGGGGAACTGTCAGAAAGGTTCAGGAGCTGCGCTTCTGTGAGCTCCTGCTGAATCTGAGGTCTGCTTAGTATCCAAATCACAAGAAGGACTAGTTCTGCTCTATTCAGTGCTAGTGAGGCTTCACTTGTGTCTGATGCGGTGAGCTACACTTTAGGAAAGTTGCAACTAGAGCATTTTCAGGGAAAGGGCAAAGAAAATGGTTGGGGATCGGGAAAGAGGCCCTATCAGAAAATGTTGAAGGAAATGGGTACAATTAGAAGAGAAGACTGAGACGTGATTGCCCCCTTCAAATACATTGGAGGGCTATGGCAGGAAAGACGGCCGTCTCTCGTTCTGAGCTTCTCCACAGGGCAAGACTAGATCTAGTGAGCTTAAGTTAGAGAAGGATGGAATTTGGGGGAACATCAGTAGAGACCTCCTGTTCCTAAAAATAGTGTAACAATGGAACCAGCTACCTGGGGGTGGACACTCCCCCCCGTTGAAGATTAGGGTTGCAAGGGCAGGCCCTGTCGCCCAGCTGCTGATCAGCTGGCCAGTGGGGAACTTACATGAAGACAGAGTAGGGTTGCCAATCCCCAGGTGGGGGCAGGGGATCCCCCGGTTTGGAGGCCCTCCCCCCGCTTCAGGGTCATCAGAAAGTGGTGGTGGGGGGGGAGGGAAATGCCTGCTGGGAACTCTATTATTCCCTATGGAGATTTATTCCCATAGAAAATCATGGATAATTGATCCGTGGTTATCTGGGGCTCTGGGGGGAGGCTGTCTTTTGGGGTAGAGGCACCAAATTTTCAGTATAGCATTTACTGCCTCTCCCCAAAATACC
Source organism: Heteronotia binoei (assembly GCF_032191835.1). Lineage (NCBI taxonomy): Eukaryota > Metazoa > Chordata > Lepidosauria > Squamata > Gekkonidae > Heteronotia > Heteronotia binoei. Next base: position 61,575,568 of record NC_083237.1, on the reverse strand, counting down.
CACCAAGTTTCAAAAAGATTGGACCAGGGGGTCCAAATCTATGAGCCCCAAAAGAAGGTGCCCCTATCCTTCATTATTTCCTATGGAAGGAAGGAATTGAAAAGGTGTGCCGCCCCTTTAAATGTGAGGGCCAGAACTCCCTTTGGAGTCCAATTATGCTTGTCACAGCCTTGATCTTGTCTCCGCCCTTAATGTCTCCTGGCTCCACCCCCAAAGTCTCAGCAGTGGCACCCTGCCTTTGGAATGCCGTCTCCCTGGAGCTTTGCCTGATGCAGGGGACCCCAACCTTTTTGAAACTGCAGGCACCTTTGGACTTCTGACACAACGTCGTGGGCACAGCCACAAAATGGCCGCCACAGGAGGAGGCGCTAGCCACAAAATGGTCGCCGCAGCTGACCTTCAGGCACACAGTGAAGGTATTTGTGCTGTGGTGGCAGCCATTGCCGAATATCTGCAAAGCCAATCAAATCGCCAATAGCCAATCAGAAGCCCTGGTGCGTAGAAGCCCCATTTGACTAAACCCACTTTCTAAAAACACTAGTTGGTTGGCACCTGTAGGCATCATGTTGGGGAACCTTGACTTACAGTATGTCTCCTCCACTGACATTTTGGTTGCAGGCCAAGAACCCTGCTTCACTAGGCTGGTTATTTTAATATCTTTTATGGATTCCATGGGCTGTATTCTGCTTGTTTTATGGTGGTTTTGCTGTATGTTTATACCAGAGGTTGCCAAACTGCGACTTGGGAGCCACATGTGGCTCTTTCACACATATTGTGTGGCTCTTGAAGCCCCCACCGCCACGTCAGCTAGCTTGGGAAGGGCATTTGTCTCTATAAAGCCAGCCAGAGGCTTAGAAGAAGAAGAAGACTGCAGATTTATACCCCGCCCTTCTCTCTGAATCAGAGACTCAGAGCGGCTTACAATCTCCTATATCTTCTCCCCCCACAACAGACACCCTGTGAGGTGGGTGGAGCTAAGAGAGCTCTCCCAGCAGCTGCCCTTTCAAGGACAACCTCTGCCAGAGCTATGGCTAACTCAAGGCCATTCCAGCAGGTGCAGGTGGAGGAGTGGGGAATCAAACCCGGTTCTCCCAGATAAGAGTCCACGTACTTAACCACTACACCAAACTGGCTTAGAGAATGCTTTACAGTTAAAGCTACTTTCTTTCCACTTCTCCCTCCCATCTATTTCCTTCCTTCCTTCCTTCCTTCCTTCCTTCCTTCCTTCCTTCCTTCCTTCCTTCCTTCCTTCCTTCCTTCCTTCCTTCCTTCCTTCCTGCCTTCCTGCCTTCCTTCCTGCCTTCCTGCCTTCCTGCCTTCCTGCCTTCCTGCCTTCCTGCCTTCCTGCCTTCCTGCCTTCCTGCCTTCTTGCCTTCTTGCCTTCCTGCCTTCCTTCTCTCAAATATCTGATGTAAGCAAGTTTGGCCACCCTGATTTATACTGTTTTCTCTGTTTATATATTTGAGAGTTTGATGACTTCTGGGCAGAGACAGTTTTGTTCCTGGCTGGGTTTGCTGTTTCAGTTTTGAATGCTTTGTTCTAAGCCACGCTGAGCAGTTTCTGGAGAAGTGGTGCATAGAAGAAATACAATGAATACACAGAATAAATACAACCATTTTGGTTCCTCTCCTGCCTTCCCCTTCCTTGATTCTGCAGGGATGTGGGTGCTGACCCCCCAGAAGAAGCACACCTCTCCACTGAGCATCACGGCTGCTCGGGGCTACCGGGACTGCGTGAAGCACCTGCTGCTACAAGGCGCTCAGGTGGATGCCATGGTTGGGGGGCGAGCCGCTCTTCACGAGAGCTGCGCCAACCACCGGGCAGAGTGTACCCGCCTGCTCCTGGGCTTTGGTGCCAATCCGAACATTCTTTCAGAAGAAGGCTTGGCACCGCTGCACCTATGCACCACCCAGGAGACTTTGCCGTATGTTTGGAATGTTTTTTTTGGGGGGGGGGGATACAGAAGGTAAAGGCATCTCATGGTTTAAGGACCCCCATGGCGCAGAGCGGTCAGCTGCAGTCCAGCAGTCCAAGCTCTGCTCATGACCTGAGTTCGATCCCGGCGGAAGCTGGGTTCAGGTAGCCGGCTCCAGGTTGACTCAGCCTTTCATCCTTCCGAGGTCAGCAAAATGAGTCCCAAGCTTGCTGGGGGGGGGGAAGTGTAGATGACCGGGGAAGGCAATGGCAAACCACCCTGATGTAGCCAATCCTCCTGGAGCTTACAGTAGGCCCCGTAGTAACAGCTCTGTAAGTTCTTGGAGGATTGGCTACATCGGGGTGTGTGGCCTAATATGCAAAGGAGTTCCTGCTACAAGAAAAGCCCAGAAAGGAAGTTATTTGTCTTCCTTTTTTCCTCATCAAGTCACAGCTGACTAACAACGATCCTGGAGTGTTTTCTGGGCAAGAAATGTTCAGGAGTAATTTGCCATCACCTTTCTCTGTGTAGTAATCCTGGTATTGCTGGGAGGTCTCTCTTTTTGGACCCTACTTAGCTTCTAAGACCTCATGAGATCAGACTAGCCTGAGCTACCCAGGCTTCTTTGGCCTCTAGAGTCGCAGGAACATAGCCAAGTCCGTGGCAAAAGATTCTACTGCAGGGGTGGCCAAACGTGCGTCACTTAAGACGTCGCCGGCGCGATGACATCACTTGCGAGTGACATCTGCATGCGCAAAAACACTCCCCCATGAAGGCTGCAGGGGACTTGGCAATAGGGTTGCCAAGTCCTATTTAAAAAATATCTGGGGACTTTGAGGGTGGAGCCAGGAGACTTTGGGGGTGGAGCCAGGAGACATTAAGGGTGGAGACAAGATCAAGGCTGTGACAAGCATCATTGGACTCCAGAGGGAGTTCTGGCCCTCACATTTAAAGGGACGGCACACCTTTTCAATGCCTTCCTTCCATAGGAAATAATGAAGGATAAGGGCACCTTCTTTTTGGGCTCATAGATTTGGACCCCCTGGTCCAATCTTTTTGAAACTTGGGGGGTATTTTGGGGAGAGGCACTAGATGCTATACTGAAAATTTGGTGCCTCTACCCCAAAAGACAGCCTCCCCCCAGAGCTCCAGATACCCACGGATCAATTATCCATGATTTTCTATGGGAATAAATCTCCATAGGGAATAACAGAGTTCCCAGCAGACATTTCCCTCCCCTCCCCCCTCTTTCTGATGACCCTGAAGTGGGGAGAGGGCCTCCAAACCGGGGGATCCCCTGCCCCCACCTGGGGATTGGCAACCCTAAAAGGAGTTCCTGCTACAAAAAAAACCCTGAAACTAAGGATAGGTTGGTATATGATGTTGCCAAATTCTGAAGACTGTCCTGCTACTCCCTGTGTGCCCTTAGGTGTGCCCAGCTGCTCCTGGAGTACGGGGCTCTGGTGAACCAGCACACAAGAGACCACCGTGCTTCCCCATTGCACGTGGCTGCGAAACATGGCCTGGATGACCATGCGAAGCTCTACCTTTGCTACGGGGCTAACGTCGCTCACCGAAACCGAGAGGGAGAGACCGCCCTGAACGCCGCCTGCGCTAGCGCAGACAGACCGGAGGACTCTGGCCGCTACTACCGAGTAGCCAAGCGGTTGTTGGACGCTGGGGCCGACGTCCGGATCGCCGGCCGGAAGAACCACACGCCTCTGCACAACGCTTGCAGCAACTGCCATGCTCGCCTGGTGGAGCTGTTGCTGCAGCACGGGGCAGAAGTCAATGTGAGCAACTGCGCCGGATACACACCTGTGGATTGCGCCCTCCAAGCGGTGGAAGATTACTTGGAGGGGGAGCCGGAGAGGGTCATACTGACTCTGCTTGACCACGGGGCAGCTCCTATCAACCCCAAGGTAGGGGCAGAATCCTTGCTTCTCCTTCATGTCTCATGGGACAACCACCTCAGGAGACTGCTAGTCATATTTTGTGCATCCCTCAAGAGGAAGGGTCAGTGTCTCTGCAGTATTAGTAGACGGGGTGGGGGAAGGTTGTGCACCTGGTAGAGTGTCTTGAGAAACAAAATAAAGTTTAAGAATATAAGAGAAGCCATGTTGGATCAGGCCAGTGGCCCATCCAGTCCAAAGTTCTGTGTCACACAGTGGCCAAAAAACTCAGGTGCCATCAGGAGGTCCATCAGTGAGGCCAGGACACTAGAAGTTCTCACACTGTTGTCCCTCCCAAGCACCAAGAATACAGAGCAGCACTTGCCCCAGACAGAGAGTTCCATCAATATGCTATGGCTAATAGCCACTGATGGATCTCTGCTCCATATGTTTATCCAATCCCCTCTTGAGGCTGGCTATACTTGTAGCTGCCACCACCTCCTATGGCAGTGAATTCCACATGTTAATCACCCTTTGGATGAAGAAGGACTTCCTTTTATCCGTCCTAACCCAACTGCTCAGGAAATTTGAGGCCAGTGGGCAACTTAAAGACCTACAAAGTTTTATTCAAGGTATAACCTTTCAAGTGCATGGACACTTCTTGAGATACGGTGAAATGGAAATTATCAGTCCATACATATAGGTGAGCAGAAAATTAGCATATATGGAGACTGGTCCCCACAGGGTATAATGGAGAATCAATCTGTGGGTATCTGGGGCTCCGGGGGGGCTGTTTTTTGAGGTAGACGCACCATATTTTTCGCATATCTGGTGCCTCTCCTCAAAAAACCCCCCAAACCCAAGTTTTAAAAAGATTGGACCAGGGAATCCAATTCTATGAGCCCAAAAATAAGGTGCCCCCATCCTCCATTATTTTCAGTTGAGGTAAGGCATTTAAAAGGAGCACGTTCCCTTTAAATGTGATGGCCAGACAGAACTCCCTTTGGAGTTCAATTGTGCTTGTCACAACCTTGCTCCTGGCTTCACCCCCAGTGTCTTCTGGCTCAGCCTCAAAGTCCCCAGATATTTCCTGTGTCGGATCTGACAACCCAACTTACTGTAGTCCCTGTCCCACATGGCTTTTGTTCATGTTCCTTAGCAGAGCCTTTTGGTGGTCAAAGGTGAACCTCCTCTTCTGTTTTCACCAGCGGAAAAGAATTTCGCACTAGACCTTTAATCCTGGTTTAACTCTGTCCCCAAACTGACTTTCTACACTAGAATCCGAGAATCGGAGACACCAACTTTATGACTCTATGATTCGATGGTTTTAGCGTAGAAAGTCAGTTTGGGGACAGAGTTAAACCAGGATTAAAGGTCTAGTGCGAAATTGGTTTCATGCCTTCAAACCTCTCTTCCCAACCTTCAGAGCTGGAAATTTGTCATTTCTGCCATGCTATATGGGAGGTTTTAAAAATACCATTCCTTGATAGGCTTTGTCCCTGTGGGCAAAAGGAAACTGAAGGAACAGACCATGTACTTTTATCCTGTTGATTCTAATGTGATTTACGTACATCTTATCTGGATCCTGTATTGCAATCCCTGGAGGGTAAATCTGATGCAAGAAAGATAGTAAGCCAGTTTGGTGTAGTGGTTAAGTGCGTGGACTCTTATCTGGGAGAACCGGGTTTGATTCCCCACTCCTCCACTTGCATCTGCTGGAATGGCCTTGGGTTAGCAATAGCTCTCATAGGAGTTGTCCTTGAAAGGACAGCTACTGTGAGAGCCCTCTCGGCCCCACCCACCTCACAGGGTGTCTGTTGTGAGGGGAGAAGATATAGGAGATTGTGAGCCGCTCTGAGTCTCTGATTCAGAGAGAAGGGCGGGGTATAAATCTGCTCCCACCTCACAGGGTGTCTGTTGTGGGGGGAGAAGATACAGGAGATTGTAAGCTGCTCTGAGTCTCTGATTCAGAGAGAAGGGCGGGATATAAATCTGCTCCCACCTCACAGGGTGTCTGTTGTGGGGGGAGAAGATATAGGAGATTGTAAACCGCTCTGAGTCTCTGATTCAGAGAGAAGGGCGGGGTATAAATCTGTCCCCACCTTACAGAGTGTCTGTTGTGGGAGGAGAAGATAAAGGAGACTGTAAGCCGCTCTGAGTCTCTGATTCATAGAGAAGGGCGGGGTATAAATCTGCAATTCTTCTACTAGCCTCACATAAGGCTGAAACCATTGAAGTGGTGGCAAACTACTGCGCTTATAAGAGAAGTCTGCTTAGAATGTTTAATTAACTACCTTTTTTCCTACTTCCTTTTGATACTGTTGTTGTTATGCCAGTAAAGGTTCTGTAACTGACTGACCTCCCAGATGAATAATGAGTCTTGGAATAGTTATCTCCCTCCCTGAAAATTGTAATATTCCCAGATTTTTGCATTTTTGTTTTTTAGCAGATTGGATTTATTTTGGGACATTGTATTCAAGACTGCAAGGGGGGGGTGGTTAGCATGGGATTCTTTTATATATTTACTTTTTCTTGTCTTCTGAGATACTCAAGCATGCACCCGGTCTCTTTCCTTGGCACTTTTGACCTTAGATGCTGAAATTCTGTGCTTTGTCACCTGAGGTTATGGAAGTTGTTTTGAATTCCTATGACCGAATCTTGTCCTGTGATTTCTGGGTGGGAACTGTCCCCCCTGACGTATGGCGGGTAAGTCCTCACGCTTCAATTCTCTCCTCACCCTCCTGCATTTATAATTTCGGGCCTTGCCATCTTATCCCACTAGGTGAGAGCTGCATTCCATTCAAGATTTGCGGCAAAAATAAGGTAGGGAGTAAAGGTAGGCCACTTGTGGTCTGTTGGATTTGTCAAGCATGTAGTACTGTCACCTGGGAGGAATGCCCACCTGTCTTTTGAGGGGTAGTCAGATAAGATAAGGAGCCCCGTGGTGCAGAGTGGTAAAGCTGTAGTACTGTGGTCCGAGCTCTCTGCTCATGACCTGTGTTCAATCCCGGCGGAAGCTGGGTTCAGGTAACCGGTTCAAGGTTGCCTCAGCCTTCCATCCTTCCGAGGTTGGTAAAATGGGGACCCAGCTTGCTGGGGGGAAAGTGTAGATGACTGGGGAAGGCAACGGCAAACCACCCGGTAAAAAGTCTGCCGTGAAAACGTTGTGAAAGCAACGTCACCCCAGAGTCGGAAATGACTGGTGCTTGCACAGGGGACTACCTTTACCTTTTACAGATAAGATAGGCAAAGTGTTTTGAGAGCACAAGAGGAAATTAAGTCTATCATACGGAGCAGGGTACGTGTGAGTCTTCCATTATGGTTGTCTTCTAGGATTGCCAGGTCTAGGTTGGAAAATACCTGGGGACTTTGGGGGTGGATCTGGGAAAGGGTGGGGTTTGGGGAGGGGAGGGGCCTCAGCATGGTCCAATGCCCTAGAGCCCACCCTTCAAAGCAGCCATTTTCTCCAGGGGAGCTGATCTCTGCTAGCTGGAGATCAGTTGTAAAAGCAGGAGATCTCCAGGCCCCACCTAGAGGTTGGCAAACTTATCTGTCTTCCGTTATACTGTTTTTGATCAGCATGTTGCACAAAGCTGGGGTTTCATGCCAGGCAGGGCCTGTTTCCCACTGAGTGGCATTTCCCAGCGTGTGGCTCTTCACTCCCAGTCTAAAAGTGGGTTGGGAGCAATACTCCCTCTAAGCTGTGGAGTCTTGTGAGCAAAAATTCTACTTTGTGAGCTACTGGCATTAAAGTTGTGAGCCGCTGCATAAATGAGTTTGCTCTGGAGCCATTTTTCCCTGAGCTAAGACAAAAATGTGTGAGCTGGAGGCTAAAAAACTGTGAGCTAGCTCGCATTAACTCAGCTTAGAGGGAGCATCCGTTGGGAGGCTTTTGCGGTTTTATTAATTTGTCCGTGTTCTTTTTTAAACTGGGTCACATAAGAGAGGCTAATCAGGGGTGTGGCCTAATATGCAAATGAGCCCCTGCTGGGCTTTTTGCATTAAAAAGCCCTATGTGAAACAATGGTGACACCAGGGAGTGTGGCCTAATATGCAAATGAGTTCCTGCTGGGCCTTTTCTACACAAAAAGACCTGATGCCAATATAAAGTTCTCACTGTGCCCACGCACACAGGTATAGCTTCAAAAAGGAGAAATTTCAATCCCAACATTGATCGTATTCAAACTTAGTGATATTCCACCAAAGGCAATAATATTAATCCAATTGACATCCACGAATTTTATTCCACTCAGCCTGTATAGCGACTGGCAAAACCGGTCTAATGTCCTGTTTCGCACATCAGCTCTTTCCGGCTTCTCTATTCTCAAAAACTTAGTGCATTTTCCACTTATTCCACAGCCTTATGCCTCCCACTTATCCTTGCACTTCCTGGAGTTTCTGCAGGCTGGGGAGAGGAGGGACCCTCAGCGGGATGTAATACCATAGAGCAAAGGTGGCCAAACTTGCTTACATAAGAGCCACATAGAATAAATATCACATGCTTGAGAGTCACAAGACATGAATATCAGATATTTGAGAGCAGGCGGGAGGGAGGGAGGGAGGGAGGGAAGGAAGGAAGGAAGGAAGGAAGGAAGGAAGGAAGGAAGGAAGGAAGGAAGGAAGGAAGGAAGGAAGGAAGGAAGGAAGGAAGGAAGGAAGGAAGGAAGGAAGGAAGGAAGGAAGGAAGGAAAGAAAATAGATTTGGGGGGAGGGAGGGGTGGAAAGAAAGCAACGTTAACTTTAAATGCATCCTCCAAGCTGCCAGCTGACTTGACTTGGAGAACTGAAGTCTGGAAGCCGCCCTGAGCCACTTGTGGGAAGGGCGGGATATAAATTCTAAATAAATAAATAAATTTAAAGAGACAGATGCCTTCTCCTAGCTGGCTGATAGGGTGGTGGGCACTTTCTACCTTCTAACACAGCCGTTTCCTCCAGGATAACTGATTTCTGTAGTCGGAAGGTTTCCAGGCATCGCTTGGAGGTTGACAATCCTTCCTAGAGGAGAAACTACATTGCCCAAGGGAGTGCTCCTTCATGGAGCGCCACTATTGTCTCTAAGATGCCTGTTTGTGGGCTTGCTTTCTCCACAGGGTGGTGGTGGTGATGGTGTGTACAGATTCTTACTTGATGTTCTTTCTATGTTGACAGAAGCACCAACGGTTCTATGATTCAGTCCTCCGGCTGGTGAACCAGCCGCGCCTCCTACAACATCTGACTCGCTGGGCAGTCCGGAAACAGTTGGGGACGCGATGCCACCTGGGCATTGCTGAGTTGAAGCTGCCTTCTTCCCTGAAAGACTACCTGCATCTCCCACTGGAGGGCTGCCTCAAATGAGATGGGGAACAGGAAGGAGATTGCTAGAACTGGAGACAGGAAGGGGTGGAAGGAAGAGAGCCAGTTTGGTGTAGTGATGAAGTGTGTGGACTCTTATCTGGGAGAACCGGGTTTGATTCCCCACTCCTCCATTTGCAGCTGCTGTGAGAGCCCTCTCAGCCCCACACACCTCACAGGGTGTCTGTTGTGGGGGGAGAAGATATAGCAGATTGTAAGCTGCTCTGAGTCTCTGATTCAGAGAGAAGGGTGGGGTAAAAATCTGCCCCCACTTCACAGGGTGTCTGTTGTGAGGGGAGAAGAAATAGGAGATTGTGAGCCGCTCTGAGTCTCTGATTCAGAGAGAAGGGCAGGGTATAAATCTGCCCCCACCTCACAGGGTGTCTGTTGTGAGGGGAGAAGATATAGGAGATTGTGAGCCGCTCTGAGTCTCTGATTCAGAGAGAAGGGTGGGGTAAAAATCTGCAGTCTTCTTCTCCTTTTTCTTCTTCTTCCTCTCCTTCTCCTCCCTTCCTTCTTCTTCTGCTTCTCCTCCTCCTCCTTCTTCTTCTGCTTCTTCTTCTCCTCCTCCTTCTCCTTCTTCTTCTCCTTCTCCTCCTCCTCCTCCTTCTTCTTCCCGAATGGCACTGGAATATACTTCTTTAGAAAGCCGCTTGCACAGGGCTTGTCTCCCTATCAGAAGCGACGTGTACTTTGCACTTTGAATTATTTCATCTCCTGCTTTCAAAACTTCAGAAGCCTTGCTTGTGTTCTCTTATGAGATGCTGCAGCGGCAACACAGAAATGGAAAGTGGCACGAAATGAGAAACGATATCCCCCGTGAATCACCGTACGGCTTTCTGCTGAAGGCTTTGTTCGCCCGCGGCTGTATTCCACCCACCTAGCACGGCAAACAGAGAATCGACAGCTCATTGGGGACAGGATGCGCTTTGCAGAAGATGCTGTCTTGAATCTCAGCCGGGCTTGGGAGGATTTATAATAGATAGATGAAGGGCTTTAGAGGATCTCAGCTAACAGAAAAATAATAAAAGGTAAAACAAAGTTTGAGTCCGGAGCCATCTTTAAGACCAATAAAGTGTAATGGTCCTTACCTTTAAGGCCCTTTATGGCCTGCGGCCTGCATATCTTCGGGACCACCTCTCCCCATATGAGCTCCCCCCCCGCCCTGGTTCTGAGGTCAGCTGCACAACGTCTTCTCGTGATCCCTGGGCCTAAGGACATCTGACTGGCTTCAACGAGGGCCAGGGCTTTTTCGGTCCGGGCCCCTACCTGGTGGAATGAGCTCCCACTGGAGATCTGGGCCCTGCGGGACTTATCTAAGTTTCGCAGGGTCTGTAAGACAGAGCTTTTAATTGATCCAGTGGGTGCCCCCTGAAATCATCTCTCCCCACAGCACCTCATGCTTATGTTATGCTGGAGAGCCAGTTTGGTGTAGTGGTTAAGTGTGCGGACTATTATCTGGGAGAACCGGGTTTGATTCCCCACTCCTCCACTTGCACCTGCTGGAATGGCCTTGGGTCAGCCATAGCTCTCGTAGGAGTTGTCCTTGAAAGGGCAGCTGCTGTAAGAGCCCTCCCCAGCCCCACCCACCTCACAGGGTGTCTGTTGTGGGGGAGGAAGGGAAAGGAGATTGTGAGCCGCTCTGAGACTCTTCGGAGTGGAGGGCGGGATATAAATCCAATATCTTCATCTACCTCACAGGGTGTCTGTTGTGGGGGAGGAAGGGAAAGGAGATTGTGAGCCGCTCTGAGACTCTTCGGAGTGGAGGGCGGGATATAAATCCAATATCTTCATCTACCTCACAGGGTGTCTGTTGTGGGGGAGGAGGGGAAAGGAGATTGTGAGCTGCTCTGAGACTCTTCGGAGTGGAGGGCGGGATATAAATCCAATATCTTCATCTACCTCACAGGGTGTCTGTTGTGGGGGAGGAGGGGAAAGGAGATTGTGAGCCGCTCTGAGACTCTTCGGAGTGGAGGGCGGGATATAAATCCAATATCTTCTTCTTCTTACATTACTAGCCTATATGTGTTGTATGTCAATGATGCCAATGATGTGGATCATGGTTTTTGTCACTTCTGTAATTATGAGATTATCTAGTTTGGATGTAGTTTGTTTGATGTTTTGCAAGGTTGCTTAATGTTGTAAGCCGCCCAGAGCCCACTTGCGGGATAGGGCGGGGTATAAATTGGAAAATTAAATTAATTTAGAATTTAATTCTGTATGTCTTAAAGGTGCCACTGGACTCAAACTTTGTTCTGTTGCTTCAGACCTACACGGCTAATGCACGGCAAATGCACAAAGAATAAAAGGCAAATGCACGGCAAATGCACAAGAATTAAAGGTGCATTTGTTATTTGCATACGTTCAAGCACAGTATTACTGTGCGTCTCAGGGTGAAGAAAGTGACAGAATTGTGCTTCCATCTAAGTAGCAAAAACTTGGCGTGCGTGCTTTCTTAAAAATGATGGGATCTTTCGCTTCCACACGCGTTTTCCCCTCTAGGTAATGGGGTGGATTCTACCCCTCCACTGAGCAAAGTTTATTCATTTGTTTTATTAAAACATTTATATAACCCACCTTGCCTTTTCTCTTAAGTTTGACATCTTTCTCCAACCTAAATATTTTTCCTCCAGCTCCTATCTGATAAACAGAGCATTGGCTCTCAAAATATATTTCCAAAATCCTGTCGCTCTCAAAGTTGCTACTGGACAAAGCCAGCTCTCCAACTTAATTATTTGGTTATTCTTTAGTTATTTGTAGTCTGTTTTTCTGGCTAAATCTCAAGGCAGATTTACATATTATAAGTTTACGGAGGTGTCAAACATGCAGTTCGAGGGCCGAATCAGGCCCCCAGAGGGTTCCTTTCAGGCCCCCGAGCAACTGGCTGTCACCTGCTTTCTCCTCACTATATCTTGCTGCCTTCTGCATCACAGCTTGCTTTGTAAGACTTGCTCAATCACACAGGAGCCACAGAGCAAAACCTCTGGCTCCTCCCTTGGGAAGGAAGGGGGGGGAATAGTTTGCTGTGCCAGGCTCTCTCAGTCGCACAGCAGAGCTACTGAGCCAAGTCTCCCTTCTACTGAATGAGGCTCCTTCCCCTCTTGATCCTTTGGGGAAGGCAGGAAAGAGCCGGAGCTTCCTTTGCCCAGTTCCCTGGTTCCCATGGGAGAAATACAAAGAAAGCATTTTTAAAACCAATGAGTGCTAACATTTTAAGCATGTTTTTTTTTTAAAATACATATTTGTGTTTGTGTTCTTTATAAAATTTATATCTCTGCTACCTAATCGTAAATAGGTACACACATGGCCCGGCCTGACATGGCTCAACCCAACCTGACATGGTGGCCTACCTCAAAAAACAGTCCCCTCTAGGGTTGCCAATCCCCAGGTGGGGGCAGGGGATCCCCCGGTTTGGAGGCCCTCCCCCCGCTTCAGGGTCGTCAGAAAGCGGGGGGATATGTCTGCTGGGAACTCTATTATTCCCTATAGAGACTTATTCCCATAGGAATAATTGATCTGCAGGTATCTGGGACTCTGGGAGGGCTGTTTTTTGAGGTAGAGGCACCAAATTTTCAATATAGCATCCAGGGCCTCTCCCCAAAATACCCTCCAAGTTTCAAAAGGATTGGACCAGGGGGCCCAATTCTATGAGCCCCAAAAGAAGGTACCCCTATCCATTATTTTCTATGGAAGGAAGGTATTTGGAGTTCAATTATACTTGTCACACCCTTGTTCCTGGCTCCACCCACAATGTCTCCTGGCTCCACCCCCAAAGTCTCCTGGCTCCACCTCCAAAGTCCCCAGATATTTCTTGAGTTGGACTTGGCAACCCTAGTCCCCTCAGAGCCCCAGATACCTGTGGATCAGTTCTCCATTATACCCTATGGGAATCGGTCTCCGTATGGTTTTGCACTGGGTTTGTGTGTACGTGTTGATGTAACAAAGGGGAAAAAAAAATACAAAATACAGCCGTAAGAGTGGCTGAATCCTTCAACTTGGTATAGTTGTACACATTTAGAAAAGATGCATCCTTAGGAGGGATGCCATAATAGCTTTTGTGATCTGTTTTTCCTCCCCCAAGTTTAATGTCATTTATTATTTAAAAAGCAAAACCTGCCCCGGAGAATTGGCAATAAGGATGTGTTCACACCAGTGTTCCCTCTTAGCTGAATTAGTGTGAGCTCGCTCGCAGATTTCTAGCCTCCTGCTCACACATTTTTGTCTAAGCTTAGGAAGGATGACCCCAGAGCACACTAATTTATGCAGCAGCTCACAACTTTAATGCCAGTCGCTCACAAAGTAGAATTTTTTTGCTCACAAGACTGTGGCTTAGAAGGAACATTGGTTCACACTACACTAAATCACATGGCTGTTTACTGCATAGGAACAGCAAAAACCCAGTTGCAAAACACATGATATAGGGTAGTGCGAATGCTGACTGAACTGGATTTTTACTGTGTAAGAATAGCAAAAATCCAGTTGCAAAACACATTATTTAACGTATAGTGAACATATATGAACATATGAAGCTGCGCTGCCTTCTACTGAATCAGACCCTGGGTCCATCCAAGTCAGTCTTGTCTACTCAGACTGGCAGCGGCTCTCCAGGGTCTCAAGCTGGGATTTTTCATGCCTTTTTGCCTGGACCCTTTTTAGTTGGAGATGCCGGGGATTGAACCTGGGACCTTCTGCTTACCAACCAGATGCTCTACTACTGAGCCACCGTCCCTCCCCTAATTTAAATACTGGGTTCGATGCATGAGGAGGCTTGTTGCATAGTGATCAAAGCTCTTTATTAGTGATTCAGCATGTATTTACATGACTATAAACTACTCCCAACTTAGCACCAGAACATGTGGCGATATATGCAGTTGAGTAAGGGGAAGCCCAGCCCCCAAGTCGCAGAAAACATCCTGTGCCTGAGCCCGTTTTGGATCCTTCATTAGAATATGCATCCTCGTTGGCAGATCCTAGGATCCTCTGATACTGCCTCCTGATTGGCCAGTTTGAATTATTCAGCCAATCCGGATGCAACTCTTTGGGTCCTCTATTATGTTGTACCTCAAACTTGGGCCACAACTAGGGTTGCCAATTCAAGAAATATCTGGGGACTTTGGGGGTGGAGCCAGGAGACTTTGGGGGTGGAGCCAGGAGACTTTGGGGGGTGGAGCCAAGATCAAGGTTGTGACAAGCATAATAGAACTCCAAAGGGAGTTCTGGCCCTCACATTTAAAGGGACGGCACACCTTTTCAATTCCTTCCTTCCATAGGAAATAATGAAGGATAGGGGCACCTTCTTTTGGGGCTCATAGAATTGGACCCCCTACTCCAATCTTTTTGAAACTTGGGGGTATTTTGGGGAGAGGCACTAGATACTGTACTGAAAATGTGGTGCCTCTACCCCAAAAAACAGCCCTCCTAGAGCCCCAGATACCCGCGGATCAATTCTCCATGATTTTCTATGGAGATAAATCTCCATAGGGAATAACAGAGTTCCCAGGAGACATTTCCCTCCCCTCCCCCTGCTTTCTGACGACCCTGTAGCGGGGGGAGGGTTCTCCAAACCGGGGGATCCCCTGCCCCCACCTGGGGATTGGCAACCCTAGCCACACAACACCCAACGTGTCCAGGCATGCCTTCATATACGTACAAGTGTGAACCGGTTTTTTTTATCATGATATGCGCTCTTTCTAATATGTTCTGGGCTCACTTTGTCCCCTCTGGTCTGAATAGCTCTACTAGGTGAGTTTGATTAACTGGATTTCTTAATACGATATTGGGACAGTTCTTGGTACATCCCTACAGTAGAATCAGTCAATAGAATGTATTTTCACTGGATGCTCTTCAGTGTAATTGCATGACTGCTCCTTGATTCTCTGTTTTATGGATTACTTTGTCTTGCTTTTTAATTTGTGAATTAAATCCTCACTAAGGCTGCATTATTCGAAGTGATAGATTAAAGCGTTCTTTATTGTAAGCGGAAAACCTGTGAATAAAACTGTTTTTTTTAAAAACGCACCCTTCACACTACACTAAATCATGCGCTTTGCGTAGGGTTGCCAATCCCCAGGTGGGGGCAGGGGATCCCCCGATTTGGAGGCCCTCCCCCCGCTTTAGGGTCCTCAGAAAGCGGGTGGGGGGGAGGGGAGGGAAATGTCTGCTGGGAACTCTTATTATTCCCTATGGAGATTTATTCCCATAGAAAATCATGGAGAATTTATCTGCAGGTATCTGGGGCTCTAGGAGGGCTGTTTTTTGGGGTAGAGGCACCAAATTTTCAGTATAGCATCTAGTGCCTCTCCCCAAAATACCCCCCCAAGTTTCAAAAAGATTGGACCAGGAGGTCCAATTCTATGAGCCCCAAAAGAAGGTGTCCCTATCCTTCATTATTTCCTATGGAAGGAAGGCATTGAAAAGGTGCGCCGTCCCTTTAAATGTGATGGCCAGAACTCCCTTTGGAGTTCAATGATGCTTGTCACAGCCTTGATCTTGGCTCCACCTCTAATGTCTCCTGGCTCCACCCCCAAAGTCTCCTGGCTCCACCCCCAAAATCCCCAGATATTTCTTGAATTGGACTTGGCAGCCCTAGCTTTGCGACTGGATTCTTGCTATGCTCACATACCCCAAACACTTAATTTAGTGTAGTGTGGAGGCGCCTTAAGCTTCCCCCCTCAGTCGCACCCATAGCACGTCACCGCTCCGGTTGCCACAGCGACGCCTCAGGGGTCAGAGGGCCGCTGGGCCTGAGACGGAGCCGTGGCGCCTTCGTTTTCCTGAGTGCTGGTCTCCGCTACGACTTGGGCTCCCTCCCGCCCTGTCGCTGAAACGTTTCACAACAATAATATATATATATAAGAAGCTGAATTTCTATCTATTAAGAAAACGGCCTTCGTCGCGGGATTTAGACGTCATCTCCCGCCGCTGCTATGGCAACCGGCCTCCCCCTCCCCTCCGAGCGCCTCCAAAGTGACGTGTAGAGGCGGGCGCTGATGACGCTCCGCTCTGAGTGTCGGAAGGGAAGGCGAGAGGGAGGAAGGAAGGCAGGAGCGGCCGGGTGAGTGACAGCGGCGCCCAAGGCCCTCCCCCAAGCCCCCCACCCCTGCGCCTGCGCCCCCCCGAGAATATAAAGCCCCCCAGCACCTCTGGGGCCCCCTTCACGTGCGAGTCTCCTCTCTGCTTCACGGGCCCTTTGCCCCCGCTTAGCTTGCCAGTCTCCAGGTGGCGGCTGGAGATCCCCCGGAATGCCAGCTGGCCTCCGAGGTAGGGTTGCCGATCTCCCGGCGGGGGCGGGGGATCCCCCGGTTTGGAGGCCTCCCCCCCCCCCCCCGCTTCAGGATCATCAGAAAGTGGGGGAGGGAAGTATCTGCTGGGCACTCCGTTGTTCCCTATGGAGACCGATTACAATATCCCATGTTTGGGCAGTAGAGCATCTGGAAAGAACAAGAGGTGACATGAGGAAATTGTGTATATTGGCTTAAAGCCAGTTTGGTGTAGTGGTTAAGTGCGCGGACTCTTATCTGGGAGAACCGGGTTTGATTCCCCACTCCTCCACTTGCACCTGCTGGAATGGCCTTGGGTCAGCCAGAGCTCTCTTGTCTGGGAGAACCGGGTTTGATTCCCCACTTCTCCGCTTGTACCTGCTGGAATGGCCTTGGGTCAGCCATGGCTCTCTTATCTGGGAGAACCGGGTTTGATTCCCCACTCCTCCGCTTGTACCTGCTGGAATGGCCTTGGGTCAGCCATGGCTCTCTTATCTGGGAGAACCGGGTTTGATTCCCCACTCCTCCACTTGCACCTGCTGGAATGGCCTTGGGTCAGCCAGAGCTCTCTTATCTGGGAGAACCGGGTTTGATTCCCCACTCCTCCTCTTGCACCTGCTGGGATGGCCTTGGGTCAGCCATAGCTCTCTTATCTGGGAGAACCGGGTTTGATTCCCCACTCCTCCACTTGCACCTGCTGGAATGGCCTTGGGTCAGCCAGAGCTCTCTTGTCTGGGAGAACCGGGTTTGATTCCCCACTCCTCCACTTGCAGCTGCTGGAATGGCCTTGGGTCAGCCATAGCTCTCTTATCTGGGAGAACCGGGTTGGATTCCACACTCCTCCACTTGCAGCTGCTGGAATGGCCTTGGGTCAGCCATAGCTCTCTTATCTGGGAGAACCAGGTTTGATTCCCCACTCCTCCACTTGCACCTGCTGGAATGGCCTGGGGTCAGCCAGAGCTCTCTTATCTGGGAGAACCAGGTTTGATTCCCCACTCCTCCACTAACAGCTGCTGGAATGGCCTCGGGTCAGCTAGAGCTCTCTTATCCGGGAGAACCGGGTTTGATTCCCCACTCTTCCACTTGCAGCTGCTGGAATGGCCTTGGGTCAGCCAGAGCTCTCTTGTCTGGGAGAACCAGGTTTGATTCCCCACTCCTCCACTAACAGCTGCTGGAATGGCCTCGGGTCAGCTAGAGCTCTCTTATCCGGGAGAACCGGGTTTGATTCCCCACTCTTCCACTTGCACCTGCTGGAATGGCCTTGGGTCAACCAGAGCTCTCTTATCTGGGAGAACTAGGTTTGATTCCCCACTCCTCCACTTGCAGCTGCTGGAATGGCCTTGGGTCAGCCAGAGCTCTCTTATCTGGGAGAACCGGGTTTGATTCCCCACTCCTCCACTTGCAGCTGCTGGAATGGCCTTGGGTCAGCCACAGCTCTCTTATCTGGGAGAACCGGGTTTGATTCCCCACTCCTCCACTTGCCCCTGCTGGGATGGCCTTGGGTCAGCCAGAGCTCTCTTATCTGGGAGAACCAGGTTTGATTCCCCACTCCTCCACTTGCGCCTGCTGGGATGGCCTTGGGTCAGCCACAGCTCTCTTATCTGGGAGAACCGGGTTTGATTCCCCCCTCCTTCACTTGCCCCTGCTGGAATGGCCTTGGGTCAGTCATAGCTCTGGCAGAGGTTGTCCTTGAAAGGGCAGCTGCTGTGAGAGCCCTCTCCAGCCCCACCCACCTCACAGGGTGTCTGTTGTGGGGGAGGAAGGGAAAGGAGATTGTGAGCCGCTCTGAGACTCTTCGGAGTGGAGGGCGGGATATAAATCCAATATCTTCTTCTTCTTAAAATTTAAAGTCTGGCCTTGTTACAAATGAATATATTTCTTTGCCACGGTGCAGTAAAGAAGCTAAATGCGCTGGTATTTGTTTCATAACGTTGTAGTTTGAAGACGTAGAATCTTAACACACAGTTTACAGATGATGACAGCATCGGTTCATTGTAAAGCAGCATGCAGTTTACCATGGAGAATTGATCCGTGGTTATCAGGGACTCGGACGGGGGGGGAGCTGTTTTTTTGAGGTAGGGGCAGCAGATTTTCCACATAGCGTCCGATGCCTCTCCTCAAAGCACCCTCCAAGTTTCAAAAAGATTGGATCAGGGGGTCCAATGCTATGAGCCCCCCCAAAAGCGTCCCCATCCTTCATTACTTCCAACGGAGGGAAGGCATTGAAAAGGTATGAGGTCCCTTTAAATGTGATGGCCAGGACTCCCTGTGGAGTTCAGTCATGCTTGTCACAACCTTCCTCCTGGCTCCACCCCCCAATGTCTCCTGGCTCCACCCCCAAAGTCCCCAGATATTTCTTGGCAACCCCACTTCGAGGCACAGCGATCAGTCCTCCCCTGGAGGAAGTGGCTGCTTTGGAAAGTGGGCTCGGTGGCATTTCTCCCCACTCTCCAAGGTCTCTCCCCCTCCCCAAGCTCAAGAGTCCCCAGGAATGTCACAGGTTGCCATTCTCCAGCTGGGAGCTGGAGATCTCCTGGAATCTCCAGCTGGCCTTTGATTCAAAGAGACCAGTTCTCCCCTGGAGGAAATGGCTGCTTTGGAATCATAGAATCATAGAGTTGGAAGGGACCTCCAGGGTCATCTAGTCCAACCCCTGCACAATGCAGGAAACTCACAAATACCTCTCCCTTTAGGTGGGATCTCTGGCATTTCTCCCCACCCCCCAAGGTCTCTTCCCCTCCCCAAGCTCAGTACCCAGAGGACTGTCAGAACCCAGTGCTTGCAGCTAGGGTCGCCAGTCTCCAGGTGGGAGCTGGAGATCACCCAGAATTACAGCTGCCCTTGAGGAGATAGAGCTCAGCCCTCCTGGAGATTATAACTGCTTGGAAGGGGGGACTCTGTGATGTTATATAGATCCAGGTGGGCAGCTGTGTTGGTCTGAAGCAGAACAAAGCAAGAGTCAGGTGGCACCTTTAAGACAGACAAGGTTTATTCAGAATGTAAGCTTTCGTGTGCTCTGATGAAGTGTGCTTCTAGCACACGAAAGCTTACATTCTGAGTAAAACTTTGTTGGTCTCAAAGGTGCAACGGATCCTATTTATGTGATTTCTGTACTACTTAAAGAGCCAGCTTGGTGTAGTGCTTAAGTGCAGGCAGACTCTTATCTGGGAGAACCGGGTTTGAATCCCTACTCCTCCACTTGCAGCTGCTGGAATGGCCTTGGGTCAGCCAGAGCTCTCTTATCTGGGAGAACCGGGTTTGATTCCCCACTCCTCCGCTTGCACCTGCTGGAATGGCCTTGGGTCAGCCAGAGTTCTCTTATCTGGGAGAACCGGGTTTGATTCCCCACTCCTCCACTTGGACCTGCTGGAATGGCCTTGGGTCAGCCAGAGCTCTCTTACCTGGGAGAACCAGGTTTGATTCCCCACTCCTCCGCTTGCACCTGCTGGCATGGTCTTGGGTCAGCCATAGCTCTCTTTCTGGGAGAACCGGGTTTGATTCCCCACTCCTCCACTTGCGCCTGCTGGGATGGCCTTGGGTCAGCCACAGCTCTCTTATCTGGGAGAACCGGGTTTGATTCCCCACTCCTCCGCTTGCGCCTGCTGGCATGGTCTTGGGTCAGCCATAGCTCTCTTATCTGGGAGAACCGGGTTTGATTCCCCACTCCTCCGCTTGCGCCTGCTGGCATGGTCTTGGGTCAGCCACAGCTCTCTTATCTGGGAGAACCGGGTTGGATTCCCCACTCCTCCACTTGCAGCTGCTGGAATGGCCTTGGGTCAGCCAGAGCTGTTGTAGGAGTTGTCCTCGAAACGGCAGCTGCTGTAAGAGCGCTTTCAGCCCCACCCACCTCGTAGGGTGTCTGTTGTGGGGGGAAGGGGAAGGTAAAAGGAGATTGTGATTGCTCTGAGACTCTGAGATTCAAAGTATAGGGCGAGATATAAATCCAATATCTTCTTCTTCGTGGGAATACTTATGCTACGCTTTGGTTCTTTCTGGGGGTTCCAGACTTCTAAAATCATAATGCATTGGTTATTGAATTATTGTTCCCATTTTGTCAATTGGGCTGACTGTGTGTAAGAGCCCCGTGGCGCAGAGTGGTAAAGCTGCAGTACTGCAGTCTAAGCTCCCTGCTCATGACCTGAGTTGGATCCCGGCAGAAGCTGGGTTCAGGTAGCAGGCTTGGTAAAATGAGTATCCAGCTTGCTGGGGGGGGGGGAGTGTAGATGTCTGGGGAAGGCAATGTCAAACCACCCCATTAAAAAAATCTGTCGTGATAACGTGAAAGCAACGTCACCCCAGAGTCGGAAATGACTGGCGCTTGCACAGGGGACTACTTCTACCTTTACTCCCAGATATAGATGAGATTACATCCGAACAGGAGACCCCTGGGTGCATTTACTCAGAAGTAGGTGCCATGTCTTTCAGTGGAGCTTACTTCCATCTCAGTGTGTCCAGGGCTGTGTCCTTAGGTTTTCCTCTTTGGCATGTGCGATACCAAGAGACAGAGGGATGCTTTCTTGAGCTTTTGCGAAATTGATCCTCTGCAGCTCTGATAATGTGCTAAATTCTGAAGTGACTGCAAAGAAAGTGTTTATTTATTTTCAGATTTTTATTCCACCCTCCCCAACCAGGCTCAGGACGGATCACAACTGAACAAGATCCGTGTGGGCATCCATGGTGGTCTGAAGCAGTAGAACAAAGCAGGAGTCAAGTTTCACCTTTAAGACCAACAAAGTTTTATTCAGAATGTAAGCATGCACACGAAAGCTTACATTCTGAATAAAACTTTGTTGGTCTTAAAGGTGAAACTTGACTCCTACTTCGTTCAACAACTGAACAAATTCCTTACAATAAATTGCATTAATTTAAAATCATTGAAACGATGAAACCACAAGGCAGCAGCAATTTCAGGACGACCTGTTAGGACCACGCGGATGGAATTAATTAGTAATGGGATTAATAAACGCTTTAATAGGTTGGGAATTAGAGCAGGAAGGCCAGCTGAGATGGCTGCCCGCTGCTTTACCTGAAAACCTGGTGGAACAGCACCATTTTACAGGTGGAACAATAAAAGGTCGCGGAGGGCCCTGATCTCCGGTGGGAGCGAATTCCACTGGGCCAGAGCCAAGGCAGAGAAAGCCTGGTCGAGGCTAGGTGGATGTCTTTTGGGCCGGGGACGACCAGTAGATGTTGGTCCAAGAATCACAAGGTTCTTCAGGGCACATATGGGAAGAAGCAATCCTTCAGATGTGTCTATCCCAGGCCACGTGTCAAACATGCTCCCGGAGTGCTCCTATCAGACCTCCGCGCAACTGGCCGTCATCTGTTTCCTTCTCCCTCTCTCTTGCTTCCTTCTGCATCACAGCTTGCTTTGCAAGGCTTGCTCAATCGCACAGGAGCTACAGAGCAAAGCCTCTGTTTTCTCCATTGGCTGAGGCTCCTCCCTTGGGGAGGAAGGATGGGGGGGGAGGCTGAGCTTGTTTTACCAGGCTCTCTCAATCACACAGCAGAGGTACTGAGCCAAGCCTCTCTTCCTTCTATGGGCTGAGGCTCCTCCCCCTCCTGGTCCCTTGGGGAAGGAAGGAAAGAGCTAGTTTCCTTTTGCCCAGTTCCCTGGATTCCATGGGAGAGATACAAAGAAAACAGCTTTAAGAATCATAGAATCAGAGAGTTGGAAGGGACCTCCAGGGTCATCTAGTCCAACCCCCTGCACAATGCAGGAAACTCACAAACGCCTCCCCCTAAATTCACAGGATCTTCATTGTTGTCAGGTGGCCATCTAGCCTCTGTTGAAAAACCTCCAAGGAAGGAGAGCCCAACACCTCCTGAGTTGGAAGGGACCTCTAGGGTCATCTAGTCCAACCCCCTGCACAATGCAGGAAACTCACAAATACCTCCCCCCCCTAAATTCACAGGATCCTCACTGCTGTCAGATGGCCATCTAGCCTCTGTTGAAAAACCTCCAATAAAGGAGACCAATGAGTGCTAATGTTTTAAGGTTTTTTTAAAAATCTTTAATTGTGTTTGTCTGTGTCCTTTATAAAGTTTATATCTCCGCTACCTAATCTTAAATAGGTAGACACAAGGCCTGGCCCAACATGGTCGACCCGACCCGACGAGGTCTCATGTATGTCAAGGTCTCATAACAAATGAGTTTGACACACTTGCGGCTTTTTGTTGAGGAAACACAAATAGAGGTTGACCTGAAAGAGTTTCTCCTGCCCTAACAGCTGGTGGGGGGGAAAGGCACGTTTTAAATAAGAACGTAAGAAAACAGAAAGTTGACCCCGCCCCCTGGGGGTTTGTATAGATGAGAGAATCTCACAGCTGTAGCTTTCGCAAGCAAACCAAAGAAGGGAATCCCAAAGATGCACAAGCCTACGTCTCTGAACTCTGCATTTAAAAAATGCCTCTGCTGTTAATAATACGATTGTTTGGAGGAGGGAGCGCTGGGAGGAATCTGCAAGAGCCAAACCGGAAGAGCCGTTCAAAAGCACTGATTATATTTGCCGGCTTCTAGCTGGAGTTTCAGAAGCCCAGCAGGCCGAACAGCATTTCAGAGAGGAGCGGAGGGAGGGCGGAGGTTACGGCTGGAGCAGCTGGCCGTCCCAAACTCTTCCCCAGGCACCTGTCTGGTTGCAAGAGGAGGCCCGGGGTTCGAGATCCGGAGGGCAGGCGAGCAAACGAGAAAGACCAGGAGGATGGGAGCGGGAGGCAGTCTGCTGTGCTTTTCGGAAGCGCTCCCAGCAGAGGTGGGTTCGGGCCTGGACAAGGAAGCTTGTATATTCACATATCATTAGTGCTGTAATTCAATTCTATAAAGTCCAGGTGGGGGTAGGGGATGCCCTGGTTTGGAGGTCCTCCCCCCCCGCTTCAGAGTCATCCCCCGGGTGGGGGAGGGACATGTCTGTTGGCACTCCATTATTCCCTATGGGGACTGATTCCCATAGGGGATATTGGAGAATTGAATATTGGAGAATAGGTATCTGCGGCTGCGGGGGGTGGGTGGGCGCTGTTTATTGAGATAGAGGCACCAAACGTGCAGCGTAGCATCCATTGCCTCTCCCCAAAATACCCTCCAGGTTTCGGAAAGATTGGACCAGAGGGTCCAATTCTGTGAGCCTCAAAAGATGGTCCAGCGGAGGGGAGGCATTTAAAAGGAGTGCAGTCCCTTTAAATGTGACGGCCAGAACTCCCTTTGGAGTTCAATCGTGCTTGTCACAGCCTTGCTCCTGGCTCCACCCCCAGTGTCTCCTGGCTCCACCCCCAAAGTCCCCAGATATTTCTTGCATTGGACTTGGTAACCCGAGGCAGGAGACCTAGACGGCTGTGAAGGACAACATCGTGATGACGTGTGTTGCTTGCTGCCATCTGTATCAAGCCTGAGAAGACACACAATCCAGCTTTCTGTTTGCTGTATCCACCCAGCAGGATATCTATTAAAACAGTCCCTTATGTATATTTAGGCACCCGGGGTTCTTCATCCGCCCGCGAATGATTCAAGACAGGGGTGGCCAAAACTGCCTAGCATAAGGAACCACGTAGAATAAACGTGAGAGCCACAAGACACGAATGTCAGATGTAGGTAGGTAGGTGGGAAGGAAGGAAGGAAGGCAGGCAAATAGATGGGGGAAGGAAGGGAGAGGTGGAAAGAAAGCAACTTTAACTTTAAATGGATTCGCCAAGCCACTGGCTGGCTTGACTTGGGGTTTTGAGAGCCACACAAGATTTGAACATATGAACATATGAAGCTGCCTTCTACTGAATCGGACCCTCGGTCCATCAAAGTCAGTATTGTCTTCTCAGACTGGCAGCGGCTCTCCAGGGTCTCAAGCTGAGGTTTTTCACACCTATTTGCCTGGACCCTTTTTAGTTGGAGATGCCAGGGATTGAACCTGGGACCTGCTGCTTCCCAAGCAGATGCTCTACCACTGAGCCACCGTCCCTCCCCTGCTCTCCAGGGTCTCAAGCTGAGGTTTTTCACACCTATTTGCCTGGACCCTTTTTTTGGAGATGCCAGGGATTGAACGTGGGACCTTCTGCTTCCCAAGCAGATGCTCTACCACTGAGCCACCGTCCCTCCCCTGCTCTCCAGGGTCTCAAGCTGAGGTTTTTCACACCTATTTGCCTGGACCCTTTTTTTGGAGCTGCCAGGGATTGAACGTGGGACCTTCTGCTTCCTAAGCAGATGCTCTGCCACTGAGCCACCGTCCCTCCCCTGACTGGCAGTGGCTCTCCAGGGTCTCAAGCGGAGGCTTTTCACACCTATTTGCCTGGACCCTTTTTTGGAGATGCCGGGGATTGAACCTGGGACCTTCTGCTTCCCAAGCAGATCCTCTACCACTGAGCCACCGTCCCTCCCCTTTGTGAAAGAGCCACATGCGGCTCCCGAGCCACCCCTGATTTCAGAGGATGCTTTGAGCCACTTGTTGGGCTCCTGATAGGACAAAGTAAAGAAGCTGCAACTTTTGATACTGGCTGTATCCCTGGGCCTTTAAGGTTATTCTAGGAAGGAGGAATCGTGATGCGTTTCTTGATACAGCAGTCAAGTGGTGGGGAAAGTTTCAATGCTTAGATACTCTCGCCATCAGGCTGTTGTTAAAAGTATAGGAGCCCCGTGGCGCAGAGTGGTAAGCTCTGAAGTCCAAGCTCTGCTCACAACCTCAGTTCGATCCTGGCAGAAGCTGGGTTCAGGTAGCCAGCTCAAGGTTGACTCAGCCTTCTGAGGTTGGTAAAAGGAGTACCCAGCTCGCTGGGGCCGGGGCGGGGGTGGGTGGGGGCGGAAAGCATAGATGACTGGGTAAGGCAATGACAAAACCACCCCGTAAAAAGTCTGCCATGAAAATGTCTTGATGCGACGTCACCCCAGAGTCAGAAACGATTGGTGCTTGCATAGGGGACTACCTTGACCTTTTTAAAGGTATAGAAGGGTAAGTAATGACAATAGAGCCCCCCAAAAGGTTTGGGGCATAGATGCTGAGAACTGGCTGAAAATATTATTTTAGATTTCAAGTAATAGTACTTATACTGCCACAGGAGGTGGTGGCGGCCACAAGTATAGCCACCTTCAAGGGTTTAGATAAAAATATGGAGCACAGGTCCATCAGTGGCTATTAGCCACAGTGTGTGTGTATATATAAAATGTTTTGCCACTGTGTGACACAGAATGTTGGACTGGATGGGCCGTTGGCTTGATCCAACATGGCTTCTCTTATGTTCTTATGGAACTACTGGGGTTTTTTTTTAAGAAAATAGGACAAATACACAAAGGAACATTCAAAAGACATACAGGCAGCATTACTGGAATATCAGCGAATGAGTTTATGCATATAATAATTCTTGGAGCATCAGTAAAAACCAAACTTGGGGTGTTACTGTTTTTTTTTTAAAAAGATTGCTTGAATTTGGAGCAAAAGGCCCTAGGCAAGGGGTGTCAAACTCATTTGTTATGAGGGCCGGATCTGTCACAAATGAGACTTTGTTGGGCTGAGCCGTGCGCGTCGTCTAATGTAACGCCAGGTAGCAGAGATATAAACTTCGTAAAGGACACAGACAAACGCAAAGTTTAAAAAAAAAACCAACCTTAAAGCACGTTTAAAAGATGAGCACTCTTGCGATATTTTATTTAACATTAGGGTTTGTAGAATCTTTTGGGCTCAAGTGCCGTGTTCTACTGGAGAAAGTTTTTCTTCCAGACGTTTCGTTCTCAGCTGAACGAAACGTCTGGAAGAAAAACTTTCTCCAGTAGAACACGGCACTTGAGCCCGAAAGATTCTACAAACCCTAATGATGATGCCAGCCGTGAAAACCTGAAATCTTTTATTTAACAGTCTCTGATTACTGGCACCTCTTCCTCTGAATGATTGCATCAAAATCTGGAGACAGTGTCTGTGCTGTAGCAATCTTGAGTACGCCGTTCAGGTGTTGTTCAGGTGTCTGTTTGTAAGTTGCAAGCCTACTTTTGATTGACGGACATTCATTACAGAAATCTCACGATCGGCGCTTTGAGCCTAAGACCCAGAGGAAAATGTGTAGTGGCTGGGCATTGCAAGCTTTTGTACATAAATTGCTTCATGTGCCGTTCAGCCCATGGAGAAAATACCTTGATTGGGCAAGTCTGACAAACGCAAGCTGTGATGCAGAAGGAAGCAAGAGAGGGAGAAAGAGGCAGACGACAGTGAGTTGCTCGTGGGCCTGATAGGAGCTCTCCGGGGAACTTGATCCGTCCCACAGGCAACATGTTTGACGCCTCAGCTCTAGGCAGCTCAAAGCCTCCAAACAGACACATAACGCCACTCTGGCAATCCACCCACCCGCTTCATTGGAGAAACTGGGTCTGCAAATGGGAATCTCTTTTACCTGGAAGCAGCTATATTATTTGTAGGGGTTTAAAGAAAGGTTGTTCTCTTGGGACTGTTTATTTGATTTTTATCCTGTTCGTTTCCCACACAGACCTCACGCAAACCCTATGAGGTAGATTAGGCTGGTTCAGGGCATTTTTTGTAGCAGGAGCTCCTTTGCATATTAGGCTACACCCTCCTGATGTAGCCAGTCCTCCAAGAGCTTACAGGGCTCTTCTTACAGGGCCTACTGTAAACTCCGGGAGGATTGGCTGCATCAGGGGTGTGTGGCCTAATATGCAAAGGAGTTCCCGCTGCAGAAAAAGCCCCGAGTTATTGCATCAAAATCTGAATTATCGCATCAAAATCTGGAGACGGTGTCTGTGCTGTAGCAATCTCTACCTCAGATTCCCATTTTTTATCTTTAAGGAAGGGGGGAAAGGCAAAGGAGACATAACAGGGCTGCCTGTTACATGAAAAACAGGTTCTGCCGCTCGCTCACGTCGGGTGCTTTCTCCCTCTCTCTGATTTAGGTGGAGAGATTCATGGCCCTCCCCTCTTCCTCTGATGCCATCTGACTGCCTCCCCTTTCGAGAAGTGAGATCCCGCCCTCCTCGCCTTTTGCTCTTCTGCCCAAAGCTGAGAGATGGAGCCCCCGGAAGTGACCATCATCGAAGGCGTGGGAGACGAAGTGACCGTGGTGGCCGGCGTAATCGTCCTCATCACCGCCCTGGTTCTCTCTTGGCTTTCCACGTACGTTGCAGACGGCGGCAATCCCCTTCTGGAAACCGTCGTGGCTTCCAGGGACTCGTCCGTGATCCACCTGAGCCCCATCGACCACTATGTGGGGAATTCCGTGGTATCGGAACATTCTGAGCCCCAGGGCGCCACGGAAGGCACCGAAGAGAAGGCGGAAGAGGGCCCTGCCCCTGACGCGGGCCCTCCCGTGGAGCAAGGGGACAGTGGCAACAGCGCCGACGCCACCCTGGACCGCCTGCTGGACATTCAAGGCCTTCCCCAAAGGACCTTTTCTAGCGGGGCTGTCTCCCCGGACCATCCGGGGCCTCCTCAGACAACCCCTGTCCCCAAAGAGAGCGAATCCAATTCAGGGCTTATCAAAGTGCGCCTCAAATTCCTCAACGACACAGAGGAGGTGGCCACGGTGAGGCCGGAGGACACTGTGGGCATCCTCAAGAGGTGAGTGTCGTTGGTGCCAAAGACGTACGCACGCAGACGCGCACACAAGTGCTTGCTGCCTGGAGAGCAGTTCCATAACGGCGCCTTGCCCCAACAAAGAGAACCGAGAGCAGCCACAGAAATCGATGCCACGTGCGCTGCTTAACGGTGACTAGCACACGCGCTTGTTGGCGCAGCTAAAAGCAAGAATTTCCCTATTGCGAGATGGTGGTTTGTTCATAATAATAATAATAATAATTTATTAACCTTGATGAATCGCCCCATTCCGGCTAGTGCCAGGCTCTGGGCGATGTACAACATTAAAATAAAATACATATGTTAATATCAATAAAATCAGTTACATTAAAAATAGATTACAGACGCCAATGGCGTCTCGTTTAAAGTGCTGTTGTTCAGTCATTACATCAGGGGCGAGGGGATCCCCCCCCAAGATGGGGTGGGGAGAAGAAGGTGCCAGCATGTGGTAGCATTTCAGAGCGTTCAGAGCCCTTCTTGAAAAAGGGAACTTTGACTTTAAAGCTTATACCCAGGACTTTCTTTTGTAGCAGGAACTCCTTTGCATATTAGGCCACATGCCCCTGATGTAGCCAATCCTCCTGGAGCTTACAGGGCTCTTTGTCCAGGGCCTACAGTGAACTCCAGAAGGATTGGCTACATCAGGGAGGTGTGGCCTAATATGCAAAGGAGCTTACAGGGCTCTTTGTCCAGGGCCTACTGTGAACTCCAGGAGGATTGGCTACATCAGGGAGGTGTGGCCTAATATGCAAAGGAGCTTACGGGGCTCTTAGTGCGGGGCCTACTGTAAACTCCAGGATTATTGGCTACATTGGGGGTGTGGCCTAATATGCAAAGGAGTTCCTGCTACAGAAAAAGCCCCGCTTATACCCCAAAAATCTCGTTGGGTTCTAAAGTGCTGCAGGAGGTCTAGTAGAGCACTTCCTGTGCATGATTTCACTAGTGTTTGGAAGAGACGTGCAAGTTAAGTCTTGAGGTCGGCAGGCACTTGGGTCTGAGATAATAAAACTGGGGAATTCCTGGGCCGCGGATGGTAACTTTTAGCCGCTACCGCAAGTCAGCTGCCACGACCTGCCCATTCAGTTCACTGGACCAGGGCAGAAGGTTTGTCCAGCGAAGCTGAAGGGCAGTAGGTTCAGGATGAACAAAAATGGAAATACTACTTTATACAGGAATAAACGGCTTTATTAGATAGATTCGTGGAGGAGAAGTCTGTCAATGGCTGGTAGCCACGGTGACCAAAGGGAGCCTCCACATTCGGTGGTACTAAGCCTTTGAATCCCAAAGCCAGGAGACATCAGGGGAAGGCCTTGGCCTCTATGCCCTGTTGCTGGCCATCCAGGGGAATCGGTCAGCCCCTGTGAGACAGGAGGCTGGACTAGATGGATCGTTGGTCTGATCCGGCAGGGCTCTTCTGATGTTCTTCCATTCAGAACAGGAACGGTCCCAGTACCTGGTTGCCGAGGCTCCAAAAACTCTCGGCGTGAATCGACGAAAGCAAATGGTTGTGGTGAAGACGATTTGCAAGCTCTGCCATCGTTAATATAATCTGTTGCAATGTTTCTGTAAGAATTTTAATCGGTTTTTAGTGCTTTAGGTTTGCCACCCTGAGCCATTTCAGTACGGAGGGTGAGACATAAATAACTGGTTGTTGAATATGGACTGCATAGATAGCTATATATATTTTCATTCGTGGTGGATAGGTCTGTCAATAGCTAGTAGCCACAGTGACCGAGTAGTAGACCCCTTTTGATTATATATAAAAAAGATAAAGGTAAGGGTGGTCCCCTGTGCAAGCACCAGTCGTTTCCGACTCTGGAGTGACGTCGCATCACGACATTTTCACAGCAGCCTTTTTACGGGGTGGTTTGCCATTGCCTTCCCCAGTCATCTACCCTTTCCCCCCAGCAAGCTGGGTGCTCATTTTATCGACCTCAGAAGGATGGAAGGCTGAGTCAACCTCGAGCCGGCTTCCGCTGGGATCGAACTCAGGTCGTGAGCAGAGCTTGGACTGCAGTACTGCAGCTGACCACTCTGCGCCACGGGGCTTATATATTTTTTGTTTACCCTTTATCTCTCTCTCTGTCTGTCTCTCTGTCTGTCTATCTAATCTCTCTCTCTTTCTGAAAATTAACAGGCAGACGTAGCAAATAGTGTTGTTGTTTCTAAAGAAGAGTGAAGCGAATGTGGCCTAGGGGAGGGACGGTGGCTCAGTGGTAGAGCATCTGCTTGGGAAGCAGAAGGTCCCAGGTTCAATCCCTGGCATCTCCAAAAAAGGATCCAGGCAAATAGGTGTGAAAAACCTCCGCTTGAGACCCTGGAGAGCCGCTGCCAGTCTGAGAAGACATTACTGAGTTTGATGGACCAAAGGTCTGATTCAGTAGAAGGCAGCTTCATATGTTCTAGGGAGGGACAGTGGCTCAGTGGTAGAGCATCTGCTTGGGAAGCAGAAGGTCCCAGGTTCAATCCCTGGCATCTCCAAAAAAGGGTCCAGGCAAATAGGTGTGAAAAACCTCCGCTTGAGGCCCTGGAGAGCCTTGAATGGGGCTGTGGCTCAGTGGTAGAGCATCTGCTTGGGAAGCAGAAGGTCCCAGGTTCAATCCCTGGCATCTCCAAAAAAGGGTCCAGGCAAGTAGGTGTGAAAAACCTCAGCTGGAGACCCTGGAGAGCCGCTGCCAGTCTGAGAAGACATTACTGACTTTGATGGACCGAGGGTCTGATTCAGTAGAAGGCAGCTTCAGATGTTCTAGGGAGGGACGGTGGCTCAGTGGTAGAGCATCTGCTTGGGAAGCAGAAGGTCCCAGGTTCAATCCCTGGCATCTCCACTAAAAAAGTGTCCAGGCAAATAGGTGTGAAAAACCTCCGCTTGAGACCCTGGAGAGCCACTGCTGGTCAGGGGAGGGACGATGGCTCAGTGGTAGAGCATCTGCTTGAGAAGCAGAAGGTCCCAGGTTCAATTCCCGGCATCTCCAAAAAAGGGTCCAGGCAAAAAGGTGTGAAAAACCTCCGCTTGAGACCCTGGAGAGCCACTGCTGGTCAGGGGAGGGACGGTGGCTCAGTGGTAGAGCCTCTGCTTGGGAAGCAGAAGGTCCCAGGTTCAATCCCTGGCATCTCCAAAAAAGGGTCCAGGCAAATAGGTGTGAAAAACCTCCGCTTGAGACCCTGGAGAGCCATGAATGGGGCTGTGGCTCAGTGGCAGAGCATCTGCTTGGGAAGCAGGAGGTCCCAGGTTCAATCCCCGGCATCTCCAAAAAAGGGTCCAGGCAAATAAGTGTGAAAAACCTCCGCTTGAGACCCTGGAGAGCCATGAATGGGGCTGTGGCTCAGTGGTAGAGCATCTACTTGGTAAGCAGAAGGTCCCAGGTTCAGTCCCCGGCATCTCCAACTAAAAAGGGTCCAGGCAAATAGGCGTGAAAAACCTCAGCTTGAGACCCTGGAGAGCCGCTGCCAGTCTGAGAAGACAAGACTGACTTTGATGGACCGAGGGTCTGATTCAGTAGAAGGCAGCTTCATATGTTCATGTTATCAAGGCAGGCCAGGGCTGGGGCCTTCTTCCTCCTTCCTTTGCAGTTGCCACAGAGTGGCCGGCTGGTGCCCAAATCGGAGCAAGGGCCCCTTCGATTAGCCAAGTGTTCCGAGGAAGCCGACAGGGGGAGCCGGGGGGCTCGCTGAGGGGTCCTGCACCTTTTGCGTGGCCTGAGATCCACAAGATTGTTTCGGCAGGCAGGGCCAGTGCGGAGTTAGAGCAGTGGGCTGGGATCTGGGAGGCCCAGGTTCGAATCTCCACTCTCCCGTGGAAGCTAGCCAGGTGACCTCGGACCAGTCACACCCTCTCAGCCTAACCTACCTTGCGGGTCTGTTGTGAGCATAACGTAAAGGAGACGAGAACGCTGCAAGCTACTTTGGGTCCGGTGTTCCCTTTAAGCCGAGCTAGTGTGAGCTAGCTCACAGATTTTTCGCCTCCGGCTCACACATTTTTGTCTTAGCTCAGGATGACCGCAGAGCACAATAATTGATGCAGCGGCTCCCAACTTCAATGCCAGTAGCTCACAAGGAAGAAATTTTGCTCGCAAGACTCTGCCTATTTGGTTCAGAGGTGGGGTGTAAATGAAATAAGCGGGGGTGGAGCTATGTGCCGCAGCCTCCACAAGGGACGCGGCTGCGGTGTCCTCCCAGGTTTCCTGCGGCCCACATCGCCCGTGGCAGCCACTGATCACAGGTTTCCGAAACTGCTTGCGTCGAAATTAGCTGTGCGGTTGCTCCTCTTAAAACATCCCGTCAGCATTCCACTCTGTGTAATTATCTCTCTCTCTCTCTCTCTTTTTTCTCCTTTACGAAGCAAATACTTTCCAGGCCAGGAGAACCAGATGAAGTTCATCTACCAGGGCCAGCTCCTCCAGGACCAGGCCCGCACTCTCCGCTCCCTCAACATCTTGGACAACTGCGTCATCCATTGCCACCTCTCTCAGGCCACCGTCGCAGCCGTTCCTGACGGCGTGGCGGCCCCCTCGGAGGCCGGCGGAGTCGCCCTGAACATGGGCAACCTGATGGTCCCCGTCTTCGTGGTGATGCTGGCCGTCATCTGGTACTTCCGCCTCAACTACCGCCAGCTTTTCACGGCCCCGGCCACCATCTCCTTAGTGGGGGTGACGGTCTTCTTCAGTTTCCTCGTCTTCGGAATGTACGGACGGTGAGCGGCTGGTCGGGCGGGCGGGGGGGGGAGGCCTTTTCAAGCTGCGAAATGCGGACCCCCCTTTTTCGTACTTTTCTCTCGTTTGCCCCGCAAGTCACTTTGGGGTGGGGAGCTCTTACCCAGAATTCAGCATGAATGGAAGACAGTGGGCGGAAGTAGCCCCCTTCAGACTTTTAAACTTAGAAACCATGGAAGTTCGGCAGATCTTTTCAAAGCCGCCCGATTTGGGCATTTTCGAAGACCGATGGGAGAAGGCAGGCAAACGCGGGATGACTGCTTGGCCAGTCCCTGTTGACTCGCTTTTGGGGCTTCCCGCCACCTAACCCAGGTATTAAACACTCCCTAGCGACTCGAAGCATTGGCTAGATTCCTCCTGATTTCTCTGGGTGGGTGGGGGAGCGTGGCTGTTTTTTTTTTCTCCGCAATTAGGACGACCCGGACGTTGCTGAGCGTTCTGAAGCGCGTGCAAGAGAACCCGGTGCTTGGTGTTGCCCCGCTTTTTGCCGCTCGTGTGCTTAGAGACCATCTTCGAGCGTCACGCCAGAGGAAAGGGCATCTAGTCCAAGCGCCCGCCTCTTCTTTTGCTGCTGCTTTGGAGAACGTGGAAGGGATGACCTTGGCGCACGCTTTCCCGCGGCCCTCGACCGCAGTCCCATTATGTGACAGTCACATCATGAGTCCTCACTCTCCCCCCTGATGACAGCCGTGTTGATGCCTTCAGCCCTTCCCTGGGGGTTGAGCAGAGAGCCCCTCCCCCAGCCCACCCCACATTCTGAAGGTGCCTGGCCGGTCTTTCGCCTCTCTCGCTCCGCTTGTTCCGCAGCCCTACGAGCAGCGTGCGCGTCACCCCTTCCCAAGAACGTCGCTAACGGCTGGGACCATTTCCACATTTTCTGCCCGCTGCAGTTTGGGTCTCCCGTCCAGGTTGCCTGGCTTGCAACAGTGGACGTTGTACTGGACGCTGGCGAAGGGCATCGCTTTTCAGGAACAACTTCCGAGGGAAGGCGAAGGAGGAGAGATTGGATTTATCCCCCACCCTTCGCTACCCGAAGGAGCCTCAGAGCGGCTTACAATCTCCTTCCCCTTCCCCTCCCTGCAACAGACACCCTGCGGGGCTGAAAGCTCTGCCGGAAACTGCTCTTTCCCAGAACTACTTCTGACGGAGTTATGACTGACCTGGGGTCGCTCCAGCATTGAAGAACAACACTGAAGAAAGGCCATGCTGGAGAGCTTGCTAAGAAGTTCTTTCTGCTGCGTGAAGTCCAGCAGGTCATGCCTTCGCCATCACCGCAGGACTCGTCAACTGAAAGGCAGAGTCCGGGCTGAGCTCTTTCCAGCTCGACACCCCACGGGACGGTAGATTCTTGAGCATCGGCAAGACGGACTCCAGCACGATCTTCAGCCACTAGCCAGCCGTCTTCTTCCTCCCCACCTCTTTCCCCAACCTCTTATGAACAACCCACGATAAAATCTTTTAAAAAAAAAACCCTATCTTTTTTAATGGTAAGGAGGGAGAGTTAGAGAAAAGAGTTTAATTTCTAGTGCCCCCCCCCCAAAAAAAAATTTGAAGAAAGCCCATGCTGGAGAGGTACCCACCCCCCCAAAAAATTGAAGAAAGCCCATGCTGGAGAGGTACCCACCCCCCCCAAAAATTGAAGAAAGCCCACCAGTGTTCCCTCTAAGCTGCAGAGTCTTGTGAGCAAAAACTCTTACTTTGTGAGCTCCTGCTGTTAAAGTTAGATCTCGGTGGGGAGCCGTGTTGGTTTGAAGCAACAGAAGAAAGCAGCAGACAAGTGAAAAGTGAGCCCCCGCATCAATGTGTGCGCTCTGGGGTCCTCCTTCCTGAGCTAAGACAAAAATGTGTGAGCTGGAGGCTCAGAATCTGTGAGCTAGCTCACACTAACTCAGCTTAGAGGGAACACGGCTCAGGACCACATGAGCAGAGGGAAAAACCAAACATTTCCCCTGCTGGCTGCAGCTTAAAAATTAAAGCCTTTGTAGGTTTGGCGCATGGAGATATTACGTAAACCCGTAATTCGTGCCTCCTGTGCCTGGGAGGTGTTCTTACAGCAAACATCTATGCACATTAAATTCCTTCCTTTCCTCCCAGCAGTTAGTTCGACTTGTAGCCGAGGCAAAGAGGAGAATCCCTTCGACAGGTTCTGCAGCAAGTACAAATCGTCCCCACGTCACCAGGGAGGCCGGCCTTTACGCGTGGAAGCACTGTTGCTTCCCACCCTCAGCATAGCACAGATGACTTTACCGGTGGGCTAATATTTTTGTTTTCACGGGGGCAGGGGATGGGGGTGGGGAAGCGCGTTTGCAAGCTGGGGTTAGCGGGCGGGGTCCCCCCCCCGCCGTGTTCAGCGTATCTGTGCACTTGGAAGCAAGCAAAATGATGCACATCCATGCAGAAATTAGGGGAGGGACGGTGGCTCAGGGGTAGAGCATCTGCTTGGGAAGCAGAAGGTCCCTGGTTCAGTCCCTGGCATCTCCAAAAAAGGGTCCAGGCAAATAGGTGTGAAAAACCTCAGCTTGAGACCCTGGAGAGCCGCTGCCAGTCTGAGAAGACAATACTGACTTTAGGGTTTGTAGAATCTTTCGGGCTCAAGTGCCGTGTTCTACTGGAGAAAGTTTTCCTTCCAGACGTTTCGTTCTCAGCTGCGGAGAACATCCTCAGTGGCGTTGCCGCCGGAGCAGGCGCTCTGACCTTCTTGGCTGCTGTGCATTGAGTGAGGCCAGGGCTGCTGGAGAGCTGCTATTTCTAGGCCGGAGGGGGTGTGGTGAGAGGGCAATTGGTTTGTGAATGTACCCATTGGGTACATTGCCCTCTCACCACACTAGAAATAGCAGCTCTCCAGCAGCCCTGGCCTCACTCAATGCCCAGCAGCCAAGAAGGTCAGAGCGCGTGCTCCGGCTGCAACGCCACTGAGGATGTTCTCCGCAGCTGAGAACGAAACGTCTGGAAGGAAAACTTTCTCCAGTAGAACACGGCACTTGATCCCAAAAGATTCTACAAACCCCAATGATGTTACCAGCCGTGAAAACCTGAAATCTTTGATAATACTGACTTTGATGGACCAAGGGTCTGATTCAGTATAAGGCAGCTTCATATATGTTCATATATATGTTCAGTCCCACCCAGCCCCATGGGCTAGAACTCCAGCCTTCAGCCCATGGGCTGGCAGCTCAGCCGGGGGCAGGGTCGGATCTAGGGGGGTGCATGCTCCAGGTGCCAACGGAGGGGCGGGGGCACCAAATTGGGTACGGAGTCTATTGTATTCTATGGGAGCATAAGATAGAATGGCCCATAAGGGGGCGTCATTTTTTAATTTTGCCCGCCCCCTCAAAAAACATGTCGATCCGGTCCTGGCTGGAGAGCCCCTTTGCTGTTGTGCGGGGAAGGCCTCGCGCGTAGAGCACAAAGGGGCTACCGTGTAGCCCGCCCTTTGCACGCAAGGTTCTCAGGTACAGCAGGACAGCGAGGTGAGGCAGAGTTTGGCTCGCCCTTCACAGTGGCACGCAACCTGGCCCTCTGCTTGCAGACACCGTCCCTGAGTCTGCCGCTCCCAGTGCTAACCTTACCACGGGTGGGGTCATAACTCTGTCCGCCCCTCTTCCTCACCCACGTCTTGTAAGTTTAGTGCAAGGGTGGCCAAACTGTGGAACGGGAGCCACATGTGGCTCTTTCGCGCACAGCGTGGCTCTCAAAGCCCCTCGCCCCGCCAGCCGGCTCGGAGAAGACGCTCGTCTCTTTAAATCACTTCTCTAAGCCAAGCCAGTGAGTGGCTTGGAGAATACATTTAAAGTTGCTTTCTTTCCACCTCTCCTTCGCCTGCCCGGTGGCTCTCAAACATCTGACGTTTATTCTGCGGCTCTTACGTTAAAGCCAGTTTGGCCACCCCTGCTCTAATGGGAGCTATTTTGCCACACCCACAAACTGAAAGGCGGGGCCAGACAGGGAAACAGTGGCTGGAATAATGCGTTCCACGGGGCGGCTGAAGCGGTTTGCAGCCGAAGAGGTCCTGTGCCAAGACAAAACCAAAGTTCTGTGAACTGGGGTATCGTATTTTAAGCTAGAACTTGCCTGTCGAGTTTGTGTAATCCAGCCTCACTTTTGGAGGCGCAGTGAGGAGCGGCGCAGAGCACAGTCGACTGCTGGGAGTCCTGAACCTTGTCGCTTATGGGCTTTGAGCTTTTGAGTCAACGCCGGCAGCCACAGGTGTATTTTATTTTTAAAAGGAAGTTCTCAGGTGACACCGTTTTGCAGCGCTACAGTGAAAACTTGGGACACCAAGCCCTGCACTTTTAAACTAACGTTTTGCAGCGTTCTGGACTGGGGCAGGGCGACGAGAACGAAATCAATGCTTCTCTGCCGGAACAGACGTCCTTCGACCTTGCATGTGGTCAGAGAAGTTACAAATTTGTGGAGTTTTCTCGACATAAAAGCCCAAGTCTCTTCTCCGCCCCCCCCCCCCGCCCTAGTTTCTCCAGAACACTCATCTCTCCGGTGCATCGTGCAAAAAGCTCATAACGGAACAGTTATTCCCCAACGTTATACAAGATTATTGAGATAACCACACCAAAGGGCAGGGACTAAGTGTGTGGACTCTTATCTGGGAGAACCGGGTTTGATTCCCCACTCCTCCACTTGCGGCTGCTAGAATGACCTTGGGTCAGCCATAGGTCTGGCAGAGGTTGTCCTTGAAAGGGCAGCTGCTGTGAGAGCCCTCTCAGCCCCACCCACCTCACAGGGTGTCTGTTGTGGGGGGAGAAGATAAAGGAGATTGGAAGACGCTCTAAGTCTGATTCAGAGAGAAGGGCGGGGTATAAATCTGCAGTCTTCTTCTTTACCTCCCTTTTTAATAATGCAGCAGAGAAGAACAAAAAGTCACCTTGATTTTTTAAAAAAGAAATTCTGAAGCTCAGATACCAAGCAGAGTTGCTGTTTATTTACAGGAGCATTCCACGGTCCATGGATGGAAAGAAAAAAAAAATTACAGATTGACAGGTATTTCATTTTTTTTTTTAAAGCTACCTATCTACCTACCTACCTACCTGTACAGGTCGAGATTACATTTGCAAAACTGGAAAAGAAAATAATAAAAAAAAGTCAAAGAGACCACAGTACGTTACTTCAATTATTTCTGCACATGTTCAAAAATATATCACAGGGGTGCAGTTTTATACATCATTGACAAATTAAAAACCTCTCATGATCAGTCCGCTCATGATAGCATACAGGCTTTTCTTTTTTTCTTCAAGTGAGACAGGCCTACCGAAAGGGTGCAAGTGCAGATACAGAGCCCTCGTGTGTAGATATTCCGATCCTTACAAAAAAAAAAAAAAAAAGGCGAGCCAGATCCTTCCCTCCACGTACAAAAGCTCATGCTCAAAAGGTCCTCGCAGGCTACACCTCCCAAGCTTTCTCTCGCAATCCTTGTGGCTCGAGTTGCCAACGTGGAGGTCAGGCAAAGCTCTCCGGTCCCCCAAGTCCTTTGCGTTGAGTGTAGAATTTAAAAGTCAATGCAGCCTTTGCACACAATCAACTGCGTCGCTGTTTGCTGTCTGGCGGGGAAGAACAACTGAACGCGGTGCGGCCCAAAGCACCTCTCTGTCCACCCCGCCCCCCGATTCAACTTCCTCCAAGATAATTCACTTAAATACGATCAAGTTTCGTGTGGGGTTGCGTCGACTGACAGGGCTCGTGCGGCTTACTGGGGCGCAGAACTGTATTTTCAAAAACGCTAAGGCAAAGCGTGGGCTTGGCTTCGGGCGGCCGGGCGACGCTCCTGCAAGAGCAGCTCTGGGCAAGTTCCCCCCCCTCCCTCCAAATCCCTTCTGCCCAGGACTCTTCAAGCCCCTAGACCCAGCTCATGGCCACAGTAGGGAAGTGGGTGTGAGAGAGAGACGAACATGCATTAACGCCAACTTTGCTTGCTGGTTGCAGGCGCTCCCGCCTCTTAGTCCAGCCCCCTAGGCCCTCTGCATCCCGTGCTCAGTAGCTGCAGGGCAACAGAACCTACCCTACACACGGAAACAGAAGGGAGACGAAGGCTTGGACGCCCAAAGCAACTAAAGATAGCCAGGGAAAAAAGATGCCGAATACCCAGCACTATTACTGGGGGGAGGGCAACTGTGCGGTAACAGTTGTTCCGCAAACGCGCTCCCTTCTGCCTGCAGGTGGTATTGGTGTCGGGAAAGATGACTAAAAATTAGCTCGGCTCCAAGGTTTCAAGCTTCCATCTACAGATCTGTAGGACTGCCAGGGTATGTGGCGCTAGATTTTAAAACCGCAGGTATTTGCAGAAGGGATAAAACCGGAACCAGAAAGGAGAGCTGTGGGGACGGCCGTACAAAAGAAGAGAAAGGGCATCTTGCATTTGGCGAGAGCTCACATTTCTCCTTCTGGACTTCACCCCATCTACCCCCCAACCTCTTTGGCTGTCAGCCCCCCAGCGAGGGTTCCTTAGATTCACTGAATTATCAATGACGAAAGCGACTGCTCATGTCCACCACGCTGGGCCACGATCCAGCGGTTCCCTCTGGTCCCCGTGAACTTTCTCCTGGGAGACGTTAAAAAGAGCTGCGTGGCCCTCGACGAGACTGAGGGAAGGGGGCAGCCCTTCACTGTGTACAAAGACTACCCTCGCGTACAAGATATGTGCAGAACAGTGCCTGCCGCTGGCTCTCCGTAAGCAGGCCAAGTAGATGGCAGGCGGCTGGGTCTTAACCCATGAGCGGGGAAACCGATATCTTCGCTAGCTTCTCACCATGCACGCAAAGGGAGCTGCTCCATCCGTAACACCGTTTTTATACTGGATCTTGGAAGATGAAGCCCCGATCGGGAAATGGGTGACGACGACAGTCGCGAATCACCCCGCCCCCCCACCCCACAGGAAGTCTCTGCTGCAAGCCGCACTCCATATCTGCGCCAAGCGGGTGGAGCTGCCGTAGCGTGCTTTGGCCGCCATCTGCAAACCCTGCCCTTCCGACAGCTGGACGCAGCGGGAGCCCAGAGAGAGAGAGGGCCAACTCTCCCTCCATGCCGCTCTCGAGTCGAGGCAGACAGAAGGGCCGGAACTGGAGGGCAGCGATCGTTTTTCAGCGTCCCCCCCCCTCCCACAAACCCTTCTGCTCCTTCCCAAGTGATGTCTGCCAAAGGCCGCGGGGAGACAAAAGCCCGACACCCCGCCATCTCTAGCATTGCTAAGCGATATGATGCCACTGTGTAAATAGCCATGATTGAACGTCCACCAACACCACAATAAATAGAAACGTGCGGAAGGGGAGGGGGGATGGCCACGCCCTGGCCAACAGAGGCACGGCCCGTCTTCAAGGCCCCGCCTCAAACCACGCCCACCCCTTTAACCCCAGAAGAGGTGGGTGCCCCCAGTGCTTGCGTTCCACATCCGACGGGCGTGAAGGTGAGCCGCGCGAGGTGAGCCGGAAGGGGGTAGGGGTGAGGAGGAAAAGGGGAGTCATGCGGCCGCCTCTCTTCAGTTCGTAAAAAAAAAAAAAAGTGTGAGAGAAGAGAAGATGCGTAGTCTTTATCTCCCTTCCTCTGTACTGGGTCCCAAGGGCGCCGGCGCGGGTCCCACTACCCCCGTTTTCTCTTGACTGTCCCCATCAAGTCGTTCAGTTGATGTCGTCGTAGAGGCTGGGGGTCGGAGGTGCGAGCGGTTTGGGCTTCAGCTTCTTCTTACTGGAGCTCATTCCGGGAGCACCACCCACTAGGCTCATGTGAGGCTTCTTCTTTTTGGTTTTTCGGGACTCTGAGTTGTTTGTACCTGGGGAGGGGGGGAGAAAAGAGGCGGTCAAAAGTCGCTGGGGTGGGTGGACACCGACTAAGCCTTTGCCTCTGGATTCCGGTGCCTGGTGCTGAAAATCAGAGCTTTTTTTTTCTGTACCAGAAACTCCTTTGCATATTAGGCCACACACCCCTGATGTAGCCAATCCTCCAAAAACTTACAGGGCTCTTAGTACAGGGTCCAGAGATAGAATTCTAGCAGGGGTTCCTTTGCATATTAGGCCACACCCTCCTGATGTAGCCAATCCTCCAAGAGCTTACAGGGCTCTTAGTACAGGGTCCAGAGATAGAATTCTAGCAGGGGCTCCTTTGCATATTAGGCCACACACCCCTGATGGAGCCAATCCTCCAAGAGCTTACAGGGCTCTTAGTACAGGGTCCAGAGACAGAATTCTAGCAGGGGTCCTTTGCATGTTAGGCCACACACCCCTGATGGAGCCAATCCTCCAAGAGCTTACAGGGCTCTTAGTACAAGGTCCAGAGATAGAATTCTAGCAGGGGTCCTTTGCATATTAGGCCACACACCCCTGATGGAGCCAATCCTCCAAGAGCTTACAGGGCTCTTAGTACAGGGTCCAGAGATAGAATTCTAGCAGGGGTTCCTTTGCATATTAGGCCACACCCCCTGATGGAGCCAATCCTCCAAGAGCTTACAGGGCTCTTCGTACAGGGTCCAGAGACAGAATTCTAGCAGG
This sequence comes from Heteronotia binoei, assembly GCF_032191835.1. NCBI lineage: Eukaryota > Metazoa > Chordata > Lepidosauria > Squamata > Gekkonidae > Heteronotia > Heteronotia binoei. The sequence goes on along the minus strand of NC_083237.1, from coordinate 61,534,421 downwards.
GGTTCCTTTGCATATTAGGCCACACACCCCTGATGGAGCCAATCCTCCAAGAGCTTACAGGGCTCTTAGTACAGGGTCCAGAGACAGAATTCTAGCAGGGGTCCTTTGCATGTTAGGCCACACACCCCTGATGGAGCCAATCCTCCAAGAGCTTACAGGGCTCTTAGTACAGGGTCCAGAGATAGAATTCTAGCAGGGGTTCCTTTGCATATTAGGCCACACCCCCGGATGGAGCCAATCCTCCAAGAGCTTACAGGGCTCTTCGTACAGGGTCCAGAGATAGAATTCTAGCAGGGGCTCCTTTGCATATTAGGCCACACACCCCTGATGTAGCCAATCCTCCAAGAGCTTACAGGGCTCTTAGTACAGGGTCCAGAGATAGAATTCTAGCAGGGGTTCCTTTGCATATTAGGCCACACCCCCGGATGGAGCCAATCCTCCAAGAGCTTACAGGGCTCTTCGTACAGGGTCCAGTGACAGAATTCTAGCAGGGGTTCCTTTGCATATTAGGCCACACACCCCTGATGTAGCCAATCCCCCAAGAGCTTACAGGGCTCTTCGTACAGGGCCTACTGTAAGCTCCAGGAGGATTGGCTGCATCAGGGGGGTGTGGCCTAATAGGCAAAGGAGGTCCTGCTAGAATTCCTTACAGGGCTCTTCGTACAGGGCCTACTGTGAGCTCCAGGAGGATTGGCTACATCAGGGGTGTGGCCTAATATGCAAAGGAGCTCCTGCTAAAAAAAAATAACCCTGCTGCCATCCATTCACAACGGACAACACCGGGTTGCCGTATGTCAGCTGTGAAGTGACAGCACTTTCCACCCCCAGGCAAATTCAGGATGGTAGATCACATGCAGACTTTAAGTTCTATAACCAGGGCTTTTTTGTAGCAGATCTCCTTTGCATATTAGGCCACACACCCCTGATATAGGCAATCCTCCTGGAGCTTATAATAGGCCCTGTCCTTGGAGGACTGGCTACATCAGTGGGGTGTGGCCTGGTATGCAAGGGAGTTCCTGCTACACAAAAAAGCCCTGCTGAAAACCAAATTTTAAACATCAATATTTCCTACTTAGACTGGCGGCAGTTCTCCAACATCTTAGGCAGAGGTCTTTCCCATCACCTACTGCCAGACCTGGAGATGGCAGGGATTGAACCTGGGACCTTCTGCATGCCAAGCAGATGCTCTACCACTAAGCCGCAGCCCCTCCCTTAGAAACTTCATCCCCTCAATGACTCTCCACTCGGCAAGAGAGCCAGTTCAGCGCTTGGAGAAGACGAGCTGTTGGGGGCTGAAATCCACTCTCTGCCACAATGCCTGCTGGGTGACCTTCCGTTAACCCGCACTCTGATCCTCGTGTGAATATTGTGGGGATAAAGTGGGGCAGCAAGAATCATGTATGAGCTCCTTGAAAGAAGAGAAGGACCAAAAGCTCCTAGACAGGCAGGCTGAACCAAATGCCTTCGCCAAGAAGCATTTGTAATCCACTTTGAGTTCTCGTAAGAAAAGCAGACTATAATCAACATAAATAAAATCTGATCTAGGACAAAGTTAGGAGCCCTGTGGCACAGAGTGGTAAAGCTGCAGTACTGCAGTCTGAGCTCTCTGCTCACGACCTGAGTTCGATCCTGGCGGAAGCTGGGTTCAAGTAGCCGGCTCAAGGTTGACTGTCTTCCATCCTTCTGAGGTTAGTAAAATGAGTACCCAGCTTGCTGGGGGGAAAGTGTAGATGACATAACATAACATATTGGGCGGATACAGGCAGGAGCTCACAGGGGCGGAGTTCCAGAACCTCTACATTTTATTGTGCTCTTTCTTTCTCTCCCCCCCACTCCCATACTTGCTTCTGGGCTCTATTGTTCAACCCCCCTGGGAGAATTTTGCCAAACTCTTAAAATCTGACACACTTTCTAATATTTTGCGCCCCCCCCCCCCAAAAAAGGGTAAATAACCAGGAGACAGATGGAAATCTTCCTCATGCCGCTGTGGCCACACAGGAGAAAGTAATTTTTAAAAGCATGATGGGAGTAAGGTTTTATTATGAGAATTATAATTCAAGAAGCATTTTAAGGTAGATGCTGAGCTGATATCATTGAGTACACCTTCATTTGCATATGTTGGGTGTCTAACATGCAAATGAGTTGTGCTAATGAGCTCCGGCACCTCTATTTCTATGGAATGACCCCTGGTCCTAGGTATTGCATTAGCCAGCAACCCCCAGAACTGGGTGTGGTTTGAGTAGGGAAGTGATGGGAAAGAGCAGGAATTTCCAGTGGCTTTCGGTGTCTTGCACTGAATGCCGCAAAATAAACACCCACGAGCGAGCTGCTCGGCCTTGCCTAGGCTGCAGAAGACGCTTACCCCCGGAGCAGCTTTTGAAAGACAAGGCTACTGACAAAGTCTTCTGAGATCACCACCTGCCCTCGGATCCGCCCACCCGCATTCTTACTCGCTTTCGATGAGGCGGAGTCGGAGGGCGAGATGTCCGAAGATCCATCCCACTGCAGCCGGTTCATGAGGGCTTGACTCTCGGCCACGTCAAAACTGTCGTTCTCCATACTTCCTTCCGGCTCAGGAAGTGAGCTGGGAAAAGGGGCAGTTTGTGTGAGAGGAGCGGAAGCCGTAGGGTGCCCCACCCGCAAGTAGCACGGATCTTTCCCCAGCGCGGCGGCTTTAAAGCAAAATGGGGCAAAAGTAGGGTTGCTAACCTCCAGGGGGTAGCTGGAGATCTCCTGGGATTACAAATTATCTCTAGGGCGACGGAGAAAATGGCTGCTCTGGAAGGTGGATTCTAGGGCAGTGTATCCCCCTCCCGCCCCCCCCCCCCCGAGGTCCGTCCGCTCCTCTCCAGGCTCCACCCCCAAAATCTCTGGCACAGCTATGGTTGGCTAACCCCTGCTCCCCACTGCTCCCCAACAAACTGGTTTGCCTTTCGCAAAGAAAAAAAGAAAAAGGATTTTGCTACACTTGACATAAAATTCAGTAACCAAGCCACGCTCTCAAGATTGCTTTGCAGACGCACTTTCCCCTCATATTAAAATATCAAATTTTTTCTGGGGAAAGACTGCAGGACTGTGGAACTGACTGCCGCATGACATGTCCAGATACCAACTTAGATGTTTTTTCCCCCTTTTTAAAACTATTATGCCATATACTTTTAAAAAAATATACACATATATTTTGACCAAGGAATGTCCTTAATATCTATAAAACTGCCCTCTACATCGTGTTTCCGGTAATTATATTTCTTATGCATTTCCTCCATTCCCTTTGTTTATTCTCTATTCCAGGGGTGGCCAACGGTAGCTCTCCAGATATTTTTTTTTGCCTACAACTCCCATCAGCCCTAGCCAGCATGGCCAATGGCTGGGGCTGATGGGAGTTGTGGGCAAAAAAAAAACATCTGGAGAGCTACCGCTGGCCACCCCTGCTCTATTCCCTTAAAAAGACAAAATAAACATCATTTTTTAAAAAAAACAAGCACAGCTCTGCTCTCAGAGTCTTTCCAGCTGAACCTATTATGATTTTAGCGGTTTTAATTGTTTTATTATCATATATTTGATGTACTCAGCTCCACAGGGGAATGGGCGGAATATAAATAATAATAATAATAATAATAATAATAATAATAATAATAATAATAATAATAAAGCAGGGCCCCCCAACTTGGTGCCTGTGGGCATCTTGGCGTCCCACTGGCACCTTTCCTGGTGTACGTAGAAAGTGGATGGGCTGGGTGGAGCTTGGCTTGTGCCCAGCCATGCTTCGGCCACAGCTGCCAACACAACACAATGATCTTCACTGTGTGTCTGAAGGTAAGCAGTGGCAGCCATTTTGTGTCTGGCTCCACCGCCTGCGGCAGCCATTTTGTGTCTGGCTCCACCGCCTGCGGCAGCCATTTTGTGTCTGGCTCCACCGCCTGCGGCAGCCATTTTGTGTCTGGCTCCACCGCCTGCGGCAGCCATTTTGTGTCTCGCTCCACCCCCTGTGGCAGCCATTTTGTGTCTCGCTCCACCCCCTGTGGCTGCCATTTTGTGTCTGGCTCCACTGCCTGTGGCAGCCATTTTGTGTCTGGCTCCACCGCCTGCGGCAGCCATTTTGTGTCTGGCTCCACCGCCTGCAGCAGCCATTTTGTGTCTGGCTCCACCACCTGCGGCAGCCATTTTGTGTCTCGCTCCACCGCCTGTGGCTGCCATTTTGTGTCTGGCTCCACCGCCTGCGGCAGCCATTTTGTGTCTGGCTCCACCGCCTGCGGCAGCCATTTTGTGTCTCACTCCACCGCCTGTGGCTGCCATTTTGTGTCTGGCTCCACCGCCTGCGGCAGCCATTTTGTGTCTGGCTCCACCGCCTGCGGCAGCCATTTTGTGTCTGGCTCCACCCCCTACGGCAGCCATTTTGTGTCTGGCTCCACCGCCCGCGGCAGCCATTTTGTGTCTGGCTCCACCGCCCGCGGCAGCCATTTTGTGTCTGGCTCCACCACCTGCGGCAGCCATTCTGGGGCTGCTCCCACAATGCTGTGTCAGAGATTCTAAAAGGACTGGCAGGTTCAGAAAGGTTGGGGACCCCTGTATTAAAGCGTATGAAACATGGGGGTATGTCCCACTTCACTTCCGCCCTGCCTCCATCCCATCACACTTACGCAGAAGGTCCCAGGAGGTAGACCCTGACTGACCTCCGTTGTTCATCCGTGTGTTGGGGGCAGCGCAGAGACCTACAAGGAAAGAACACAGAGGGCAAGATCAGACAGTGGGGATGTGTGGTGGATGGGCACAATTCCTCTCCCCAGGAAAAGACAGTAACACCCCCCACACACACCCCCAAATCACCCTTTTTCTAAAGCAACTGGAACCAGGCATGCAATACAGCAGCCTGACAAGCTCAATTCTTTTTCTTTGGCTGCAAAATTAAGCTTGCAGGGGAGGGGACGCTGAAGAAGCTGGAGGAAGGATTCCCACTCATTGGGGCACAGAAATTCACAGACTCCTCGTGAGTAACAGAAGCAGAGCAAATAGATTTAAAAAAAAAACCAACTATTATTAGGGTTTTTTTAGTCACCACTCATCCCAAGGGTTTCATGGTGATTTACACATTAAAACCAGTAAGACAAAAAATAAAAACATAAACAAATATAAAATGTTAATATTAAAATACGTGGCTATCACCATGCAACTATTAAAACAACCCAGAGACGTGGTTACCCCTCCAAAGGCCAACCTGAACAATTCAGTTTTGCATAGTAGAAACTAAAATTCGGGCAGGGCACAGTTGTCATCCGAGAGTGCAATCACAGGGTTGGGGCCACAACTGAAAAGGCCCTTCCCCTGGTAACCCAAACGGGCCAGGCAGCTGCAAGCGGCCCCTAGAGCCTACGGTCTTCTTCTATCAGATGGAGGAAGTCACTTCCAAACAATCACAGATAATCTGGATTCTCAATAGGTTGTAAGTATTCCTCACCTCCCCCACCTCCAAGTCATGGCAGTCATTAATACTGACAAAGGAATAGAAGGAGAGGAAAAAGGGAAGAGATTGCCAGCTAGTTGGCAAGCAGCTGCTGCTGCCGAATATCTAGCCTGCTGCCGAATATCTAGCCAACACTCCTGCTCCTCCGGTATTTAAGGCCCGGGCATGCCCACAAGCAGGAACCAAACAGCTGTTGTCCTTAATGCTGACAAAGGAATAGAAGGAGAGAAAAAAGGGAAGAGGCTGCCAGCTAGCTGGCAAGCAGCTGCTGCCGCCGAATATCTAGCCTGCTGCCGAATATCTAGCCAACACTCCTGCTCCTCTGGTATTTAAGGCCTAAGCATGCCCACAAGCAGGAACCAAACAGCTGTTGTCCTGCATGCCGCAGCCTTGAGCTGGCAGGAAGATCAGCCTGGAGACAGAGGAAGACCTGCTCTGTACTCAGCTAGTTCTCCCTTCCCCTTTCTCTTGTCAATGTCTACTGTTTGTTCATAAGAACATAAGAGAAGCCATGTTGCATCAGGCCAATGGCCCCTCCAGTCCAACACTCTGTGTCACACAGTGGCCAAAAAAACCAAGTGCCAGACACAAAATGGCTGCCACAGGCGGTGGAGCCAGACACAAAATGGCTGCCACTGCTTACCTTCAGACACACAGTGAAGATCATTGTGTTGTGTTGGCAGCTGTGGCCGAAGCATGGCTGGGCACAAGCCAAGCTCCACCCACCACCCAAGTGCCATCAGGAGCTCCACCAGTGGGGCAAGAAGCCCTCCCACTGTGCCCCCCCCCCCAAAGCACCAAGAATACGGAGCATCACTGCCCCAGACAGAAAGTTCCAACAATATGCTGTGGCTAGTAGCCACTAATGGACCTCTGCTCCATATGCTTATCCAATCCCCTCTTGAAGCTGTTTATGCTTGTAGCTGCCACCACCTCCTGTGGCAGTGAATTCCATGTGTTAATCACCCTTTGGGTAAAGAAGTACTTCCTTTTATTCGTTCTGACTGCTCAGCAATTTCACTGAATGTCCATGAGTTCTCGTATTGTGAGAAAGGGAGAAAAGGACTTATCCCATGCATAATCTTGCAAACCTCTTATCACGTCACCCCCGCAGTTCTCTTTTGTACTGTCAGCCATTTTCGGTCCGCATTGGAAAAAGAAGCAAGAGATAAAGAGGCCCGTGGATCCCAAGAAGGGAGTTAGCACTCACCGTGTGCACATCTTCTTGGTGTGTTCAGAGATCACCCCACATTCCTAGAAGGGGGGGGAAGGAAATGAGCAACATGAAGACAGTGGTGCAACAGAAGTAGATGGACTTCTTGCAGCCAATATGGTAAACAGCTCCCAAGGAGTTTAACGTTTAAGAAGCTCCAGACAACTCACTGAATGTGGGCTATACAAAAGCAATACACAAAATCAGCCAAAGAACTAAAGATACCGAGATACGACAACATACCTATTCTGTTAGAAAGTATACAGCCAGTTCAAAGTAGCAAATTATCTAGGAAATTGCACAGTACCGAAATGAAAATCAGCATTTTCTCAGGTGCATTGTAATGTTCTCCCTCCAGTGCATAGAAGCAGAAGAGGAGGAGAGGAGGAAGAAGACCGCAGATTTATGCCCCACCCTTCTCTCTGAATCAGAGTCTCAGAGCGGCTTACAATCTCCTTTATCTCCTTCCCCCACAACAGACACCCTGTGAGGTGGATGGGGCTGAGAGAGCTCTTACAGCAGCTGCCCTTTCAAGGACAACTCCTACGAGAGCTATGGCTGATCCCAGGCCATTCCAGCAGCTGCCCTTTCAAGGACAACCTCTGCCAGAGCTATGGCTGACCCAAGGCCATGCCAGCAGGTGCGAGTGGAGGAGTGGGGAATCAAACCTGGTTCTCCCAGATAAGACTCCGCACACTTAACCACTATACCAAACTGGCTTTTAAAAGGAAGATAACCAAAGAAATCTCATATCCTGAACAAATTTATCTTTGTGGTTACACAGAGGTTGAATAATAGGGCATTTCCTTTTATACTGTCCTTTTTACAGAGATGTCCATGATGATGTTTTGTCTCCACTGATAAAAAAAATTCCCGGAAAGAGATAAAATTTTGTATCTTACTGTTCTCCTTATAGATAAATCACATCAGACAACAGTGAAAGTTACAAAGTATTCTACTCAAGCAAGATCTTTCTGAGCCTCCTTGAAGAAACAGAAAGGACACTGCACTTTTAAAATGTTAACGCTGTAACAAGGATTTTTTAGTGTACGTATCAGCGGTGGCCAATCTTGCTTAAGGTAAAAGCCACATAGAATAAACATCAGATGTTTGAGAGCTGCAAGACATGAACGTCAGATGTTTGAGAGAAGGAAGGAAGGAAGGAAGGAAGGAAGGAAGGAAGGAAGGAAGGAAGGAAGGGAAGGAAAGGGAAGGAAAGGGAAGGAAGGAAGGAAGGAGGGAGGGAGGGAGGGAAGGAAGGAAGGAAGGAAGGAAGGAAGGAGGGAAGGAAGGAGGGAAGGAAGGAAGGAGGGAAGGAAGGAAGGAAGGAGGGAAGGAAGGAGGGAAGGAAGGAGGGAAGGAAGGAAGGAAGGAAGGAAGGAAGGAAGGAAGGAAGGAAGGAAGGAAGGAAGGAAGGAAGGAAGATGGCAGAGGGGGAAAGAAAGCAATTTTAACTTTATTCTCTAAACCCTCAGCCGACTTCGCTTGGAGAACTGTTTTGAAGAGACAAATGCTTTCTCTAAGTTGGCCAACGGGGCAGTGGGGGCTTTGAGAGCCGCACCATATGTATGGAAGAGCCGCATGTGGCTCCCAAGCCACAGTTTGGCCATCCCAAGTATATATATTTGTACCATTGCATTCTTTATGTTAACGTTTATTAGGTTTGTTTCTGCTGGCTGTTGACTGCAAGTCAATCAATCACACCCTGTGAGCCTCAAGAGTACTCACTCGCCCACAGAGGAAGCTGGCTGCAGCATAACTCTGCGTGAGTCACTACTCTGACCTTGGCTCCTTAGTCTCTGCTGGAGCAATCAACACCCCCCACCCCTGGTTGATGGATAAAACAGAATTAGCAACCCATGGAGGCTACCTTGTGCCTTCAGGTGGCTTACAATCCTACTTAAACACACTGCAAGATAAAGCAGACTGAGACTCCTCCGCATTCTCATTTTCGTTGCTTATGTGTTGCCCTTGCTTCGGTTTCTCTCTCTCTCTTTTTAAGTGTGTGCTTTGCTCCCTCTAGTGCAGAGGTGTCAAACATCAGGCCCCTGAGCAACTGGCTGTCTTCTGCTTCCTTCTCCCTATATCTTGCTCCCTTCTGCTTCACAGCTTCCTCAATCGCACACGAGCTACAGAGCAAAGCCTCTATTTTCTCCATTGGCTGAGGAAGGAAAGGAAGGGGAGGAGAGGAGAGGCAGAGCTTGCTTTGCTAGGCTCTCTCAATTGCACAGCAGAGCTACTGAGCCAAGCCTCTCTCCCTTCTATTGGCTGAAGCTCCTCTGTCTCCTGGGGAAGGAAAGAAAGAGCCAGAATTTCCTTTGCCCAGTTCCCTGGATCCCATGGGAGAAATACAAAGAAAGCACCTTTATGACCAACGAGTGCTAAGGTTTTAAGCATCTTTTAAGGATTTTTTTTCTAAATCTTTAATTGTGTTTGTCTGTGTCCTTTATAAAGTTTATATCTCTGCTACCCAATCTTAAATAGGAACACACAAGGCCCAGCCCAACATGGCAGGCCCGGCCCGACAAGGTCTCATTTAAGTCTGATCCGGCCCTCATAACAAATGAGTTTGACACCCCTGCTCTTGTAGTTGATTCAACATTACATCGCTGCGTGTACAGCATTTCTCTTTACAGCATCTCCCTCTACAGATTTAAAGTGCAGGGAAATGCGCTGGACATACATTGTTGTAATACTGATGTGACCACTAGATGGAGCAAAACAGGTGTGGAAACAGGGCGGGGGGGGGGGGACCCCAAAGCAACAGAGACACACAAGTGATGAAAATGAGATTGTGGAAGATTCCCTACTGCCCTTCCGATGCCTCTTCCCGGTGGAAAGAGCAAGAAAACCTCAAGGGACGCTGATGGAAAAAGACTAGAAAGCCAATTTTATTTAGGTCAGTAAGCAACGCTATCGCATCGGCACACATTCACGTGCGCTTGTGCCTCCAGCCGCTTCCCTCAGCCCTTCCCTGGGCTTTGAAACAATTCAGCGAAGCCTTGGTTTGCGCCACTTCCGCCTCCTTTGTTGCCTGCCACGCTCACCCCCAACTGGGGCAAAATATAGCGTGAGCCAGCAACACACAGCATGTGAGCTCCAAATAGTCTTTGGCTGCAAACGCGCAACAGGCTCTCCTCCAAGGTGATCGCAATGCTAATGCTTGCTCAGGGTTTGCTGTTTTCTCCTGGGGGGGGTGGTGGTGGTTACCATATTGCTTCAATGCGCCTCTCAGATAAGCCTAAAAACAACAAACATTTAAAAACTGACTTGGAGAGCCGGCCGTACATCTCAGCCCCCAAAAGTTACTCATCTGGAAAGAGTAACTCCTCACGGTGGCACTGAAACATCAAAAACAGGGGTGTAACCTTGACACACCGAGGAAAGACACTCCACAAGACAGGAACCGCTGCAGAAGGTGCTCCGGTTCAGCCAGGGGGTGAGCGGCTCTGCTAAACATTGGTACCACCTGTGGCCGGCAGCGTTCCCTCTAAGCTGAGTGAGCGTGAGCTAGCTCACAGACTTTTAGCCTCCAGTTCACACATTTTTTTGTCTTAGCTCAGGAAGGATGACCCCGAGAGCACGCTAATTGATGCAGGAGCTCACCACCTGACGGCCAGGAGCTCACAAAGTAGAATTGTTGCTCACAAGACTCTGCAGCTTAGAGGGAACAGTGGTGGCAGGCCCTGGAAGTGAGAAATGGAGCTGCCACCCTGGAGCATCCTGGGATTGAAGTCTGGGTCTCGCAGATACGAGCGTTCCAGGCCTTATCGGGTAATGACAGCCCCGGTCACTGATACGACCGCTATGATGTTACTGGGGCAGCCAGATATAAAGGTAGACTTTAAAAAAATTGGGATTCTAAAGCCAGTGAACAATTCTGGTTAAATTTACCCAGTATTATGTAGCCAAGGCTTTTTTTGAGCAGGAATGCCCAGGAACGCCGTTCCAGCTGGCTTGGAATCAGGGTGTGTGTGGCCTAATATGCAAATGAGTTCCTGCTGGGCTTTTTCTACCAAAAAAGCCTTGGCTGTAGTAATCAAGAGCGATGGGTGAGGATCTGGGAGACTCAGGTTTGAATCCTCACTGCCGCGGAAGCTTGCTGCACGACCTCAAGGTGTACATGGATACCTGAAGCTGCCTTGTAAGGCCCTTGGTCCATCAAGTTCAGACAGGCAGTGGCTTTCCAGGATGCCAGGCAGAGGTCACCTCCTACCAGGTCAGTTCACCTGGAGATGCCAGGAACTAAATCTGGGACCTTTTGCCTACCACGCAGATTCTCTACCACAGAGCCACAGCTTCTCAGCCTAACCTACCTTGCAGTGAGCTCACAGGTATGAGTAAGGTATATGACTTAGAACACTCCGTCAGAGCTTCAACTAATACATGTACTGAAAACAAAGCTTCAAACAGCAGTATTTCTCACATATTAATTTAGAATTATTTTACAGTCCCTTTTACAATATGCAATGTTTTTTCTTCGTCTGTAGGACTTCCTACAAGGATTTGTTTTTTCTTCATTTGCAGGGCTCCTGCTTCCAAGGAAGTCCTACAGACGATGAAAAAACACTGGATGTTGTAAAATGGACTTAAATAATTCTAAATCAGTATGTGAAAAATACCGTGGTTTAAAACTTTGTTTTCAACATATGTATTAGTTGAAGCTCTCACGGAGTGTTCCAAGTCATCTACCTAGCCTACCTTGCAGGGCTGTTGGGAGGGTAAACTGGAGGAGAGGGAAATGATGAAAGCTGCCCCCCCCCCCAAAAAAGGGGAGAAAATGAAGCAAGCGAACACATACATAAACCATGAGGTCATTGCCCTCACATTCACTGAATTTTAGAGGTCACCTCATTGGGATGAATTGATGGGGGGGGGGTTCAGGTGTGGTTCCAGGTTTTGGGGGCAGGCAGAGTGCATTGGGACCTCCCCCTTAAGCTCCTCCTCCACAACAGGGATCAATGCCCCTGGGGAAAAACAGCTGTCTGGGGCAGTGGACTCTATGGCATCATATTCTTATTGAGCTTTCTCTATAGCAGGGGTGGCCAAACTTGCGTTACGTAAGAGCCACATAGAATAAATGTCAGATGTTTGAGAGCTGCAAGAAGGAGGGACGGAGAGAAGGAGGAAGGAAACAGATGGGGAGGGGGAGAGGTGGAAAGAAAGCAACGTTAACTTGAAATGCATTCTCCAATCCACCGGCTAGCATGGCTTGGGAAGTGATTTAAAGAGAAATGCCTTCTCCGAGCCGGCAGACGGGGCGGTGGAGGCTTCGAGAGCCACACAATATGTGTGAAAGAGCCACACTGGTCTCCCGGGCCACAGTTTGGCCATCCCTAGTCTATGACATTATACTCCACTGAGGTCCCTGCCCTCCTCAAACCCCACCCCCAAATCTTCAGAGACTGCCCAACCCAATCTGGCCAAACTCCCCAAAACTCGGGCATTCGTTCGCAAGCCCTCCCACAGCCCACTTAATGTGCCAAGCGGCGCTTCTGTTTGCGCTCCTGGCTGCAGGGGCCACCCAGAACCGGCAGAGAGAAGGACGTGCAGCCGTCTGTATGCCTTTCCCCGGGGAGGAGAAAAGCGAGTGGGCAGGAGGCAGAAGAAGGGCACGAACAAGCGAGCAGGAAGACAGGCAGGAGAGCAGTCAGGGGCCCTGGAAGCCCCAGTGGCTGCCCCTGACCACAGACGACAGCTGTTGCTTACGGTAGGAGAGAGCGGAGCACAGGAAGAGGCAGAAGGAAATGCAGGACAAAGAACTCACTGTGGTGAGCAACAAGCGCAGCTCCTCGGGGCCCAGGGTTTCATAGTTCACTCCAGCAGAGTTGTTGTACTACAGAGCAGAACACACACACACAGGCGCTTTAGGGTGTACATAAGGGACAGCAATTACCCTTTGAATCTTCAAGCACAACATGCTACCCAAGTTGGCCACGTGCCCTGAAGTCCTTGAAATTCTGCTTAGACCCCAGTTGCGCATGCGCAGCTACGAAAATAAGGGCATGTGCCCTGGCCCTTGAAATTCTGCTTAGACCCCAGTTGCGCATGCGCAGCTACGAAAATAAGGGCATGTGCCCTGGCCCTTGAAATTCTGCTTAGACCCCAGTTGCGCATGCGCAGCTACGAAAATAAGGGCATGTGCCCTGCCCCTTGAAATTCTGCTTAGACCCCAGTTGCGCATGCACAGCTACGAAAATAAGGGCATGTGCCCTGCCCCTTGCAATTCTGTTTAGACCCCATTTGCGCATGCGCAGCTACGAAAATAAGGGCATGTGCCCTGGCCCTTGAAATTCTGCTTAGACCCCATTTGTGCATGCGCAGCTACGAAAATAAGGGCATGTGCCCTGGCCCTTGAAATTCTGCTTAGACCCCATTTGTGCATGCGCAGCTACGAAAATAAGGGCATGTGCCCTGGCCCTTGAAATTCTACTTAGACCCCATTTGTGCATGCGCAGCTACAAAAATAAGGGCATGTGCCCTGGCCCTTGAAATTCTGCTTAGACCCCAGTTGCCAGGGCCGGATCTGGGAGAGGGCAGAGGGAAGTGCTTGTCTCGGGCGCCGACAGAGGGGGACGCCAAATTGGGTATGGAGTCCATAGTATTCTATGGGACTATAAGATAGAATGGCTCATAAGGGGGCATCATTTTTTAATTTTGCTCCCCTCAAAGAACATGTAGATTTGGTCCTGCCAGTAGCGCATGTGCAGCTATGAAAATAAGAGCATGTGTTCTGGCCCTTGAAATTCTGCTTAGACCCCAGTTGCACATGTGCAGCTATGAAAATAAGCGCATGAGCCCAGGCCCTTGAAATTCTGCTTAGACCCCAGCTGCGCATGTGCAGCTACGAAAGGAAGCATAGACGATCAGAGCACTCCGGAAGCCATGGCCCTGAGTCAACTCACCTTAAACGGGTCCAAGTTCCCACTCAGCTCCCCTAAGATATTGGGGGGGGGGGGAGAGAAAGAAGATGCAAGTCAGAAACACTAGACATGGCGTCCACCCTAGCGCAAACTCCACACCCAAATGCACAAACCAAGAAAACCAGGACCCAGCAGCAATGTTCCCTCTACGCTGAGTAAGCATGAGCTAGCTCACATATTTTTAGCCTCCAGCTCTTCGCTCGGGAAGGATGGCCCCAGAGCACACTAACTGATGCAGTAGCTCCCAACTTTAATGCCAGGAGCTCACTAAGCAGAATTTTTGCTCACAAGACTCTGCAGCTTAGAGCAGCATGGGCATTCGATGAAATTGCTGAGCAGCCAGGTTAAAACGGATAAAAGGAAGCACTTCTTCACCCAAAGGGTGATTAACATGTGGAATTCACTGCCACAGGAGGTGGTGGCAGCCACAAGTATAGCCACCTTCAAGAGGGGTTTAGATAAAAATATGGAGCAGAGGTCCATCAGTGGCTATTAGCCACAGTGTGTGTGTATATATAAACACTCTGTGTGACACAGAGTGTTGGACTGGATGGGCCGTTGGCCTGATCCAACATGGCTTCTCTTATGTTCTTATGTTAGCAGTCCCCAACCTTCTTGGCAACAGGGACTGGTTCTGTGGAAGATAATTTTTCCATGGACTGGAGAGGGGGGGATGGTTTCAGGATGATACAACTGTGCACTTTATCTTGGTGTAGTGGTTCAATGTGCGGACTCTTATCTGGGGGAACTGGGTTTGATTCCCCACTCTCCACTTGCAGCTGCTGGAACGGCCTTGGGTCAGCCACAGCTCTCACAGAGTTGTCTTTGAAAGGGCAGCTTCTGGGAGAGTTCTCTCAGCCCCACCTACCTCACAGAGTGTCTGTTGTGGGGGATTGTGAGCCGCTCTGAGATTTGGAGCGGAGGGCAGGCTATAAATCCAATGTCGTTGTCTTATTATTATTATTACCACATTGTAATATATAATGAAATAATTATATAACTCACGGACTGGTTGCTAACAGGCCACGGACCGGGACCGGTCCACGCCCCAGGGGTTGGGGACCCCTGGCTTAGAGGGGACACTGCCTAGCATGTCTATTTGCTTTCAAAGGAGACCCCGCTTCGTTCTCCTATGGCCGCTTGTCTACCAAAGAACCAGCAAGACCGCCCCGAATCCTGCACCGGGAAAACCTAAATGCTGCATTTGCACACTCACGCGTCGTGTCCAGTGCATCCTTCAAAGTATTTCTCACTCTCACAGCAGCACTGATGGCTTTGCAAACAATACCGGCGCAGCAGGAAAGAGCAATACCGGCAGGACTTCCCTAGGGAAGGTGCATCCAAAGGGGGTTCTGCACCCTTCCAGCTTCATTGTCCTGCCACCTCTTCAAATTAGAAGACCGGAGGCCCCTGTGCTGCCCTGCACCATCTTAGTGCCCTGGTACAATTCACTTCCCTTCCCCTTTTCTTCCCACAACTGCTCAGCATCGACCAGCCCCACCCACTCTACAGAGGGATGCAAGGGGCACGTGGCCACCACTGCCAACATATGAAGCTGCCTTATATCAAATCAGACCCTCAGTCCATCCAAGTCAGTCTTGTCTACTCAGATTGGCAATGGCTCTCCAGGGTCTCAGGCTGAAGTTTTTCACGCCTACTTGCCTGGACCCTTTTGAGTTGGAGATGCTGGAGATTGAACCTGGGACCTTCTGCTTACTGAGCAGATGTTCCACCACTGGGCCACCGTCCCTTCCCTGACTGGCAGCGGCTCTCCAGGGTCTCCAGCTGAGGTTTTTCACACCTACTTGCCTGGAGCCTTTTTAGTTGGAGATGCCGGGGATTGAACCTGAGACCTTCTGCTTACCAAGCAGATGCTCTACCGCTGAGCCATCATCCCTCCCCTAACATATGAAGCTGCCTTCTACTGAGTCAGACCCTCGGTCCATCAAAGTCAGTATTGTCTACTCAGACTGGCAGCAGCTCTCCAGCTGAGGTTTTCCCCCATCTATTTGCCTGGACCCTTTTTAGTTGGAGATGCCAGGGATTGAACCTGGGACTTCCTGCTTACCAAGCTGATACTCTACCACTGAGCTACTGTCCCTCCCCTAACATATGAAGCTGCCTTCTACTGAATCAGACCCTGGGCCATCCAAGTCAGTCTTGTCTACTCAGACTGGCAGCGGCTCTCCAGGGTCTCATGCTGAGGTTTTTCACACCTAATTGCCTGGAGCCTTTTTAGTTGGAGATGCCAGGGATTGAACCTGGGACCTCCTGCTTACCAAGCAGATGCTCTACCACTGAGCCGCTGTCCTCCCTAAACAGCCGCATTCCAGGCCCCAAAACCACCCACCTGGGCCCACCCAAATAACAGTTAGTGTTTCTACTTCAACCTCATCCGCCTAAAACCTACCCATGCACCCCTAATCCGCTTGACAAAACTCCCCAGCTTTCCAGAACACAGCACATCTTGACTCCATTTCCCACTCTGGGTCTATACACTTCATAGATCTCGACTGTTCCACTTAGGAACAAAAGCTGTGATTCTTCACAGACTGATCAAAAAAGAGGGTGAGAGCAGGAACGTTCTGGGACAAAGCACGAGTTCACACCTTGCCTTTTTTGTCTTTTTGCTTTCCACGTTCCTGTAACGGAACTTCCCAACTAGCATGTTTTTTTTTTGGGGGGGGGGGGTTGAGAATGAAAAGAAGAGGCTACCTGCTGCATCTCTGCATTATTTACTGCTCTGGGCCTCACCTCCATGCAAGATCAGGTAGTTCTGCCATGCTTCTGAAAGGAGTATGCCTGCTGCCACTCTGTATGAATCACCGCCTAGGCTTGCCTCCTCGTAACACACTCATATGAGTGATTAATACAGAAAACACAGGATGCAGGCTCCTCTGAGCAGACAACTTTCTCAGACAATCTAAAAAGCACATCTCTTCTGTTGAAAGCAGCACACCTCCAATTTTAATTAAGAAAGCGAGTATGCTGCAGTGAGCCTGGGAAACACTGTTACGGTGCAAGGTGGATGGTTTTGGAGGTGGGGAGTGGATAAGAAGCATCCCCCACAATACACTCACCATTTTTATGTTTCATAGACTTGGATCTTCGGGGCGAGTTGGGATTCTGAAACAAAAACAATTGCGTGAATTAATTTTAACAAAGTCACTCCCCCCCAAAGATGCTTGGCTCTTGCTGCTACCCATAAAGAGCCATAGTGGAGGGGAGTGGCGTGTGCGCAAATGACTCAAGGCCATCCAGACTACAAAACCCAGCCCACCCCAAACAAGAGAGAAGCAGAACTGCTGAAGCAACAGCTCCGAGTGAGAGCCAGCTGGGCCGACGCAGGAGAAAACAAAAGTACTCTGGGATCGAGCTGATGGTGGTAGAAAGTGCGGTTTTTCACAGCTGACTTATGGCCACCTTGTAGAGCAGGGGTGTCAAACATGCAGTTTGGGGGCCAAATCAGGCCCCTGGAGAGCTCCTATCAAGCCCCCGAGCAACTGGCTGTCATCTGCTTCCTTCTCTCTCTCTCGCTTCCCTCTGCATCACAGCTTGCCTTGCAAGGCTTGTTCAATTGCACAAGAGCTACAGAGCAAAACCTCTATTTTCTCCACTGGCTGAGGCTCCTCCCTTGGGGAGAAGGGGGGGAAGGAGAGCTTCCTTTGCCAGGCTCTCTCAATTGCACAGCAGAGCTACTGAGCCAAGCCTCTCTTCCTTCTACTGGCTGAGGCTCTTTCCCCACCAGGTCCCCTGGGGAAGGAAGGAAAGAGCCAGAGCTTCCTTTGCCCAGTTCCCTGGATCCCATGAGAGAGATACAAAGAAAGCATATTAAAGACCAAAGAGTGCTAACGTTTTAAGCATGTTTTAATTTTTTTAAAAAATATATATATTTGTGTTTGTCTGCGTTCTTTATAAAATTAATATCTCTGCTACTTAATCTTAAATAGTGTAATAAAACCTAGAGTCCCACAGTGCAGAGCAGATTGTATAAAGACCAAAACAACTGTGGAAAATTAACAAATAAATATTAAAGGTAAGTTTACAAATATAAATTGATTATTCAAAAACCCACTTCAAAAAATACATCTCGCTTCACAATACACAACAAGTCACAAGTTGCGAAGAACATTTTCATTTAGCGTGGCATCTTTGAAAATGAAAGAAATATTCATGAGAAACCAGAACTGACTGTGCACGCGGAATACTTCTCGCACTGGCACTTTAATTGACCCACGGATGCGGGCGAATGGTCTACAAGTGCTTTAAGTTGGAAACTGATAAGATGAACGGAAAATAACTTCAAGAAGATGAAGAAGATATTGGATTTATATCCCGCCCTCCACTCCGAAGAGTCTCAGAGCAGCTCACAATCTCCTTTCCCTTCCTCCCCCACAACAGACACCCTGTGAGGTGGGTGGGGCTGGAGAGGGCTCTCACAGCAGCTGCCCTTTCAAGGACAACCTCTGCCAGAGCTATGGCTGACCCAAGGCCATTCCAGCAGGTGCAAGTGGAGGAGTGGGGAATCAAACCCGGTTCTCCCAGATGAGAGTCCACACACTTAACCACTACACCAAAATGGCTCTTTCAACCACCCTTTCAAGGACAACCTCTGCCAGAGCTCTGGCTGACCCAAGGCCATTCTAGCAGGTGCAAGTGGAGGAGTGGAGAATCAAACCCGGTTCTGCCAGATAAGAGTCTGCACACTTAACCACTACACCAAACTGGCTCACCAAACTTCAGAACTTTATTCTTCACACACTGGACTTCTGAGGGAGGGAGGACTTTTGAACTGGCGACCTGTTGTGTATTGTGAAGTGACATGTATTTTTTGAAATGTGTTTTTGAATAATCAATTTATATGTATAAACTTACCTTTAGTATTTATTCATTAATTTTCCAGGGTTTTCTTTGGTCTTTATACAATCAACTTAATCTTAAATAGCAGAGATATTAATTTCGGCCCAACCCGACATGGCCCGGCCCAACAAGGTCTCATTTATGTCAGATCCGGCCCTCATAGCGAATGAGCTCGACACCCCTGCTGTAGGGTTTCCAAGGCAACAGGTGCACAGAGGTGGTTTGCCATTGCCTGAGCCTCCACATCACAACCCTGGACTCCCAAGCAGTGTTCCCTCTGAGTTAGTGTGAGCTAGCTCACGGGGTTTTTAGCCTCTGGCTCACACAAGTTTGTCTTCGCTCAGGAAAAATGGCCCCAGAGCAAACTAATTGATGCAGTGGCTCATAACATAAGAACATAAGAGAGGCCATGTTGGGTCAGGCCAATGGCCCCTCCAGTCCAACACTCTGTGTCACATAAGAACATAAGAGAAGCCATGTTGGGTCAGGCCAATGGCCCCTCCAGTCCAACACTCTGTGTCACATAAGAACATAAGAGAAGCCATGTTGGGTCAGGCCAATGGCCCATCCAGTCCAACACTCTGTGTCACACAGTGGCCAAAAAATTTATATATATATATATACACATATACACACACACACATACACACTGTGGCTAATAGCCACTGATGGACCTCTGCTCCATATTTTTATCTAACCCCCTCTTGAAGCTGGCTATGCTTGTAGCCGCCACCACCTCCCGTGGCAGTGAATTCCACATGTTAATCACCGTTTGGGTGAAGAAGTACCTCCTTTTATCCGTTCTAACAACTTTAAGGCCGGCAGCTCACAAAGTAGAACTCACAAGACTCCACGGTTTAGAGCGGGAGTGGCCAAAGTTTGCTCACAAGACTCCACGGTTTAGAGCGGGAGTGGCCAAATTTGCTTAACTTAAGAGCCACATAGAATAAATGTCAGATGTCTGAGAGCTGCAAGACATGACCATCAGATGTTTGAGAGCCGCAAGACAGGGAGGGAGGAAAGCAAATAGGAGGGAGGGGGAAGGTAGAAAGAAAGCAACTTTAACTTTAAATGCATTCTCCAAGCTGCCAGCTAGCTTGGCTTGGAGAAGTGTTTACAGAGAGAAATGCCTTCTCTAAGCTGGCCAATAGGTCATCCCAAAGAAACCAGATCACTTCACTAACTGCTGCCCTATGCTATGTTTGCATACTAGGCTCAGTAGCTACAAAAAAGAGCTGTGATGTTCAGAGAAAAAAGTATGGTAGCTCGCAAGTGGAGGGGCGAGGGGAGGGAGGGTCCCTGGATTGCGGCCACTGTATTGCCCCAAGGCTACAAAAGCGGTTCTTTGTTCTGCCCCTGCTATGCTCACATCCATTTCCATCCCGACCCCCCCATGCCCAGCTTAGTAACAGTAAAATTTACCTTATCAGATTTTCTCTTCTTGGCTAGGAAGGAAGAGAGAAAGCTGTTTTAACACACCGCCAAACCATAACAAAACCCCGGCCGGTTCCTGCTGTCCGGTTCGGACCAAATCTTTTCCGTGAGCCTTCCGAGCCCAATGTGCACTCTTCAGCCAGCTGCACGGAGTTGCAGAAACAACTAGGAAAATACTGGCCCAGCCAGCGCTTTTTTTTTTTTTGCTTCTGAGACGCTTGTCAGGAAAGCCGGGGGCAAGGACAGTATTTTCACCTTGGCCTTCACATTCTTTCTTTTATCAGCAGCTGTTTTGAGTGGGCTCCGTGTCTTGGAATGCTGGATTCCTCCCTCTACCTGCCCCAAACTTCACTGGACTCCTCCCTCTGGATTTGGGCTCCACCCAGGCCCTTAACTTAGCTGTCGGGATTTTTTGCTTCCTACAGCTGTGGCGCCCTCCATTCAACCTGTGTCCCAATTATAAAAGGTGAAGCATCTTCCCCATTTGCCTATCGCAGACACCCCAGTCCAATCATTTCAATGTCCAGGGATCAGAGGCAACTCATCTGTGGGATGCTGATCATGACAGCAGACTCTTTGCCCCCCAGTTCCCCACCTCTGTTGTCCTGCCTGGAGCGGCTCTTTGCCTCCTTGCTCCACCAGGTGCCTTTAAACCCAAAGTAGCAAGACGTTAAGAAGAAGACGACGACTACAGATTTATACCCCACTCTTCTCTCTGAATCAGAGACTCAAAGCGGCTCAAAGTCTCCTTCCCCCACAACAGACACCCTGTGAAGTAGGTGGGGCTGAGAGGGCTCTTTCAGAACATATGAAGCTGCCTTCTACTGCATCAGACCCTCCTGGGTCCATCCAAGTCAGTCTTGTCTACTCAGACTGGCAGCAGCTCTCCAGGGTCTCCAGCTGAGGTTTTTCACACCTATTTGCCTGGACCCCTTTTAGTTGGAGATGCTGGGGATTGAACCTGGGACCTTCTGCTTACCAAGCAGATGCTCTACCACTGAGTCACCATCCCTCCCCTAACGAAGCTGCCTTCTACTGAATCAGACCCTGGGTCCATCAAAGTCAGTCTTGTCTACTCAAACTGGCAGCAGCTCTCCAAGGTCTCAAGCTGAGGTTTTCACACCTACTTGCCTGGACCCTTTTGAGTTGGAAATGCCGGGGACTGAACCTGGGACCTTCTGCTTACCAAGCAGAGGCTCTACCACTGAGCCACCTTCCCTCCCCTTAGACTTATGAAGATATGAAGCTGTCTTCTAGTGAATCAGACTCTCGGTCCATCAAAGTCAGTCTTGTCCACTCAGACTGGCAGCGGCTCTCCAGGGTCTCAAGCTGAGGTTTTTCACACCTACTTGCCTGGACCCTTTTGAGTTGGAGATGCCGGGGATTGAATTGGGGACCTTCTGCTTACTGAGCAGATACTCTACCACTGAGCCACCATCCCTCCCTCTAAATGTAACACAAGGTACCAGAGATATAAGCTTTACATATGAACATCTGAAGCTGCCTTCTACTGAATCAGACTCTTGGTCCATCAAAGTCAGTCTTGTCTATTCAGACTGGTAGCAGCTCTCCAGGGTCTCCAGTTGAGGTTTTTCATGCCTACTTGCCTGGACCCTTTTTAGTTGAAGATGCCGGGGATTGAACCTGGGACCTTCTGCTTACTGAGCAGAGGCTCTACCACTGAGCCACCATCCCGCCCCTTTCAAGGACAACTCCTGAGATAGCTATGGATAACCCAAGGCCATTCCAGCAGCTGCAAGTGGAGGAGTGGTGAATCAAACCTGGCTCTCCCAAATAAGAGTCCGCACAAATAACCACCATACCAAACTGGCTTGCTAAGGCTTCCGCCACTCGTGCAGTCTTGCAAGGAGGAAAAGCACATTCACTACTTCATTTCCTGGACAGCAGCAGAGAAAGAGAGAGCGGCAGAGGTTTCCTGACATCCTGCTGAAATCCACCACCTGAACAGTTGCTTCACCTCCGCATACAGCGGATCCCGCCAAAGAACTTCTCTATCTCTTGGTGCAATCACATGAGAGATCTGGCCAGCTCTAGCCACGCCTCCACTCCGGATTTAACACGCACAATCACACGCCCCGAGTCCTGCCCGTATTTACCTCGTTTTAGGATGGGCTGGGACCAGATTAAATAGCTAAATGGGAACTTCCGAGTAGCCAATCTCTAAAGGGCAGGCAGGGCGTGTTTTCCAGCTGTGAGAATGGCTGGGCGCATGATGCACACGCCCCGCATGTGCAGGAGCAGTCTGAATGCTCCTCTTGCACGTGTGGCTGGTGATTCTTCTGGCGGCAGGGCAGAGGCTGTAGGATTGCTGAGGCACGCATCGAAGGGAACTGGCTTTTTCAAAACTCGGATACTGCTGTGCAGGGCTTTTTCTAGCAAGAGCTCCTCTGCATAACAGGCCACACACCCCCCGATGTAGCCAATCCTCCTGGAGCTTACAGTGGGCCCTGTACTAAGAGTCCTCTAAGCTCTTAGTGGAATTGTTTTCTGTGGCTCCGGAAGGTAGGACCAGAACCAATGGGTTGAAATTAAATCAAAAGAGTTTCCGGCTCAACATTAGGAAGAACTTCCTGACTGTTAGAGCGGTTCCTCAGTGGAACAGGCTTCCTCTTTGGGAAATGGTGGGCTCTCCTTCCTTGGAGGCTTTTAAATAGAGGCTAGATGGCCATCTGACAGCAATGAAGATCCTGTGAATTTAGGGGGAGGTGTTTTTGAGTTTCCTGCATTGTGCAGGGGATTGGACTAGATGACCCTGGAGGTCCCTTCCAACTCTAGGATTCTTCAGGAGGTGGTGGGCTCTCCTTCCTTGGAGGTTTTTAAACAGAGGCTAGATGGCCATCTGACAGCAATGAAGATTTATTTATTTTATTTTGATTTATTTTATTCTATTTTTAGCCTGCCCTTCCCATAGAACAGGCTCAGGGCGGGTTACATCATAAAACAGTCAACAATAAAACCAGTAAAAGACCAATTTAAAATATATAAAATCTAAAATGACAAAGACTAAGATGGCAGGTTCCACCTCACAGACGTGACCTATTCTTCAGTCCAGCAGACCATGTAACGCTGGGATGGAATAAGGGGGGAGGCCGGTAACAAGCAACACCCACCGTCTCAGCTGAAAGCCTGGTGAAAGAGCTCCTGTGAATTTAGGGGGAGGTATTTGTGAGATTCCTGCATTGTGCAGGGGGTAGGACTAGATGACCCCGGGGGTCCCTTCCAACTCTATGATTCTTTTATGTAAAACAAATTTTTTATTTAGTAACATGGTGACAATATCTTATTTCTGCATCATTAATAACATCTTCTTATCTATCCCATATATTACTTTCTAACCACCCCTCCCCCCGTTACTTGACCCCCGCCAGTGTTATTACTTATCATACTAATATTATAAGGTACCCTTAACTAATAAAAACAAAATTTTACGTTCTTCTTCTTTCTAAAACTTAATCATTATCAAAAATTGTCCAACGTCCTTTTATTTTCCACTCTTTTTCTACATATCTTCTGAACTTTTTCCACTCCCTCTTAAAGACTTCTAAGTCATAGTCTCTTTAAAGTTCTTGTTAATTTGTCCATTTCACTCCATGTCATAACTTTTACAATCCCATTTCTCTGGTATTTTTTCTTGCTTCCATAACTGCGCGTACGATGTCCTAGCAGCTGAGAGCAAGCACCAGATTAAAGTTCTATCTTCTTTTGGAAATTTTTCCATTTGTAATCCCAACAGACAAGTCTCTGCAACTTTGTTAAATTCATATCCCAAAATCTTGGTAATCTCTTGTTGAATCATCTGCCAAAACATTTTTGCTCTTTCACAAGTCCACCACATATGGTAGAAAGAACCTTCATGCTTTATACATTTCCAACTCTATGATTCTTGGAGGATTGGCTACATCAGGGGGGCATGGCCTAATAAGCAGAGGAGCTCCAGCTAGAAAAAGAGGCCTGGTGTCGCATTAAATTCCTAATGTGATCTCTCTCTCTCACACACACACACACGCAGAGGTATACCTTTCTTCTCAGATCCATAGGACCAGTCGTTATCATTGATGTCGTCGTTGTCCTCCTGGTCACTCTCCGATTTGTTCATGTTGTTGCTACTGGCTATCCTGCAACAAAACAAACAAGCAAGAAGAAAGTTTGGCTAACTTGGAGAAAAGTGGGAGGAGGGCAGAAATAAGTTTCAGTTTCAGTTTATTTCAATTGGCTTCATAACCGCATTCCAGGGAAGCCCACGGCTCCTTTGCGTAGCCTCTCTTGGGAAAAAAGATTTAACGACGGTGGACAAAATTTTCCCTCGGAAGTCCGTTTTGGCAGCTGCTATTCATCTTTGCCGGCGAAATGAAGCCACGGGGAAAAAAGTCAAGGCGTTCTCAAGGTGCGCTCTCTAGAATGCTGCTAGCTACCGGGCAGCAACAAAGCCATTCCCACCCCTCATGTGCCTCACCTGCATTTGTGAGGCACAGCCTGTGTCCCCCATCTCCCCCCACCACCACGACACACATCAGTTTTGTCAAGCTGCACCCTGAAAACCAGCAAAGTTTTATTCAGAACGTAAGCTTTCGTGTGCTAAAAGCAGACTTCTTCAGACGAGAGAATAAGGCAGGGGTGTCGAACTCATTTGTTATGAGGGCCAGATCTGACATAAATGAGACCTTGTCGGGCTAGGCCATGTTGGGTTGGGCCAAACCATGTTGAGCCGGGCCATGTGCATACCTATTTAAGATTAACTAGAAGAGATATGGTATTAATTTTAATTTTATAAAGAACACAGACAAACACAAATATATATATATCTTTCCTGTCACAAGCAACTTTCCCCCACCTCCCAGGATTTTGCAGCAGGTTAAGACATGCTTAAAACATTAGCACTCATTGGTCTTAAATGTGCTTTCTTTGTATTTCTCCCATGGGATCCAGGGAACTGGGCAAAGGAAGCTCTGGCTCTTTCCTTCCTTCCCCAGGGGACCACGAGAAGGAGTCTCAGCCAGTAGAAGGAAGAGAGGCTTGGCTCAGTAGCTCTGCTGTGCAACTGAGAGAGCCTGGCAAAGGAAGCTCTCCCTCCCCCTCTTCTCCCCAAGGGAGGAGCCTCAGCCAATGGAGAAAACAGAGGCTTTGCTCTGTAGCTCCTGTGCAGTTGAGGAAGCCTTGCAAAGCAAGCTGTTATGTAGAAGGAAGCAGATGACAGCCGATTGCTCACGGGCCTGGTAGGAGCCCTCCGGGGGCCTGATTTGGCCCCCAAACTACATGTTTGACACCCCTGAAATAAGGTATGGTGGGCTGAAATAGATGTAGATGGTGGGTTAAGGGGGGAAATGGATACAAAGCTGTTCTTATGAAGGCTTCAAACTGTTCTGTTCAAAGGCCTCAAACTGTTCAAAGCTGTTCTTATGAAGGCCTCAACTGCTCTGCCCTGTTGCTGGGCATCCAGAGGAACTGGTTGACTACTGTATGAGACAGGATGCTGGACCGGATGGACTACTGGTCTGATCCAGCAGGGCTCTCCTGATGTTCTTATCCCTGACACGTGTTCGTCCGGCCACTGCAGACTGCCAGTGAAGGGGAGCCCATCACCTCCCTGGGCGGCCCATTCCACTGCTGAGTCACTCTGACTGTAAGAGCCTAGCTCTCCAAGCCCTCGCCTCCCCAACACACCAACGCCCCCCTCGGAGGCCTTGTTTCCGACTGCATATCCATTACCCCCTCCCCCACCCAAGGCCTCACCTGCGATTGGCAATGCGGCTGCTGTTCCGGCCCATACCGAGGCACTTCTCCAAGTGTGGGGCGAAGCGCGAGGCAGCGATGCTTCGGCTGCAGTTTGGGCAAACGCATTCCTTGTTCTTCCACTGGTTGTACACCTGGCCGAAGATGTCCAGCCCTGGCTGGTCCACAATTTCTACAGGCAGGGAAAAGCAGAGAGCCACAGAATAAGCTACTGGGGTGGGGGTGGGGAGGAGACACAGATGGGGCCTGCTGCAGGGTCCGAAAGCAAGACTTGCTGCTAGAGCACCATCTAGAGCAGGGGTGTCGAACTCATTTGTTATGAGGGCCGAATCTGACATAAATGAGACCTTGTTGGGCCGGGCCATATCAGGTTGGGCTGGGCCACGTGTATACCTGCTTAAGATTAGGTAGCAGAGATATAAACTGGAACATATGAACTTATGAAGCTGCCTTATACTGAATCAGTCCTTTGGTCCATCAAAGTCAGTATTGTCTTCTCAGACCGGCAGCGGCTCTCCAGGGTCTCCAGCTGAGGATTTTCACGCCTACTTGCCTGGACCCTTTTTGGAGATGCCAGGGATTGAACCTGGGACCTTCTGCTTACCAAGCAGATGCTCTACCACTAAGCCACCGTCCCTCCCCTGACATATGATGCTGCCTTATACTGAATCAGACCCTTGGTCCATCGAAGTCAGTATTGTCTTCTCAGACTGGCAGCGGCTCTCCAGGGTCTCAAGCTGAGGTTTTTCACACCTATTTGCCTGGACCCTTTTTTTGGAGATGCCGGGGATTGAACCTGGGACTTTCTGCTTCCCAAGCAGATGCTCTGCCACTGAGCCACTGTCCCTCCCCTGACTGGCAGCGGCTCTCCAGGGTCTCAAGCGGAGGTTTTTCACACCTATTTGCCTGGACCCTTTTTTGGAGATGCCGGGGATTGAACCTGGGACCTTCTGCTTCTCAAGCAGATGCTCTGCCACTGAGCCACCGTCCCTCCCCTGACTGGCAGTGGCTCTCCAGGGTCTCAAGCGGAGGTTTTTCACACCTATTTGCCTGGACCCTTTTTTGGAGATGCCGGGGATTGAACCTGGGACCTTCTGCTTCCCAAGCAGATGCTCTACCACTGAGCCACCATCCCTCCTACATATGAAGCTGCCTTCTACTGAATCAGACCCTTGGTCCATCAAAGTCAGTATTGTCTTCTCAGACTGGCAGCGGCTCTCCAGGGTCTCAAGCTGAGGTTTTTCACACCTATTTGCCTGGACCCTTTTTTGGAGATGCCAGGGATTGAACCTGGGACCTCCTGCTTCCCAAGCAGATGCTCTACCACTGAGCCACCGTCCCTCCTTTTTAAAGGACACAGACAAACACAACTGAAGATTTTTTTTAAAAAAAACACCACCTTAAAATAAAACATGCTTAAAACATTAGCACTCGTTGGTCTTAAAGGTGCTTTCTTTGTATTTCTCCCTTGGGATCCAGGGAACTGGGCAGAGGAAGCTCTGGCTTTTCCCCTCCCTCTCCAGGGGACCAGGAAGGGGAGGAGCCTGAGCCAATAGAAGGAAGAGAGGCTTGGCTCAGTAGCTCTGCTGTGCAATTGAGCAAGCCTGGCAAAACAAGCACTGCCTCTCCCCTTCCTCTCCAAGGGAGGAGCCTCAGCCAATGGAGGAAATAGAGACTTTGCTCTGTAGTTCCTGTGCAACTGAGCAAGCCGGGCAAAGCAAGCTACGATGCAGAAGGAACCAAGACAGAAGGGGAAAGGAAACATCCAGCTAGTTGCTCGAGGGCCTGATAAGAGCCCTCCAGGGGCCTGATTTGGCCCTCGGGCCGTATGTTTGACACCCCTGATCTGGATATGTACCTCGCTGGGCTTAATAACCAGGACGTTAAATGTCAGGCGTATCAATACTCAATGAGATTTAATAACGAACTGACTTCTTCATGGTTGCAATGCTTCAGTGAAGCAGTTTTCCTTTCCAATCAATCATATGATTCTCCTTTCCACTCAATCATCATTTCCAATCAAACCAATGGGCAGGGACAGTGGCTCAGTGGTAGAGCATCTGCTTGGTAAGCAGAAGGTCCCAGGTTCAATCCCCGGCATCTCCAACTAAGAAGGGTTAATCAGACAAGTAGGCGTGAGAAACCTCAGCTTGAGACCCTGGAGAACCACTGCCAATCTGAGTAGACAAGACTGTCTTTGATGGACCGAGCGTCTGATTCAGTAGAAGGCAGCTTCATATGTTCACATTTCCAGTTCTTGTTCCAGCTTACGGGGCTGCCAGCATGTACCACCGTTTAGCATAAATGCGTTCTCAAACATGGAACAAAGGACTGTTACCACAGACATCCAACTTCATAGCTCAGGTAATTGCTTCATTCATTCTTTACACACATGGCCATGATTTTTCAGCTAAAAAATTTGATACGCCTGACGTTTAACATCCTGATACCATTGAAGATGTTTGAAATTTGTCTACAGCAAAAGACAGGCCTTTTTTTGTAGCAGGAACTCCTTTGCATATCAGGTCACACTCCTCTTATGTAGTCAATCCTCCAAGAGCTTACAGGGCTCTTAGTACAGGACCTACTGGAGGTCTTGGAGGACGGGCTACATCAGGGGCGTGTGGCCTTATATGCAAAGGAGTTCCTGCTACAAAAAAAGCACTGACAAGACACTTTAGATTTTGACGTATGAAGATGTTGTTGGACTGTATGCCATTACAAATCATGTAGGAATTTCATATCAATTGTATTTTTGTATGGGATTGAACCGTTTTTGCATTTTGGTATGCTTTAGGGGAGGGCCAGTTTGGTGTAGTGGTTAAGTGTGCGGACTCTTATCTGGGAGAACCGGGTTTGATTCCCCACTCCTCCACTTGCACCTGCTGGAATGGCCTTGGGTCACCCATAGCTCTGGCAGAGGTTGTCCTTGAAAGGGCAGCTGCTGTGAGAGCCCTCTTGGCCCCACCCACCTCACAGGGTGTCTATTGTGGGGGAGGAAGGGAAAGGAGATTGTGAGCCGCTCTGAGACTCTTCGGAATGGAGGGCGGGATATAAATCCAATATCTTCATCTACCTCACAGGGTGTCTGTTGTGGGGGAGGAAGGGAAAGGAGATTGTGAGCCGCTCTGAGACTCTTCGGAATGGAGGGCGGGATATAAATCCAATATCTTCATCTACCTCACAGGGTGTCTGTTGTGGGGGAGGAAGGGAAAGGAGATTGTGAGCCGCTCTGAGACTCTTCGGAGTGGAGGGCGGGATATAAATCCAATCTCTTAATCTACCTCACAGGGTGTCTGTTGTGGGGGAGGGAGGTAAAGGAGATTGTGAGCCGCTCTGAGACTCTTCGGAATGGAGGGCGGGATATAAATCCAATATCTTCATCTACCTCACAGGGTGTCTGTTGTGGGGGAGGAAGGGAAAGGAGATTGTGAGCCGCTCTGAGACTCTTCGGAGTGGAGGGCGGGATATAAATCCAATCTCTTAATCTACCTCACAGGGTGTCTGTTGTGGGGGAGGGAGGTAAAGGAGATTGTGAGCCGCTCTGAGACTCTTCGGAATGGAGGGCGGGATATAAATCCAATATCTTCATCTACCTCACAGGGTGTCTGTTGTGGGGGAGGGAGGTAAAGGAGATTGTGAGCCGCTCTGAGACTCTTCGGAGTGGAGGGCGGGATATAAATCCAATCTCTTAATCTACCTCACAGGGTGTCTGTTGTGGGGGAGGGAGGTAAAGGAGATTGTGAGCCGCTCTGAGACTCTTCGGAATGGAGGGCGGGATATAAATCCAATATCTTCATCTACCTCACAGGGTGTCTGTTGTGGGGGAGGAAGGGAAAGGAGATTGCGAGCCGCTCTGAGACTCTTCGGAGTGGAGGGCGGGATATAAATCCAATCTCTTAATCTACCTCACAGGGTGTCTGTTGTGGGGGAGGGAGGTAAAGGAGATTGTGAGCCGCTCTGAGACTCTTCGGAATGGAGGGCGGGATATAAATCCAATATCTTCATCTACCTCACAGGGTGTCTGTTGTGGGGGAGGGAGGTAAAGGAGATTGTGAGCCGCTCTGAGACTCTTCGGAGTGGAGGGAGGGATATAAATCCAATATCTTCATCTACCTCACAGGGTGTCTGTTGTGGGGGAGGAAGGGAAAGGAGATTGTGAGCCGCTCTGAGACTCTTCGGAGTGGAGGGCGGGATAGAAATCCAATATCTTCATCTACCTCACAGGGTGTCTGTTGTGGGGGAGGAAGGGAAAGGAGATTGTGAGCCGCTCTGAGACTCTTCGGAGTGGAGGACGGGATATAAATCCAATATCTTCATCTACCTCACAGGGTGTCTGTTGTGGGGGAGGAAGAGAAAGGAGATTGTGAGCCCCTCTGAGACTCTTCGGAGTGGAGGGCGGGATATAAATCCAATAGCTTCATCTACCTCACAGGGTATCTGTTGTGGGGGAGGAAGGGAAAGGAGATTGTGAGCCCCTCTGAGACTCTTCGGAGTGGAGAGTGGGATATAAATCCAATATCTTCTTCTTCTTCTTTATGAATTTATGAAATGCGCTTTAAGGATGATTTATATATAACGTTTTCTATTTATGGTTTAGGTGCGCAATCGCACCATTATGTAAGTTTATTCTCAGTTATAATTCCATCACAGTTTGTGTTGTTTTTCTGGTATAGTCTATTCTGCGATTCTCTCACTGTATATTTGGGCTTAACAAATGGTGGTTCCTTCCAAACACACTTCTACAGCCCAGCTGGCCATCAAAACTAGTGCTTGCTATGGAAGGGGAGACCCACAACTGAAGTGAGAAGCGAGCCAAGAGGAAAGACAGCTTTCAAGAAAGAACATTCCTCATTGCAAAACAAAAGGCTACTGGGCTGCTCTGACTTGGACCGGTGTTCTCTCTAGGCTGAGTTAGAGTGAGCTAACTCACAGTTTTTTAGCCTACAGCTCACACATTTTTGTCTTAACTCAGGAAAAATTATTCCAGAGCAAACTAATTTATGCAGTAGCTCACAACTTTAATGCCAAAGTATCTCACAAAGTAGAATTTTTGCTCACAAGACTCCACAGCTTAGAGGGAGTACTGACCTAGATGGCCCAGGCAAGCCAGATATCAGAAGCTAAGCAAAGTCGACTGTGGTTAGTAGTTGGATGGGAGATTTCCTTGAAATACCCAGTCAAGAGGACAGGGGCAGGATCTATTCAGCCACCTCTCTGAATCTCCTTCAGTAGGAGTCAGTCACCAGAGGTCAAAATGACTTCCAGGTGCAAACAGACGCATGCA
The DNA here is from genome assembly GCF_032191835.1 of Heteronotia binoei. NCBI lineage: Eukaryota > Metazoa > Chordata > Lepidosauria > Squamata > Gekkonidae > Heteronotia > Heteronotia binoei. Next base: position 61,503,492 of record NC_083237.1, on the reverse strand, counting down.
CACAGACAGGCCTGTAGCTACGAGGGGGCCTGTAGGGGCACAGCCCCCTGACTGCTAGGCAGGGCCCCCTGACTTGGGGCCCCTAACCAGCCTCCAGTGCCTCGGCTGCATCCTTCTCCATTCTGCTGTCATCATACACACCATTGCTTCTGCTTGCTTAGGGGACGTGATCATACAGAGTTGCTTTTACTTGCTTAGGAGCCAGAAGAATTCTCTGACCCCTCAGCAAGCAGAAACAACGGGGCACTTTCAGCTCCCAGGACTGAAAGTTAAGCTCGGTGTTGCTTCCGCTTCCTTAGGGGCTGGAAGAAATCTGTGACCCCTCAGCAAGCAGAAACAATGGGGCACTTTCAGCGCCCAGGACTGAAAGTTAAGCTCCGTGTTGCTTCTGCTTCCTTAGGGGCTGGAAGAAATCTCTGACCCCTCAGTAAGCAGAAACAACAGGGCACTTTCAGCACCCAGGACGGAAAGTTAAGCTCTGTGTTGCTTCTGCTTCCTTAGGGGCTGGAAGAAATCTCTGACCCCTCAGCAAGCAGAAACAATGGGGCACTTTCAGCGCCCAGGACTGAAAGTTAAGCTCCGTGTTGCTTCTGCTTCCTTAGGGGCTGGAAGAAATCTCTGACCCCTCAGTAAGCAGAAACAACAGGGCACTTTCAGCACCCAGGACGGAAAGTTAAGCTCTGTGTTGCTTCTGCTTCCTTAGGGGCTGGAAAAAATCTCTGACCCCTCAGCAAGCAGAAACAATGGGACACTTTCAGCACCCAGAACTGAAAGTTAAGCTCCATGTTGCTTCTGCTTTCTTAGGGGCTGGAAGAAATCTCTGACCCCTCAGCAAGCAGAAACAACGGGACACTTTCAGCACCCAGGACTGAAAGTTAAGCTCCGTGTTGCTTCTGATTCCTTAGGGGCTGGAAGAAATCTCTGACCCCTCAGCAAGCAGAAACAACGGGGCACTTTCAGCGCCCAGGACTGAAAGTTAAGCTCCATGTTGCTTCTGCTTTCTTAGGGGCTGGAAGAAATCTCTGACCCCTCAGTAAGCAGAAACAACGGGGCACTTTCAGCACCCAGGACTGAAAGTTAAGCTCTCTGTTGCTTCTGCTTCCTTAGGGGCTGGAAGAAATCTCTGACCCCTCAGCAAGCAGAAACAATGGGGCACTTTCAGCGCCCAGGACTGAAAGTTAAGCTCTGCCTTGGGCTGATGTTGGGCTAGAGGGCGCCTGCAAGAAGAGACCGTTCGGGCCCTCAAGTGGGGGCGGCGGGGGTAGGGAGCAGATGGCTCCATTGCAGGCTTTCTCTGCCAGACAGCAGGGTAGGGTAGGCTGACGCACACACGTGGAGGTCCCGGCTGCAGTCAGGGGCTGGGTATCAGTGGAGAGGTGATGTTCGCCTGCAGGGATTTTCTGGCCTGGTCTCGCTGGCCACCTGAGCGAGGATGGGAGCTGTGCTTGGGCAGGCTTGGCTCGCCCTCCGGCAGGTAGAAATCCGAATTGGAGGTCTTGTAGCCCCAGAAGTCAGTTGCAACTTGGTGGTGCCTTCCACACCCCCCCCCCCTTGTCTCGCCGGGCTTGCCTAGCTGGATCATGCTACAGGTAAGAGCAGGAGACCATGCGGCACGTATCTAAACCTCTAAATGGCTCCCCACCAGAGCTGCTGGAAGAGGGGTGGAAGGGTGTCACCTTGGGGCAACTGTGGGGAGGGGGGAGGCTGTATGGCAGCGAGCTGGCAGCTTTCCTCCTCAGCGGTGGTAGGAGAGAAGGCCATGGAGGTTGAGGCCACTATGTGCCCCCTGAAAAAAATCAGGGCCCCCCAATTCTTCAAATCCTGGCTACGGGGCCGCACACAGACAAATACAAAAATATATACAACATTTTTAAAAGGCTGCAGGGCTTCTAAAGCTCTAAGTGAACACGTGTTTAAATATTGAAGAAGATATTGGATTTATACCCCGCCCTATACTTTGAATCTCAGAGAGGTCACAATCTCCTTTACCTTCCCCCCCACACACAACAGATACCCTGTGAGGTGGGTAGGGCTGAGTGCTCTTACAGCAGCTGCCCTTTCAAAGACAACTCTTATGAGAGCTATGGCTGACTCAAGGCCATTCCAGCAGCTGCAAGTGGAGGAGTGGGGAATCAAACCCAGTTCCCCCAGATAAGAGTCCGCACACTTAACCACTACACCAAAGTGGCTCTCTATTAGTGCTATGGCTGACCCAAGGCCATTCAAGCAGCTGCAAGTGGAGGAGTGGGGAATCAAACCCGGTTCTCCCAGATAAGAGTCCGCACACTTAACCACTACACCAAACTGGCTCTCTATTAGAGCTATGGCTGACTCAAGGCCATTCCAGCAGCTGCAAGTGGAGGAGTGGGGAATCAAACCCGGTTCTCCCAGATAAGAGTCCGCACACTTAACCACTACACCAAACTGGCTCTCTATTAGAGCTATGGCTGACTCAAGGCCATTCCAGCAGCTGCAAGTGGAGGAGTGGGGAATCAAACCCAGTTCCCCTAGATAAGAGTCTGCACACTTAACCACTACACCAAACTGGCTCTCTATTAGAGCTATGGCTGACTCAAGGCCATTCCAGCAGCTGCAAGTGGAGGAGTGGGGAATCAAACCCAGTTCCCCCAGATAAGAGTCTGCACACTTAACCAGTACACCAAACTGGCTCTCTATTAGAGCTATGGCTGACCCAAGGCCATTCCAGCAGCTGCAAGTGGAGGAGTGGGGAATCAAACCCAGTTCCCCTAGATAAGAGTCCGTGCACCTAACCCTTAACCACTACACCAAACTGGCTCCTACACCAAACCGCTACACCAAACTAAATCCTGGAACTGGATTAGAACCAGCAAACCAGAGGCTGTTAAATCCATGCCAGGCTTCAGGCAAAAGAAGTAAGGAAAGAGCCCTTGGGGACAAAACCGGAGCAGACTTACCAAAGTCCTTCATGCTGTCAGGGTCTGTCTCGTCCAGAAAGAAGTAGCCACACTTGACTGCCCGATGTACCTCGAAGCACAAACCGAGGCAGGCGTCTTCAACCAAGTCAGTATATATATCATGAGCCACAGCCTAAAAGGAAAGGAGACCCCAAAAAAGATGAAACATCGGGGAAGAGCTGCAGGGTAGAGGAACAAACCTGAACTGGATCAGGCGCCAGAACCTTTGACGCTCAGCTCCAGAAGGTATATAGTAAAACTTAAGAACATACGAACGTAAGAGAAGCCAAGTTGGGTCAGGCCAATGGCTCATCCAGTCCAACACTCTGACCCTTTTCAAATTGCCTTTGTATTCAGTTTTTGTAACTGGCTGCTAATGGATTTTTCCTGTCGTTTTTCCTACCCATTTTAGTAACAGGCTGGTAGTGGTATTTATTTATCTGTTCATACAATCCCACTTACATGGGATTAGCAAGCGTGACTGAGCCACTTTTGAGGGAAACTGCTTTTTTTCTCATTTTCAACCCCTTCGTTGCACTTCTGAATTGCTGCAGTGTGCTGTTTAAAATGTCCATAGTGCTTCTCACAATGCCACTTTTTCACCACACAATCTTCCTCTGAGGGTTTTTAAAAAATGTTCTGAGGTGAGCGCTATAGCAGCGCCATTGAGGTGTATTAAATCCAGTCAGTGCATCCCAATGGTGCTGCTATAGCACTTCTTTGAACACTCACCTCAGAGAAAGATTGGGCGGCAAAAAAGGTGAGAAAAAACTGTCACTGGTTGAAATGACCACAACGCTTCAGAGACAGCTCATTAACAAAAGTAAATTCATTGTACAAAACCCCTGTCCCTGTATCGCTTTACTAGAAATTGGGCCAACAACCAATAACATCCTATTTAGAACAGTAATGTGAAAAGGGGCCATTGTGTCACACAGTGGCCAAAACCCAGGTGCCGTCAAGAGGTCCACCAGTGGGACCAGAACTCCAGAAGCCCTCCCACTGAGCTGCTCCCCAAAGCACCAAGAATACACAGCCCCAGACATAAGAATGTAAGAGAACCCATGTTGGATCAGCTCAATGGCCCCTTCAGTCCAACGCTCTGTGTCACACAGTGGCCAAAACCCTACACAGCCCCAGACATAAGAATGTAAGAGAACCCATGTTGGATCAGCTCAATGGCCCTTTCAGTCCAATGCTCTGTGTCACACAGTGGCCAAAACCCAGAGGCCATCAGGAGGGCCAGCAGTGGGGTCAGAACTCCAGACGTTCTGTTGCCCCCCATGCAGCAAGAATACAGAGCATCACTGCAACAGACATAGCTTGTACCACTTCCCACTGGCATAGAGGCACAAGATCAATTTTAGAAGACATGGAATTTAGGGTGGGGGGGTGACAGGCCAACAGATACACAACAAAAACTAAGACACACAAATCCACTGCAATGGGAAACTACAAACTCCACTGGGAGTGGTCCATGATTCATGTTATATATTTCTGCAACACAGCCAACAGCCAAGCCTGAGAGAATGTGTGGCCGGGCTTGCGAAATTCCCGCTTGTTACGGAACCGAAACCACAACAACAAATCGTCCTGTTTTGTGTTACTCAAATACGAAAGGATGAAATCCAACGGGAAGTTCACCTCTCACAGAAATGAGCAGGAGTTGCTTTGAGACAACTCTTCTTCACTTCAATGGCACCTGTAAAGGAAGATTTCTGTCACAGGATCCAGCCTCAGGATTTTATACTTCAAGCATCAAATGTCTCCAGAAATAAGTTTTTAAAAGATCTTTTACAAGCAGGAGTTCCCCAATCTTTTTGAGCTCTGCGGGCATCTTTGGAATTCTGACACGGTGTGATGGGTGTAGCAAAAAAATGGCTGCCACCGCAGGTAGGGCCAGCCACAAAATGGCTGCCGCAGCTTATCTTCAGTCACACGGTGAAGATCCTTGTGCTGTGGTGGCACCTGCTACCAAAGCAAGCTTCTTAAAAACCTGCACAGTCAATTTAAATCTCCAATGGCCAATCAGAAACCTTCCTTGGCAAATGTCCCATTTGGGCGCACCCCAAATGGGACATTTGCCAAATGGGACTTTTTCTAAAAAAAGTGTTGGTGGACTCCATGAAACCAGAGGCACCATACTGGGGGGACCCCTGTCTTATAGTGAGGGCTTTTTTTGTAGCAGGAACTCCTTTGCATATTAGGCCACACACCTCTGATGCAGCCAATCCTCCTGGAGCTTCCAGTAGGCCCTGTACGAAGAGCCCTGTAAGGAATTCTAGCAGGACCTCCTTTGCCTATTAGGCCACACACCCCTGATGCAGCCAATCCTCCTGGAGCTCTCAGCAGGCCCTGTACGAAGAGCCCTGTAAGGAATTCTAGCAGGACCTCCTTTGCCTATTAGGCCACACCCCCTGATGCAGCCAATCTTCCTGGAGCTTCCAGTAGGCCCTGTACTAAGAGTCCTGTAAACTCTTGGAGGATTGGCTATATCGGGTGTGTGGCCTAATATGCAAAGGAGTTCCTGCTACAAAAAAAAAAAAAGCCCTGCTACAGTATTTAATCCAACACAAGACTAGGTTCTCCCCCCCCCCACACACACAGGTATACCATTAGAAAAAAAGGGGTGCCATCTTAAATGGCATTTAACTTACATTGTGTGTGTGTGTGTTAGATTCAGGTAGGTAGCCATCTTGGTCTGAAGCAGCAGAACAAAAGTTTGAGCCCTGTAGCACCTTTAAGACCAACAGAGTTTTAGCCAAGGTACCAGCTTTTGTGTGCATGCACTGAGCAATGAAGAAGTGCAGGAAAAGATATTGCTTGTGTTACTTTTAATCAGCCTGCCAGAATTGTATGAAAATACAGTATCTCGAATTGAATCTAAGAACGATTTGTCCCTCCAAAGTGTTATCAATCAACTCGAGGAGGAATACGATGCACGGGAATTAGAGCAGAAACTAGTCACACGGCTTTGAATATAAATATCAAAGGGGAGAAAATCTGCTACCTCTGTAGGAAATGAGGACACATTAAGAGGGATTGTTCTACTGATAAGCAGAGGGAAGCTGTTATGTATCTGCTGAGTTATGTATTGCATCTCACTGGGTTATTATTGTCTGAGCTTGAGACAGGCACTCTTTGCAAACCAGGATCCTGAAGCAAGTCTGGAAGAACTGGCCAATCAGGATGTTAGGCATGTAACAATTTGTAACAAAGAGATGCAAATGAAAGATTCTGGAGTGAGCCAATAGGAGTAACCGTTGCCTGCTAGAGGTGTGTTGTTAACCAGGGCCAGAGTGCATACAATGAGTGAAGTGCCTGTGCTGTTTGTGACTGTTTCTTCTTGCAATAAATTGTTCTTGGTTGATTCAGAGCTGGTTGAACTCACTTTACAACAGAAGCCTTCCCCAAAGCAAAGAGGGGAAATGGCAAAGTTAAGGCGCAGCTGATAAAGAATCATCTTCAAGTACTTGAAGGGCTGTCATCTAGAGGATGGTGTAGAATTGTTTTCTGCGGCCCCAGAAGGTAAGACCAGAACCAATGGGTTGAAATTAAATCAAAAGAGTTTCCAGCTCAACATTAGGAAGAACTTCCTGACCGTTAGAGCAATTCCTAACTGGAAAAGGCTTCCTCGGGAGGTGGTGCGCTCTCCTTCTTTGGAGGTTTTTAAACAGAGGCTAGATGGCCATCTGACAGCAATGTGAATTTAGGGGGAGGTATTTGTGAGTTTCCTGCATGGTGCAGCGGGTTGGACTAGATGACCCTGGGGGCCTCTTCCAACTCTAGGATTCTATGATTCTGAGTCTTCACATGCACAGAAGAGGAAACCCTCAATAAGTTTGTTGGTCTTAAAGGTGCCACTGGACTCAAACTCTGTTCTTCTTATTTTGGGGAGAGTTAAACTTTTTTTTAGGATGGTCATCTTACATTCAGGGTCAGCTTCCTTTCAAAGCAATTTCGAAGCACCTCAGATCCGAGCACAGGGGAATGAGCCTGGGCAGGGCTTTTTTTTCTGGAAAAAGAGGTGTTGGAACTCTCAAGAGAAGAGCGAAAGAAAAACACACAGGTGCCCTTCATGAACTTTTTAACATTTTAAAAGTATTTTGCTTCCACGAAAAGGTTCCAGAACTCTGTTCCACTGCATCCCCCCAGAAAAGAAGCCTTAGTCTAGGCAGAAAACATCTTACATATATATATGAACATATGAAGCTGCCTTCTACTGAATCAGCCCCTCGGTCCATCCAAGTCAGTCTTGTCTACTCAGATGGGCAGCAGCTCTCCAGGGTCTCCAGCTGAGGTTTTTCACACCTACTTGCCTGGACCCTTTTTGGAGATGCCAGGGATTGAACCTGGGACCTTCTGCTCACCAAGCAGATGCTCTACCACTGAGCCACCGTCCCTCTCCCTATCTTCTAGCTAGGCCCCCCTCCTCCACTATTCAGCCCACGTCCACTGGCATGGCTCTCTTAAAATCTTCTCCCAAAAGCCACAGCTCAAGGGAAGCAGCTTACCTCCAACTTGGTGTTATCCAGGCCAGACAGAGTCATTTCCTCCATTTTCATTTGCAAATACTAAGGAAGAAGACACCAAGAACGTAGCATAGCCCAGGCCAAGCTGAAATGGGAAGGGATCCTCCTGTGTACAGAAAAACAACACCTTTTGTTCAAATAAGATCTCACTGTAAATGCCGCAGCAGAAAAGAGCAGGGCTTTCTGTGCATGTCCACAGACTAATCAACCCCACTGCTTAAGCTGACACAGGACTTACCTATGGACCAGAGGGGGCAAAGGAAAAAGGCCGTGCAAGGAGAACACTTCTTTCAAGAGGCACCTTTCCTCTTGACAACCGGGTAAACCTTTTCCATTAAAAGCGATTTTTCAAAACGTTTCAAGAGACGATACCAATTAGCGGGCGCCTCATAAATTGATCTAAAAGGCTTCTTTTTTTGTAGTTTCATCTAACTATCTAGACCAACTAACTAATCGACCAACCGACCATCTTCTGCAAAGTTACTCCAGTAGGAACCCACTGAAATCAAGAGGCTTAGAGCGCAGTAACTCTGCAAAGGATTGCCTGGCAAATGTCACCACCTGGTAGGGAGATGAAATAATTTGCTGGCATGCAAGCTACAGGAAGATCTAGCAGAAGTGTCGAACAAGTGGCCCGCGGGCCAAATCAGGCCCTTGGAGGGGGTCCTATCAGGCCTGCGAGCTACTTGCTGTCATCTGCTTCCTTCTCTCTCTTGCTTCATGAACATATGAAGCTGCCTTATACTGAATCAGACCCTCGGTCCATCAAAGTCAGTATTGTCTTCTCAGACTGGCAGCGGCCCTCCAGGGTCTCAAGCTGAGGTTTTTTTCACACCTATTTGCCTGGACCCTTTTTTGGAGATGCCAGGGATTGAACCTGGGACCTTCTGCTTCCCAAGCAGATGCTCTACCACTGAGCCACCGTCCCTACAGGAGCTAAAGAGCAAAGCCTCTATTTTCTCCATTGGCTGACCAGCACATGAAACAACTTATGTACAAAAGTTCGCAATGCCCAGCCATTTCATGTTTTCCCCTGGGTCTTAGGCTCAAAGCATTGACCACGAGATTTCTGTAATAAATGTCAATAAATCAAAAGTAGGTTTGCAACTTACGGACGCACACCTGAACACCACCTGAATAGCATAAGATTGCTACAGCACGGACACTGTCTCCAGATATTGATGCAAGAATTCAGAGCAAGACGTGTCAGCTATCAGAGACTGTTAAATAACAATATTGTGAAAATGGTAATCTTTTAAGCATATTTTAAGTTTTAAAAAATATTTAACTGTGTGTCTGTGGCCTTGGATGGGTTAGCATATCAAGTAAAACTGGACTTGTGGGTTACCGTATCAAAAGAGTTAGGAACCAAAGAAGCAGCAACGTTGGTTTTATACCCCTACCCAAAGGAGCCTTGGAGCAGCTTAAAAATCTCCTTCCCTTTGTCTCCCCAAAACAGATATCCTGTGAGGTAGGTTGGGCTGAGAGAGCTCTGAGAGAACGGGTCTTGAGAGAACAGCTCTGAGAGAACTTGTGACCAGTGTTCCCTCTAAGCTGAGTTAACGTGAACTAGCTTACAGTTTTTCAGCCTCCGGCTCACACATTTTTGTCTTAGCTCAGGGAAAATGGCCCCAGAGCAAACTAATTTAGGCAGCAGCTCACAACTTTAATGCCAGTAGCTCACGAAGTAGAATTTTTGCTCACAAGATTCCACGGCTTAGAGGGAGCATTGCTTGGGACTGACCCAAGGTCACCCATCTGGCTGCATGTGAAGGAAGAGTGGGGAATCAAACTCGATTCTCCAGATTAGAGCTCACTGCTCTTAACCACTACACCAGACCGCTGCTCCAGCTACATAGACGCAGAGTTTGGGGCCATCTAAAAGAGCTAGAGCCCATGCAAGAAATGTTACCACATCTGCCAGATTTCTCACATCTTCCTCTCACTCATAAGAGAACATAAGAGAAGCCCTGTTGGATCAGGCCAATGGCCCATCCAATCCAATACTCTGTGTCTCACAGTGGCCAAAAAACCCCCAAGTGCCATCAGGAGGTCCACCAGTGGGGCCAGGACACCAGAAGTCCTCACACTGTTGCCCCTCCCAAGCACCAAGAATACAGAGCATCACTTGCCCCAGACAGAGAGTTCCAACAATACGCTGCGGCTAATAGCCACTGATGAACTTCTGCTCCAAATGTTTATCCAACAAGTCTAGAAATATGGCTCACTGATCGGCCTGGTCCACGTCCTGTGAAATCTTGGATGCCAAAGAAGCAACTGACATGATTTCCACTCCTATTTTCATGCCTTTTTTATTTTTTTTTTTAAAAAAAGATTACACGAGAAGCAGAAAACCTCAGGATGCTGAACTGTACTGTACACACACCCCTGAATCCCACGCTCGCTCTCGCCATTAAAAAAGATGCAAAGTCCACAAACCTGGCGACAGTTCACAGAATATACTGAAGCAAGCGAAACGCAGGACTGCGTTTATCCCTGAATGACACAGCACAAAAAGGCAGAGAATGTGGTATCTGGCACTGCAATCAGCATTGTAGTTTCTTTCCCTGCCCTTTTTTTTTTTTTTTAAATCCTGTTTCTACCCTTATGGAGATGATGAGCTTGAAAACTGCATTGACGATTCCTCCTGAAGTCTTAGGAGCCACGGAGGATACTGAATAAGGTTTTCAGCAGCTGGCACGGGAGCTGCAGGGCCCTTGCGCTTCCCGCAAGTAGCAAAACCGGAATGATGCAACGTCACAGAAGTGACAGAATCACATAAACTTACTAATTATGTAGCTCTGCTAGAATTCCGCTCTTCTTGAGAAATGATTTCCTCCGAAAGTGTCCAGCAAAGCCCTGATCGAAACCAACGTTCCCTCTAAGCTGCAGAGTCTTGTGAGCAAAAATTCTACTTTGTGAGCTACTGGCATTAAAGTTGGGAGCGACCGGCATTAAAGTTGTGAGCTACTGCATAAATTATTGTGCTCTGGGGTCATCCTTCCTGAGCTAAGACAAAAATCTGTAAGCTGGGGACTAAAAATCTGTGAGCTAGCTCACACTAATGCAGCTTAGAGGGAAGACTGATCGAAACATACCAGCTATCCCTGGACAAAACTGTTATCCCTGATTGAAACATACCAGCTATCACTGGTCAAAACAGTTAACCCTGATCTAAACATACCAGCTATCCCTGGACAAAACAGTTATCCCTGATTGAAACATACCAGCTATCACTGGTCAAAACAGTTAACCCTGATCTAAACATACCAGCTATCCCTGGACAAAACAGTTATCCTTGATCGAAACATACCAGCTATCCCTGGACAAAACAGTTATCCTTGAAACATACCAGCTACCCTGGACAAAACAGTTATCCTTGATCGAAACATATCAGCTATCCCTGGACAAAACAGTTATCCTTGATCGAAACATATCAGCTATCCCTGGACAAAACAGTTATCCTTGATCGAAACATACCAGCTATCACTGGTCAAAACAGTTAACCCTGATCTAAACATACCAGCTATCCCTGGACAAAACAGTTATCTGATCGAAACATACCAGCTATCCCTGGACAAAACAGTTATCCTTGAAACATACCAGCTACCCTGGACAAAACAGTTATCCTTGATTGAAACATATCAGCTATCCCTGGACAAAACAGTTATCCTTGATCGAAACATATCAGCTATCCCTGGACAAAACAGTTATCCCTGATTGAAACATACCAGCTATCCCTGGACAAAACAGTTTGCACCGATTCCTGATGGCTCAGGCTACAGCGTGTTCCACGCAGAAAGCATCTTTACTGATAATCAATGGTAACACATCACTTAACGGCACAGAGTATCAGTCTGAATTCTTCAATCCGAGACGACTCCCTGAGCAGGGCATAACCAACCCACCAGATCTTGTGTAGAATTCCCGCACCCTCCCACCCACCCCCAGACTGTGCTGTCCAACATACACACCTTCCCTGGCAGCTGCAGTCACAAGAGAAGGGGGCAGGGAGAAAGCACATTTCAGAATCTACTGAACCAGGATTCTAAGAGAACCAGTGCCAATCAAAAAGTGAGCAACTGCCCCCATTACTTCTACCACTGGGGAAAAGCTGGGCTACGTTATCAGACTATACACGTGCAACTTCTAGCAGAGACGTGAGAACACACGCACCCCCCCACCCCATACACACCCTAAAAGAGCTGACAGATGGAAGCAAGATGGTGGGAAACGGATGATCTGAAAACAGTGCCCTTTTGGGGGGCCAGTGCTTTCGTAACTCCCCGTCTCCTCCATAAAGTTCTTTTGTCCAATTCAATCCATGACACAAAAAGCTTCAACTGACCTGGACCGCGAGCTCTTCCGCAAAGACGACTGAATCACCAAAGGGGAGACGTGGCTCTACAAAACTGCACATTTAGAAGAGACAAAGAATGACCCCGGCCCGCAGAGAGTGATCACTCATCCCAAGAGTCACCGCGGCCCTTTCATTTCGATTTGTACCCTGTCAGGACTGAAACAGACTGTGCTCCCTTGTGGGGTCTTCTGCTGACTCACCCTCTCTCTCCTCCAGAACCTCCAGGCAGCAAGCAGTGTATCAGAACAAAAGTACAGGGCAAGCAAGGGGGGAAAGAAGAGAAAGGGGGTGGGGGGCAGAGTCCTCGTGGGCTGCAAAGAATCTCCAAAGTCCATTTGCAGATCAAAGGCAGAAGCCCACCCACCCACCCACCCCCCGCCGCCAAATTTCCATGGCATTATGTAGAAATAATGCCTTAGACTCTTGCTGAAGAGGGACTGGACAGAACGAAAACACATGGAAAGATTTTAATTTATTTAAAAAACCTTTTTTAAAAGCATTACTGCTTAACTGAAAGCTTAAAAAAAAAAGCTTTTTAAAACATGAAGCAGATTCAACCAGCTCACCCGCAACCTCAGTTAAGCAACATCTGTGTGTGCACACCTCTAATTTTATACAAACACACACACACACACACATATATATATTGCTTCGGAATATTCAAATTCCATTTTTTTAAAAAAAAAAAAAAAACAATGGTTGCGGCTCAAAAGCTTGCTTCCAATGTTTTAAAGATTAGCCAGACTAAAGAAATCCACCTTTCGGCTGGTTCTATCATTAAAAAGCTGGTGTTTGACCCTATTAATAGATGCAAAACACTTCAGTCATAGAATAAAGTTTGAGTTCAGTGGCAGCTTAAAATCCAACAAAGTTTAATTCTGGGTACCAACAAAGTTTAATTCTGGGTATAAGCTTTTGTGTGCATGCACATGACAACTTATACCTTGAATAAAACTTGACTGGTCTTAAAAGATGCCGCCGGTCTCAAAATTTGTTCTGTTGCTTCAGACCAGGCTTGTCTGAAAAGCTAGCCACCTTCGCTCTTACAAGATCCTGTGAATTTAGTGGGAGATATTTGTGAGTTTCCTGCATTGTGCAGGGGCTTGGACTAAATGACCCTGGAGGTCCCTTCCAACTCTATTATTCTAAATTTCATGCCAACACCTAAGACATTGAGGTTTCTTTGTTTTAAATGTTGAGTCCTTGTTTCTTTTTTTACTTCTTGGCAAGGCGTGGTGCCTAAAAAACCCTGGATTTCCTTTTCCCCCTTTCCTGACACTGAAACCAAATAGGAAAGAAATATTAGCTGGGTGGGCAATGCCCCACAGACTCACACATGTATAATCTTTCAATATTCCTACACTCTCCCCACACCCATCCCTAGGACGAGGCTTAAAAAGTTGGCCAAGTTATGGGAGATTCTACCTCCGACCTAGAAGCCCACAGAGTGATTCTGTTTTGTAAAAACTAATCTGTTGTCTTCCCGATTTGACACGTTCCAGCCTGGGTTTCCTTGTGATGCTGGCCCTGCTGTAGGGGAAGCCACATATGGAGGACCTGAAGTTTTGAATACAGGGATGGAGGGAGGGAGAGAGGGAGAAGGCAGAGGAACAACAGTCTCGCTTGCAGGGCCTGCCAATAACTTGGGGCTCTCCCTTGGCCCCCTATTGTTAAGAGATGGGCTCCTTTTAACACCAGATGTAGCCTTCATTAACCTAACAAAGAAGGGAAGAAGAAAAACGGTCACTATGGGACCTGTAATGTCCACTGAGTACTTCCAGCTGGCCATCTGGAATCAGATTCCCCCATTCCAGACAAGGTGCTGAAAGAGGAGAGGGTCCCAATGGGAAACCCCAAAAAAACACAGGTTGCTTACCAGTAACCGATGATCTTCGAGTGGTCATCTGTGCAGTCACACACATGGGTCTTGCCCTCGGCAACAGATCCATAACTCGAAGCCTCCAACGGCTTGCTCGGAGCGTCTTTTTTGGTGCGACTTCCATTTTGCTCTGGGGAGCAGGCATCGACTGCACATGCCTGGAGCGACCAGAAGACGACCCTCCCACTCAGTTTCTTCCAGCCACTACTGGCAAGATAAAATAGTACGGGACCAGGGAGAGCCAGCAGAGGAGGAGGCTGGGTGGATGTGTGTGACTGCACAGATGACCACTCGAAGATCATCAGTTACAGGTAAGCAACCTGTTTATCTTCATCGTGGCCTCTGTGCAGTCCCACACATGGGTGATTAGTAAGCTGAAAATGAAGAAAAAGGTGGTGGCTGGTGGTACATTTGCATACTCACAGTTTTAGCAGGCAATCACCTGAGGTTATGTCAGCAGAAGATGGATTTGAGGACTGCTTGTCCAAAGGAGGCGTCTCGCCTAGCACGAGGGACGGTGGCTCAGTGGTAGAGCATCTGCTTGGGAAGCAGAAGGTCCCAGGTTCAATCCCTGGCATCTCCAAAAAAGGGTCCAGGCAAATAGGTGTAAAAAACCTCAGCCTGAGACCCTGGAGAGCCGCTGCCAGTCTGAGAAGACAATACTGACTTTGATGGACCAAGGGTCTGATTCAGTATAAGGCAGCTTCATATGTTCATATAAATGTCCAGGGCGTAGTGGGAGACGAACGTGGATGGGGAGGACCCGGATGCAGTAGCGCAGATGTCCTCCAGGGAGACGCCCTCAAGGAAAGCTGACGAGGTCGAGATGGCTCTGGTCGAGTGAGCTCTAAGACCTTCAGGTAAGGGTTGTTTGGCAGTCTCATAACACAAACAAATGGCATTAGCTACCCACTAGGGCAGTCTCTAGGTAGATATTTTAGACCCCTTATGCAGGTTGCCATAGGCCACAAAACGGTTAGGGTCCTTATGGAAGGACTGTGTGGGGAAGAGAGAGAATGCTAGGGCATGCTTAACGTCCAGCGTGTGCAGTGCCCTTTGGCCTGAGTTCTTGGGGTCAGGAACCTGAAAGGTGGAAGGTGGACACCAACTTGGGTAGAAAGGCCGGATCTGCCCGAAGAACCACCTTGTTGTTGTGGAACACGTGGAAGGCGGGTCAGAGCAGAAGGCATTGAGATCGCTGGCTCGTTTGCCCAAGGTGAGTGCAACGAGGAGAGCGGTCTTCCAGGAGACAAGATGCAGCGCTGCAGACGCTAAGGCTCGAAAGGTGGCCTCATAAATTGGTTAAGAACCAGCGATAGACTCCAGGCTGGTATGAGAGGTTTTACTGGGGGGTGTAGATGAAGCATCCCATTAAGGAAGGATTTTGATAAATGGTGTGAGAAAAACAGTCTGGCCCTCGACAGGCACATGGAAGGCAGAGATAGCAGACATATGAACTTTTAGAGAAGAGTAGCTGAGGCCAGCGGTGTGCAAGGATAGCAGGTACTGTAGGATCATCTGGAGCAGTGCAGTCCTGGGGTCAAGGCAGAGGGACTTTGCATAAGTACAGTACCGTTTCCATTTGAGAGAATAAGAACGTCTAGTCGAGGGTTTTCTTGCATTTAAGATGACATGCTCAACCTCAGGTGGCAGATTTAAGGGTGAATCCTCCATGCTGTGAGTCGTAGGAGTTGAGGATTGTGGTGCCACACCTGCGCCCGATGTTGCATCAGGAGATCGGCCACTAGAGGTAAGCGTCAGTAAGTGTGATGCGACAGCCTGAAGGAGGCTCATGAACCATGGTTGACGAGGCCACCAGGGCGTTATCATGATGCAGTCCATCCCGTCCCGAACAAGCTTGAGAATGGTTCGAGATATTAGAGGGATTGGGGGGAAGATGTAATGGAGGGATCCCGTCCATGTGTGAAGGAACGGATCGTTGGTGCCCCTGGAGTAAAAGTGGTCGCAGTTCGTGTTGGTCCAGGAAGCAAAGACGTCTACTTGGGGCGTCCCGAAGACATTGAAAATACGCTGGAGGTAGAATGGATTGAGGGACCATTCGTAGTCGTCCAAGCAAAGTCTGCTGAGAGAGTCCGCCAGGATGTTCTCCACCCTGGGGAGGTGAATGGTTGTCAAGTGGATATTGTTTTTGATGCCCCATTCCCAAAGAGTCATGGCCAGACGACAGAGTCTGGCGGATCTGATCCTTCCTTGTTTGTACACATAGAAAACCATGGCCATATTGTCCGTGGTGATCTGTATATGCCTGCCAACTAACGCAGGGAGGAAGGACTGGAGAGACCTGTGGACGGCAATAAGTTCTAGGCAGTTGATGTGAAAACGTCTTTCTGCCAGAGTCCAGAGACCTCTGACGGTCTTGTTCTCGAGGTGGGCTCCCCAACCCCACGTCGTCACCATGGCTGAGGGAGACGGCAGTATGAAAGGTGTCCCCTGCAGCAGATTGGTTAGGTTGGTCCACCACAGGAGGGATAGGACGACTCTTTGGGGTGCAGTCAGCGTGGTGGATTGTGACTGTACGCGAGGACGAAAGGCACGTACAAACCGGAGTTGAAGTGGTCGCATTCGAAGCCTCGGGAAGAGAAGCACAGAGGTGGTTGTGGCCATGAGGCCTAAGAGGCGCTGAAAAATGAATGCAGGCTGTGCTGGATTGCGTAAGAGTGAGGTCGCGAGAGACTGGATAGTCAAAGCGTGATCCTGAGGGAGGAAAACCAAGTGGGGGCTCATGCACAGGCGAGCGCCTATAAATTGAATGTCCTGCGTATGGGTGAGGTGTGACTTGACGAGGTTCACACAGAGACCTAGGGAGTCCAGCAGAGCATGGGTGGTGCAGAGGTCTTTCTCTAGTTGGTGAGGGGATGTGGTGATTATGAGTCAATTGTCTATGTATGGGGAGACGGAGATGTTGCGGAGGTGAAGAGCCGCTGCCACCACTGCCATGCATTTCAAGAATACTCATGGAGCTGTTGATTGTCCGAAAGGAAGAGCCCGATATTGGAAATGCTGGTGTCCTACGGCGAAGCGCAGGAAACGCCGATGCCGGGGCCCGATGGTTAGGTGGAAATAGGCTTCCTGAAGATCCAGGGATGCCATCCAAGTACCCTGGGGGATAAGAGGGAGGATCAACTGGATGGAGAGCATTCTGAATTTTTTTGTCGCTTATTCATTTGTTTAATCTTCTCAGATCCAGAATACGGCGCTTGCCTCCATCCCATTTCGGAACTAGGAAGTACCGTGAGTAGAAACCTGTCCCCTGATGGTGAGGGGAGACAGGCTCTATTGCACCCTTGAGAAGATCTTTAATCTCCTGATGAAGCTGTGGAGATAGAGGGATAGTGACGAAGTGGTGGGGGAGGGGGGCAAAGTGAACTCTATGGCGTAGCCAATTTGAATTATAGTGAGCACCCATGAGTCCGTGGTGATGTTCTGCCACGTTCTTAAAAAGGGGTGCAGTGTTGTGAATTGAGATGTGTGTTCGGTGGGATGGGGGGGGAGTCAAAGAGACTGCTTGAAGGGAGGTGTCGGCTTCTTTGATGGTTGGGTCCGAGACTTTGGATGAAAAGGTTGCTTGGACTGGGGGGGCCCTTCTCTTTCAGTAGTCCTGTTGCTTTGGAGAACGCTGTCGCTTTGGGTAGAAGGGTCTCCAGGTTCTGGGCTGGCTGGCTTATGCAAGTGGTTGAGTGACACTCAAACGCTTGGCCCACTTCTGATCATCGTCTACGAAAGTGAGCACCTCATCCGTAGACGTGTGGAACAGGCCCTGGCCATCAAAATGGAGGTCCTCAATTTTTTGTATGATGTCAGTCTGCAAGTTCGTTGACTGGAGCCAAGCGTGGCGTCTTAGGGCGACGGAAGAGGCCATTACTCTGGAAGAGCAGGATACAGCATGCCGGATGGAGTTTATCTGCCGCTTGTTGACTCTTGAAAGCTCAGCCATGAGGTCTGAAGCCGCTTGCTGGGAGGCATCAGGTAGGGCCTGGATCAGTGGTGTGAACTGGTTGGCTAAATTATAGGTGTAAGCGGAGAAATAGGCCAGGTAGTTGTTTATCGTGGAGTTGGTGGCGGCCAGGGAGTAGATCTTGCGCGCCACAGTATCTAGCTTGTGGCCCTCACAATCTGGTGGGGTAGGATGTCTAGGAGGTTTAGCCTTTGATGCTGAGTGAGTGATTATAGAACTCGGTGCTGGGTGGGATGCGAGGAACTTTGACTCTGGAGCATAAACCCTGTAAAGGGAGTCAAAGCTTTTCAAAGTCGGTGGCACGGAGGCAGACTTATTCCAAGCCTCTCGCGGACCCTCGAGGTGCACCGGAAGCATGAGGAGGAGTGACCCTGCTGGGAAGTCTGCCTATACCAAGTCATGGACTACATCCAATATCTTCGGAGAGTCAGATGGAAGCTTGATGTTAAGGGCCTCCACCATGGTTGAGGCCTTGGAAGGAGAGAGATGGTTTGGTGGTGTCTGAACCTGGCGAGCCTGGTGACAGAGGCTGCTCCGAGTCCGAGCATGAAGAGTGTGCCTCATCAGAATCGGAGTCATCTGGGTTCCGAGGGGGTGTATGAGGATAAGAATATAAGAGAAGCCATGTTGGATCAGGCCAATGGCCCATCCAGTCCAACACTCTGTTTCACACAGTGGCCAATGTTCAGTGCGGGTTCAGTGCGGCACAGGGTTTGAAGTCTCGCGTTCAGTAGTACATTGCATCGAAGTCACGGATCCGATCGTAGAGCTCGCGGTACCGGGGTTGTCTGTATCCATTGTCTGAGGGCGATCAAGAATAATGTCTGAGAGTCCTACGGGATCGAGGAGATGGTGATCGAGATGCAGAGGAGTAATTGCCCCGTCGGCGGTGATGATAGTACTCTCTGTTGTGTCAATGACGTTCTCTATCGAACGGTGAGCGGAAGCAGGACACATCATGTTCCCGTCTGTAGTGCTTCGAGGAGACCTGTGTAGAAGACTATACAGGGGAGAAACCTCGATGTCTTTGAAAGCCTCAGAACGAATAAGGTTGCAAGGTCGGAGCTGGGGTTCGGGTTCAAGGATGTCCAGAGGAACCGTGCTGTGAACCGAGAGTGATCTGGAAGGTATAGGGATGATATCCAGTGGAGCATTGGACGGGACCTGCGGCATGTCGGTGATGACATCGGTTGGAGCCAACAGCTCAGGTGGCAGGAAGAGCTGTGTTGACAGAGTCGAAGCAGGTATCTGAGACGGGTTCAAGGGCTGGGTCGAGGCCATAGACGATAGGGTAATGGCCGCCGTTGGGGTCGTCTTCAAGACGGTAATTGTAAGAGTCGACTTCGTTGTAGAGGCTGTCGGAGCCGATTTGGATGATGGGGTCAAGACAGTTTTTAGTGGTTTGGATGCCAGAGTCGGGTGGGCTGTCGAAGCGGACAATTCCCGCGCTTTTTTGGGAGCTGAAGCCGAAGACTCAGAGTGGTGTCGAGACTTTTTAGAGGACTTTTGTCCGGTCTCAGAATGGCAGGAAGCTCCCTTGTCGGGCTTATGCTTTCTCAGTGACTGAACAGTGGCCGACGTAGCTGAATCTCCCGCTCTTTCTACGGGAGGCGGCAGGGAAGTCGATCCAGAGGGAGCCCGGAGGGATCTCAAGGAGGAAACTGCGGAATCTTGCTGCTCAATTTTTTCACTCTTGTTTCCCGAAGTTGGCGTAATGGAGGCAGGTTTCGACTCAATGGGCTTCTCCCAAACAAAACAGGCAGTGGGAATGTCCATCAGTTGTGGGGATTTTAGCCCTGCACCTCCGGCAGTTTTAAAAAGTTGGATTCCCTTCCTTACGCTCCGGACAAGGGGGGGGGGGAGAGGGGGAGAAAGAAAGCGCAGTAACAGGGCCTCTTTTTTTTTTAAGGGGATGAAGAAAAAGGCACACGTAGCAGGAGAAACAAAGAAAATATACGATACCACACGAACAAGAGGAGGAACGAGCTAAGGAGAAGGAATGCAGCAAGGTAGGTGCTGTCTGGGCGGCAGTTAGGAAGAAACTGAGTGGGAGGGGCGTCTTCCGGTCGCTCCAGGCATGCGCAGTCGATGCCTGCTCCCCAGAGCGAAACGAAAGTCGCACCAAAAAAGACGCTCCGAGCGAGCTATTGGAGTCTCCGAGGTATGGATTCATTGCCAAGGGCAAGACCAAAGTGTGTGACTGCACCGAGACCACGATGAAGAGCCAGACATCTTGTAGTGCCCCTCTCCACATTCAAGCGACTGAGCGGCTAGAGGGCAGTCTACAAGGTAGGGAAGTTCATAACGTTTACTGATTTCAGTTGGCTGTTTTGCATACATGTTGGCCAACGTAGCAACCCATCCCAAACTTCAGCTTAGGCACACGCTGTGCTAGATCATCCCCCAAATGCTGCACACGAACCCTGCTCCTTCTCAAATACTCCTCACATGCAGACCTCAAACCTGCCCCACCCCAAACTGACATTTCCCCCAGCACCCTCATGGCCATCTTATTTTGCTACTTGGTTCACCTAAAGCAGGGGTGTCAAACATGCAGTTAAGGGGCCAAATCAGGCCCCCGGAGGGCTCCTATCAGGCCCCCGAGCAACTGGCTGTCATCTGCTTCCTTCTCCCTTTCTCTTGCTTCCTTCTGCGTAACAGCTTGCTTTTCCAGGCTTGCTCAACTGCACAGGAGATACAGAGCAAAACCTCTGTTTTCTCCATTGGCTGAGGCTCCTCCCTTGGGGAGGAAGGGGGAAGAACGGCTTGCTTTGGCAGGCTCTCTCAGTTACACAGCTGCATGCCCCAGACAAAACAGTCTCTCACCTGCTCTCTAACCCCGATGGGCCACAATGACCAAGTAGTGAAGAAAATGCAATCTTGTCTGAAGCTGTTGGTCAGAGCAGGGCCCCGACAACCGGGGTGGGTGGGTGAGAAAGGCGCTCGCCAAAACAAAATGCTCACTTTTACATGCCTGGCGAAAGTTCAGCTCTTTTTATTATTTCCAAGGATCAGTTTCTCCAGACTAGCAGGCCTTCCCTTGCCAATCTGTTTGCCTGTTTGTCATTATATGTCGCATTTTTTTAAAAAAAATTGTTTTGTAGGCTTATATTTTGCCCTTTCCATAAACGGGGTCACAACGTAATTTAAATAACAACAAAACCTCACAAATTAAGGCTACAAATAATGCCATAAAATTGACAAAACCAACAACAATAGTTAAAACTGCATCGCAGGCGGGAAGGGCACATTTTACAGAAACAACAATCGGCCCAAGAATAAAACGATGGCAATAAGAATTTTGCACAATAATCCAGCCTGATGTCACAACAAGGGAGGTCAACCCATGTCTTGCAAGCCCTACGGAACGGTAATAGCTCAGGTGTTCCCCAGAGAGTGCTGAGATCAGGAACCCAAAATCTTCTTGTTATCCCTGGGCCAAAGGAAGCCCGCATGAAATCTACCAGGGATAGGGCTTTCTCTGTAATGGCACGTTCCTGGTGGAACCAGCTGCCGGAGGAGGTGAGGGCCCTGCGGGACCTTGCTCAATTCCGCAGAGCCTGTAAGACAACCCTCTTCCGGCTGGCCTACAACTAACCGGCATAGGAAATTAAGTGTAGTTCCAATAGACTTCTGATGTTTTAATGTTTTTAATATTTTAAATATTTTAACTGTGTAAAATGCCTAAAACTTAATATTGTTATGTTAGACTTCGTGTGTTGTGAGCCGCCCTGAGCCACCTTGGTGGGAAGGGTGGGATATAAATCATAAATAAAGTAAAAGTAAAGAAAAAGTAAAGTAAAAGGTAGGGCTTGGATCTCCGTCTGTCTATCTGTCATTATCATTATTATTATTATTATTTAAACTATTATATCACTCTCCCTGTACATTTTACATCAAGAAACACTGAAAACAATCCCCTAATCTAAGTACACAGGTAAAAATAAAGAAATCTTAAGATAAACAAATGATACATCAAAAAGCCTAACCTAGGTGTCACGAGAGCCCCGTGACGCAGCGTGGTAAAGCTGCAGTACTGCAGTTCGAGCTCTCTGCTCACGAGCTGAGTTCGATCCCAGCGGAAGCTGGGTTCAGGTAGCCAGCTCAAGGTTTCCTTGACTCAGCCTTCCATCTTTCTGAGGTCGGTAAAAGGAGACCCCAGCTTGCCGGGGGGGGGGAGTGTAGATGACTGGGGAAGGAAATGGCAAACCACCCCGTAAAAAGTCTGCCGTGAAAACATCGTGATGCGAGGTCACTCCAGAGTTGGAAATGACTGTTGCTTGCACAGGGGGACTACCTTTACCTTTTTAGAAACTGTCGCAATACAAATATAAACCCTGAGAGCGGGGGGGAGAGTAAGGCAGCTAAATTGGCTGATTTGCTGATTAAAAAAAAAAATTGTAGCTGTCTTCAAACATATGCCATCCCTCCCCCCCCCTCCAACTCTAAGGAGAAGACTGAGGTGTGTATCACCCTTTGACCTCCAGGAGCAGGCACACGCCTTGGGTCCCTCCCGTTTTACCCTCAGAACAACACTGTAAGGTAGGCTCCATGAAAACTGGCCCAAGGTCACTCAGCAAACTTCATGGCCAAGTTGGATTTGCAGTTGCATCTGCTAGGTCCTAGCCTCCCATTCCAGCCACACTGGCTCCCCAATCTAAGCTACCACTTGTTTCATCCGGTTTCCTTCTCCACCTTTATCCCCCAAATTGGGATCTAGCTCCTGGCAAAGTGGATTCACATCTCTCTACTTCCTTGCCCAGGCCTCATACGTCAGTTATAATTCCTCCCCTAACTCAACCTCCACAGCTCCAGACTCAACTTGACGAAGACAGAAGCTCTGAGTCAGTAGGAAGGCAGACCAAGGATTTAAGATCTCTTCTGTACAGGGCGGGGTTATACTTCCCTTGAAAAGTCAGATTCATACCTTGGGAGCACTACTTGGCACTATGGTGGGTTGGAGTGATTTAGCTGGCACTCCAGCTGTTATTGGTTCAGACGGATCCATAACGTAGTTACACTGAGACAGACAGGACTACTACAACATGTTCTGCTTGGAGCTGCCCTTGAAGAGTGTTTAAAGCAGGGGTGGCCAAACTGTGGCTTTTCAAACATACTGTGGGGCTCTTGAGACCTCCACCACCCAGTTGGCCAGCTTGGGGGAGGCATTTGTCTCTTTAAATCACTTCTCCAAGCCAAGCCAACTGGTAGCTTGGAGAATGCACTTAAAGTTGCTTTCTTTCCAGCTCTCCATCCCATCTCTCTCGCCAATCTATTTCCTTCCTTCCTTCAAACATCTGATGTTCACGTCTTGTGGCTCCCAAACGTCTGACGTTTATTTTATGCGGTTCTTACGTTAAAGCAAGTTTGGCTTTAGAGAGTGGAGCTAGTACAGAATACTGTGGCTACAGCACTGAATAGGACCAGCTATCAGTAGCATATGACCTGATACTACAGTAATTACACTGACTCCTGAGCCCAATTCAAGGTGTTGTTTTGACCTTTAAAACCTTACATGGTTTGGGACTAGGGCATCTTAATGACCCATCTCCTTCCAGATGTCTCTGCCCAGGAATTAAAATCACAGGGAAAGGCTCTCCTGACTGTCCCATCAATCAAAGAAGCTTGTCTGGTGGGAACACAACAGAAGGCCTTCTCGGTGGCAGCCCCACAACTGTGGAACAACTTCCCTAGGAAGGTGCGCCTGGTCCCCTCACTCTCCATCTTCAGGAGGCAGCTAAAGCCGAGGGGGTTTTTAGGACAGCCTGTACTTAGTTCTGTTTTTATTTACCGGTGGTCCTAAGTGAGATTTCAGATTGTGGGTTTATGTTTTTCATAATCCAACTCTAGGAGTCTGTTTTATTTCACACGGTAGGCTGCCTTGAGTTCTGCAAAGTAAAAAGCAAACTAATAAATATTTCAAATATTTATTAGTGGCCAAACTGGCTCAAGAGACACACGCAGCTCCTTCACGCGTATTTTGTGGCTCTTGAAGCCCCCGTCGTCCAGCTTGGAGAAAGCATTTTGGTGTAGTGGTTAAGTGCACGGGCTCTTATCTGGAAGAACCAGGTTTGATTCCCCCCTCCTCCACTTGTACCTGCTGGAATGGCTTGGGGTCACCCATAGCTCTGGCAGAGGTTGTCCTTGAAAGGGCAGCTTCTGAGAGCGCCTCGCCGCCCCACCTACCTCACAGGATGTTTGTTGTGGGGCAGGAAGATAAAGGAGATTGTGAGCTGCTCTGAGTGGAATGCGGAATATAAATCCAGTTTCTTCTCTCTTTAAATCACTTCTCTAAGCCAAACCAGCTGGTAGCTTGTAGAGTGCATTTAAAGTTGCTTTCTTTCCACTTCTCCTCCCCGCCCCCATCTATTTCCCTTCCTTCCTGTCTTGTGGTTCTCAAACTTCTGATGTTTATTCTATGTGACTCTTACATTAAGCAAGTTTGGCCACCCCTGGAATATATAAACAAACTTTCTGCTTAAACTCTGCTAGTCATAGCCTCTCCTGGCCACTTGCACCCCCCCCGTCCCACTTATATACCCCCTTCATTCACTAACTCCTCACTTCAGACTCGTAGTTCCCTCAAGTAGCTTCAGCTACTCACTCCTAGCTCTCTTCTGTTTCTCCCCCACCTTTCCTGCTTATTTCCGATACATCCTCGCCAACGTTCCCTCTAAGCTGCAGAGTCTTGTGAGCAAAAATTCTGTTTTGTGAGCTACTGGCATTAAAGTTGTGAGCTCCTGCAACAATTAGTTTGCTCTGGGGTCATCCTTCCTGAGCGAAGACAAAAACGTGTGACCGGGAGGCTAAACATCTGTGAGCTAGCTCACACTAACTCAGCTTAGAGGGAACACTGATCTCCACTTGCTGCTCTGCACACATGAAGCACTTCCATCACACTGCCCCCCCCCACTTACCAGCTACGTCCTCCCACAAACCACCTCACCAGCCATCCCTCCACGCCCATTCACTTAGGAACTGCCATCTTGCCAAAATCTAACCAAAGGCCTCCTCTCTAGACCAGCGTCCTGTGTCCAAACGTCACCACCAAGCAATCTGCTCTCTCTGGAATCTGTATCCCCACTACCTAGGGTAGCTGGACTCCACCTGGCCAGCAGAGCATGGGGGGTAGGGTTGCCATCTCCAGGTTGGGAAACTCCTGGAGATTTTAAGAAGAAGACGGCAGATTTATACCGCCCTTCTCTCTGAATCCGTCTCAGAGCGGCTTACAATCGCCTCTAGCTTCTCCCCCCACAACAGACCCCCTGTGAGGTGGGTGGGGCTGAGAGGGCTCTCACAGCAGCTGCCCTTTCAAGGACAGCCTCTGCCAGAGCTGTGGCTGACCCAAGGCCATTCCAGCAGCTGCAAGTGGAGGAGGGGGGAATCAAACCCGGTTCTCACATATAAGAGTCTGCACACTTCACCACTACACCAAACTGGAGAGGCCAGGGATTTCTGTGGGGTGCAATGCCACAGAGCCCCGCTCCAAAGCACACCTTTCCTCCAGGGGAACTGATCGCTGTAGTCTGGAGATAAGCTGTCATTCTGAGGCATCCCCAGGTCTCACCTGGAGGCTGGCATCTCTGATATTCAGAGACATTTTCCCCCCCCCCCCATCTTTAAAAGAGGATCGACTGTACTACACCGCCCCTGAAGAAGAAGCAGGCTCGAATCCAGGGGAAGCTCAGCCAGGGAGAGAGACCCAGGGCCAGCCATTCCTGTGCCCCCAGCCCGCTGGGTCTCTTCCTCTCCCTGGGGCTTCTAATCTCCTATATCTTCTCCCCCTACAACAGACAGGTGGGTGGGGCTGAGAGAGCTCTCGCAGCAGCTGCCCTTTCAAGGACAACTTCTGCCAGAGCTCTGGCTGACCCAAGGCCATTCCAGCAGCTGCAAGTGGAGGAGTGGGGAGTCAAACCCGGTTCTCCCAGATAAGAGTCCGCACACTCAACCACTACACCAAACTGGCTCTCTATTAGAGCTCTGGCTGACCCAAGGCCATTCCAGCAGGTCAAGTGGAGGAGTGGGGAATCAAACCCGGTTCTCCCAGATAAGAGTCCGCACACTTCACCACTACACCAAACTGGCTCTCTATTAGAGCTATGGTTGACCCAAGGCCATTCCAGCAGCTGCAAGCGGAGGAGTGGGGAATCAAACCCGGTTCTCCCAGATAAGAGTCCGCACACTCAACCACTACACCAAACTGGCTCTCTATTAGAGCTCTGGCTGACCCAAGGCCATTCCAGCAGGTCAAGTGGAGGAGTGGGGAATCAAACCCGGTACTCCCAGATAAGAGCCCGCACACTTCACCACTACACCAAACTGGCTCTCTATTAGAGCTATGGTTGACCCAAGGCCATTCCAGCAGCTGCAAGCGGAGGAGTGGGGAATCAAACCCGGTCCTCCCAGATAAGAGTCCGCACACTCAACCACTACACCAAACTGGCTCTCTATTAGAGCTCTGGCTGACCCAAGGTCATTGCAGCAGCTGCAAGTGGATGAGTGGGGAATCAAACCTGGTCCTCCCAGATAAGAGTCCGCACACTTAACCACTACACCAAACTGGCTCTCTATTAGAGCTATGGCTGAGCCAAGGCCATTCCAGCAGCTGCAAGTGGAGGAGTGGGGAATCAAACCCGGTCCTCCCAGATAAGAGTCCGTGTACTTAACCACTACACCAAACTGGCTCTCTATTAGAGCTATGGCTGACCCAAGGCCATTCCAACAGCTGCAAGTGGAGGAGTGGGGAATCAAACCCGGTTCTCCCAGATAAGAGTCCGCACACTTAACCACTACACCAGACTGGCTCTCTATTAGAGCTATGGCTGACCCAAGGCCATTGCAGCAGCCGCAAGTGGAGGAGTGGGGAATCAAACCCGGTCCTCCCAGATAAAGAGTCCGCACGCTTCACCACACCGGCTCTCTACACCAAACCAGCTCTCTATGTAGCAGCCAGCCAAGCCCGGGCTTCCGGGAAGAAAGCCAGCCAGAGGGCTTGCAACGCCGCCTGCCTGCCTGCAAGAGAACCAGAGGTAGACTGCCCCTGAGCGGGGAGGCTCCAGCCGGGCTCTCGTGGCCAGAAGCCCTTTGCAAGCGCACGCCCCTTGCCCACCCCTGGTGCATCCCACCCTCCCCCTGTTTGCAACCCCCTCCCTGGCGCAACCCGCTCCCGCAACCCCGGCACTCACCCCAGAAGGAGGCAGGCAGGCAGGGGGGCGTCCGTCTCACAGGCGAGCCCCGCCGCCCCTCCGGCCCACGCCTGCCCTCCTCCCGCAGGCGGCCTGCCGGGCCCCAGGCGACGCAGCCATGCCCCCTCCTTCCCGCCGGGCCCCAGCCCAGGGCCAGGAGGAGGAAGGGAAGGAGAGGCGGAGGCCGGCCTTGGTGCGCAGCCGCCGCCGCTTCTTTCGCTGCTCTTGCGCCGCCGCCGCCGCCGCTGAAGGGACCGGGAGAGGAGGGGGAGGGGCGCTCCCTTGGGCCACAGCGGCGCAACCTAGCCTAGTGCGAGGGGGCGGGGCCCGGGCGGCGCGGCTCGGCCAATGGCGGGGCGCGAGGGGGGAGGAGGTGCCCAATGGCCGCCGCCTCTCGCTCCTCCTCCTCCGGCTCGCGCTGTCAGTCAAGGAGCGGCCGCGGCGAGACTTTGTTGCAAAGGAGGAGGAGGAGGTGGCGGCGGAGGGAGGAGACGTGTTAGGTCACACCCCCCTGACACACCCCTGTTTTGCATAAGGGGGAAACTCAGCAGGAACTCGTTTGCGTATTAGGCCACACGCCCCCTCCTATCACCCTTGTTTTGCATAGGGCTTTTTTTGTAGGAAAAGCCCAGCAGGAACTCATTGGCATATTAGGCCACACCTCCTGACATCACCCTTGTTCTGCGTAGGACTTTTTGTAGGGAAAACCCAGCAGGAACTCATTTGCGTATTAGGCCACACACCCCTCCTATCACCCTTGTTTTACATAGGGCTTTTTTTGTAGGAAAGGCCCAGCAGGAACTCATTGGCATATTAGGCCACACCTCCTGACATCACCCTTGTTCTGCGTAGGACTTTTTGTAGGGAAAATCCAGCAGGAACTCATTTGCGTATTAGGCCACACACCCCTCCTATCACCCTTGTTTTGCATAGGGCTTTTTTGTAGGAAAGGCCCAGCAGGAACTCATTTGCATATTAGGCCACACACCCCTCCTATCACCCTTGTTTTGCATAGGGCTTTTTTGTAGGAAAGGCCCAGCAGGAACTCATTTGCATATTAGGCCACACACCCCTCCTATCACCCTTGTTTTGCATAGGGCTTTTTTGTAGGAAAGGCCCAGCAGGAACTCATTTGCATATTAGGCCACACACCCCTCCTATCACCCTTGTTTTGCATAGGGCTTTTTTGTAGGAAAAGCCCAGCAGGACCTCATTGGCATATTAGGCCACACGTCCTGACATCACCCTTGTTCTGCGTAGGACTTTTTGTAGGGAAAACCCAGCAGGAACTCATTTGCGTATTAGGCCACACACCTCTCCTATCACCCTTGTTTTGCATAGGGCTTTTTTTGTAGGAAAGGCCCAGCAGGAACTCATTTGCATATTAGGCCACACACCCCCTCCTATCACCCTTGTTTTGCATAGGGCTTTTTTGTAGGAAAAGCCCAGCAGGACCTCATTGGCATATTAGGCCACACTCCTGACATCACCCTTGTTCTGCGTAGGACTTTTTGTAGGAAAAACCCAGCAGGAACTAATTTGCATATTAGGCCACACACACCCTGGCATCCCCCATTTCACGTAAGGCCTTTCTGTAGGAAAACCTAGTGGGAACTAATTGGCATATTAGGCCACAACTCCTGACAGCGCTCTTGTTTTGCGTAGAGTTTGGGGCAGGGAAAACACCAACAGGAACTCATTTGCATATTAGGCCTCTCCCCCTGACACCAAGCCAGCAAGAACCGCGTTCCTGTGCATTCCTGCTCAAAAAAGCCCTGGGTTTAGATATACAGCCATACTTAATATGTCAAAAGTTTATATATCTTTATCATGTGTATTTATTATATATATTTATCATATCAGGCCTTTTTTCCCTTCCCTAAGACTGTAAATTCCAAAATCACATGGTCACTACTGCCCAGGGTGCCCGCTATTTCTACTTCTTCAATCAATCTTCCTTGTTGTTGAGAATCAAATCCAAGATAGCAGATCCCCTTGTTTCCGTCTTCACTTTCTGGAAAAGGAAGTTGTCGGCAAGACAAGTCAGGAATCTATTTGACTTTTCATTTTTAGCAGAGCTGGACTTCCAACAGATGTCTGCGTAATTGGAATCTCCCATGATCACTGTATCCCTTCTCTTGGAGAACTTTGCAATCTGCTGTAGAAGTATCTCATCCAAGTCCTCTGACTCTATAACAGACCCCCACAATAATGACACTGTTGTTTCTTACTCCTTTTATTTTTACCCAGATGAGCTGCCATGTTCAGATTCACATATTTCCTCACAAATATATACCTCCCTCACATATACTGCTACACCTCTGCCCTTTCTCATTTGCCTGTCCCTTTTAAATAAGTTGTACCCCTGAATCCTAATATTCCAGTTGTGAGTGTCATCCCACCACGTTTCAGTAAGGCCTATTATGTCGTAGTCTCCTTCCTTTATTAGGACTTCCAGTTCCTCCTGTTTGTTTCCCATACTTTGTGCATTAGTGTAGAGACATCAGAATCCACGTTTTATGCATCCCGAGGGTTTGGTTTCCGTACAAGCCTGCAAGTTAACATTACCTAGCGTATGCGCCACTCTCTGCAAATCTTTAATGTTCTTATCCCCAGTTTCTGGCATCATACGAGGCTTTGAATTATTTTCTTGCTCCCCCATACAATTTAGTTTAAAGCCCTCATTAGGTTAGCAGGGCTGTTACCAAACACCCTTTTCCCTACCGCCGTGAGGTGCTAACCATCTCCCGATAGAAGACCACCATCTCAAAAGCGTAAACCATGGTCCAGAAATCCGAATCTTTCCTGACGACACCATCGACGCAGCCAGTCGTTTATTTGAAGTATACTTCTTTCTCGTCCTAAGCCACAGCCTTCAACAGGAAGCACTGATGAGAACACAACCTGTGCGCCCAGCTCCTTCACCTTCTGACCAAGAGCCACATAGTCCTTTCTAATACGTTCAGGGCTATGACAAGCAGTATCGTTCGTTCCCACGTGGATCAGCACGGAAGGATGGTAATCTGTGCGCTTGATAAGTCTTCCAATCCTTTCTGTCACGTGCTGGATGCGTGCACCTGGCAGATAGCAGACCTCTCGGGATGACAAGTCCGGTTGGCACACTTTGGGCTCCATCCCTTTTAGCAAGGAGTCTCCAGTCATCACCATCTTCCTCTTCCTATATTGGAGAGCAGAAGCTCCAGGCTTCTTATCTACAGGATCCTGAGAAACTTTCTTCAAGCTTCGTGGAGACTGCGAAAATAGCCCTTGTTCCAGTGGCTCAGAATCAGTTACTGTGGGGAGATCTTGGAACCAATTGCTAAGCAGCAGGGGCTCAGAACATCTCCTGATTTTCTTTCTCCTTTGGGTTACATTTTTCCAGGAACCCTCCTCCTGTGTTGGATCCTTTTCTAATTGCTGAGATACCATTTCCTCTCCCTCCTCTTGTCCTTTCAAGAGCGCCTCATACGTTTTGTCAAGGAAATCCTCATTTTCCTTTATACACTGCAGTGTGGACAATCGTGCCTCCAGTCCCTGTATCTTTTCCTCCAGCAGGGCCGCTAACTTACACTTGCTGCAAGAGTAATTCATGCTACTCTCAGGTAGAAATACAAACATCCCAGAGTCTTTACATGTCACTGCCTCTGCTCCCTCACCAGCCATACTGCTGCAATCCATTTCAATTTTTTTTTATTTTCACTTATCTTTAAATCTCACTACCAACTGCCACTTGAAGCTACTTGTGGGTAACTACCCATCTATCTACAGAAACCCCAAGCTAGACCCCCAGGCCAAGAGTCCTTTGGCTCACGCCAAAAGCTTGCGCCTCTGGCAAGGATGAGCCTTGCAAATTAAAGGCTCAAGCTACCACCCACCTCTGACTCAACAGCCAGAGCAACAGCAGAGGGTGGGGCCAGCAATTACCCCCAGGCAAACAAGCTCTCCTCACTCAGCAACAGCTACACAAAAGACACACAAAAGCAATCAGAAACCCCTCTCCAGCAGGCACCAAGCACTCCACAGTTACCTCCCACAGCAACCCTAGGTAATACTCCCCAGCAGTTTTAGAAAAGCAAATCAAGTCTCACTCACCTTACCAGCAGCTCTGTTCTGGATCCAAACAGCTTCTTCTACTGCAGCTGAGCCACTTCTGCCTCTGGCAAGGATGAGCCTTGCAAATTAAAGGCTCAAGCTCCCACCCACCTCTGACTCAACAGCCAGAGCAACAGCAGAGGGTGGGACCAGCAATTACCCCCAGGCAAACAAGCTCTCCTCACTCAGCAACAGCTGTTTTTGCTAAACTTAGGGGTTTCCATCCTCTGGTTCAGGGGTGACCAAACTTGCTTAGCAGAAGAGCCACATAGAAAAAACATCAGATGTTTGAGAGCCACCAGACATGGACATCAGATGTTTGAGAGCCGGAAGGAAGGAAGGAAGGAAGGAAGGAAGGAAGGAAGGAAGGAAGGAAGGAAGGAAGGAAGGAAGGAAGGAAGGAGATGGGGGAGGGGGAAAGAAAGCTACTTTAACTTTAAATGCATTTTCCAAGCTGCCAGCTAGCTTGGGAAAGTGATTTAAAGAGGGAAGTGTCTTTTCCTAGCTGGCCTATAGGGTGGGGTGGGGTGGGGGTCTTTGAGAGGCACACAATATGTGTGAAAGAGTCACATGTGGTTCCTGAGGCACAGTTTGGCCACCCTTGCTCCAGTTGGAGGCTGGAATTCACAGGAGGTGGCAGCAACTACAAGCATAGCCAGCTTCAAGAGGGGATTGGAGAAGCATATGGAGCAGAGGTCCATCAGTGGCTATTAGCTGCAGCATATTGTTGGAACTCTCTGTCTGGGGCAGTGATGCTCTGCATTCTTGGTGCTTGGGGGGGCGCAAAGCGGAAGGGCTTCTAGCCCCACTAGTGGACCTCCTGATGGCACCTGGGTTTTTTGGCCACTGTGTGAGATGGAGTGTTGGATTGGATGGGCCATTGGCCTGATCCAACATGGCTTCTCTTATGTTCTTATGGAGATCACCTGGGATTACAGCTTACCTTCAGACGACAGAGATGAGAGTTGGAAGATGGATTCAGTGGCATTCTATCCCACTGAAGTCCCTTCCCTCTCTAAGCCCCACCCTCCTCAGGCTCCACCTCCAAACTCTGTAAGGATTTCCAGACCTGGAGTTGGCATGCCTGGCTAAACTTATCAACATCTGGAATGGTTGAAGAATCCCACCCCTTTATTAACCCCTCAAGTAACGCTATCAAACATCTTGACGAATTCGAACTGAATTAGAATTCAGCTAGAGATTGGACACAACTTCTCCCCCCACCCTGGGCCCTGGCTGAACAAGGAGTTGGGATTCCATCTATGGTCATCACAGGTATTAAATAGGAAGATCACCCGTTATTTCTCTCGTCGACAGGTCCTTGTGTTTTTCTGCACAGGGCGAAGTGTTCATGGAGGCTTTAGCTGCTATCAAACTGTGTCATTTTTTTTAATGTACTCTGAATCTAGGGTTGCCAGCCTCCTGGAGATCCCCTGCTTTTACAACTGATCTCCAGCTGGCAGAGATAGTGCCCCTGGAGTAAATGGCTGATTTGGAGGGTGGACTCTAGGGCATTGGACCATGCTGAATGAGGCCCCTCCGCTCTCCAAACCCCACCTTCTCCTGGATCCACCCCCAAAGTCTCCAGATATTTTCCAACACAGGCCTGGCAACCAGGGTAAGATTAAACCCTGTGGAGGTCCCTAGGCAATCAAAACCTCAGGGGCCCCCCGAGCAAATTATCTCAGAGTTGGAGCAGCCTGCAGGCACCATCTCCAAAGCCGCTTTGACAAAGCTGCGGGGGAGAGGTAGGGAGAGGCAAACTTGGCGATGACGCCAGCAGCAGCCACCCCAGGCAAGTCAGGTAAAGAGCGGCTCAGTTGCTGGCTGCGCGTGCAGGCTGGGAGGGCTGCAAGCAGGGAGGAAAACGGGGGGGAAGCCAGCCCGGGGTCCCTAAAAGCATGGGGGTCCATAGGCCAGTGCCTACTTGGCCTAATTGTTAATCCGGCCCTGTTGGCAACCCTAGCTCTGACACTCCTCTTCATAATTTCAACCTGCTTCTTCTCACCAGTGACCTTGGAAGATAAATGCCGGCTTTCCCGGTTTATGGATAAAGGAATTTATAAACTTAAAACAAGTTTAGGCTGGTGTCCACTCCCTAGCTCTCAGCGTTTACATCCCCCCTCCTTAGTTTAAGCAAATTTTCCATTAGTTCTTCTTCACCATATGCCCAATTCCTCCTCCCCAGTCAGTGGCATAATCAATACACACCTTTTTCGAATCGGGAACCCCTCCTCTTTTATACCAGTACCGAGACTCCTCACTTATTCTGTCCTGCAGACGCCTCTGTCGATATCCAATTTGGGCCTCCTCATCCACAGATATACAGCTGTCCTCCTACCCCACCGATGCTTCGACAAGAAGGTTGTTCTGCCTGGCAATGGTTGCTAAGCAGCCCCGGGTTAGTTTTGTTCCAAAGAGCATCGTTCTAAACTGTGCATCCACGGAATGTTGACATCCACTGGTGCTTCCCATTCTGGTGTTCGCAGCTCTGGCACATAAATGCGCGCTCTCTTTTTCATTCCAATGATGACTCTTCTTTGTAAGCCATTCGTAAGCAGGTTTTGCTCAAAAGTCCCCTTGTATCGTCGGTGTCCTTTTGCCTTTTGTGGGTACTTTTGAAAAATTCTCGTTAAGACCAATAGCTTGAGCTGCCACTGCTCACTTCTTCAGACACAGCTGTCGTTATAACTTGGAGAGGGGAGTGATGGTGAAGATGAGGAGGGTGACGAAGATGGTGAGGGGTCTGGAGACCAAGTCCTATGACTTCTAGAGACAGAATTACAACATTAATTGCCTCCCAAAAAGCAATCGAGAGAGAGCCGGCTCTCCAACCGGTTTGATGTGGAGAGCCGGTTTGGTGTGGAGAGCCGGTTTGGTGTAGTGGTTAAGTGTGCGGACTCTTATCTGGGAGAACCGGGTTTGATTCCCCACTCCTCCACTTGCACCTGCTAGCATGGCCTTGGGTCAGCCATAGCTCTGGCAGAGGTTGTCCTTGAAAGGGCAGCTGCTGTGAGAGCCCTCTCCAGCCCCACCCACCTCACAGGGTGACTGTTGTGGGGGAGGAAGGGAAAGGAGATTGTGAGCCCCTCTGAGACTCTTCGGAGTGGAGGGCGGGATATAAATCCAATATCTTCTTCTTCTTCTTCTATCGTGAGGGCCGAAATGCTCTGGAGGAAGATGCTTTTGCATCTAATGTAGCTGCCAAAGGCTAAAGGAACGGGTAGCACGATGATGCGCCAGGCTGTGTGCATTCCATCTGAATGGAAAAACTAGACAACTTTAGGCTTCGAGATTCCCCACTTGCTTTCTTAGTGTTACAGCAAGTTTCTCATCCTTACAGCAGAGTGAACCAGAATGCTAGGTGAAAGACCTCTTTGTTGATGGGTGGGGCTTCAAACGAACCACGAAATATGCGAATATATTTTATTTGCATCACAGACCGCAAACAAATTTTTGCTTCAATTACTGTGAATCTTCCTTCTTGGTGGTCTGGGGGTGGGCGGGTTAGTCCATTGACCCAAAGATGGACAATTTTTTTTCTTGACATGATTTTTTTTTGGGGGGGGGGAGTGCATGCATAGCCTTTGCTTACGTGAAGCTGTTGCTTCCAAACTAAGGCTTTCCTTCACCCCATCCCCAAACAGCAGTAGGTCTTTTGGGAGGCACCTATACGATAGTGGTACATTCAGACTTCCGACGAGGGTTTATGGCAGACTGACTGCCTCTGCAAATGTGGAGGTATGCCACAGACGAAAGTAAGCCAATGTAATCTCTCTAGATGAAAGAGAGAGCTAAGAGATCAACCCTTTGTTCTCGGGATGGCAGCTCCCTCGTTGGTTTTATTGCAGAGGTGGAGGTCTCTGTAATGATCCAGGGTCTGAGTGCGAAAGACAGGAGAAACACCCAGGTCACAACCCTGGCAGAACTGTAAGGGGCATAAAGCCTGCCCAATCCTCACCTCTCTTCAGAGGAGATAATTATCAACATTATCAACAAAAGAGATTTCTTTCTGCATCAGAGACAGTGCACCTTCAGTGCTCGATAGTGAGATAAGCCTCTTTTTTTCTCTCTTGAGACTGCATAAATTAATCTTTAAGGATTTAAATGCAAGAGACTTTACAGCAAAAAAGTTTGTTAAGGAGATGATATTAAGAAAGTTTACAATGGAAAAGGGGAAAACTTAATTTCCTCCCCTGTAACAAAAGTGTGTCTGAGTGAAGCTTGGTACTTGAAGAAAGTTAAGAGACTAAACCAAAAATACGTGGTCTACCTCTTGTGTGTTTTATTTTTAACTGTTCTTAATTGGTGGATATTTATAAGCTAATTAGTTAACTGGTAATGTTTCGTTGTCATGGTGAACTGCTAGCTGAACTGCTACTGTCACATTGCCATGAAGACCTGAGAGGCAATGGATCATAGATACAGCAAGTGGCTGTATTGCACACACCCCCTTCCTAACTTGTCTAGTTGGGAAAGTTCTTTTTGTGTGTGTCTGGTTTGTAATGGAAAATGTTGACTATCTGGATGAAGTCAGGGTCAGCAGACCTGACCTCCGCAAAACCAGTTGCTACAGACTTAATAGATAAACTGTTTGAACAAATGAACTGTGAATTAGAAGCCTTCAAAAAGACAACACAGGAGAGTTTTTTTCAAGATGAATAGATTTTTGAAAATGCAAGATGTTAACACAAGTTGGATTGCTCTTTGAAGCAAATTTTGGAAGTAAAACAGATTGCTGACAAAGTGCAATTTAAAAAAAAACAGGACATTGTTTGAAAAAACCCATTATCAGAAAAAAGGACATAATGTTTTTTTTTCAAATAATAAATATTTTATCAGAAAAAAGGACATAAAATATTTGACTTACAAACCTTTGCCTGAGGAATTTGTATCAGCTCATCTGATACTAAAAAGAAAAATGTTGTGATACTGTATATAAATCAACAATTAAAACCAGAGTTGGTTCTGACTGATGAACATGGAAAATTGAATTTTTGTGGTACTAAGACTATGGAGTTAGGGCTGCCAAGACCCCGGTCCAGGCGGGGAATCTCCCGCCAGGAAGGTTCTCAACCCGCTGGCCCACATTGGGCCAGTAGGGGGAACCTCCCCCTGTGTTGCTGGCGCAATGATGCCACCTGGAATTAACATCATCAAAATGCCGCCTGTGCGGGGCCGCTCTAGGCGTTTCCGGGGAAACTCTATGGTTTTCCCGGACTCTCTAGTCATTTGGGAGGTAAAACTCTATGGTACCATAGAGCAATAGGTACCATAGAGTTTTAACCTCCCAAATGGCTAGAGCGTCTGGGAAAACCATAGAGTTTTCCCAAAAATGCCTAGAGCAGTCCCACATGGGGCATCACCATTCTGATGATGTCACTTCCGGGTGGCATCATTTCACTGCGTGCACAAATGTCCCCCACCAGGGGATGAAGAGGACTTGGCAACCCTATATAGAGTTGGGAATTTATGCTCCAAATGAGGATAAAGGGGAGTTTTACAAACAAGGCACAGGTTAATGAACCTTTTGAGTGAAAGCTGGTGTTTGATGGGTAATTGGAATAGTGTGATTTCACCACAAGTGGATAGACTTGGCGGGGGGGGGGGCTAAAATTTCACAAGGTAAACTTCAAAAGAGTTTGTTTGTTTTTAATTGATGTACAATTTAGGTCTAGTGGACATCTGGAGACAGTAAAATGGCTATTCCAAAGAATTTACTTGTTTTTTGATTGCTGGAGATTTGGTTACTAAGGTCTCTAAAGTGGAGGTTTTACCAAAGACTTCCCTAGATCATAATCCAGTACTATTAGATGGGAGACTAAATGAAGCAGTGCTACAAAAAGAGACAGTTGTGGATGATTGCAAAAAGAAGACTTTTTTGAACTCAATTTAAATAAAGGTATGGATATGAGAATGGTATAGGATGCAAGTAAAGCTTTTATTAGAGGTAATTTGATACAGCATAATTCTAAGTTGAAGAAAAAGGAGCAAGAGAAAATACAAAATATTTTCGATAAGATCAAAATAAGTGAAGGTGAATTTTAAAAACTTTTCAGGAAATAAAAGTATCTTTCAAAAATTAGAATTTTACAACAGTCATCTATGATAACAATAAGAGAAATTAAAACAAAATTTAACTATGTTAAACAAAGAAAAATTGAATTTGCAAACAAACCAGGGAAATGGTTGGCTTATAAATTAAGAAAGAGAAAATAAAATTATATTAAAATTACAAGAAAAAGACACTGCATTAATGGACAATACGGCTATTCAAAAAAGTTGTATAAATATTAAGCCAACATATGTCTCATTGCTGAAGAATATAGGAATATCTTAGAAAATGAAATCTCACAAAGATTTCAGATCAATGAAGACAAATTATAAATGGGCCTATTACAATAAGAGAAGTAGTGGAAGCTATTAAAAATATCAAATCAGGAAAAGTTGCAAGACTGGGATAGTTTGTACTACAAATGTTTTGAGGATGAAATTTTACAGCCTTTACAAAGTACAATGAACTCTATTTTACAAGAGGGAAAGATGCCAGAGTTTTAGAAAGGGGCTAGTATAACACTAATATATAATCAAAAATTTATCCATGAAGATCAATGTGGTGTTTCTAAGAGACAGTTGAAGGATAATATTAGAAATGAACTGAATTTTTTGGAGTATTTAGAAAAACAGTGAAAAACAAGCCACACTGGTCTTTTAAGATGCAGCAAAAGCATTTGATACTTTGAACTGGACTTTCATGTTCAAGGTTTTAGGAGATACAGATTTTGGTGGGAATTTTATAAAATGGATGAAATTGATTTACCCTTCACAGTCAGAAAAATCATTGCTAATGGAGATTTAACTAAAATTTGTGAGATATAAAAAGGAGTAAGACAAGGTTGCCTGCTATCCCCTCACCTGTTTATTTTAGTTCTTGAAATATTGAATAGAGACATAAAGGATGAGAGGATCAAAGGGGCAAGGATTAAATGAGAGACTTAGAAGCTGATAGTCTTTGCTGATGACTGGCTGTTAGTCCTGGAAGATCCTCTAAAGGGAGTTGATTTTCTGATGCCTAAATTAAAAGAACTTGGTACATTAGCAGGTTTCAAAATTAATAAACAGAAAACAAAGATGTTGACAAAAATATGACTGATGAACAAAGGTTTCAAGGTTGAAAAGAAGGTAAAATTTCTGGAAATTACATTGACAAATATTAATTGTATGTTATTTCAAAATAATTGTGTTAATATATGGAAAAATTTTTTAAAAGAGTTAAGATGGAAAAAATTACAATCATTGTTGTTAGGGTTAATAGTGGTAATTAAGATGAATGTTTTACCTAGGGTTATTTCTGTTTCACACAATACCTGTTTTGACAATTAATGTACAATTTAAACAATGGCAGAAGGACATTTCTAAATTTATCTGGCAAGGGGAAAAACTGTGTGTTAAAGTACTACAAGATGCTAAAGAAAGCGGAGGACTGGGTTTAACTAACTCGGAATTATGTTTTGCTGCTTGTCGCTTAGCATGGATAAAAGAATGGTTATTGTTGAGAAAAAAATGGTTATTGGAGTTAGAAGGACATGACAAGATTTGGTTACCTACTTATGATAAAGTTAATGTGGATTTAAAAAAAATCATTATATTAGATGTGCCATCTTGAGAATGTGGAATAACTTTAAACCAAGGCTCTCAACGTAATAAATCTTTTATGGATGTGAAATGATAACAGCACTAGTTAATGTATCATGAAATAAAGGGGATTGCAAAATGAAATCAAGAGAAGATCTGACAATACAAAGTTATAACTGTAAATGGTTTTTCTGTTCTCAACTATCAGATGTTTAAGGTAGATAAAAGATCTTACAGTTTTGAACAATCTATGACTGAATTTGAAACAGAATTATGTACAAATGATGAATGTGTTATTGCTAAAATGTATAAACTCTTGCTGAAACCTGAGTCAGGGGAAGAACATGTAAAAAAACCCCATGATAAAATGGGTTAAAAATTTGAATTCAAATAGAACAATGGTAAATACATAGTGAAAGGGACTTAAATTTATAATATGTTCTAGCTGAAAAAGGATTTTTATAAAATGATGTATAGTTGGTATGTCTCCTGAAAAATTAGCTAAAAAGTATAAAGTATTTTGAATAAATGTTGGAATGTGGACAGCAAGAAGAGACATTTTGTTATCTGTGTAACAAAGCCAAAAAGTTTTGGATACCAATACACTACCATATCCAGAAGATTTTAAAGATTAATATACAATTGAAACCAGATACCTTTTGGGGGGAATACGGGACAGACATTTAGAAAAAACACATGAAACTTTGTTGTTTTATGTGACAACAGCTGTAAGATTATAGTATGTTCAGAGATAGAGAAAAAATCAATATTACCAGCAATAGAATTTTTGAAGATGATGGAATTTGTGGAGATGGCCAAACTTATTTCTTTGATAACAGAAAATACATTATCTACATTTACTGGAAACCCCATATAGACATTTTGTGTGAAACAGAGAAAAATTAATTGATGATTTGTGATTTTGAAGATTAAGGGAAAAATAGATTGAGAGATTTTCTTAATATGTAGCCATAGAGTTAGGATGAATTGAGTAAACTGTATCTGTGGCAGGAAAAAACCAGTAACTTTAAACCATTTTTCTTTTTTTAATATTTCTTTAAACCATTTTTCTTTTTTTGTTTTTCAGTCTTTAATCTTTTACTTTTTTCTGCTTTTTATTTGAAATTTTTAAAAATTGTCAATAAAAACATTAAAAAAAACAAAAACAAAGATAATGGTACAGTCATGCTCTTTCTGGATTTTCCCTATGGATTCCCCCAAACCTGTTTTGGTACAATCTTTCCTGAAAAGTCCCATATACAAAATTATTCTGGTCTCCCAACATATGAACATATGAAGCTGCCTTATACTGAATCAGACCTTTGGTCCATCAAAGTCAGTATTGTCTTCTCAGACTGGCAGCGGCTCTCCAGGGTCTCAAGCGGAGGTTTTTCACACCTATTTGCCTGGACCCTTTTTGGCGATGCCAGGGATTGAACTTGGGACCTTCTGCTTCCCAAGCAGATGCTCTACCACTGAGCCACCGTCCTTCCCCACCGTCCCTGCAGTGGCAAGCCAAGAGAATTGGCATTAAAAACAGAACATGAAAACTGCTGGTTAACATTTTTGTAACCTGTCCAGTTAATGAAGAAGACTGTAGATTTATATCCTGCCCTTCTCTGAATCAGAGTCCCAGAGCGGCTTACAATCTCCTATATCTTCTCCCTGCGCAACAGACACCCTGTGTGGTTGGTGGGGCTGAGAGCGCTCTCACAGCAGCTGCCCTTTCAAGGACAACTCCTGCAATAGCTATGGCTGATCCAAGGCCATTCCGGCAGCTGTAAGTGGAAGTGGGGAATCAAACCCAGTTCTCCCAGATAAGAGTCCGCACACTTAACCACTACACCAGACTTATCTGGGAAAACATTTGTGTGTGTGCATATGTGCATATGGCTAGGGAAGCAGGGATAACAAATCTAAAGAGTATAATTTTGCATGGGGAGGGTTTTACTGTCTTTAATGTATTCTTTGGAATAATAAATTAGAATAGTAGACTTTTAATGTATCATCATGAATAGCAGAGTGTAATTCGGAATAGTAGATTGAAAAATATCTCTCTGGTCTGGAGACAAGGGAGATAAATCTACATGGGCAATCACTATTTTAAAGATGATATTGTAAGGTCACCTCCATGCTTGAGAGGGAATGGATGGAGCAGAATGTCAGGCTCCCAGTTAATTACTCTCAGCATCCTGCAATTAAAGATACATCTGCCCATCACTCTCCAATTTTGCTATATTTATTTCCTTCAGTATCCCCCCACCCTGGAATTAAACCCGAAAAAAGGTAACCGTGTAAACTAAGGTTATTATTCCTGTTTGGTCCTTGGATCTGTTAAACATCTTCATTATGCTGTATGCTAATTTATTGCTCATCCTCTACCTATATGTAGAAAGGTAAAGGTAGTTCCGTGTTTCCGACTCTTGGGTGACATCACATCACGACGTTTTCACAGCAGACTTTTTTACAAGATGGTTTGTCATTGCTTTCCCCAGTCATCTACACTTTCCTCTCAGCAAGCTGAGTACTCATTTTACCGACCTTGGAAGGATGGAAGGCTGAGGGCGGAGTCATCCTGGAGCAGGCTACCTGAACCCAGCTTCCCCTGGGATCAAACTCAGGTTGTGAGCAGAGTTTGGACTGCAGTACTGCACCTTTACCACTCTGCACCACAGGACTCCTATATGTATGGACTGGTAATTTCCATTTCACTATACCTGAAGAAGTGTGTATGCACATGAAAGCTTACATCAGGGGTGGCCAAACTTGCTTTAATATAAGAGCCACATAGAGTAAACGTCAGATGTTTGAGAGCCACAAGACATGAATGTCAGATGTTTGAGAGCTACAAGACAGGAAGGCGGGCAGGCAGGCAGGAAAATAGATGAGGGAAGGGAGGAGGGAGGAAAGGTGGAAAGAAAGCAACTTTAATTTGAAATGCATTCAAGCTGCCAGCTGACTTGGAGAAGTGATTTAAAGAGAGAAATGTCTTCTTGAAGGCAGCTGACAGGGTGGTAGAGGCTTCAAGAGCCACACAATATATGTGAAAGAGCCACATGTCACTCCCAAGCCTCAGTTTGGTCACCCCTGGCTTATACCTCAAATAACACTTTGTTGATCTTAAAGTGCCACTGGACTCGAACTTTGTTCTTTTCCCAAACTTTTAGCATTATTTTATCGGTTCAGACCATGAATCCTCACCATGCCACCCTGCGGCATTTTTCCTAGTGTCCGCCATGGCTTTTTTTGTAGGAGGAACTCCTTTGCATATTAGGCCACACACCTCTGATGTAGCCAATCTTCTTGGAGCTTCCAGTAGGCCCTGAACAAAGAGCCCTGTAAGCTCCAGGAGGACTGGCTACATCAGAGGTGTGTGGCCTAATATGCAAAGGAGTTCCTCCTACAAAAAAAAGTCCTGGTGTCTGCCAAGTGTTTTTAGATGGGGCTAGGTGGGACTTTTGCCCTACAAGGTTTCTAATTGGCTGTGTAAATCTTTAAAAAAAACATTGCTTTGGCAGCCGTAGCCACCACAGCACAAGGTTCTTCACTGAAGATGAAGATAGAAGATATTGGATTTATATCCCACCCTCCATTCCGAAGAGTCTCAGAGCGGCTCACAATCTCCTTTCCCTCCCCCCCAAAGACACCCTGTGAGGTAGATGAAGATATTGGATTTATATCCCGCCCTCCACTGCGAAGAGTCTCAGAGCGGCTCACAATCTCCTTTACCTTCCTCCCCCACAACAGACACCCTGTGAGGTAGATGAAGATATTGGATTTATATCCCGCCCTCCACTCCGAAGAGTCTCAGAGCGGCTCACAATCTCCTTTACCTTCCTCCCCCACAACAGACGCCCTGTGAGGTAGATGAAGATATTGGATTTATATCCCGCCCTCCACTCCGAAGAGTCTCAGAGCGGCTCACAATCTCCTCTACCTTCCTCCCCCACAACAGACACCCTGTGAGGTAGATGAAGATATTGGATTTATATCCCGCCCTCCACTCCAAAGAGTCTCAGAGCGGCTCACAATCTCCTTTACCTTCCTCCCCCCCACAACAGACAACCTGTGAGGTAGATGAAGATATTGGATTTATATCCCGCCCTCCACTCTGAAGAGTCTCAGAGTGGCTCACAATCTCCTTTCCCTTCCTCCCCCACAACAGACACCCTGTGAGGTGGGTGGGGCTGGAGAGGGCTCCCACAGCAGCTGCCCTTTCAAGCACAACCTCTGCCAGAGCTATGGCTGACCCAAGGCCATTCCAGCAGGTGCAAGTGGAGGAGTGGGGAATCAAACCCGGTTCTCCCAGATAAGAGAGGTATGGCTGACCCAAGGCCATCTCAGCAGGTGCAAGTGGAGGAGTGGGGAATCAAACCCGGTTCTCCCAGATAAGAGAGGTATGGCTGACCCAAGGCCATCTCAGCAGGTGCAAGTGGAGGAGTGGGGAATCAAACCCGGTTCTCCCAGATAAGAGAGCTATGGCTGACCCAAGGCCATTCCAGCAGGTGCAAGTGGAGGAGTGGGGAATCAAACCCGGTTCTCCCAGATAAGAGAGGTATGGCTGACCCAAGGCCATCTCAGCAGGTGCAAGTGGAGGAGTGGGGAATCAAACCCGGTTCTCCCAGATAAGAGAGCTATGGCTGACCCAAGGCCATTCCAGCAGGTGCAAGTGGAGGAGTGGGGAATCAAACCCGGTTCTCCCAGATAAGAGAGGTATGGCTGACCCAAGGCCATCTCAGCAGGTGCAAGTGGAGGAGTGGGGAATCAAACCCAGTTCTCCCAGATAAGAGAGCTATGGCTGACCCAAGGCCATCTCAGCAGGTGCAAGTGGAGGAGTGGGGAATCAAACCCGGTTCTCCCAGATAAGAGTCCGCACACTTAACCACTACACCAAACTGGCTCTTACACCTTACACCAAAGTAAGGTGCAGCAGCTATTTTGGGGCTGTGCCTACCATACCAAGTCAAAATCCCAAAGGTGCCCACCTGCAGACTCAGAAAGGTTCAGACGATGGCTGCAGATAGATCCAGGTAGGGTTGCCAATCCCCAGGTGGGGCAGGGGATCCCCCGGTTTGGAGGCCCTCCCCCCACTTCAGGGTCATCAGAAAGGGGTGGGGGGAAATGTCTGCTGGGAACTCTGTTATTCCCTATGGAGACCAATTCCCCATAGGGTGTAATAGAGAATTGATTGGTGGGTGTCTAGTGCGCTCTGGAGGGGCTGTTATTTGAGGTAGAGGCACCAAAGTTCAGTATAGCATCCAGTGCCTCTCCTCAAAACACCCTCCAAGTTCCAAACGGATGGGACCAGGGGGTCCAATTCTATGAGCCCCCAAAAGGTGCCCCTCTCCATTATTTTCAATGGAGGGAAGGCCTTTAAAAGGTGTGCGGTCCCTTTAAATGCAATGGCCAGAACTCACTGGGGAGTTCAGTTACGCTTGTCACAACCTCGCTCCTGGCTCTACCCCAAAGTCCCCAGATATTTCTTGGACT
The DNA here is from genome assembly GCF_032191835.1 of Heteronotia binoei. Taxonomy (NCBI): domain Eukaryota; kingdom Metazoa; phylum Chordata; class Lepidosauria; order Squamata; family Gekkonidae; genus Heteronotia; species Heteronotia binoei. The sequence goes on along the minus strand of NC_083237.1, from coordinate 61,459,407 downwards.
TGGCAACCCTAGATCCAGATGGGCAGCCGTGTTACATCCTGAATAAAATTTGTTGGTCTTAAAAGGTGCCACCGGATTCCGACTTTGTTCTAGAGACCCTGCAGCAACTTACGCAGAATTCTACTGCACGAAATGAAAGACTCTCCAAATCTGCATGAGTAGATCATGCCAACGAAGATGAGGCAAGCAGTTGTGTACAGGCGCCGAAGCGGTGCTTCCAATCACTTACAATTCCGTTCACCTCCTTTCCCGCCCACCCCGACTTCAGTTTCCATGTCCGAGCCTTCTTTTGGTCTTTGCTCCCCTTTCCTTTTTCCACCATGCTTACGCACAGCCAAGAGTTTCGAAAGGCCTAGAATCCTTGTGCGTGGTATCCAGCAATGCCGGACTCATCTGAGTATCTACGGGGCAGAGCTTCGAGACAGCCAGTTTGGTGTAGTGGTTAAGTGTGCGGACTCTTACCTGGGAGAACCGGGTTTGATTCCCCGCTCCTCCACTTGCACCTGCTGGCATGGCCTTGGGTCAGCCATAGCTCTGGCAGAGGTTGTCCTTGAAAGGCAGCTGCTGTGAGAGCCCTCTCCAGGCCTCACCCACCTCACAGGGTGTCTGTTGTGGGGGAGGAAGGTAAAGGAGATTGTGAGCCGCTCTGAGACTCTTCAGAGTGGAGGGTGGGATATAAATCCAATATCTTCTTTTTCTTCTTCTTCTAGCAAGACGGCAAGGCTACCCAATGAGAATCCCTCTTTTTTTAAGAGATGTTTTCAGTCTACTACAACATCCAGGGGGCGGGAGCCAAAAAAAGCACACTGGTAGTTGCTAAGCGACCTCACAACACTTTAAACTCTCCGATTATATAAAAGCAGCCGATTGAGAGCCAGTTGGTGTGGTGGTTAAGCGGTAAACTCCAATAAGAACATAGAGAAGCCATGTTGCATCAGGCACCCAATCCAACACTCTGTGTCACACAGTGGCCAAAAAAAAAAAGACCAAGTACCATCTAGAGGTCCACTAGCGGAGCTAGAAGCCCTCCCACTGCCGCCCCCAAGCACCAAGAATACAGAGCATCACTTGCCCCAGACAGAGTTCCAACAATGCACTGTGGCTAATAGCCACTGATAGACCTCTGCTCCATATGCTTATCCAATCCCCTCTTGAAGCTGTCTCTGCTTGTAGCCACCACCACCTCCTGTGGCAGTGAATTCCACGTTAATCGTTCTTTGGGTGAAGGACTTCCTTTTATCAGTTCTAACCCGACTGCTCAGCAATTTCATTGAATGCCCACGAGTTCTCGTATTGTGAGAAAGGGAGAAAAGGACGTCTTTCTCTACCTCCTCTATCCCACACATAATCTTGTAAACTTCCATCATGTCACCCCCGCAGTCGACGTTTCTCCAAGTTAAAGAGCCCCAAGCGTTTTAACCTTTCTTCATAGGGAGTGTTCCAACCCTTGAATCATTCTAGTTGCCCTTTTCTGCACTTTTTACAAAGCTATTTCTTTTTTGAGGCGTGGCAACCAGAATTGTACACAGTATTCCAAATGAGACCACACCATCAATTTATACAGGGGCATTATGATACTGGCCAATTTGTTTTCAGTTCCCTTCCTAATAATTCCCAGCATGGCGTTGGCCTTTTTTTTATTGCAATCGCACACTGTCTTGACATTTTCAGGAGGACCAGGTTTCATTCTCCACTCCTTCTCCACATGCAGCCACTGGGTGATCTTGAGCCAGCCCCGTTCTCTCAAGAGCAGTTCTCGGAGAACTTTCTCAGTCTCACCTCACAGGGTGTCTGTTGTGGAGCAAGGAAGGGAAAGAGCTTGTAAGCTGCTCTGAGACTGAGTGAAGCACAGGGTATAGATCCAATCTCCTCCTCTTCAAATGAAATGCAGGATGCGTGTACAGCTTTCACCTTCCTCTCCTCTAAAACGGGTGGCCAACAGTAGCTTTCCAGATGTTTTTTTTGCCTACAACTCCCATCAGCCCCAGCCACTGGCCACGCTGGCTGTGGCTGATGGGAGTTGTAGGCAAAAACATCTGAAGAGCTACCATTGGCCACCCCTACAAAAGAAGGGTGAGAAGAATGAAGAGGGCTGCAGAGGCAAGAATCAAAATGGGAGGGGGGGGAGGAAATGGGTGAGATACTCCTGCATTTTGTCCTTTGCATCACCAATTTAATACTATGTTCTTATTCTATCAGTGGGCTCACAACCTAAGAAATGACGTTCTAATCCCAGCTGTTGGCTGGGAGATCCAGGGAAGAAACAAGAAAATACTGGATGAAATTCTATGCCTGGTTAGATACTCAAGACTCTTAAGGTTCTCTGGTGTAACCAAAAGATTTATAATATAAAATATTAAAATGTTGATGATGTTTAGCTTAAGAGATAATATGGGACAATTTATGTAAAGAAAGTATTGCAGATGTAAACTTGTACCCTTTGAAAGTATCTTTATGCAGAATGTTAAAATGTATTGTGCTCTCTATTCTCTACCCCTATTTTTTCTGAAACGAATAAAACTTAAAAAAAAAAATGATGTTCTATAACACCAGCCAGTTTGGTGTAGTGGTTAAGTGCTTCTCTTGGAAAACGGGGTTTGATTCCCCACTCCTCCACTTGCACCTGCTGGAATGGCCTTGTGTCAGCCATAGCTCTGGCAGAGGTTGTCCTTGAAAGGGCAGCTGCTGTGAGAGCCCTCTCAGCCCCACCCACCTCACAGGGCGTCTGTTGTGGGGGAGGAAGATAAAGGAGATTGTGAGCCACTCTGAGACTTGGGAGTGGAGGGCGGGATATAAATCCAACGTCTCCTTCTTCAAAATAATGGCTATTGACAGGGCTTTTTTTGTAGCAGGAACTCCTTTGCATAATAGGCCATACACCCCTGATGTAGCCAATCCTCCTGGAGCTTACAGGGCTCTTCGTACAGGGCCTACTGTAAGCTCCAGGAGGATCAGCTACATCAGGGGTGTGTGGCCTAATATGCAAAGGAGTTCTTGCAACAAAAAAAGCCCTGCCTACTGAATGCTACACTATCTTCCCAAAACATACATTCTTCATTGGTGAATTATACATGCAAAACGGTGAAAGAAAATGAGAAAACAATAATTAGCAACAGAAAGAAAACCTCTAACATTAATTTATACCCAGTCGATTTAGATACTAGGCTGCGGCATACCAGTTCATATTCCATTTGCAACTTCTCAAATTCCAGTTTTTCATGTCAGAACTAGAAACCAAGACCCACAGCTGCCCCTGAAAACAGCATAGTGTCCCTGATACGCCATTCTCCATAATATAAATGCATGAAAGGACACGGTTGCATTAAAAATTTCCTACATTGTCCACTTTTGTTGCAGGTGGTGGTGGTGATTGGAAAAGAGTGACATTTTCCACGACCAGACAGACATTACTGAAAAAGGCAGAGGAGGTGGGGTAAGGGCTGCTGATTTAAACAGTAGCCACCTGACTCAAAGTTCTGGCAGGGCTTTTTTTGTAGCAGGGACTGCTTTGCATATTAGGCCACACACCCCTGATGTAGCCAATTCTCATGGAGCTTACAGGGCTCTTTGTACAAGGCCTACTGTAAGCTCCAAGAGGATTGGCTACATCAAGGGTGTGTGGCTTAATATGCAAAGGAGTTCCTGCTACAAAAAACCCCCTGGTTTTGGCCAACATAGAAGAGACACAATCAAGTTTGCTTTTCTGCAGAAGAGGCACAGAAGGATGCCACGTGTTTCCTGGGGAATCCATTTCTCCTTGGCATAAATCCTTTTGCCCAACATTCAGTTAACACACAAGCAGGGGTGACAAACTCATTTGTTATGAGGGATGGAGCTGACATAAATGAGACCTTGTTGGGCTGGGCCGTGTGTGTCATAAAATGTAACCCCAGGTAGCAGAGATATAGACTTTATAAAGGACACAAAAGCACAAATGATTTTTTTAAAACTTAAAATAGGACTCGTTGACTTTAAAAGGTGCTCTCTTTTTATCTCTCCTATGGGATCCAGGGAACTGGGCAAAGGATGCTCTGACTCTTTCCTTCTTTCCCCAGAGGACGAAGGGGGGGGGAGGAGCCTCAGCCAATAGAAGGAAGAGATGCTTGGCTCAGCAGCTCTGCTGCACGATTGAGAGGCTGGCAAAGCAGGCGTTGTCTCCCCCCCCCTTCTCCCCAAGGGAGGAGCCTCAGCCAATGGAGAAAATAGAGGTTTTCCTCTGCAGCTCCTATGCAACTGAGCAAGCCTTTCAAACCAAGCTGTGATGCAGAAGAAAGCAAGAGAGAGGGAGAAGGAAACGAACGACAGCCAGTTGCTTGGGGGGCCTGCTTTGGACCCTGGGCCGCATGTTTTATACCCTTGAATACAATCTCAGTGAGAAGCAAGGCATGTAGGGGGAAAAATAAGAACATAAGAGAAGCCATGTTGGATCAGGCCAACGGCCCATCAAGTCCAACACTCTGTGTCACACAGTGGCAAAAAATTTTATATACACACATACACGTGGCTAATAGCCACTGATGACCTGTGCTCCATATTTTTATCTAAACCCCTCTTGAAGGTGGCTATACTTGTGGCCCGCACCACCTCCTGTGGCAGTGAATTCCACGTTAATCACCCTTTGGGTGAAGAAGTACTTCCTTTTGTCCGTTTTAACCTTTCTGCTCAGCAATTTCATCAAATGCCCACAAGTTCTTGTATTGTGATAAAGGGAGAAAAGTACTTCTTTCTCTACTTTCTCCATCCCATGCATTATCTTGTAAACCTCTATCATGTCACCCCGCAGTCGACGTTTCTCCAAGCTAAAGAGTCCCAAGCGTTTCAACCTTTCTTCATAGGGAAAGTGCTCCAGCCCTTTAATCATTCTAGTTGCCCTTCTCTGGACTTTCTCCAATGCTATAATATCCTTTTTGAGGTGCGGCGACCAGAACTGCACACAGTACTCCAAATGAGACCGCACCATCGATTTATACAGGGGCATTATGATACTGGCTGATTTGTTTTCAATTCCCTTCCTAATAATTCCCAGCATGGCGTTGGCCTTTTTTATTGCAGACGCACACTGTCTTGACATTTTCAGTGAGTTATCTACCACGACCCCAAGATCTCTCTCTTGGTCAGTCTCTGCCAGTTCACACCCCATCAACTTGTATTTGTAGCTGGGATTCTTGGCCCCAATGTGCATTACTTTGCACTTGGCCACATTGAACCGCATCTGCCACGTTGACGCCCACTCACCCAGCCTCAACAGATCCCTTTGGAGTTCCTCACAATCCTCTCTGGTTCTCACCACCCTGAACAATAATCTATATGTCTTTTCCACATCTATATGTCTTTTCCACATCTTCCACATGAAATAATCTATATGTCTTTTCCACATACGTTCCCCACCACTGCTACAGCCCAGGGTTCCTCAGGATACTGGCCTTTGCACGAAGAGATATGCGGAGTATCTATATCGAAGACGGGATATAATTTGGTTATTATAAAGAAAAAATGACCCTCTTACTCGGTTTATAAAACTGGTTTTTTTTAAAAAAAGAAATTACTAATGACACAGATGATTCCCCTCCCCCCCCCACAAACCAACCTCCCCCTTTCCAAAGACAAGTCAACAAAATGCCCCATTTTGGTACAATTATTGGTCACTTCATTGTAAAAAAAAATATATATATTAACAACAACAACAACCCAAAGGGGTCTGGCCACTACTGTCTTTTGCTCGAATGCTGGTCAGAAAAATGACAGAAAAAACTCCCATCTTCTACAAAAGAAAAGTCACGTCACCTTGGAGCTCTTGAAATCCTCTCCTCCCTCCACAGCATGCCAGACGCTCCACCCCCCTCTGCAAAAAAAATCCACCTGCTCTTCCGTTTCTTCGCTACCCCCCTGCTTGTTGCCACGCACTCTCACAAAACATACCCCCCCACCCCACCCCATTTCCCTCAGCAGGAAACGCTGGATATCCAGTTCGTCACAGGAAATAGCTAAGTGCAGCTGTGGCCATTTTGGGCTCTTTCTTTCTCGCTCTCCTTAGTCAAGGTGTGAAATTTCAAGACTGTACAAGATTGTCCACTTTGTGGAGAGTCGGGGTCAACTGTCGCAAAGTCCAGAACCTTCCGCGGCTCATGCTTTCTGGAACCCGTCTCTCCTTGACTGTTTGCCAGGAAAAAAAGGGGGGAAAAAAAGTCTCTCACTGCCATGTTTTTGTTTGTTTGTTTTAAAAAAAGAGAATTTGTACAAAGTTCTGAGCTGGTGGCTAGAATTTTGGGGGTAGGGAGGAGGCCAATACGTGAGGGGGGACAATTAAGGGGGTCTGTTGTGAGAACCCCTGCCCGCTTCTCACAAGAAAGGGGGGAAGGAAATCCCCTCAAAACTTTAAAAAGAGAATAAAACTCGCTCCCCACAAAGACAAACGAAAAAAAACAACAACGAACGCCCCCCCCCCCCCATTCGCTGGTTGTCAGCTGTTTTCTACCACCCTGCTCCTCTCACACACAAACATACGCCATTGTACGTGATGTGTGTGAGGAGAGGAAGATAATTAAACCACAGTGATTTCCCCCCACCCCTCTCCTTTCCTCCCAATCCTAGTTCTCCAGCCGCAGATGTCGCTGTTATCTGGAGAAACAAAGCCGAATAAGAGCACAGCGAGAAAAGCGACCGGAGGAAGGGAATGGCTTAGTTGGAGTCCGAGTCGGAAGAGTCTCCTGAGGATGACGAGGAACTGCTGCTGCCCTCTGATTCGTTATCGTCATCATCTTCGTCGTCGTCGTCATCCTCTTCGTCGTCGTCTTCTTCGTTCTTGGCATGAGGAAAAGAAAGAGAGAAGCTATAAAGTGAGCCTGGCATGAGTGCATAGATCCAGAGAAGTCACCTGTGTTAGTCTGTTGCTGCAAAATAGTAAAGAGCCTAGTAGCACCTTTAGGACTAACACATTTTATTGTAGCATAAGCTTTTGACAAACACAGCTCTCTTCGTCAGATGCATCTGACGAACAGAGCTGTGTTTCTCAAAAGCTTATGCTACTTCTTCATATAGTGTCAGGGCCGTAACTTCTGAGACAGTAAAAACGGTCCAATGAAATTATACAGATTAAGACTCCTCTATCCAATCACGGAATCCAGGCAGCCAGTTGTCAAGTGGTGTAAAGAGTGGCACTCTAAATCTGGAGAACTGAGTTTCATTCCCCACTCCTCCTCCACATCCAGCTGCTGGGTGACCTTGGGTCAGTCACAGTTCTGAGCTGCTCTCTCAAGAGCAGTTCTCTTAGAGCTCTCTCAGCCCCACCTACTTCACAGAGTGTCTGCTGTGGGGAGAGGAAGGGAAGGAGATTGTAAGCCACTCCGAGTGAAGGGCAGGGTATAAATCCACCTCTTCTTCATGGTGTAGAGCAGGATTTCCCAAACTTTTCTTTCCTCTGCCCCGGTTATTTTTACACTTCTCCATTGTGGCCCACTAAAATTTGGGGGTGGAGCCAGGAGACTTTGGAGGTGGAGCCAGGAGACAGAAATTATGTCATTTCCTGTGGTGTCAAGGGCCAAGTGATGTCACTTCTGGGGCACACTGAACCAAAACTCCACCTTTTCCTGTGATGTCACTTCCAGGGCATTCCCCCAAACCTGCCTCTTCTTCGGAAGTAAATTCATTTTCAGAAAAATCTCTCTGAAACTCATGCTGAGCCAAAATGAGGGTGGAAAATGGGCGGTCCTCTCTTTCCACACACACACCTGCATGCACCTATTTGTGTGTTCTTCTCCAGCTTGCAAGCACTCCTAATGCCCATGTTCAATTGCCTGCACCACCTACACATCCCTTCCTCAACAGCACTGGCCAGTGTATGCAGTTGGGAGTGCTGTTGCCATTGCCATCAGGAATGCCAGCACTGTGTACCACCCACACTGGGCTCTGGCAGCTGCTCTACCTCAAAATATGCTGACACATTTAGTAGGCTCTTCCTTTAGCTGCTACTACTGGAACCCTGCCTCAAGCTACAACCAAGCTTGCTTGGTTTCATCTTTTGACAGCTATTTGTCATACTTTTCTTTGGTTGAAACACTGGGAAATTGCTGTGAAAGGTAGCAGAGAATTGTACTGCAATTAATGAATTAATTTCAAGTTATATGTTCATACTAGCTTTTCTGCAGTTATCCCAAAATGGATATTTATGAGGGGCTTGCAGCTTTTTATTGGCTGTGTTTCCCATGCCTTTAAAAGCAACCTGTTGTGCAGATACTTAGCCAGTGAACTTCTTTCATTCTTTTTAATATCTACAGGAGGAGTTTAATCTTGGTGTCAGACAGGACCAGTAAAATGGTGCCAAGTTCATAGTACCATCACTTCCAGTGCTGTTGAGATATACTGCAGTAATACTGCACTAACAGATAAATAGTAAAATAATCAAATAGTTAAAACAGGTCAAAAGATTAAAAATAAAACAGTTAAGCCGCAGCTCAGAGTTGGCAGCGGTGGGCATGTATAAAACTATCACCTAGAAGTACTATAAATTCACTGATATCCAGAGACTTATGGGAGCTGTGGCACTTGCGACTGCGTTTCCTGGTGCATGCTTCCTCTTCTCTAAATCAAAAAGTCAATGTGGACATTCCTTCAACTCACTGGACTTGGAATTGCCCAGAAGGCGTTTCCTTTGTGTCTTTTGGAGTCACCCATTCAGGCAACAGTTGCCTCTCCTCACAGGCTGTCACTCAGCTCAGAACTTCCCAGCATTTTGCAAATGGTCCCTGATCCCATGGCAGCCATTTTGTGCCTCAGTGCATCCTCCCTCCGGCAGCCATTTTATGATGGTGCCCGCTACCTATTCTCCAATCGCCAAAGAGCTACCAGCCTCAAAGGGAACTCCTCTACTAACAACTCTGGAACCCCTCGTCTTGGGAATGAAAGACAGCACCGGACACACAAACCACAGCCTCACCTCATCCCCGTCTTCGCTCTCTTCCTCGCTGCTTGAATCAGAGGAGTCTCCTCCTTCCTCGGAAGAGTCCCCATTGTCATCGTCGTCGTCTTCCTCTTCGTCGTCATCATCGTCGTCATCGTCCTCATCCTCCGATTCCTGTGGATAGCACAGAGCATTTAACTGAGACACGTGTGTGTCCAGAGGTAGGTAGAGATACCACCAACATTAAGGGTTGCCATCGGCGGGGGCTGGGGGCTGAAGTTGCCAGATTCAGGCTGGGGAATTCCTGGAGAATTGGGGCTGAAGCCTGGGGAGGCCTGGGACCTCAGTGGGGTACAATGCCATAGAGTCCACCCTACAAAGCACCAGTTTTCTCCAGGGGAACTGATCGATCTGTATAGTCTGGAGATGGGCTGTAATTCCAGGGCATGGGTAGTCAAATCGTGGCTCAGGAGCCACATGTGGCTCTTTTGCATATATCGTGTGGCTCTTGACACCCCCACTGCCCTGTCGGCTGACTTGGAGAAGGCATTTCTTTCTTTAAATCACTTCTCCAAGCCAAGCCAGCTGGCAGTCTGGAGAATGCATTTAAAGTTTCTTTCTTTCCACCTCTCCCTCCCTCCTTCCATCTATTTGCCTTCCTTCCCTCAAACATCTGACGTTCATGTCTTGTGGCTCTCAGACATCTGACATTTATTCTATGTGGCTCTTACACTAAGCAAGTTTGGCCAGTCAGCCTGTTCCAGGGCATCCCCAGGTCCCACCTGGAGGCTGGCATCCCTACTCAGCAGCTGGAATTCGCTGGCTGTCTTTGCGCATCCAAGACTATGTGAAGATGACCCAAGCAGACAAGACACTCGCAAACATCCCCCTATGACAGCTGAATATGAGAAAATGCTGCTCAGGGGGTTTTTTTTTTAGCAGGAATTCACAGGAACACAGTTCCGGCTGGCTTGGTGGCAGGAGGTGTGGCCTAAGATGCAAATGAGTTCCTGCTGGGCTTTCCCCACAAAAAGTCCTGTGTGAAGCAATGGTGAGGTCAGGAGGTGTGGCCTAATATGCAAACAAGTCCCTGCTGGGCTTTTCCCACAAAGTCCCGTGTGAAAAAATGTCAAGAGGTGTGGCTTAATATGCAAAAGAGTTCCTGCCGGGCTTCCCCCCCACAAAAAAAGTCCTGTTTGCAACAAATTTATACCCCGCCCTTCTCTCTGAATCAGAGTCTCACTCTCTTTTACCTCCCCCCCCCCCCACAACAGACACCCTGTGAGGTAGATGAAGGGATTGGATTTCTATCCTGCCCTCCACTCCGAAGAGTCTCAGAGCGGCTCACAATCTCCTTTACCTTCCTCCCCCACAACAGACACCCTGTGAGGTAGATGAAGAGACTGGATTTATATCCCGCCCTCCACTCCGAAGAGTCTCAGAGCGGCTCACAATCTCCTTTCCCTTCCTCCCCCACAACAGACACCCTGTGAGGTAGATGAAGATATTGGATTTCTATCCCGCCCTCCACTCCGAAGAGTCTCAGAGTGGCTCACAATCTCCTTTACCTTCCTCCCCCACAACAGACGCCCTGTGAGGTAGATGAAGATATTGGATTTATATCCCGCCCTCCACTCCGAAGAGTCTCAGAGCGGCTCACAATCTCCTTTACCTTCCTCCCCCACAACAGACGCCCTGTCAGGTAGATGAAGATATTGGACTTATATCCCGCCCTCCACTCCGAAGAGTCTCAGAGTGGCTCACAATCTCCTTTACCTTCCTCCCCCACAACAGACACCCTGTGAGGTAGATGAAGATATTGGATTTCTATCCCGCCCTCCACTCCGAAGAGTCTCAGAGTGGCTCACAATCTCCTTTACCTTCCTCCCCCACAACAGACGCCCTGTCAGGTAGATGAAGATATTGGATTTCTATCCCGCCCTCCACTCCGAAGAGTCTCAGAGCGGCTCACAATCTCCTTTACCTTCCTCCCCACAACAGACGCCCTGTCAGGTAGATGAAGATATTGGATTTCTATCCCGCCCTCCACTCCGAAGAGTCTCAGAGCGGCTCACAATCTCCTTTACCTTCCTCCCCCACAACAGACGCCCTGTCAGGTAGATGAAGATATTGGATTTCTATCCCGCCCTCCACTCCGAAGAGTCTCAGAGCGGCTCACAATCTCCTTTACCTTCCTCCCCCACAACAGACGCCCTGTCAGGTAGATGAAGATATTGGATTTCTATCCCGCCCTCCACTCCGAAGAGTCTCAGAGCGGCTCACAATCTCCTTTACCTTCCTCCCCCACAACAGACGCCCTGTCAGGTAGATGAAGATATTGGATTTCTATCCCGCCCTCCACTCCGAAGAGTCTCAGAGCGGCTCACAATCTCCTTTACCTTCCTCCCCCACAACAGACGCCCTGTCAGGTAGATGAAGATATTGGATTTCTATCCCGCCCTCCACTCCGAAGAGTCTCAGAGCGGCTCACAATCTACTTTACCTTCCTCCCCCACAACAGACGCCCTGTCAGGTAGATGAAGATATTGGACTTATATCCCGCCCTCCACTCCGAAGAGTCTCAGAGCGGCTCACAATCTCCTTTACCTTCCTCCCCCACAACAGACACCCTGTGAGGTAGATGAAGATATTGTATTTCTATCCCGCCCTCCACTCCGAAGAGTCTCAGAGCGGCTCACAATCTCTTTTACCTTCCTCCCCCACAACAGACGCCCTGTCAGGTAGATGAAGATATTGGACTTATATCCCGCCCTCCACTCCGAAGAGTCTCAGAGCGGCTCACAATCTCCTTTACCTTCCTCCCCCACAACAGACACCCTGTGAGGTAGATGAAGATATTGGATTTATATCCCGCCCTACACTCGGAAGAGTCTCAGAGGGGCTCACAATCTCCTTTACCTTCCTCCCCCACAGCAAACACCCTGTGAGGTAGATGGGGCTGAGATGGGCCTTTCATGGTAGATGGTAGATGGGGCTGAGATGGGCCTTTCAAGGACAACTCGTGCAGCTATGGCTGACCCAAGGCCATTCCAACAGGTGCAAGTGGAGGAGTGGGGAATCAAACCCGGTTCTCCCAGATAAGAGTCCGCACACTTAACCGCTACACCAAACTGCGTGCACAGAAAATACTAGATGAACAAAGGGGGCTTTTTACCCCTGAAATGGTCATTTGGGCTGCAGAAAGAAGAGAAGAGCTGTCTCAGGGGTACTTACTGACTTAGACTGCATTGAAGGCTTCATCTTGGGATTTGGGCCTCGCATCTTCCCCATGTTCTTCCGCTTCTGTTGAGATGGGGAGAAGGTCAAAAGACAGTTAACGTGTGAGATTAGTAAATGCCCAGTGCCTTTCCTCTTTAAGAAAGCACAGCACGGCAGCCAAGTGAAAGTAACTTTATACAGGATCAGTCTAGCCTCTGCAGAGAGCCTAAAAATCTGAAACCAAAAACATTCCAAATAGAAAAGGAAGATGAGAACATTTGACTTTTCTATTCAACACTCTTACAAGCCAGCGGGAGGTGTGTGTGTGTTTGTGTTCAAGAAATTAAAGATTAATATACAATAAGGGCCAAAAATTACAAGCAGAATTTAAAAATAAAAATAAAATCATAACCAAAAATACATACATGTCTTTATTACAGAAAGTTAAAAGCATTTTGTTTGTACGCACCTGGAAGTCATGGCGACCTCTGGTGACTAACCCCTGCTGGGGCCCTGGAGGATATTTAGGGAAGTGGCTGAATGAAGCCTGCCTTCACCTCCCAACACCAGGTATTCAAGGAGGTCTTCCGTCCAAGGGTTTGCCACAGCCCAAGTGCAGCATCAGCAGATCCAGGCCTTGCAGGACATACCTAAGTTTCGCAGGGCTTGTAAGACGGAGCTCTTCCACCAGGCGTTTAATCTACTAGGCGTCCTCTGAAACCTTCCCCCACCACTTTACTATCCATGTGCTGGAGTTGGGTCAAAGGGTCTGAGTTACAACCTTAAGTGTTGTCAATGACCTGAAGCTGTGCTAAATGGTGTTAACCAGCTGAAGTTGTACCAACTGCTGAACGGTGGCCTCTGGCTGTATTATTGTTGGAGTTACGACCCTCTGTTTATGTATTATGTTTATGAGATATTTTACGTTTGTTGTGCTTAATTGGATATGTTTTATTGTTATTGCAATGTTTTAATGTTGCAAGCTGCCCTGAGCCTGCATGGGGAGGGACGGTGGCTCAGTGGTAGAGCATCTGCTTGGGAAGCAGAAGGTCCCAGGTTCAATCCCTGGCATCTCCAAAAAAGGGTCCAGGCAAATAGGTGTGAAAAACCTCAGCTTGAGACCCTGGAGAGCCGCTGCCAGTCTGAGAAGACAATACTGACTTTGATGTACCAAGGGTCTGATTCAGTATAAGGCAGCTTCATATGTTCAGGATGGGGTATAAATCGCAAATTAAATAAAAATTAAATTAAACTAGTGCAGTGGTCCCCAATCTTTTTGGCACCAGGTACCAGTTTCACGGAAGACAATTTTTCCACGGACCCGGGGGGGGGGGGGCAGCTTCCAGTTTGGTGTAGTGGTTAAGTGTGCGGACTCTTATCTGGGAGAACTGGGTTTGATTCCCCACTCCTCCACTTGCAGCTGCTGGAACGGCCTTGAGTCAGCCATAGCTCTCACAGAGTTGCCCTTGAAAGGGCAGCTGTTGTCAGAGCACTCTCAGCCCCACCTACCTCACAGGGTATCTGTTGTGGAGGGGCGGGGGGAGAGAAGGTAAAGGAGACTGTGACCACTCTGAGACTCTGAGATTCAGAGTACAGGGCAGGATATAAATCCAGGATCTTCTTCTTCCCTATCAGCTGCGCCAACCCGAGGAGAAAAACCAAAAGGAAGACCACCATAGATTTCTACCCCGCCCTTCTCTCTGAATCAGAGTCTCAGAGTGGCTTACAATCTCTTTTATTTTCTTCCCCCACAACAGACACCCTGTGAGGTGGGTGGGGCTGAGAGAGCTCTCCCAGAAGCTGCCCTTTCAAGGACAACTCTGCCAGAGCTACGGCTGACCCAAGGCCATTCCAGGAGCTGCAAATGGAGGAGTCGGGAATCAAACCTGGTTCTCCCAGATCCGTGCACACAACCACTACACCAAACTGGCTACTTAACCACTACACCAAAAACAAAAGGAAGCTGTACAAAGTCAGCTCTGGAATAATTGTGCAAAAGTGTTCTGCTCTAGATGTCTAAAGCCAGTGTGGCTTTGTGACTGTGGTGTTGGAAGAGGAAAGGGATGAAGCAGGTTCAAGCCTCCACACTGACCTGGGGCCAGCCACTCTCCCAGCCCAACTAGGATGCTGTGACAAGAAAAGAGGGCAGCTCTTTGGAATGGAAAGGACACGATAAAAATATAGCACCCCAGAATAATTGCTCAAGGGTTCCACAGCATTTTGTCGCTCCCAGACGCTTAACGAAAGAATCCAGGGATCGTTCTAGACCAGAGATTGCCAATGTTGTTGAGTCAGCGGGCACTTTTGGAATTTTGAGAGAGAGTAGCGTGGGCTTCCACAAAATGGCCACCATGAGTGGGGGGGGGGGGGGGGGGTGAGGCCAAACAAAATGTCCACCAGGAGGGAGGGAGACGATGTCAGCTCTTTGCTTTCCATTTCCAAAGGAAGGGGAGGATTTGCTCCCTGCCCAAGCTCAAGGGACAAGGCTGCAGAGCTCACAGACGTAAGGAAGTTCATGTTTGTGGCCAAGCCGAGGGCACGTGGCTGTGATGTGCCAACTTGGGCGCCTGCCTCAGTGCTTTGCCAGTCTGTCACCTAGAAGGGAGTCGCCTGAATCTTTTCTATTCCATTCCATTCATGGCCCTTTCAGTTTCATCTCAAAGACTTAGCAAAACAACTGCTGCCATGTTGGAGAACACTGCAAAGACACAGGCCTCTGATCTCTTATGTCAGAACTGCCATTCCTGACTGACCAAAGGCCTTGAACATTACTCTGCAAGGACCCAAAAGCCTGGAACGTGACACTTTAGGTGCACAAACGAAGTCCCTCTCCCCAGAGTTATGGCTGCCTTTAAAGAGATAGCCTGGCTGTTTCAATGAACGAGTTATCTCCCCAAACCACCTCGGACGTGTGCGCAAGGTACTCACATTGGAGGTATGCTCTTTGTAGGCCGCTCTCTCTTGTGGTGACAAACTCTGTTTAAAAAAAAAATGGGGGGGGGGGAGGGAGAGAAAACCCAAGATTAAAAACATACATCAAGGGGAGAGAGGAAAGAGAAGGGGGATTTTTTTCACCCACTTCCTTCAGACTTTAATGATGGTTCTTACAAGCAGTGTTCCCTCTAAGCTAGCATGAGCTAGTTTACAGCTTTTTAACCTCCAGCTCGCGCATTTTTGTCTCAGATCAAGGATGGCCCCAGAGAAAAATCATTTATACAGCGGCTCACAGCTTTCATGCTAATAGTTCACAAAACAGAATTTTTGCTCACAAGACTCTACAGCTTAGAGGGAATATTGCTTGCAAGGACTTGACTTTTTTGACATTCCACGATTTTTGCCCTCTTAACTACTAAACCCATTCTACATATAGGAAACTGAAGTCTGAGTGTAATGCAAACCCATGCACTGATGGGGTTAGTAGAAACCCGGCTTCAGTTGAGGGAGGGTCCCAGAAGGACCCCTCTAACATGGTCTAAGGACAAGGAAGAATGCTGGACAGTTCACAAGCTGGACAATCATGCAAAAACAAAAAACGCACACAGGGCAAAGAGCTATTTGCTGTTCATGGGCAAAAGCATACAGTCAGGCTGGAGTTCCCCAGGAGTGGCTCCCTACTTTCTTTCCCCCACCGAATTGCCTCACCTTCAGCCACAGGTCCAGGTGCACCTTGTACTGTTTCTGCTGCTCTTCGGCCAGCTTCTTGTATTGCTCCTTCTGGCTCTGCGAGATGCGCTGCCAGCGGCTCCCGATCTCCACCATCCGCTCCTTCAGAGGGAGGTGGTTGAGTTCGCCGTTTGAGAGCAGCTCCTGAGAGAACTTCTGATACCCGTTCCTGGTGAGGTGACACAAGACAGCGCGTTTGAGGTGGGAAAGACAAGACAGAAAAGACAGCAGGGACACTTCTTAGCACACTGGGACCCCAAATGCTGCGTCTATGGATGCCAGCCTCCAGGTGGGACCGGAAGATCTGGAGTTACAGCTCATCTCAAGACTAGAGACCACTTCCCTTGGAGAAAATGGATACTTTGGAGGCTGCACTCTATGGTATTGTACCCCACTGAGGTCCCTGTCCTCTCCAGGCTCCACCCCCAATTTGCAAAAGGAGGAAGACCTGGCCTGCTGGTCCCGCCTCTCTCCCCCCTCCTGCTTAGGTGAGGACGGGCGAGTGAGAGGCATCGGGTTTTCCAGGAAGACCTAGTTTGCTGGCCCTTTAGGGGTGTCAAACTCATTTGTTACGAGGGCCATATGAACGTATGAAGCTGCCTTCTACTGAATCAGACCCTTGGTCCATCATAGTCAGTATTGTCTTCTCAGACTGGCAGCAGCTCTCCAGGGTCTCCAGCTGAGGTTTTTCACACCTATTTGCCTGGACCCTTTTTTGGAGATGCCGGGGATTGAACCTGGGACCTCCTGCTTCCCAAGCAGAGGCTCTGCCACTGAGCCACAGCCCCATTCATGGCTCTCCAAGGTCTCAAGCTGAGGTTTTTCACACCTTTTTGCCTGGACCCTTTTTTGGAGATGCCGGGGACTGAACCTGGGACCTTCTGCTTACCAAGCAGGTGCTCTACCACTGAGCCACAGCCCCATTCATGGCTCTCCAGGGTCTCAAGCTGAGGTTTTTCACACCTATTTGCCTGGATCCTTTTTAGTTGGAGATGCCGGGGATTGAACCTGGGACCTTCTGCTTCCCAAGCAGATGCTCTGCCACTGAGCCACAGCCCCATTCATGGCTCTCCAGGGTCTCAAGCTGAGGTTTTTCACACCTTTTTGCCTGGACCCTTTTTTGGAGATGCCGGGGACTGAACCTGGGACCTTCTGCTTCCCAAGCAGATGCTCTGCCACTGAGCCACAGCCCCATTCATGGCTCTCCAGGGTCTCAAGCAGAGGTTTTTCACACCTATTTGCCTGGGCCCTTTTTTGGAGATGCCGGGGACTGAACCTGGGACCTTCTGCTTACCAAGCAGATGCTCTACCACTGAGCCACCGTCCCTCCCCTTATCTGACATAAAGACCTTGCCAGATCTGACATAAAGACCTTGTCAGGCTGGACCATGCGTATCGTAAAACATAATGCCAGGCAGCAGAGATATAAACTTTATTAAGGACACAGGCCAACACAATTGCAGA
Organism: Heteronotia binoei; assembly: GCF_032191835.1. Taxonomy (NCBI): domain Eukaryota; kingdom Metazoa; phylum Chordata; class Lepidosauria; order Squamata; family Gekkonidae; genus Heteronotia; species Heteronotia binoei. The sequence goes on along the minus strand of NC_083237.1, from coordinate 61,442,165 downwards.
TTTCTTTTTATAAACCTAAAACATGCTTAAAAGAGTAGCATTCTTGCAATATTTTGTTTTATTTATCTCTGAGAACAGACACCTCTTGCTCTGAATTATTGCATCAAAATCTGGAGACAGGCCAAAATGTCACATTTTACCCCAGGCTTTTAGCGACAGGTTTCGTTTATACCAGCTTTTTAAACGGTCTGCTTTGGTTTTATGGCTAATTTTTGTGGTTTACAAAAATTGTGTTTTGACACTGCTGCACTGAACAGAACTCTTAAGAGACGGTATAGAAATATCCTACATAAATAAAAACTTACCCATGTATCTAATTAAAAATTTGGTGGGTGTTTCAAAAGCCCATGACATGTGGAATGCCCTCCCGGAGGCCATAAGGGCCCTGCTGGATCTTTCTCAATTCTGCAGGGCATGCAAAACTGAATTATTTCGACAGGCCTTCAACACCTAAACCGGGAGAGGACTGCCACCCTACACCACATATGAACATATGAAGCTGCCTTCTACTGAATCAGACCCTCGGTCCATCAAAGTCAGCATTGTCTTCTCAGACTGGCAGCGGCTCTCCAGGGTCTCAAGCTGAGGTTTTTCACACCTATTTGCCTGGACCCTTTTTTGGAGATGCCGGGGATTGAGCCTGGGACCTTCTGCTTCCCAAGCAGATGCTCTGCCACTGAGCCACCGTCCCTCCCCTGACTGGCAGTGGCTCTCCAGGGTCTCAAGCTGAGGTTTTTACACCTATTTGCCTGGACCCTTTTTTGGAGATGCCGGGGATTGAGCCTGGGACCTTCTGCTTCCCAAGCAGATGCTCTGCCACTGAGCCACAGCCCCATTCATGGCTCTCCAGGGTCTCAAGCTGAGGTTTTTACACCTATTTGCCTGGACCCTTTTTTGGAGATGCCGGGGATTGAACCTGGGACCTCCTGCTTCCCAAGCAGATGCTCTGCCACTGAGCCACAGCCCCATTCATGGCTTTCCAGGGTCTCAAGCTGAGGTTTTTCACACCTATTTGCCTGGATCCTTTTTTGGAGATGCCGGGGATTGAACCTGGGACCTTTTGCTTCCCAAGCAGATGCTCTGCCACTGAGCCACAGCCCCATTCATGGCTCTCCAGGGTCTCAAGCTGAGGTTTTTCACACCTATTTGCCTGGATCCTTTTTTGGAGATGCCGGGGATTGAACCTGGGACCTTTTGCTTCCCAAGCAGATGCTCTGCCACTGAGCCACAGCCCCATTCATGGCTCTCCAGGGTCTCAAGCTGAGGTTTTTCACACCTATTTGCCTGGATCCTTTTTTGGAGATGCCGGGGATTGAACCTGGGACCTTTTGCTTCCCAAGCAGATGCTCTGCCACTGAGCCACAGCCCCATTCATGGCTCTCCAGGGTCTCAAGCTGAGGTTTTTCACACCTATTTGCCTGGACCCTTTTGAGTTGGAGATGCTGGGGATTGAACCTGGGACCTTCTGCTTCTGAGGAGCTACGATCATTACAGGATCACAATCAGAAAAGTAAGATCCCGCCTATATCAAAGCTGTACAGCACCATAAAATATTTTAACTGTAATTGTAGTTTATTGGTTTTAAATTGTAATTATAGATGTCTGAACTGACTGTTAGCCGCCCTGAGTCCACTTGCAGAGAGGGCGGGATAGAAATCTAAAGTAATAAATAATAATAATAATAAAAGCTTATACCCAGAATAAAACATTGTTGGTCTTAAAGGTGCCACTGGACTTAAAACTTTGTTCTGCTGCTTCAGACCAACACGGCTACCCACTCACCCTCTCCCCAAAAATGCCAATACTCACATGGGGGGTTTCTTTGGCTCACCCTGGAATTTCATCTTCTTGGAGGCATTTGTAGAGCAAGGTGGTGCTCTCATCTCGCTTAATTCCCGCTGCAAGAGAAATAACAAGGAACGACAAGGCTTGGAGACCTGGGTGAACTCAACAGAAGAGAAGCAGGGAATCACAGAGAGCGCTTCCTCCCTCTCTCCTTCTTCCTCTGAGCCCTCAAAATGGGCAATATAGCTCTACTTTCCTCCACGACAATGAGAAACAGGGTTGCACTTACCAAGGGCTTTTTTTGTAGCAAGAACTCCTTTGCGTATTAGGCCACACCCTCCTGATGTAGCTAATCCTCCAAGAGCTTACAGTAGGCCCTGGAAGAAGAGCCCTGGAAGCTCTTGGGAGGATTGGCTACATCAGGGATGTGTGGCCTAATATGCAAAGGAGTTCCTGCTACAAAAAAGCCCTGCGTTTACCTATAACTGTTGTTCATCACCGTCTTCCATGCAGATGCACATTGCAACCGCGCTTGATTTTTCCAGCTTGAATTCAACAACTGGGCCGTCCGTCCCAGTGTTAACTGAGCACATGTGGGTTTTCCCCCCGCCGAAAATGTCACGTGACCTGGAACGGACTGCCCCCATTCCCTCAGTTCCAATCAAGCCGCCATGAGCATATAAAACCAAAAGTAAAGGAAACTAAAGAGAGCTCACAGCGGGGTAGGAGGGAGGGAATGTGTGTCTGCACAGAAGATGTCAGTGAACAACCGTTACAGATTAAAGTGCAACACTGTTTTCATTGTCTGTCTTCTAGTGCAGCCCCACACTGGGACCACTCACAAGCTTTACCTGTGGAGAGAGGGTGAGTTTCTCACTGCAACAAGTGTAGGACCACTTGACCCACATCTGCATCTCTCTTCTCTTGTAGGTGAGTGGCATAGCGGCGAATAAATGTATCCTCTGAAGCCCAGGTGGCTGCTCGGCACAGGTCAAGCAAGAGGACGTGGCGATGGAAGGCAGCCAAAGAGCCCTGAGATCTGGTGGAAGGAGCTCGAATACCGAGCGGGCATGGGACACCAGCCTCCTTATAACACAGACAGAGAGGACCCATCGTGAAAGAGATTGGGAAGATGCCGTCTGACCCTTTTTAGGGCCCCAGTAACAAATAAAAAGTCTACTGGGCTTACGAAAAGACTTTGTCCTGTTTATACAATAAAGCAGGGATTGCTTAAGGTCCAAAGTATGCAAAGCCTTTTCTGATGGAGTGATCGGTTGTGGGAAAAACACAGGGAGATTAAGAAGAAAGTGGATTTATATCTCGCCCTATTCTCTGAATCTTAGAGTGGTCACAATCTCCTTTACCTTCCCCCCACCCTCCACAACAGACACCCTGTGAGGTAGGTGGGGCTGAAAGAGCTCTCCCAGAAAGCTGCCCTTTCAAGGACAACCTCTGCCAGAGCTGTGATTGACCCAAGGCCATTCCAGCAGGTGCAAGTGGAGGAGTGGGGATCAAACTCGGTTCTCCCAGATAAGAGTTTGTGCACATAACCGCTACACCAGAGGTAGCCAACGGTAGCTCTCCAGATTTTTTTTGCCTACAACTCCCATCAGCCCCAGCCATTGGCCACTGAAATTGTGGCCAAATGGACTTTTATGGAAGACACAGAAAGACCCCATTGGGCTAAAGAAAACAAACAGTCAAAATAGGTCCTGATGGCAAAAAAGGAACTAAAGGAATGAAGATGATCCTTCCCAGGTCACATGACTTTTTGATGGGGAAAACCCACACATGCTCATTAACACAGGGACGGACCACTCCGTTGTAGACCGCAAATATCGATCTCCATTGCCGGGGTAGGAGGGAGTGCAGTCCCTCCGCAAGTGCAGTCCCAATATGTGTCTGTGCTAGAAGACGGACCATGAACGAATAACTTTCCTCAGATTTTAAACTTTTTGATTTTGCAGTATTTAGCAAATCGGCAGCAAATAACAGAAATCCACTCACGACTGTTTTGGAAGAGGATTAGTTTCAGGGCGGTGTATAAACCATGCCCCTCCCCGTGCCCCCAGTATATATTTGTCTTCAGACAAATCCAAATTCTGCAAGAAGAGGTGGTGGTTTTTACTCTTCCACATTATTGCCACTTTGTCAGTCCCAGGCGAGGGAGGGGGGGGAGAGGGGAGTGGTATGCAGGGCCTAAAACTTTACCCGCATTCTCCACACATCTTATTATCACCTCCCTGACTTTTGGGGTTGAATACAGGCATTGATGCATACTTCCAAGCGTACCTTTGCAGCAACAAGTGCTAGATTAAACACATGTGCGTGCTCACACACACACGCACAAGCTGAGAGACTTATAAAGCCATATTCTGTCTCCAATGAAACGCTGCGTTTCCCCCTGTCTTCTGGCAGAACTGCAGCAATAAATGCAACCCTGACGCAGCACCCAGTGCCACCATGTCAAACACAAACAAACCCTAACTGGGGTGGCTATCGAATACCAACCTCGTATCGTTTCTGATCCTCTGCTGCTTTCTTGATCCACATCAGCTTCTCCTTTTTCTCCATGTTATTCCAGGTGGTTTCCATGGCTTTTAGCGCTTTTCCTCTATCGTTCTAGGGCAGGACAGGAAATCAGTACACACCACAGAGAAGATTCTACAGGATGTTCCTTTGTGGAGTTCACGACACAACCAGCCGCGGTTTGTTTTCTCCAGAGAAACCTGCCCCCCCAATTTGAATGTGGTTTATTCAGTCAGAAGATGGGGCCATCCGTGTGTTGTCTACATCCCATCTAGGGACAGGTACATTCCCTGCCCCAAAGGGGTGATAACATCTGAAATCTTGTGAGAATCTTCCCAACCCTAACATAATGGGAGACAGGACAAAATGTCACATTTTACCCCAGGCTTTTAGTGACAGGTTTCGTTTTACCAGCTTTTTAAACAGCCTGCTTTGGTTTTATGGCAAATTTTTGTGGTTTACAAAAACTGTGTTTGGACACTGCTGCACTGTTTTAACCGTGAGCTGCCTCGAACCGAACTCTTAAGAGACGGTATAGAAATATCCTACATAAATAAAAACTTACCCATGTATCTAATTAAAAATTTGGTGGGTGTTTCAAAAGCCCATGAACTGTGGAATGCCCTCCCGGAGGCCATAAGGGCCCTGCTGGATCTTTCTCAATTCTGCAGGGCCTGCAAAACTGAATTATTTCGACAGGCCTTTGACACCTAAACAGGGAGAGGACTGCCACCCTACACCACATATGAACATATGAAGCTGCCTTCTTCTGAATCAGACCCTCCTTGGTCCATCAAAGTCAGTATTGTCTTCTCAGACTGGCAGCAGCTCTCCAGGGTCTCAAGCTGAGGTTTTTCACACCTATTTGCCTGGACCCTTTTTAGAAGATGCCGGGGATTGAACCTGAAAAAAACCCCACTTTGGAACATCTCAGGTGTTTGCAGGTCTCGGATTCAGTAGGAGCTCACAGGAGTGCAGCTCCTGAACCTTTCTGAGGGTTCCCCCTCCTCCTTCCCACCTTGCCCATTGAATAGCAAGTGCAGTTGCATAACAAGCCCTGGATGAGCTCCACCACCTGTTTTTCTACAAAGCAGCCCCAAGGTATTTGTGTTCCTTAGAGTGCATTAGTACTCTCATGGCTATTACCACTGTTCATAAATATCACATGCACAAATAGGGGTGTTAAAAGATTCTCAGGCAGTGCTAATCCTCTATGAAGGACAGTTCCAGAGACACTGGGCTTCTGGAGTCCTGGCAAAGATCGTATTTTTAAAAAGGCTTTGAATTCAAATAAAAAGTAGAGACGTCCGGACTAGGACACAGTGCTGTTAAGATTTCGTGAGGAGTCAAACCACACTAATCACTAGGGTCCTATCTTAATCAGGCCAAGCAAACGAAAGGATTCTATAAACAATGTCAGTCAACACAATTATTACTGGTTGTTCTAGGTAAAGAGCAGGAATTAGATGATGTACAACATGGTACCAATGGGGCACTATGGTACCCAATATGTGCTTCCCAGTGCCCACTACCTTTTCCTCAAAGCAGAGCCCACTCTGGCATTCTTCCATCTTTTAGGAGCGGGGGATACAGTGGGCACTCAAATGGCAACATCCTAACAGAATGTTTGGTCTGAGACCTCCAAACCTTTTGTGACTGGCCACGCACAGCAGCCATTTTGTGCCTCATACTACTTCTGGTGGCGGCCATTTTGTGACAGCACCCACTAGGCCTTCTCAACATTCCATGGGTCCGCAGTCTCAACAAAGCCGGAGACCTTTAAATTAGTTAAGAACTCTGCTTCTGTCCCATCCACATCCCACTGAAGCACAGGAGTATTTCTTTATGGTTGAGAGCACCGACTGAACCACCACCATTACTATTTACACCGCTTATATACATACATACATACATAATTTAAAAAGCTGTTCTGTAGTTGCCAGCCTTTCTAGCTTCACAATGAGTCAGACACAGTCACCTCAGTGGAATATCTATTTCAGTTCAAGATCCCAAGCCATCGGAGGGTGTTCATTCTTCCTAAATGTCAAGCCCTCCCATAAGCAGTAGTAGCAAGACAATATTAAAAGATTCCTTTGAACGAACAGTTATGTCCCTGTGCCAGTTGCAAGATAGAAACCAGGGGTCGTTTTGAATAAAAATAGGTGGTGGAGCTCATCCAGGGATTGTTATGCAGCTGCACCGACTATCAAATGGACAAGGAGGTGGAACTCTCAGAAGGAGGAGGAGGAACTTTCAGAAAGGTTCAGGAGCCGCACTCCTGTCAGCTCCCACTGAATCTGAGGCCTGACAGAAACAATGGAACATGTCCTTCTTTACTGCCCTTTTCATCAAATAAATCGCTCCCCCCCTGCTCGATAGGAACCTTTGGGTGTTCAACATTTGGGTTATGTTAAAACGCTGTTCCTGGGAGAAATTAGCAGGGGACGTTAAAGATTCTCAGAAAGATTCCTTTGGGTGAAATTCCGTACAGCAGCCTGCAAAACTCCACTGAACATTCAAGAAAGTAAGGAAACGAAATATGACACAAGCTAATATATATCATTTTATAAATTTTAAGTCCTAAAGGTTCAAACCCTTCTCAAGATATTATCCCATGTATTACTGCAATGCTATTTACTCTATTTATACAAAGTTTATTATAGTTTTATCTGGAATTTATATTGATTCTGGGCAATGAGTATGGGATACTTTATTCCATGTTTCATACTGGTGTAATAGAAGATATTGGATTTATATCCCGCCCTCCACTCCGAAGAGTCTCAGAGCGGCTCACAATCTCCTTTACCTTCCTCCCCCACAACAGACGCCCTGTGAGGTAGATGAAGATACTGGATTTATATCCCGCCCTCCACTCCGAAGAGTCTCAGAGCAGCTCACAATCTCCTTTACCTTCCTCTCCCACAACAGACGCCCTGTGAGGTGGGTGGGGCTGGAGAGGGCTCTCACAGCAGCTGCCCTTTCAAGGACAACCTCTGCCAGAGCTCTGGCTGACCCAAGGCCATGCCAGCAGGTGCAAGTGGAGGAGTGGGGAATCGAACCCGGCTCTCCCAGATAAGAGTCCGCACACTTAACCACTACACCAAACTGGCTTAATACCATAATAAATGACTTCGACCTTGGCTGCAGTCACACAAGCACTTTGATCCATTGCGGTTGCTTCTCCCCAACGGATTTAAAGTGCTTGTCCAGACATCCGTGTCTGTCCTCCATTCCCCTCTCATTGGGCACCAAGCCTCCCCCCACCCCTGACTTTCCTGATGCTGGATCAAGTCTGGTGTTTTTTGCCTGTGCACTTCCGATGTCTGATCACTCTGTAGCGCATTTGAGCCGTTTGGCAGATTTGCAACTTCTTGTGCCCAGCTGCCATTTTTTTTCAGCTGCTAGCGATGTGCAGGTAACCGCATTTTCGCCCAAAGGTAAGCGGTTATGCACATGCGCAGACTTTTTTTTAAAAAAGAAAGCTGCCCTCCACCCTCTGCGGTGACTGCGCAGCGGCAGGCAGTGATCAGTCTGACTGCATTTCTCTGGAACAAACAGTTCTGGAGAAATTACAGGTGTGCCCAAGCCTGTAGTGTGACCACACCCTTTTGAGTTGTTCTGTTTCAAGTTCAATAGAGTTTTCAGCCACTTAGAACTCTGATGACTATTCATCAGATGGGCGGTAAAGTCCTTTCAGACCACTCGGCCAGATACTAAGATGGCCGAACTACCTCAGACAAATGATGCAACACGTATGCCCTTGACCGGGACACAAGGCTGTATTATAAGAGGCCTTAATCACATTTCTTCACTGTATTTCACCACTAACTTTGTCACTACTTTCTTTTTGGTCCAGCACTAATTTATTGATTTGTTTGTATTCTGTAATATGAGCTTTTATGTGTGTACATTTGTTTGACCTCTGAAGAAGACCATTTCAAGTCAAAACGCATCAGGCCAAGCGGTTTCCCATCGTGGTTGGATGATTTTACTAAGTGAGGAGGCTAATGATGGGCCCCTAAATGCTTTTAACTTTTTGAAATAAATACATGTCTTTTTGGTAATGATTCTACTTTAGATCCTGCTTTTAATTGTTGGCCCTTACTTCAGACTTCCAGGCCGGAAACTAAGATGGTCAAACTACCTCAGGGTGAACTCTCTTTGATCCTTGAGAAAGCCTGCCTACATGTGTTTTCTAAAATAACTGTTTGGTTCAGCAAAATACTCAACTCAGAAAAGGTCCAGACCGTTTCCTTGGACAATAACTCATGTTTGCTTCCACTCCCGCCCCGCCCCTCCCATCTCACTCTTTTACCTTGAAGCGGGCCAGATAATCTCCGATGACACTTTGCTGCCAGATCTCCTCAGCTGTCTTGGGTGACTCAGGAAGCTTGCCGCGGTCCTCCTTGTCTGAAACGTGCTTCTTCTCTGTCTGGGCCTTCAGGGAAGCCTCACGAGCTTTGTACTTCGCCTAGGCCAGAAAACAGATACGCACGGTCAAATTCTTGGTGGCCGGGTATTCAGGTTGATTCGATGCTTGAATACTTTTATCACATTGGTCTTTAGTCTGAGATCTTAGCCAAAGCATACCAGGGTTTCCTTTAGTGAGATTAGTAACAGTGGGAGGCTGACACACCTACTTGCTGGCTGAAATTGGGCACAGGGTATTCTAGTGTACAATCCCAGTTTGCACAAAACAACACTTTCCTTTTGTACTTTTAGAAGAAGAAGAAGACTGCAGATTTATACCCCACCTTTCTTTCTGAATCAGAGACTCAGAGTGGCTTACAATCTCCTTTATCTTCTCCTCCCCTGCAACAGACATCCTGTGGGGTGGGTGGGGCTGAGAGGACTCTCACAGCAGCTGCCCTTTCAAGGACAACTCCTAGGAGAGCCATGGCTGACCCAAGGCTATTCCAGCAGCTGCAAGTGGAGGAGTGGGGAATCAAACCCGGTTCTCCCAGATAAGAGTCCACACAATGAACTACTACACCACACTGGCTCTCACCAGAAGCTCACTGATTATGAACCTTGAGCAGCAGAAGACATTTCTTTTTTTAATGCAAAGGTTAAAAGTGCTGAGACAAATTTTGCAACTGCTAGAGTGATCTTGGGATCTCTATCAGTGAGCAAAAGAACCAAGGTTTCTAGAGTGTGGGGGAGGGTGAGGTGGGGACGATTGGTTTTGAATAAAGACTTAATATGGTAATCGCTCATAATCTCAAAAAATCTGCATTTCAGCAGAGCGTGAAGGGATGTATCAATCCTGTTAAGGCCATGAGGGCAAATTCTATCAGTGTAGGGCCTGTTCAGAAATCTCCCTTGTAAAACCATCGACAACACCGAGACAACACAACAGATGTGGCTTCGGGTGAACTGTGTACTCTTAAAATATGCCTTCAAATCCTCCACAACATGAAGGCTTCCAGGCAAGAAACTCTATGTGACCAGAAGATAGCCGCCTCACGAGTTGATATCATCCGGAGTCACCAGGACGGCTGGCTGCCAACACATTCTCACCCCTACAAGAGAACCAGTAAGGAGGTATGTCTGGTGTTTGAGAAGAAGGGCTCTGGGGGTGAAGGAAAAAAGTCCCTCTCCCAAATAGTGGAAGGATGCCCCCTCTGGGTTTTCAAACTTTTTACTTCAAGTAAGACATGAAACTGATACAGAATTTTATTTCCTTTGCCAGCACAGTTGCATTTAAGGGAGAAGAATTCTGAGAAGAAAGAAACGGTAGTCCGGGCTGTATATGGGCTAAAAACAAGAAACTCCATTCCTCTTATTCAACAGAAGACTACTCAAGAAAACCAGGCGCTTTAGCCAGAGAACACTTCAGCCAGCTTTCTTATCCATGTTGTCATGATCTGTGCAGGACTGGGAGACAAGGCCTAGAGACCAGTGTGCGAGTAGGAAGCAGACGCAGCCTACAATCTCCACAATGCCTGGTGCCTGCTGTAATCAATCAGTGTCCAGGGATTGATACATAAACTTTGTGGGCTGTGGAACTGTGTTCTTTTCTCTCACAGAGTCAGGCTGGGAGGACAGTAGGTGGCTGAGAGAAGGATCCCTCACTCAGGAGGCAGAGTGAGCCACAGGCAGCCGGCCTGGGAAAAAGGCAGGGCCGTAGCCAGGATTTGGAAGATCGGGGGGCATTTACATTTTTCGGAGGGCACTGATGCCCCCCAGCGCCCCACACGACCTTCCCTCTCGTTGTTCTCCCTCTCTGACATCCCTCCGTCCCCACCAAGGAAGGGAAGGTGGCGATGAGAGTGACAGGCAGGAAAATGGGCAACGATCAGGGCTGGGGGAGAGGGGAAGGAGGCAAGAAGGTGGCGATCGGGGCTGGGAGGGAGGGGAAGAGGCTAGGAGAAGCCCACGATCGGGGCTGGGAGGGAGGGGAAGTAGGTGGGGAGAAGGCGGCGATCGGGGCTTGGAAGGGAGGGAGGGAAACTGGGAAAGAGGCCAGGAGAAGCCGGCGATCTGGGCAGAAGCAGCTCCCCACTTCCCCGCCAGTTCAAGGGCCTGATGATCAGCTGTTTCGCAGGCCCTTTAACTAGCACGGGAGCTGGGGCTGCTTCTGCCTCCAGCCCCCACAGTGCTATTTTAATGGCGGGGAAGGGAGGGTGGTGGCGAGGGGCAGGCAAGGATGAGCTTCCCTCCTCTCCTCTCCCTGCTGCTTTCCCCGCCACCACCTTCCCTTCTTTCCCCACCATTAAAATAGTGCACAGGGCTGGAGGCGGAAGCAGCCTCAGCCCCTGTGTTAGTTAAAGGGCCCGCGAAACAGCTGATCGGGGGGCCCTTTAACTCCAGCGGGAGGCTGGAACTGCTTCTGCCCTCGCCTGCCAAATGCTCACGGGGCCAGTGGCAGCCCCCAGAAGCATGGCAGAGGCCCCGGGGGCTGCTTGGGGCCTCTAGTCAGGGGGCCTCGCCCAGAAGTTGGGGGGGCTGTCGCCCTACAGACCCCCTCGTAGCTACGAGCCTGGAAAAAGGGCTGTGGGCCCTAACAGGCTAGGGGAAGTACAGGTAGCCGCGTTAGGGTTTATTTTCATTTTCCTTTATCCACTGTTATATCTGTTAAGCGCCTTGCCTTGTTTAAATACCCATCCCTGTATTAATAAACCTTCATCTTTTTAGTGTTCTCTGCCTGCTCATCACGCCCGGTTTTTTTTTTTTTTTCTCGGCTTAAAGGGGCATTTTTGTTGGGTTTGGGAGGGTACTCCGGGCCTTCCCAAGGGACCATAAATCCAGAGTGGTGGCAGCATCAGGTGGCACCCCCATCTGGCTTTTAGCGGTGGGATGTGCCAGATTTGACCTGGAGAGGCACAGCATAATTGGTCTATTTTTCTAAATTTGTGCTTCCGTGTCAGAAAACGAGGCCAATCCAGAGGAAGAACAGAGGTTTTTCACAGGGACACCGTTCTAAGGAACCAAAGCAGTTGAGGAAACCGTTTGTCGGTGGCCTGAGTTTTAAGACTACCGATGACAATTTGAGGGAACGTTATGAACCCTGGGGCACACTCACCGCCTTTGTGGCGGTGAGAGATCCACAGACAAAATGTTCTCGCGGCTTTGGTTTCGTGACTTATTCTTGCCAGGAGGAGGCAAATGCTGCATTGGCAGCTCAACCACATAAGGTGGATGGATGGGTGGCGGGACTCGTGCGAGCAATTCCTAGAGAAGGTTCTGGGAAACCTGTTACCCACTTAATGGGAAAGAAGAAAAAGAAAAGAAAATGCAAGACTTTGACTTTAGGGTGGAGCGCACCGCAGGATCCAAGAACAAGACTGCTGATGCCTTGTCCTCAAGGACTTGCAAAAGAAAATAACATGATGCTGCATTCTCTTTAATGTTAATCAGAATATTGTTTTGCTGTTGTATACAGTTTATTTGTAAATGGCAGAACCGCACAGATCACTGGTATGCAGCCCTCATCAATGGACCCCATGATTTGGTCTGGTTGGGGGGGGTGTCATGATCTGTGCAGGACTGGGAGACAAGGGCTTGGGGGACTTAGACCTAGAGACCAGTGTAGGAGTAGGAAGCAGACGCAGCCTACAATCCCCACAATACCTGGTGCCTGCTGTAATCAATCAGTGTCCAGGGATTGTGTGAGGCGATTGACACATAAACGTTGTGGGCTGTGGAACTGTGTTCTTTTCTCTCACAGTCAGGCTGGGAGGACAGTCTGTGGCTGAGAGAAGGATCCCTCATTCAGAAGGCAGAGTGAGTCACAGGCAGCCCGGCCTGGGAAAAAGGACTGCGGACCCTGACGACTAACAGGCTAGGGGAAGTACAGGTAGCCGCGTTAGGGTTTATTTTCATTTTCCTTTATCCACTGTTATGTCTATTAAGCGCCTTGTCTTGTTTAAACACCCATCCCTGTATTAATAAACCTTCATCTTTTTAGTGTTCTCTGCCTGGTCATCACGCCCGTTTGTTTTTTTCCTCGGCTTAAAAGGGGCATTTTTGTTGGGCTTAAGGGGTACTCCGGGCCTTCCCAAGGGACCGCAAATCCAGAGTGGTGGCAGCGTCAGGGGGCACCCCATCTGGGTCATGACACATGTATATAGCCAAGCTCTGTCGCATCCAACCTGGCTACATCTAACAGTGCTGAGTTTCTGAATACACATAAAAGCAGCTCACCGAACTCTGTAATAAATAAATAAGGACTGTGCTTTTGTTGATTTGCTAGAGCCAAACAGATAACGTGAGATTAGAAGGATTCATACATTCAGTTCTAAGTTCTATTATTAATGTGTTGCGTAAGACATGGTTGTTGTGCAACATGTTACGTAATTAATATTTTAAAGCATTTAAAAAAAATCATAATCAGGTGACAGGGACTGCTGCTGCATTGACTGTGACCAGAACACGGCTCGAAGGCTTTACTTCTGGGAGGGGCTGTGGCGCAGCGGTGGTGTTCTTGCTCAGCATACAGAAGGTCCCAGGTTTGATCCCTGGCATCTCCAGTTAAAAGGACCAGGTAGGAGGTGATGGGAAAGGCCCCTGCCTGAGACCCTGGAGAGCCGCTGACAGTCTGAGTAGACAAGACTGACTTTGATGGGTCAGTGTTCTGATTCAGTATAAGGCAACTTCATGTGTTTGTGTAAGGAACAGTCTCTGCGCTAGCCAACAGCTGTTTTAACAACACTGAGGTTCGATAACATCAAACACAGGAGGACTAGGGGGGTTGGAAAGTGAGAAATACAGCAACGCACAATGTACTTTTGCATCACTCTTGCAAAAAGCAGCACACTTTCTAAGGTTGAGACTGAAATCAGGCATGAGCTTTTGCCAGCTCCAGGGCTTTTTTTGTAGCAGGAGCTCCTTTGCATATGAGGCCACGTATCCCTGAGGTAGCCAGTCCTCCTGGAGTTTACAGTAGGCCCTGTAAGAAAAGCCCTGTAAGCTCCTGGAGGATAGGCTACATCAAGGGTGTGTGTCCCAATAAGCGAAGGAGTTCCTGCTACAACAAAAAGCCCTGGCCAGCCCCAAGGCTGACTGGCTTGACAGTTTAACGATTTTAAAACAAGCAGTAACAAGAGGCTTCTGCGTTTGACATCTCCAGATTTGTATAAATTAGAGGGAAGATGCTCGGACTAATTGGATAATCCTGTTTCACCAAAATCTTAACTTGCATTCAATTAACTTGATCTTTGAAAAGCAGGCTCCTAGACCTCGTGGTTAGAGAGTTGCGTTATACGGCTTTGGAGAGGGACGGCACAGCTCTTGACTCACAATCCCCTTTCCTTATCCCTAGGGAGAATTTTATCTTCCGTTATCTCACAACAGCAGAGCTTGAGACACCCTGTGAGGTAGATGAAGATATTGGATTTATATCCCGCCCTCCACTCCAAAGAGTCTCAGAGCGGCTCACAATCTCCTTTCCCTTCCTCCCCCACAACAGACACCCTGTGAGGTAGATGAAGATATTGGATTTATATCCCACCCTCCACTCCAAAGAGTCTCAGAGCGGCTCACAATCTCCTTTACCTTCCTCCCCCCCCCCCCCAACAGACACCCTGTGAGGTAGATGAAGATATTGGATTTATATCCCACCCTCCACTCCGAAGAGTCTCAGAGCGGCTCACAATCTCCTTTACCTTCCTCCCCCCCCCCCCCCACAACAGACACCCTGTGAGGTAGATGAAGATATTGGATTTATATCCCACCCTCCACTCCGAAGAGTCTCAGAGCGGCTCACAATCTCCTTTACCTTCCCCCCCCCCACAACAGACACCCTGTGAGGTAGATGAAGATATTGGATTTATATCCCACCCTCCACTCCGAAGAGTCTCAGAGCGGCTCACAATCTCCTTTCCCTTCCTCCCCCACAACAAACACCCTGTGAGGTAGATGAAGATATTGGATTTGTATCCCGCCCTCCACTCCGAAGAGTCTCAGAGCGGCTCACAATCTCCTTTACCTTCCTCCCCCACAACAGACACCCTGTGAGGTGGGTGGGGCTGGAGAGGGCTCTCCCAGCAGCTGCCCTTTCAAGGACAACCTCTGCCAGAGCTCTGGCTGACCCAAGGCCATTCCAGCAGGTGCAAGTGGAGGAGTGGGGAATCAAACCCGGTTCTCCCAGATAAGAGTCCGCACACCTAACCGCTACGCCAAACTGGGTCTCAAACTGCAGCTGAATTATGCTGACCCGTGTCAGATTTTCAGGGCAGGAGATGAACAAAGGTGGTTTTGCCATTGCCTGTCTCTGCAGGGCAACCCTGGATTTCCTCGGTAGTCTTCCATCCAAGTATTAATCAGGGCCAACTTTGCTCAGTATCTGAGCACTGATGAGATTGGACTAGCCTAGGCCATCCAGATCAGGGTGGCCACTAACCCACACATCCCTAAAAAGGGGTTAGATGAATTCAGGGGTGGGATTCTAACAGGAGCTCCTTTGCATATTAGGCCACACACCCCTGATGGAGCCAATCCTCCAAGAGCTTGCAGGGCTCTTAGTACAGGGTCCAGAGACAGAATTCTAGCAGGGGTTCCTTTGCATATTAGGCCACGCCCCCTGATGGAGCCAATCCTCCAAGAGCTTACAGGGCTCTTAGTACAGGGTCCAGAGACAGAATTCTAGCAGGGGTTCCTTTGCATATTAGGCCACGCCCCCTGATGGAGCCAATCCTCCAAGAGCTTACAGGGCTCTTAGTACAGGGTCCAGAGATAGAATTCTAGCAGGGGTTCCTTTGCATATTAGGCCACACCCCCTGATGGAGCCAATCCTCCAAGAGCTTACAGGGCTCTTAGTACAGGGTCCAGAGATAGAATTCTAGCAGGGGTTCCTTTGCATATTAGGCCACGCCCCCTGATGTAGCCAATCCTCCAAGAGCTTACAGGGCTCTTAGTACAGGGTCCAGAGATAGAATTCTAGCAGGGGTTCCTTTGCATATTAGGCCACACACCCCTGATGTAGCCAATCCTCCAAGAGCTTACAAGGCCCTTTTTCGTAAGCTCTTCGAGGATTGGCTACATCAAGGGGGTGTGGCCTAATATGCCAAGGAGCTCCTGCGAGAATTCCACCCCTGGATAAATTCACGGAGGAAAGTCCATCAATGGCTGCTGGCCACAGGGAATTAAAACATCCCTGTTTAGAGTCAATATCTGTTCGGGAAGCAAAAGAGGAAGGTTTTGTGCTCCGTTTGTAGGCCTTCCAGGGGCAGCTGGTTGGCCACAGTGTGTAACAAATTGAAGAAGAGGAGGTTTTTATACCCTGCTTTTCTTTACCCTAAGGCAGGGGTGGCCAAACTATGGCTCGGGAGCCACACATGGCTCTTTCACGCATATTGTGGAGCTCTTGAAGTTGCCAACGCCCTGTTGGCCGGCATGGAGAACATTTAAAGTTGCTTTCTTTCCCTCCGCTATTTGCTTTCCTAGCTTCCTGTCTCGTGGCTCTCAACACTTGACGTTTATTCTCTGTGACTCTTACGCTAAACAAGTTCGGCCACCCCTGCCTTAAGGCGTCTCAAAGTGGCTTACAATCTCCTTCCCTTCCTCTCTCCACACGAGGCACTTTGGTGGGAGTAGGAGGGGCTGAGAGAGCTCTGAGAGAACTGTGACTGGGCCAAGGTCACCCAGCAGACTTCAAGGGAAGGAGGAGGGGGGAACCAAACCTGGTGGTCCAGATTGGCTGAACTAGATAAAACAGTTCATTGATTTGCTATAGCAGACTGGTGGTTCTTCGTTTCCTCGCTCCCAAATATTCTAAAGTTTACAATAACCAAAAAGGTAAATAACAAATTACCACAGAACAGAGCCCTGTGACCAGCTGGTTGACTGAGCGTATTCACACCCTATTTCTCCAACAAATACAGATGAGTTAAAAACAGCTGACAAAAGAAGAAGATATTGGATTTATATCCCGCCCTCCACTCCGAAGAGTCTCAGAGCGGCTCACAATCTCCTTTCCCTTCCTCCCCCACAACAGACACCCTGCGAGGGAGATGAAGATATTGGATTTATATCCCGCCCTCCACTCCAAAGAGTCCCAGAGCGGCTCACAATCTCCTTTCCCTTCCTCCCCCACAACAGACACCCTGCGAGGGAGATGAAGATATTGGATTTATATCCCGCCCTCCACTCCGAAGAGTCTCAGAGCGGCTCACAATCTCCTTTCCCTTCCTCCCCCACAACAGACACCCTGTGAGGTAGATGAAGATATTGGATTTATATCCCGCCCTCCACTCCGAAGAGTCTCAGAGCGGCTCACAATTTCCTTTACCTTCCTCCCCCACAACAGACGCCCTGTGAGGTGGGTGGGGCTGGAGAGGGCTCTCACAGCAGCTGCCCTTTTAAGGACAACCTCTGCCAGAGCTATGGCTGACCCAAGGCCATTCCAACAGGTGCAAGTGGAGGAGTGGGGAATCAAACCCGGTTCTCCCAGATAAGAGTCCACGCACTTAACCACTACACCAAACTGGCTCTCCATACGTAGTGCAGCGCCTGCCAATATGAAAGGAAAAATCTTACCACTCCCGACTTCCAATTCAGCATGGGTCAATTCTACTCAGCATGTGGAGGGATGGACACGAACCACTGATTGCACACCCAGCACAGCAAGTAACAAGACTGTCTATATCGATTCAAAGCCTGTCTTTAATAAAAGTGTCCATGCACAACCAGTGTCCCCTCTAAGCTGAGTGAGCGTGAGCTAGCTCACAGATTTTTAGCCTCCAGCTCACACGTTTTTGCCTTCGCTCAGGAAGGAGGACCCCAGAGCACAATAATGGATGCAGTAGCTCACAACTTTAATGCTAGTAGCTCATGACTTTGATGTCAGTTGCTTACAAAGTAGAATTTTTGCTCACAAGGCTCTGCAGCTTAGAGGGAACATTGCCCGCAACCAAATAACCTAAAATCAAATGGAACCCCTATCAATCATCCATATTATGGCTTCCAACGACTTCCCAAACGACTCCCAACACCTCCCCCCCCCCAACCCAAGTTTCTAAACCAAGCCTCAAGACCTCTCCTTTATGGCTTTGAGCAAGATGGCATTGGGAGATGGGTGGCGAACTATTAATGTGTCATGGAACTCTCGCTTGGACCTTTTTTGCACCATGTGGAAGTACCGTTGAGATCTAGCTTCCGTCCCCTGCCCGTCCACCCCCAACCCCTAAACTGGAGGAAATGAGAAGAGACAACGCAAGATGGGATGGTTAGGAGCGGCCAGACTGTGACGAAGCTGCTGGTGCCTTCTAGAAGGAACAGAAGGCTCTGGAATGTTCTAGAGCCTTCCATGGGCTTCTAGCAGGAAAAAAAAACGTTTTGTTGTGTCGCTGGTTTTTTTTTAAGAGGAGGGAGAGGGTCGGGATCCTGGTTTCATCTAAGTCAACAGAACAAAAAAGATTCCATCTGACTTCGAGACACCCAGGAAAACATGCGCCCCCAAAAACCTCCCCCTCAAAAAAATACGGTGAAGGAGAATGTGCATTATTGGATTCAACAACCTTTTTTTTCTCGGAAAGATCATTCCACATCCGCGCCAGCAGCCGGGTCAGTTCGCTGTCCGACAGTTCGGGTCGCTCCTCCTGCAGCTGTTTGCGTTTCTCCTCCGAGAAGATAAACATAGCGGACACTGGCCGTTTAGGTTTCTCAGAACCTCCCTGTTGAAGAGGACAAAGGGACGCGTGGTTGTGGAACTCCCAGTTTGTATCTTTCTTTTATTTTTATTTTTTTTAATGTCATGGAAAAAATAAATGAAAAAGCAAAAATTAGGATGGGTGTGCGGATGTCTTCTTAGGGTAGCCAAAGCCAACCAGCAGATGACTCAAATTAGACTTTTGCGGATTAACGAACGGGGGGGTCGATTTTCAGCAGTGAAATCAAAGATTAGATGGGTGGGGCTATAAGTGAAATGCGTAATTGTTTTTTGAGACTAGTTGGGCTGTGGGGCATGACTGGAACAAAAAGGGAATGACAGAAATACTTTAAATGGGTTTTTATGTCTAACGACGCGTGTTAACTTCGTTTAACTCGCACTTCTTTCAGTATTGCAAAAATAAAAAAAAAAAAACCCATCGGCACTGGGTTTTTAGCTATATGCCAAATTATTTTTTAACTCAACACATGACTAATCCACTATAAACTCTTCAAAATCTGCAGACTTCTTTAAATCTAAAAGGCAGTCTTTCCAAACCCCCCCCCCAATAAAATGGCAATCTTAAATGTGGATTTATTGACGTTTGGTCCTTATCTTTATTAAAACTTCCAACAGCCATTCTAAAAGAAGTCTTGAGGCTGGTTTAAAAGGTGAAGGATTCACCCCGCTGCTTCAACACAAAGCAAACAAACACACAACACAACACATCGTTGCCCCAAACCCTCCCACCCCCCCGTGGGGTCTGTGTGGCTCACCTTGCTGGCATCTGGTGAGGGCTTCTTAGAGGCAGGACTGCTGGCGCCTTTCTTGTTCACTCCTAGCATCTTCTCCTCTCCCAGAACCCTTTGCTGCTCTTCTTCGGGTAGGCTCTAAATTTGGGCAGGAAAAAACAAACATAGCGTCTGGCCTCCTAGACTTCTGGTCTCCCTTGACCGTTCTGTACCTCACACCCTTACAGAAAGCTGAAGCACACAGAACTCGGCAGCCTCCACACACGAGAAGAAGGCAGATGTTTCCAAAATGGCTGCTTCAGGGCTTTTTTTTTTTTGTAGCAGGAACTCCTTTTGCATATTAAGCCACACACCCCTAACGTAGCCAATCCTCCAAGACCTTACAGTAGGCCCTGAATGAAGAGCCTTGTAAGCTCTTAGAGGATTGGCTACATCAGAAAAGTGTGGCCTAATATGCAAAGGAGTTCCTGCTACAAAAAAAGGCCCTGGGCTCTTATTTTTATTTTATTTATTTATTTATGATTTATATCTCGCCCTTCCCACCAAGGTGGCTCAGGGCGGCTTACAACAAGTAAATCAAACATAAAAATTTAAGTTAGGTATTTAAGATATTTGAACATTTAAAACATTAAAACATTTAAAACATTAAAACATTAAGCATTGCGACAGCATGCATAGCAAGAATCTGATAGAGCTACAATTAATTTCCTCTGTCAGTTAGGTGTAAGCTAGCCGGAAGAGGGTTGTCTTACAGGCCCTGCGGAACTGAGTAAGGTCCCGCAGGGCCCTCACCTCCTCCGGCAGCTGGTTCCACCATGTAGGGGCCATAACAGAGAAGGCCCTGTCCCTAGTAGATTTCAGGCGGGCTTCTTCTAAGGTACTGCCTCCAATGAGATGGAGTAAAGTCAAGATCGGCTCTTTGCTTTGGTGGGGGGGGTGGGTGGGAATGGTTTTTGGGGGAAAGGAAGTGTACACCAGAAAACACCACAGCGCCCACAAACCCTACTTTGAAGGTCTCTGCTTTTGTTAGTGGAGACCAAAGGTGCCCACTTCCTCCCCAAAGTTTCAGCTTCCCAGGAGAGAATTACACAACAGTAGTCCAACACTGGGGCTGGTTGGCCAAGCCTTTCTTCCCAAGAAACAAGTAGAGCCTCTAAAAAAGCATATAGAAGCTGGAAAAGACAGGTTCCATCTATTATGGCAACTCTGGTAGAGAAAATGCTCAGCAGGAAATCATTTGCATATTAGGACACACCCCCTGGTGTCACCATTGTTTTGCACAGGGCTTTTTTGCAGGGAGAGCCTAGCAGGAACTCATTCACATATTAGGCCACACCCCCGATGCAGCCAATCCTCCTGGAGCTTACAGTAAGCCTTGTAAGCTCTTGGAGGATTGGCTGCATCAGGGTGTGTGGCCTAATATGCAAAGGAACCCCTGCTAGAATTCTATCTCTGGACCCTGTACTAAGAGCCCTGTAAGCTCTTGGAGGATTGGCTCCATCAGTGGGTGTGTGGCCTAATATGCAAAGGAACCCCTGCTAGAATTCTATCTCTGGACCCTGTACTAAGAGCCCTGTAAGCTCTTGGAGGATTGGCTCCATCAGGGGTGTGTGGCCTAATATGCAAAGGAACCCCTGCTAGAATTCTATCTCTGGACCCTGTACGAAGAGGCCCTGTAAGCTCTTGGAGGATTGGCTCCATCAGGGGTGTGTGGCCTAATATGCAAAGGAACCCCTGCTAGAATTCTATCTCTGGACCCTGTACTAAGAGCCCTGTAAGCTCTTGGAGGATTGGCTCCATCAGGGGTGTGTGGCCTAATATGCAAAGGAACCCCTGCTAGAATTCTATCTCTGGACCCTGTACTAAGAGCCCTGTAAGCTCCAGGAGGATTGGCTACATCAGGGGCGTGTGGCCTAATATGCAAAGGAACCCCTGCTAGAATTCTATCTCTGGACCCTGTACTAAGAGCCCTGTAAGCTCTTGGAGGATTGGCTACATTAGGGGTGTATGGCCTAATATGCAAAGGAACCCCTGCTAGAATTCTATCTCTGGACCCTGTACGAAGAGCCCTGTAAGCTCTTGGAGGATTGGCTCCATCAGGGGTGTGTGGCCTAATATGCAAAGGAGCCCCTGCTAGAATTCTATCTCTGGACCCTGTACGAAGAGCCCTGTAAGCTCTTGGAGGATTGGCTACATCAGGGGGTGTGGCCTAATATGCAAAGGAGCCCCTGCTAGAATTCTGTCTCTGGACCCTGTACGAAGAGCCCTGTAAGCTCTTGGAGGATTAGCTACATCAGGGTGTGTGGCCTAATATGCAAAGGAACCCCTGCTAGAATTCTATCTCTGGACCCTGTACTAAGAGCCCTGTAAGCTCTTGGGGGATTGGCTACATCAGGGGTGTGTGGCCTAATATGCAAAGGAACCCCTGCTAGAATTCTATCTCTGGCCCCTGTACTAAAAGCCCTGTAAGCTCCTGGAGGATTGGCTCCATCAGGGGTGTGTGGCCTAATATGCAAAGGAACCCCTGCTAGAATTCCATCTCTGGACCCTGTACTAAGAGCCCTGTAAGCTCTTGGAGGATTGGCTACATCAGGAGGGTGTGGCCTAATATGCAAAGGAACCCCTGCTAGAATTCTATCTCTGGACCCTGTACTAAGAGCCCTGTAAGCTCTTGGAGGATTGGCTACATCAGGGGGTGTGGCCTAATATGCAAAGGAACCCCTGCTAGAATTCTATCTCTGGACCCTGTACTAAGAGCCCTGTAAGCTCTTGGAGGATTGGCTACATCAGGGGTGTGTGGCCTAATATGCAAAGGAGTTCCTGCTACAAAAAAAAAAGCCCTGGGCTACACCCACTAACACCAAGCCAGCCAGAACCGCTTTCTGGGGTGTTCCTGCTCCAAAAAAGCCCCTGTATCGGAACTGACAGAAGAAAAAGAGAAGATGAGATTTGATTTATACCCCGGTCTTCGCTAGCCAAAGGAGTTCCAGAGCAGCTTCTCTTTTCTCTTCCCCTCCCCACAACAAACGCCCTTGGAGGGTAGGTGGGGCTGAGAGAGCTCTCCCAGAACTGCATTTGAGGAGAACAGCCTAGAGTCTCAAGGTCATATCAACAGGTACATGTGGAGGAGTGGGGAATCAAACCCGGTTCTCACAGATAAGGGTCCACGCACTTCACCACTACACCAAACTGGCTCTCAGGGAGTTCTCAACTGTGCTTTGCCTACCCTTTGGGAAGCTTAAACCATGGTAAGCGTAAGCCACGATCTGGCACAACGGCTACCTTGAATCTGCTTCCACATACCGTACATGTGCCTCTTCTCCCTTCCATATGTTTCTGTTAAACCAGGCCAGGCTTAGAAAACCCTCAATACGAAAGGCAAGCTCTTAGTACAGGACGGAATATGGCCTTTTTTCAGTTGCAGCCTCCTCCCTACGGATTAGCGCTGGGCCGCCTTACAGTGGGCAAGACCTTGCAGCTCTTCAGAGAAAAAAAAATATCCAGCCCCTGTGCCAGTCAGAAAGGTGGCAAAATAGGCAACCCGTATGCAAGGCAAAGAACTTTATTTTATAGAACTGAATTTTTGACCGTCCTTCCCGAAACTGGGCTCCCAACAAGATTATAGATACGATTACAAAAAACTTAAAATTAAAAGGAACACTAAAAACATTACAGTTCCCCAGGGCTTTTTTGGTAGCAGGGACTTATTTGCATATTAGGCCACACGCCCCTGATGTAGCCAATCCTCCAAGGGCTTACAGGGCTCTTAGTACAGGGTCCAGAGATAGAATTCTAGCAGGGGTTCCTTTGCATATTAGGCCACACACCCCTGATGGAGCCAATCCCCCAAGAGCTTACAGGGCTCTTAGTACAGGGTCCAGAGATAGAATTCTAGCAGGGGTTCCTTTGCATATTAGGCCACACACCTCTGATGTAGCCAATCCCCCAAGAGCTTACAGGGCTCTTAGTACAGGGCCTACTGTAAGCTCCAGGACTGGCTGCACCAGGGGGTGTGGCCTAATACGCAAATAAGTCCCTGCTACCAAAAAAGCCCTGCAGTTCCCTAAAAACAAAGATGGTGTCAAATTTGGGGGATTTCTTAAGTACTGAGAAAAAACCCTTCCCTCCGACCCCACAACAGCCCTATGAGCAATAAACAGAGCGAGCCAGTTTGGTGTAATGTTTAAGTGTGTAAACTGTTATCTGGGAGAACCAGGTTTGCTTCCCCACTCCTCCACTTGCACCTGCTGGAATGGCCTTGGGTCAGCCATAGCTCTAGTAGGAGTTGTCCTTGAAAGGGCAGCTGCTGTGAGAGCCCTCTCAGCCCTACCCATCTCACAGGATGTCTGGTGTGTGTGTGGGGGGGAAGTGAGGTAAAGGAGATTGTGACCGCTCTGAGACTCTGAGATTTAGAGTATAGGGCGGGATATAAATCCAATAACATACACTCCAGGAGGCACAGAATGCTGGAGTAGATCCTATCCTATCGCTCCACTGAGTAAAATTTATTTATTTAAACATTTATTTCCTTTCAGCTCAAGTTTGAAGACTTCCTCTAAGTTAAGTTGGTTCTTCTGTTGCAACAAGGGTCTCCCCAATGCAGCACTTAGGGGCGCCAACACTTTTCTTGACATACACTAAGCGCTTTTAGAAGGTGGGTGGGGCTTGTGCACAGCAGGGCTTCTGACTGGCTGTGCATATTAAAAGCCATCCTGCTAAACCTAGCTTTTTTGGCCCTAGAAATGCTGGAGAGTTACTATTAAGAGTTAAATATAACCTTGCTCTCAGACTTTTTGTGGCTGGCTCCACCTCCTGCAGAAGCCATTTCATAACTGGACTACTGCAATGCCCTCTACATGGGGCTGCCCCTGTGCTGAACTCGGAAATTGCAGCTGGTGCAGAATGCTGCGGCCCGGCTGTTATTGGGCCTCCCAAGATGAGGGCACATTCGGCCGGGTCTTCGGGCTCTGCACTGGCTCCCAATAATATACCGAGTTCGGTACAAGGTGCTGGTCATCACTTTTAAAGCCCTATATGGCCTGGGACCTGCCTACCTGAAGGACCATCTCTCCCCCACATGTTCCCCAGAGAGTACTGAGATCGGGAACTCAAAATCTTCTCGCTATCCCTGGGCCAAAAGAAGCCCGCCTAAAATACACTAGGGACAGGGCCTTCTCTGTTATGGCCCCTACATGGTGGAACCAGCTGCCGGAGGTGAGGGCCCTGCGGGACCTTGTTCAGTTCCGCAGGGCCTGTAAGACGACCCTCTTCCGGCTAGCTTATACCTAGCTTATGCCTAACTGATATGGGAAATTAAATGTAGCTTTACCAGATCCCTGCTATACATATTGTTGTACTGTTTAACGTTTTAAGGTTTTTAATGTTCTGAACGTTTTATATGTTTATATATTTAAATGCTAATTTAATTTTATGTTCGATTACCCGCTGTGAGCCGCCCTGAGCCGCTTTCGTGGGAAGGGCAGGATATAGATCATAAATAAAATAAATAAATAAAACTGGCTCCATGACCTGTGGCGGCCATTTTGTGGCTAAGCCCACCACTCTGTGTCAGAATTCCAACGGTTCCCTCAGGCTCAAAAAGGCTGGGGACCTATGTTAGACTCCTTAAACTGGGGGAAATGACTTGAGAATCAGTTAAGAGTGGAAAAGGGGGAGGGAAAATGAACTCGCTCAAGTCCTCATAGAAGAGGGGGAAGGTCTTGGGAGTTAAAACTGCCTCCCTCAGCAGGCTTATGTCATACTCTGCTCAAGAGGCATCTAAAAATCAATTAGTACTGTTCAGCTCAACTTAAAAAAGGTAGTCCCCTGTGCAAGCACCAGTTGTTTCCGACTCTGGGGTGACGTCGCATCACGTTTTCACGGCAGACTTCTTATGGGGTGGTCTGCCTCTGCCTTCCCCAGTCATCAACACTTTCCCCCCAGCCAAGAGGGTACTCATTTTGCTGACCGTGGAAGGATGGAAGGCTGAGTCAACCTTGAGCTGGCTATCTGAACCCAGCTTCCGCTGAAATCGAACTCAGGTCATGAGCAGGGAGCTTGACCGCTGTACTGCAGCTGACCACTCTGCGCCACGGGGCTCAACTTACATAGCTCCTATTGTACTGTACGGGTACATTTCATCCTGCTCGTAACTTGAAGCCTCCCTGCCAGTTTTCTAACCAATTTCTGACCAGACTCACTGGCTTGATTCAGCAGTGCATCAGTTACTCCCATGCTATGCACTGGGCTCTAACGCTTTCAGCGACTGGCTGAAACATGCTCAGTTATGGGAAGTTGAGTCATTTCTTTTGGCCCCACATGGCTCACATCTGTGTCCGCAAGAAATTCTTTCAGCACCGCCCCCGCCCCAACTGGCCCTATCCAAGCTCCCTGTCCTAGCCAGGTCACATGCTACAGAGGCAAAACAAAATAGTGCTCTCTCACTCTCTCTGTGTATACAGGGCTTTTTTTGTAGCAGAAACTCCTTTGCATATTAGGCCACCCACCCCTAATGCAGCCAATCCTCCAAGAGCTTACACGGCTCTTAGTTCAGGGTCTACAGCAAGTTCCAAGAGGACTGGAAACATCATATATGAAGATATGAAGCTTGCCTTATACTGAATCAGACCCTCGGTCCATCAGTCAGTATTGTCTACTCTAGACTGGAAGCAGCAGGGGTGTGTGGCCCGATATGCAAAGGAGTTCCTGCTACAAAAAAAGCCCTGCGTGTGGGTGTGTGTATAAACACACACACACACAGAGGGCTTTTTTTGTATATATATTTGGGGATGGGGGCATGGCACGATCCTTGGGGACAGACTCACCTCCAGGAAACGCAGAAGCTCAATTTCATAGTCTTTCTTTCTCTGCAGAGGAAAAAAAAAACAGTTTTAAAAAGTCAGCTTCTGAAGGCGTACCATGAAATAGGCTTCCCAACCCTCCCGCCCTGGCGGGGGACCCCAGGATTTCCAGCCTCTTCCCACGCTCCCCCAAAAAACGGAAGCGGGGGGGAGGGGGGAACGGCGCCAAGGAGCATGGCGAGCCGCCCCATCCCGGAGCGGGCGAGGCCGCCGCGCCACTGCCGCCCCCTCCCCGCCCACCGCAGCTGCTCTTCCGAGATGGGCCCAGGCTGAGCCCAACTTGGAGGAGCAGCCAAGAGGCGGTAGCAGCGCAGGCAAAACCAGCGAGGCAAAACCAGAGAAGTGGAGGCAGGCCAGGAGCATGGCGAGCCGTGAATCCGGGCCCTTCTAGGACCCGGACTCGCGGCTCGCCACGCCCCCGGCCCACCTCCACCCCCACCTCCGATTCCACCCCAGAGGTGGAGCGGGCGAGGCCGCCGCGCTGCTGCCGCCACCCTCCCCCCGCCCCACCGCAGCTGCTCCTCCGAGATGGGCTCAGCCTGAGCCCATCTCGGAGGAGCAGCCACGGTGAGTGGAGAAGAGGTGGCAGCAGCGCAGCGGCGTCGCCTGCTCCGAGACGGGGCAGCTCGCCACGCTCCCTGGCACCGTTTCCCTCCCCTCCCCCCTAGCTTCACCCCAGTGTCTCCTGGCTCCACCCCCAAAGTCCCCAGATATTTCTGGAATTGGACTTGGCAACCCTACCATGAAATCATCCCACTTCTGGCACCATTTCCACTCCAGATTTGTCAACCTGAACAGTGAAAGTTTTGCAAGACTTCTGGAAGGAAGTTTCCAGACAAACTGCTGTTTAGATTTCATAATGGACCAGTACCCTTTTCAAAAGACAAATGACTTAGTGACTCTGGGGCGGTACTCAGGATCAACGTCTGGCAGCCCACCCACCCCCCCCCCCCGGTCAAATTAAGTGGTTTTCCTCCGCCTGCCCCAGAGGTGAAACATCGGTGTGGAACTTCAGGAGCAACAGGATTTAGCAGCTGGCTGGGAGAGGCCAGGAAGAGATAAAGTTCATCTCACTACCTGGAAGCAAACCTATCCCAGCAGCAAGTCTAGTGCAAACCAGAGCTCTCTTTTTAATCACTTCTCCTTGCTGGATTCTCTCCAGAGGAGGAGGATGGAACAGTGCTGTAGAATAGCCAGTCTCTTTAAACTGATCACTGGAGAGAAGAGGAATGGATTTATATCCTGCCCACCACTCCGAATTTCAGAGTCTCAAGGGCTTACAATCTCCTTTACCTTCTCCCCCCACAACAGACTCCCTATGAGGTGGGTGGGGCTGGAGAGGGCTCTCACAGCAGCTGCCCTTTCAAGGACAACCTCTGCCAGAGCTATGGCTGACCCAAGGCCATTCCAGCAGCTGCAAGTGGAGGAGTGGGGAATCAAACCCGGTTCTCCCAGAGAAGAGTCCGCGCAGTTAACCACTATACCAAACTGGCTCTCATAGACATGCACGAGACAGTGATCTTCAATTATCGAAGCAAAGATTGTTTAGCATGGAGAAGGAGTCGTCTCGGGGTGCATTCACACTATAAATAATGCGCTTTACATCCGGATTTTTGCTTTTCTTACACAGTAAAAATCCGAATGTCAAACGCATTATTTAGTGTAGTGTGAATGCCCCACAGATCTGGCTCTGGTATACAAACTCCAGGTTATTGTGGCACCTGCCATGAGAGGTCATGATAAATCTACTTGAATTCAAGACGGTTTCAGTCAAGCAGTGAGTTAGAGGAGGCAGGAAGATCAGACAAGCAGGGCTGTGAGCAAACCACTCTGTTCGTACCTGGTTTGTGTCAAGAGGACTCTTGCCATGAGCTGGGAGTACTTCCACTATCCACTGTCTCTGCTTTGCACCGCTCCTATCTCTAAATACCAAGTTAAGCTTTCCTTCTGCCTAGTCTCAGGGATGGCCAAGGTTGTCCCTGTCGGATTATGCTCGCACCTAAAAGGGGCCTGGGAAGAACTCTGCAGGGGAGGGACTGCCCACTTCACGCCTTTAACTCTGAATGTGTAATGGTCTAAGGCTGATCTATAAAGAAGGGGCAAAAGCCTGCCAAAGCCAGTTTTCGCAAGGATCATCTTGCTCTGACTTGTCCTGTATCAATAAACAGCTATTCTTGTAATGGACTGTCTCTGATCATTGAACTGTTGGGCTGTTGGGGACTTGACAGTTTGTACCTTGCACAAACTGCCTTTAACTGAATTCCAGGCAGCTACTGTCTAGCAGCGCAGGGGCTACTGGAATTTGCACCCTACTGAGACACTGGAGACAACATTTCATATGCAGTTGGAAGAGGCAGCCAAATCCAGAAGCCATTCTCATCCATGTAACCAAGCCAAGGCAAAGCCAGCTTTAGGCTCCATTCAAACCTCACAAACAAACCAGAGATTAAATCACAGCTTGTTGGAGAAAAGCAAAAACCTGGCTAAACATCGGTCTAAGCATTCCACCCCCTTTTCCCTTTCTCTCTTCTGCTTCTGTCGCACACCAAGACTGAAAATGGCAATCCCCAACTAATTTCAATTTGGTTTCTTTGCTAGTCAACAGAATTTTTAACCGGGATTAAATGGTAGGGGCAAGAATCCCAATTAGAGGCAAAGGTACAAACCTGTTCATACAGGCACCTACATGGAAACATCACAGAGATTGTACTTAGTTGAGGGGTCACATTCTCAGCATGCCACACAAGGGGAAGGGAAGAAGCAGAACACAAGTAGGGTTGCCAATCCCCAGGTGGGGGCAGGGATCCCCTGGTTTGGAGGCCCTCCCCCCGCTTCAGGGTCGTCAGAAAGCGGGGGGTGGGGGGAGGGAAATGTCTGCTGGGAACTCTATTATTTCCTATGGAGATTTATCCCCATAGAAAATAATGGAGAATTGATCCGTGGGTATCTGAGGCTCTGGGTGGGCTGTTTGTTGAGGTAGAGGCACCAAATTTTCAGTATAGCATCTAGTGCCTCTCCCCAAAATATCCCCCAAGTTTCAAAACGATTGGACCAGGGGGTCCAATTCTATGAGCCCAAAAAGAAGGTGCCCCTATCCTTCATTATTTCCTACGAAAGGAAGGCATTGAAAAGGTGTGCCGTCCCTTTAAATGTGAGGGCCAGAACTCCCTTTGGAGTTCAATGATGCTTGTCACAGCCTTGATCTTGGCTCCACCCCCAATGTCTCCTGGCTCCACCCCCAAAGTCTCCTGACTCCACCCCCAAAGTCCCCAGATATGCCAATTGGACTTGGCAACCCTTAACACAAATGTCATGATTCTGGGCCTAGTGAGACCTACAGGCCCCAGGGAAGCCTGCTTAGGAGTTACTGGGAAGAGCCTACATTTCCCAGGATCCCTCCTGACCCTCTGATTGGGTGGCAAGGTTTTGGAGGGAAACTGGCCCAGAGAAGGGTGGGGCTTGGGAGGATGACATAAAAGGGCCAAACAGGAAACAGGGTGATCTTTCCCTGGAAGGCTGAGCTGGAGGTAGGCTATGCCTGGAGAGCTTGAGCAGGGGAAAGCTCCCTCATCCAAGGCAAGGGGTGAGTGCTGGTATTAAGTAGATAGCCGTGTTAGGGCATTTGTTTATTTTCCCTTCACCCTTTTACTGGTTAATGCACCTTGTTAATTTATATTGCACTAAAATAAACCTTTTAGTTGTTGTTCACTCTGCCTGGTCCTCATGCCTATTATTTGGCCTAAGCTACAGGAGGCCTGAAGGGCTTGGGAGGGGACTCTGGGCCTTCTCAAGGGGAACCCTTAACCCAGAGTGGTGGCAGCAATTGGTAAGCCCTCCCTGAGTCGCGACAACAAGGCTGACAGACAAGCCAGGTTTTTGCCGGCCACAAACTAAGTTCTTTGCAACCTCTGAATTAAGTCCTCAGCAGGAGCCCTAAGTCCAAGGGTCAGGCCCCTCGTATGGGTCACAAGCAGTGTTCCCTCTAAGCTGACTTAGTGTGAGCTAGCTCACAAATTTTTAGCCTCCAGCTCACACATTTTTGTCTTAACTCAGGAAGGATGACTCCAGAGCACACTAATTTATGCAGTAGCTCGCAACTTTAATGTCAGTAGCTCACAAAGTAGAATTCCTGCTCACAAGACTCCACAGCTTAGAGGGAACCTTGGTCCCAAGCAATGTTCCCTCTAAGCTTCAGAGTCTTGTGAGCAAAAATTCTACTTTGTGAGCTACTGGCATTAAAGTTGTGAGCGACTGCATAAATTAGTGTGCTCTGGAGTCATCCTTCCTGAGTTAAGACAAAAATGTGTGAGCTGGTGGCTAAAAATCTGTGAGCTAGCTCACGCTAACTCAGCTTAACGGGAACATTGGTCACAAGCCCTTTGCTGGGGGGGGGGGGGTGTTGCCGGGGGGGTGGGGTGGCCTTTGCTATGAAGAAGAAGATATTGAATTTATATCCAGCCCTCCACTCTGAATCTCAGAGCGGCTCACAATCTCCTTTATCGTCTTCCCCCCACAACAAACACCCTGTGAGGTAGGTGGGGCTGAGAGGGCTCTCACAGCAGCTCTTTCAAGGACAACCTCTGCCAGAGCTATGGCTGACCCAAGGCCATTCCAGCAGCTGCGAGTGGAGAATCGAACCCGGTTCTCCCGGATAAGAGTCAGCACACTTAACCACTACACCAAACTGGCTCTACACCAAACTGTTGAGAGGAAGGGTATGAAGAAAAAAGCAGCAAGGCAACAAAGCGTAATCACTCAATGGCAAAGAGTTCTCCACAGCTTTGATCCTTGGCTTGTTCTAGGGTATACCTTCTGATTCTTGGCTTCTGTCCCCCACATCCCACACCTTGGCCCTGGTGGTCATAATTCTGCCCTCTTTTTTTTTTTTCACAGGATGGATGTCACCTGACCTCCTGGGATATGGTGGCCCCCTAACAATGTTCCCTCTAAACTGCAGAGTCTTGTGAGCAAAAATTCTACTTTGTGAACGACTGGCACTAAAGCTGTGAGCTCCTGCATGAATTAGTGTGCTCTGGGGTCATCCTTCCCTGAGCTGAAATGTGTGAACTGGAGGCTAAAAATCTGTGCGCTAACTCACGCTAACTCAGCTTAGAGGGAACACTGGCCCCTAAGTGTGGAAAGGTTGAAATTCACTGTCCTCTCCATATATACACAACGTGTGAATATGGCCACTAGCAACACTTT
This sequence comes from Heteronotia binoei, assembly GCF_032191835.1. Lineage (NCBI taxonomy): Eukaryota > Metazoa > Chordata > Lepidosauria > Squamata > Gekkonidae > Heteronotia > Heteronotia binoei. The sequence goes on along the minus strand of NC_083237.1, from coordinate 61,410,945 downwards.
TATCGCCAACCTCTTCTGTGCTCATGTGCCAGAGGCTGTTTGGCTCACCTGATCACACTTTTTGTGATAAGCATCCTTCTCCTTCTGGGAAAGAAGCTTCCACTGTTGACTGCAAAGCACCATTCGCTCCGTGCTTGGGACATCTTTCATGTTCGCCATCAGCTCCGCACAGTAGAGAGAGTAACTGTTCCTAAAATGATATTATATATATATAAATTTGTTAAGAGCACCTCTCCGTCCATCGGGCCAGGTGACATTTTATAGAAAACAACACAAGCGGATGCAGTTGACGCTCAAGTGTGATTTCTGCTCCTGATTCCAACCAACAATCAGCAGTCATGGATGTGGTCCAAAGATATCAACCTAGATGTATTGAATTATTGTGCCTGTTTTATTGGTTCAAGGTTCTTAACTTAGAAATATCAAAATGTATCAGGTTATATAGATTCAGGACTTCTTAGTTCAAATATCTGCCACTTCAAGGGCAGACTGTGTTTTTAAAGTAGTTTTAATGCACTTTGTAATAAATATATTTTGTTGAATAAATTTTCTCAAAGTTTTTTTTTTTCTCTCATCCAACCTTTGGATACCAACTATGTGGCTTCCTAAGGTTGTCCCCCCCCCTCTTATGTTTTGGTTTAATCAACCCATGTGAACAGGGAGGGACGGTGGCTCAGTGGTAGACCATCTGTTTGGTAAGCAGAAGGCCCCAGGTTCAATCCTTGGCATCTCCAACTAAAAAGAGTCCTGGCAAATAGGTGTGAAAAACCTCAGCTGGAGACCCTGGAGAGTTGCTGCCAGTCTGAGTAGACAATACTGACTTTGATGGACCCAGGAGGGTCTGAATCAGTAGAAGGCAGCTTCATATGTTAGGGGAGGGATGGTGGCTCAGTGGTAGAGCATCTGCTTGATGAGCAGAAGGTCCCAGGTTCAATCCCTGGCATCTCCAACTCAAAAGGGTCCAGGCAAGTAGGCGTGAAAAACCTCAGCTAAAGACCCTGCTGAGGCTAGGTTATTTTCCAGTTGGGTGTAGAGCCATTTGTGTTTTAAATTATTATTTCTTTTATTATTATTTGTCTTTTTAATCCCAAGGATTCTTTATTCACTCAGGACTTTACTGGCGGTTCTCAAACGCATGGTTGTTAAACTCTAACTCGCCCTAGAGATGGAAACGTCAAGCAGTAAAAATAAATAAATAAATAAATAGCTTGGAATCGGTTTTCAGGGACACTGATTCAAGGCTCCTACCTCCTACACCAGGGATGGCCAAACTTGCTTAATATAAGAAGAAGAAGATGATATTGGATTTATATCCCGCCCTCCACTCCGAAGAGTCTCAGAGCGGCTCACAATCTCCTTTCCCTTCCTCCCCCACAACAGACACCCTGTGAGGTAGATGAAGATATTGGATTTATATCCCGCCCTCCACTCTGAAGAGTCTCAGAGCAGCTCACAATCTCCTTTCCCTTCCTCCCCCACAACAGACACCCTGTGAGGTAGATGAAGATACTGGATTTATATCCCGCCCTCCACTCCGAAGAGTCTCAGAGCGGCTCACAATCTCCTTTCCCTTCCTCCCCCACAACAGACACCCTGTGAGGTAGATGACGATATTGGATTTATATCCCGCCCTCCACTCCGAAGAGTCTCAGAGCGGCTCACAATCTCCTTTACCTTCTTCCCCCACAACAGACACCCTGTGAGGTGGGCTGGGCTGAGAGGACTCTCACTGCAGCTGCCCTTTCAAGAACAACCTCTGCCAGACCCAATGCCATTCCAGCAGATGGAAGTGGAGGCACATAGAATAAACGTCAGATGTTTGAGAGCCACAAGACAGGAAGGAAGGGAAGGGAAAAGAGGGAGGAAAATAGGTGGGGGGAGAGAGATGTAAAGAAAGCAACTTTAACTTTAAATGCATTCTGCTAGCTGCTGGCTGGCTTGGCAAATACATTTAAAGAGACAAATGTCTTCTCCAAGCCAGCCAACCGGGCAGTGGGGGCTTTGATTCACACAATATGTGTTAAAGAGCCACATGGCTCCTGAGCCAGTTTTGGCCACTCCTGTCCTATACTATTCAGTCCACCCATTGATCCTGTTTCCTCTCTCTGTGCCCCTGGCTTGGTGAGGTGAGAGCAACTGAGACAAAGCTTTTTCAGTGGTTGACTCAGCCTTGGGGTAAAGTGTAGATGACCGGGGAAGGCAATGGCAAACCACCCCGTAAAAAGTGTCTGCCATGAAAACATTGTGATGCAACATCACCCCAGAGTCGGAAACGACTGGTACTTGCACAGGGGACTACCTCTACCTTTCTTTCTTTTTTTTTAACCTCACCTTTAGAACCATCAGTAGCCATCTTTTAACCTCATCTTTTTAACCTCACCTTTAGAACCATCAGCAGCCATCTTGAAGGTCATCTAGAAGATATCTATCTTCTAGATGATAGCCATCTTTTAACCTCACCTTTAGAACCATCAGTAGCCATCTTGAAGGTCATCTAGAAGATATCTATCTTCTAGATGATAGCCATCTATTAACCTCATCTTTTAACCTCACCTTTAGAACCATCAGTAGCCATCTTGAAGGTCATCTAGAAGATATCTATCTTCTAGAAGATAGCCATCTTTTGTCTAGTAGCCATCTTGAAGGTCGTCTAGAATATATGTACGGTAATTTAAGCTCTGACTCAAAATATTTCTTGTTACCCAGGCTATTAACTGAAAGGCTCTCTCCTTTTTATGGCCTGTTTCTAGCCTGAGGACTGCTTTATGGCTATTATTTCTGGGCTCCTTAAGAGTTTTTTAAAAGTTCGTTCCATACCAATAATTTTACTGTGACATGTTTTTGCTTTGCGAATTGCCCTGAAGATACCTCTGGAGTGGCAGCACATACATTTTCTAAACAAATAAATTGTAAACACAAAGATATCTGTATAGAATTCTTCTGTCAAGGGAAATGGTGTTGGCTGGACTATACAACAAACCCCAGGTCTTCCTTCTAGTCCACAAAAAAAGACAGTTAAAAGAAGCCAGGTGAGAGGTTCTAGGCCTGTCAAAACTTGCAAAGGAATAGAATTGTAGACAGCTACCCTTCCAGTTCAAGCAACACACACAAAATATGGGTAGAAGGTTCCAGGAGAACCTGCATTGAACAAATGAGTCTTGAGGACGCAGAAGCAGTTTTTGCCAGTACAAAAGTCACAGCTGCATGCAGTATGAAATGCAACACAGCCGTCGCCAACAGGAATTGGGGGCAGGGGGGGGGATGAATGAAAAAGGAAGTGAAACTAACTTCATTTGAACTTGAGCAACGAAATACTAAGCGGCTGTAAGAGGAGAGGTGGGCAACAGCCCTGTACTAACGCCAAGAAGAATGTGCGTCACTAGAAATCGCCAAGGTCAGATCCTGAGAAGCTGTTTTTAAATTATTTTTTGTTCTCCCAAGTTGGGGGCGGCCAAACTTGCTCAATGTAAGACCCACACAGAAAAACGTCAGATGTTTGAGAGCTGCAAGACATTAATGTCAGATGTAGGGAGGGAGGGAGGAAGAAGGAAGGCAAATAGATGGGGGAGGGAGATGGAAAGAAAGCGACTTTAAATGCATTCCCCAAGCCGCCGGCTGGCTTGGCAAAGTGATTTAAAGAGAGAAATGCATACTTCAAGCTAGCCAACAGGACAGTGGGGGCTTCAAGAGCCACACAATATGTATGAAAGAGCCACATGTGGCTCCTGAGCCGCAGTTTGGCCACCCCCGTCCCAAGCGGGGGTTCTGTACACATGCTAGTACAGAACTGCCTCAGAGGCCCTGATTGGGCAGAAATGATGTCTGCCATACCTCAACAGTCAAAAAAGACAAAACGGGGGGGGGGGGGGGGGGGAGGAGATAACATAAGAAATCAAGTTAAAAAAAAAAAAAGCCCAAACCACCGCTGCTGCTCAGGTCGCTATAAAGATTCATATAATGTGAACGGAGTATATGAAATAGGGTTGCCAAGTCCAATTCAAGAAATATCTGGGGACTTTGGGGGTGGAGCCATGAGACATTAGGGGTGGAGCCAAGATCAAGGCTGTGACAAGCATCATTGGACTCCAAAGGGAGTTCTGGCCATCACATTTAAAGGGACAGCACACCTTTTCAATTCCTTCCTTCCATAGGAAATAATGAAGGATAGAGGCACCTTCTTTTAGGGCTCATAGAATTGGACCTCCTGGTCCAATCTTTTTGAAACTTGGGGGGTATTTTGGGGAGAGGCACTAGATGCTATACTGAAAATTTGGTGCCTCTACCCCCCAAAAAAGCCTCCCCCCAGAGCCCCCGATACCCACAGATCAAGTATCCATGATTTTCTATGGGAATAAATCTCCATAGCATATAACAGAGTTCCCAGCAGACATTTCCCTCCCCTCCCCCCGCTTTCTGACAACCCTGAAGCGGGGGGAGGGCCTCCAAATCGGGGGATCCCCTGCCCCCACCTGGGGATTGGCAACCCTAATATGAAAACCAAGTTTATGTTGATCTCATCTACAAATTTGTATCGTATCATTTGTGGTCCAAAAGCAACATATAGTGTACTTTATAGACATATGCCCGATGCAAAGGCAAAGATCACACGCGCTAAATAACGTGGTTTCAATCCACTTTGAGCGCACTTTCCAACTGGATTTTACTGTGTGAACTGGCAAAATCCGGTTTGAAACTGCGCTGAAGGTGGATTGAAGCTGCATTATTTAGAATGTATGAGCGCTGCCTGTAAGTCCTAATATATATTAGTCTCACTCCCGTTGAGATCAGTTCCTCTTCAATCAGGAAGTACATTCCACAATTCCTTTAGGAGTGGACTGATGCTCATACGATGAACAGAATTCCAAAAGCCAAAGGATGAAGTGTTTCCAGGCGTAACATCCTGTTTCAAATGGTCAAACTGTATTAACTTCTAAATGGGGCCACACCTCAACCATCAGGGGGTAGGCTTCCCAACCCCCCAGGTCCCAGCGGGGGATCCCCCGGTTTTACAGGCTTCCCCCCTCCCCCAGCCAGCTGGCCGGTGGGGGAAGCCCCGCCCCCAGAGCCATCATGCACCTCCATGAACGATTCCCATAGGGAATGATGGGGAATTGATCCGCGGGTATCGGGGGCTCTGGGGGGGCTGTTTTTTGAGATAGAGGCACCAAATTTTCAGTAGAGCATCTAGTGCCTCTCCCCAAAATACCTCCCAAGTTTCAAAAAGATTGGACCGGGGGGGGGGGGGTCCAATTCTATGAGCCCCAAAAGAAGGTGCCCCTATCCTTCATTATTTCCTATGGAAGGAAGGCATTTAAAAATTTGTGCAGTCCCTTTAAATGTGATGGCCAGAACTCCCTTTGGAGTTCAATTATGCTTGTCACACCCTTGCTCTCGGCTCCGCCCCCAATGTCTCCTGGCTCCACCCCCAAAGTCCCCAGATATTTCTTAAATTGGACTTGGCAACCCTATCGGGGGGACAGAAGGGATCCTGGGAGATGTAGGCCCACTAGCAACTCCTACACAGGCTTCCCTAGAGCCTATAGGCCACACTAGGCCTAGAATCATGATTCCACCTTCCTAAGCAGCCAACCTCTTCACAGGAAAGACAGGTTGCTTACCTGTAACTGTAGATCTTCGAGTGGTCATCTGTGCATTCACACTTGTGGGATGTACTGCGCCTGCGCTGGTCCCCAGTCGGTATCTGTAAGAAAGCCCGGGAAAGATTTCCGCGGACGGCGCCACTGGGCATGCGCCGGCGCCCCACTGCGCAGGCCCAACGGCGCCACCGCGGCAATCCCACCAGTTCCTTCTTGACCGCTGAAAGCCCTAAGGAAGGGAGACCGTCAGCAGTGGGGAAGGAGGGTGGGTAGTGTGAATGCACAGATGACCACTCGAAGATCTACAGTTACAGGTAAGCAACCTGTCTATCTTCTTCGTGGTCTCTGTGCATCACACTTGTGGGAGATTAGCAAGCAAGTCATACCTGGAGGTGGGAAGACGGTCAACCGGAGATGACAGATTGTAGCACCGCAGTCCCCAACCGGGTCCTCTGCTGAGCATGCACGTCCAACGCGTAGTGCTTCATGAAAGCATGCGGGGACGACCAGGTAGCAGCTTTGCAGACATCAGCCAGAGGCACGCCCTTCAGGAACGCCACCGATGTCGCCATCGCTCGTGTGGAGTGGCCACGTACAGGTCCAGGCAGTGGCCTCTTTGCTAGGAGGTAGCAGAGCTTGATGGTCTCTGTCAACCATTTCGAGAATCTCTGTGAAGAAATCTTGTCACCCATTCTGGGTGCGGTGTAGGAAACGAATAACTGCTGTCCCTTACGGAAGGACTTGGATCGGCTTAGGTAGAAAAGCAGGGCACGCCGGACGTCTAGGGAGTGAAGCCGACGCTCCTCGTCCGAGGAGGGGCTAGGGAAGAAGGCGGGGAGCCACACTTCCAGGTTGAGGTGGAATTGGGAGGGCACCTTAGGAAGGAAGTTGATATCAGGGGCCAGGGAGACGCCCGACTCTCTAAAGGCTAGGTAGGGGTAGTCACAACGCATCGCCGTGAGTTCCCCCACCCGGCGTGCGGAGGTGATGGCCACTAGGAAGGCAGTCTTCCAGGACAGAAGCTGCAGGGAACATGAGGCCATGGGTTCGAAGGGCCGCCTGGTTAATCTGTCTAGGACTATTGACAAATCCCACAGTGGGGTGGGGGGTTTGGACGGTGGATGCAGTCTAAATAGCCCCTTCATGAACTTCTTGGACTGGGGATGGGCGAAAACGGAGTACCCAGCCACAGGTTCGTGAAAGGCAGAAATGGCTGCCAAGTAGACCTTAATGGAGGAAAACACCAAGCCCGCGTCTACTAGGGACAACAAGAAATCAAAGACTGCCGGCAGGCCAGCCTCCCTAGGTGCGACTGGCCGGCCAGCCATGAAGTCCGAGAACCTCTTCCACTTCCTGTCATAGGATGCCCTGGTGGAGGGCTTCCTGCTATTCAACAGGACCTCCTGGACCCTACCCGAGAACTCTAAGGGTCTATGCGCCACGCCGTCAGTTTCAGGTGTGGCACGTTGTGGTGTAGCACCCGCCCCCGTTGGGACGACAGGAGGTCTGGTTCCGCTGGAAAGTGGTAGAAGTTCCCCCCCGACATGGTCAGTAGGGAGGCGAACCAGTTCTGGCGGGGCCACCAGGGGGTCACCAGGATACAGCGTGGCCTCTCCCTCGCTAACTTGTTTATTACCCTGGTCAGCAGAGGGAGAGGAGGGAACAGATAGAGGAAGCGGCCCTCCCACGGGATGAGGAGGCCGTCCCCCAGGGATGCAGGGTCTGCACCCCCTCTGGAGCAAAACATAGGGCACTTCTTGTTGCCTGCCGTGGCGAAGGCATCCAGCTGTGGGTACCCCCAGAGCTGGAAAACTGGTTGTAGGAAACGCCACTGAAGTTCCCACTCGTGCGGGGAGGCCCCCCCCCTGCTCAGAGAGTCCGCTTGAATGTTGAGGACCCCTGGGAGGTGTGCGGCCTTCACGAAGACGTCGTGCTGGATGCATTCCGTCCACAATTCTATCGCCAACGCACAGAGGCGGCGGGACACTGTCCCGCCCTGCCTGTTGATGTACGCCAGAGCGGTGGTGTTGTCTGTGAGTAATGCCACTGTCCTCCCTATCAACTTTGGGCGGAAGGAACGAAGGGCAAAGTGAACCGCTAGTAGCTCCAGATAGTTGATATGGTGCACAGCCAGCTTGGGAGGCCACTGGCCCCCCACACACAAGCCTTCCATGTGGGCGCCCCAGCCCCACTGGGAGGCATCGGTGGTGATGGTCACTGAGGGCGGTGGGAGGTGGAAGGGAGCTCCCTGGCAGATATTGTCTCTGGATCCCCACCACTGGAGCGATTGGAGCGTCATAAGGGGAATAGTGAACCTCTTTCGAGGTGAGTCTCTGTTCGGGCGAAACTGGCGAAGAAACCATAGCTGTAGGTCCCTCATCCTCAGTTTCGCGTAAAGAAGCACGCTTGTCGTTGCTGCCATCAGTCCCAGCATTCGCTGAAGTTGCTTTACTGTGCCCCAGCCTTGGTTCTGGAGTAACTGTACTGAGTTGGTGATGTCCTCTGCCCTTTGGGCGGGGAGGAAAGCTCGATGGAGGTTTGTGTCCAGCACTGCCCCTATGAACTGCACTGTCCTTGATGGAGTGAGATTTGACTTTTCTAGATTGACCTGCAGGCCCAGGGCATCGAGAAGGTGCAGTGTGGCTGTGATGTGGGTAGACAGACTTTCTCTTGAATTGGCTACCAGGAGCCAGTCGTCTATGTATGGGAAGACTATCACCCCCTGCAGCCGCAGGTAGGCGGCCACGACGCTCATCATCTTTGTAAACACCCTGGGTGCCGTGGAGAGCCCGAAGGGTAGGGCAGTGAACTGGAAGTGTTGTGAGCCTATTGCAAACCTGAGAAACTTTCTGAACTCTGGGTGGATGCTGATGTGAAAGTAAGCATCCTTGAGGTCTAGAGTGGCCATCCAGTCTCCTTGGTTGATGAGGGGCAGGATGGACTGCAGTGTGGACATCCTGAACTTTCGATACAGGATGAATTTGTTCAGATTCCGGAGGTCCATGATGGGCCTTAATCCCCCATCTCTCTTCGGGACTAGGAAGTAGCGGGAGTAGAAACCACCCGTCCTGGTTTCCGATGGTAATTTCTCTATGGCTTGTTTCTGTAGGAGGGTGTCCACCTCCGCCAGCAGAGGTGGGGATGGGGGGGTGGTGATCACCACTGACTGTGTTGGAATCTGAGCAAAGTCTATTTTGTAGCCCTCCTGGATGACAGAGAGGACCCACCTGTCTGAGGAGACCAGCTCCCAGGCAGGCAGGAAAGGGCGAAGGCGGATGGTGGGCTGGGTGGTGGCAACGACGCGTGGTGCAGGAAAGTCAAAGCCCCTGCTTGGCGGGGCGGGTGCCCTTCGGTTTGCCTGATGGCTGGGCACTGTAGCGCCCTCTGTTGTTGCCCGAGTAGGCCTGCTTGTCGGGCTGTGGAGGGCGTGGTCGCCACTGTTGGTCCGAAGATGGCTTATGCGGAGTCTTTCTCGACCAGGACCTGCTCCACTGTCTGGCTCTGGGTTGTCTGGGAAGTGGCTGCACCCCAAGGCTCCTAGAGATCTTAAGGTTCTTATCTAGTTCCTGCAGTGCGGTGTCCGTGGTGGAACTAAAGAGTCCGTCCCCTTCAAATGGCAGGTCCTCGATAAGCGCCCTGGTGTCTTGTTGCAGGGCGGTCGATCTCAGCCAGGAGTGCCTGCGAATGGAGACAGCGGACATGATTGCCGCAGCTGAAACGTCCACTAGGTGCTTGGCTGCTGTTAGTTGCTGCTTTGCGACCTTCTGGCCCTCGTGCAGCAGTGCCTTGGCAGTGGTTTTCTTGTCATCCGGTAGGAAGGACAGGAGGGGGGACAGCTGCTCCCACATGGCGTATTGGTATCTGGCCATACAGGCCGTATAGTTCGATACCTTGGCGCCGAGGGACCCCGCCGAGTAGATCTTCCTCCCCATGGCGTCGAGTTTCTTCCCCTCCTTGTCAGGGGGGGTAGAGTGCACCTTACGTGACCTCGAGGAAGAGGAGACGATGGCTGAATTTGGTCTAGGATGTGTGAACAGAAATTCAGCCCCCGCCTCTTGGACCTTGTACATGTGGTCCAGTTTTCTTGAAGACACCGGTGCAGAGGATGGCTTCTTCCACGGATCCTTGAGCGCCTGGAGCATGACCTTTGTCATTGGGAGGGAGACGGCTGGAGAAGTGTCCTTCTGGACGATATCAAAAACACTATCGTCCACGGTTGGCTTGGGTTGAGAGATGGGGAGGGAGATGGTCGCTGCCATTCTTTTGACCATCTCCGCATAGGAGCGTAGGTCCTCAGAGGGCGAGACTGGGAGGTCCTCTGACGTGTTGGGGTCCGGTGAGGGCTCCCAGGTTCTCTCCTCGTCGCTTTCCGACCCCGACGGGGAGGACTCTCCTCGGCCCGAGCGCTCCGATAGGCGCGGTGATGGCTCCCTTCGCGGCGACCGGGTCGGTGTCGGTGTTCGGCGCGGAGGCTCCGTCGGTGTGACGCGTTTGTCCCGAGGAGTCGTGGCCGATCCCTGAGGATGCTTGGACCGATGCGATGTCCTGGAGAGCGAGGATAGCTCAGATTGATGCTCCCAGTCCGGGTGGTCGAGTGGCTGATGCCAATGATATTGGGGGCAGCAGGGATACGTCGACTGCCATCGATGGTGCTCCCAATGCGGCATCGATGGGTAGTGGCGTGGCTCGACCGAAGGCTCCCTTGGCCTCACGCGCTTGGGTGCCGCAGGCGTTGTCACGTCGACCGGTGGAAGAGACTCGACGTCCGATGCCGAGTCGAAGCTCCGCTGACGAGACGCCACCGATGGAGACCGACGGGTGAGGTCGATCTCCACGTCGTGTGTCGAGGACTGCAGCCGATGGTCGCTGGGTCCAGGCGTCGGGGAGGTACGACGTCGATGCGCGCTAGCCCGTGGAGTTGAAGGGCTGCGTGGTCGATGGCCGCTAGCCCTTGGTGTCGGAGGGCTGCGCTGCCTTCTCGCGCTAGCCCCTGGAGTAGCGGGGGTGCGGAGAGGAGAGGGGGGAACCCTTCTCACTGGGTCGGTGCCGATCGGTGCCGACACGTCGGGGGGAGGCGGAGGGGAGCGTGGCCGTTTCCGCTTCTCCTTGCTCTTCGCCTTCTTAGAGGATTCATGTCCCGAATCCTCCCGTCGTTTCTTCTGGGGCCTGTCGACCGACTCGTCGGTGGGCCGTTTCGCCGACTGCTGCTCCTTCTGCGGGACAACGTCGACCGGGGCTGCATCGGCCGATGGGGCCTTCGGGGTTTGGGCGGCAGCCATTTTCGGTACCGATGCCGAGGAAGACGCCGTTTGCTTCGGAGGGCGAAGTGCCGAGGCAGTTAGTGCGGCCGAGAGCCTAGCCGCTCTATTCTTTCTGGTCTGCTTCGAAAAGCGGAGGCAATGCGGGCAGGCTTCCACGCGGTGTCCTTCGCCGAGGCAGAGCAGACACAAAGAGTGGCCGTCGGGAGGGGCGATTTTCTTGCCGCAGGCCTGGCACCTCTTAAAAAATCCCCAGCGACTGTCCATAGACAGCGGTCGCTGGGAAAAATCCTCTCAGAATCCTCTGAGAGGAGGAAAAACTAGGGGCGAGGGGGGGGAAGTCCCGGAGGACAAGAACCCCACCGCGACACGCACCCGAACGAAAACGCACTTTTTTTTTTTTTTTTTTTTTTTAAACTAACTAACTATGGAACTAACTAACTACTACACTACAGAAAACAATAAACAGGCTAATATTTACAGGAGGCTCGGGGAAAAAGGGGTAGAAAAAACCCAAAGCTCACCGACCGGGAACACGAGGAAACACAACTCTTCGCGCAGCGGTCAGAAAGGAACTGGTGGGATTGCCGCGGTGGCGCCGTTGGGGCCTGCGCAGTGGGGCGCCGGCGCATGCCCAGTGGCGCCGTCCGCGGAAATCTTTCCCGGGCTTTCTTACAGATACCGACTGGGGACCAGCGCAGGCGCAGTACATCCCACAAGTGTGATGCACAGAGACCACGAAGAAGATCTGAACTCTTGTTGCCTGGAGATTAGTTGTAACAGTAAGAGATCTACGGCCACCACATAGAGGTTGGCCTAGTGGACGGAGGGCCTACTGGGGTGAGAAATGGCAGCTGAGGAAAAGGACTAAAATGTTCAGGCTCTCTCACTAAACAACCTAGAAGGGAGAGCTGCAACTCAGGGCTGAGTGTGCATGTATAACACATAAGACTTCCACAGCCTTGTTTCAGTTTTTGATGACCTTTGTGTATGCCACCTCAGGCACCATTTCAGAAGAGGCATTCCCCTTGTAAAAGAAGCAAAGGGACCATTCATATTGTAATCAGTTCAATCAGAGCAGAGGAAAAATGCCTGGGGCCATCTGAAGAGATAAGAATCCTTGGAAACTTCAGCACTTATTTTCTTCCTGACATTCACTGTTCCAGTTGTTCTTTTTAAAGGCAGATCCATATTGTTTGACATTATAGTATTGCAAAAGACGCAGAAAAGGGCAACTAAAACGATTAAAGGGATGGCATACCTTCCCTCTATGGAGAAAAGTTAATGGGCTCTTTAGAAGACTGCAGATTTATACCCCGCCCTTCTCTCTGAATCAGAGACTTACAATCTCCTATATCTTCTCCCCCACAACAGACACCCTGTGAGGTGGGTGGGGCTGGAGAGGGCTCTCACAGCAGCTGCCCTTTCAAGGACAACTCTTGTGATAGCTATGGCTAACCCAAGGCCATGCCAGGAGCGGGGAATCAAACCCGGTTCTCCAGGATAAGAGTCCGCACACTTAACCACTACACCAAACTGGCTTTAGCTTGGAGAAAAGATGACTAAGGGGTCACACAGCAGAGATTCACAAAATTATGCATGGGACCGATCCAGAGGGGTTAGCCATGTTAGTCTGTTGCTGCAAAATAGTGAAGAGTCCAGTAGGACCTTTAAGGCTGACGGATTTCATTGTAGCATAAGCTTCCGTGAAACAGCTCTCTTCGTAAGATTTTGCATGGGATGGGGAAGGTAAGAGAATGAAGCATTTTTCTCCCTTTCTGCATTCTTGGTGCTTTGGGGGGAGGGGCACCAGTGGGAGGGTTTCTGGAGTTCTGGCCCTGCTGGTAAACCTCCAGAAGACACCTGGGTTTTGGGCCACTGTGTGCCACTGAACTGGAACTGGATGGGCCACTGGCCTGATCCACCATGGCTTCTCTTATGATCTGAAGCCCAACTGCAAAATTACAAAATGGAAGAGAAATCAGGTAACTCAGTTGCTGAGTTAAGACCGTTGGTAAAAAATCTGACTGCCCAGGTACAGAAATTATTATTTTTTAAAGGATACAGAACAACACAGCATTGGGCATGGGATGGATAGCTTTGGAGCATTTCTCCCATTTTACATCTCATCAGCATGCCAAGAGAAATAAGTTCAGCAAACATGACTGGAATTTATTGGGGGCGGAGGGGGAGCAGGGCTTTTTTTTGTAGCAGAAAATCATTAGCATATTAGGCCACACACCCCTGAAGTAACCAATCCTCCAAGAGTTTACAGGGCTCTTAGTACAGGGCCTACTGTAAGCTCACAGAGGATTGGCTATGTCAAGGGGTGATGATGATATTGGATTTATATCCCACCCTCCGCTCCGAATTTCAGAGCAGCTCACAATCTCCTTTATCTTCCCCACAACAGACACCCTGTGAGGTGGGTGGGGCTGACAGGGCTCTCACAGCAGCTGCCCTTTCAAGGACAACTCCTACGAGAGCTATGGCTGACCCAAAGCCATTCCAGCAGGTGCAAGTGAAGGAGTGGGGAATCAAACCCGGTTCTCCTTGATAAGAGTCCACACACTTAACCACTACACCAGACTGGCTCTCGATTAGAGCTATGGCTGACCCAAGGCCATTCCAGGAGCTGCAAGTAGAGGAGTGGGGAATCAAACCTGGTTCTCCCAGATAAGAGTCCACACACTTAACCACTACACCAGACTGGCTCTCGATTAGAGCTATGGCTGACCCAAGGCCATTCCAGGAGCTGCAAGTAGAGGAGTGGGGAATCAAACCTGGTTCTCCCAGATAAGAGTCCACACACTTAACCACTACACCAGACTGGCTCTCTATTAGAGCTATGGCTGACTCAAGGCCATTCCAGCAGGTGCAAGTGGAGGAGTGGGGAATCAAACCCGGTTCTCCCAGATAAGAGTCCACGCACTTAACCACTACACCAGACTGGCTCTCTATTAGAGCTATGGCTGACTCAAGGCCATTCAGCAGGTGCAAGTGGAGGAGTGGGGAATCAAACCCGGTTCTCCCAGATAAGAGTCCACGCACTTAACCACTACACCAGACTGGCTCTCTATTAGAGCTATGGCTGACCCAAGGCCATTTCAGGAGCTGCAAGTGGAGGAGTGGGGAATCAAACCCAGTTCTCCCAGGAAAGAGTCCACACACTTAACCACTACACCAAACTGAGAGTGTGGCCTAATATGCAAAGGAGTTCCTGCTACAAACAAAGCGGTGGGGGGAGGATTTTGAGGCGGGGGGGGCTTCCCTACACTGAGGCTGCAATGGGGTCCATATCATAAGAAAAGGATGAATGCGGCAGGGGACTCATTCCAAGAGTGAATGGTAGAGGAGGTAGGAGCTATGTGTTCTTGGTGGAATGGGGGAACACGATGTTATTGGTCCCAGGGACTCAGGCATCTATCAGGAGCACTGTTTATAGCTTGCCCAGGAGTTCAGGCGTAGTCATGAGTAAGGACCTGCCCACAAAGCCCTTACTGAAAAGTGTAATAATGGGAGTAACAACAGAAACAACCTCAGATAACTGCTTACAAGAGGCAGAAGGAGAGAGAAGCCAAGGAGAACAGACCCTCTGAACAGCTCCTGAAGTCAGCCTGGAAGCTAGAAAGAATGCAAGCACACACACCCCACCACTCCCTTCTCTCCTTTTGAAGCCTTCAATTACCTCTGGGGGAGGGGTGTGCCTAGTGCACCACCCCACAAAATCCAGAGCAGGGGTGGCCAGACTGTGGCTCAGGAGCCACCTGAGGCTTTTTCCCATTGGAGATTAGGGGCCTGCAGGGCCTGTTGCAGTTCCGCAGGGCCTGTAAGACAGAGCTGTTCCACCAGGCATTCCACTGAGGCAGTGGACATTTTGTTTTTCTATGGCCTCCCTGCAGCAGGGACCCTGATGATATCACTTTGCTGACCCATTTATCTCACACCAGCTGGGGGACGTATGGAAGGAGTGGTGGCAACTGATATTACCAACTGCAGAATTGGAGTTTGTTTTTAGATTTTATATTGCTTTTAGATTGTATATTGTTTTATTATATGTACTTGATTTTATTTTGTATTATTGGTTGTTGTTACCCACCCAGAGCCCATTTGGGAATGGGTGGGCTATAAACTGAATAAATATTTTGTGGCTCTCAAAGCCCCCACTGCCCAGTCGGCCTGCTTGGAGAATGCGTTTAAAATTAAAGTTGCTTTCTTTCCACCTCTCCCTCCCCCCAAATCTATTTCCCTTCCTTCCTTGCATCTTGACGTTTATTCTGTGTGGCTCTTACGTTAAGCAAGTTTCACCACCCTTGATCTAGAACATTCATCAAGGTGCTAATATCGAGACCTGACGCTTTTAGTTGAAGAAACCACATCAATGAGAGGAAATTACAGTCACACCCTGGGTGATTATTTTAACTTGTTCTTCCTCTACAGAGCGCCGGTCGGCCTCCCCCGTGCTCTTTCCTCAACCCCTTTCCTTTCCACACTGAGGTGGGGTGATAACCAGTGGCCAGCGTTCCCTTTAAGCTGTGGAGTCTTGTGAGCAAAAATTCTACTTTGTGAGCCACTAGAATAAAGTTGTGGACTACTGGCAATAAAACTGTGAGCTGCTGCATAAATTACTTTGCTCTGGGGCCATTTTTCCTGAGCTAAGGCAAAATTTTGTGAGTCAAAGGCTCAAAAACTGTGAGTTGTCTCACACTAACTCAGCTTAGAGGAAACACTGCCAGTGGTCCAAGGCTGAAGCCAGGATCTGAGCACCAAGTCCAGCCCTCCTGTCCTTGTTGCAACAACCATCTAGCCACGTCCACTAAACAGAGCAAGTGGTGGGAACAGGTTTCTCCAAGTGTACAGTTCTAGAAAACAGCAGTTATGTTTGTCTGCATGGGAAAACTCTGCAGCAGAGCACACATCCTTTTGTCTCCCCCCACCACCACCACCGGTCCAAGCAACTTACGGAGGGGGCTTGGTGGGTCTCCCATCAAATTTGTCTTTCAATTGCCGCTCCGCTTTGGTCAGTGTGGAGCGGGGGACTCCTTCTTCAATGTTTACCTCAGGGTGTTTCTGGATATAATCCCGCATCATTTCCTGCAGAGAGCAAACACAGGGAAAGGTTAAAGCGACAGACATTTGGGGGCACGTGAAAAACCCTCCCTAGTCTCTAGGGCTGCAACGGGGGGGTTATGAAGGAGCCCAGCGTTGAGTGACCACCTCAGCGTGAGGTAACAGAGGTGGCATCCTTGCCAACCGGAGATGGGGAGTCACCTCGCAACTCCCCTCAGGCTGGCTGAGGGACGCTCATGAGTCGGCTCTCGGAGCGCGGCTGGGTTTCCGCAGCTGCGATAAGGCCGGGCAGAGCACAGGGGGGAGAAGATGGAGGGGAACTGTTGAATGTTCCCTACCTCATACTCCTTCCGTTGCTCCAGAGCCTTATGAATCCATTTCAGCCTTTTTTTGTCCGAGAGCTGAGACCATTGCTTGCCCAACGCCTCCTTCACCTCCTTCGTGGTGGCCTGAAAAACCCAGGTGGGTGGGGGGACAAAAAGGTAGACAAAATGGAAAAAAAAATCGGGGGGGCAGAATGGGAAACTGCTCACCTCGGTGGTGCAACAGTTAGCTAAGCTAAACTTTGGGAATGGTGAATTTGGGGGAAAAAAAATTGCTTTCCTCGGATATTTTAAAGGAAAGCAGAGTTGCCTCATTATGAAGGAAACCTATTAGCTCACATGCAGGGACATGCTCACTAAGAACTGGGTATCTAGTGGCAAAATCTAGAATCCTGAGAACCTCATTGATTTTTTTTTTACATATAAAGCTTGTTCCTAAGCCCTCACGGTGGTGGAGAAAACTCTGGCAAGGTCTCATGTCCTTCCCCACCCTGGATTCTTTCTTCTGACCAGAAGGTCAATATTATCCAGAAGATCTGATTTAGAGAAGCTTGAACGCATGCAACCAAACATCTGCATATGAATGCTAAGAACTGTTATCCTTGTCTCCTCAGACACCTCCTGAGGCAAGAAGGCAAGCCCTGTCTTCTTCATTGTCCCAAGCAATTGGTCAGTGGTGTCGTCTGCTAAGCTGCCCCGTTCTTTTAAAACCCATGCATGCAAACATCTGGTAGTGGTGAATTCCCCTGACACTTTCTTCACTGTGTGGGGAAAGAAATGGCTTCTTCCCTTTCACTTGCCCTCTGTGCTTTTGGCTCATCGTTTTCCTCAGATGGTCCTGAAGCGTGCTTGTTTAAAAAAAGGAGCCTGAGTTTATAATTTCACGAACTCTTAAACGATTCTCTGTTGATTTTCTTTAACCTGGTAAGGCCCGAAGAGGCTTTTCTCCACCCCAAATTTCCACCAGTTTTGTTACAACAAGCTTAACAGAACCAAGTTTTTTCCTGGATGGAACTACTTTTGCAGAGGATGGGACAAAAATTTCCTCTGCACACGTGAAAAACAA
Organism: Heteronotia binoei; assembly: GCF_032191835.1. Taxonomy (NCBI): domain Eukaryota; kingdom Metazoa; phylum Chordata; class Lepidosauria; order Squamata; family Gekkonidae; genus Heteronotia; species Heteronotia binoei. The sequence goes on along the minus strand of NC_083237.1, from coordinate 61,393,631 downwards.
ATAAACCCAGCAAGAGCAAAGTTAAAGAGTGTCCTCCCACATGTGTAGTTGTTTTGGACAGAGGAAACATTCACACATGAAGTTTCCCACCCTACCGCATAACCAGTGTTCCCTCTAAGCTGAGTTAGCACGACCTAGCTCACAGATTTTTAGCCTCCAGCTCACACCTTTTGTGCCTTAGCTCAGGAAAAATGGCCCCGGAGCAAACTAATTGATCCCGTCGCTCACAACTTTAATGCCAGTAGCTCACAAAGTAGAATTTTTGCTCACAAGACTCCACAGATAGATCCAAGTGGGCAGCCATGTTTGGTCTGAAGCCGCTAAACAAAGCAGGAGTCAAGCTGCACCTTTAAGACCAACTAAGTTTTATTCAGAACGGAAGCTTTTGTGTGCTAAAAAGCCTACGTTCTGAATAAAACTTAGTTGGTCTTAAAGGCGCAACTTGACTCCTGCTTTGTCCAAAGACTCCACAGCTTAGAGGGAACATGGCACATAACACGCTTTGTTCTGTTCAGTGGAGCAAACCGCCCTTTGCTGTCCCTGCCCTCTTAAAGTGGGAAAGCCAAATTTTTTTAAAATCATGTGCACGATCTATACCGGCTGCGAAGTCCACATTGCTTGGGAGTAACAAATGTCCAGGGTTGCTCTTGAGTCAGGGATGCAGTTCTTACCTCTACCCCCCTCCTTCACCTCCTGTCTCCACGCTGCCTGAAACCAATCACCAGCACCCCCCTTTGCCCACTGTGGCTGCAAGAGTAACTATCCCGGTGGGAATGACTTACATCAGGACGCACTTTCAGGTAGATCTTCTTCTCGTGAGTATACCAGAGCTGCTGAGGAGTCTTGGGTTTCTCAGGGATGTCTGATTTCTTGGCGTTCTGAATGAGATCGGGGTGGTCTTCCCTTCACAGGGCAGAGGTGGGAGAAAAAACGGAGGGGGGAAGGTAAGGAGTCTGCAATACTATGAGGATGTAAAAGAAAGCTGTTGTCCCTTTAAAGCTCTCTACACCAGGGGTGTCAAACATCTGGCCCAGAGGTCAAATCAGGCCCCGGGAGGGCTCCTATCAGGCCCCCAAGCAACTGGCTATCATCTGCTTCCTTCTCCCTCTCTCTTACTTCCTTCTGTGTAACAGCTTGCTTTGCCAGGCTTGCTCAATCGCACAGGAGCTACAGAGCAAAATCTCTATTTTCTCCATTGGCTGAGGCTCCTCCCTAGGGGAGGAAGGGGGCAGGGAGAGCTTGCTTTGCCAGACAATCACAGTCGCACAGCAGAGCTACCGAGTCAAGCCTCTCTTCCTTCTACTGGCTGAGGCTCCTCCCCGTCCTGGCCCCCTGGCAAAGCGGTTTTATCCTCCCAACAAACCTGTGAGGGAGGCTAGGCTGAGAGCATGCAACTGGCCCAAGGGCACACAGCGAGCTTCCAGGGAACCCGTGAGGATTCGAACCTGGATCTCCAACACTTTAACCACTACATTGCGCTGGCCATGAAACTGAAATGTGGTTTTAGCCCCGTGCTATAAACTTAAAGATCTAGACCAGAGGTGGCCCAACAGTGGCTCAGGAGCCACCTGTGGCTCTTTCATATATATTGTGTGGCTCCCAAAGCCCCTCCATTAGCCAGCTTGGAGAACACATTTAAAGTTTCCTTCCTTCCTTCCCTCCTCCCTCCCACCCTTCCTTCCTTCCTCCCTCCCCTTCCTTCCTCCCTCCCCTCCTTCCTCCCTCCCCTCCTTCCTTTCCTTCCTCCCTTCCTTCCTTCCTCCCTTCCTTTCCTTCCTTCCTTCCTCCCTTCCCTTCCTTCCTTCCTGTCTTGCAGCTTTCAAACATCTGACATTTATTCTATGTGGTTCTTACGTTAAGCAAGTTTGGCCACCCCTCGACTGGACAGTACATACGGCCAGAAACAACACTCCAAGAACATTTGAACAGCCAGTGCAGATGAAAGGTATTTTTGGCTGGCGGGGGAAGTCTCAATACTGTGAAACTTTCCCACTACTAAACATGACTCTGAATGTTCTTATTCCCTTTTCTTCCCATAGGGTTGTTGTGAGGACAGAATGGAGGAGAGGAGAATGATGTAAGTCGCTTTTGGTCCCCAGTGAGGACAACAACGAGGCATAAATTGAGTAAATATTTGTTAAATAAAGGTAAAGGTAGTCCCCTGCGCAAGCACCAGTCTGGGGTGACATCGCATCATGACATTTTCACGGCAGACTTTTTACAGGGTGGTTTGCCATTGCCCTCCCTGGTCATCTACACTTTCCCCCCAGCAAGCTGGGGACTCATTTTACTGACCTCAGAAGGATGGAAGGCTGAGTCAACCTTGAGACGGCTACCTGAACCCAGCTTCCACCGGGATCGAACTCAGGTTGTGTGAGCAGAGAGCTTGGACTGCAGTACGGCAGCTTTACCACTCTGCGCCACAGGGCTCTTGCTAAATGTTAAATATTCACATGCAAATGGTTTATAACGTTGGAATGCTAAAATGAGTAAATTTTGCCACTTTCTAAAGACTCAAAAAGCTGTGGCTCTTCTGTAAGCGAAACCTCCCTCTGTGCCCATCGTTATCCCCGGTGCATGCAGAGCTCATATAACTATTGGGCCATTTGTCCACAACAGCAATTCATGCAACAGCAGCCCTGCTGGATCACACTGGGGTCCATCTAGTCCAGCATCCCATCTCCCACAGTGGTCAACCAGTTCCTCTGGACAGCCAACAACAGGTAGGGTTGCCAATCCCCAGGTGGGGGCAGGGGATCCCCCGGTTTGGGGGCCCTCCCCCCGCTTCAGGGTCATCAGAAAGCGGGGGGAGGGGAGGGGAGGGAAATGTCTGCTGGGAACTCATGATTCCCTAAGGAGGCTTATTCCCATAGAAAATAATGGAGAATTGATCTGCGGGTATCTGGGGCACTGGAGGCCCTGTTGTTTGAGGTAGAGGCACCAGATTTTCAGTATAGCATCCAGTGGCTCTCCCCAAAATACTCCCTAAGTTTCAAAAAGATTGGACCAGGGGATTCAATTCTATGAGCCCTCAAAGAAGGTGCCCCTATCCATTATTTCCTATGGAAGGAAGGCATTGAAGAGATGTGCTGTCCCTTGAAATGTGATGGCCAGAACTCCCTTTGGAGTTCAATTATGCTTGTCACAGCCTTGCTCCTGACTCCACCCCAAAGTCTCCTGGCTCCACCCCCAAAGTCCCCAGATATTTCATGAATTGGACTTGGCAACTCTAACAACAGGGCATAGAAGCCGAGGCCTTCCCCTAATGCTGCCTCCTGGCATTGGGATTCGGAGGTCGAATGCCTTTGAATGTGGAGGTTCCCCCAGTCATCACGGCTAATTGCCCCTTATAAAACTTACCTCCATGAATCTATTGAAAGCTGTTTCTTCCTGTGGCCATCGCCAGCGTTCCCTTTAAGCTGAGTTAGTATGAGCTAGCTCACAGTTCTTTAGCTTCCGGCTCGCCCATTTTTGTCTTCGTTCAGGAAAAATGGCCCCAGAGCAAACGAATTGAGGCAGTAGCCAAATCTATGGCTCAGAACTTTCCAGCTTAGAGGGACCACCGGCCATCGCTACATCCTCTTGCAGCTCATTCCACATTTTAATTCGGTACAAGGTGCTGGTTATGACCTTTAAAGCCCTTTATGGTCTGGGACCTGCCTACCTTAGGGACCGTCTCTCCCCACATGTCCCCCAGAGAGTGCTGAGGTCGGGGTCTCAGAACCTCCTTATAATCCCTGGGCCAAAGGAGGCCCGTCTGAAAGCGACCAGGGACAGGGCCTTCTCGATTGCAGCTCCCTGTTGGTGGAATCAGCTCCCGGAGGAGGTGAGGGCCCTGCGGAACCTTGAACAGTTCCGCAGGGCCTGTAAAACAACCCTCTTCCGGTTGGCATATAATTAACTGTGAGCAGAATGCCTGATTATTAAATCTTAAACATCAGATTACCGAATATTGGAAATTTGAAGGACTGATTTAAGTAATAGTAGCATAGTGTATATCGATGTGAGTTTTATGTATTTTTAGGCTTTTATGTATTTTATTGTATAATTTTAATTGTATTTAAATCGACCTTTGTTAGCTTTTATTGTTGTAAGCCGCCCTGAGCCCACCTCGGTGGGGTAGGGCGGGATATAAATCGAATAAAGTAAAGTAAAGTAAAGTAATCACTCTCTGTGTAAAGACGTACTTCCTTTTGTCCATCCAGAACCTACTGTCCATCAGCTTCATTGGATGCCTTCAAGTTCTAGTCTTTTGGGAGACGTCTTTATCCACTCTCTCCACCCCATACGTAATTTTAGAAATTTCTATCATGTCCAGGGGTGGAATTCTAGCAAGAGCTCATATGCATATTAGGCCACACCCCCTGATGTAGCTAATCCTACAAGAGCTTACAGGGCTCTTCGTACAGGGTCCAGAGATAGAATTCTAGCAGGGGTTCCTTTGCATATTAGGCCACACCTCCTGATGGAGCCAATCCCCCAAGAGCTTACAGGGCTCTTAGTACAGGGTCCAGAGATAGAATTCTAGCAGGGGTTCCTTTGCATATTAGGCCACACCTCCTGATGGAGCCAATCCCCCAAGAGCTTACAGGGCTCTTAGTACAGGGTCCAGAGATAGAATTCTAGCAGGGGTTCCTTTGCATATTAGGCCACACCTCCTGATGGAGCCAATCCCCCAAGAGCTTACAGGGCTCTTAGTACAGGGTCCAGAGATAGAATTCTAGCAGGGGCTCCTTTGCATATTAGGCCACACACCCCTGATGGAGCCAATCCTCCAAGAGCTTACAGGGCTCTTAGTACAGGGTCCAGAGATAGAATTCTAGCAGGGGTTCCTTTGCATATTAGGCCACACACCCCTGATGTAGCCAATCCTCCAAGAGCTTACAGGGCTCTTAGTACAGGGTCCAGAGATAGAATTCTAGCAGGGGTTCCTTTGCATATTAGGCCACAAACCCCTGATGTAGCTAATCCTCCAAGAGCTTACAGGGCTTTTTTTTGTTAGCCCTTAGAGAACTAGCTACATCAGGGGTATGTGGCCTAATATGCAAAAGAGCTCCTGCTAGAATTCCACCCCAATCATGCCCCCCCTTAGTTGTCTCTTTGAGACTCTTTGGAGTGGAGGGCGGCATATAAATCCAATATCTTCTTCTTCTTCTTCAACTGGAAAATTCCAGACTCTTCAGACTTTCCTCTTAGTGAAGATGCTCCAACTCCCTCATAATCTTTGTTGCCCTCCCCTGTGCTTTTCCCAGCAACTCTAACAGACGAGCAGCTGCTTAAGCGACTTACCGAAACCTTGCCAAATTCCGTTCAAATTCTTGTTTCTCACGTTGAAAGTCCTGGATATACTTCATCTGAAATGGAAAGAAGGGATGGGGTGGGGGGTTAACAGAGGCCGACTGCTGGAAAGGAAGAGAAGGGCTGCACAGGGGTTCTTAACCACCCCTTAAGAGATGAGGGCAAGAGAGACCAGAGCAGAATGATTCTTTGCTGAAAGCCCCATTAAATGATACACGCTGGGGGAAAGAGAGAGATGCTCCATCTTCTACCCTGGCCATGCTAACCTTCCCCCACTTTACAGTTGCCAGCCTCCAGGTGTGTTTCGAATGCGAACGGAAAACCATTTTGCCTGTGTAAATGCTAGAATTTATTTCCTTATAAAGGAGAGTGGCTCACAATCTCCTTTATCTTCCTCCCCTACAGCAGACACCCTGTGAGGTAGGTGGGGCTGAGAGACCTCTTACAGCAGCTGCCCTTTCAAGGACAACTCCTACAAGAGCTAAAGCTGACCCAAGGCCATTCCAGCAGCTGCAAGTGGAGGAGTGAGGAATCGAACCCGGTTCTCCCCAGACAAGAGTCCGCACACTTCACCACTACACCAAAGTGGCTCTCTATTAGAGCTATGGCTGAGCCAAGGCCATTCCAGCAGGTGCAAGTGGAGGAGTGGGGAATCAAACCCGGTTCTCCCCAGACAAGAGTCCGCACACTTCACCACTACATCAAAGTGGCTCTCTATTAGAGCTATGGCTGACTCAAGGCTATTGCAGCAGCTGCAAGTGGAGGAGTGAGGAATCAAACCCGGTTCTCCCAGATAAGAGAGCTCTGGCTGACCCAAGGCCATTGCAGCAGCTGCAAGTGGAGGAGTGGGGAATCAAACCCGGTTCTCCCCAGACAAGAGTCTGCACACTTCACCACTACACCAAAGTGGCTCTCTATTAGAGCTATGGCTGAGCCAAGGCCATTCCAGCAGGCGCAAGTGGAGGAGTGGGGAATCAAACCCGGTTCTCCCCAGACAGGAGTCCGCACACTTCACCACTACACCAAAGTGGCTCTCCCTTCCCAAACCCCCGAAATCTCCAAGTATTTCCCTGCCTGGAACTGGCAGCCCTAGTGTGTAGTTCTAGCAGTGGGGGGAAGGGGGAGATTTGTGGAGGTGCTCAGGGCGTTTGGAGAAGAGCGGGACCTCAGCAGAGTATAATGCCATGCAGTCCCAGAGCGGCCATTCTAGCAGCTGCAAGCGGAGGAGCGGGGAATCAAACCCCGGTTCTCCCAGATAAGAGTCCGCACACTTAACCACTGCACCAAACTGGCTCTCTATTAGAGCTATGGCTGACTCAAGGCCATTCCAGCAGCTGCAAGTGGAGGAATGGGGAATCAAACCCAGTTCTCCCAGATAAGAGTCCGCACACTTAACCACTGCACCAAACTGGCTCTCTATTAGAGCTATGGCTGACCCAAGGCCATTCCAGCAGGTGCAAGCGGAGGAGTGGGGAATCAAACCCTGGTTCTCCCAGATAAGAGTCCGCACACTTAACCACTGCACCAAACTGGCTCTCTATTAGAGCTATGGCTGACTCAAGGCCATTCCAGCAGCTGCAAGTGGAGGAATGGGGAATCAAACCCAGTTCTCCCAGATAAGAGTCCGCACACTTAACCACTGCACCCAACTGGCTCTCTATTAGAGCTATTGCTGACCCAAGGCCATTCCAGCAGGTGCAAGCGGAGGAGTGGGGAATCAAACCCCGGTTCTCCCAGGTAAGAGTCCGCACATTTAACCACCACACCAAACTGGCTCTCAGCCTCTAGTTCCCCATCACACTCTCCCCGTAGATTCCACAGTGGGCAACTGATCTCACGTCACCACAGGCTAGAAAAGTGCTGTGAACTACCATGAAGGTAGATTCGATCCAGGTGGGCAGCCGTGTCGATCGGAAGCAACCGAACAAAGTTCGAGTCCAGCGGCACTTTTAAGACCAACCAAAGTTTACTCCTGGGTCTAAGCTTTCGTGTGCATGCACACTTGCATACGAAAGCTCATACCTTGGATAAAACTTGGTTGGTCTTAAAGGAACCGCCGGACTCCAACTTTTGTTTCATGAAGTCCCACGGTTTAAGAAGAGACCCATGCGCACAGTTGCAGCTTTTCTGAGAAAAAGGCAAAATGGCATCACGACGAGCCTTCTAGATTTTATTTATTTATTTAATTCAATCTGTATCCCATCCTTCCTGCCGAGGCAGGCTAAGGGCGGCTCACACGGTCATGCATATGCATGAATGCGGACATATAATAAAACATAAAAACAAGAAAAGCAATCTAAAACATAAAAACGGGCATTGCAGGTGCTATGACCTTAAGCGGGTTGGTCTTGCTATTCCAGCTAGGTGTTCTCCGTAAAGCAGATCTTAACGAATCAGATGTTCTATATAGAGCAGACTGCAAGAGGTGGTCCAGATGTTTTTCGGGAACTGTAGTAGCCGATGATCTAACTTGCAAATGCCTGGTGGAAGAGTGTCGTCTTACAGGCCCCGTGGAACCGTACGAGCTCTCGCAGGGCCCTGACCCCCTCAGGGAACTCATTTCACCAATGTGGGGCTACTACAGAAAAGGTTCTAGCTCTAGTTGTCATGAGCCTGGCCTCCTTAGGGCCAGGGATTGAAAGCAGGTTTTTTGACCCACCGAAGTGCTTTCTGGGGAACATGTGGAGAAAGGCCGTCCCTATGGGATGCAGGTCCCTGGCCATGTAGGGCTGTGAAGGTAAGAACCAGCACCTCGATTTCTAAGATATATCTAAGGCTGCCATCTAGAAATCAACCATTTCCCAAGTTTTCTCCAGGGGTGGATCTTAAAAGTTTTTCAACAAACTCAGCATCTAGTATGAATCAGAAACTTCTTCCTCCCCACCCTTTTGGTTCAGAGTTTTCAAGGTAAGAACGACTGAAGAATTTTAATTCTCCAGTTGTTAAGGATGTTCGTCTCTTATAGATGAATAACCACAGGAAATTTCTGCAGCTATTCGGCACTCAGAATTTTGAGCAAAGAGGGCTGAACCAATCATATGCAAAGGGAGGCCTTTTAAATAGCCAATCAGCAAGCATGGCAGGGGAAAAAAAATCAGTTTCATTTGGAGGGAATTCTCACAGGGAATTCTGTAGGGACATTTGAAATTTTGCTGGAAGCAAGTGACACAGGACAGGGAAGTACTTGATGACATCATCAAAAGGGGACCAGAAGGATTTCAGATACTGCTATAAGGTCAAGTACCAATCCTATTGAGGACTCTTTCTCCTTACCCAATGAACACAAGTCACCAAATAAGGACAGATTGTCTACTGGTAATGCCACGTTACTTGCTTGTACTCACTCTTATTTGGAGTGGTTATCCACACAATTGAACAACACACCCTCCTTTCCTGGTTAAAGGCAAAGGTAGTCCCCTGTGCAAGCACCATTTGTTTCCGACTCTGGGGTGACGTCACATCACAACATTTTCACGGCAGACATTTTACAGGGTGGTTTGCCATTGCCTCCCCCAGTCATCTACGCTTCCCCTCCAGCAAGTTGGGGACTCGTTTTACCGACCTCGGAAGGATGGAAGGCTGAGTCAACCTTGAGCCGGCTACCTGAACCCAGCTTCTGCCGGGATCGAACTCAGGTCGTGAGCAGAGAGTTTGAACAGCAGTGCTGCAGCTTTACCACTCTGTGCTACGGGGTTACTGGCATCTTATAAGCTCCTGGTTTGTGGCATCTTATTACCTCTTTCACGGAGCTGCCAATGGAAAGACACTAACCCCTCGAGACATGCATCGAGACAGCACCCTTCCTTAGGAAAGGGATCTGAGCACCAATTCTTGGGTTAGAGCTGTAGAATATTCTGGAGTTGACTTCTGCACTGGCACAGAACCTAGTTGCGAGATGACACAGATGACCCCTCAGAACCTCAGTTTTAATGCGTAACCTCTGAGCAGCCCTGCATATGAATGTCTAGCTAAGCTATTTGGTGGCGAGCACTAGTCAGTTTCAGGAAAAGATGGGATACAAAAAACAGCCTGGCTAGAGAATGTATCTTGAACAGCTCAACTCACTAGTGTAAAAAGAGAGGTCTGTTCCGGATATGAACCAAGCTGGACCTCTGCCAATCTCAGAGGTAGGCCTCTGAGAAAGACGGCTAAAGTAGAAAGTGATCCAAATCCAATGAGCCAGAGAAATTGGCTGAGACAGAGATTGGCATGAAAACCAGTAGTAGAAAATGGTTGAGATGATTCACAGTCTCGAAGTGGACCCTCTGGAATGCCTTATTATATCCTAAGAAAAGATTGTCCTCTTCAAAATCCTTAGTACGATTTAAATAACAAGACAACCTCGTCGCAGATCTAAAATTATGGTTTGCTCTCCCTTATTTTAGGGATCAGGTAAGAAAACCCAAAGCGTAGCATCTTGGGAGAGATGGAATACATCAACTGCTTCTGGCAGAGAAGTGGTGTCAGGATGCAATACCATAGCTCTCACAAGAGTTGTCCTTGAAAGGGCAGCTGCTGTGAGAGCTCTCTCAGCCCTGACTCAGAGCGAAGGGTGGGGTATAAATCCAATATCTTCATGAGGCAGTGAGGGCTGGTGCACCACTGTGTTTCCTCTCTGCCGAGGTGTTCTGGTCCTGGAAGGCTGTCGCAGTAGAAACATCTGGCAATGGTGCAAAGAGATTTCTATAAAGCCGTGCTACTCTATCATTTCTATAAAGCCACATGGAGCTCTCGGTCACGCCGCGTTCCAAGCACTGTTCCCAAGATGGCGCCCCAAGTCTACAAGGCCCCGGCCTGAGAGGACTTGTGGGTCGCTAGGAGATTCCCACCTTGTTAGCAGCTGTCACCAGAGGAAGCGGTAAGCTGCAAGCCTCCTTGAGAAGCGGGCATCATGCCAAGGATGGCTGCCAGTGTGCTTGGTGGAAACAGAATTTGGCTCTCTGTGGCGAGCCAGTTTGGTGTAGTGGTTAAGTGTGCAGACTCTTATCTGGGAGAACCGGGTTTGATTCCCCACTCCTCCACTTGCAGCTGCTAGCATGGCCTTGAGCCAGCCATAGCTCTGGCAGAGGTTGTCCTTGAAAAGGCAGCTTCTGGGAGAGTTCTCTCCAGCCCCACCCACCTCACAGGGTGTCTGTTGTGGGGGAGGAAGGTAAAGGAGATTGTGAGCCGCTCTGAGACTCTTCGGAGTGGAGGGCGGGATATAAATCCAATATCTTCTTCTTCTTCCAGTGCTGTAATATGTTATCACATGACTAAGTGAACAGGGGCATCATGGAGTAGGAGGAAAGATGAATATGCAATTCTCAGCGCAAGGAACTTGGGACAAGCTATGCACAATTCAGCTCCTGCAAGGCTCCGTGAGTCCTTACGGTCCATAGTCCATACTGTGGGCTCTCCAGCCCAGAAGGAAAACTTATTCTCCTTCAGTGGGGGGGGGGGGGGGGGGGGAGGGAAATCATCCATGGATTGCGAAGGTCATGCCTCCACTCGCTTGGATAAAAAAAAGTTAAGTCAGCTGTGCAAGCACCAATCGTTTCCGACTCTGGGGTGACGACGCATCATGTTTTCACGGCAGACTCTTTACGAGGTGGTTTGCCACTGCCTTCCCCAGTCATCTACACTCCCCCACCCCCCCAACAAGCTGGGTACTCATTTTACTGGATAGGGCTTTGCAAATTGCTTTACTGCATGGCTCCTATTGGAGAGGCCTGGGTTGACCCATTTTGTATAGCCCTGTGCTCGATAGGCAGCTTGAGCTCCAGCTCTACGCATACGCACAAGAGAGAGGGGGGAGGGGGAGAGAGAGAGACCCAGATACGTCCTCTCCCCCTCCACTCACTGCCTGCTGATCCAAGGCAAAATGAAAGCAAACTCAGACCATGCTCGTGACTGTAATCAGGCCTCAGATTCAGCAGGAGCTCACAGGAGCACAGCTCCTGAACCTTTCTGAGAGTTCCACCTCCTCCTTCTGAGAGTTCCACCTCCTTGTCCATTGAATAGAATGTGCAGCTGCATAATAATCCCTGGAAGAGGTCCACCACCTATTTTTCTACAAAATGACCCGACTGTAATAATACCCACAAGTGACGGATGAAATTTTAGCACTCCGCTGCAGATTAGAAGGCCACGTCCACCAAAGGACAACAGAACATTGGGTGGCAACAGTAACTGTGTTGACAGTGACATAAGAATCACAGTTTGGTGTAGTGGTTAAGTGTGCAGACTCTTATCTGGAAGAACCGGGTTTGATTCCCCACTCCTCCACTTGCAGCTGCTGGCAGGGCCTTGGGTCAGCCATAGCTCTGGCAGAGGTTGTCCTTGAAAGGGCAGCTGCTGTGAGAGTCTTCTCAGCCCCACCCATCTCACAGGGTGTCTGTTGTGGGGGAGGAAGGTAAAGGATATTGTGAGCTGCTCTGAGAATCTTGATTCAGAGAGAAGGGCGGGGTATAAATCTGCACTCTTCTTCACAGGATGGAATATATATAGAGGTGAATTAACATTAAGATAGAGGTATATAGAGGTGAATTAACATTAAGATAGAGGTGATGGCTGACGTTAAGTCTGAGGAAATGCTGAAAGCTGACTGTTTATTACTCTAGCTCTGGGGTGGCCAAACTTGCTTAATGTGAGAGCCACACAGAATAAATGTCAGATGTTTGCGAGCTGTAAGACATGAATGTCAAATGTTGGAAGGCAGGCAAATAGACAGGGGAAGAAAGAAAGCAACTTTAACTTTAAATGCATTCTCCAAGCTGCCACCTGGCTTGGCAAAGTGATTTAAAGAGAGAAATGCCTGGGCGATGGGGGCTTCAAAAGCCACACAATATGTGTGAAAGAGCCACAGTTTGGCCACCCCTGCGTCTAGCTAATTTATGCAATGTTTCGTTGAGTAAGGCAGTGATAAGAACATAACAGAAGCCAAGCTGGCTCAGGCCAATACTCTGTGTTACACAGTGGTCAAAACCCAGGTGCCATCAGGAGGTCCAATCCCCCCCCCCCCCCTTATCATTATCATGAAATGAATTAGATGCAGAGTAGAAGTAGCAGCAAAATTTCTGTGGTGTGACACACAGAACTCAGATGGATGGTAGCGGGCATATTATGGTACTGTCAGCACAAGTTAGCCACAAGAAGCCAGTTCATCTACGATGAAGGTTGTTTTGCTGTTTCAGGAATGCTGCTACCATAGTGGTGTCCTTGATGAAGACTGATCCATGGGTCCAAAAAGGAGAACGCAATACTGGTAACAGCAATTTCATATGCCAAAAATACAGGTATTACCTGAGGTTTTACTGTAACAGAGCAAGAAGCCATCTTTAGGACCATGGATGTGTCCCACTAACTCCACACTGGGTATCCTTTCGCTCCCCTGAAGTCCCTAACTCCCTGTATGAGCCCTGCAGGGGTTCAGCGACCCAACGACTTTTGGTAATACCTGGCCCCAGAGATGTCCATCTGGCCTCAACGAGGGCCAGGGCCTTTTCAGCCTTGGCCCCTGCCTGGTGGAATGAGCTCCCCCTGGAGATCCGGGCCCTGCGGGATCTGCTCGAATTCCACAGGGCCTGTAAAACAGAGCTCTTTTGCCAGGCTTTCAGCTGAGGCAGTGGCCGTCACTTGTTACCAGCCTCCCCCCTTCATCCGATCCCAGTGCTATAAGATCTGCTGGACCTGGACAACAGGCCATGTCTGTGAGGCAGAACCTGCAATTTTAGTCTCTATTGTCAAGCTGTAGTTTTAGATTTCATATATTTTAAATTGGTCTTTTGGCTCCCTTTGCCAGGCTCTCTCAATCACACAGAAAAACTACTGAGCCAAGCCTCTCTCCCTTCTATTGGCTAAGGCTCCTCCAACCCCTGGGAAAGGAAAGAAAGAGCTACAGCTTCAGGGTTTGTAGAATCTTTCGGGCTCAAGTGCCGTGTTCTACTGGAGAAAATTTTTCTTCCAGACGTTTCGTTCTCAGCTGCAGAGAACATCCTCAGTGGCGTTGCAGCCGGAGCAGGCGCTCTGACCTTCTTGGCTGCTGTGCATTGAGTGAGGCCAGGGCTGCTGGAGAGCTGCTCTTTCTAGTGTGGTGAGAGGGCAATGTACCCAATGGGTACATTCACAAACCAATTCCCCTCTCACCGCACCCCCTCCAGCTTAGATGTTTTCTGTTTTTCGCACATATCGGGGGAGGTCTCAACTTCAGAAGCAACATATTCCTGCTACTGTCTTTACACCACTGCTGATTCAGATGACTGTATGAATTTCAATCATACCATTTCAACATCTCAATTGACTCCCCAACATGTCACAACACACAGCAGTGATCCATAGGGGTGACCCGTGGCCACCAGTGTATTTCTTGGTGCTCCCTTCCTCCTTCTTTGACTTCCAGTTTGTGTCCTTAGGCTGCGCCCATTTCGAAACAACCACCACTACGATAGGTGTGGAATCCCCCGATGTTCTGTGATGGACCCAACCCCAGGGTAGCCATTTTGTTCTTGACAATGCCCTCCCACGGCAGCCATTTTGTTCTCAATATTCCAGAAGGGCCCACGAGCTTAGTAGGGCTGGGAACCACCCACACAGAGGTTGTGGTGACATGGGGGGAGGGGGGGGAGTCGATTATTGTCAAAATAGATCACATAAGCAGGCCCCTCAAGAGTGGATACCCAGGCTCAAGTCCCTCCCATTTCCCAGCCAGGATCAAATGGTAGCAAAAAGCAAGTTTCCTCTAAACCCAAATGGACTGGGGGGCCCACACAGGGGTCTTGCTCTAGGTGCCAAGATATTATTTGTACTTTTAACTGACCTCCTCCCTGCTCCCAGTTTTGCGACTTTGGGGGAAAAGGGTATTTTCCTTGTCCTGCCTTTTTTGCAGAAAGCAGAAGCATGGGGGGGGGTGTGCAGCAGGAACTCCTTTGCATATTAGGCCACACCAGGGGTCGTTTTGTAGAAAAATAGATGGTGCTCATCCAGGGATTGTTATGCAGCTGCACCTACTATTCAATGGACAAGGAGGTGGAACTCTCAGGAGGAGGAGGAGGAAATCTCAGAAAGGTTCAGGAGCCGCACTCCTGTCAGCTCCCACTGAATCTGAGGCCTGGGCCACACATCCCTGATGCAGCCAATCTTCCAAGAGTTGACAGGGCTCTTCGTACAGGGCCTGCTGTAAGCTCCAGGAGGACTGGCTACATCAGGGTGTGTGTGGCCTAATATGCAAAGGAGTTCCCGCTACAAAAAAAAAGCCCTGAGAAGCTGATAATAAACTCATTACACACCCATGACATCCTGCATGTTTTGTAACTTTCTGCGGCAGTTACAACTCACAGTATAGTGCTTGTTCCTTCCCTCGCTGTAAACTATCAGAACTCAATTATTTTAGTGTTTTCCAGCTTCCAACCATATCACAAGCATACTAGTGTGAGCTGAGCTAGTGTTTGACAACTCGAGCAATTCCACATTGGTCTCCTCCGCAAGAGTCCTTTGAGGATGATAAACCACTTCTTCCATGTGAACAGGGCTTTCACTGGATGTGAAGAGGCAATCCAAGGACCATCGCTGCAAGCCAACAAATTTATTGCACCCCACAGATAATCCTACTGTATCGCCCCAAACTAACGTCGCTTACCTTTTTCTTTTCAGGAAGCTCTTTATACTTCTTTGAAAGTATCTTAGTGAGATCCAGGTTGCTCATCTCTGGGTGCAGCTTGGCGTATTTTGCTCGCTTCTCCATGAAGAAACGGAAGTACGGGGTCAAAGGTTTCTTGGGGAAGTCGGGATGCTTCTGAATGGGGAGGGAGGGGAACAAGGAACATTTCAAGCCCGATGGCATCCCAAAGACCGGAAAATCTATTTGAACTAAGAGAGCTGAGCTGAGCGCTCGTAATGGGGGCACTCTCCACATTTTAAGAAGCCAATGGAATAAACTGAACACACCCATAACATTCTGCACGTTTCGTAGCTTTCTGCGGCAGTAACAACCCACAGTATACTGCTTGTTCCTTCTCACACTGTAAACTATCAGAATTCAATTATTTTGGTGTTTTCCAACTTCCAACCATATCACAGGAAGTGTTCCCTCTAAGCTGAGCTAGTATGAGCTAGCTCACAGTTTTTTAGCCTCTGGCTCATGCATTTTTGTCTTAGCTCAGGGAAAAGGGCCCCAGAGCACACTAATTGATGCAGGAGCTCACAACTTTAATGCCAGCAGCTCACAAAGTAGAATTTTTGCTCACAAGACTCTGAAGCTTAGAGGGAACATTGCTTGGGACCAATGTTCCCTCTAAGCTGTGGAGTCTTGTGAGCAGGAATTCTACTTTGTGAGCATTGATCACAGGATACAAACACAAAATTTCCAAAAGAAGACAGAACTTTAATATGGTACTTGCTCTCAGCTGCTAGGACATTGTATGCGCAGCTGTGGAAGCAAGAAAAAATACCAGAGAAATGGGATTGGATTACAAAAGTTATGTCATGGAGTGAAATGGACAAATTAACAAGAAAATTAAGAGACTATGATTTGGAACTTTTTAAGTTGGAGTGGAAGAAATTCAGAAGATACGTAGAAAAAGAGTGGAAAATAAAAGGACATTGGACAATCTTTGATAATGATTAAGGTTTTAAAAATAAGAATATAACTTTTGGGGGGGGGGTTTAATAGTTAAGGGTACCTTTAATATTTGTTTCCTTTAAGTAAATAACATTGGCGGGGGTCAAGTAACGGGGGGAGGGGTGGGGGAAAAGTAAGATATGGGGTAGAAAGTTTTTTCTTTTACTTTAAGTTTTTATAAATTGTAGATATAGTTTTGCTACCATATGTTACTAATAAAAATTGTTTATTCAGAAAAAAAAGCCTAAAGGGGCATACATCACAACTGACTTGTAATGCGAGTATGAGCAGAAGTGAATTTAGAAAGGAATTCTCCTATGAGAGAGGCCTTTTCAAACAAAAAGATTTTAAAATGGCTTTGGAGATACTGAAGAACCAGGGTTGTGTGGCAAGACTTGAATCTGGAGAACGTGGGTTTGATTCCCACTCCTCCCTATGAGACCTGCTGGGTGACCCTGGGCCAATCCCAGTTCTCTAAGAACTTTCTCAGATGTCTGCTATGGGGAGAAGGGGAAGAGATTGAACTTTTTCACACAGCCTATGTATTCCGGTATGGAAGCTGGTCAGTTACTGAACAGTAACGGGTTTCTGCTGGCATTTCAGACAGACCCGACTCAGTAACTGGCTGCTACCGGAATACTGTCACCTTTTCACACAGTCCCGCGGCTGTCCCGGTAGTGAGGCATGCCTGAGGCGTTACTAACAAAGAGCAGCTTCTTCCAGTTTTCAACCCCTCCTTCCGGGTTGAAATCGGTATGGGGCGCTGTGTGAAATGTCCAGTATCTAATCCGGGAGCAGTTTTCGCGCCCTTTTTCGCCCGCCGGCGCACGATCTCCGGCTTTTTTGGGGGGGGGGGGGGGACATCGGCTAAGATCGCTATAGCGCTATAGCGACGTATCACAACAGCATCACCATAGGGATGCCTGGGTTCCATTAAGATGCCAGAGATCGCCGCCGCTGAAACCTGGTAACTTATCTCAATGGAGCCTAGCCATCTCTATGGTGGTGCTGTTGTGATACGTCGCTATAGCGATCTTTGCCCGACATTCCCCCCCCCCAAAAAAATAAGCTGGAGACCGCGAGCTGCAGGCAAAAACAGCTGGTGCTGGTGGAAGCGAGATAAAAGCGGAACAGTGTGAAATGGCTTGCTTCAATCACGAAACCCTACCGGAAAAAAAACACATGTGTCTGAAAACTCCCATCCCTGTCTCGGATTACTGCAAGGCAGCACAATACCGACTCCCTTCTGGTTTCCACCGGTAAGTGTGAAAAGGCCCATAGTAAGCCGCTATGAGACTCCTTACAGTGGAGAGAAGTGATGTATAAAAACCTCTTCTTCTATTTTTCCACCCCTCTTCTTCTTTTTGTCTGTTCCCAGCTTGAAGTAAAGTTAATAACTTTGCAAGGCAGGAATACATGCTTAAATAGTAAGATACTCTCTGTACTATTGCTATTTTCATATTCTCTCAGCTCTACACACTCTTCTCCTCACACCCACTCATTCTGGTGTTTTTGGTCCCACTTTCCCACCCACCCACCCACCTAACCAGTCTTCCCTTCCCCCTTCCCCTCCACCTGCTTCTCCACCCCTGCCCTCTTACCCCTGAAATTTCTATCTGTTTCCTCATTTCCCCCTACTTTGCTTACTTGCTTCCACTGTTGCATGCAATTTCAGGTTGCTACAGCAACCTCAAAGTGCCTTTCATTTGCAGTCCCCATGTCCATGTCTGTAAATGTATAGAAATCACTGTTCTTGGCTTGGGCGGTGAGCTAAGTAGCCCCCCAATTTAAAAAAAACCCCAGTTTTTAGATTTTTCTGTAAACCCAAAAATTCTTCCTGCTTTGTGTCCCCATTGTGCTTATTTGTTGTTCTACATGGTGAGAACCAGGGCCTTTTTTTTTTTTTAGCAGGAACGCAGTTCCAGCTGGTTTGGCATCAGGGGTGTGGCCTAATATGCAAATGATCCCCTGTGTGAAACAGTGGTGCTGTCAGGGGTGTGGCCTAATATGCAAATTAGTTCCCGCTGGGCTTTTTCTACAAAAGAAGCCTTGGTGGGAACATGCTTAGGAAGTAGATGTACACTTCCTCAGTTAAGATTAAGGATTTTAACATTAGATTTAGACACCTTCTTTAATCCTTGATTGCAGAGCCCCATTCCCATTTATTGGTGTTTTTAAAACGTGTGAGGCTTGCCAAAAATATATTTCCACAGCTGTGTTTACTGCGTTATACGTCTAGGGTCAGAACTCAGCTCCAACTCTTCACTACCATTCTCTTCACTCGCCAAAAAAAGAGCTTTAGAAAGCAAATTAATGTGTATGGTTTCCTTTGCAGTTCCCTGAAGGGAAACGTCAACGCTTAAGATACTCCAAAATCAGATCCTTCCAAGAGTAAAGAGTCCGATTGTGATCACCAAGGTAAAAATGACTTTGAGACAGGGCACTGGAGGGGATAGTGGGAGGAGGAGGAAGACTATTACAACTGTAGATTTATACCCTGCCCTTCTCTCTGAATCAGAGACTCAGAGCGGCTCACAATCTCCTATATCTTCTCCCCTCACAACAGACACCCTGTGAGGTGGGGGCAGATTTATACGCCGCCCTTCTCTCTGAATCAGAGACTCAGAGCGGCTCACAATCTCCTCTATCTTCTCCCCCCACAACAGACGCCCTGTGAGGTGGGGGCAGATTTATACCCTGCCCTTCTCTCTGAATCAGAGACTCAGAGCTGCTTACAATCTCCTATATCTTCTCCCCCCACAACAGACACCCTGTGAGGTGGGGGCAGATTTATACCCTGCCCTAATCTCTGAATCAGAGACTCAGAGCTGCTTACAATCTCCTATATCTTCTCCCCTCACAACAGACACCCTGTGAAGTGGGGGCAGATTTATACCCCGCCCTTCTCTCTGAATCAGAGACTCAGAGCGGCTCACAATCTCCTATATCTTCTCCCCCCACAACAGACACCCTGTGAAGTGGGGGCAGATTTATACCCCGCCCTTCTCTCTGAATCAGAGACTCAGAGCGGCTCACAATCGCCTATATCTTCTCCCCCCACAACAGACACCCTGTGAGGTGGGGGCAGATTTATACCCTGCCCTAATCTCTGAATCAGAGACTCAGAGCTGCTTACAATCTCCTATATCTTCTCCCCTCACAACAGACACCCTGTGAAGTGGGGGCAGATTTATACCCCACCCTTCTCTCTGAATCAGAGACTCAGAGCGGCTCACAATCTCCTATATCTTCTCCCCTCACAACAGACACCCTGTGAGGTGGGGGCAGATTTATACCCCGCCCTTCTCTCTGAATCAGAGAGCGGCTCACAATCTCCTATATCTTCTCCCCTCACAACAGACACCCTGTGAAGTGGGGGCAGATTTATACCCCGTCCTTCTCTCTGAATCAGAGACTCAGAGCGGCTCACAATTTCCTATATCTTCTCCCCTCACAACAGACACCCTGTGAGGTGGGGGCAGATTTATACCCCACCCTTCTCTCTGAATCAGAGACTCAGAGCGGCTCACAATCTCCTATATCTTCTCCCCTCACAACAGACACCCTGTGAAGTGGGGGCAGATTTATACCCCGCCCTTCTCTCTGAATCAGAGACTCAGAGCGGCTCACAATCTCCTCTATCTTCTCCCCTCACAACAGACACCCTGTGAGGTGGGGGCAGATTTATACGCCGCCCTTCTCTCTGAATCAGAGACTCAGAGCGGCTCACAATCTCCTCTATCTTCTCCCCCCACAACAGACGCCCTGTGAGGTGGGGGCAGATTTATACCCTGCCCTTCTCTCTGAATCAGAGACTCAGAGCGGCTCACAATCTCCTCTATCTTCTCCCCCCACAACAGACGCCCTGTGAGGTGGGGGCAGATTTATACCCTGCCCTTCTCTCTGAATCAGAGACTCAGAGCTGCTTACAATCTCCTATATCTTCTCCCCTCACAACAGACACCCTGTGAAGTGGGGGCAGATTTATACCCCGCCCTTCTCTCTGAATCAGAGACTCAGAGCGGCTCACAATCTCCTATATCTTCTCCCCCCACAACAGACGCCCTGTGAGGTGGGGGCAGATTTATACCCTGCCCTTCTCTCTGAATCAGAGACTCAGAGCGGCTCACAATCTCCTCTATCTTCTCCCCCCACAACAGACACCCTGTGAGGTGGGGGCAGATTTATACCCCGCTCTTCTCTCTGAATCAGAGACTCAGAGCTGCTTACAATCTCCTATATCTTCTCCCCTCACAACAGACACCCTGTGAAGTGGGGGCAGATTTATACCCCGCCCTTCTCTCTGAATCAGAGACTCAGAGCGGCTCACAATCTCCTATATCTTCTCCCCTCACAACAGACACCCTGGGAGGTGGGGGCAGATTTATACCCCGTCCTTCTCTCTGAATCAGAGACTCAGAGCGGCTCACAATCTCCTATATCTTCTCCCCTCACAACAGACACCCTGTGAGGTGGGTGGGGCTGAGAGGGCTCTCACAGCAGCTGCCCTGGCTCATATAGCAGCTCACCATGAGTTGAGGATAAGAACCAAAGTCATGACTCTTTCGAGTAACTGCCAAACTGTGCAATATTCAAGATGTCAGTGAGAAATAAATAATTCAAGCCTGCTCAGAGCACCTCTCTCACAAACAGGCTGTCCCTTGTATCTCTACAAGATTCACTGCTCCTGCCTTTCTCTTTTTCGGGGCGGGGGGGGGAATACAAATGACACTGAAGTACAAACAAGTCCACAATCACAGTAAACAAGACCGAACATGTTTTAGCCCAATTGGCCATTTTCAGTGGTCACTAATACAACATATTTTGTTGGACTGATGGTTAATGTATACCAGGGGTGGCCAAACTGTGGCTCAGGAACCACATGTGGCTCTTTCACACATACTGTGTGGCTCTCGAAGCGTCCACTGCCCCGTTGGCTAGCTTGGAGAAGGCATTTTTCTCTTTAAAGGTAAAGGTAGTCCCCTGTGCAAACACCAGTCGTTTCCAACTCTGGGGTGATATTGCTTTCACGTTTTCACGGCAGACTTTTTTTACGGGGTGGTTTGCCATTGCCTTCCCCAATCATCTACACTTTCCCTCCAAGCTGGGTACTCAGTTTACCGGCCTCGGAAGGATGGAAGACTGAACCAACCTGGAGTTGGCTACCTGAACCAGCTTCCGCTGGGATCGAACTCAGGTTGTGAGCAGAGGGCTCCGACTGCAGTACTGCAGCTTTACCACTCTGCGCCACGGGGCTCATTACTCTCTTTAAATCACTCCAAATCATTTCTCCAACCCAAGCCAGCTTGAATAATACATTTAAAGTTGTTTTCTTTCTACCTCTACCTCCCCTTCCTTCCTGTCTTACAGCTCTCAAACATCTGGCATTTATTCTGTGTGGCTCTTACATTAAGCAAGTTTGGCCACCCCTGATGTATACACAAACACCATGAGGAAATGAACCGACCAAATGAGAGATAATTTACAGCCATACATTTGCATGTGTGAACATGAGAATAATGAAACAAGATTCACAATCCTAAGAATGTCACCATTTGACCACAAAGTACAACATGGCAATCATCCGTTCTGGCTTCTTATATGAAAAATTCTTCTTTGTGTGTATGTGTCGCTACGTATCAGTGGCCACTGTACACGTTTGGTCTTCTGCACTGTAACCGTGGGCTTATTTGTATTCTATCAACTTGTGGCTACTTATTTATATTATTTAACATGCATTAAGAGCTACTTAGCCCAGGCGTTTCCAGGCCAGGGGATAATTCAAGGCCTATGTTTTTAATTTGTTTTAAATGCACTGTACAATAAATTGATTTTTAAATTCATTTTTACCATTGTTCCTGTTGGATAGAGATACATGAAGAAATGCAGACGATACTAAGCCTTAAGTTTGCAATGGACCCAGAAAGTATGCTATTAAATACCTTATCATTACAAAAATACACTGTGAATTTATATAAGTATATATTAACAGCGGCAAGATTAATATTGGCAGCAAAATGGAAAGCAGCAAAATGTCCAAACTTGAAGAAATGGAGGAATAAACTGAATGAACATGTGACAATGGCAAAGTTAACATTTCTCATTCATAACAGCTGTTTTAGTAAATAAATCTTATGACTAACTGGTTTTATTTTAGGTGTTCATAATTTTATCACATATTAATATTTGTAACTAATCAGGTTTACTATGGTTGAGCCTAATTGTATTTCTGCAACTCCATATTGTTTGCTTCTACATCTTATCTTGTAACTGATTTCTTTTTATTATGCTTTTAGTCCTTTTTTTAAATCATCAAGTTCTTAATTTTCTATTTTGACGGCCAGTTTGGTGTAGTGGTTAAGTGTGCGGACTCTTATCTGGGAGAACCGGGTTTGATTCCCCACTCCTCCACTTGCACCTGCTGGAATGGCCTTGGGTCAGCCATAGTTCTGGCAGAGGTTGTCCTTGAAAGGGCAGCTGCTGTGAGAGCCCTCTCCAGCCCCACCCACCTCACAGGGTGTCTGTTGTGGGGGAGGAAGGTAAAGGAGATTGTGAGCCGCTCTGAGACTCTTCGGAGTGGAGGGCGGGATATAAATCCAATATCTTCTTCTTCTTCTTCTATAAACCACAAATATTTCTGCTCTGCTCATTCATAACAAACCAACCAGAATTTCAAGAAAAATTGAAAGTTTTTTTTTTAAATGATATAGTTAAAAATCAAGAATAAAATTAAATCAGAGAATGATTGGGAAAAAAAGTTTTAGGTAATGCATGCTTTATAATGAAACGTATCTAAAGTGAAATATTAAATATTAAAATATAAATCTAAGCAAGTTCTACACAATGTGTGTAAGTGTACGGTTTTGGGTATAAATGGGTGGGGGTGTGAGTGCGGTTACTTAGGAAATTAGTTCTCAAGTGCTTAGTGTAGGTTCCTTATATTTCTATTCTATCTGCAGTGAAATTATTTGTTTAAAAAAAACATATTTTTCCCACCTAACCTTCAAGGTACCTCATTCAATTTTTGGATTTGGTTTGTATTCCCTTTTTTGGGTGTATTCTCTGAGGGGGAAGCCGTTCTGCCATGTCGACAGAGAAGCTACACTCCAGTTTGTCTCTGCATGAGTCCCTGCACAGGGGTTGGCACCTTCAAGTCGGAGGCACAGCCCGAATTAAGAGCCATGTGACAGACTGACCAGGAGCCAGAAGTCAGACTCAGCAAGGCTAGGAATTTGGGCAACAGCTCTGGAGGAAAGATAACACAAGCCAAGCACCAGTGAGTGTACTGCAGTGAGAAACACGTTAGAAGTTAGGGCTGTGGAGCGATCCTCTCTGCTGCTAAGAGACTCCACCTTGATGTTCTCAGTATATACACAGACCAATGCTTTAGGCCTCTGTGCCTGGGACTGCTCCACTCTTCTAGTGAAATCCTCCCACTAACACACACACACACACACAATGCTGTAACAATGGTTCAAAATACACAGTACTAGTCAGCATCTTTGTTGTGAAAGAGTACATGAAATATGAAGGGGGACAAATTGGGGGGGAAATTTAGAAGTTATTTTTTTAAAAGCTTTTCTGATGTCAATTTTGATTCAAAGAGGGAAGGAAGGAAGGAAGGAAGGAAGGAAGGAAGGAAGGAAGGAAGGAAGGAAGGAAGGAAGGAAGGAAGGAAGGAAGGAAGGAAGGAAGGAGGGAGAGAGGGAGAGAGGGAGAGAGAGAAAGAAAGAAAGAAAGAAAGAAAGAAAGAAAGAAAGAAAGAAAAAGAAAGAAAGAAAAAGAAAGAAAGAAAGAAAGAAAGAAAGAAAGAAAGAAAGAAAGAAAGAAAGAAAGAAAGAAAGAAAGAAAGAAAGAAAGAAAGAAAGAAAGAAAGAAAGAAAGAAAGAAAGAAAGAAAGATAGATCAGCTAGTAGCTTCAAAGCAGGGGTCACTGGCGGAGTGGGGGGAAGTAGTTGTGAAATTCTTGCATTGCGCAGGGGGTTGGACTAGATGACTCTTGAGATCCCTTTCCATTTCTATGTTTAGGGGAAACACTGGCCTACCAACATAGCGCCATGGGAGCAGAGCAAAAAAACCGTCTCCTTTGAGGCAGAAACTCCTCTCACAGACCCCTCCCTTTAACGAAGCCACACCCACCTTCAGCTTCTTGCCCTTGTAGGGGTTTTTCACGTGTTCCTCGGCATCCGTGATCAACTCTGTCAGGGTTCGAAACTTCCTCACCTGCAGAAAGAACCGGAAAGTTGGGGAAAGGAGAATGTGAGAAAATGGCATTGCCCATATAATTTCTAGGGTTGCACATTTAACGGGTACATTCACAGCGCAGTCCTCAGCATAGTCGCTCCTTTTTAAGCTCATTGGCTTAGAAACCAGTAGGCCGTCACCATTCATCAACTACATCTTCATTTGCTTAATCTAGAAAGGTTCTCTTTAATGGGTGGAGTTGAGATTCAAAGACACGCTGCTTGATCATTCTCCGAAGGACTTCCGAATATACATCAACAAGAACAAAACCCTACTATTTTCCTGACGAGTGACAGTTTCCATCCAATGTCTTGACATGTGCTTCAATCTCTCTTAAAGGGCAATTAAATTGAGGCTTTTGCAATACACACATTCACTTTCGTTTGCTAAATCTACCATCGGGCAGATGACTGTCCAGTGGACAACTCTAATTGCCACCTGAGTGCCTTGAAGTCTGTCAAGAGAGACGTTAAATCGGTAACGCAAGGAAGATATGAACTTCGAAAGCAAGGCAATTTCCTTTTTGCAGCAAAAAAAGAGGCCACTGTCAAAGGCTGGTTTTGTCTGACTTTCAACAGTCAGAAATTTGGGACTGAATTCTAATCCTGCAGCTTCATTCTGGATCAGAACTTTGGGACTGAATTTTAATCCCGCATCTTATTTCTTGGTAAGCAGAAGGTCCCAGGTTCAATCCCCAGCATCTCCAACTAAAAAGGGTCCAGGCAAGTAGGTGTGAAAAACCTCAGCTTGAGACCCTGGAGAGCCATGAATGGGGCTGTGGCTCAGTGGTAGAGCATCTGCTTGGTAAGCAGAAGGTCCCAGGTTCAGTCCCCGGCACCTCCAACTAAAAAGGGTCCAGGCAAGTAGGTGCGAAAGACCTCAGCTGGAGACCCTGGAGAGCCATGAATGGGGCTGTGGCTCAGTGGTAGAGCATCTGCTTGGTAAGCAGAAGGTCCCAGGTTCAATCCCCGGCATCTCCAACTAAAAAGGGTCCAGGCAAGTAGGTGTGAAAAACCTCAGCTTGAGACCCTGGAGAGCTGCTGCCAGTCTGGGTAGACAAGACTGACTAAGATGGACTGAGGGTCTGATTCAGTAGAAGGCAGCTTCATATGTTCATATGTCTAAGGGGAGGGATGGTGGCTCGGTGGTAGAGCATCCACTTGGTAAGCAGAAGGCCCCAGGTTCAATCCCCGGCTTCTCCAACTAAAAGGGTCCAGGCAAATAGGTGTGAAAAACCTCAGCTGGAGACTCTGGACAGCTGCTGCCAGTCTGAGTAGACAATACTGACTTTGATGGACCAAGGGTCTGATTCAGTAGAAGGCAGCTTCATATGTACATATATATCTTGCAATGATCTTCCTCTTGGGAGTACGCAAGTCTTCTACGATTAGAAGACTATATGCAACAATGAACCAGCTAGTCAGAGAAAAGACATATAAGGAAATGGAGCTGTAAGAAAACAAAAAAAAAACATTGTTGTGGTAGTCTGCAAAAAGAAAGGGGGTTAAAAGAGAAGATGGGAGAACATTTGACAAGGAGATGATCAAGAATCCAAAGAGAGGAACCAGGAAGATAAGTTCTACAGTTTTTCCAGAAAAACAGTAAGAGTAACGTGACAAGCCCAATTCCAACCTTCAACCGCATTTCTCACACAAAGCGAGGTCACCTGACAGATCTCGCCATGCCAAGCAAGCAGTCACCTCGTTGGAGATCTCAATCCACTTTATCTTGCACATGTCACCGGAGAAGTCCTTGAAGGCCACTTTGTCCCAATCCAGATGGGATTCGGTGGTTTTGAACTTGCTCCCGTCATTGGAGGGCAAGTTGTTCTTCATGCATTCTAAGAGAGTCAACATGTCTTCCTGGGTCCAACGGTCTAGGAACACAAAAGCAGGGAGAAAAAAACCTTCATTTGCCAGCTATGACATTTATACACATCAGTAGGGGTGGAATTCTAGCAGGAACTCCTTTGCATATCAGGCCGCACACCCCCTGATGTAGCCAATCCTCCGAGAGCTTACAGGGCCTACTGTAAGCTGCAAGAGAATTGGCTACATCAGGGAGGTGTGGCCTAATATGCAAAGGAACTCCTGTTAGAATTCCACCCCTGCACATCAGGGTCTCCCTAGGAGAAGATGTATGCAAATCAGTCTCAATGGCCGCTCAGACTGTTAGCCAGTTACTATTGAATCAGCCAACTGGGTACTTTGGCCCATTTAATAAATTACTTAAATGGCTTATCTTTTTTAAAAAATTCATGGGAAAATTTTGCAGAAAATCCACAAAAGGCCTTTGAAACACAGCTCCATCCTGTTTTATTAAGGAGTCAGATGGATCTAGAGCAGGAGTGTCAAGCATGCGGCCCAGGGACCAAATTAGGCCCCCAGAAGGCTCCTATCAAGCCCACAAGGAACTGGCTGTCATCTGCTTCCTTCTCCCTCTCTCTTGCTTCCTTCTGGATCACAGCTTGCTTTGCAAGGCTTGCTCAATCGCACAGGAGCTACAGAGCAAAAACTCTATTTTCTCCATCGGATGAGTCTCCTCCCTTGGAGTGGAAGGGGGCGGGGGAGGGAGAGCTTGCTTTGCCAGGCTCTTTCAATCGCAGAGCTGAGCCAAGCCTCTCTTCCTTCTATTGGCTGAGGCTCCTCCCCCCGTCCCCTGGGGAAGGAAGGAAAGAGCCAGAGCTTCCTTTGCCCAGTTCCCTGGATCCCATGGGAGAGGTGCAAAAAAACCATCTTTAAGATCAACAAGTGCTAACGTTTTAAGAATTTTTTATTTTAAGCTTTTTAAAAAAAATATTTTGAGTTTGTGTCCTTTAGAAAGTTTGTATCTCCACTACCTGACATGAGACATGGCCCGGCCCAACACGGTCTCATTTATATCATAACAAATGAGTTTGACACCCCTGGGGTTATTTTAAATATTTAACTGAGCACTCAGATTGTATGAAACGTAATTACATGAATGCTCACTGATCCAATCATACCTGTTTTTCAACATGCTAGGTATTCTTATTATTAGCCCTTCTTTTAAAGTTAGTTAACTGTCTTACTCTTTATAATTATTCTTTATGATTTTTACTCTTTACCATGTATGATTAATTATTGCCATCGCCAATGAATACTACCAACTGTGTTCAAAGTACAGACTCGTTGCTTCCCCCCCCCCCCCGAAGATCAGTAATCTTCCAAAAGAGAATGTTTCTGTCAAATGATAATTTCGGGGGGAGAATCCGATCAACATCGCAGAGGATCTGAGCTTAAAAGATATACTACCGCTGATGTCTTCGCCCACCATTTGTTGTGGTTCCTATGAAATGCTATACCAGTGTTAAAACAGCTACTAACTCTAAATATAAATCAGGATGTCATGTCTTTTCAGAAAAAAACACCTCACATACATCACTAGAAAAAAAAAGGAAGAGGGTAGCGGTGCCTTAACAAGATTTGTGGCAGGGTAGGAACTTTTGTGAGTTCTTTTGTGAGCTCACTTCTTCAGTGATACATGAAAGCGCCTCTCCTGCCACAAATTTTGTTAGTCTTTAGGGTACTGCTGGACTCTTCCTCTTTTCTACTAACATACATGACTTTTTCCACCCCCACCCCCCCAAAAAAAGACATTACATCCCGATTTATATTGTGGAATCTCAGTGCTCTGTCTTAAGTAATTTATACTTCCCGTGTCCCTAGGGATGCTGTTACCGTGCTTTCGCTAAAGTTAAAAAAACCTGTTCCTTCGATATATATTTCTTCTTTTCCTTGGCTCTGCCATACATTGGGCTTTTTTTGTAGCAGGAACTCCTTTGCCTATTAGACCACACAACCCTGATGCAGCCAATCCTCCAAGAGCTTACTGGGCTCTTAGGACAGAGCCTACTGGGAGCTCCAGGAGGATTGGCTACATCTGGGTGTGTGGCCTAATAGGCAAAGGAGGTCCTGCTAGAATTCCTTACAGGGCTCTTCGTACAGGGCCTACTCCAAGCTCCAGGAGGATTGGCTACATCAGGGGTGTGTGGCCTAATAGGCAAAGGAGGTCCTGCTAGAATTCCTTACAGGGCTCTTCGTACAGGGCCTGCTGTAAGCTCCAGGAGAACTGGCTACATCAGGGGTGTGTGCCTAATAGGCAAAGGAGGTCCTGCTAGAATTCCTTACAGGGCTCTTCATTCAGGGCCTCCTGGAAGCTCCAGGAGGATTGGCTACATCTGGGTGTGTGGCCTAACAGGCCACACATCCGGGTGTGTGGCCTAATAGGCAACAATACCGGGAACTGCTGTACATATCTCACACACACCCCTTTACAGCAATTCAATGCTGTCTGCTGTTAAATATTACCATCTAATATATTAAAACTCACACTGAACTACTTAAATATGTGGTAATAGCAGCGGGAGTGGCATTTGCATTTAAATGGAAAGCTGAAACATGCCCAGAATTGACTGATTGGAAAAATGAACGGAGTATTCAACAGCAGCACAGTTAACGTCTTACTTGCTTAGCAAACCAGATTCAGAATTCCAAGAAAAATGGAATGCATTTTTTCAGATATATATAGATCAGAATCAAAGACTAAAATAAGAATTAAATTATAGTTCAGAACGATTAAGAGGCAGAACTGAGCGATATATTTCTAAAACGTTTACAATGACCAAACGGTAGAAATGTTAGTAATTTTAAAAATGAATATAAACCAAAACAAAAGTACATAAGCAATCTGTATATAACAAAGTAAAAACCCGTTTGACAATTTTGTAAATGGAAAAATGTGGGAGTTACAACTTAATAAACAATACTGATATAATGATGGTCTTTCTCTTTAATATTTATGTTTTTATCTACCAAATATGATTGTCAATGTTTTCTGCTACACTATTTCTATCTCATTTCTCTTCCACGATTGCATTCCTTATGTTTATTAATACAAAAATATTTTAATAAGTACAGTACAATAGATCAGCCTAGAAGACTATCTGTAAGCACCAATACCAGATACCACAATGTTTATTGTACATTCCTCGAAACATGTACCTTTGCAGCATTCGATGTTCAGTTTGGCATGCCAAGCAGACCAAAGTTTTGTTGCCTTAGATATTTCTTTACTACACTAGCGGTTTTGGTTGCCCTAAGAGAGTTTTATTTTCGTTTTATTAACCCTGCTTTCCAATTCCTCAGTCTAGCCCCACTACGGTGTCCAATCGTTAGAGATCTTTGCAGTCTGACCGAATTGTCTTTATCATACTTTGTGATCAGTCTCACTGAGAAAAGACAAGCTATAAATGAATGTATTATGCATTATTGTAATTTATTATGATTAATAAGCATAACATTTTTTAAAAAAAAACAGATCTGCCACATGGAATGTTGTTTTCCAGCCTGCCTACGGCCATGAGCCACTCAAAAATCCCAAAGCTTAGAATTTTTGCTCATTGCCAATTGCAGGAAGCTTTTAAATCAATCAGCTGCCCCTGTTAAAATAACCAGCATTTGCCATCACAAAACACAGAGAAGCCCGTATCGCAATATGAACAAAACCAGCCACATATGAGTTAATGGCAACAGATTTAACAACAGAGCAATAGTCTGTACAATAGTCTCTGTGTGGCACAAAAGTCTGATTCTCCCCCCAGTAAAGTGTGTGCATTAACATTTTTTTAAAAGGGCATAAAGAACACAACAGCAAAACAGCTCCACTCACTAGGCTTCCCAGTCCCCAGGTCCCAGCGGTTTTACAGGCTTCCCCCCTCCCCCAGCCAGCTGGCCGTCGGGGGAAGCTCCACCCCCACAGCCATTATGCACTTCCAGGAACGATTCCCATAGGGAATGATGGGGAATTGATCCGCGGGTGTCAGGGGCTCTGGGGGGCCTGTTTTTTGAGGTAGAGGTGCCAAATTTTCCATATAGCATCTAGTGCCTCTCCCCAAAATACCTCCCAAGTTTCAAAAGGATTGGACCAGGAGGTCCAATTCTGTGAGCCCCAAAAGAAGGTGCCCCTATCCCTTCACTATTTTCTATGGAAGGAAGGCATTCTAAAAGGTGTGCTGTCCCTTTAAATGTGATGGCCAGAACACCCTTGGGGTTCAATAATGCTTGTCACAGCCTTGCTCCTGGCTCCGCCCCCAATGTCTCCTGGCTCCACCCCCAAAGTCTCCTGGCTCCACCCCCAAAGTCCCCAGATATTTCTTGAATTGGACTTGGCAACCCTACCCCTCACTAGCACAGCTATGAAGTAAAGTAAGTAAAGTAAAGTAAATTTTATTTTTGTATCCCGCCCTCCCCCACCAAAGGCAGGCTCAGGGCGGCTCACAGACATGGGACAACCATGATTTGAATAAAATACAATCAAGACAAAACAGATTAAGATACAATTAGGTTACATGGGTTAGTTAAAATAGATAAAACAGCTATTATAAATTAAAATTAAGTTAAGGTGCTACAGTTCACAGTCGTATATAAGATGAAAAGGGGATTAGCACTGTAAAATGGCTCCTAAAAATGACATATCCCAGCATGTAGTTCTTAGTTTTGATCATGAAGAACTGAACCTCAGGTGGCAGTTTGCAACAGTAAGGAACACGCAGGCCTGCAAGCCCCACGCTTAATAAAGCCCAACCAAGCAAAATCCTCAACGGGTGCTAAATGATACCATTTAAAGGGGGGAGGATCCTGCACAGATGTTTAATTTGGGATTTCTTGTGAAGGCAAATGTCAGGAACGGAGGACAGACGCAAGAAAGGGACTCATTCCTTTGTACAGCGGCTAATTAGCTTCTCGATGCCGTGGCGCAGAGTGGTAAAGCTGCAGTACTGCAGTCGGAGCTCGCAACCTGAGTTCGATTCCAGCAGAAGCTGGTTCAGGTAGCTAGCTTGAGGTTGACTCAGCCTTCCATCCTTCCAGGGCCGATAAAATGAGTCCCCAGCTTGCTGGGGGGAAAGTGTAATGACCGGGGAAGGCATGGCAAACCACCTCATAAAAATGTCTGCTGTGAAAACATCGTGAAAGCAGCGTCACCCAGATTCGAAAACGACTGGTGCTTGCACAGGGGACCTTTCCTTTTCCCCTCCCCTCCGAAAGAGAGCCCTGTGGCACAGAGTGCTAAATCTGCAGTACTGCAGTCCTAAGCTCTGCTCACGACCTGAGTTCGATCCTGGCGGAAGCTGGGTTCAAACAGCTGGCTTGAGGTTGACTCAGCCTTCCATCCTTCCCAGGTCGGTTAAATGAGTCCCCAGCTTGCTGGGGGAAAGCGTAGATGACTGGGGCAGGCGATGGCAAACCACCCCGTAAAAAGTCTGCTGTGAAAACGTTGTGAAAGCGACGTCACCCCAGAGTCGGGAACAACTGGTGCTTGCACAGGGGACTGCCTTTACCTTTTTACTTCCCCCCAAACCCTTCCTCTCCGCTGCAGAAACACGTGAAGATCTGTGATGATGAAGGCTACATTCAGATATCAGGCAGTTTTGTTTTTGACCTTTTGCAGGATTACTCCCTCCCCTTTTGCATGGAGCACACAATTAATAGAATTCTTGCTTTTGGAAACCACAAATCAAACCCTGCTTCTTAGGGTTGCCAATCCCCAGGTGGGGGCAGGGGATCCCCCGGTTTGGAGGCCCTCCGCCCACTTCAGGGTCGTCAGAAAGCGGGAGGAAGGGAGGGAAATGTCTGCTGGGAACTCTGTTATTCCCTATGGAGATTTATTCCCATAGAAAATCATGGAGAATTGATCCGTGGGTATCTGGGGCTCTGGGGGAGCCCTGTTTTCTGGGGTAGAGGCACCAAACTTTCAGTATAGCATCTAGTGCCTCTCCCCAAAATACCCCCCAAGTTTCAAACAGATTGGACCAGGGGGTCCAATTCTATGAGCCCAAAAAGAAGGTGCCCCTATCCTTCATGATTTCCTATGAAAGGAATTGAAAAGATGTGCCGTTCCTTTAAATGTGATGGCCAGAACTCCCTTTGGAGTTGTTATGCTTGTCACAGCCTTGATCTTGGCTCCACCCATAATGTCTCCTGGCTCCACCCCCAAAGTCCCCAGATATTTCTTGAATTGGATTTGGCAACCCTACTGCTTCTCCATGATGATCCAATGCAGGAATCTGGAGCTTGCTTCCCCATCCCGGATTCTTAGGGCTCTTTTTCTAGGAGCTCCTCTGCATATTAGACCACGCCCCCTTGATGTAGCCAGTCTTGGAGCTTATAGTAGGCCCTGTACTAAGAGCCCTCTAAGCCAGGGGTGGCCAAACTGTGGCTCAGGAGCCACATGTGGTTCTTCCACACATATTGTGCGGCTCTCAAAGCCCCTACTGCCCCATTGGCTGGCTTGGAGAAGGCATTTAAAGTTGCTTTCTTTCCGCCCCTCCCTGTCTTGTGACTCTCTAACATCTAATGCTCATGTCTTGCGGCTCCACAAACATCTCACATTTATTCTACGTGGCTCGTACATTAAGCAAGTTTGGCCACCCCTGCTTTAAGCTTTCGGAGGATTGGCTACATCAGGCGTGTGTGGCCTAATATGCAGAGGAGCTCCTGCTAGAAAAAGAGCCTGGGGTTCTGCTGCGGTTTAGAAACGGAGGGAGGGCAAGCTTCAATTACATCTCGGCTCCTGCACCTAAACGTCCTGGCCCCCCTAGAAGCCTTCAAACACATGTGCCACACGCTGCGGGAAGAGGGAGCCAAACCCATCAGAACAAGAAGCTGTGTTCGTGCCCACTGTGGGCAAGTTTCTGTCTGCTTGTGTCCCTTAGGGCAGTGGTCCACAACCTTTTTGGCACCAGGGACCGGTTTTGTGGAAGACAACTTTTCCATGGACTGAGGTGAAGGGGTCGATGGTTTCACAAAGATACAATTGTGCACTTCATGTTTGGTGTGGTGGCTAAGTGTGCAGACTCCCCGAAGTGAGAGCACATACAGCCGGAGCTGCGCAGACTGCACTGGCTGCCGCTCGCATACCGGGTTCGTTACAAAGTGCTGGTTATTACCTTTAAAGCCCTATATGGTCGAGGACCTGCCTACCTGAGGGACCGTCTCTCCCCATATGAACCCCAGAGAGCACTGAGGTCAGCGGGGAAGAACCAACCGACTATCCCTTGGAAGCAAAACTACAGAACACCCGTATACGAGCCCTCTCTATTGCAGCACCACACCTATGGAACCAGCTCCTGGAAGAAGTGTGAGCCCTGAGGAGCCTCGAACAGTTCCGCAGGGTCTGCAAGACCATCCTTTTTGGGATGGCCTTTGCCTGACTAAACACTTGATGGATTCGCCTTAAATGAGATCCGCCATCATATCATATCTGCTGATGGGATAGCACCAGAAATATTTAATGTGTAATTTTAAACTGGAATGTTTTTTAAGGTTAAATGCTGTTTTTAATACCTATTGTATAATTTATTCTACTGATATGTTGTTAGCCGCCCTGAGCCTGCCTCGGCGGGGAGGACGGGATATAAATAAAAGGTTATTATTATCTGGGATAACGGGGTTTGATGCCCCACGCCTCCACTTGCAGCTGCTGGAATGGCTGTAGGTCAGCCATAGCTTCTCACAGAGTTGTCCTTTAAAGGGCAGCTTCTGGGGAGAGCTCTCTCATACCCACCCACCTCACAGGGTGCCTGTTTGGGGGAGGAAGGCAAAGGAAATTGTGAGCTGCTCTGAGACTCTGAAATCTGGAGTGGAGGGCCGGATATAAATCCAATGTCTTCTTTTTATCATTATTACTACTACATTGTAATATATAATGAAATAATTGTACAACTCACGGCCCGGTTGCTAACAGGCATGGACCGGTGCCAGTTCACGGCCCAGGGGTTGGGGACCCCTGCCTTAGGGGACATCTGCTTCAAGAAATATCACAAAGCAGGAGTCCCGTAGCACCTTTTAAGACCAACCAAGTTTTATTCAGAATGTCGGCTTTCGTGTGCATGCACACTTCTTCAGACGAGGAATGAGGTACATCCTGAATAAAACTTTGTCGGTCTTAAAGGTGCCGCTTGACTCCTACTTTGTTCTACTGCTTCGGACCAACACGGTTGCCCACCTGGATCAAGGAAATATCACAGCTAGTGGACAAAGGTCATGACCAGACTGCAGGGCCAGTTCAAGGTGAGGTTTTTAAATTTTATCTCTGCATTCTTGTGCGTGCGAGACAGGAGTCATGACGACCTGTG
The DNA here is from genome assembly GCF_032191835.1 of Heteronotia binoei. NCBI lineage: Eukaryota > Metazoa > Chordata > Lepidosauria > Squamata > Gekkonidae > Heteronotia > Heteronotia binoei. Next base: position 61,359,339 of record NC_083237.1, on the reverse strand, counting down.
GCGACCCCTACTGTGGCATGGAGGACATTCAGAAAAGTGGCACGGTAACAGCCTGCCCTTGCCTCCCAACTGCTGGTATTCCAAGGAGGCCTCCCCATCCAAGTCTTTCCCCTGCTCAGCTTCCGATATCTGACAGGAATGGGCTTGCCTGGGTTATCAAAGTCAGGGCCAGTTCAAGGTATTTTGATACCCCAGGTAAGGTCCACCCATCACCAAGCTACTTGAATCACCTGTGGACTGTCGAATACAACTCTCTAATCCTATATGGGCAAGCAACTTTGTAATAGGGGCATTTTCTGAGGAAAAGGGCAGAAGGGCGGCGGTGAATTAGACAGGACATGGGCGGCCCAAAGTTTAGAGTTCTGCCAGCTTCTCTCCAGGGAGGCCTAATTGGCTTTTCCAGAAGCACCACCTCCTCACCTTGATTTTTGGGGGCTGTCATTTCTAAGTCGGTTGGACTGTCCGCTTCTCCGTTCATCCTCCACCTCTCGGGCCCTGGGGTGACGCCGTCTGGGTCTCCCCCGCAAGCTCCCTCTCTTCCCCCTTCACGGTGGCGTCAACCAATCAGTTTTCACCCTGAAAAGCATGAAGAAGTCAGAGTTAGCACCGTCTGCTGGTCGCCCCGTCCCCCTGGCGCCGAAACAGCGACAGTTCCTTTCCCCTGGGAGCCGAGAAAGCAAGGATGCAACGCACTACCTTGACGCAACACCGTGATAAAATTCAGAGGGTGACTGAAGACACCATGACCTCTGGCATTTCACCCGGGACAAGCCTAGAACGGTGCATTCAAGTCACAGCTGACAAATGGTGACCCCCGTCAAGTTTTCGAGGGAAGAGGCGTTCGGAGATGGCTTGCCATTGCCTGCCTCTGTACTGCAACCCTGGATTTCCTCGTGAGTTATTAAAATAGTAACCAGGTCTGACCCTGCTTTAGTTTCCGAGATTTGACGACATCTGTTGACCCTCCAGCCAGGCCAAGTCCCCGTAGTGTTTATTAATGGAATTTAAAATTCCCTTAGAGCAGATTTGTTGTAAGGTGGCCCAAAAGGGCACAGAATCCCCCTGCAATTCCCTCAATGAACAAGATTATCAGGATGATACCCCAGATTCAGTAGGGCATAAAATTGAATCTAGAAGGGCATCTCCTATAGTGAGATCTGTCATGCCTTCGACAGTGCCGTAAAAACTGAGAACCAGTCTGGTGTAGTGGTTAAGTGCATGGACTCTTATCTGGGAGAACCGGGTTTGATTCCCCACTCCTCCATTTGCACCTGCTGGAATGGCCTTGGGTCACCCATAGCTCTATTATCTGGGAGAACCGGGTTTGATTCCCCACTCTTCCACTTACAGCTGCTGGAATGGCCTTGGGTCACCCATAGCTCTCTTATCTGGGAGAACCGGGTTTGATTCCCCATTCCTCCACTTGCACCTGCTGGAATGGCCTTGGGTCACCCATAGCTCTCTTATCTGGGAGAACCAGGTTTGATTCCCCACTCTTCCACTTACAGCTGCTGGAATGGCCTTGGGTCACCCATAGCTCTCTTATCTGGGAGAACCGGGTTTGATTCCCCACTCTTCCACTTACAGCTGCTGGAATGGCCTTGGGTCACCCATAGCTCTCTTATCTGGGAGAACCGGGTTTGTTTCCCCACTGCTCCACTTGCACCTGCTGGAATGGCCTTGGGTCAGCCATAGCTCTCTCGTAGGAGTCCTTGAAAGGGCAGCTGCTGTGAGAGCCACCTCACAGGGTGTCTGTTTTGTGGGAAGAAGACAGAGGAGATTGTGAGCTGCTCTGATTCAGAGAGAAGGGCGGGGTATAAATCTGCAGTCTTCTCTGTCTGAGGGTCTGTAAGGGCAGTGGATCTCTCAATACCTGGGGCTTCTATGCCTTGCTGGTTGTTTGTTCGGCTTCCAAAGGCAATCAGTTCGCCAACGTGTGAAACAGGATACCGGTGGCTTGATCCAGCAAGGCACCTCTGATGTCCAGAAATATCAAAAACTGTGTCCCACCCCACACAGAGGCATCCACCCCACTCCACATACAAGAGGAGAGTAAGATGTTTTGTCATCCCAAGAAAAGTGGGTGAAAAAAGATTTGGGGGGGGGGGGGCAAAAATCAGAAGGAAGGAGATTTTCAGCCCTAAAGAGCAGGCCAGTCATCAAAGATTTCAGGTTTTCACGGCTGGTAACATCATTAGGGTTTGTAGAATCTTTCGGGCTCAAGTGCCGTGTTCTACTGGAGAAAGTTTTCCTTCCAGACGTTTCGTTCTCAGCTGCAGAGAACGCCACTGAGGATGTTCTCCGCAGCTGAGAACGAAACGTCTGGAAGGAAAACTTTCTCCAGTAGAACACAGCACTTGAGCCCGAAAGATTCTACAAACCCTAATAAGCAGGCCAGTCCTTGAAGGACAGAAAAGGAGGAGGAGATTATGATGATATTATATCCCTCCCTCCACTCCGAATCTCAGAGCGGCTCATAATCTCCTTTATCTTCCTCCCCCACAACAGACACCCTGTGAAGTGGGTGGGGCTGAGAGGGCTTTCACAGCAGTTGCCCTTTCAAGGACAACTCCTGCCAGAGCTATGGCTGACCCAAAGCCATTCCAGCAGGTTCAAGTGGAGGAATGGGGAATCAAACCTGGTTCTCCCAGATAAGAGACTAAGTCAGTTCAGCTGAGGCCTGCTTGGAAACACTAAAAGCTTTAAGAGTGGTATGAAGAACAAAGTTTAATTCTGGGTATACGTTTTCATGTGCATGCACACAAAAGCTTACACCCAGAATTTAACTCTGCTGGCCTTAAAGGTGCCAATGGACTCAAGCTTTGTTCTGCTGCTCCAAACCAATGCAACTACCCATGCGAATTATGCTTAACGCAGGTCACAGCAACCATGTAGGAGCTTGCTGGGTGTCTGTAGGTCAGTTCCACTGTCTCTGCCTAACCTACCTAACTAGTGACTAAAGGGAACCTCCACATTCAGAGCCATTAAGCCTCTGAATCCCAGAGCCATGAGGCAACATCAGAAGAAAGCCTCAGTCTTTGTGCCCTGTTGTTGCCCAGTGTGAGCAGGAGGCTGGACTCAATAGGCCCCTGGTCTGATCCGGCAGGACTCTTCCAATGTTCTTACGAAGGCCTCAGCCTCTCTGTCCTGTTGTTGGTCCTCTAGAAGATCCAGCTGGCCAAAGCAGGAGACAGGAGGCTGGACTGGATAGACCCCGTGTCCAATCCAGTAGGGCATTCTTATGAAGGCCTTGGCCTCTCTGCCCTGTTGTTGACCCTCCAGAGCAGGGATGGCCAAACTGTGGCTCAGGAGCCACATGCGGCTTTCACACATATTGTGTGGCTTTTGAAGCCTCCCCTGCCCTGTTGGCTGGCAGCTTGGAGAATGCATTTAAAGTTGCTTTCTTTCCACCTCTCGCTACCTATTCCTTCCTTCCTTCTCAAACATCTGATGTTCGTGTCTTGCGGCTCTCAGACATCTGACATTTATTCTACGTAGCTCTTATGTTAAGCCAGTTCGAGCACCCCTGCTCCAGAGGATCTGGCTGGCCACACTGTGATAGAGTAGGCTGGAATGGACAGATCGTTGGTTCAATCCAGCAGGGCTCTTCTTCTGAAGGCCTCGGCCTCCGCGCCCCGTTGCTGATCCTCCAGAGGGGCTGGATAGGCCCCCTGGTCTCATCCAGCAGGGCTCTTCTTCTGAAGGCCTCGGCCTCTCTGTCCTGTTGTTAGTCCTCCAGAGGACCTGGCTGGCCAGTGTGAGACAGGAGGCTGGAACGGACCCCCGATTTGATCCAGCAGGGCTCTTCTGAAAGGCTTGGCCTCTCTTGTCCTGTTGTTAGTCCTCCAGAGGACCTGGCTGGCCAGTGTGAGACAGGAGGCTGGAACGGACCCCCGATTTGATCCAGCAGGGCTCTTCTGAAAGGCTTGGCCTCTCTTGTCCTGTTGCTAGTCCTCCAGAGGACCTGGCTGGCCAGTGGGAGACAGGAGGCTGGAACGGACCCCCGATTTGATCCAGCAGGGCTCTTCTGAAAGCCTTGGCCTCTCTTGTCCTGTTGCTAGTCCTCCAGAGGACCTGGCTGGCCAGTGTGAGACAGGAGGCTGGTCCGATCCAGCAGGACTTTTCTTATGAAAGCCTCCATGCTGTGAAACGATCCGATCCAGCAGGGCTTTTCTTACGAAGGCCTCTCTGCCCTGTTGCTGACCCTTCCGAGGGCTTGGATAGACCCCCCTGGTGCTCTCAACCCTGCTGTTAGTCCTGCAGAGGACCTGGCCGGGACAGAGGCCCGGGATCCGATCCAGCCGGGCTCTGCAGACGTCCTTACCTGGCCAGACTGCGGGGAGCGCCAAAAGAGGGCCTCCAAACGTCGGTGGGCAGGAGAGCCACGTGCTTGGCCGGATCCCTGGCTGGAGGGCAGGGGGGAGCGCAGGGATCCGCTTGGCTCAGGCGGCGGGGAAGGGAGGGGAGGGGAGGGCTCGGCACGGCGAGGCCTGGAATGGGAGGAGGAGGAGGAGCGGCGGGCGGGCGGGCCAGCGAGTGGGAGGGCTCTGCGCGTCCTCGGCGCTCGCTCTTCAGGGGCCGGCCGGGCCAATCTCCGCCTCCTTCCTGCAGCGGGAGCGCAGCTGCTGCTGTTTGCTACGCGCCGCCTCTCCGGCGGGCCCTGTCTCCGGGCAGGCAGGCAGGCAAGCGGGCGGGCCGGGCGAGCCGTCGGGTTCTGCCGCAGCTTCTCCTCGTGCGCCCTCCTCCTTTCTCTCTCTCTCCGGCGCCCGGCTGCCTTCCATTCCCCTCCTCCCCGCGCCCGGCTTCTCTCCCACCCCGAAGGGCGGACGGGCTGCAGCCGTCCGGCCCCTCGCCTGCCTGCCCGCCTTGGCACGCCGCTTGGGGGAAGGAAGGGAGGGAGGAAGGAGGCGCCGTCGCAGCAGCCAGCCTTTCCCTCGCCTCTCTCCGCGTCCTCGCAGGCGTCGGCGGCTTGGCTCTGCTCGCCCGCGGGGGTGGGGAGGAGGAGGAGGAGGAGGAGAGCGGGCTCAGCCGCCGCCAGCCTCGTCCTCCGCCGAGAAGCCTCTCGTCTCCCCCCCCCCCCCGCCGCTTCCTTCGCCTTCTTCTCCGCCCGCCATTCTTGACGCGCTGGAGCCAGATCTCTGCAGGATCCGTTCCCTCCTCGCCGCCCCCTCCAGCTTGACGCTTCGCTTCCCCGAAGTCTCCCGAGCCTTTTTTCTTTTGCGCCCTCCCCGGGGCTCTTCCCCTCTCTCCGCTTTTCTCTCCCCGCCTGGGAGAAGCTTCTGTCCGAAGCCGCCTTCGGGGGGCTTTTTCTTTCTCCATTGGGGCGCCCGAGGCTCTCCTCCGCCCTCCCCACGTTCTCCCCCCTCGACGAGCCCGCCCGCCCCAGCAAACCCCCGGATCGCGAAGGAAGGCGAGCGGCCGCCTCCTCCCCTCCCCGCGGGCTCGGCTTCCAGCGCGCCCTCTCCCCTTCCCTTCCCCTTCCCGAGCCGTGGCCGTACCAGAGCGCGCGGCGCGGCGGGGTCTCGCCGGGCTTCTGGGCGGCAGCGAGGCGAGCCCCCGCGTCTTCCCCCTTCCCTGCCGAGGCGGCGACTAAAGCTGAGCCGAGCCCGCCTCGTTGTGGCGGCGGCGGCGGCGGCTGGCTGGAGTGGGGAGGAGCGGGAGGGGAGCCGCGGCGCGAGCGAGGGAGAGAGCCGCTGCAGCAGCAGCCGCGCCGGAGCCGCTGGTGGGCAGGGGGGCGGGGAAGGCTGGCTGGCTGGCTGGCGCGAGAAAGGAGCGCCCAGGCAGAGCCGAGGGAGGGCAGCACGTCCTGCCTGCCCGCCGCCGCCGCCTCCAGCGCCCAGACCCCCGGGGAGCGCCACCCCCTGCGCGCCCAGGGCGCACGGGAGCCTCGGCGAGGCAGTCGCCGGTCCTCCACCCCCACTCACGGCGGGGGGGCCCCCCGACGAGAGCGCCTGGGCCGGCGTTGGAGAAAGGAGGGAGGCGGAGGGAGGGGACGGCCGCCGAGAGCTCGCCTCCATGGAGCCACCCTCCGGATGGCGGAGCGCGCCGGCTGCAGCCGGTCGGCCAGGGCCATGGCGAGCCGCCTCGCCCCAGCGCCAGGGGGGCGGCAGAGAGCGCCGCTGCGGCGCGGCCTCCGAAGGCGGCCGGATCCCCCGTCGAATCAAAGCACCCACCGCTGCCAAGGGAAGAAGGGGAAGGCGAGGCGCTTCTTCTCCGCGGGCGCCCACAGGAAGGCGGTGGCGGCTGCAAGCTCGGCTCTTCTCGCCGCCTCCTCGCCCGCCGCCCTCCCCTTTCTTTCCCCAGCCCGGGCAGGGTCCCGCTCGCTTCGCCAGGCCGACCCGATCGGGGGGGAGGGGGGGAAAGGGGCGCCGCGGAGCCCCCGGGTGAGCAAGGAGGCCTTTCTCCCCACCCCAGCCCCCTCCGGAGCGAAGGTGGGCGGCGGAAAAGCCGCCACCGCCGCTTCCTTGCCTTTCCGCGGCCGACCCCCGGGGGCGTCGGGCGGCCGAGCGCGTGGAAAGCACCGCCGACTGCGCCCCCCCCTGCAAGCGAACACCTCCCCCCCCCCTTCGAAGGCCGTTGCAAAGGAGGGCAGGAATGCAAAGGCCCCCCCCCCGGTCGCCAGCGTGGGGGGCTGTGGCGTTTTTGCAAAAATAAAAAAAATCCACTAACCCCCCCCCCCCCCCAACTCGTCCCCCGATTCGGACTCCTCCCCACCCCCGACGAGGCCCCCTTTTTGCAGCCTTACCGAGGAAACCGGAGACGCTGCGAGGAGGGGGGGAAAAAACAACCCAGCCGCGGGTGCCGCTCGCTGCAGCCGCCGCCGCCGCCAGTCTCCTCCTGCCGCTTGCTCTCCCTCGCCTGCCTCCCTCCACCGCCGGAGCCCGAGGAGGGAACAAAGCGCCTCCCTCCAGCCCCAGATGGCGGAGCCGAGCGCAGCGTCGGGTTAATGGCGAGCTCCACATGCGCTCGCCCTGCCGCAAAACCAAGCCCCGGCGGCGGCGCCGCTTCTCCGATCGCGCGGGCTTCCCGCCGCCGCCCCCTTCCCCCTATAGCCTAGCCCGTCCCGTCCCACCCGCCCTCCTTTTTGCAACCGGGGGGCTCCGCGCCGGAGCGGATTCGGGCTTGTTGTTTTCTTTGGGGTTCGCTCGCGGCGCTTTTTTGCTTCGGCGAGCCTGCAACAAAAAACCCCAACCTACCTGCGGATCGGCGGCAGGCTGGGGCGGAAGAGCTGCCCCCTTTCCACCCGCCCGCCGCCCCCCCCTTCCAGTGCCGTCCCCGGGCTTGCAACGCTGCTCTAGCTGGGAAGCGCTGGTTGAATGCACGCCAGCTCTGCAGCGCTGGCCCCGGGCGTGGACTCGCTCCAGTCCCCGCAGAGAGCTCGCACTTCCCCCGCCTCCATCGCGCTCGCTCTGCCTTCGCTCTTCCAATCAGCCCGTCTCGCGTCGCCTCCCGGATCCTCGGGCAACCTCGAGGCCCTGCTCCTCCGCCAGGCCCCGCTCGCCCATCGGCGCTTGGGGGGGGGGGGTCTCCGTTTGGAGGGGTTGCAAATTTGCAAAGCCGGGGGAAAAAGCCTCCGGGGCTCGCGCGCGGCGCCCTCTCGCCGTCTCCCTTCCCCGCTCGCGGGGCTCTGCCCGGCCGTCCCGGTGCGGGGAGGGTGCGCGCGCGCCCGTATGTGTTTTTTATTGCTCTTTTGCTTTTGCAACACTGTAGGCAAACGAGACAGACAGACGGAGGGGAGGAGGGGGAGAGGGAGAGAGAGCGCGCAAAGGAGGGGAGGGAAAAAAAAATGACCGGGGGGGGGGGAGAATGGAGAAGAAATCTTGCATTTGCCACAAATCCTCCTCGCCGTTTGCAACCGATCGCAAATCAACGCGCGCTCGATGTTTTAATTCCTCCCGCGCCCCCCCCCACCCCGCCATCAAGCGATTGCATCCAAAGGAGAAGAGAGGAAGGCTTCCAAAATGGGGGGGGTATGTTAAAAAATCCGAGCCAGCCGCCGCCGCCGCACTCTCACCGGGGATTTTGAGGACGTGCATATTTTTGGCAACCAAGGGGATTTTTTTTTTAAGGTACCAGCTCGCCTTCCTTGTAAACAAGGAGTAGGGAGGGGTGGGCTGGCTGGTGCCGCTTCGTCCCCACCCCGAGAATTATTGACACGGGGGGGGGGGGGCTTGGATTCGAACCTGTGGCTTGCATTTGACACTTGGATGCATTGCCAATCCAAATCCGGGCTCACTTTCTAGTCTCCCCCTTCCTCTTTTTTTTTTTTCCCCTTTTTGTATAATCTATTTTTCCCAGCTCCACCTTTGTTGTTAAGGGCGTCATCTCCCGATATAGCCAATCAACTGCGTCTGGAGTTGTCTGTCAAATTAACTACTGGTTCCAATAGGCAAAAAGCGACTTTTACAGGCATGTGAAACACAATTAGGGGGTTACTCCTTTCAGAGGGAAGAAAGCTGAAGAGGCCGGCTGTGCTCTCGCCTGTCCAGCCAGGAAAAGGCTGTGGGAAGAAGCTGTTAACGCTTGTGTTTGTTTTTCTTCTCTGCAATAGAGAGGAATCCGAAGCAATTTCTCTGCCTACTGGCCCTTAATATAGCAGAGATTTACAAAGGAAAGCGGGGGGGGGGCGACTTCTTTTGCACCCTGGTGCTGTCGTTATTTATATTGCTTTAAAAAAAACCCAGGCATTATTAAAACTACATTTTCTATTTTTACACCGCTATCCTGACTTTAGGCATTTCCAAGCCTACTGACTTTAATAGGCTGCGGCCCTGTTTTAAGATTGTACTGTCCATAGTTATTTTTATTTCTGGTTCCTCAGAAATCAGGGTTCAGTGGGTTTGCTCTCAGGAAGTCATGTACAGGAGTGCACTGTTATTTGGACAAGATACAGTTCCTATAATAAGTTATGCTGTGGTGGTAGATTCTGGCCTGTGGGTTCTCCATGGGCAGCTCCAAATCGTCTGTCTTCCTTGCTGTTGGCGTTCAAATGGAGTTGGGAGCATAACACTTGGAACAGAGCGGCGTTTGAAGACTTTGGCTACAATCCCAGGAATGATTTCCTGGGAATAACCCTAATAAGACTTACCTTCTAAATCGATTTACTTGGGATCGGTCCCGTATGCGACTTTTGGAATTCTGGCTTTGTACACTCAGAAGGAAACCCCACTGAGTTTGAGGTGCTCCGGATTATTATGGGCTTTGAGCGAAATCAACGGATCATTGTGCCTCTTGTAAATGCATATTTCGCATGTCGAGGAAATGCTGTAACACAATATTTGGCTCAAACAGATGCTTCTCGGCAGGACTTAAGGTGACAGCGTCAGAGCACTGATTTATAATTTTCGTATTAAGAGTACTCCTGGCAACTGTTCACACTTCTTACAGCTGCTTTATAGGATTCTCAAGTCTTCATGCACGTCAGCTCTGTAAGACATAAATTTTCAATATTCTTTGAATTAAATTTATTTTACCGATTTCTCATTTAGGGCAGCGGTGAGGGTTTTGTCATCCGGTGGGATTATTCCAGCCTCTATTTTGGGTTGAGAACGTTCCATCACATTTTGGGTTTCAGCCATTCCACAGGGAGTAGTGGAGGTTTTGGCTTCCATTTGCAGATCTCCAACGCAGCCTGTGATGCAGATGGGCTCGCTTCCCCCTGCCCTTCTCTGCTGGGCCCTTGCTGGACTGTGACCAGTGTTCCCTCTGAGCTGAGTTAGTGTGAGCTAGCTCACAATGTTTTAGCCTCAAGTTCACACTTTTTTGCCTCAGCTCAGAGCCCTAGAGGAAACTAATTTATGCAGTAGCTCACAACTTTAATGCTGGTGGCTCACAATTTTAATGCCAGTAGCTCACAAAGTACAATTTTTACTCGCAGGACTCCACAGCTTAGAACAGGGATGGCCAAACCTGTTTAATGTAAGAGCCACGTTGAATAAATTTGAGCCGCAAGACGTGAACGTCGGATGTTTGAGAGCCACAAGACATGGTCATGTTTGAGAGCTGCAAGACAGGAAGGAAAATAGATGGAGGAAGAGATAGAGAGCAACTTTAATTTTAAATACGTTCGGTGGCTGACTTGCCTTGGAGACGTGGGGGCTCCAAGAGCCACACAATATGTGTGAAAGAGCCACGTGGCTCCCGAGCCACAGTTTGGCCACCCCTGCCTTAGAGGGAACTTTGACTCTGACCTGTTTTATTTATCAAATTTGTATCCTGCTTCCTCTCCCCTGAATGGGACTTGGGGCAGCTAACAGCATATAAAATACACCAGTAAAAAAGAGTGCAAAGATACAATAAGTAATGTTTAAAATATAAAACAGTTAAAATCTACCCACTATACAAAGCTGAAGTACGCCAGCTGCCTGGTGGATCACAATTGCCCAAAGGCCCGCCCCCTGGAAAAGAGCAGCCTTGCATGCCTTGAAGAACTTAGGGAGGTCCTGTGAGGCACATACCTCTCTGGGCAACTCTTTCCACAGGACTGGGGCCTCTACAGAGAAGGCCCTTACCGTTATTGGTGCAAGGTAGGTAGTTTGTGGACCAGGGACCTCAATAAATTCTGAGATTAAGATCAGAGAAGATGGGGGGGGGGAGGATCATGCCAGGAGAGGCAGTCCCAAAGGCATGAGGATCCCGGGTCATTTAGGACGGGTGTGTCAAACATGCGACCTGGGGGCCGAATCAGGCCCCTGAGCAACTGACTCTTGTCTGCTTCCTTCTCCCTCTCTTGCTTCCTTCTGCATCTCAGCTTGCTTTGCGAGGCTTGCTCAATCGCACAGGAGCTACGAGTAAAACCTCGATTTTATCCATTGGTTGAGACTCCTCCCCTTCCTGGTCCCCTGGGGAGGGAGGAAAAGAGCCAGAGCTTCCTTTGCCCAGTTCCCTGGATCCCATGGGAGAAATACAAAGAAAGCACCTTCAAGACCAACAAGTGCTAATGTTTTAAGCATCTTTTACGGGTGTTTTTTTTTTAAACTTTCAATCTTGTTTGTGGTCTTTAAATAGGTACGCACATAGCCTGTCCTGATACAGCCCAGCCTGGCCCAACAAGGTCTCATTTATGTCAAATCTGTTCCTCATAAATGAATTTGACACTCCTGATTTAGGACTTTTAGGACCTATTCTAGCAGATCTCAACCTGCATGCAGCAGAGATGGTTATGCTTTGTGTTCATTGTCCAAACACTGGACAATAGGTTTGACATGACCCCAAACTTTACAGTTCTGGGAGTTATTTTTTTTTTTAAAGCAGAGATGCAAAGCATTTCATTACCAGAAGTGTCAACAGTGTCAAATAGCAGGTTTAGGTCCTAGTTAGTTTCTGTATGGAACGTCCATTACAAATATTTATCAAATTGCTTTGACTGCTGCAATGAACTCTAGGATTCTGGCAGCCATTAAAGTGTCCTCTGTCTTCTGTATTCCTGTTTACGTAAACTAAGAAGAAGAAGAGATTGGATAATTTCTACCCTGCCTTTCACTCAGAAGTCTCAGAGCAGTTTACAATCTCCTTCCCTTCCTCTCTCCTCAACAGACTGGGAGGTGGGAGCTCTGAGAGAACTACTCTGGGAGAATTCTGACTGGCCCAAGAACACCCAGCCGGCTGCAACAAAGGAAGAATTGGAGAATGAAGGTGAGAGTGTCATAAGGCAATTCTTCCTTTGTTGTTTTCCCACGCTAATGCTATCCAGACCAAATGTTCTTTCAGTTTTAGGGTTTGTAGAATCTTTCGGGCTCAAGTGCTGTGTTCTATTGGAGAAAGTTTTTCTTCCAGACGTTTCGTTCTCAGCTGCGGAGAACATCCTCAGTGGCGTTGCAGCCGGAGCAGGCGTTCTGACCTTCTTGGCTGCTGTGCATTGAGTTTGTTCATTTCACTATTTTGCCATTGGATTCTAACTTTATACCACTTTGCATTCTTAACCACTGCCCACCAGCTCTATGTAGCTCTACTCACTGGACCCCACTCCATTGTCTGGTGAAGTATTCATGCATACAAAAGCTTACACTCTGGATAAAAGTTCATTGGTCTTAAAGGTGCAATTAGACTCCTACTTTGTTCTGTTGGAATTGTAGTCGCTAACACGGTGTGAGCATATTTTACTGTACTCTCTTTCGCCACCATGGTCATAGATGCTTATATTGTTTTGTTGTGTTGGAAACAAGACACGGGGCAAAACCAGATTCGCAATGAGTTTTTTGTGTTCAGAATTTCCAGTGATTTTGTTAATTTGCTGGGTCGTGGGAAGGTAAGCCTCTCCCTCCTCCGGCTTCAAACACTGCAGAGGATCAAAATTGCAACCTTTAGTAATTAGGAATTGGTTTTTAAAAAAAAAAGTGTAGAGAGGTCTGGATGTGGAAATCTTAGCATGTATGTGATTTGGCCCTGATAGCTGAGAAACTAGGTGGATCCTTGGTTTGATTCAGCAGAATTCTTTTGATAAGCACAGAGAGCTCTTCTAAATGGGTATTCTTCACTCCTGTTATGGGCTAGGATCCAAGGAGCTATTTTAGGTACACTCAAGGATGTGTGCAAGCCCAGGGGGGGATGCCATTTTCGTTCTGACAACCCTTCCTCTGGATTAGCAGGCCTCATTTTGGGCAGGAGCTCAGAAGAGCAGAGCTCTGGAACCTCTAAATTTTATTGTGCTATCAAAGATTTCAGGTTTTCATAGCTGGCATCATCATTAGGGTTTGTAGAATCTTTCAGGCTCAAGTGCCGTGTTCTACTGGAGAAAGTTTTTCTTCCAGACGTTTCGTTCTCAGCTGCGGAGAACATCCTCAGTGGCATTGCAGCCAGAGCAGGCGCTCTGACCTTCTTGGCTGCTGTGCATTGAGTGAGGCCAGGGCTGCTGGAGAGCTGCTATTTTATTGTGCTCTTTCTTACCACCCAGCCTCCCCTCCCTCCCCAAAAAAACTTGCTTCTGGGCGCCACTGTTCAAACCCCCTGTGAGAATTTTGCTGAACTCTAAAATCTGACAAACTTTCTAATGTTTTTTCTTACAAAAAATGGGGAAATAACCAAAACATATAAAGCAGACAGATGGAAATCTTCCTCATGCCGCTGTGGCCACAGAGGAGAAAGTAATTTTAACAGTATAATGGGAGTAAGATTTGATTATGATAATTATAATTCAAGAAGCATTTTAAGGTAGATGCTGAGCTGATATAATTGAGTACACTTTCCGGTGATATCAGGGGGGTGCAGCATATGCAAAGGAGTTGTGCTAATGAGCTCCGGCACCTCTTTTTCAACGAAATGACTCCTGGTTATTAGTATGTCACAAAATGGCCTTTGGCCTAACTGTCAGAAATGGTTTCCCAGCAGTGTGGTAGGCATTAGGAGTGCTCTTAAAAAGATAAAGGTAGTCCCCCACGCAAGCACCAGTCGTTTCCGACTCTGGTGTGATGTTGCTTTCACAACGTTGTTTTCATGGCAGACTTTTTACGGGGTGGTTTGCCATTGCCTTCCCTGGTCATCTACACTTTCCCCCCAGCAAGCTGGGGACTCGTTTGACCAACCTCAGAAGGATGGAAGGCTGAGTCAACCTCAAGCCAGCTACCTGAACCCAGCTTCCGCTGGGATCGAACTCAGATCGTGAGCAGAGCTTTGGACTGCAGTACTGCAGCTTTACCACTCTTCACCACAGGGGTCTTTTGGGAGTGCTCTTAAGGAAACACAAAGTCCAAAGACTCTCTTTGGGCACACATAACTGACCACACCATTTGGCCAATCTTTTCCTTGCGTGTTTTGAATATGCGTTCCTTCCAAAGATAGGGCAGAGCAGCTTCACGTCCCCTGTCCCGTGTCAATAAATATGCTTTCAAAATAGTAAACTCTGTGAGTTATAACTTCCATTTTATGCACGGAAGAAGGATTACCTCTGCTAATACAAACCTTTGGTGATAATCAGCTCAACGCTACTGGTGGTGGAGTGCCAAAACGATTCCTCAGGCAAATTCCTGCAAAACTTCAAATGAATATTTTAGCATCTTTAAAAAATAATAATAATCCCAGATTTGGATGCTGTGAATGCATTCCAGGACTTGGAAGAGCTACTGAAGAGACATGCCAAAACCTGCAGAATAATACAAGTACTGACCAAAGTTTGCAGATTAACATGTTGAATATTGGGAGCCATGTCTCTGGGTCGATTTTCATATCAATAATTTTGATGTGTTCATAGTCCAAATCAATGTCCCCTCTAAGCTGTAGAGTCTTGTGAGCAAAAAAATTCTACTTTGTGAGCTCCTGGCATTCAAGTTGTGAGCTCCTGCATCAGTTAGTGTGCTCCGGGGTCATCCTTCCTGAGCTAAGACAAAAAATGCGTGAGCTGGAGGCTAAAAATCTGTGCGTTAGCTCACGCTAACTCAGTTTAGAGGGAACACTGGTCCAAATGTATCACCTCCGGAAAACAAGACTGTTTGGATCAGCCTGGATTAAACACCTTTACATGTGCAGCCTGTGGATATTTTTAACACCATTGTGCTTCATTTAAGACTAGCATGGGAGTAGACCGTAGCTTTGAATCTCCACTCTGCTAAGAAATCTCACTGGGTGATCATGGGCCAGTCACTCCTCACAGTCCAGCCTATCCCAGAGGGTTGTTGTGAAGCTAAAACAGGAAGGCACAATGATGTTATAAGCTGCTTTGCATCCGCATTAAGTAGAAAGAAGAAGAAGGTGCCATAGAAGAAGAAGAAGAAGATATTGGATTTATATCCCGCCCACCACTCCGAAGAGTCTCAGAGCGGCTCACAATCTCCTTTCCCTTCCTCCCCCACAACAAACACCCTGTGAGGTAGATGAAGAGATTGGATTTATATCCCGCCCTCCACTCCGAAGAGTCTCAGAGCGGCTCACAGTCTCCTTTACCTTCCTCCCCCACAACAGACACCCTGTGAGGTAGATGAAGATATTGGATTTATATCCCGCCCTCCACTCCGAAGAGTCTCAGAGCGGCTCACAATCTCCTTTCCCTTCCTCCCCCACAACAGACACCCTGTGAGGTGGGTGGGGCTGGAGAGGGCTCTCACAGCAGCTGCCCTTTCAAGGACAACCTCTGCCAGAGCTATGGCTGACCCAAGGCCATTCCAGCAGCTGCAAGTGGAGGAGTGAGGAATCAAACCCGGTTCTCCCAGATAAGAGTCCACACACTTAACCACTACACCAAACCGGCTCTCCATAGAGCTGCCAAGCCCCCGTTCTGGGCGGGGGAACTTCCCAACCTGCCGGCCCACATTGGACCTGCGGGGGGAACCTCCCCCGACATTTTCGGCGCAATGACGTCACCCAGAAGTGATATCGTCATGCCGGCAACATCGCACAGCGGCCACTCTAGGCATTTCCGGGGAAACACCATGGTTTCCCCGGATGCTCTAGCCATTTGGGAGGGAAACTCTATGGTACCGTAGAGTTTTCCCCTCCCAAATGGCTAGAGTGTCCTGGAAAACCATAGAGTTTTCTTGGAAACGCCTAGAGCAGCCGTGAGCGTGATGACATTACTTCCGGGTGACGTCACTGCGGTTGTGCACGTGCGACGATGCAGAACGCAGGGGACTTGGCAACCCTCGGGTGCCCCTGAGTTGCAACTGACTTGTGGCAACCCCATCCATGGAGTTTTCTGGGCACAAGATAAGCAACGGTGGTTTGCCTTTGCTCTCCTCTGTGTAGCAACAGAATATTTTTTAACGAGTTGCCTCCATTTCCAACCATTTGCAGCAGGTCATGGAAGTGAAGTCTCTGATGCAGAAACAATATCTGCTGAATGCCCTTTACCCTGTGGTTATTGTGGAGATAATTTTCTCCTCAGGAACTCCAAAGACCTTCTAAATCAGGGGTGTCGAACTCATTTGTTATGAGGGCCAGATCTGACATAAATGAGACCTTGCTGGGCCATGTGTGTACCTATTTAAGATTAGGTAGCAGAGATATAAACTTTATAAAGGACACAGACAAACACAAATATATATTTTTTTAAAAATTAAAACATGTTTAAAACGTTAGCACTCATTGGACTAAAGGTTCTTTCTTTGTCTTTCTCCCATGGGATCCAGGGAGCTGGGCAAAGGAAGCTCTGGCTCTTTCCTTCCCTCCCCAGGGACTTGTGGGGAGGGAGCCTCAGTCAATAGAAGGAAGAGGCTTGACTCAATAGCTCTGCTGTGTAATCCAGAGAGCCTGGCAAAGCAAGTTATTCCTCCCCAAGGGAGGAGCCTCAGCCAGTGGAAAAAATAGAGGTTTTGTTCTGTAGCTCCTGTGTAATTTAGCAAGCCTTGCAAACCGAGCTGTGATGCAGAAGGAAGCAAGAGGGAGGGAGAAGGAAGCAGACAAGAGCCAGTTGCTCAGGGACCTGATAGGAGCCCTCCGGGGGCCTGATTTGGCCCCCGAGCTGCATGTTTGACACCCCTGTTTAAATGGTTTATTCTAATACTGAGTTCTCAGTTTATTAGGTTTAAAAGCCCACAGGCCATACACCGTAAAAAAATTAGCTCTAAAACTGTAAAAGTTTAAATATTTAAAAATACTATAACGGAAATATGCCACATCGATTACGCAATTGTGGCACAAACTGTTCTTCAGAGGTCTCAATTTTATAGAATCTTATTTCATTCGATTTATATCCCGCCCTACCCCACCGAAGCAAGCTCAGGGCACTTTGGAAAAGAATCTGGAAAAGAAGAAAACTTGGAAGTAGCCATTTCATCAGAAACGTTTCTCTTGCAGCTGCGTATTTTGGACAAGAAAAAAAAAAATGTGATCAAGTGAATCTATAGTAATGAAATACAAGGAGATAAAATGGTGTGGGGGGGTGAGATACAATGTAAGGTACAAAAAAAGGACAAGACCCGCCTTTCTATACTTGAAGGCGATTTAGCCAGTGAATGTAAGTATCAACAATTGTCCTCCAAATTAAATTATTTTCTTATTTGGCTTTTGCCGGAGTTTGACAATTCAGAATTTTTGTTCCAGATGTGGCTTGAAACAATGAAACAAGAAACTTCACCGGGGAACCTCATTTGGACTTGGTTTTGGGGATCCAGCGGTCTTTACTTTGGAGACCTATTGCAGGGGTCACCAATGATAGCTCTCCAGATGTTTTTTTTGCCTAAAACTCCCATCAGCCCCAGCCAGCATGGCCAATGACTGGGGCTGATGGGAGTTGTAGGCAAAAAAACATCTGGAGAGCTACCGTTGGCCACCCCTGAGTCCTATTGGATACATACCCCTAAGCAGATTGATATTTGTGTTTTCTAACTCGGTCACTTGGAGCTCTGAGAAGTGGGGAGGATCTTATTACATTGTTTGTATATGCCCAGAAATTTTTGACACATTCTTTTGTGGTTAATATTACCTAATATAATAACATTTCAATATATGAAGAGCCTTGGAGTGTTTGGGAGCTGGCACGGCGATGTTTGGATGTTTGGATGTTTGGATGTTACTCTGGGTGCTGCGCAGAGTTAGCGTAAGCTGAGTTAGCGTGGGATGGCTCACAGATTTTGAGCCTCTGGCTTACACATTTTTGTCTTCGCTCAGGAAGCATGACCCCAGAGCACACTAACTGAGGCAGTCGCTCACCACTTTAAGGCCAGTAGCTCACAGAGTAGAATTTTTGGCCCATAAGACCCTGCAACTTAGAGGGAACATTGGTGCAAAGTACGTAGTTTTGGCAGTTGTTGAACCTACAGGTGGGACCTGACGATCCCTCCAGAATTACAGTCAGGGCCAGTGCTAGGGGTTCCCCCCCTCTAATCGCGCGTGCGGTGTGATGATGTCACCTCAAAGTGACATCATCGCGATGGTGCATGGGGGAGAGGGCTGGGCAAGGAGCGGGGAAGGGTTGGCGTGAGTGGGAACAAGGAGGTGGCGCCCCCGCGGCATGGTAGCGCCCCAGGCAGCCGCCAGTCTCGCCAACTCCCACACGCCGGTCCTGATTACAGGTCATCTCCAGACTAGAGAGATCAGTTTGCCTGGAAAAAACGGATGCTTTGGAGGGAGGATTGTATGGCGTGGTGCCCTGTCCTCCCCAGGCTCCAGCCCCAAATCTGCAGGAGTTTCCCAACCTGCATCTGGCATTCCTACCACCCATCCTCCACCGGTGGCCAAAGGGACCCGGTAACCCTATCCCCAGTAGTCATGTATGGCTGTGAGAGCTGCACCGTAAGGAAGGCCGAGCGCAGAAGAATAGATGCTTTTGAGCTGTGGTGCTGGAGAAGAATCTTGAGAGTCCCTCGGACTGCAAGGAGATCAAATCAGTCAGTCCTAAGGGAAATCAACCCTGACTGTTCCCTGGAAGGTCAGATGCTGAAGCTCAAATACTTTGGCCACCAAATTAGCACTCCCTGGAGAAGACCCTGATGCTGGGAAAGACAGAAGGCAAAAGAAGAAGGGGACAGCAAAAGTTGAGATGGTTGGACAATGTTACTGAAGTAACTAACATGAAATTTGAGCAGACTTCGGAGGATGCAGGATGGTGGAAGACAGGAGGGCCTGGCATGACTTGGTCCATGAGGTCACGAAGAGTCAGACTCAATTGTGCGACTAAACAACAACAACCCTATCCTAACACTGCCCCCCCACCCCCTTAATATCAAACCACTTTTGGAGAATTATAGATTTTGACATCTCAGTTGTTTTGCTTTTGGGCCACAGTGGAGCAGAATATTTTCTGGTGCGCCAGCATCATCCGTTTAGGCAGAGACGCCCGTATTATCCCTGTAACTTTATTCCTTTATTCTAGACTTTGCGCTCACACACCAGTAGGTCATAAGCAAACAAATTTGTTGTGGTACAGAGCAATACAATCTAATGGTACAGAATGATATAGTCCAATAATACAGAAAATAACCAACCAACTAGAAATACTAAGTATAAAGTATATTATTCCCCTTCCTTCCTTCCTTCCTTCCTTCCTTCCTTCCTTCCTTCCTTCCTTCCTTCCTTCCTTCCTTCCTTCCTTCCTTCCTTCCTTCCTTCCTTCCTTCCTTCCTTCCTTCCTTCCTTCCTTCCTTCCCACACTTATTTGTTTGTTTAATTTGATTTCTAGCCCACCCTTCTCACGAACAGTGTCTGGGCAGATCACAATGTAATCATAAACAAGATAATTCACGTTTAGATACATTTAAAACTCCCCCATGTAAAACTAGTAATCTACAACAAAAGGATGGCATCCTGATTCCTTTAATTACATTTCAGGTCACTCAGTAAATTATAAGCTTTCTCAGCAAATTTTCTTCAGCAGTTGAGGGACCAAGTCGTTGTGAGTAAGACTCACTTTCCAAAGTAACCGTGTAACAGGAGGGGCCCAATAGAAACTGGTGTCCACAGCCTCACCCCAAAGTCCAGCAGAAGAGCTCCATCTTACAGGCCTTGTGGAACAGCAGAAGGTAGGGTTGCCACGTCTGTGTTGGAGAATACTTGGAGACTTTAGCGGTGGATCCGTGAGAAGGTGGGGTTTGGGGAAGGGAGGGGTCTCAGCATGGTACAATGCCCTAGAGCAGGAGTGTCGAACTCATTTATTATAAGGTCCGGATCTGACATAAATGATCCGTGGCCAGACCAGGCCATGTGTGTACCTATTTAAGATTAAGTAGCAAAGATATAAACTTTTAAGACACAAACACGACTAAAGATTTTTTTTAAAAAAATAAAAGGTACTTCAAACATGAGCCCTTGTTGGTCTTGAAGGTGCTTTCTTTGTATCTCTCCCATGGGATCCAGGGAACTGGGCAAAGGAAGCTCTGGTTCTTTCCCTCCCTCCCCAGGGGACCAGGAGGGAGACAAGCTCAACCGATGGAGAAAAATCATAGTTTTGGTCTGTAGCTCCTGTGCAATTGTGCAAGCCTGGCAAAACAAGCTGAGACGCAGAAGGAAGCAAGAGAGGGAGAAGGAATCAGATGACAGCCAGTTGCTCGGGGGCCTGATAGGAGCCCTCTAGGGGCCTGATTTGGCCTCTGGGCCACACGTTTGACACCCCTGCCCTAGAGTTCACCCTTCCAAGCAGCCGTTTTCTCCGGGGGAGCTGCTCTCTGCCGGTTGGAAAAATGGGAGATCTCCAGGCCCCACCTGGAGGCTGGCAACCCTAGCAGAAGGTCTCACAAGGCCCTTCTCTCCAGGGGGAGCTCATTTCCTCAGGCTGGGGAAGAAGCGCCCGCCTTGCTGGGAAACAGAACAAAGCTTGTGGCTAGAATTAAACTTCCATTGGTCTTAATGGTGCCCCTGGACTAGTGTTGCCAAGTCCAATTCAAGAAATATCTGGGGACTTTGGGGGTGGAGCCAGGAGACATTGGGGGTGGAGCCAGGAGCAAGGCTGTGACAAGCATAAATGAACTCCAAAGGGAGTTCTGGCCATCACATTTAAAGGGACCGCACACCTTTCAAATGCCTTCCCTCCGTGGAAATAATGGAGGATAGGGGCACCTTCTTCTGGGGCTCATAGAATTGGACCCCCTGGTCCAATCTTTTTGAAACTTGGAGGGTATTTTGGGAAGAGAGATGGGATGCTGTGCTGCAAATTTGGTGTCTCTATCTCAAAAAACAGTCCCCCTCCAGAGCTCCAGAAACCTACGGGCCAATTCTCCATTATACTCTATGGGAATTGGTGTCTATGAGGTATAATGGACTGCCCAGCAGACATT
Organism: Heteronotia binoei; assembly: GCF_032191835.1. Classification (NCBI taxonomy): domain Eukaryota; kingdom Metazoa; phylum Chordata; class Lepidosauria; order Squamata; family Gekkonidae; genus Heteronotia; species Heteronotia binoei. Next base: position 61,338,703 of record NC_083237.1, on the reverse strand, counting down.
TCCTTCCCCTTTCCCGCTTTCTGATGACCCTGAAGTAGGGGGAAGGCCTCCAAACTGGGGAGGGGGGGGGGAATCCCCTGCCCCCACCTGGGGATTGGCAACCCTACACTGGACTCAAAACTTTGTTCTGTTGCTTCAAGCCAAAACTGGCTACCCACATGAATCTTATCTTGCTGGGAAAACAGCAACAGATTTCTGTTCTTGTAGCACCTGGGGGGGGGGGGGGAATTGTCATGCGACCTCCCTGCTGAAAAGCCATTCCAAAGACAATCACACCTTGTTACAAACACATTTGCATCTGAAACAGGATGGTGAAAGGTCTGGGGGGTGGGGAGGTTTCTCAGCAGCCCCACACTTTTAGGACTGGCCGGCGGGAAGCCTGGCTTGCTCGAGGCCATCTGTGTTCCTCATACGGAATGCCTCTTCCCCAGATATGGGCCTCGCTGCGAAAGATTCCTTGCCCAGAGGTGAAGCTCACTTTGCCATCCGGCCCTCACTGGGCTTTTTCTTCTGGAAAAAGAGGTGCCTCAACTCTCAAGAAGGAAATGAAAGGGAAGCCCTCGTGAACTTCCAGACATTTTTTTGGATAATTTTGTTTCCGCAAAGAGGCCCCGGAACTCCATCCCATCACGTTCCCCCAGTACGGTTGCCAAGTCCAATTCAAGAAATAGCTGAGGACTTTGGGGGCGGAGCCAGGAGCACAACTGAACTCCAAGCACAATTGAACTCCAAAGGGAGTTCTGGCCATCACACGTAAAGGGACCGCACACCTTTTAAATGCCTTCCCTCCATTGGAAATAATGAAGGTTAGGGGAACCTTCTTTGGGGGCTCATAGAACTGGACCCCCTGGCCCAATCTTTTTGAAACTTGGAAGGTGCTTTGAGGAGATGCATTGGATGCTAAACTGAAAATTTGGTGCCTCTACCTCAAAAAACAGCCGCCACCCAGCCCCAGATACCCATAGATCAATTCTCCATTATACCCTATGGGAATCGGTCTCCATAGGGAATAATGGAGCGCCTAGCAGACATTTCTCTCCCCCCCCCCCGCTTTCTGATGACCCTGAAGTGGGAGGGAGGGTCTCCAAACCTGGGGATCCCCTGCCCCCACCTGGGAATTGGCAACCCTATCCCCCAGAAAAAAAGACCCTGGGCCTGCAGACCCAAAACTGCCTGCCCTGTTCCAATCCAACTCAGTTTCTTTTTAGATTGTGGAATTGCGGGTGGGAGGAGGATTTATATTTCTGCTTCAGCCTCCCACTCTCTTACCCCTGGTGGTAGGAAGGCCTGAAACACACACGGGAATCTGAAGGCCGAAACGAAAGGCCTCTTGCTAGGCCAAGCTGAGTCACTGCCGGGAAATCCGCCCTGCTGGCAAAGCTTTTTCTGCACTTCCAGTGCCCTCTCGAGGCCCACAGAAAGCAAGACAGCTGCCTCAGAACTACGCCGTTGACGCATTTGAAGCACCTTTTAAAACGGAAATAAAGAGTGACCAAGAATGCATCTGTATCTCTATGTATAGGGTTAACAGATGTCCTCTTTTTTAGAACAGTGATCCCCAACCTTTTTGGCACCAGGGACAGGTTTTGTGGAAGGCAATTTTTCCGGAGGTGGAGGGGCGATGGTTTCGGGATGATACAATTGTGCACTTTATTTTGGTGTGGCGGTTAAGTGTGCGGACTCTTATCTGGGAGAAGAGGAGTATTTAAACGGTTTGTCATAGCAATCAGTTCTTTGAAGTAGTCAGTCATAAAAATAAGTCATAAAAATAAAAATAGGAAGGAAGGAAGGAAGGAAGGAAGGAGGGGGAGGTGACAAGAAAGCAACTTTAACTTTAAATTCTTCAAGTCAGCCAACGGGGCAATGGGGGCTTGGAGAAACATATGAACATATGAAGCTGCCTTCTACTGAATCAGACCTTTGGTCCACCAAAGTCAATATTGTCTTCTCAGACTGGCAGCGGCTCTCCAGGGTCTCAAGCGGAGGTTTTTCACACCTATTTGCCTGGACCCTTTTTTGGAGATGCTAGGGATTGAACCTGGGACCTTCTGCTTCCCAAGCAGATGCTCTACCACTGAGCCACAGCCCCATTCATGGCTCTCCAGGGTCTCAAGCGGAGGTTTTTCACACCTATTTGCCTGGACCCTTTTTTGGAGATGCCAGGGATTGAACCTGGGACCTTCTGCTTCCCAAACAGATGCTCTACCACTGAGCCACAGCCCCATTCATGGCTCTCCAGGGTCTCAAGCGGAGGTTTTTCACACCTATTTGCCTGGACCCTTTTTTGGAGATGCCAGGGATTGAACCTGGGACCTCTTGCTTCCCAAGCAGATGCTCTACCACTGAGCCACAGCCCCATTCATGGCTCTCCAGGGTCTCAAGCGGAGGTTTTTACACCTATTTGCCTGGACCCTTTTTTGGAGATGCCAGGGACTGAACCTGGGACCTTCTGCTTCCCAAGCAGATGCTCTACCACTGAGCCACCGTTCCGCCTTGTGGCTCCTGAGCTACGGTTTGACCACCCTGCGCTAGACCAACATAGCAGTTCCATGCTGTATTGCCAAGCAATAGTCTGCGAAAAGGGCAGCCAGGCTATGTTTGTGTGAAGCCGCCCAATTTGAAGTGGGCAGAGTGCTTCAGATACAGCCCATAAATGGATTTAAATGCAGTGTATGACGTGTGATAAATCAGCACGGATGTTTCCAGCATCTCCCTGTAGACTGAAGCGCTCTGTGATTTGAAGGGCTAGCAAAAAGCAACAAGAGGCGGGGGTTTTCTTAAATAAAAAAAAAGGTTTATTGCTTTATTGTTCAAATCAAGAAAAACGAATCGCAATCATATCTTACGTCAATCATACCTAAAAATCAGAAATCACACCACACTATCACATGATGTCTTGCAAAGCAAATATATATATTTTTTTTTCTTCTGATAAGGCCAAAGACACAAAGGAGTCAACGTATTAAATATGCATTTCAATAAATTACAAAAAAGCCCTTCATCGCTAGTTTAAAATGTACACGTTTCCTGACAATGGGGGGTTTCTAACTTTAATCAGGACAGCACCGGTATCTCTGGGCAAACAATCCCGGTAGGCAAAGCGTTTCCAATCACTGGAACTCCGTGTTTAGACAGGAGCAGAAGCTCCTTTGCATTTTAGGCCATGCCCCCTGATGTAGCCAATCGTCCTGGAGCTTCCAGGAGGCCCTGGACTAAGCTCTTGGAGGATTGGCTACATGGGGGGGGGGCGTGACCTAATATGTGGATGAGCTCCTGCTAGAAAAAGAGCCTTGGACAGAAAGGACTGATGCATTTCTCTCTGCCGTTCTGCTGCTAAAGCATAGCAGACCTGCCGGAAGGACAATCAGCCACCCTAATCGTAATGGGATTTGCGTAGATTACAGCAGCCCTTAGGTTTTGCGTCTTTAATTAGCAGGTGTGTACGCTGACTCTCAGCCGATGTAAACTAGAGTCATGAGCGATATTCCCTCTAAGCTGCAAAAAATGTTATGAGCAAAAATTCTACTTTGCGAGCTACTGGCATTAAAGTTGATACATCCAGGGGGGCAGCCGCGTTCGTCCGAAGCAGTAGAACCAAGCAAAAGCTTACATTCTGAATAAAACTTTGTTGGTCTTAAAAAGTGCAGCTTGACTCTTGCTTTGGCATTAAAGTTCCCCAGAGAGCACTGTGATCGGGATCTCAAAATCTTTTTGTTGTCCCCGGGCCAAAGGAAGCCCGCTTGAAGACCACAAGGGACCGGGCCTTCTCTGTAATGGCTCCATTTTGGTGGAACCAGCTGCCGGAGGAGGTAAGGGCCCTGCGGGATCTTACTCAATTCCGCAGGGCCTGTAAGACAATCCTCTTCCGGCTGGCCCACAACTAACCGGCCCTGTATCCCTGTATACTGACCACTGAATATTGATTATGGAATACCGGAATGCTGAAGACTGTATACCGAATCAGTATTTGAATTTGAATAGAGTGTAGCTTCACGACCGCTGTCTGATTTTTAACGATATGTATATTTATAACAAATGTTGGATTTTAATTATTTATTATGAAATGTTAAATTTAAAGTGTAATTTATTTTTATGTTAGTTTTATATATGTTGTAAGCCGCCCTGAGCCACTCGGTGGGAAGGGCGGGATATAAATCCCAGATAAATAAATAAAAAATAAAGTTGTGAGCCGCTGCATCAATGAGTGTGCTCCGGGGTCCTCCTTCCTGAGCTAAGACAAAAATGTGTGAGCTGGAGGCTAAAAATCTGTGAGCTAGCTCACACTAACTCAGCTTGGAGGGAATGCTGGTCATGAGTGCTGTTCCATCAGGGCCTGATCCAAATGGTCCCCCACTCCACCATGAGCTAAATAAGCAAGCCAACAGAACATTTTACTCAGAGATTATATTGCGATACAGCTATGGTACTATTCCCCTCCTTGCTGTTCTTCTGTTAATGTAAAAGCATTACAATGTATGCTGCGTCAGGCCAAGGGTTTCCTCTAATTAAACTTTCCGTCTCTTAACAGTAGCCAGTTGGATGTTTCCCGGGAGTTCATAGACAGGGCATGATGAAAGCAAGCTTCCTACGCTGTTTGTTTCCAATACGTAATACTTAGAGGAGAGTTGCCAGATCTGTGCTGGAAAATACTTGGAGACTTTGGGGGTGGATCTTGGAGAGGGTGGGATTTAGGGAGGGGCCTCAGCACGGTAGGGTTGCTAGGTCTGCGTTGGGAAATACCTGGAGACTTTGGGAATGGAGCCGGGAGAGGGCGGAGTTTGGGAGGGGCCTCAGCATGGCACGTTGCCATAGCCCACCCTTCAAAGCAGCCATCTTCTCCAGGGGAGCGGATCTCTGCCAGCTGGAAATCGGTGGTAAAAGAGGGAGAACTCCAGGCCACACCTGAAGGTATACTGCCTCTGAAGACGGAGGCTCTGTCATGGCCACCGGCAGGCCTCTCCATTCTTAATTTAGCCCTTTCTCTTTTTTTGAAGCCTTGGAAGCAAATGTCCATCGCCATATCTTGAGGCAATGAGCTTCACCCACTCATTACGCGCTTCACGAAGGAAAACTTCCTTTGGTTTTTCCTAAACCAACGGCCGATCAAATTCATGCTAACCAGACATAAATATGCAGCAAAGCTAAATTCTGGAAAAAGCAGTTTTGGGCATGGACTGAGGACTTTTCATATGAAGGAAATAACCACAGTGTTCCCACACATACCTGGGATTAGAAAGCGGGGAATGCAAAGGCACAGAGTTTAGGCTGCTAAGCAAGTTTGGACTTTGGCACGTTTCCTTGAAGGAAGTACCCACTTACGCTAATCTTTTCCAGTGTTAGAAGGGACTAGTGGCATGACAATTTTATACTGCATATATATATATATGCCCTGAGTCCATTAAGTAGGCTTTTTTTGGTAGAAAAAAGGTCAGCAGGAATTCATTTGCATATTAGGCTATACCCCTGATGTCACCATTGTTTCACATAGGGCATTTTGTAGAAAAAGCCAAGCAGGAATTCATTTGCATATTAGGTCACACCCCCTGATCCCAAGCCAGCTGGAACTGTGTTCCTGCTAAAAAAAAAAAGCTCTGTGTATATATGTACATATATACACACCACATAAGCTTTTAGACAAAATAATATAGCAATAATTGAGATACGCGAGGAAAAGGGAGATTCAACCCTCGAGGAAAAAGTGAACACTGGGTACATATTTTAAAATATTGCATTCAAATTAAAATAGCCACAGAATCGTTGCATATTTAACTAGGCACTGAATTAACAGCAGTAGCTTGAATTTTAAGTGCAGCCAGGATGTATTTGGCAACTCCCCGGGAGCTGTGATTTTCGTTTCTGGACTGGACAGACAATTAAGTGATAGTTCTCCAAATGGCTGGGGAAGATTTCTCTTTAGATCCTATACACATGTACAGACAACACTGGTATTTTTGAACCAGCAGGTAGTTCTGAAGTGCAAACCTTGTTCTTATGATATAGTATTTCTGTCGTCTTTATGTTAAAAATGACAGGTTAGGATTTTGGGGATCCAATGCAAGAACATGCAGGCAATTTCAAGAGACTTCACATCTATTGGGGGGGAGGCGATCATGCCGTGAGTGGGGTCTTTGTGGAAGGCAGGCTGCGAAAGACTCCTTATTTATTTGTTTGTTTCAATTCCTGTTCTCTGCAAATGGGCTCAGGGCAGATCACAGCAAGAGAACAAGACAATAAATCAATAATTGGTAGTTTAAAACAGTCAAGAACAATACAAAATTATCAAAATACAGGTAGCATTGTCAATGTGCAATATCACAGGAGCTGAAGCTGCTGGGACTACAAGATCTGGGCTGCCTGGTGAAGGAAAACTAGAATACAAAAACATACTCCAGGATCTGATCTCGGCTCACTGGCTGCTTGTAGAGAAGCAGTGCTAACTGCACGGGGTGGGGACCTAACTCAGAGGGTGGAGATCCCTGTAAGATTCCTAAGGTAGGTCACATATTACTACATTGCTCCTCCCCACTCATACAACATCCTAAGCACATTGTAATACACTGGTACAACAGAGCCATTAGCAGAGACCCGGGGCTTTCCCATGTTGTCATTTTCCTTGCTTGTAAGTTTCTTCAGGTTCCCTGCTTTCCATGCTTGTTTTGCTCCCTCTAGTGGTCGATTCGATATTACACCAGTTTATGTCTGGCATAGTTCCTTGCAGATTGAAACTGCTGGGTTTTATGCTGGACACGAATGGGTTTAATCGCAAATCAAGCATGAGAGGGAGGCAAAACATGTGCTGAACAGAACACCACTCCCCTCCCCCTCGAAGAAACAGAAGCTCAAAAGTGAGGAAAATTAGAAAAAGGGAAAGCCCCCATTATGAAATTCCACGTGTTGGCTTAGAGCACAGAAGAATAACTGCTAGGTGAGCTTCTGTACAAAAATACTCTGCAAGAGGAAGGCACTGCACGGTTTTGGCTAGTTTTGTTTGCATAGTTCTGCCATCCAGGGCACAGGGTTTCAAACACTCTGGGAACATGGTATCAACCAACGCGTGGAAAGGACAGAGAGCTAGGTAGGAGAAGGGAGAGGCATGAGAAGGCGATATGCGCATGCGAGCCTCTCCCTGCACCAGAAGAGCTCGAAACTTAACAAAACAAAACACCGACAGCTTCAGTTTTCATCATGCTGACCTATTCCCAATTACAGATTTCTCACCTGCACCTTAAAAACCCACAGAGACAAGGAATACCTATTGTATTATAGGACACAGTGCTACTTTTTCCAATGTAGGGTTCCCCCCCTTTGACATTAACAGTCCCCAACCAGACAGCAAGCGGCACTTAAGAAAGGAGCAACATACACTCCTTGGAGTGAGTGCCCCAGCACGCCTGGGCATTAGGAGGAGCGCTAAAAAAAAAAAAAAAGGGGAAAGGAAAGGTCCCCTGTGCAAGCACCAGTCGTTTCTGACTCCGGGGTGACGTCGCATCACGACGTTTTCACAGCAGACTTTTTATGGGGTGGTTTGCCATTGCCTTCCCCAGTCCTCTACGCTTTCCCCCCAGCAAGCTGGGGACTCATTTTACCGACCTCAGAAGGATGGAAGGTTGAGTCAGCCTCAAGTTGGCTACCTGAAAACCCAGCTTCTGCCGGGATCGAACTCAGGTCGTGAGGAGAGCTTAGGACTGCAGTACTGCGGCTTTACCACTCTGCACCACAAGGCTCTTCCACTGGGGGGGGGGGGCGCCATGTCACTCTAAATGTGTATAATCTCCTTGAAAGGGTTGCTGCTCTTTGTCTTAACCTCTGACACCTCATCTTTCTCTCGCTTTGTCCTCTTATTCCCATCACATGGCCTTCCATGGAGGGGACACGTCTTTCTGCAGGTCTCTCCTGTAGAGGCAACGCCCTCCTACTCCCACGCACACGATGCTGGACAAGCTGGCCCTTTGGGATAGGGAAAGTGTTCTTTCGTTTTCTTTCTCTTCTTTCGACTGCAACCTGACTGTGAACTGGATCTACGTGAATAAATGTAATTTCATCTGTTTGGCAATATACTTCTTCAGAGATTCATTTACTGCACTCAGTCTCATGCTTCTATGACTGGGCAAAACTCTACTATATTAACCTAATTAATGCTTTCAATTAAGTAAGTGTCAACAGGAACCAGATGTGAGCAGCCCCTGGTGAGAAAATCTTTTTCATATGGGGCCCAGAGACTCTTCTCATCACCCTGGTTTTAGTCCCCATGGGGAAGCTATCTACACCAGCAGTCCCTAATCTTTTTGGCACCAGGGACCAGTTTTGTGGAAGACGCTGGCCGATTCTACACTGGGCAAAAGACCCAGTAATACTACCCTTTCAGATGTGGCCATCTACACTGAAAACTGGCCTCACTACTGTCTTGCTCCGGCTTTTTTGCTACAGACCGGGGGGCGGGGGGATGGTTTCGGGATGATACAATTGTGCACTTTATTTTTATTAGTTTGGTGTAGTGGTTGAGTGGACTCTTATCTGGGAGAACCAGGTTTGATTCCCCTCTCCTCCGCTTGTAGCTGCTGGAATGGCTTTGGGTCAGGCACAACTCTTGCAGAGTTGTCCTTGAAAGGGCAGCTTCCGGGAGAGCTCTCTCAGCCTCACCTACCTCACAGGGTGTCTGTTGTGGGAGAGGAAGATAAAGGAGATTGTAAGCTGCTCTGAGACTCTGAGGTTCGGAGTGGAGGGCAGGATATTGTTGTTGTTCTCTTATTATTATTATTACATTGTAATATATAATGAAATAATTATACAACTCACGGCCCGGTTGCTAACAGGCCATGGACCGATACTGGTCCACAGCCCAGGGGCTGGGGACCCCTGATCTACACCAATCAGACTTCAAAGACAACATAAGACCAGTTTCCCTGGATTGCTTCTCTCAGTTCTGTCATTGCCGAATTGATCTTCTGCATCTTTTGTTAACAATCTCCATCCTTCTGCGAGAGCCAGTTTGGTGTAGTGGTGAAGTGTGCAGACTCTTATCTGAGAGAACCGGGTTTGATTCCCCACTCCTCCACTTGCACCTGCTGGAATGGCCTTGGGTCAGCCATAGCTCTGGCAGAGGTTGTCCTTGAAAGGGCAGCTGCTGTGAGAGTCATCTCAGCCCCACACACCTCTCAGGGTGTCTGTTGTGGGGGAGGATGATAAAGGGGATTGTGAGCCGCTCTGAGATTCGGAGTGGAGCGCGGGATATCATCTTCTTCTTCTCCCTAAGGAGGGTTGTGTTATTTGCAGATTAAATTTCTGATCTGAGCTCACCGCTGGCGTGTCTTTCTTTTGCCGTAAAGGCGCCTGGAACCCATACAGTCTTTGGCCCACAACGAATCTCTTTGGTCTTCATCCCATAACTAACTTGCTCAAATCTTTGTGGACTCAGCAATGCCCAGTCTCGAAAAAGAACCAGTCGCTGTTTAAATTCTTCTTGGCTTCGGTCATATATTTGATCTGTTGTAACAGACTCTGACCCTAAGGCTGGACTTTCAGCATTTTTTGGAGAAAATTCAGTGGGTTTTGGTAGATGTGTAGGTTCTTGGTGCTTGATGAAAGCATTTCTATCCTTGGCGGCATTCTGGGGTCCTCTGTGTACAACTGATAAAACTTCACGCATCTCGTGATCCCTGCATAGCTGTGGGAGGGGTTTTGTGGTCTCACGCCGGATGATAAAGATTTGTTACAATTCCACTATAGTCCTACATGACTGGAAGATCTAAAGCATACACTAGTTATTTAAGTTCTATGAAATCCATGGGCTGCTAAGTGCTAATGTGAGCTTTGCACAGGTGTGCAACCACTGTGCGCACGAATGCATATCGACACAAAGAAGCGTTCTTCCAGACTCTGTGTTTGTTCAGGGCTTTCGGGGAAAGGGTCTTAGTTCCTTATCTGCATGGAAGGCGCTCAAACGGGCATCTGAACTTCATCATAAACATCACAGCCTTCTGATTCGTCGAAAGTGACTTCAGCATCATCAGCATCCAACTGAAAGGAAATGGCAGAAGATACCATTAAGAAGATACCATCTATTCAAGAGAAACTGGGCACTTTCTTTCATATATGGTGTTATCTAAGAGGGCTAGAACCTTCTGGGAGAAAGCACATGAACTACTTCCAAAGGTATTGAAAATCAATACTACCTTTTACCCCTCAGTTGCTTTTACTTAGTATTAGTGCAGCAAGGAATTGGAAAGGAGAATTGGCATCTAGCGATACATGCCATAACTGCAGCTTAAATTCTATACGCAACATATTGGGAGGAAAGTAAGATACCTGCAATAGACTAATTGTTAGTTAAAATTTTAGACACAGCTGAACCAGATATATTAACAGACCTAATAAATGGTAAATCCAAGCAAGAGGCTTCTGTATAGATCGATGGTGCAGTCTCATTTGGAATACTGTGTGCAATTCTGGTCACCGGACCTCAAAAAGGATATTATAGCACTGGAAAAAGTGCAGACAAGGGCAACAAGAATGATTACAGGTTTGGAACACTTTCCCTATGAAGAAAGGTTAAAACGCTTGGGGCTCTTTAGCTTGGAGAAACGTCGACTGCAGGGGTGACATGATAGAGGTTTACAAGATTATGCATGGGATGGAGAAGGCAGAGAAAGGACTTTTCTCCCTTTCTCACAATACAAGAACTCGTGGGCATTCGATGAAATTGCTGAGCAGTTGGGTTAGAACGGATAAAAGGAGGTACTTCTTCACCCAAAGGGTGATTAGCATGTGGAATTCACTGCCACAGGAGGTGGTGGCGGCTACAAGCATAGCCAGCTTCAAGAGGGGGTTAGATAAAAATATGGAGCAGAGGTCCATCAGTGGCTATTACCCACAGTGTGTGTGTGTGTGTGTGTGTGTGTATATATATATATATATATAATTTTTGGCCACTGTGTGATACAGTGTTGGACTGGATGGGGCATTGGCCTGATCCAACATGGCTTCTCTCATGTTCTTATGTGACAGACTGGATGGGCCATTGGCCTGATACAACGTGCCTTCTCTTATGTTCTTATGTGACACAGAGTGTTGGACTGGATGGGCCATTGGCCTGATCCAACATGGCTTCTCTTATGTTCTTATGTGACAGACTGGATGGGCCATTGGCCTGATACAACGTGCCTTCTCTTATGTTCTTATGTGACACAGAGTGTTGGACTGATACAATGTGGCTTCTCTTATGTTCTAATGTGACACAGAGTGTTGGACTGGATGGGCCATTGGCCTGATCCAACATGGCTTCTCTCATGTTCTTATGTGACAGACTGGATGGGCCATTGGCCTGATACAACGTGCCTTCTCTTATGTTCTAATGTGACACAGAGTGTTGGACTGGATGGGCCACTGGCCTGATCCAACATGGCTTCTCTTATGTTCTTCTGTGACACAGAATGTTGGACTGGATGGGCCATTGGCCTGATCCAACAGGGCTTCTCTTATGTTCTTCTGTGACACAGAGTGTTGGAGTGGATGGGTCATTGGCCTGATCCAACATGGCTTCTCTTATGTTCTTATGTGACACAGAGTGTTGGACTGGATGGGCCATTGGCCTGATCCAACATGGCTTCTCTTATGTTCTTATGAAATGGAAGAAATGATATGGCTGGTTACAAATAATGTAATGAGAAATTTAATAGAAGGTATGATCATAAATCAAGATTAATCTGATTAAAGGTATTGGAGGTAGTAAGGTGAAGTCACAAATTAATTTTTTAAAAGGGAATCTGCCTGCGTTCTACCTCTGTGGGTATATATGTGGATCTGTGTAAGTAGCTAGTTTATATGAAAAGTCTGTGTTAATTTATTTCCTTGGTTACGATTTCCTTTGTATGTAAATAATTAATAAAACTAAATACTAATGTGAACAAAAAAACACAGAAGATACCATCTGTCCCTCAACAGAGAACTGCACCGTAATCCTTTGTAGGCTGGCCAGGAGGCCTTAGACACCATCACATTCCAAGATGGGTTATGCCAGGGGTCCCCAGTGTGGTGCCTGCCGACCAAGGCGGGATTCTAGCAGGAGCTCCTTTGCACATTAGGCCACACCCTCTGATGTAGCCAATCCTCCAAGAGCTTACAAGAAAGAGCCTTGGAAGCTCTTGGAGGATTGGCTACATCAGGGGTGTGTGGCCCAATATGCAAACGAACCCCTGCTAGAATTCTATCTCTGGACCCTGTACTAAGAGCCCTGTAAGCTCTTGGGGGATTGGCTACATCAGGGGTGTGTGGCCTAATATGCAAAGGAGCCCCTGCTAGAATTCTGTCTCTGGACCCTGTACGAAGAGCCCTGTAAGCTCTTGGAGGATTGGCTGCATCAGGGGTGTGTGGCCTAATATGCAAAGGAACCCCTGCTAGAATTCTATCTCTGGACCCTGTACGAAGAGCCCTGTAAGCTCTTGGAGGATTGGCTACATCAGGGGTGTGTGGCCCAATATGCAAACGAACCCCTGCTAGAATTCTATCTCTGGACCCTGTACTAAGAGCCCTGTAAGCTCTTGGAGGATTGGCTCCATCAGGGGCGTGTGGCCTAATGTGCAAAGGAGCTCCTGCTAGAATCCCACCCCTGCCACCAATATTTTTCCTGGTGCCCACCAAGTGTTTTCAGGAAGCAGGTGAGGCCAGGTAGGACTTCTGTCCAGAAAGGCTTCTCACGGATATTTGATAGGCTGTGCAGATTTTTTAAAACGTTGCTTTGGCAGCAGCTGCCAGGATGGCACAAGGATCTACACTAGGGATGTCAAACTCATTTGTTATGCGGGCCGGATCTGAGACCTTGTTGGTCCAGGTCATGTTGGTCCAGGCCATGTGTTTACCTATTTAAGATTAGGCAACAGGTAAATTTTATGAAGGACACAGACAAACACAAATATATATTTTTTAAAAACTTAAAAACATACTCTAAAAGTTAGCACTCATTCGTCTTAACAGTGCTTTCTTTTGTATTTCTCCCATGTCCATGGGATCTAGGGAACTGGGCAAAGGAAGCTGTGGCTCTTTCCTTCCTTCCTCAGGGGGCCAAGAGGGAGAGGAGCCTCAGCCAATAGAAGGAAGAGAGGCTTGGCTCAGTAGCTCTGCTGTGCAATTGAGAGAGCCTGGCAAAGCAAGCTATTTCTCCCCCCCCTTCCTCCCCAAGGGAGGAGCCTCAGCCAATGGAGAAAACAGAGGTTTTGCTCTGGAGCGCCTGTGCAGTTGAGCAAGCCTTGCAAAGCGAGCTGTTATGCAGAAGGAAGCAAGATATAGGGAGAAGGAAGCAGATGACAGCCAAGGGGCCTGATAGGAGCCCTCCGGGGAGCTGACTTGGCCCCCAAACTGCATGTTTGACACCCCTGATCTACACTGTGTGACTGAAGCTAAGCTGTGGCAATCATTTTGCGGCTGGCTCCACCTCCTGCAGCAGCTATTTTGTAGCAGCCATTTTGTTGCTGCATGCAGCATGCCCCATCAGAATTTCAAATGTACCTGCAGGCTAGGGATGCTAAGCTCCCGGCCGGGCGGGGGTTCTCCCACTCGGAAGGTCCCAAACCCACTGGCCTGCATTGGGCCAGCGGGGGGATCTCCTCCTGATGTCGCTGGCTGCTCTAGGAGCTTCCGGGAAAACTCTATGGTTTTCCCAGAAGCTCCAGCAATTTGGGAGGGAAACTAGACTTTCCCTCCCAAATTGCTAGAGCGTCCGGAAAAACCATAGAATTTTCCTGGAAGCTCCTAGAGTGGCCCGCATGCGATGTTGCCAGTGCACTGATTTCACTTGCGAGTGATATCATCGCACCGTGCGTGCTACACGCACACAGATAAAGTCCCCCACCACGGGAGGGTTGGCAGCCCTAGAAAGGTAAAGGTGGTCCCCTGTGCAAGCACCAGTCGTTTTTGACTCAGGGGTGACGTTGCTTTCACAACGTTTTCATGGCAGACTTTTTACGGGGTGGTTTGCCATTGCCTTCCCCAGTCATCTACACTTTCCCCCCTCAGCAAGCTGGGGACTCATTTTACTGACCTTGGAAGGATGGAAGGCTGAGTCAACCTGGAGCCGGTTACCTGAACCAGCTTCTGCTGGGATTGAGGTCATGAGCAGAGGGGCTCCGACAGCAGTACTGCAGTTTTACCACTCTGCGCCACGGGGCTCTTTGGCAACCCTACTGAAGGCTTAAAAGGGTGGGGGACCCTTGACTAATGCCGCGCTGTTATAAGACTTCTCTGGGGAGGAATATCCACAGAGAAAAACTTGTGGGGTGAAGTAGATCGCAAGAGAGTCGAGGCTCCATCCTGTCTGTTTCTGTTGTGCCGGAACATTCCATCCCAAACCAGTGCAAGCCTTTTTATCCCCACATGACCACTCTATAGAATTCCCTTCTCTTTCTCAGCTGAACTTGGCTTGGAGTTTCCCTTCTCTTGCCAAACTACCGGGGATGAAAAGATAGCTTTGGGAGCCAGCCTGGGATCCTTTTAGCAAGGGGAAGAGGAATCCTGGAGTGAAAAAAACAGATGATACGTGATAAACAGAATTCATTCCAAGACCCAGAACTGGACCTGGCCCACTACGGGGATTGTCACCTGTTTCTTGTAGGGTTGCCAATCCCCAGGTGGGGGCAGGGGATCCCCCGGTTTAGAGGCCCACCCCCCGCTTCAGGGTCGTCAGAAAGCGGGGGGAAGGGAGGGAAATGTCTGCTGGGAACTCTGTTATTCCCTAGGGAGATTTATTCCCATAGAAAATCATGGAGAATTGATCCGTGGGTATCTGGGGCTCTGGGGAGGGCTGTTTTTTGGGATAGAGGCACCAAGTTTTCAGCATAGCATCTAGTGCCTCTCCCCAAAATACCCCCCAAGTTTCAAAAAGATTGGACCAGGGGGTCCAATTCTATGAGCCCCAAAAGAAGGTGCCCCTATTCTTCATTATTTCCAATGGAAGGAAGGCATTGAAAAGGTGTGCCGTCCCTTTAAATGTGAGGGCCAGAACTCCCTTTGGAGTTCAATGATGCTTGTCACAGCCTTGATCTTGGCTCCACCCCCAAAGTCTCCTGGCTCCACCCCCAAAGTCCCCAGATATTTCTTGAATTGGACTTGGCAACCCTAGCTTCTTGAAACCGTTCGCGTGTTCATTCAGACAGTGCAAACAGTAGGCCAGTGTTTTTCAGCATTTTCTGTTTCGGAGGGAAAGCTTTCAACATGCCCTGGCCTGCCAAGATATCCCAGAGCATCTGCCAAGGAACCTCTGTGCATTGCGGAAGGTTTGGAGGCTTGTGCTAGGATACACGGTTTGTCCGTCCAAAGGGCTGGGCGGCCGTAGGAGTCCCTTGTGAATGGATAGCAGCAGGGCTTTTTTTTTGGTAGCAGGAACTCCTTTGCATATTAGGCCACACACCCCTGCAGGGCCGACCCTACCCCTTCTAGCGCTCTAGGCAGCACAGCTCCGCCCCAAGTCACCATGGCTGCCGCCTACTTGCAAGTACCCCCACGAGTAGGCGGCAGGCATGGGGCTACTTGCAAGTAGGCAGTGGACACGGGGCTACTTGCGTGTAGGTGGCAGGCATGGGGCTACTCATGAGAAGTGGTGGCGGCAGGAGGGGAGGGGGAAGAGGCTGGCAGGCAGGCAAACTAGGCGCCCGGCCCTCCAGATTAGATGCTGGCCGTGTCAAACCCGGTAGGGCCGAGCTGCGGCACACTCTGATCGGGCGGGGGGAGGGCGGGCAGGCGGAAAAGAAGGAAGGGAAGGGAAGAGGCAGTGGTGGGGAGAAAGGTAGGCAGGCAGGCAAACTAGGCATTTGTCATGGGCACCGGGGGGGGGAGCCCAATTCAGTGCCCCCTCCCTCCCGGCACCCTAGGCAAGCCGGTTAGTTTGCCTAGTGGGCGAGAGGGAGCAGGCTCATAACAAATTACAACAAATCAATAAATGTTATGCCTCGCCAATTTTGGCACACTAGCTCTGATTTGGCGCTGACTTTGATCAACTCTGGTTCATTTTGGTGAGGCATAAAATAAGATCAATGATGCCACACGTATGCTCTTGACCTAGGGTTGCCAAGTCCAATTCCAGAAATATCTGGGTACTTTGGAGGTGGAGCCAGGAGACTTTGGGGGTGGAGCCAGGAGACACTGGGGTGGAGCTAGGGGGAGGGGGGGGAACGGCGCCAAGGAGCATGGCGAGCTGCCCCATCTCGGAGCAGGCGACGCCGCTGCGCAGCTGCCGCCTCATCTCCGCTTCACTGTAGCTGCTCCTCCGAGATGGGCGCAGGCTGAGCCCATCTCGGAGGAGCAGCTACGGTGAAGCGGAGAAAAGGCGGCAGCAGCGCAGCGGCGTCGCCCGCTCCGCCTCTGAGGTAAAATCAGAGAAGGGGAGGGTGGAGGCAGGCCAGGAGCGTGGCGAGCCGCGAGTCCGGATCCTAAAAGGACCCAGATTTGCGGCTCGCCATGCTCCTGGCCTGCCTCCACCCCTCCCCTTCTCTGATTTTACCTCAGAGGCGGAGTGGGCGATGCCGCTGCGCTGCTGCCGCCTCTTCTCCGCTTCATCTTAGCTGCTCCTCCGAGATGGGCTCAACCTGAGCCCATCTTGGAGGAGCAGCTACGGTGAGCGGAGAAGAGGCGGCAGCAGCGCAGTGGCGTCGCCCGCTCCGAGATGGGGCGGCTCGCCACGCTCCTTGGCGCCGTTTCCCCCCACTTCCATTTTTTTGGGGAGCGGGGGAAGAGGCTGGAAATCCTGGGGTCCCCCGCCAGGGCGGGAGGGTTGGGAAGCCTACCTTGACCAGGACACAAGGCTGTATTATGAGAGGCCTCAGTTGTATCTCTTAGCCTTTGTCACTGTATTCAACGACTTTCTTTTTGGCCCAGAACTGATGTATTGGTTGCAATCTGTTATGAGCCTGTAGATGTGTTTATATTTGTTTGCCCTCTGAAGTCCGTTTGAGGTCGAAACGTGTCAGGTCAAGTGGTTTCCCATCGCGGTTGGATGATTTCACTAAGTAAGGAGGCTAATGATGGGGCCCTAAATGCTTTTAACTTTTTGTAATAAATACATGCATTTTTGGTTTCGATTTTACCTCAGGTTCTGCTATTAATTTTTGGCTCTTACTGCACATTAACCTTTCAGGTTCTTAATTCCAGTTTTGGGGTTAAGCTTTTTTCTCCTCTTTGTTTTTCCTTTACACGATAGCCAGGGCTATTTTTGTAGCAGGAATTCCTTTGCATGTTACACACCCCTGATGTAGCCAGTCTTTTCAGGAGGCCCTAAGACGTAGGGTTGCCAAGTCCAATTCAATAAATATCTGGGGACTTTGGGGGTGGAGCCAGGAGACATTGGGGGTGCAAGCGTGTGACAAGCATAAATGAACTCCAAAGGGAGTTCTGGCCATCACATTTAAAGGGACCATGCACCTTTTTAAATGCCTTCCCTCCATAGGAAATAATGAAGGATAGGGGCACCTTCTTTTGGGGCTCATAGAATTGGACCCCCTGGTTCAATCTTTTTGAAGCTAGGGGGGTATTTTGGGAAGAGGCACTGGATGCTATACTGAAACTTTGGTGCCTCTACCTCAAAAAATAGCCCCCCCAGAGCCCCAAATACTCGTTGATCAATTCTCCATTATTTCCTATGGGAATCAGTCTCCATAGGAAATAATAGATTTCGCACAGATATTTCCCTCCCCCTATTTTCTGATGACCCTGAAACGGGGGGAGGGCCTCCAAACCGGGGGATCCCCTGCCCCCACCTGGGGATTGGCAACCCTTACTAAGAGCCCTATAAGCTCCAGGATGATTGGCTACATCGAGGGGGTGTGGCCTAACATGCAAAGGAGTTCCTGCTACAAAAAAGTCCTGATTATGGCCCAAATCACTGACAACTGACATCTCCCCCCCCCCCACAACATCTAATTTTGTGGTGATTTGGTTCCCTATTGTGGAATATATGACAAGCTGATATTCCTGATATAGCTGACACTCTGTGGTAATTCTGAAAGGCCTTTAGGTACTTCCAATCTCTGGATTAAAATGGTGAAAAGGAAAACAGAGCAAAAGGGGCTTAATCTCTGCTTATTGTATGGGTCTAGGATAGTCATTATGTATTTCAGTTATTTCACTGACTGCTGATGTATCTTTGTTACTGAGCTGTATTGTATTGTCTCATCTTGTTATACCTGTATTG
The DNA here is from genome assembly GCF_032191835.1 of Heteronotia binoei. Classification (NCBI taxonomy): domain Eukaryota; kingdom Metazoa; phylum Chordata; class Lepidosauria; order Squamata; family Gekkonidae; genus Heteronotia; species Heteronotia binoei. Next base: position 61,320,531 of record NC_083237.1, on the reverse strand, counting down.
TATTGTCATCTTCTTCACCCAAAGGGTGATTCACATGTGGAATTCACTGCCACAGGAGGTGGTGGCGGCCACAAGTATAGCCACCTTCAAGAGGAGTTTAGATAAAACTATGGAGCACAGGTCCATCAGTGGCTACTAGCCACAGTGTGTGTGTATATATAAAATTTTTTGCCACTGTGTGACACAGAGTGTTGGACTGGATGGGCTGTTGGCCTGATCCAACATGGCTTCTCTTATGTTCTTCTGTGACACAGAGTGTTGGCCTGGATGGGCCATTGGCCTGATCCAACATGGCTTCTCTTATGTTCTTCTGTGACACAGAGTGTTGGACTGGATGGGCCGTTGGCCTGATCCAACATGGCTTCTCTTATGCTCTTCTGTGACACAGAGTGTTGGACTGGATGGGCCACTGGCCTGATCCAACATGGCTTCTCTTATGTTCTTCTGTGACACAGAGTGTTGGACTGGATGGGCCGTTGGCCTGATCCAACATGGCTTCTCTTATGTTCTTCTGTGACACAGAGTGTTGGCCTGGATGGGCCATTGGCCTGATCCAACATGGCTTCTCTTATGTTCTTATGTTCTTACCTGTTTTGAGAAAATGCGCCAAAATGTTAATAAAAAAAAAAATGAAAGAAAGTCTCCCCTTCTCTGGAACACCGTTTCGAAGCCACGTTGTGGAAAGGAACAGGCTTTCACACAAAGAGTACCGTAAAATGCACACAGAGGAGAGTACCGTAAAATGCACACAGAAGAGAAGCAAACTGAGTTCCCCGCCACCGGAAATGACACTTACACACTTGAGTTCGAGGTCACTGAAGTAGCGAGGGAGAAGGAAACGTCGCAGGGGCACCGTCAGGATGAGGATGAAGGCTAAGCTGAGGGAGGCCGGGCTGGACTTCACTCCCCACAGCACACCCAGGCACAAAATCTGGGTCAAGGTGAAGATGTGCATGCGCCAGGTCTTTACCTGGGAAGGAGAAAAGGGCAAGGACATGTCAGAGAGCAACGGGGACCTTTCTGCCTTGTATCCACCATATGTTTGACAAGTCTGTCATAGACCCAGTCTCCTGTGCTAACCTCTTACACTCAGGGCCGGTGCATAGGAGTCAGTGAAGTAGGTGGCCGTCTGGGGTGCCACCTCACCGCAGGGGCACGTGCCCCCTCCCCGCTCATGCTGACCCCAACGCGTGGCTTGGCCTGTCCCTTGCCCAGCCCTCTCCCGCTTCGCAAGAGAGCAGGAGGGGCGTGGTGGTGGATGGCTCCGGCGGCAGCCTGCCTTCCTTGGGCAGTGAGGCCTTGGAGGACAAAGCCAGGCCTGCGCCCCAGCACAGTGCGCTTCGACCCACCCACAGCCCAGGGGGGGGGGAGAGGGGAGGGGGCCAGTAGGGTTGCCAATCCCCAGGTGGTGGCAGGGGATCCCCCGGTTTGGAGGCCCTCCCCCCGCTTCAGGGTCGTCAGAAAGCAGGGGAGGGAAATGTCTGCTGGGAACTCTGTTATTCCCTGTGGAGATTTATTCCCATAGAAAATCATGGAGAATTGATCTGCGGGTATCTGGGGCTCTGGGGGGGGGGCTGTTTTTTGGGGTAGAGGCACCAAATTTTCAGCACAGCATCTAGTGCCCAAAATACCTCCCAAGTTTCAAACCGATTGGACCAGGGGGTCCAATTCTATGAGCCCCAAAAGGAGGTGCCCCTATCTTTCATTATTTCCTATGGAAGGAAGGCATTGAAAAGGTGTGCCGTCCCTTTAAATGTGATGTCCAGAACTCCCTTTGGAGTTCAGTGATGCTTGTCACAGCCTTGATCTTGGCTCCACCCCTAATGTCTCCTGGCTCCACCCCCAAAGTCCCCAGATATTTCTTGGATTGGACTTGGCAACCCTAGGGGCCAGCAAGTCAAGCAGCTGACTGGCCAAGGGCTGAGTGTTCACACAATGCACGCAGCTCGATGACAGCACGTCCGGTGACATCATCGGGCCTCGCATGCAAAGCGCACGCGAGAAGACCCTGGGAGGGAGCGGGGTGGGGGTGGGGTTCGGCCTGGGGCCTGCTTCCACGACACGTACTTTTCTAATGTAAGGCTCATCCGGATGGTACTTGGGGGGTTTCAGCATGAGAAGGATGCGGTCGTACAGCTGGATCCCGTTGAGGGAGGTCACCCCCATGTAGAGGAAGATACCGAAGAGCACAGCCAGCGGAATCATCTTCAGGATCGGCTCCATGAGAATGGAGATGCCTGCAGGGGGCAAACATAGAAAGTCGCCAGTCATGAGATGCCAGAGTGCCAGCCAGGGAGGAGAGGTCAGGAGCAGTGTTCCCTCTAAGCTATGAAGAAAGGTTGAAACGCTTGGGACTCTTTAGCTTGGAGAAACGTCGACTGCGGGGGTGACGTGATAGAGGTTTACAAGATAATGCATGGGATGGAGAAAGTAGAGAAAGAGGTACTTTTCTCCCTTTCTCACAATACAAGAACTCGTGGGCATTCGATGAAATTGCTGAGCAGCCAGGTTAAAATGGATAAAAGGAAGTACTTCTTCACCCAAAGGGTGATTAACATGTGGAATTCACTGCCACAGGAGGTGGTGGCGGCCACAAGCATAGCCACCTTCAAGAGGGGTTTAGATAAAAATATGGAGCAGAGGTCCATCAGTGGCTATTAGCCACAGTGTGTGTGTGTGTATAAAATTTTTTGCCACTGTGTGACACAAGAGTGTTGGACTGGATGGGCCATTGGCCTGATCCAACATGGCTTCTCTTATGTTCTTATGTTAAGCTGAGTGAGCGTGAGCTAGCTCACATTTTGGTCTTAGCTCAGGAAAAATGGCCCCAGAGCACACTCATGGATGCAGGAGTCCACAACTTGAAGGCCAAGAGCTCACGAAGTAGAATTGTTGCTCACAAGACTCTGCAGCTTAGAGGGAACATTGGTCAGGAGAGGTGGTGGGAGAGGGATAGAGAAAGCAATTCTGTGTACAGTTCTGGTCACCGCACCTCAAAAAAGATATTCTAGCACTGGGAAAAGTGCAACTAGAATGATTAAAGGGTTGGAACACATTCCCTATGAAGAAAGGTTAAAACGCTTGGGGCTCTTTGAGAGCCAGTTTGGTGTAGTGGTTAAGTGTGTGGACTCTTATCCAGAGTCCAAATCCTGAGCAGGAGTCTATACTCTATAGTTGGCAAAAGGTTACACTTCCCTTCATGCGATTGCTAGCTTAAAGATTCACGTTTCGCTGAACAGAGCTTTTCCCATAAGCTGAACAAATATTTACTGCGAAAACTCTCTTGCACGTGCCAATTTCTTCAAGCTGTACGATACGTATATCGTATTATCTTAATATAAAATCAAGAATAAACTAAAAAAAATAATCCTATCAATGCGTCTTCATTTCTTCCCTAATTTGATAAACCCAGACAACCATCCCAGGCTGCCATAGCGTTTGGTTGGAAAGATGCCACAAAATGGATAAATGGAACGGTTATTTATCCGAATGGATTCAGTCAGATACATTATCAATACTAAAACAAGGAAAGCAAGGAGAGGATAAGACTGAAGAAATTAAGGAAAGGTGGTATAAATATATAGGATGGGTAAAAACAGGAGATGCCGATAATGAAATAAGGCTCAGGCTCCAAAGGGGGTGCATGTGGTTGTGAATATAAATGAGTTCATAAGAACATAAGAGAAGCCCTGTTGGATCAGGCCAATGGCCCATTCAGTCCAACACTCTGTGTCACATAAGAACATAAGAGGAGCCCTGTTGGATCAGGCCAATGGCCCATTCAGTCCAACACTCTGTGTCACATAAGAACATAAGGAGCCATGTTGGATCAGGCCAGTCCAACACTCTGTGTCACATAAGAGAAGCCCTGTTGGATCAGGCCAATGGCCCATCCAGTCCAACACTCTGTGTCACATAAGAACATAAGGAGCCATGTTGGATCAGGCCAGTGGCCCCTCCAGTCCAACACTCTGTGTCACATAAGAGAAGCCCTGTTGGATCAGGCCAATGGCCCATCCAGTCCAACACTCTGTGTCACATAAGAACATAAGAGAAGCCCTGTTGGATCAGGCCAATGGCCCATCCAGTTCAACACTCTGTGTCACATAAGAACATAAGAGAAGCCATGTTGGATCAGGCCAATGGCCCCTCCAGTCCAACACTCTGTGTCACATAAGAACATAAGAGAAGCCATTTTGGATCAGGCCAGTGGCCCATCCAGTGCGACACTCTGTATCAAACAGTGGCCAAAAAAATTATATACACACACACACACATACACACTGTGGCTAATAGCCACTGATGGACCTCTGCTCCATATTTTTATCTAACCCCCTCTTGAAGGTGGCTATGCTTGTGGAGAGCCAGTTTGGTGTAGTGGTTAAATGTGCGGACTCTCATCTGGGAGAACCGGGTTTGATTCCCCACTCCTCCACTTGCACCTGCTAGCATGGCCTTGGGTCAGCCAGAGCTCTGGCAGAGGTTGTCCTTGAAAGGGCAGCTGCTGTGAGAGCCCTCTCCAGCCCCACCCACCTCACAGGGTGTCTGTTGTGGGGGAGGAAGGTAAAGGAGATTGTGAGCCGCTCTGAGACTCTTCGGAGTGGAGGGCGGGATATAAATCCAATATCTTCATCTTCTTATCTTCTTGGCTGCCACCACCTCCTGTGGCAGTGAATTCCACATGTTAATCACCCTTTGGGTAAAGAAGTACTTCCTTTGTGAAGAAGTTCTATAACGGTCAATTTGGGAGGGGTGGGAGGATGGAGGGGGAGGGAGGGAGGTAACTGTAATATGAATGTAAGATATTGTAGGAATGTAAGATGGAGAAATAACATGAGCTATAATACAAAATAAAAAAATATACATGAGCAAATAATAATAATATATGAGCGACAACCATCCCAATCAGTTGGATTATTCCCCGCCAGTAGTATACAAGGAAATATTTGCATTAGTTGGAACATGTGTGCAAGCAGAGTGAAGACATGATTGTTTAACATTTAAACAGCACAGAGATTACTTTCCAAGCCTGCTGAAGATTCACAGCCTCCGTTAGTACCAATACTGGGGGAGGGGAAAATATACTGAAAGGTAAAGATTGGATGGGATGAGAAGAGAAAATCTGAAAGGGAGCAAAACAACAATCACAAAAATACAGATAATATACTATATGTGCATAAAGATAATATCTGTATCTACAGATATAGATATTATATGTATGCAGGGCTTTTTTTTTTTTAGCAGGAGCGCACAGGAACACAGTTCCGGCTGGCTTGGTGTCAGGGGGTGTGGCCTGATATGCTAATGAATTCCTGAGGTGAAACAATGGTGACATCGAGGGGGCATGGCCTAATATGCAAATGAGTTCCTGCTGGGCTTTTTCTACCAAAAAAGCCCTGTCTGTCTATTATATTATCTGTATTTTTTGTGATTGTTGTTTTGTTACTCTGGCCTTATAGGCAAACAGGGCAGACAAACAAACGAACGAATGAGGATGCCCCTGTTAGAGAATTTTGCACGCAGCAGAAGACACTGAAGGAGAGGGACAGGCAAACAAAGGAATTAATAGACAAGAGAGATAACTGTATTCAATGGTAGAATATATTTACCAGAACAGCATCCAATATTCAGAGTCGTTGCCAGGCCAAGGTCATACACAGTAAACAGTACACACTCCAGTAGATAACAGTATACACCAGTAAGTATACACAGCACGATCCAAGCACAGTAGCATAGGATCCAACACCAGCAGTGTTTGCTGCCACCCGGACAGTGAGTCTCTCAGTACCCACAATCCTTACAGGCAGACAGAGCAAGCTCACTGAGCTTCCCTAAGTACACGAACCAATCATGCATGCTCACCAGAGGTTGCATCAGCTCTGTGAGTCAGCACAAAGCCTAATTACAGGTGAGGTCATTCCACCTTACCACAGTAACAGGTAACAGCTGGACCATGATGCAGCATGACTCAGCATGACATTGCAGAAACAACATTTACTATTACTAAGATGGAGTCAGTCAGACATTTTAGGACTGAGTTCCAACAGCCCCCCTTTGAGCTAATCGGAACGAGACCACCCAGTGCGAAAGAAAAAGAAAGGATATTCAGAAGAACTCACCTACAAGAACGGACACCAGGAGTCCAGTGATCCTCTGCTCCTTCACCTCCTGGACCCGGGCTTTCTCCCCTGGGACAGTGCTCTTGGCCATCACTGTCAGGGCGTTGGCATGAGTGACGGTCCTCACTGTGGTAGCGCTGAGCCAGGGCATGCCAAAGAGGGCCGCTATCCCACCCATGCCAACAATCAGAAGCAGGTCGAGATGGAAGCCCGAACCCTTAACCAGCTTCCTCTCAGGTTTGCTCACAATCAACCTAGGAAGAAGAAGGAGGAGGAGGAGGAGAAGGAAACGAAGGAGGAGGAGAAGGAGAAGAAAAAGAAGGAGAAGAAGAAAATGGAGAAGGAGACGAAGGAGAAGAAATTCAATTTATATCCACCCTCCACTCTGAATCTCAGAGTCTCAGAGCGAATCACAATCTCCTTTATCTTCCTCCCCCACAACAGACACCCTGTGAGGTGGGTGGGGCTGTGAGAGCTCTCGCAGAAGCTGCCCTTTCAAGGACAACTCTTGATATAGCTATGGCTGACCCAAGGCCATGCCAGCAGCTGCAAGTGGAGGAGCCTTGTGGGTGGGATTCAAACCTGGGACCTCCTCTGCCACTTCTTCTGAGTCAGTCCACTGCAGAGTTGCCAGTCCCACCAGTGGAGGGGGACACCCTGCCACCAGGCCCCGCCCACCACCACCGATTAGCTGGCTGACATGGGAACTCACCAGGAGAGAGAGAGAGGTCCAGGTTATGTCACCAACAACATGGCACAGTCACTTCCAGCGCACACCAGAAATGACATAATCAGAGCACTTTTTTTTTGTAGAAGGAACTCCTTTGCCTATTAGGCCACACACCCCTGATGTAGCCAATCCTCCAAGAGCTTACAGGGCTCTTATTACAGGGCCTAGTGTAAGCTCCAGGAGGATTGGCTACATCAGGGGTGGAATTCTAGCAGCAGCTCCTTTGCATATTAGGCCACACCCCTCTTATGTAGCCAATCCTCCAAGAGCTTACAGGGCTCTTCTTACAGGGCCTACTGTAAGCTCCAGGAGGATTGGCTACATCAGGGGTGGAATTCTAGCAGCAGCTCCTTTGCATATTAGGCCACACCCCTCTTACGTAGCCAATCCTCCAAGAGCTTACAGGGCTCTTCTTACAGGGCCTAGTGTAAGCTCCAGGAGGATTGGCTACATCAGGGGTGGAATTCTAGCAGCAGCTCCTTTGCATATTAGGCCACACCCCTCATGTAGCCAATCCTCCAAGAGCTTACAGGGCTCTTCTTACAGGGCCTAGTGTAAGCTCTAGGAGGATTGGCTACGTCAGGGGTAAAATTCTAGCAGCAGCTCCTTTGTATATTAGGCCACACCCCTCTTATGTAGCCAATCCTCCAAGAGCTTACAGGGCTCTTCTTACAGGGCCTACTGTAAGCTCCAGGAGGATTGGCTACATCAGGGGTGGAATTCTAGCAGCAGCTCCTTTGCATATTAGGCCACACCCCTCTTATGTAGCCAATCCTCCAAGAGCTTACAGGGCTCTTCTTACAGGGCCTACTGTAAGCTCCAGGAGGATTGGCTACATCAGGGGTGGAATTCTAGCAGCAGCTCCTTTGCATATTAGGCCACACCCCTCTTACGTAGCCAATCCTCCAAGAGCTTACAGGGCCTACTGTAAGCTCCAGGAGGATTGGCTACATCAGGGGTGGAATTCTAGCAGCAGCTCCTTTGCATATTAGGCCACACCCCTCTTACGTAGCCAATCCTCCAAGAGCTTACAGGGCTCTTCTTACAGGGCCTACTGTAAGCTCCAGGAGGATTGGCTACATCAGGGGTGGAATTCTAGCAGCAGCTCCTTTGCATATTAGGCCACACCCCTCTTACGTAGCCAATCCTCCAAGAGCTTACAGGGCTCTTCTTACAGGGCCTACTGTAAGCTCCAGGAGGATTGGCTACATCAGGGGTGGAATTCTAGCAGCAGCTCCTTTGCATATTAGGCCACACCCCTCTTACGTAGCCAATCCTCCAAGAGCTTACAGGGCTCTTCTTACAGGGCCTACTGTAAGCTCCAGGAGGATTGGCTACATCAGGGGTGGAATTCTAGCAGCAGCTCCTTTGCATATTAGGCCACACCCCTCTTACGTAGCCAATCCTCCAAGAGCTTACAGGGCTCTTCTTACAAGGCCTACTGTCAGCTCCAGGAGGATTGGCTGCATCAGGGGTGTGTGGCCTAATATGTAAAGGAGTTCCAGCTACAAAAAAAAGCCGTGGACATCATCATGTCAGTGACATCTGGGTGTCGCTCTGATATTTGGGCAAAAATTCTATGGGAGAAGCCACTTTTACCGTCAAGGTTTTGCCCACATATGCAAGTGTTACCTCAAAACATGCAGCTCGAGGGCTGAGTCAGGCCCCCGGAGGGCTCCTATCAAGCCCCTGAGCAACTGGCTCTTGTTTGCTTCCTTCTCCCTCTCTCTTGCTTCCTTCTGTATCTCCACTTGCTTTGCAAGGCTTGCTCAATCGCACAGGAGCTGCAGAGCATTCTCCACTGGTTGAGGCTCCTCCCCCTCCTGGTGTGGCTCTCGGGGATTGCTGGGCCGAACCGAGCCATGTGGCAGCCTCCCTGGGGCCTGGCTGGCCAGCGAGGATCGTGGGGTCCAGCCTCGCTGTGCAGCAGCCTCCCCAGGGCCAGGCAGGGATCACAGAGCCAGTTTGGTGTAGTGGTGAAGTGCGCAGACTCTTATCAGGGAGAACCGGGTTTGATTCCCCACTCCTCCACTTGCACCTGCTGGCATGGCTTTGGGTTAGGTATAGCTCTCACAGGAGTTGTCCTTGAAAGGGCAGCTGCTGTGAGAGCCCTCTCAGCCCCAGCCATCTCACAGGTATCTGTTGTGGGGAGAGAAGATATAGGAGATTGTAAGCTGCTCTGAGTCCCTGATTCAGAGAGAAAGGCGGGGTATAAGTCTGCCGTCTTCTTCTACATGGCCCAGATGTCCTGTGGGGCAGGCTCCCTGGGGCTTGTCCAGCCGGCCAGAATTGCTGCAGGGCCTGGGATGCGCATGTGTGTGCGCCAGATTAGGCTCTCCCCACATGACTTCAAAGAGAAAAACAATTATTTGCATTAATTTTGCTGGCCTGAATCATCCTCCCTCAGTGGAGCACTGTTTTTCTGAGTTGATAATTTTTTATGGCCCGCGAATGATGTTATAAATATCCATATGGCCCTTGGCAGAAAAAAGGTTCCCTGTCCTAGAGTGTCCCTGGCATGACACTCTAGTACTTGCAGTAAAACTCTATGGCAGCGTAAAACTCTATGGCAGTGGCGGAGGGACTCGGCAACTCTGCTCCAGGTGGAGCTGGCAACCCTATACCAAATTCTACCCTTCTTCAGCACAAGCGCTGTGCACAGTCATTTCTCGTCCCACCCACAAGGCGTTTTCTCTCAGCTTGCTTCCATACTCCCCCCCCCCCTCTTTCTAGCTCACTCTTTGGTGATCTTTCTGCAGTGCCTCTGCTCTCAACCCTCTTTGCCTAGTCGTCTACCCTTTTGTTTCTTACGTGGTGATCTGGGTCTCTAAGAAGATGAGGATGAAGACTAAGATGGCTGGCAGAGCAGCACCAAACATCATCCAAATGGGGAAAGGCTTATGTTCTCCAAGGGGATTGATGAACCAGCCCCGGGCAGTGTCATTAGAGACCTGAATGCCTTTCGGAACTTGCAGTTTCTGGGAGAAAAGGAAAAAGAAAAGAGAACACCAATCAACTCTAGGCCTGTTGAGGTTCCCTAGAGCAGTAGCCCCCAACCTTTTTGGCACCAGGACCGGTTTTGGGGAAGACAGTTTTTCCACAAACCAGTGGGGGTGGGGTGCTGGGGGTTTTGCTGCCCCAGGCTCCTCCCACACCCACACCCCATCCCTGCCCCCCATGGGGGTCTTTAAATGAGGGGTAAGTGTGTTGATGCGCCTGTGCTTAGTGAGGGTGGTTTTAGTGACGCAAAGAATGAAGGCTTGCACACGGTGGTGTTAAAACCACTATATACAATTTATTTACACCTCCACTCTCCAATCCGACAAAGTGCTCCGCTGCTCTCCACCATACATATCCCACACACAGTAAAGTGTCTTTGTACATTTATACATCAGGTCCAGCCAGGTAACCAATCAGCTTCCTGCTGAGTCATGCTGACTTTGCTCAGGCTGATGCAATCTGGCAACCAGCCACCTTCTGTCACTTAGATGATCTACCTGGCAGTTCAATTTCACTTTCCCAGCATGTGCTATAAACTGTTTACATTTGCATACAATTGACAAAGCGAAGGTCACTGCCACGCTGCCCCTTCTGACCACCTGAGCGAATGAAAGAGATGGTGCTTCAGAGTGAGGCTGTGCTGCCTCTTTCATCCGCCCGGTGGGCGAAAGGGGCAGCGCAGTGCTTCTGCCTCACTCCACGGCCCGGTTGCTAACAGGCCACAGACCGGTACTGGTCCACGGCCCAGGGATTGGGCATCCCTGGCCTAGAGTTGCTGACTTCCAGGTGGGTGAACGAGAATTAAATAACTGTGATATATTTGTGAAAAACCAATTCCATTCTTCAGGAAAAGGAAAGGTCCCCCTGTGCAAGCACCAGTCGTTTCCGACTCTGGGGTGACGTTGCTTTCACGACGTTTTCACGGCAGACTTTTTACGGGGTGGTTTGCCATTGCCTTCCCCAGTCGCCTCCACTTTCCCCCCAGCGAGCTGGGTCCTCATTTTACCGACCTCGGAAGAATGGAAGGCTGAGTCAACCTGGAGCCGGCTATCTGAACGCAGCTTCCGCTGGGATAGAACTCAGGTCGTGAGCAGAGAGTTCAGATCACAGTACTGCAGTACTGCTGCTTTACCACTCTGCGCCACGGGGCCGCTTTCTTCATTCTTCAAGCGTATGATAAATATTAACACTGTTCTGTGAATTCACACGGGCATGAATATCACTCAACAGTATTGAACAAGCACAGTCCACTTCCCGATGCTCTTCCCTATGGCAGGAGACTGCCTGGTTCTCTTCACTTCAAGCGCCATCCAATGCAATTAAAGTGCAAAAGCCAAGAAAATTTTCTTTATGTCTTTGTGTCTTTCTTACTCTTGAAGTGAGCAACTCAACATGCCTGGACACTGGGGGGGGGGGGGCTATATCATTCTAAGGGTGCATAGGTGTTATGTCCTTGAATAGAATGCCTCTCTTTGGCTTAACCTGGGAGCTGCCCTCTGACCCCTCCTCCCTTTGTCCTCTCTCTCCATCACATGGCCTTCCATGGGGGAACGGGGAGGGGAGGGGAAACACGTGTCTCTTCAGGCCTCTGCTGTAGAGACAGTGCCCTCATACTCCCGCACGCACATAAGAACATAAGAGAAGCCATGTTGGATCAGGCCAATGGCCCATCCAGTCCAACACTCCGTGTCACATAAGAACATAAGAGAAGCCATGTTGGATCAGGCCAATGGCCCATCCAGTCCAACACTCTATATCACACAGTGGCCAAATTTTTTTTTATATACATATATATACACACTGTGGCTAATAGCCACTGATGGACCTCTGCTCCATATTTTTATCTAACCCCTTGAAGCTGGCTATGCTTGTAGCCGCCACCACCTCCTGTGGCAGTGAATTCCACATGTTAATCACCCTTTCGGTGAAGAAGTACCTCCTTTTATCCGTTCTAACCCAATTGCTCAGCAATTTCATCAAATGCCCACAAGTTCTTGTATTGTGAGAAAGGGAGAAAAGTACTTCTTTCTCTACCTTCTCCATCCCATGCATAATCTTGTAAATCTCTATCATGTCACCCTGCAGTCAACGTTTCTCTGAGCTAAAGAGCCTCAAGCGTTTTAACCTTTCTTCATAGGGAAAGTGTTCCAAACCTTTAATAATTCTCGTTGCCCTTCTCTGCACTTTTTCCAATGCTATAATATCCTTTTTGAGGTGCGGTGACCAGAATTGCACACAGTATTCCAAATGAGACCGCATCATCGATTTATACAGGGGCATTATGATAATGGCTGATTTGTTTTCAATTCCCTTCCTAATAATTCCCAGCATGGCGTTGGCCTTTTTTATTGCAAACGCACACTGTCTTGACATTTTCAGTGAGTTATCTACCACGACCCCAAGATCTCTCTCTTGGTCAGTCTCTGTCAGTTCACACCCCATGAACTTGTATTTGTAGCTGGGATTCTTGGCCCCAATGTGCATTACTTTGCACTTGGCCACATTGAACCTCAGCTGCCACATTGACGCCCACTCACCCAGCCTCAACAGATCACTTTGGAGTTCCTCACAATCCTCTCCGGTTCTCTTACCACCCTGAACAATTTAGTGTCATCTGCAAACTTGCCCACTTCACTGCCTACTCTCAACTCCAAATCATTTATGAACAAATTAAAGAGCATGGAATCCAGTACTGAGCCCTGCGGCATACACAATGCCAGACAAGCTGGCGCTTTTTGATAGGGAAAGTGTACTCTTTAGATTAGGCTTTTTTCTCTTCTTTCGACTGCAACTTGAATGCGAATTGGATCGACTTGAGGAGAACATGTGTGGAACCAGCAACATGAGCACACAAGCAAGGGATATAAGAATGTGGGAAAGCCGCCAACGAAAACACAACTAGGATCTCACCTGCGTATAGGTGTCCTTAACGAAGAAGTCTGCCAAGGACATCATGAAGATCGATATGGGAACACCAAAGTCTCCAATCACACGCCGAAGCTGCCAAAAAGCAAAAGCCACATTAATCTGGTAATATAGGTGTGACCTGACAAGAGAAGAAGGTAAGTCCTGAGAATAAAACAGACCACAGATTCCCAAACGTCGGGCCAAGGCAGACCACGACACATGGAGTGTTAAGACAAAGGAAAGATTTGAAGGTTTTGAACAGGTTTCCCTTGCAACAGCTGGCCTTCTAATTTCCCAAATATATGGAAAGCGGTTTTCTTTCACAACAAACAACGTCGATCTAAAGAAGCTAAATGCAATCTAATGCAGGAATTTTTGGATACAGGCACTATTCTTGAACACCGCTAGAACACCACTAGTTTTGCGTGGGAAAAGAAAAACTCTGCCAAAAGCAATTGCGTTTTGCATTGCAACTCATTTGCTGGGCTGTGTATGTATACATCACATTAAAAAAACCTCCTTTGTATCAAGGAGCACGCTTGTGCTAAAATTCTGTTCTTGTTCTGGCTTTTCAAATATGGCAGTTGCCCCACACGTGTTCACTTGCAGCCCTAAAGGACAATAATTTACTTGGTTTTTAAAGTAGACATTCTTAGGATCCTAGGCACAAAATGTCGGGGCACTGAAATCACAGCACATGTTATCGTACGATCACGACTGTTGCTTCCTTTTAGTTATTTATATTTATTCTCACATATTTTTGTTCTGCTTTTCCATCAAAGTCAGCTCCTAGAGCAGGGGTGGCCAAACGTGCTTAACACAGGAGCCACACAGAATAAACGTCAGATGTTTGAGAGTCTCATAAGAACATAAGAACATAAGAGAAGCCATGTTAGATCAGGCCAATGGCCCATCCAGTCCAACATTCTGTGTCACACAGCGGCCAAATATATATATATATATATATATATATATATATATATATATACACACACACACACACACACTGTGGCTAATAGCCACTGATGGACCTCTGCTCCATATTTTTATCTAACCCCTTCTTGAAGGTGGCTATGCTTGTGGACGCCACCACCTCCTGTGGCAGTGAATTCCACATGTTAGTCACCCTTTGGGTGAAGAAGTACTTCCTTTTATCCGTTTTAACCTGTCTGCTCAGCAATTTCATCGAATGCCCACGAGTTCTTGTATTGTGAGAAAGGGAGAAAAGTACTTCTTTCTCTACTTTCTCCATCCCATGCATTATCTTGTAAACTTCTATCATGTCACCCCTCAGTCGACGTTTCTCCAAGCTAAAGAGCCCTAAGCGTCTCAAGACATGAACCTCAGATGTTTGAGAGCAGGAGGGAAGGAAAGCAAATAGATGGGGAGAGAGAGATGGAAAGAAAGCAACTTGAATTTTAAATGCCTTCTCCAAGCTGCCAGTTGGCTTGGCTTGGCAAAGTGGTTTAAAGAGCCCCAGAGAGCACTGAGGTCAGCAGGGAAAAACAAGCTGACCATCCCAGGGCCAAAAGAGGCTAAACTTCAGAACACTCGTGCACGGGCCTTTTCCGTCGCGGCCCCATGCTTATGGAGTCAGCTCCCGGAGGAGGTGCGGGCCCTGCGGAACCTTGACCAGTTCCGCGGGGCCTGCAAGACCACCCTCTTCAAGCTGGCTTTTACGGACTGCTGACTTATGATGGTTAAATGAAGGGACCCGCCAACATGATTTGTTTACTGAATTGCTTTTATGAACTGAATTGAATTGTTTTTAAATAATGTTAATTTTAATGTCTGTATACCTATTGTATTGTATTGTATTGTATACCTATGTATGTTGTTAGCCGCCCTGAGCCTGCTTCGGCGGGGAGGGCGGGATATAAATAAAATTTTATTATTATAAAGAGACGGATGCCTTCTCCAAGCTGGCTGATGGGGTGGGGTGGGGGCTTCAGGAGCCAAACAATATGTGTAAAAGAGCCACATGTGGCTCCTGAGACACAGTTTGGGCACCCCTGGACTAGAGATTTAAAAAAAGCAACTGAATAGAGTTAAAATACAATACAGAACGGGAATTCACACCGCACCTGGATCTGGCCATAACAGACGGAAGCAAAGGTTACTGCATCCTTTGGCTCTTCTATGGGCTGGTAGAAGCTGGCTCAGCATAGAAATTTTACACTGACTGCTTATTTTTATATTTAAAGCTTCAGGCTCAGCACTACCCTGACAGAAAGGAAGCTGCTTTCTGTAAGCTCCTCCCTCTCCGAGTCCCCGCCCACTTTTCAAACATACCCAAGCACTATGCAGGATTTACCTTGCCGGGAAAGAAACTGCTGTTTTTCAACTTGCGCAAGAAGAAGGCAATGAAAAACGTTCCCGCCATGAGAACGAGGGACAGCAAGGCGGTGTTGGGTTGCTCTTTTGTAACGGTGGAGCTGGTGTTGTAAGACAGCCTCAGAGGATGATCCTCAAAAATCTGCAAGAACAGAGAGGTGAAAAAACGGTGGAACAGGCAGGAAGCGGGGGGGGGGGGGGGGACTCACCAAGTATCCCAAACATAAGAACATAAGAGAAGCCATGTTGGATCAGGCCAATGGCCCATCCAGTCCAACACTCTGTGTCACATAAGAACATAAGAGAAGCCATGTTGGATCAGGCCAGTGGCCCTCCAGTCCAACACTCTGTGTCACATAAGAACATAAGAGAAGCCATATTGGATCAGGCCAAAGGCCCATCCAGTCCAACACTCTGTGTCACATAAGAACATAAGAGAAACCATACTGGATCAGGCCAGTGGCCCGTCCAGTCCAACACTGTGTCACATAAGAACATAAGAGAAGCCATGTTGGATCAGGCCAAAGGCCCATCCAGTCCAACACTCTGTGGCACATAAGAACATAAGAGAAGCCCTGTTGGATCAGGCCAATGGCCCATCCAGTCCAACACTCTGTGTCACATAAGAACATAAGAGAAGCCATGTTCGATCAGCCCAATGGTCCATCCAGTCCAACACTCTGTATCACACAGTGGCCAAAAATTTATACACACACACACACTGTGGCTAATAGCCACTGATGGACCTCTGCTCCATATTTTTATCTAACCCCCTCTTGAAGCCGGCTATGCTTGTAGCCGCCACCACTTCCTGTGGCCGTGAATTCCACATGTTAATCACCCTTTCAACTATCGTATCACAACTGCATGCTTGCACCAAGCCAAAGAGCCTGCCACAGTCTCCGAGTGTAGGGTTGCCAAGTCCCCTCCAATCTCCATTCTCTATTGTACCATAGAGTTTTCTCTCCCAAACGGCTAGAGCGTCTGGGAAAAAACAGAGTTTTCCCAGAAGCGCCTAGTGAGGCCGTGAGTGATGGCGCGATGACATCACTTCCAGGTGATGTCTTCGTACCGACGATGTTGGCGGAGGTTCCCCCCCACTGGTCCAATGTGGGCCGGCAGGTTGGGAACCTCCCGGGTGGGAGAACCCCCACCCAGACAAGGGGCTTGGCAGCCCTGGATGAGTTGGGAAATTCCTGGAAATTTAGAGGTGGAGCCTAGTGGTGGGTGGGTTTTGGGAGGGGAGAGTCCTCAGCAAGGTACAATGCCGCAGAGTCCATTCTCCAAAGCAGCCGTTTTATCTCAGGGAACTGGTTTCTATTGTCTGGAAATCAGTTGTAACAGTGGAAGATCTCCAGGCCACATCTGAAGGTTGGCAACCCTAGTAAACCCTGGCCTCTCTCCACCCACCCCCCTGATTTTGATTTCTTGTCTCACCCTGACTTTGTTTCTCACATGCCCTACTGATTAGCAGTTTCTTCCTTATTTTTGACTACTCTACACCAGCGTTGAATTCATTTGCTATGAGGGCCGGATCTGACATAAATGAGACCTTGTTGGGCCAGGCTGGACGATGTTGAGCCGGGCTTGTGTGTACCTATTTAAGATTAGGTAGCAGAGAGCCCCGTGGCGCAGAGTGGTAAAACTGCAGTCCTGCTGTACTAAGCTCTGCTCACGACCTGAGTTTGATCTCAGCGGAAGCTGGCTTCAGGTAGTTGGCTTTGTGATGGAACCAGCCCGATTCTGCCTTCAGACCCGGTTCCGTCAACTCCCTTTTGAGTTGCCAACTCCTGAAGGGAGCTTATCTTCTTCCCACCACTAGGGCACACTGCCACCACCTGTTCAATTTAAGGGTTCCTGACCGAGAGGAACAGGACTTCCAATCCCCCTCGCCAGTTCTGAGGCCTGGCCTCAAGGTCCTCTGCCAACCCAGCACCTGGTTATGACAGAGACCAAAGTACTTCTTTGGGAGACCCCTGGAGGATTGGCACCCTTGCCAACTGCATGCCTTCCCTCTTCCCTGGACTCCCCTCTTGCAGTAGCGTGGTCTAAGGCGGTTGGGGAAACGATGTGGCGCAGAGGAACTACCTTTTAAAAAGACAAAACATGTATTTAAAATTTACAACTATATACAGGCATTTTAAAATAGTGAAGAGAAGAAATAAATCAAACTAGGTTAAAATGCTCCTAATTCCCCTATTATACCATACTTGCCCTGACCATATCATCTAGCACAGACAGACTCACCAACTCCAACTCAAAGCTTCCCACCAAAAATCACTAATATAAAACCCAGTTCTCGCTCTCTCGATTTTGATGATGTTTCAACTAAGGTGGGGCAGGCCCCATAAATGAAAGAGTCCGATGTTCACACTGAAATGAGAAGCTTAATGCCGTGATTAGAGAATGCAGAACGGGGTTCCTAAATAACTGAGCCGTTAAACTGAAGAAAGAATTGAAACGTCATCAAAATCTAGAGAGACGTCTTCTTAAGAAAGCGACTGGGTTGGAGCTACGCTCCTCAGGAGCGCCCACCTTGTGAATTTCAGTTGGACTATTTCCAAGTTTGGACTTATATCTGTTCATTTGGGGAGGGGGGTTTTTTTGGGGGGCCCTTTGGAGTTTCTGTTCCTTTAAAAGACCCTAGCACCGCCGGCCTCTGTCGTTATTGTATTGTTTATTATGTGTTGTACACAATCCTTATAATATATTTTTGCAAACCGAAAGACGGTGTATTTCTTGGTAGCTTTGATCAGTCTGCTAATTACATCAAGTGCCCTTCAAGCCCCTGGAGAAAATGGCTGCTTTGAAGGGTGGGCGCTAGGGCATCGGACCATGCTGAGGCCCCTCCCCTCCCCAAACCCCGCCCTCTCCCGGATCCACCCCCAACGCCTTCAGGTATTTTCCAGCCCAGACTTGGCAATTCTGCCAAGAGAGCAATTTCTGAGAGAAGCCCTGTTACAAGAGCACCGCTTGTTTTTCTTTCTCCTTCCTACGTCTTTTCATCCCAATGTCTTTTCATCCTCTCGTTCCTCAGTTTCTATAGAAACCAGATCTTGACAGCCTGGCTTCTCTTGTGACCGACTTGTTATCGCAGCAGGAAGTCCCCCCCCCCCCCCAAGCGGGGTTACCTTACCTCTGTGCCAATAAGCACTGGGTGTGAGAAGGAATGTATAAAAAAACCGGTAGGAGCCACTTAACTCAAAATTTTAATGCTACACCCTCTCGTTACTGTTGCACAGAGTTCTGTCTTGCTGCGCAGCTGTTCGCTTGTTTATTACTTTGACCGGGGGGTCGTTTTGTAGAAAAATAGGTGGTGGAGCTCATTAGCATATGCCCCCCCCTTCAGCCAAAAAGCAACCTGACACAAGAAAGAAGAGCCCCGGGCAAGCGAGGCTTGCTTGGGCTGGCTAGAGATCCAGCCAGCCCAAGCAGGCCTCGCTCACCTGGGGCTCTCTTGAGCCACGCCCCCCTACAGTCAAAAGGCCAGCAAGCCACCTGCCGCTCAAAATCACATAAGTGGAGAAAGGGTGGCGAGGGCTTCTCCAGGGGTTAATGAGGGCTGCTGGGGTGTGTGGCAAAGTTCCTGGTGATTGGTTGGCTGCCCGCTCTCCTCATCCAGGGATTGTTATGCAGCTGCACCTACTGTTCAGTGGACAAAGTAAGTGGGGAGGTAGAGGATCAAACTCAGGTCGTGAGCAGAGAGCTTGGACTGCAGGACAGCAGCTTTACCACTCTGTGCCACGGGGCTCCTCTACAGTCATCTGTGGAGGGTCAAAAGCAGGAATGGCCAAACTGCGGCTCGGGAGTAGGGTTGCCAAGTCCAATTCAAGAAATATCTGGGGACTTTGGGGGTGGAGCCAGGAGACTTTGGGGGTGGAGCCAGGAGACTTTGGGGGCGGAGCCAGGAGCAAAGGTGTGACAAGCATAATTGATCTCCAAGGGAGTTCTGGCCATCACATTTAAAGGGACAGCACACCTTTTAGAATGCCTTCCTTCCATAGAAATTAATGAAAGATAGGGGCACCTTCTTTTGGGGCTCATAGAATTGGACCCCCTGGTCCAATCCTTTTGAAACTTGGGAGTTATTTTTGGGAGAGGCACTAGATGCTATACGGAAAATTTGGCGCCTCTACCTCAAAAAACAGCCCCCCCAGAGCCCCTGACACCCGCAGATCAATTCCCCATCATTCCCTATGGGAATCGTTCCTGGAGGTGCATAATAGCTGTGGGGGTGGAGCTTCCCCCGCCGGCCAGCTGGCTGGGGGAGGGGGGAAGCCTGTAAAACCAGGGGATCCCCCGCTGGGACCTGGGGATTGGGAAGCCTACTCGGGAGCCACACGTGGCTCTTTCACATATATTGTGTGACTCTTGAAGCCGCCTTTGCCCCATTGGCCAGCTTGGAGAAGACATTTGTCTCTTCAAAAGACTACTTCAAAGCAAGCCAGCCGGCGGCTTGGAGAATGCATTTAAAGTTATGGTTGCTTTCTTTCTAGCTCTCTCTCTCTCTCCCAACCATCTATTTTCCTCCCTCCCTGTCTGGCAGCTCTCAAACATCCCACGTTTATTCTAGGTGGCTCTTAAGTAAGTTTGGCCACCTCTGGTCAAAAGTAGCGAGGCACTGGTAGAGCTATGAAAAGAACCTCCCAGTTGTACATGCAAATAGAAGCTGCTTGCTCACCAGAGGGCTTGATTGGGTAAACAGGCTTGCATTCAGGCCCATATCGGGGAACTGGGGAATGTTAATTTAATGAATGAAGCATAAACAAGAGGAGAGGGTTGGGGGATCAGGAGACAGTGCGTCTGGCAGATCTGGCCCCTGCCTAGTTACAGTCCGGCCTGCATTCCTGCCCAACAGGGCAGTTCAGCCATTTTGGAATCCATATTTAATGGGCTTATGGGCTTTGGTGATGTATTTTTCAAATCTGAAACACAGAACAGAGATTTGACCAGCTTGTTTTGTCCCGTCCCGCTGTCTTCATAGAGAAAGACACATGGCATATTCTGGTTCTGCGCGGGAATGGAATTCTAGCAGGAGCTCCTTTGCATATTAGGCCACATCTCCCTGATGCAGCCAATCCTCCAAGAGCTTCCAAGGCTCTTTTTTTGTAAGCTCTTGGAGGACTGGCTACATCGGGGAGGTGTGGCCTAATATGCAAAGGAGCTCCTGCTAGAATTCCACCCCTAGTTCTGTGTGTATTTACTCTGAAGGAAGCTCAACAGGGCTTTGCTTGCTACAACATGCGTTTGGGCCCTCTCTGGCTAGTGTCGCCAACCTCCAGGTGGCACCTGGTGATCTCCCACTATTGCAATTGAACTCCAGATGACCAAGGTCAAATCCCCTAGAGAAAATGGCTACTTTGGAGAGTAGAGTCTATGGCATTGTACCCTGCAGAGGCCGCCCCCCTCTCCAAGTTCCGCCCTGCCCAGGCTCCACCCCCCAAAATTCTCCAGGTATTTCCCAACTCAGAGCTGGCAACTCTAGTCTGAGCCAGGGCCAGGGCTGGCGCGTGGGAGTAGGCCAAGTAGGCAGCTGTCTAGAGTGCCACCTGGCCTAGGGTTGCAACGAGGCGCCCCATCTCCTCACGCGCCACGCTCACTGCCTTCCTGATCTCGCCGAGGCTTCCCGAGGCTGAGGAGGCCTCAGTGAAGTTGGGCGGGGGGGCTGGCTCTGAGCGCGCCAGCTGCCTTCCTGACCTCGCCAAGGCTTCCTGAGACTCAGCGAAATTGGGAAGGCTGGCAGCGAGTGAAGTTGGGGGGGCTGGTAGCGAGCGTGCTCAGAGCCCAGCTTGCCCAGGCCGGGGGTGGGGAGTGGGGGTCTGCCTGCGGCAGTAGAACCCCCAGCGCCAGGCCTGACCAGAGCCCTGGGCTTTCATCCAAAAGTTCACCCCTTACAAGGCCACAGCTCCTGCCTTCTAAGTCCTGAGGCCAGAATAACATGTGCACATCTTGCAGAGTGCCGTGGTTGCCAACCCCCAGGTAGCCTGGAGATCGCTTGGGCTTACAATGAACGCTCTCTCTTAAGTAATAGAATCTTGTGAGCTAAAGGTCTACTTCATGAGCGGCTGGCATTAAAATTGTGAGCTCCTGCATCAGTTAGTTTGCTCTGGGGCCCTTTTTCCTGAGCTAAGCCAAAAACGTGTGAACCAGAGGCTAAAAAATTGTGGGCTAGCTCACACTGACTCAGCTCAGAGGCACCCCTGCTTACAACCGATGCTCCCTTTAAACTGTGGAATCTTGTGAGCAAAAATTCTACCTTGCGAGCTACTGCCATTAAAGTTGTGAGCAAGTGATTTGGCCACTGCGTCAATTAGTTTGCTCTGGAACCATCCTTCCTGAGCGAAGAAAAAAATGTGTGAGCCAGAGGCTAAAAAACTGTGAGCTAGCTCACACGAACTCAGCTTAGAGGGAACACTGCTTGCAACTGGTCTTCAGATTACAGAGCAGAGGTCCATCAGTGTCTATTAGCCAACATATTGTTGGAACTCTCTGTCTGGGGCAAGTGATGATCTGTATTCTTGGTGCTTGGGAAGGACAACAGTGTGAGGGCTTCTAGTGTCCTGGCCCCACTGATGGACCTGCTGATGGCACCTGGGTTTTTTTTGCCACTGTGTGACAAAGAGTGTTGGACTGGATGGGCCATTAGCCTGATCCAACATGGCTTCTCTTATGTTCTTCTGTCTGGGGCAGCGATGCTCTGTATTCTTGGTGCTTGGGGGGGCTTCTAGTGTCCTGGCCCCACTGATGGACCTCCTGATGGCACCTGGGTTTTTTGGCCACTGTGTGACACAGAGTGTTGGACTGGATGGGCCATTAGCCTGATCCAACATGGCTTCTCTGATGTTCTTATGTGACACAGAGTGTTGGGCTGGATGGGCCACTGGCCTGATCCAACATGGATTCTGTTATGTTCTTATGTGTGACACAGAGTGTTGGACTGGATGGGCCATTAGCCTGATCCAACATGGCTTCTCTTATGTTCTTAAGTTCCCTTATAGAGATCAGTTCCCTTGGAAGAAATGACCACTTTGGAAGGTGGACTCTGTGGAATTATACCCCACCGAAGTCCCTCCCCAAACCCCAGTCTTTGCAGGCTCCATCTTCCAAATCTCCAGGTGTTTCCCAACCTGGAGCTGGCAACCCGACCTTCCAAAGGTCTTCAGACACACAAAAGCAGAGGCAGCCCCCACAGCAAGGGCAGGAGAGACAAACGCAGGCTGCCTTACCTTGATGAGTTTCTTGAAAGTCTCGAAGATGAAGATGAGGGAGATGAGGAAGGAGAAGATCTCCTGGGTGTAGCGGGAGATGTAGCACACCAGGAAGCTGCCTTCAAAAGCCACCACCACCACCACCAAGAGGATGAGCCAGAAGCCGATCCAGACTCTGCCCACAATGTACTCCATGCCGAAATCAGAACAAAACTGTGTAGAGAAATTGGGGAGGGGGAGAAGAAGACTGCAGATTTATACCCTGCCCTTCTCTCTGAATCAGAGACTCCAAGCGGCTTACAATCTCCTTTATCTTCTCCCCCCACCCACAACAGACACCCTGTGAAGTGGGTGCGGCTGAGAGGGCTCTCCCAGAACCTGCTCTTTCTCTCCCTTCCCATCAGTTCACTTTCCCCAAACCTCTCTCATATGCTGGAAATAAACAGCTATCTAGACCACACTTGGGATGCCAGTCTCCAGCTGGGACCTGGAAATACCCCAGAATCACAGCTCTCCTCCGAATGACAGAGATCAGTTGTCCTGGAGGAAATGAACACTCTGGAGGGTGGACTCCACTGGGGTCTCCACCCCCAAATCTCCAGGAGTTTCCCAACCTGGAGCTGGCAACCCAATAGGGTTGCCAGTTCCAACTCAGGAAATATCTGGGGACTTTGGGGGTGGAGCCAGGTGCAAGGGTGTGACAAGCACAACTGAACTCCAAAGGGAGTTCTGGTCATCACATTTAAATACATTCCCTCCCTTGGAAATAATGGAGGATAGGGGCACTTTCTTTGGGGGCTCATAGAATTGGACCCACTCATCCCGGTCCAATCTTGTTGAAACTCGGGGGGGGGGGCGCCTGTTTGAGGATAGGCACCAGATGCTATGCTGAAAATTTAGTGCCAATACCTCAGAAAGCAACCTCCCGAGCCCCAGATAGCCATAGCTTGATTCTCCAGTAAACCCCATGGGACTGTTTCCTATGGGAATAATAGGGAATAATGGAGTGCCCATTTTGGTTTTAAAAGATGTCTAAGCTAATGGCTATTGTGGGAATGATTGACTGAATCTTGGTGACAGATTTATAACAGTGTAGGTGGGTAGACAGACAGACAAACAGAGAGATGAAAGGTGGGGAGAGAGGTCTGGGTTATCTAAATTGATGGGGATGAGAATAGACAGACAGAGGAGAGAGAGAGAGGATGGAAGGAAGATGGAGGGAAGAGGGTAGATGGGTAGATGATAGATTGGTAGATGATAGATGGGTAGATAGATGATAGAAGATAGATGATAGATAGGCAGACAGATAGATAGATAGATAGATAGATAGATAGATAGATAGATAGATAGATAGATAGATAGATAGATAGATAGATAGATAGATAGATAGATAGATAGACGGACGGACGGACGGACGGGCGGGCGGGCGGGCGGGCGGGCGGGCAGGCAGACAGACAGACAGACAGAGACAGACAGAAGCCTCTTCCTTATCATGAGATGAACCAACAGAGAACCCCAAGTCCCACCTGGAGGCTTGCATCCCTACCCGTAAAGAACCATTCCAGGGGCAACGGAGGACTCCAGTCATTGTTCAGCACAAGTGTGATTTCTTGCCTGGCACTTACCTTATAAAAGGCTTCCTCAAATACTAAGAGGGGGCCCGAGAAACCCACCACCAGCAGAGGCTGTGCCCCAAGCAAGCAGAAGAGGACCCCCTGAATCGCCGTCGAGACCAGAAGCTCCGATACGCCCATCATGTTTAGAGTCTTCTCACCTAGAAACAACAGCAGCTCTTGAGCATTCCTATTGATGAAAGACATCTATTGGCTGAGGCTCCTCCCCCTCCTGGACCCTGGGGAAGGAAGGAAAGAGCCGGAGCTTCCTTTGCCCAGTTCCCTGGATCCCATGGGAGAAATACAAAGAAAGCACCTTTAAGACCAATGAGTGCTAACGTTTTTAAAAAATCTTTAATTGTGTTTGTGTCCTTTATAAAGTTTATATCTCTGCTATCCAAAATAGGTACACATATGGCCCGGCCCAACGTAGCCCAGACTGACAAGGTCTTATTTATGTTAGGTCTGGCCCTCATAACAAATGAATTTGTACACCCCTACCCTAAGTAAATTTTTGAAAACTGGATAAAGTGAAAGTGAAACAAGGGATTAAAAGTACTGCCTAGGGTTGCCAATCCCCAGGTGGGTGCAGGGGATCCCCCGGTTTGGAGGTCCGCCCCCCGCTTTAGGGTCGTCAGAAAGTTGGGGGAGGGGAGGGAAATGTCTGCTGGGAACTCTGTTATTCCCTATGGAGATTTATTCCCATAAAAAATCATAGAGAATTGATCCGCGGGTATCTGGGGCTCTGGGGGGGCTGTTTTTTGGGGTAGAGACACCAAAATTTCAGCATAGCATCTAGTGCCTCTCCCCAAAATACCCACCAAGTTTCAAAAAGATTGGACCAGGGGGACCAATTCTATGAGCCCCAAAAGAAGGCGCCCTTATCCTTCATTATTTCCTATGGAAGGAAGGCATTGAAAAGGTGTGCCGTCCCTTTAAATGTGATGGCCAGAACTCCCTTTCGAGTTCAATTATGCTTTTCACAGCCTTGATCTTGGCTCCACCCCCAATGTCTCCTGGCTCCACCCCCAAAGTCCCCAGATATTTCGTGAATTGGACTTGGCAATCCTAGCACTGCCTCATTGCTGCAGTTGAGCTACTGAGCTACTGAACAACGCTGCTAAACTGTGAATAATTGGAATTTCATATTGGAGTACTTTGCAATTGAGGAGATTCTTATGGGAATGAATTGACTTTTTGGACCTTTGTGTATTTGAAGACTTACATTGACTTGCTTTTGATCTATTTAGACTAAAGTTCTTTTGTACAAATTGTTCCATATTTTAAGAGTGGTGTTTATGGGAGTGTATGATTATATTGGAAGCTTTTTGTAAATCTCCCTTGAAGGTGTGTTATTCGATTGAGGCTAGTAATCATGGAAACCTTTTGGTTTTTCTCCAGTCCCTTACTACTGTGATTCTCTGTTTTGGTTGCTCAGCCTCCAGGTGGGGCCTAGAGATTTCCCGTTTTTACAACGCATCTCCAGATGGCAGAGATCAGCTCCCCTGGGTGCTTTGAAAGGTGGTGTATTTTGGGAGTATTTTGTTTTGGACCAAATTCCGCATAATTTAGAAGGGAGGCATACACCAAGTCGAAGGTCAAGAAGAAGAAGACATTGGATTTATATTCCGCCTGCTGCTCAGAGCGGCTCACGATCTCCTTTATCTTCTTTCCCCCCAACAGACACCCTGGGAGGTGGGTGGGGCTGAGAGGGCTCTCACAGCAGCTACCCTTTCAAGGACGACTCCTGCGATAGCTATGGCTAACCCAAGGCCATTCCAGCGGCCGTGGGGAATCAAACCTGGTTCTCCCAGATAAGAGTCTGCGCACTTAACCACTGGCTCAACTCTTTTAGCAATGCGATCCCCTTTTCTGGATTATTTTTCTTGTGGGAATTTTGGTGCAACTGCACATAATATACCGGTCTGGCATTAATTTGTTTTTAATTTGATTTTGTTTGTAACTTGTGGTTCATTTGGATGTTTATCGGCGACTAGCTGACTTTGTTGGATCATAATTTTGATTATTATTTTGACTGTGATCCTGATTGTTAATCTGTTTATTAAAATAAACTTGTTTACATATACATATATATATGTATATATATATAGGTGGACTCTACGGCATTGTACCCTGCTGAGACCCCTCTCCTGGATCCATCCCCAAAGTCTCCAGGTCTTTCCCAACCCAGAGTTGGCAACCCTAGTTGCAGCAGATTTTATTAGATTCCACCGGAAGTATCAACAAAAAAAACAAAACCCTGCTATTTTATGTCATTTAACTTTTGCTGGTTTTTTAAGGTTTTATTATATTCTATAGTGTCACAGTTGGTTTTAACATAGACTGTATTCTTGTATTAATGCCAATAAAGGTCTATGGTGTGTGTGTGATTCCACCGAGGATCAGTTTGTGTGACCACCACGGCCGACCTCTCTTACCCAGAAGGCCCCCAAAGGTGATGGCGGGAGAAAGCGCCGCGAAATAAATAAAGATGACGGCTGCCAGGCACTGGGCATTGAGAGCATCCTTGATGTCACTGAGGTATTTGGGGTACCGCCTTTTTATGTCGTTCACCAGCCCGCCAAAAGGCTTGCGGGTCCTGCGTAGCGGGTTGTCGTCTTCTGGAGTGAGGGCCTCCTCTTTCAGTTGTTGCTCTGCACAAAACAGGACACAGGCTGGAATGAGGGAAGGACAGATCCAGATGGGTAGCCTTTTCCTCCTCAAATCTGCTACTGTGAGCTTCCATTTCTCAAAGGCTGGCAGGTAGTGAACATATGAAGCTGCCTTATACTGAATCAGACCCTCGGTCCATCAAAGTCAGTATTGTCTTCTCAGACTGGCAGTGGCTCTCCAGGGTCTCAAGCTGAGGTTTTTCACACCTATTTGCCTGGACCCTTTTTTGGAGATGCCAGGGATTGAACCTGGGACCTTCTGCTTCCCAAGCAGATGCTCTACCACTGAGCCACTGTCCTTCCCCAGGTAGCAGACAGAGCTTCTTACAGGGTTTAAGGGAGGAAGAAGATTTACACCCCACCCTTCTCTCTGAATCAGAGTCTCAGAGTGGCTCACAATCTCCTTTTATCTTCTTCCCCCACAACAGACACCCTGTGAGGTGGGTGGGACTGAGAGGGCTCTCCCAGCAGCTGCCCTTTCAAGGACAACTTCTACGAGAGCTATGGCTAACCCAAGGCCATTCCAGAAGCTGCAAGTGGAGGAGTGGGGAATCAAACCCGGTTCTCCCAGATAAGAGTCTGCACACTTAACCACTACACTACTTAACTTCCTCACTGAACCATACCCAGTTCCTTTATGAGCTCTGGCTTCTTTTCTGGCGGGAGGTATCTCTTCCGCAAGAGGTCCTTCTGAATGGGCAACAAGGTCTTGAAGAGCTGTTCGTTGGCGATCTCACAAGGCGGAACGACGATGCAGCAGTCCAGGAATTCCTCCAGTCCCTTCACCAGCTCTTGCCGTTCCTCGGCCAAGTAACAGTCGTGGCGGAACACCTGGCCAGGGCGTAAGGGGAACATCAGGACTCAGAGAGAACGATTTTCATAGAGGAGAAGGCTACTTCTAGGTTGCATTTCACAGGAACTTCCGGTGCACTTTGCTTGCATCTTTCAAGGGTTATGAGCAAAGCGCGATAACTATTTTTATTTTACTTATTTATAGTCCGCCTTTCTTATGGAAACGTGTAAATCAATGCAGTCAGTAGCGTGATATCGTTGTAAGTCAATGCAATACAAAGCACTGTAAGTCGAAGCAATCGATAGCATGAGGTGGGTAGCCATGTTGGTCTGAAGCAAGTGACTGAGAAAAACAAGAAACTCTCTCCGTGAAGAAGAAGATGATGATGATATTGGATTTATATCCTGCCCTATACTCTGAATCTCAGAGTCTCAGAGCTGTCACAATCTCCTTTGCCTTCCTCCCTACCCACAAAAGACACCCTGTGAGGTGGGTGGGGCTGAGAGGACTCTCACAAAAGTTCACCTTTCAAGGACAATTTCTACGAGAGCTCTGGCTGACCCAAGGCCATTCCAGCAGCTGCAAGTGGAGGAGTGGGGAATCAAACCCGGTTCTCCCAGATAAGAGAGCTATGGCTGACCCAAGGCCATTCCAGCAGCTGCAAGTGGAGGAGTGGGGAATCAAACCTGGTTCTCCCAGATAAGAGCCTGCACACTTCACCACTACACCAAACTGGCTCTCCAAGAAGATGATGATGATGATATTGGACTTATATTCCACCCTATGCTCTGAATCTCAGAGTCTCAGAGCTGTCACAATCTCCTTTACCTTCCTCCCCACCCACAAAGGACACCCTGTGAGGTGGGTGGGGCTGAGAGGACTCTCACAAAAGTTCACCTTTCAAGGACAACTTCTATGAGAGCTATAGCTGACCCAAGGCCATTCCAGCAGCTGCAAGTGGAAGAGTGGGGAATCAAACCCGGTTCTCCCAGATAAGAGCCTGCACACTTAACCACTATACCAAACATAGATCTTTTTGTGGAATGCGACTGCCCATTTCTATCTGTCAGCAACTAAATGCTGACAGATAGAAATGGGCAGTGGGGTTCTACAAAAAGAATACAAAAAAATAATTAACAGAGGAAGCCGGGAGAAGAATTGTGGCACTTCAAGTCTACTGGAGCTATGAATGTGAAAGATGGTTCCCAGAAGAAGGGTAGCTCATATCTGAAACGAAATTGGACCGGTTCTTTTATCGTCGGACTCTATTTAGAAAGCATTATGATTTTGGGGCAATAGCTCTGTTGTGCACTGGATGGTTTTCTAACTGCATTATTTATTGCATTGTATTGTAATTTATCATGAATTGTTGAGGATTATTTACATTACACAGAGAAGTTATTTTGTATACGGAGAGAGTTTTTCTCAGTCACTGCACCTCTGTGGTCCCGCTATTTGCTGATGTTGCTCTGAAGCGGCAGAAGAAACTTTGAGTCCAAGGGCACCCTGAAGACCAACAAAGTTTTATTTTAAAGGTAAAGGCAAGCATCAATCGTGCAAGCATCAATCGTTTCCGACTCTGGGGTGATGTTGCTTTCACAATGTTTTCGCGGCAGACTTTTTACAGGGTGGTTTGCCATTGCCTTCCCCAGTCATCTACACTTTCCCCCCGGCAAGCTGGGGACTCATTTGACCGACCTTGGAAGGATGGAAGGCTGAGCCAACCTTGAGCCGGCTACCTGAACCCAGCTTCTGCCGGGATCGAACTCAGGTCGTTAGCAGAGCTTGGACTGCAGTACTGCAGCTTACCACTCTTATTCAAGGTATAAGCTTTCGTGTACATGCACACTGCTTCAGATACAGTGAAACAAGACATCCTCCAGCATCACATATAGAAAGAAGATGATGATGGATTTATATCCTGCTCTGTACTCTGAATCTCAGACTCTCAGAGCGGTCACAGCCTCCTCTACCTTCCCCCCCTCCACAACAGACACCCTTTGAGGTAGGTGGGGCTGGGAGAGCTTTTTTTACAGCAGCTGCCCTTTCAAGGACAACTCCTACGTGAGCTATGGCTGACCCAAGGCCATTCCAGCAGGTGCAAGTGGAGGAGTGGAGAATCAAACCCAATTCTCCCAGATAAGAGTCCACACACTTAACTACTACACCAAACTGGACAGAGGGTAGAGGGGCTAGTTAGAGCAGGGATGCCGGCTGCTCTAGGAGTTTCCGAGAAAGCTCTATGGTTTTTCCCAGACGCTCTAGCAATTTGGGAGGGGAAAACTCTATGGTACCTATTGTACCATAGAGTTTCCCTCCCAAATTGCTAGAGTGTCTGCGAAAACCATAGAGTTTTCTCAGAAACGCTCCGGGCAGCCAGCATGTGACGTTGCCGGCACGATGATGTCACTTGCGGGTGGTGTCATTGCACCGGCGATGTCGGGGGAAGTTTCCCCCGCCGGCCCATTGTGGGCTGGCGGGTTGGGAACCTCCAGGGTGGGAGGACCCCCACCCTGCTAGGGATTTGACAGCCCTACCTTTGTCTTACACGATCGGGCTTACCTGAGCTACCCAGGTCAGGGCAAACCTTCCTTAGAAGCTTTCAAAGAAAGCAATTCTACGGGTTGTTTTGGCAACCGGAGGTGAAGAAGATTTCATCTTACCCTTTCGGACATCATGGTTGCGATGGCTCTCCCGATCTCATGATAGGTGGTATAGTGGGGATCTGGGCCCAAGACCACAAAAAGGAACTTGACGGGCACAGAGACCTCCAAGACTGAGTCCATCTCTACAGCGTCCTTCAAGCGTACGAAAGCCAGCGTGGGACGATCCAGTAGTGGGGCGCAGCCTAGAGGGAGGACGGACGAGGAGTTGAGGATGGGGCATCATTTAAGAGGGTCCTTGGCCCAAGGAGAGGGAGAGAGAGAGAGAAAGGGGAGGGGAGATGTGCAGGTGAGAAGCGGGGAGAACTGAGGAGAGGCAAAAGGGCAGTGTGGGAAAGAAGGAAGAGAAAGGCAGATCAGCAAAGTGAGCCCCGTTTGCAATCGAGTTGGAATAAGCCAGATAGAAAAACAAGTTATTCACTGTGAAAAACTCTCTCTGTTAAAAGGACAGGGTGATTTTCCTTCAGGCCTGTTGGCAGCCTTAAAGCCAAGCAGCATTTCTTCTAGGGTCCAAGAGCGTGTTCTCTACCAATGCTGTGGTGAGCAAAAATTCTATTTGGTGAGCTACCGGCATTCAAGTTGTGAGCTACTGCGTGAATTAATTTGCTCTGGGGCCATTTCCCCTGAGCGAAGACAAAAAATGTATGAGCCAAAGGCTAAAAACCTGTGAGCTCACTCACACTAACTCAGCTTAGAGGGTTCCCTACCTAAATGCATGAGATGGCGGGAGCCAGTAGAACTCCCTTTCCCCTGCGAATCTGTCAAATCCCCTTTTAAAGCCGCCTTCCATGGAAAGCCAGCCCTTTAAAAAATTATGCGCACTAGGTAATGTTGCACCCAAACCATGAGCCAAGCATGCGCCTCACCCAATCAACAAAGGGACACGTAAACAGAACTCTGTTGAGCAGGGCTTTGCATATTAGGCCACACCCCCCCGCTGCAGCCAATCCTCCAAGAGCTTACAAGGGCTCTTCATACAGGGCCTACTGCAAGCTGCAGGCAGATTGGCTACATCAAGAGGGGGTGGCTTAATATGCAGAGGAGTTCCTGCTAGTCAGGGCTTTTTTTTTTTGGAGCAGGAACTCCTTTGCATATTAGGCCACACACCACACACCCCTGCTGTAGCCAATCCTCCAAGAGCTTACAGGGCTCTTCATACAGGGCCTACTGCAAGCTCCGGGGAGATTGGCTACATCAAGGGGGGGGGGGGTGGCTTAATATGCAGAGGAGTTCCTGCTGGTCAAGCTTTTTTTTTAGCAGGAACTCTTTTGCATATAGAGTTGCCAATCCCCAGGTGGGGGCAGGGGATCCCCTGGTTTGGAGGCCCTCCCCCCACTTCAGGGTCATCAGAAAGTGTGGGGGGGGGGGAGGAGAGGGAAATGTCTGCTGGAAACTTAGTTATTCCCTATGGAGACATTTCCAAAGAAAATAATGGAGAATTGATCCACAGGTATCTGGGACGCTGGAAGGGCTGTTTTTTGAGGTAGAGGCACCAATTTTTCAGTACAGCATCCAGTGCCTCTCCCCAAAATACCCCCCAAGTTTCAAAAAGACTGGACAAGGGGGTCCAATTCTATGAGCCCCAAAAGAAGGTATCCCTATCCTTCATTATTTCCTATGGAAGGAAAGCATTTAAAAGGAGTGCGGTTCCTTTAAATGTGATGACCAGAACTCCTTTTGGAGTTCAGTTATGTTTGTCACACTCTTGCTCCTGGCTCCTCCCTAATGTCTCCTGGCTCCACCCCCAAAGTCCCCAGATATTTCTTGAATAGGACTTGGCAACCCTATTTGTATATTAGGCCACACACCCCTGATGTAGCCAATCCTCCAAAAGCTTACAGGGCTCTTTGTACAGGGCCTACTCTAAACTCCAGGAGGACTGGGTGTGTGTGGCCTAATATGCAAAGGAGTTCCTGCTCAGTGCCGGATTAAACCCTGTGGAGGCTCCTAGGCAGTTGAAATCTTGGGGGCTCCCTCACAGATTATCTCAGAGTCTTACGGCCCGCCCCACTGCCCATGGCCCCTCAGGCACCTTCTTAAAAGCCTAGGGTTGCCAAGTCCAATTCTCCTATATACCAATTTCCCCTGTGTTTCTCAAGCTCATTACAGTAGTTTATATACATTTTGATAACGTAGCCAATGTGGGACAGATTAATTATAATTGGTTTATCAAAACATGACCCAATTAGCTATCTCTGTTCCCATTGGGCAGTTTCCCCTTGGGCTACTTGAGCTCTTGTGAAGAAGCTGAGGCGGCGCTGGTGCAAAAAGTGTATACCTTAACGCAGGGCTTTTTAAATAGCAGGGGCTCATTTGCATATTAGGCCACACCCCTGACACCAAGCCAGCTGGAACTGGGCTCCTGCTCAAAAAAAGGCCTGCATTAACATATTAAAAAAACAAACAACCCCGTTAGCCAAGGGCAGGGTGAGTTGCTGGAAGTTCCGTTTCTAGGGGAACGCTGGATTATTCTGAGGGGCCCTGGGCTCTTCCCGAAATGCCTGGGTCAGCTTTTTATCACTTTGACGTTGGGACTGATTTCGCACCAGGCTTGTTCCGGGTGGAGAGCCCTTTTGCTCCCGGCGCTTCTCTCAGTTTTCACACAAGCTGCCCCGGAGCTGCGAGCTGGCGCACCACTTTCCCGCAGCAAACGAGATCCTCTTACAAGCGGTTTCTGCTTGCCGCAGAAAAGCGGCGAGCCAACTCTCCGCTCTGGGGCAGCTTGTGCGAAAACGGAGAGAAGCGCCGAGGGCAAAAGGGCTCTCCACCCGGGATAAGCCCTAGTGCGAAATCGGTCTCCGAGAAGTGGCTTGATACAGCCTGCCTCTGCCTCCTGCCTCTGGTATTCCAAAGAGGTCCCTCATCCAAGTTCTTGCCAGGGTTGGCCCCGCTTAGCTTCTGAGATCTAAAGAGAACAGACTTGCCTGGACTATCCAGGTCAGGGCACAACCAGTCTTTATAGCTTGTCCTTAGCATCTGGAATGCTCAACGTGGCCATTCCATTTGGGGATCTTTGCCATCCCAGGGATCTTTGAATAGGAAGGCTCCAGGGACTGAACCGTGGACCTCATGCATGCGGTGGAGGGGCACTGCCACTGAGCTACAGGCTCCCTCCACCCTTCCCGTGACAGGACATCCACACAGGCTTACCGACAAGGACCAGTGTAGCTTCTGAATCAGGTAAGATCTTCTCTAACAGCGGCTTCTTAAAACCATGAGGTCTCGGCTGTTCCTGCAGCAAAAGGAATGACAGGAGGTTAATCCCCCAGGGCATTTTCAACAACTTTTAATTTCTTTTTTGTGACATGCCATGGGACTATGGTTGCCAACCTCCAGGTGGGGCCTGGAGATCTCCCACTGTTGCAACTGATTTTTAGACAACAGACATCCGTTCCCTTGGAGGAAACGGCTGGCCTGAGGGTGGGCGGTCCGGCACTGCACCCCGCCGAGGTCCCTCCCCAAACCCTGATCTGCGATCCGCTTAGGCTTCGTACCCAAGATCTCCCAGAGCTGGCAACCCAAAATAGAGCATTCATTCCTGGAGAGGGCTGTTGCCAAGTCCAATTCAAGAAATATCTGGGGACTTTGGGGGTGGAGCCAGGAGACTTTGGGGGTTGGGCCAGGAGACTTTGGGGGTGGGGTCAGGAGCAAGGTTGCAACGAGCATAATTGAACTCCAAAGAGGGTTCTGGCCATCACGTTTAAAGGAACTGTGCTCCTTTTAAATGCCTTCCCTCAGTTAAAAATAATGAAGGATAGGGGCATCTCCTTTAGGGGGTCACAGAATCAGACCCCATGGTCCAATCCTTTTGAAACTTGGAGGGTGCTTTGAGAACAGGCATCGGATGCTATGCTGCAAATTTGGTGCCTCTGCCTCAGAAAACAGCTCCCCCAGAGCCCCAGATACCTGTGGATCAATTTTCCATTATACCCAATAGGAATCGTTCTCCGTAGGGAATAATGGGGTTTCCAGCAGACATCCTCCCCCCCCTGGTTTCTGATGACTCTGAAGTGGGGAGAGGGCCTCCAAACCAGGGGATCCCCTGCCCCCACCTGGGAATAGGCAGCCCTAGTACGTTAGAACCTCTCTGCAGCCAGAGGTTGCTCTTTGCAGAAGACAAAGAACAGGGGCCCCCAAGATAATGCCCAGGGATGCCAAGTTGCCCACTGACTCCTTTCCCATTGCCTGCCAGGTGTTTTTAGAAAGTGGGTGGGGCCAGGTGGTGTTAGGGTTGCCAGGTCTGACTTAGGAAATATCTGGGGGCTTTGGGGGTGGAGCCAGGAAACTTTGGGGGTGGAGGCAGGAGAAAGGGTGAGACAAGCAGGATTGAATTCTGAAGGGAGTTCCGGCCATCACACTGAAAGGGACCGCACTCCTTTTATATGCCTTCCTTCCACCGGAAATAATGGAGGATGGGGGCACTTTCTTTTGGGGCTCATAGAATTGGACCCCCTGGTCCAATCTTTTTGAAACTTGAAGGGTATTTTGGGAAGAAGCACCGGATGCTATCTGCGAATTTGGTGCCTCTGCCTAAAAATACAGCCCCCCCCCCCCACAGCCCCAGAACCACAGATTGGTTCTCTATTATACCCTGTGGGAATTGGTCTCCATAGGGAATAATGGAGTACCTAGGAGACATTTCCCTCTCCCCCAACCCTGCTTTCTGATAACCTTGAAGTGTGTGGGGGGGAGAGGGCCTCCCAACTGAGGAATCCCCTGCTCCCACCTGGGGATTGGCAACCCTAGGTGGGGTTTGGCTCAACAAGGCTTCTGATCGACCGCTGGAGATCTGATTGGCTGAACAGATTTTTAGAAACGTTGCTGTGGCAAGCAGCTGCCACCCCAGCACAAGGATCTTCACCGTATGGCTGAAGAGAAGCCACAGTCTGAAGCAACGGCTGTTTGGGGGGGCTAGCCCCACCTCCTGCAGCAGCCATTTTGTGGCAACCATTTTGTGGCTGCCCCCACCATCTTGTGTCAGAACGAATGCCAAAGGTTCTTGCAGGCTCCAAAAGTCTGGGGAATCTTAGCTGCGGAATAACAGGGTTTCAACTGCTGCTTTACCTGTTCGGAGCTCGGGGGAAAGGTCTTCATCTCTATGGAGTGATGCTCTTGCAAAAGCGGCTGGGCTGTCTCCGCATCTTTGCCGTCGGTTTGTCGCAGCTGCCCAGGGGGAAGTGTGCCCAGCGAAGCTGACTCATCAGGGTGGCTGCATAAGTGGTATTTGGGGGGACGGGAGATGGGATGGAGATGGAAACGAAGGCAGGAGAGAGGAAACAATAATGGCTAAGGCTTCAGAGCAAGAATGCATCCTGCAAATAATTAATATTTCATCATCATCAGCATCATTGAGGTGGAATTCTAGCAGGGGCTCCTTTGCATATCAGTCCACACACCCCTGTTGTAGCCAATCCTCCAACAGCTTACAGGGCTCTTCATACAGGGTCCAGAGATAGAATTCTAGCAGGGGTTCCTTTGCATATTAGGCCCCACCCCCTGATGCAGCCAATGCTCCAAGAGCTTACAGGGCTCTTAGTACAGGGACCAGAGATAGAATTCTAGCAGGGGTTCCTTTGCATATTAGGCCACACACCCCTGATGGAGCCAATCCCCCAAGAGCTTACAGGGCTCTTAGTACAGGGACCAGAGATAGAATTCTAGCAGGGGTTCCTTTGCATATTAGGCCACACACCCCTGATGTAGCCAATCCTCCAAGAGCTTACAGGGCTCTTAGTACAGGGTCCAGAGATAGAATTCTAGCAGGGGCTCCTTTGCATATTAGGCCACACACCCCTGATGGAGCCAACACTCCAAGAGCTTACAGGGCTCTTAGTACAGGGTCCAAAGATAGAATTCTAGCAGGGGCTCCTTTGCATCTTAGGCCACACCCTCCTGATGGAGCCAATCCTCCAAGAGCTTACAGGGCTCTTAGTACAGGGTCTAGAGATAGAATTCTAGCAGGGGTTCCTTTGCATCTTAGGCCACACCCTCCTGATGGAGCCAATCCTCCAAGAGCTTACAGGGCTCTTAGTACAGGGTCCAGAGATAGAATTCTAGCAGGGGCTCCTTTGCATATCAGTCCACACACCCCTGTTGTAGCCAATCCTCCAACAGCTTACAGGGCTCTTTTTTTGTAAGCTCTTGGAGGATTGGCTACATCAGGGGGTGTGGCCTAATATGCAAAGGAGCTCCTGCTAGAATTCCACCCCTGATGAAAATAATAGTAATAATAGCAATAGTAATAATAATAATAATAATAATAACAATAATAAGAAGAAATTCTTCAATGACAGTAGATCAAATAGGGTAGCCGTATTACTCTGTCTGTAGCAGGAGAAAAGAGCCAGAGCACCTGGAAGATAAACAACATTTGTGGCAGGGGAAGGAGCTTTCCAGAGTTACCGCTCACTTCTTCAGATGCGGCTAGAAGGTGAGTCCAGCTGTCCTATATACCAAGGGTGGCCAACGGTAGCTCTCCAGATGTTTTTTGCCTACAACTCCCATCAGCCCCAGCCAGCATGGCCAATGGCTGGGGCTGATGGGAGTTGTAGGCAAAAAAACATCTGGAGAGCTACCGTTGGCCACCCCTGCTATATACTGAAAGAGTGGAGGGATTTCAGATGCTGAATGATAATAGCGGGTGAACAGGGCTGGCTTTGCCACTAGGCATACTAGGCAATTGCCAAGGGCGCTGGCTTTCTGAGGGCACCCTCTCGGCTTGGCTTCGCGAACGAAGATTTAAGAAGGGTGCAATAGTCCACGTCTGCTGCAGGCTCGCTGGTGGCTGAGAAGACCAATGCGGGACAGGCAGGTCCGGCCACAGTGGCTGCAGGGAAAAGTCTGATTTGGGGTTGGTGCTGTAGCAGTGCGATTCTTCCTCGATCTCCTTTTGTCCTCAAGACCAGCTATGCGTGCGTTCTCAAAGGAAGAGACAGCCTGGTGGATGGTGTGCCTCCATGCTTTGCGATCTGAGGCTAGGTCAGACCACTGGTGATGGTTGATGCGACAGGTGCCAAGGGATTTCCTCAAGGGCACCAAATTGGGCATTGTTATGCATTGAGACTGGAACTTGGTCTTAGAGTCAAGCAGAGACTTGGCTGAGCTTGAGGCTCCATAACTATAGCCACCTGGATTCTGGAAGGAGGCCAATCAGGTCATTAGGCCAGCCGTGTACCTAGAGTTGTGTGTGATGGGTTTTTGGGTGGAGTTATTTGCATGCATATAAGCAGGGCCTTTTGGCCCTGCAAGACAGCCCAGTTTCGACCTTGCTGTGCTGAATCACTCAATAAAGAGCTGGATTCACGATCGCCTGATTGTTCTCATGTTTTGAACCCAGTACATTTTAGGCACCCCCCCCCACATGACTCAGCAAAGGAGGTCTCCCATCCAAATACTTGCCAGAGTTGGCCCCGTTCAGCTTCCGGGATCTGACAAGATCAGGCTTGCCTGGGCTATCTGGGTCAGGGAGCCATTTCAAATTTTGTGCTTTTCGTTTTCCCCTACAATTCATCTGTTTTTGAAAACTGGTTACCAGTGCGGGGTGGGGTGGTGGTGGAGGCACCGGAAATTCGCCTTGCCTGAGATGCCCGATAGTCTAGAACCGGCTCTGCAGGTGAATGACCATAGCAGGCATGACTGGATGAGCCATGATACACAGAGGGGTAGTAGTTGTGTAGAAGTCATCATTGGTAACGAGGCAGGAAACCTAGGTCTTGATTCAGTCCAGGAGGATGCATTGTCTTCAGCTTCATTATCAGTTGCAACTCAGAAAGCCAGTTTGGTGTATTTGTTAAGTGCGCAGACTCTTATCTGGGAGAACTGAGTTTGATTCCCCCACTCCTCCACTGGAATGGCCTTGGGTCAGCCATAGCTCTCGCAAGAGTTGTCCTTGAAAGGACAGCTTCTGTCAGAGCTCTCTCAGCCCCACCCACTTCACTGGGTGTCTGTTGTGGAGGAAGGAGATATAGGAGATTGTAAGCCGCTCTGAGTCTCTGATTCAGAGAGAAGGGCGGGGTATAAATCTGCCCCCACCTCACAGGGTGTCTGTTGTGGAGGAAGGAGATATAGGAGATTGTAAGCCACTCTGATTCAAAGAGAAGGGCGGGGTATAAATCTGTGGTCTTCTTCTGTCTGAAGAAGCGAGCAGTGGCTCAAGAAATCTCATTCCCAGACATGAATTATGTTAGTCCTGAAGGTGCTACTGGACTCTTGCTCTTTTCTACTGCTACAGACAGACTAAGACGGCTAGCCATCTTCAGGGCTTATTATTGTAGCAGGAGTTCCTTTGCATATTAGGTCACACAACCCCTAATGTAGCCAATCCTCCAAGAGTTTACAAGGCTCTTATTACAAAGCCAACTGTAAGCTCTTAAAGGATTGGCCACATCAGGGGTGTGTGGCCTAATATGCAAAGAAGAAGAAGAAGATATTGGATTTATATCCCGCCCTCCACTCCGAAGAGTCTCAGAGCGGCTCACAATCTCCTTTACCTTCCTCCCCCACAACAGACACCCTGTGAGGTAGATGAAGATATTGGATTTATATCCCACCCTCCACTCCAAAGAGTCTCAGAGCGGCTCACAATCTCCTTTCCCTTCCTCTCCCCCCACAACAGACACCCTGTGAGGTAGATGAAGATATTGGATTTATATCCCACCCTCCACTCTGAAGAGTCTCAGAGTGGCTCACAATCTCCTTTCCCTTCCTCCCCCACAACATACACCCTGTGAGGTTGATGAAGATATTGGATTTATATCCTGCCCTCCACTCCAAAGAGTCTCAGAGCGGCTCACAATCTCCTTTACCTTCCTCCCCCCCCACAACAGACACCCTGTGAGGTAGATGAAGATATTGGATTTATATCCCGCCCTCCACTCCGAAGAGTCTCAGAGCAGCTCACAATCTCCTTTACCTTCCTCCCCCACAACAGACACCCTGTGAGGTAGATGAAGATATTGGATTTATATCCCGCCCTCCACTCCGAAGAGTCTCAGAGCGGCTCACAACTTCCTTTACCTTCCTCCCCACAGCAGACATCCTGTGAGGTGGCTGGGACTGAGAGGGCTCCCCCAGCAGCTGCCCTTTCAAGGACAACCTCTGCCAGAGCTATGGCTGACCCAAGGCCATACTAGCAGGTGCAAGTGGAGGAGTGGGGAATCAAACCTGGTTCTCCCAGATAAGAGAGCTCTGGCTGACCCAAGGCCATTCCAGCAGGTGCAAGTGGAGGAGTGGGGAATCAAACCCGGTTCTCCCAGCTAAGAGAGCTATGGCTGACCCAAGGCCATTTCAGCAGGTGCAAGTGGAGGAGTGGGGAATGAAACCCGGTTCTCCCAGATAAGAGTCCGCTCACTTCACCACTATGGCTGACCCAAGGCCATTCCAGCAGGTGCAAGTGGAGGAGTGGGGAATCAAACCCGGTTCTCCCAGATAAGAGAGCTATGGCTGACCCAAGACCATTCTAGCAGCTGCAAGTGGAGGAGGGGGGAATCCAACCCGGTTCTCCCAGATAAGAGAGCTCTGTCTGACCCAAGGCCATTCTAGCAGCTGCAAGTGGAGGAATGGGGAATCAAACCCGGTTCTCCCAGATAAGAGAGCTCTGGCTGACCCAAGGCCATTCCAGCAGCTGCAAGTGGAGGAGTGGGGAATCCAACCCGGTTCTCCCAGATAAGAGAGCTCTGGCTGACCCAAGGCCATTCTAGCAGCTGCAAGTGCAGGAGTGGGGAATCAAATCCGGTTCTCCCAGATAAGAGAGCTCTGGCTGACCCAAGGCCATTCTAGCAGCTGCAAGTGGAGGAGGGGGGAATCCAACCCGGTTCTCCCAGATAAGAGAGCTCTGGCTGACCCATGGCCATTCTAGCAGCTGCAAGTGGAGGAGGGGGGAATCCAACCCGGTTCTCCCAGATAAGAGAGCTCTGGCTGACCCAAGGCCATTCTAGCAGCTGCAAATGGAGGAGGGGGGAATCAAACCCGGTTCTCCCAGATAAGAGAGCTCTGGCTGACCCAAGGCCATTCCAGCAGGTGCAAGTGGAGGAGGGGGGAATCCAACCCGGTTCTCCCAGATAAGAGAGCTATGGCTGACCCAAGGCCATGCCAGCAGGTGCAAGTGGAGGAGTGGAGAATCAAACCCGGTTCTCCCAGATAAGAGAGCTCTGGCTGACCCAAGGCCATGCCAGCAGGTGCAAGTGGAGGACTGGGGAATCAAACCCAGTTCTCCCAGATAAGAGTCCGCACACTTAACCACTACACCAAACTGGCTCTGGTTAAGGTCAAAGGTGCTACTGGACTCTTGATCTTTTCTACCTCACTGCCAGTTTGATTCATGGAAACTAACGGAAATCAAGCCGTCGGAGGGGTTTCAAGTCATCGGCATGTAGCCAAGGAACAACAGAACCTGCAAAGTGAGACTTCCTTCTCCCACTGAGTCTCCCAAAATTATGTTCAGGGGGTGTGGCCATTGTCAACAGATGCTCTGAAACTGCACAGGAAGCAGAGAGGAATTGGTGGGAATGGCCAGATAGAAATATGCCATCCTTCATCATGGCCACCCCCACAACCTTCTGGAGTTGCCAAGTCCCCCCACAGCCTCCAGTACAATAGGTAACATAGAGTATTCCCTCCCAAATTGGTAGAGCGTCTGGGAAAACCATAGAGTTTTCCCGGAAGCTTCTAGAGTGACTGGCGTGTGATGTCGCCGGTGCGATGCTGCCACTGTGAGTGATGTCATCGCGCTAGCGATGTCGGGGGGAGGATTCCCCCCGCCAGCCCAATGCAGGCCGGCGGGTTGGGAACCTCCCGGGCAGGGGAAACCCCGCCCAACCTGGGAACTTGGCAGCCTTACAACCTTCAGAGAACATTATTCCAAGACTCTCTTTCAAAAATGGCACCCCCTCCGTTAAAATTCTCCATCTCACAATAAAAAATGAGAATTCCCCCAGTTTAAAAAACAAAATAATATCAGATTTATTGTCCAAAACTTTTCTTAAGCGACGGAGAATATTTACAGTTCTGATAACTGCTATGTACTAAAAATTTGATCTACATTTTAACACCACTGTATTATATACAGACATGTATTGTAGTGGTGTACCTCTGATAGATTTGTACATTTTACTTTTTCCTATTTCTGATAGATTTGTGCTTTTTATCTGGTCTATCCGGTCTATGGCTACAATTCTGATATCTTCATATTTTTGGATGGTTAAATATTGAACGATTTCACTTCAGAGCTGTCTTTTTTTTCTTGAATAACAATTAAGTTATTTTTACCAAGTCTTCTTATTGTGGCTTTCTTTTTCTCCGGCAAAGCGAGTGAATTTCTGAAAGGAAACTCATTCTGCCTCCCACTTCTCTGTCACATATTATATTTTTTTTCTTCGAGCAGAGGATGAATTTGCTCTGCCCTTATAAAAATTCGCTGACTGGCTTCTACATTCAGTCAAAGTGGGGTTGGGAAATACATGGAGATCTGGTGGGTGGAGCCGAAGGGTGGTAGGGTTTGGGGATAAGCTTGCCAGGTCCAATTCAAGAAATATCTGGGGACTTTAGGGGTGGAGCCAGGAGACTTGGGGGGGTGGAGTCCGGAGACATTGGGGGTGGAGTCAGGATCAAGGTTGTGACAAGCATAACTCCACAAGGAGTTCTGGCCATCACATTTAAAGGGACCACACACCTTTTCTCCATACCTTCCCTCCATTGGAAATAATGAAGGATAGGGGCAGCTTCTTTGGGGACTCACCGAACTGGACCCCTACGTCCAATCTTTTGGAAACATGAAGAGTGTATTGAGGAGAGGCATTGGATACTATGCTGAAAATTTGGTTCCTCTACCTCAAAAAACAGGGGGGCCTCAGAGCTCCAGATACCCGTGGATCAATTCTCCATTATAACCTATGGAAATTGGTCTCCATAGGGCATACTGGAGTGCCCAACAGACATTTCCCTCCCCCCCCCTCGCTTTCTGATTACCCTCAAGCAGGGGGGAGGACCTCCAGATCGAGGGATCCCCTGCCCTCACCTGGGGATTGGCAACCTTATTTGGGGAGGGGAGGGACTTCAGTTAAGATATAATGCCTTTGAATCCACCTTCCAAAGCACCCATTCTCTATCCCCTGGAGATCTTTCGTAATCCCAAAAGATTTCCACCCACCACCTAGAGGTTGGCAGTTCCAAGTCAAAGTTCTGTTCCCTTTCACAAGCCTTCCCAAGTCTGTATAGGAGCTAGGGTGACCATAATGTCTGAAGGCCAGCCAGGGACACTGGGGGGGGGGGGGGGGGGGTGCGCGCGTGCGAAGCGCGCGCGCGCCGCCGGAAACAGGAAGTGACGTCACTTCCGGTGACGGCACTTCCGGTGATGTCATGCCACCACCAGAAACAGGAAGTGGCATCACTTCCTGTGACATCATTTCCCCCGCGTCACCTGCCGGAAACAGGAAGTGACTTCACAGCACTTCCTGTGACGTCCCCAAAAATCCCCCAAATATCACCGCCGGAAACAATTTTGTTCTCAAATCCTGAATATACTTCATCAGTATATGGGATAAGGCACTTTCTCAACTGTGCTGCATAATGCAGCCTATTTATTTTGTCCTGTTGGCTCTGTTGGCTCTATCTGCGCCACCTTCATCACTTTCGGGGTGTGGATCCCCCAGTGGGGTGGTCTCCCGACTCCCTCCGCTGACTGTTTCTGATAGCCCTGCGCCCCCTCTTTCATTTGATATGTGTCCCGTGCGGGTGCCACCCTCCCGCCGGGAGATGCCGCAAAATGAGCCCCCTTGAGGCTTATGGCGGCAGGGCTCGGGGGAAGCGAGCTAGACTGCTGTTCTTTTGAGGGGTTATAGAGTGTTTCGAGCCCGTCCCTGTGGCATCGGTCCCATCGTTGTGGGACCAAGGGGGCCGGCGCAGCGGCACGCCGAAGCAGCCTGTCACTAATAACACCGGTCAAGATGCAGGACAGGAACCTGGAAGTGACCGACAGGCTGCTTCAGCGTGCCGCTGCGCCGGCCCCCTGGGCCCCACAATGATGGGACCAATGCCACAGGGACGGGCTCGAAACACTCTATAACCCCTCAAAAGAACAGCAGTCTAGCTCGCTTCCCCCGAGCCCTGCCGCCATAAGCCTCAAGGGGGCTCATTTTGCGGCATCTCCCGGCGGGAGGGTGGCACCCGCACGGGACACATATCAAATGAAAGAGGGGGCGCAGGGCTATCAGAAACAGCCGGCGGAGGGAGTCGGGAGACCACTCCACTGGGGGATCCACACCCCGAAAGTGATGAAGGTGGTGCAGATAGAGCCAACAGAGCCAACAGGACAAAATAAATAGGCTGCATTATGCAGCACAGTTGAGAAAGTGCCTTATCCCATATACTGATGAAGTAAATACAGGATCTGAGAACAAAATTGCACTAGAAGACACAAACGCAAAGCTCCCTTACACTGAATCAGTGCTTGGGTCCACCAAAGTCAGTATTGTCACATAAGAGAAGCCCTGTTGGATCAGGCCAGTGGCCCCTCCAGTCCAACACTCTGCGTCACATAATAACATAAGAGAAGCCCTGTTGGATCAGGCCAGTGGCCCATCCAGTCCAACACTCTGCATCACATAACAACATAAGAGAAGCCCTGTTGGATCAGGCCAGTGGCCCATCCAGTCCAACACTCTGCATCACATAACAACATAAGAGAAGCCCTGTTGGATCAGGCCAGTGGCCCATCCAGTCCAACACTCTGCGTCACATAACAACATAAGAGAAGCCCTGTTGGATCAGGCCAGTGGCCCATCCAGTCCAACACTCTGCATCACATAACAACATAAGAGAAGCCCTGTTGGATCAGGCCAGTGGCCCATCCAGTCCAACACTCTGCGTCACATAAGAACATAAGAGAAGCCCTGTTGGATCAGGCCAGTGGCCCATCCAGTCCAACACTCTGCGTCACATAAGAACATAAGAGAAGCCCTGTTGGATCAGGCCAGTGGCCCATCCAGTCCAACACTCTGCATCACATAACAACATAAGAGAAGCCCTGTTGGATCAGGCCAGTGGCCCATCCAGTCCAACACTCTGCGTCACATAAGAACATAAGAGAAGCCCTGTTGGATCAGGCCAGTGGCCCATCCAGTCCAACACTCTGCATCACATAACAA
Source organism: Heteronotia binoei (assembly GCF_032191835.1). Classification (NCBI taxonomy): domain Eukaryota; kingdom Metazoa; phylum Chordata; class Lepidosauria; order Squamata; family Gekkonidae; genus Heteronotia; species Heteronotia binoei. The sequence goes on along the minus strand of NC_083237.1, from coordinate 61,276,351 downwards.
CATAAGGAGGGAGGGAGGGAAGGAAGGAAGGAAGGGAGAAAGGGAGGAAGGGAAGAAGGGAAGAAAGGAAGAAGGGAGGGAGGGAAGGAAGGGAGGGAAGGGAGGAAGGAAGGAAGGAAGGGAGGGAAGGAAGGAAGGAAGGAAGGAAGGAAGGAAGGAAGGAAGGAAGGAAGGAAGGAAGGAAGGAAGGAAGGAAGGAAGGAGGGAAGGAAGGAAGGGGGAGGGAGGGAGGGAAGGAAGGAAGGAAGGAAGGGGGAGGGAGGGAAGGAAGGAAGGAAGGAAGGAAGGGGGGAGGGAGGGAAGGAAGGAAGGAAGAAAGGAAGGGAGGAGGGAGGGAAGGAAGGAAGGCAAGGGAGGGAGGGAAGGAAGGAAGGAAGAAAGGAAGGGAGGGAGGAGGAAGGGAAGGGAGTGAGGGAAGGGAGTGAGGGAAGGAAGGAAGAAAGGAAGAAAGGGAGGAGGGAGGGAGGGAGGGAGGGAGGGAGGGAGGGAGGGAAGGAAGGAAGGGAAGGGAGTGAGGGAAGGAAGGAAGGAAGGAAGGAAGAAAGGAAGGAAGGAAGGGAGGAGGGAGGGAAGAAAGGAAGGCCGCCCCCCGCCCCCCCCCGCTTTCGGCCCCCTTACCTTAATCCAGGGCGGCGGATCCAGCGGCGGCGGGGAGTCCTCCGGCGGCGGCCTCGCGGCGAGGGAGGGAGGGAGCTGCCGGGGCTGGCCTCTGGAGGCCTCCAGGGACCAGCGCCGGGCCTCTCCGATACCGGCGCTGGCCTCTGGAGGCCTCCAGGGACCAGCGCCGGCTGCTCCGCGGCTTCCCCGCGGCCTCCGCTGGTCCCTGGAGGCCCTCCAGAGACTCTGGAGGGCCTCCAGGGACCAGCGGAGGCCGCGGGGAAGCCTTCGCTGGCCGGCGCTGGTCCCCGAAGGCCTTCCAGAGGCTCTGGAAGGCCTTCCGGGACCAGCGCCGGGTGCCCCGCGGCCTCTCCGCGGCCTCCGCTGGTCGCTGGAGGCCCTCCAGAGTCTCTGGAGGGCTTCCAGCGACCAGCGGAGGCCACGGAGAGGCCTCCACCACTGCCGCCGGGCCCCGCGCGTGGGCGGGGAAGGCGGGGAGTGAGGGTGGGAGCGTCCCTGCGCGTGCGCAGGGGCCCTGCGCAGGCGCAGGGACGCTCCCTCCCTCACTCCCCGCCTTCCCCGCCCGCGCCCGCGGCCCACCGGCTCCTGGGCTGCCTAAACCGGGACCTTTAATGGTCCCGGTATAGGCAGCCCGGGATCCGGGATTGGGTGGCCAGATCCGGGAATGTCCTGGGAGACCGGGACGGTCTGGCCACCCTAATAGGAGCCCCGATGTTAGACATTTGTTTGGTCACTATAGCAAAGCAAGCCAGGACTTTATCTATCATAAAGTACCTGACCTGTCTCTCCTTGCCCAGTTTCACATCCATTCCTCCCTGTGAAATACTCCTGAATACTTTCCTGTATGTGACCGCCTAGCTCAGGGGTGGCGAAACTGTGGCTCGGGAGCCACATGTGGCTCTTTCACACATATTGTGTGGCTCTCAAAGCTCCCACTGCACGGTCAACTGGCTTGGAGAAGGCATTTGTCCCTTTACGTCACTTTTCAAAGCCAAGCCAGCCAGTGGCTTGGAGAATGCATTTAAAGTTGCTTTCTTACCACATCTTCCTCCCTCCCCCATCTATGTCCTGCCTTCCTTCCCGTCATGCATCTCTCAAACATCCAACATCCGTGTATTATGGCTCTCAGGTATCTGACTTTTATTCTTCGTGGCTCTTACATAAATCATGTTTGGCCACCCCTGGTGTCAAGTCTCTGTAAAACTTTGGCCAAGCCTGTGCTTAACTTTGGCTCAAGCAAAGAGCCTTCTGGGTAAAGCCCATCTGTATTCCAATGCTGCTAGCTGAACCTCTCCCTACCCCCCTCCCTTTCCTTTGTTATGTAGTCTTGCTTTGAAATGGGAATATGTGAAGACATTATCTGTGCCTTCTCAGGCTGGGCATCGGGGGAAGTTGGAGCCAGAGACACTCAAGGCCAGAGCCGGCCTGAGAACGAAATTGTAACATCAATGTGTGAATGTGCCCTGCATAGTGCCCCTCCCTTAAGAATCCCTTTGAAGAGTACCTTATATGATGGCATTGTACTGTATGAGCTTTAGTCTTTCAATTTGAACTTAGCCAAGTATATCCTTATCAATAAACTAGCTACTTTGTTTCAACAACGACTCATTATTGAATCTGGAGACTTGACACCTGGCCTAACTAATCTAACTTGATACATGGAGTTTGCATAACCCAGCACAGGTTCAAGATAGACTCTGGTCCCCAGATGTCCAGTTAGGGACCTGTCAGAGTGGTGCCTGACATCAATACCTGTGTTGAAGTAGAAGAGTTCTTAAAACCACCTCTCGGTCCTGTGCTTTGAGACTCCCGGCATCGATCATGTGGTCAAGTATCTGGTTGGCAACCCCAGCTAGACTCCTCTCTGGAAGATCTAGAAGAACGATTCCTAGAGGGGCAAGAAGAGAGGAATATTTGTGCTAAACATAAGAGAAGCTATATTGGATCAGGCCAACAGCCCACCCAGTCCAACACTCTGTGTCACACAGCGGCCAAAAAACCCAGGTGCCATCAGGAGGTCCATCAGTGGGGCCAGGACACTAGAAGCCCTCCCACTGTGCCCCCACCCAGCAACTCAAAAGAGACACCTGTTAGCATTTACAATGTACCAAGGAGCTTTCCCAGGTAAACTTTGGTGTGTTTTGTAGGTATAATTAACTCAGTTGTTATTCCTTTCTTGTATGGGGATCTGGAATCATCTATTGAGGATGTGTCTGGGCTACGGGATGGGATGGAGTCTGTAGATTTTTCCAAACAAGTCTGAGAGTGGTTCACATAAACTTTTTCTAGATAGGGTTGCCAGGTCTGTGTTGGAAAATACCTGGGGACTTTGGGGGTCGATCCAGGAAATGGTGGGGTTTGGGGGAGGGGAGGGGCCTCAGCATGGCCACCCTTCAAAGCAGCCATTTTCTCCAGGGATGCTGTTCTCTGCCAGCTGGAGATAAGTTGTAAAAATGGGAGATCTCCAGGCCCCACCTGGAGGCTGGCAGCCCTATTTCTAGAGCATATTTCCAGAGCCTGTGGACACCTGTGGAACCCAATCTTTTAAAGCCTGTGGGCACCTTTGGAAATCGGAACACACCACGGTAGGCACAGCCGCAAAATGGCTGCCACAAAACAGCTGCCAAAGGAGGTGGAGCCAGCTGGAAATTGAAAGACATCACGGTAGGCACAGCCGCAAAATGGCTGCCACAAAACAGCTGCCAAAGGAGGTGGAGCCAGCTGGAAATTGAAAGACATCACGGTAGGCACAGCCACAAAATGGCTGCCAGAAAACAGCTGCCAAAGGAGGTGGAGCCAGCTGGAAATTGAAAGACATCACGGTAGGCACAGCCGCAAAATGGCTGCCACAAAACAGCTGCCAAAGGAGGTGGAGCCAGCTGGAAATCGGAAGACATCACGGTAGACACAGCCGCAAAATGGCTGCCACAGAACAGCTGCCAAAGGAGGTGGAGCCGGCTGGAAATCTGAAGAAATCACGGTAGGCACAGCCACAAAATGGCTGTCACAAAACAGCTGCCAAAGGAGGTGGAGCCAGCTGCATTTAAAAAAATCTGCACAGCCAATCAAATCTCCCATGGCCAATCAAAAGCCTTGTTGGACAAAAGCTCCACCCAGTCCACCGAGCCCTGGTTAGTACTTCATAGAATCATGGAGTTGGAAGGGGCCATGCAGACCATCTAGTCCAACCCCCTGCTCCATTCAGGCCCAGCCTAAAGCATCTCCGACAAACCCAGCCACGTTTTGAAGACTGCCAATGAAGGGGAGCGCCTCATCTTCCTAGGCAGCTGGTTTCACCCCTGAACTACTCTGAGTGACTTGATTCCTCAGTACGAAGTGAGACACAAAGAAAGCCCACGAGCCTTCCCCTCACCTTTGGTAAAAGCCCTGCGCACTTCCATAAGGCTGTGGAAAGTCAGGTACGAGAGGTGAGGCCTCCCCCAGTGGCCCAGTTCTTCAAAGTCTTCTTCCAGCTTGATCCAGTGAGAGGCCTCCATCCAGCGCAGTTCACTGTTCTTGTCCATGACCAATTCATGAAGTTCCACATACGACTGGGGAAGAAGCAAAGGCCTTTTAGCATCGTTGATACTTTAGGCCAAACTGTGGCTTGGGAACCGCATGTGGCTCTTTCACACATATTGTATGGGTCTCAAAGCCCCCCTCCCACCCTGTCAGCTGGCTTGGAGAATGCATTTAAGTTGCTTTCTTTCCACCTCTCTCTCCTCCATCTACAAGAACAAGAAGAAGATATTGGATTTATATCCCGCCCTATACTCTGAATCTCAGAGCAGCCACAATCTCCTCTACCTCCCCACCCCCACAACAGACACCTTGTGATGTGGGTAAGGCTGAGAGAGTTTTTTACAGCAGCTGCCCTTTCAAGGACAGCTCTGCGAGAGCTATGGCTAACCCAAGGCCATTCCAGCAGGTGCAAGTGGAGGAGTGGGGAATCAAACCCGGTTCTCCCAGATAAGAGAGCTCTGGCTGACCCAAGGCCATTCCAGCAGGTGCAAGTGGAGGAGTGGGGAATCAAACCCAGCCCTCCCAGGTAAGAATCCGCACACTTAACCACTACACCAAATTGGCTCTAGTTCCCTCCCTCCCTCTCAAACATCTGACATTTACTCTATGTGGCTCTCACGTTAAGCAAGTTTGGCCACCCCTGCTTTAGACTTTAAGGACTTATTTTGGCTAGATATGGAACTGAACAGCCAAAGCTGCTGCATGGAACAGCAAGGGGATTGTATTGCTTGTTGAATTTTTGCCTGCTGTGCTTCTGTAAAGAACAGAAGAAGAAGAACTGCAGATTTATACCCCGCCCTTCTCTCTGAATCAGAGACTCAGAGCGGCTTACAATCTCCTATATCTTCTCCCCCCCACAAGAGACACCCTGGGAGGTGGGGGCAGATTTATACCCTGTCCTTCTCTCTGAATCAGAGACTCAGAGCAGCTTACAATCTCCTATATCTTCTCCCCTCACAACACACACCCTGTGAGGTGGGGGCAGATTTATACCCCGTCTTTCTCTCTGAATCAGAGACTCAGAGCGGCTTACAATCTCTTTCCTTCCCCCACAACAGACACCCTGTGAGGTGGGTGGGGCTGAGAGGGAAGGGGGTGAGGTGGGTGGCCTCCCACAAGGAAGAAAGAGGTCCTTTATAAGGGCAGCAAAGAGGTGGAACTGCACAGACCCACTGGATCCAACCAAGTCCAACGCAGCTCTCTCCTGGCCTTAGGAACTTACCTCATGAGCCCTCCAATGGGAGGGGGATGTTTGAGCAGCCCTCCCACTCCTCGGTGCCCGCAGGTCCTTCTCGTCCAAGGAGGCACCTGCCAAAAAGAAAAGGAGTTCATCTGAGTTTGTTTCCTCCAAGGAATGAAACGAAACGTGTAGGGTTGCCAGATCCAATTCAATAAATATTTGGGGACTTTGGGTGTGGGGCCAAGAGACATTGGGGTGGAACCAGGAGCAAGGTTGGGACAAGCATAATTGAACTCCAAAGGGAGTCCTGGCCATCAAAAGGGACTGCACACCTTTTAAATGCCTTTGCTCCATTAAATAATGAAAGGATAGGGGCATCTTCTTTTGGGGCTCATAGAATCGGACCCCCTGGTCCAATCATTTTGAAACTTGGTGGGTGTTTTGAGAAGAGGCACTGGATGCTATGCTGAAAATTTGGTGCATCTACCTCAAAAAACAGTCCCTTTGGAGCCCCAGATACCCACAGATCAATTCTCCATTATACACTATGGGAATTGGTCTCCATGGGGTATAATGGAGTGCTCAGCAGACATCTCCCTCCCCCCCCTTGATTTCTGATGACCCTGAAGGAGGGGGGACCTCCAAAATGGGGGATCTCCTGCCCCCACCTGGGGATTGGCAGCTCTATATTGTATCATGCCGAGGCCCCTCCCGTCCCTGGCCCCCCCTCCCAAATCTCCAGTTATTTCCCAACCTAGAGATGGCAACCCCACAATACAGTCACCAGCAACATTCTGAACCTGAAATAAATTCTGCCCAACAGGTTAATGGAAGAGAGATTATACCAGAGAGTGCAAGTCCATTTCTTCCTGCCACAAACCTGGCGTTCTTTTTGTGTAAGGTGTTTCTACAAATCTCAGAGAAGTGTATTGTTAAAATGAGACATAGCCTATGAAGCTGCCTTCTACTGAATCAGACCCTGGGTCCATCCAAGTCAGTCTTGTCTACTCAGACTGGCAGCGGCTCTCCAGGGTCTCCAGCTGAGGTTTTTCACACCTACTTTCCTGAGCCCTTTTTCGTTGGAGATGCCGGGGATTGAACCTGGGACCTTCTGCTTATCAAGCAGATGCTCTACCACTTACCAGGTCTCGGATTCAGTGGGAGCTCACAGGAGCGTAGCTCCTGAACCTTTCTGAGAGTTCCTCTTCCTCCTTCTTAGAGTTCCACCTCCTTGTCCATTGAATAGTATGCACAGCTGCATAACAATCCCTGGATGAGCTCCACCACCTATTTTTCTACAAAACAACCCCTGCCACTGAGCAACCGTCCCTCCCCTGAGATATATGAACATATATGAACTTACAAAGTTGCCTGCTACTGAATCAGACCCTCAGTCCATCCAAGTCAGTCTTGTCTACTCAGACTGGCAGCAGCTCTCCAGGGTCTCCAGTTGAGGTTTTTCACGCCTACTTGCCTGGACCCTTTTGAGTTGGAGATGCCGGGGACTGAACCAGGGACTTTCTGCTTACCAAGCAGATGCTCTACCACTGAGCCACCATCCCTCCCCGTCCCTATTAGAAATCTGGTTTTGACATTCAAATTGCAGGATGTTTTGATGTCTCTTCCCCCCCCCCCCCGCAACCGCCCCAAAATCACCAACACCAAATGTATTCCTTGCTTCTATCTAGAGCCAGACTTTACTCTGCGGCACTGGTTATCTATCTATCTATCTATCTATCTATCTATCTATCTATCTATCTATCTATCTATCTATCTATCTATCTATCTATCTATCTATCTGTCTGTCTGTCTGTCTGTCTGTCTGTCTGTCTGTCAATCTATCTATCTATCATCATCTATCATCATCCATCTATCTATCATCTATCATCCATCCATCATCCATCCATCCATCTATCTATCTCCATCTATCTCCATCCATCCATCCATCCATCCATCCATCCATCCATCCATCATCCATCCATCATCTATCTATCTATCTATCTATCTATCTATCTATCTATCTATCTATCTATCTATCTATCTATCTATCTATCTATCTATCTATCTATCATCCATCCATCTATCTCCATCCATCCATCCATCCATCCATCCATCCATCATCTATCTATCTATCTATCTATCTATCTATCTATCTATCTATCTATCTATCTATCTATCTATCTATCTATCATCTATCTATCTTCATCTATCTTCATCTATTTATCCATCCATCTATCTATCTATCTATCTATCTATCTATCTATCTATCTATCTATCTATCTATCTATCTATCATCTATCTATCTTCATCTATCTTCATCTATTTATCCATCCATCTATCTATCTATCTATCTATCTATCTATCTATCTATCTATCTATCTATCTATCTATCTATCTATCTATCTATCTATCTATCTATCTATCTATCATCTATCTATCATCTGTCTGTCTAATTTAGATTTATATGCTGCCCACTCCGCAAGTGGACTCTGGGCAGCTAACAGTCATGTTAAAAAACAATTCAAACTACAATTATAAAAGAATAAAAACATATATAAGCAATTTAAAAACTACATTATTAGATGCTATAAGAAGATTTCATAACAAAGGCGGTTTCTCTATATCTCAGTTCTCTGTTTCCTTTATTACTCTATTAGCGGTCTTACAGATGATATTGTTCAGCATCATATCAGTGGCAGCCTCCTCCCACGTTAGTTGTTGCTGGCCTTTTAAGTGCACACCTTTTAAATGCCTTCTCTCCACTGGAAATAATGAAGGACAGGGGCACCTTCTTTGGGGGCTCATACAATTGGACCCCTTGGTCCAATCTTTTTGAAACTTGGGGATTATTTGGGAAGAGGCACTAGATGTTATACTGAAAATTTGGTGCCTCTACCCCAAATAACAGCCCCCCCCAGAGCTCCAGATACCCGCGGATCAATTCTCCACTATTCCCTATGGGAATTGGTCTCCATAGAGAATAATGGAGTGTCCAGCAGACATTCCCGCCCCCACTTTCTGATGACCCTGAAGGGGGGGGTAGGGCCTCCAAACCGGGGGCTCCCCTGCTCCCACCTGGAGATTGGCAACCCTATGCACACCCCAGAAAAAAGCCCCCTCCCAAACCCCATCTCTGTTCCTCTGCAACGCTAGCACCTAAGCTCATGGGATGGTATTCTGGCCTACGTCTCACTTACCCCAGCAGCAGGCAGTACCCTGGATTCCAACATCCAAAGCAAAACAGCTTCTACGGCTTGGGCTCTATAAACCTCTCGTGGGCAGACGGGACGGGACTCCTCGTTCCCACCCTCACATTCCGGCCACAAGTGGTTTTTGTATTCATGGTAAATTCAAAAGCACTCTAAACGGTGCTGACAGTAAACACGAGGCCTCTGGGCTCCTTATCTTGGCCAGGGGACCGAGCCTTGACGCTTCCAGGTAATGGACTGTAGGTGAGAAGTGTTGGTGATTGACCAATTCCTCACATCACAGGTTAACTTTTAAGACCGAGGCGAGTTGTATTTATTGTCTCTGAACAGAGTGCCAGGAAATAATATTGGGCTCTTGCATCCACTATAACGATCTAGAACAGGGGTGGCCAAACTGTGGCTTGGGAGCTATATGTGGCTCTTTCAGACATGGTGTCCGAAAGCCCCCACCGCCCCATTGGCCGGCTTGGAGAAGGTAGACCACTTCTCCAAGTCAAGGCAGCTGGCAACTTGGAGAATGCATTTAAAGTTGCTTTCTTTCCACCTCTCCATCCCTCCCCTCCCCTCATCTATTTGATTTCTTTCCACCTTTTGAATTGAGAGCCAGTTTGGTGTAGTGGTGAAGTGCATGGACTCTTATCTGGGAGAACTGGGTTTGATTTCCCACTCCTCCACTTTCAGCCGCTGGAATGGCTTTGGGTCAGCCATAGCTCTCGTAGGAGTTGCCCTTGAAAGGGCAGCTGCTGTAAGAGCTCTCTCAGCCCCACCTACCTCACAGGGTGTCTCTTGTGGGAAGGGGAAGGGAAAGGAGATTGTAGGCTGCTCTGAGACTCTGTCCTTGAAAGGGCAGCTGCTGCAAGAGCTCTCTCAGCCCCACCTACCTCACAGGGTGTCTGTTGCGGAGGAGGGGAGTTAAAGGAGATTGTGAGCCACTCTGAGACACTGAGATTCCAAGTATAGGGCAGGATGTAAATCCGATATCTTCTTCTTTCTTCCCTCCCTCCCAATCTTGTGGCTCTCAAACATCTGATGTTCATATCTTGCGGTTTGCAAACGACTGACATTAATTCTATGTGGCTCTTTAAGAATAACATTAGTGAGTGTGACCCTTTAGCTTCCCACATTGGACGTCTTTGAAACTGCCATAGCTTCAATTGGTATGGCTTCTTCCTAGCGTCACCAGCCTCCAGGTGGGGATTGGTGATCTCCTGATATTTCAGTTGATCTCCTGATTCCAGAGATAAGTTAAAATGGAAAAGCAAAATGGTCATTTTGGAGGGTGGACTCGGTGGCTTTATGCCCCATTATCTCCCTCCCCCCAAAACCCTGCCTTTGTTAGGCCCCATGTCCAAAATCTCCAGATAGTTCCCAAATGGGAGTTGGCAACCTTACTCTAAAGGGTTGGCTTTTCAAAGCCACAGGCAAATTTAAAATGTTGATTTCAAGGCAGAGTTTTATTTCAGATATCTGCCGCAAGAGGAGCCAGAAATGCAGAAGATAACAAAAGTGAGTAGAGGAAAGTTGAATAAAGGAAGTGTGCTCCATGTTTTCTGAAGGAATATTGATACATGGGACATGATTTGAGGGGAATGTTTGGGGGCCATTTTCTCCCTCAGATCATGTCCCATGTGTTGATGTTGCTGCTGCCTCAGAGATTTCACTATATCTGACGGTGCGATTCTATGAAAAGTTACCCCAGTCTAAACCAGGGGTGGACAGATTGTGGCTCAGGAGCCACATGTGGCTCTTTCACGCATATTGTGTGGCTCTCGAAGCCCCCACCACCCCGTCAGCCAGCTTGGAGAAGGCATTTGTCTCTTTAAACCATTTCTCCAAGCCAAGCTATCCAGTGGCTTGGGGAATGCATTTAAAACAAAAGTTGCTTTATTTCCACCTCTGCCTCCCTTTATCTGTTTTCCTTCCTCCCTCCCTCCCTCCCTTTCTTTTGCTCAATCAATTAATGCAGGTTGCAGAGTTCAGCTTCTTGTGGGACAGAAGCTGAGTTCTCTCGAGGCTGTTCTTGTTGTGACACGCAAAAAGCCCCCATTTGTCCTCCTCTGTATCACCCTGGTCCAATCTTTTTGAACCTTGGAGGGTATTTTGAGGAGAGGCACTGGATGCTATGCTGAAAATTTGGTGCCTCTGCTTTAAAAAACAGCTCCCCCCCCCACAGCCTCAAATGCCCATGGATCAATTCTCCATTATACCCTTTGGGAATCGATCTCCATAGGGAATAATGGAGTGCCCAACAGACATTCCCCTCCGCCCCTGCTTTCTGACGACCCTGAAACGGGGAGATCCCCTGCCCCAACCTGGGGATTGGCAATCTACCTTAAAATGCTTCTTGGATTAGAATCGTCACAATTGCAACCCTACTTGAAACAACCTGTGGAACTCCTTCCCACATGGTGCCCGCCTTCTCCCCCCCCCACTTCAAGTACTTCAAACTTATCTCTTCTGTGCTGCCTTTAGCTTACTCCCTTAGCCCTCACACTAACTGGATATCTAACTTTGTGTTTCTGTGGGATTCAGAGATTTCCCAGAAAAATAATCAGGCCTCATTTGGGGCAGGAGCTCACAGGAGCAGAGCTCTGAAACCTCTAAATTTTATTGTGCATTTGAGGGAAGGGGGTAAGAAAGAAAGTGGGGGGGAGAAGGCGGGCACCATGTGGGAAGGAGTTCCACAGGTTGTTTCAAGTAGGGTTGCCAATCCCCAGGTTGGGGCAGGGGATCTCCCGAACTGATATAATTTAGTACACCTTCTGATGATGTCAGGGGTGTGTGGCACATCCAAATGAGTTATGCAAATAAGTTGCGCTAATGAGCTCCAGCACTTCTTTTTCTACAAAATGACCCCTGAGTATAGCTGTGATCTCCAGACTGCAGAGATCGGTTCCTCTGGAGAAAACGGCTACTTTGGAGGGTAGACTCTGAGGCATTATATCCCACTTTGCTCCCTCCCCTCACCAAACTCCACCCTCCCCAGGCTCTGCTCCTAAATCTCCACAAATTTCCGAATCTGGGGCAGGCTGCTCTGTTTCCCCATTTCCACCCCAACCATCCGACAAGGAGCTCAGGCTGTACATGTTCTCCCTCCCCGCACCCCACCTCTCTTTTATCCCCAAAGTAACTTCAACAGAAAAGCTAGACTGAGGGAGACCGGCCAGCCTAAAATCCCCCACAAAGCTTTCACGTCGTTAAGCGGATTCGAACTCGGGTCTCTCCTAATCCACCAGTCTCAAAACCACACCCCATTGGCTGTCTGGATTCGCTTCTGTCCAACCTTTTACCAGTAACTAGGGTTTCCAGCTCTGGGTTGGGGGGAGCCTGAGAAGGGCAGAGTTTGAAGAGGGGAAGGACCTCAGCAGGGTATAATGCCATCAAATCCACTCTCCAAAGCAGCCATTTTCTCCAAAGGAACCAGTCTCTATCATTTGGAGATCAATTGTAGTATTGGGAGACCTCCAGCCACTAATCACCTTTTCCTCCCTCTCTGGCCACCTATTAACAAAAATTAAATATAAACATAAAACTGGCTCAGATTAGTCAGCCGTGCCTCAGAGAGGTCACACCGTTTCTTTCCCTGAAATGTCTTTCGGTTGGCGGTTGTAGGAAATGGCCCTTCACAACTCTCTCCTCCTCTCCCTCACTTTCCCCTCACGCCGATCACTACAGGGAACAGCTTTTAACCGGCAGTGGGCGGGAAAAATTCAGCTCTCAGCCAGCTTGTGTCTCCACTGCAAACAGAAACTTTATTTATTATCAATATTGGGCCAGTTCAAGGAGATGCTGAAAGCAAACAGCTTCCTTCATAAATGATTGCCCGATAAGGGAGCAAAGCGTCTGGCAATTGAGGCCTGCCGCAAGAGGCGCGCCAGTAGGGTTGCCAAGTCCAACTCAAGAAATATCTGGGGACTTTGGGGGTGAAGCCAGGAGACTTTGGGGGTAGAGCCGGGAGCAAAGGTGTGACAAGCATCATTGAACTCCAAAGCAAGTTCTGGCCATCACATTTAAAGGGACTACACACCTTTTAAAAGCTTTCCCTCCACTGGAAATCATGAAGGATAGGGGCACCTGCTTTTGGGGCTCATAGAATTGGACCCCCTGGTCCAATCCTTTTGAAATTTGAAGGGTATTTTGGGAAGAGGCACCGGATGCTATGCTGCAAATTTGGTGCCTCTGCCTCAAAAAACAGCAACCCCCCCCCCAGAGACCAGCAGATCAATTCTCCACTATACCTTATGGGAATCGGTCTCCATAGGGAATAATGGAGTGCCCAGCAGACATGTCCCTCCCCCCCCCCCCCGCTTTCTGATGACCTTAAAGTGGTGGGGAGGGCCAAGCTGGGGGATCCCCTGCCCCCACCTGGGGATTTAAACACAAACAGGAAACCACAGCGTCAGATAATAGGAAACACGAAATAAAACGCTGTGTACAGTGTACTTATGCTTATGCACATTCATTTACATATATTTATAATACATTTTTCAGACAATTCACAAAACGATTTCTTCACATGAATAGTCCCACTTCCGATATAGTTCGTACAAATCAAAAAATAATCCAGTCCTGTATGCTTGAAAAATGGTACCAGTCCTTGCTGAATCGATGACTTCCAGATGCAAGTAATACCGTGTAAACGTATTGTATGACGATATTCTTAAGGCAGCGGTCCTCAATTGAACTGAGGGACCGCTGCCTTCAGAATATCGTCATACAGTACATTTACACGGTATTACTTGCATCTGGAAGTCATCGATTCAGCAAGGACTGGTTCCGTTTATTTCAAGCATCCAGGACTGGATTATTTTTTGATTTGTATGAACTCTATCGGAATTGGGACTATTAATGTGAAGAAATCGTTGTGTGAATTGTCTGAAAAATGTATGAATTGTCTCCAGCCCCACCCACCTCACAGGGTGTCTGTTGTGGGGGAGGAAGGGAAAGGAGATTGTGAGCCGCTCTGAGACTCTTCGGAGTGGAGGGCGGGATATAAATCCAATATCTTCATCTACCTCACGGGGTGTCTGTTGTGGGGGAGGAAGGTAAAGGAGATTGTGAGCCGCTCTGAGACTCTTCGGAGTGGAGGGCGGGATATAAATCCAATATCTTCATCTACCTCACAGGGTGTCTGTTGTGGGGGAGGAAGGGAAAGGAGATTGTGAGCCGCTCTGAGACTCTTCGGAGTGGAGGGCGGGATATAAATCCAATATCTTCATCTACCTCACAGGGCGTCTGTTGTGGGGGAGGAAGGGAAAGGAGATTGTGAGCCGCTCTGAGACTCTTCGGAGTGGAGGGCAGGATATAAATCCAATATCTTCATCTACCTCACAGGGTGTCTGTTGTGGGGGAGGAAGGTAAAGGAGATTGTGAGCCGCTCTGAGACTCTTCGGAGTGGAGGGCAGGATATAAATCCAGTATCTTCATCTACCTCACAGGGTGTCTGTTGTGGGGGAGGAAGGGAAAGGAGATTGTGAGCCGCTCTGAGACTCTTCGGAGTGGCGGGCGGGATATAAATCCAATATCTTCATCTACCTCACAGGGTGTCTGTTGTGGGGGAGGAAGGGAAAGGAGATTGTGAGCCGCGCTGAGACTCTTCGGAGTGGAGGGCGGGATATAAATCCAGTATCTACATCTACCTCACAGGGTGTCTGTTGAGGGGGAGGAAGGTGAAGGAGATTGTGAGCCGCTCTGAGACTCTTCGGAATGGAGGGCAGGATATAAATCCAATATCTTCTTCTTCTTAACCACTACACCAAACTGGCCCAAAGAAGAAGAAGAGGAGAAGGAGGAGATTGGATTTATACCTCATCCTTCACTCTGAGTCTCAGAGCGGCTTACAATCTCCTTTTCCTTCCCCTCCCTATCACAGACAACCTGTGAGGAAGGTGGGGCTGAGACAACTCTGACAGCAACTGCTCTTGTGAAAACAGCTCTGACAGAGTTATGACTGACCTGCGGTCACTCCAGAAATTGCATGTGGAGGAAGAGTGGGGAATCAAACCCAGTTCTCCCAGATAAGAGTTTGCGCACTTAACCACTACACCAAACTGGCTCTCACGAACACATCTATCTATCCATCTTTATCTATCTGAAGAACTGAGCAAGTGTTGTCCGTCTCTCAGGTGCTCCTGGACTTTTGCTCTTTTCTACTGCTAAAAAGGTAAAGGTAGTCCCTTGTGCAAGCACCAGTCGTTTCCAGCTCTGGGGTAACATCGCATCACAACATTTCTACTGCTACAGACAGATGAACACAGCTACCCATCTTGATCTGTCTCCATGGATGGGCAAAGTGCATTAAGCCTTTTCTTTTTCTACCAGCCATTTTTTCACTTCAAATTAACCCCAAGACTGATTTTCCACCTGTGGGATCCCAGAGTTGTGTGTTCATACCCACGCTTTTGGAAAGCCGTGAGGTCCATTCTCTCCACGGGAACTGATCTCTGTAGTCTGGAGAGCAGGTGTCATTCCATAAGATCTGCTCCCACATTTCCATGGGCAACTCTAATTTTACCCGCCTCCATTGTGGGAGAGAGGCCGAAGGGCCTGACAAAGGCCACTTAGCGAGTTATAGCAGTGGGGAGATTCGAACCCGGGCCTCCTTGCTCAGGCTCCTCACAACTTCCCTAGACCATCGCTGCGCTCGGGATGCCCCCACGTGCACTCACTTGGTCTATTGTCCTTGCTCCTCTGATAGAGTCCTGCCTTCCCCGGGGACACCCTCTCCATCCTCCTTCTCCTCTGACTTAGGTCATATGCTCCCCGGTGCCCAGGCCAGGAGGAACGGGCGAAAGAGACCCACCATGGCAAGTGGTGACCTGGTGTAGCAAAAGTCCGGAGGTCAGGAGATGTGAGAGGGAAGACTGCTAGTCAGCTGCAACTAGGGCTGCCTTGCCCCCGGTCTGGGCAGGGGTTCCCCCACCTGGGAGGTTCCCAATCCGCTGGCCTACATTGGACCGGCGGGGGGAAACCTCCCCCAACGTGCCCAGCGCGATGATGTCACCCAAAAGTGACATCATCATGCTGCTGCCACCATGTGGCGGTCATTCTAGGTGTTTCTGAGAAAACTCTATGGTTTTCCCGGATGCTCTAGCCATTTGGGAGGGAAAACTCTATGATACAATAGCTGGAGAACTCAGGGGACTTGGCAACTCTAGCTGCAGCAGTTTCTAATTGTTGGAATGAGCGACTCAGCAATGCCTAGATATTTTCATGTGTGAAATAATGGGACATAGGTGATGGTGCATTGCTGAGGAAGATGGGATGTGGTGGGCAACCTACTTGTTTGTCATCAACAGGGCATAGAGGTCGAGGCCTTCATTAGATCATCAGAAGAACCCTGCTGGATCAGACCAGGGGTCCATCTAGTCCAGCCTCCTGTCTCACAGTGTGGCCAACCAGTTCTTCTGGAGGGCCAGCAACAGAGCAGAGAGTCTGAGGCCTTCATTAGAATATTATAAGAGCCCTGCTGGATCAGACCAAGGGTCCATGTAATCCAGCATCCTGTCTCACAGTGTGGCTAACCAGTTCCTCTGGAGGACCAGCAACAGGGCATAGATCATCAGAAGAACCCTGCTGGATCAGACCAAGGGTCCATCTTGTCTAGCATCCCGTCTCACAATGTGGCCAACCAGTTCCTCTGGAGGGCCAACAACAGGGCATAGAGGACAAGGCCTTCCCCTGATGTTACCTCCTGGCACTGGGATTCAGCGGTGGACTGCTGAACGTGGAGGTTCCCTTTAGACACCATGGCTAGTTGCCACTGATAAATCTATTATCTATTAATTGACCCAATCCCCTTTTAAAGCTTTTTCTGCTTGAGGCCATTACTGTATCCTCTGGACACAAATTCCACAACTGAATCACTCTCTGTGTGAAGAAGTGTTTCCTACTCAGCCATCTTCCCTTTGAAATCGTTGGCAGCTTAAAGTAAGTCCTAAGGATTTTCCGTGTACTTATTCCCAGACACATCTATATCCTGCCCAAATGCTGCGGAGTTATTTGTCCAGACATCCTCTAGTGTTGGGTAGAGAAGTTCCTCAATGATCTTTGCCTTCTTTTTCCTTCAAAGGATCCCGATTAGGGTACTCACTGCTCTCCGTTTCAAGGGACATGTTGGAATGCTTCACGGGAGAGTCACTGTACGCCTCCACATCCAAGTTCTTTTCATCCTTGTGAGGGAGAAGAGAGAGAATGAAAAAAAGAAAAAGAGCATTGTAACATTCCCACAAAGGCAGACATTAATAGCAAACATGTTCCAGAATGCAAGGGTATGTTCTGTTTTTAAGAAGTGTGGTGCGTCATACTTGGCGCAAGGTTCAAGTCTCTAGTCTTCATTTTTGAGAATTTGTTCACAACGATTCAAGCAAAAGTTCAATGATTTTGCCTCACCTGGCTCTGCGTCGCCATTCCCTTTGGCTTCTTTCTCTCTCCAGAGTAACTGCTTGTTCCCAAGGGTTCAGTTTGAAGGCAACATGCCCTGTTGAGCTAGATCTATCAGAAATCCAAAAAGAAGACAGTTAGGACTGAAATACTGATATATCTGAAGAACTGAAGAAGAAGAAGATGAAGATATTGGATTTATATCCCGCCCTCCACTCCGAAGAGTCTCAGAGCGGCTCACACCCTCCTTTACCTTCCTCCCACACAACAGACAGAGGTGTGTGGGGCTGGAGAGGACTCTCACAACAGCTGCCCTTTCAAGGACAACCTCTGCCAGAGCTATGGCTGACCCAAGGCCATTCCAGCAGGTGCAAGTGGAGGAGTGGGGAATCAAACCCAGGTCTCCCAGATAAGAGTCCGCACACTTCACCACTACACCAAACTGGCTCTCCTGAGATACTGATAAACTGCCTTTGTTATAAAATCTTTCTTATAGCACTTTTTTATGTGGTTTAATTTTTAAATATGTTTTTATTCCTTTATAATTGTATTTTAAACTGTTTTCTCATGACTGTTAGCTGCTCAAAGTCCACCCGCGGAGTGGGCGGCATATAAATCTAAAGCAAATAAATAAATAAAAGAGGAAACTGAGAACATGGCAGAGAGATATGTCGGAGCAGATTCTGTGCTGGTTACATCAGTGGAATCCTTGGAGGAGGGAAATTCATGTTGGGCCGCTGGTAGTCAAAAACGAGCTAAGCCAAGTGCTCCTAAATTGCTGACAACAGCAGAGGGACCATTCATCTGGGACCTGAGCAATCCTTGTGGTACTACCACATCACCGTTGGCTCAACTTTCTCCAGAACTCCTTTAACACCTCAGCCTACTCCTGCAGAGAACCTGACGAACAGCAGAACCTCCGGATCCTCCTTTCGCTCTCTCTACATAAATGTAGATAAAACCATAAGAAGACCCCTGCTAGATTGTACCAGTGGCCCATCTAGTCCAACATCCTGTCTCATTCAGTGGCCAACCAGTTCCTCTGGACAGCCAACAGGGCAGAGTGGTCGAGGCCTTCTTGTGCTAAGAACACAAGAAGAGCCCTGCTGGATCAGTGGTCCTTCTAGTCCAGGATTCTGTCTCACATAGGAGCCAACCAGTTCCTTTGGAGAGCCAACAACAGGGCGTAGCAGCCAAGGCCTTCCTTCCCCTGATAAGAACATAAGAAGAGCCCTGCTGGATTGGACCAGTGGTCCATCTAGTCCAAGATCCTGTCTCACACGGTGGCCACAGTTCCTCTGGAGGGCCAACCACAGGGCAGAGAGGCTGAGGTCTTCATAAGAACATAAGAGCCCTGCTGGATCAGACCAATGGTCCATCTAGTTTAGCACCCTGTCTCACAGGGTCTACGTCAGCATAAGGGAGTTTCATGCATTCCCAGGATTCTCCGGGGAACAGAATTTGGACCAGACACCTAATTCCAGTGATGAGGGGCATGCCCTCCATATACGCTCAGAAGTACTTTTGCTTCTTGTGGCTTAACATTTTCCATGTCTGAGCCTTTGTGGTTTTGCACTGGTTTTAAAAAATCCCTCTTAAAGAAGAAGGGATAGTTAAGAAATACCTATGATAAATTTTTTTTAATGCAGATTTTCCTACATGGGTGCTCACAATTCAACACCGTTCTTGCAATGCAGATTTTGGAAAGCTTCTATTTTTGATGTTAATTGTGGATGAAAAACAAATAGTCCTTGGATTGTAATTGTAACAAAATTACAAAAAAAAAAAACCCCACAATACCTTGTATTGTGATAAAATATATAAGGTTGGAACACAGTTGAAAGTTTGCTTGTCTGTATACCATTGATTCCTGTGACTGTCTGAAGCCTCAAATTGTGTGGGCTTTTGTTGAATCACTTTGTCCTAAGCGTAGAACAAAATAGGAGTCAAGTGACACCTTTAAGACCAACTTAAGTAGCTTTATTCAGAACGTACGCTTTCGTGTGCTCTGAGCGCACTTCATCAGACGAGGAGTTTGGCGCAATGAGCAGAGCCACACATAGCTGGTAGGCAGTGGCTCAGAATGTAAAATGGTACAGATTTAAGATCCAGTGATGGAATAGTACAATTATCTGGTAGGCAGGGGTTTAGAATGTAAAATGGTACAAATGTAAGATCCAATGACAGAATAGTAAAATTATCAAACTGAGCAAACCTTTGATCTGAGTAGCATGAGTATGTAGATGACTGGGGAAGGCACATGAAAGCTTACGTTCTGAATAAAACTAAGTTGGTCTTAAAGGTGCAATTGACTTTTATTTTGTTCTACTACTTCAGACCAGCACAGCTGCCTACTGGAGAGCCAGTTTGGTGTAGTGGTTAAGTGTGCGGACTCTTATCTGGGAGAACCGGGTTTGATTCCCCACTCCTCCACTTGCACCTGCTGGAATGGCCTTGGGTCAGCCAGAGCCCTGGCAGAGGTTGTCCTTGAAAGGGCAGCTGCTGTGAGAGCCCTCTCCAGCCCCACCCACCTCACAGGGTGTCTGTTGTGGGAGAGGAAGGTAAAGGAGATTGTGAGCCGCTCTGAGACTCTTCAGAGTGGAGGGCGGGATATAAATCCAATATCTTCATCTACCTCACAGGGTGTCTGTTGTGGGGGAGGAAGGGAAAGGAAATTGTGAGCCGCTCTGAGACTCTTTGGAGTGGAGGGCAGGATATAAATCCAATATCTTCTTCTTCTTCTACTTGGATTTGTCCTAAGCATATCCTTCTACTTTTAGTTTTGCTTTCAGGGCCATTCTCAGTTAAGTCCTAGCATGGAATTTGCCTTTTTTTCTACCACAACTACATGCCACTGAGTTGAAATGTAACTCTGGAAATAGCTTCATATGGCATGTTCCCCAATTGATCCTGGCAAAGTTAAACCATGCCACCGTATCCTGTTCCCGCCCCTCTTTTTTTTGTAGTTTGTGATCATGCATTAGACAAGGCAAGCAGCCCTGTGGTGCAGAGCGGTAAGCTGCAATACTGCAGTCCAAGCTCTCTGCTCACAACCTGAGTTCAATCCCAGTGGAAGCTGGGTTCAGGTAGCCGGCTCAAGGTTGACTCAGCCTTCCATCCTTCCGAAGTCAGTAAAATGAGTACCCAGCTTGCTGGGGGTAAAGCGTAGATGACTGGGGAAGGCAATGGCAAACTACCCCGTAAAAAGTTTGCCAAGCAAACGTTGTGATGTGACATCACCCCTTGGGTCAGTAATGACTGGTGCTTGCACAGGGGACTACCTTTACCTTTATTAGACTAGGCACCAAAGTTATCTGCTAAATTAAGTCATCTAGAGGTTTCACTAACTTATACCCTTGCTGCATGGCACATGGTGTGGATTTGCTCTTAGAACCAAAGTAAGCAATTATGCACTTTAAACATCTGCACATTCCATTGTGTTTGTGTCATATAGTTAGCGTATTTCATGTTCCACATCCAAAAGTTTGGAGAAAAGGTGCCATTCTGCTTTAAATTTGTCTTGCTGAAGAATCTTGGGAATATCCAGAAAGTCCTGGAGGGAAGGGGATCATGCCTCACTTCAGAGTGCCAACTCCAGGCTGAGAAATTCCTGGAGATTTGAGGATAGACCCTGGGGTGGGAACACAGCACGGTCTAAATGCTGTTGAGTCTTCCCTCCAAAGCAGCTATTTTCTCTGGGGAAACGATCTCTATAATCTGACGATGGTTTATAATTCTGGAAGATTTCCAGGCCCAACCTGGAGGTTGGCAACCAAATCCCTTGCAACAAAAAGTGCCCTTTTGCGACACTAGGGGGCACCTCTGAGCAGGAGCTGCTGAGTCAGGTTATCAGCAGCCAGTGCACTAATGGAATTACTGAAATGTTTAGTCATGCATGCATTAGGAAGGGAAGACATCCGCGGCGCTTTCTGAATGTGTTTCTCTAAGTGGTTCCCGGCTTGGTATCTTCAGCTAAATTGTTAAACCTCATTCATACTCTAACCTCTTCCCCTGTGGTGGTTTTCCTTCCCTCTGGGCATTTCATCCCACATTCTAAAATGCCATATTGTCTTTACTAAAATGGCACCACTCCACTGTGACTTCTTTAACTGGCTCATTTGTATGAGTATATGTTTTAGGGTTTTTCGTTTTTACTCCTCTTCAGGGGTTGTTTTGTAGAAAAATAGATGGTGGAGCTCATTAGCATAACGCATTAGCATATGCCGCCACCACCCTACCAGCCAAAAGCAACCCGATGCAAGAAAGGAGAGTCCCAGGGGAGCGAGGCCTGCTTGGACTGGCAAGAGATCCAGCCAGCCCAAGCAGGCCTCGCTCACCTGGGGCTCTCCTTGGCTGCCCTCCCAACAGTCAAAAGTAGGGTTGCCAATCCCCAGGTGGGGGCAGGGGATCCCCCGGTTTGGAGGCCCTCCCCCCGCTTCAGGGTCGTCAGAAAGCGGGGGGAGGGGAGGGAAATGTCTGCTGGGAACTCTTTTATTCCCTAGGGAGATTTATTCCCATAGAAAATAATGGAGAATTGATCCACGGGTTTCTGGGGCTTTGGGGGGGGGCTGTTTTTTGGGATAGAAGCACCAAATTTTCAGTATAGCATCTAGTGCCTCTCCCCAAAATGCCCCCCAAGTTTCAAAAAGATTGGACCAGGGGCTCCAATTCTATGAGCCCCAAAAGAAGGTGCCCCTATTCTTCATTATCTCCTAAGGAAGGAAGGAATTGAAAAGGTGTGCCGTCCCTTTAAATGTGATGGCCGGAACTCCCATTGGAGTTCAATGATGCTTGTCACAACCTTGATCTTGGCTCCACCCCTAATGTCTCCTGGCTCCACCCCCAAAGTCCCCAGATATTCCTTGAATTGGACTTGGCAACCCTAGTCAAAAGGCCAACAAGCCACCCACCGCTCCAAATCACACAAGAAGTGGAGAAAGGGTGGTGTGGGCTTCTCCAGGGGTTAAAGAAGGCTGCTGGGGGCGTGGCAAAGCCCCTGGTGTCTGGCTGGCTGCCTTCTCTCCTAATCCAGGGACTGTTATGCAGCTGCACCTCCTATTCAATGGACAAAGTAAGTGGGGCGGAGGAGGGGGAACCCTCAGAAAGGTTCCGGAGCTGTGCTCCTGTGAGCTCCTGCTGAATTCAAGGCCTGCTCCTGTTGTCTCGTTGTTTTAGTTGTTAGCAGCTTCAAGCTGGTACAAGCCTATCGCTTTGGCAATGTATTTTAATTTACGTTCTATCCACATTTTTCTTCTTTTAAGTGCAGGGATAGAATCCCATTCCTTTTGCATTTTAACTTTCTCTTATTTTCGTCTAAAAGCCAATGTGCCGTAGAGCCTTCCCTGAAATAAACGGGATGAGAGTGGTATCCCATATCTTCTTAAAATTAAAGTAAGTAATAGTTTTGAACATACGAACCTATGAAGCTGCCTTCTGCTGAATCAGACCCTGGGTCCTTAAAGTCAGTCTTGTCTACTCAGACCGGCAGCGGCTCTCCAGGGTCTCCAGCTGAGTTTTTTTATGCTTACTTGCCTGAGCCTTTTTTAGTTGGAAATGCCAGGGATTGAACCTGGGACCTTCTGCTTACCAAGCAGATGCTCTACCGCTGAGCCACCGTCCCTCCCTTTTCTGTGTCAAGTGAAGCTGCTAGTCCTCAAGTTTAAAGTTTTCCATCCCAGCCTGGTCTGATGTCTGCTTTTCTTGTAATCGATTCTTGACAGCCTGGGGAACATGTGTTTCTCTTACCCTTCAGCATCAGCTCAGGCTAGCTTGATCTCATCTGATCCCAGCAGCTAAGCAAGGTGAGCTCTGGTTAGAACTTAAGATGTCCAGGGTTGCCATACAGAGGTAGGGCTGCCAATCCCCAGGTGAGGTCAGGGAATCCCCCGGTTTGAAGGCCCCCCCCTGGCTTCAGGGTCATCAGAAAGCAGGGATGGGGGGAATGTCTGCTAGGCACTCCATTATTCCCTATGAAGACCAATTCCTATGGGCTATAATGGAGAATTGATCTGTGGCTATCTGGAGCTCTGGGAGGGGGGCTGTTTTTGGAGGTAATTGCACCATATTTGCAGCATAGCACCCAATGCATCTCCTCAAAAGACCATCCAAGTTTCTAAAAGCTCAGACCAGGGAATCCAATTCTTTGAGCTCCCAAAGAAGGTGCCCCTATCCTTCATTATTTCCAATGGAGGGAAGGCATTTAAATGGTGTGCAGTCCCTTTAAACGTGGTGGCCAGAACTCCCTTTGGAGTTCAATTATGCTTCTCACAACTTTGCTCCTGGCTCCACCCCCGAAATCTCCTGGCTCCACCCCCAAAGCCCCCAGATATTTCTTGAATTGGACTTGGCAACCCTATAGAGAGGCCATACTGAGGCAGGCTATGGCTGACCTCTTGCCTTGAAAGCCCTTTGGGGCACCCTAAACAGGGATGGAATTCTAGCAGGAGCTCCTTTGCATATTAGGCCACACACCCCTGATGTAGCCAATCCTCCAAGAGCTTACAAAAAAGCCTTATAAGCTCTTGGAGGATTGGCTACATCAGGGGTGTGTGGCCTAATATGCAAAGGAGCTCCTGCTAGAATTCCACCCCTGAATAAGTTAGGTGCAACTTGATCCCCCCCCCCCCCGTCCTAAATCAGCATTTTTATTATTTTTTTGCCATCAAATTACAGTTGACTTATGGTAACCCTGAGTGTTTTCAAGACAAGAGATCATCGAATCCTAGAGTTGGAAGGGGCCATACAGACCATCTAGTCCAACCCCCTGCTCCATGCAGGCTCAGCCTGAAGCATCTCTGACAAATTATCATCCAGGGGACGTTTTGTAGAAAAATAGGTGGCGGAGCTCATTAGCATAACTCATTAGCATATGAGCCAAATGCAACGCAAGAAAAGAGAGCTCCGGGTCAGCGAGGCCTGCTTGGGCTGGCTAGAGATCCAGCCAGCCCAAGCAGGCCTCGCTCACCTGGGGCTCTCCTTGGCCGCCCCCCTCCACAGTCAAAAGGCCAGCAAGCTGCCCAAAATCACATAAGAAGTGGAGAAAGGGTGGCACGGGGGTTAACTCCAGGGGTTAATGAGGGCTGCTGGGGGTGTGGCAAAGGCCCTGGTGGCTGGCTGGCTGCCCGCTCTCCTAATCCAGGGATTGTTATGCAGCTGCACCTACTAGTCAATGGACAGGGTTGGTGGGGAGGAGGAAGAGATGGGGAGGAGACCTCAGTCTGCCAAAGGGCTGGCAGCAGGGGCGGGGGAGAGAGGGGAGGGAGCTTTCTTCCTCCTCCCATACCTGCTAACCTCCTGTTGCATACCTGTTAACCTTCCTCTAACAAGAGTCCTTTTGCTTTTAAACTTAGGGATGCCGGACTCCAGGTGGGGCCTGGCGATCCCCTGGAATGACCACTGATCTCCAGGCTTCAGAAATCAGTTCCTAGGAGAAAATGGCAGCTTGGAAGGGCGGGCTTTATGGCACTGTACCCTGCTGAGGCCCCTCCCCTCACCAACCCCTCCCACTTGAGGCTTCACACCCGAATCTCCAGGTGTTTCCCAACCAAATGTTGGCATATCTACTAGTTTCAGAGCTGTCAAGGCAGCAACTTCTAAGCCTCGTATGAAAGAGCCAGCACTTCAGAGAGCTGTTATGTCTTCTGCAGGAACCCAATTCCCAACACCTCTCAGTGGGGATAAAAAAGCTCTATAGCAGGGGCTCTTTTTGTGGCTCTTAAAGCTCCAATCGCAGGCTTGGAGAAGGCATTTCTCTCTTTAAATCTCATTGGGAGAATGCATTTAAAGTTAAAGTTGCTTTCTTTCTTTCTTTCCCTCTCTCCGCCTCCATCTTCTTCATCTTCCTTCCGACTCTCGAACATCTGAAGTTTATTCTATGTGGCTCTTATGTCAAGAAAGTCAGGCCAGCCCTGCTGTACAGAGAGCACCTTCACCTCCTCCTAGAAAAGCCCCCTCCCAGAGAGCACCTTCACCCCCTCCCAGAAAAGCAGACACATGGAAGCAGATCGATATGCCCATTTTTGCACACTGTGCTTCAGTCTGTAATTTGGGGATTTTAATTCACATATATTTCCATCTTAAAAAAGAGCTCCTCACTAAAGTCATTGGGTCTGTGCGGTGCCACACCAAAGATAAAACCTTTTATCTTTCTCTGCTGGGTGCAAGCAGGGCCGGGCCCCTAAAGCATGAACAGAAGATATTGCAAGAACAGTTTAGCACTGGAGAACATTTCCAGCTCAGAACAGCTCAGCATTGCAGTACATTGGAGTCCCACTTTGAACATAAGAACACGAGAACATAAAGACCAACAATAAAACTTTCTTCAAATATATTAGAAGTAGGAAACCAGCCAGGGAGGCAGTGGGGCCCTTGGATGACCATGGGGTAAAAGGATTACTGAAGGAGGATAGGGAAATGGCTGAAAAGCTAAATGAATTTTTTGCCTCCGTCTTCACTGTAGAAGACGAGAACTTTTTGCCCGCCCCAGAACCACTAATTTTGGAAGGGGTGTTGAAAGACCTGAGTCAGATTGAGGTGACAAATGAGGAGGTCCTACAACTGATAGACAAATTAAAAACTAATAAGTCACCGGGTCCGGATGGCATACATCCGAGAGTTCTGAAGGAACTCAAAGTTGAACTTGTGGATCTTCTAACAAAAATCTGTAATCTTTCATTGAAATCTGCCTCCATTCCTGAGGACTGGAAGGTAGCAAATGTCACCCCCATCTTTAAAAAAGGTTCCAGAGGAGATCCGGGAAACTACAGGCCAGTCAGTCTGACTTCAATACCGGGAAAGTTGGTAGAAACCATTATCAAGGACAGAATGAGTAGGCACATTGATGAACATGGGTTATTGAGGAAGACTCAGCATGGGTTCTGCAAGGGAAGATCTTGCCTCACTAACCTGTTGCATTTCTTTGAGGGGGTGAACAAACATGTGGACAAAGGAGACCCGATAGATGTTGTTTACCTTGACTTCCAGAAAGCTTTTGATAAAGTTCCTCATCAAAGGCTCCTTAGAAAGCTTGAGAATCATGGAGTAAAAGGACAGGTCCTCTTGTGGATCAAAAACTGGCTGAGTAATAGGAAGCAGAGAGTGAGTATAAATGGGCAGTCTTCGCAGTGGAGGACGGTAAGCAGTGGGGTGCCGCAGGGCTCGGTACTGGGTCCCATGCTTTTTAACTTGTTCATAAATGATTTAGAGTTCGGAGTGAGCAGTGAAGTGGCCAAGTTTGCGGATGACACTAAATTGTTCAGGGTGGTGAGAACCAGAGAGGATTGTGAGGAACTCCAAAGGGATCTGTTGAGGCTGGGTGAGTGGGCGTCAACGTGGCAGATGCGGTTCAATGTGGCCAAGTGCAAAGTAATGCACATTGGGGCTAAGAATCCCAGCTACAAATACAAGTTGATGGGGTGTGAACTGGCAGAGACTGATCAAGAGAGAGATCTTGGGGTCATGATAGATAACTCACTGAAAGTGTCAAGACAGTGTGCGTTTGCAATAAAAAAGGCCAATGCCATGCTGGGAATTATTAGGAAGGGAATTGAAAACAAATCAGCCAGTATCATAATGCCCCTGTATAAATCGATGGTGCGGTCTCATTTGGAGTACTGTGTGCAGTTCTGGTCGCCGCACCTCAAAAAGGATATTATAGCTTTAGAGAAGGTGCAGAGAAGGGCAACTAGAATGATTAAAGGGCTGGAGCACTTTCCCTATGAAGAAAGGTTGAAACGCTTGGGACTCTTTAGCTTGGAGAAACGTCGACTGCGGGGTGACATGATAGAGGTTTACAAGATAATGCATGGAATGGAGAAAGTAGAGAAAGAAGTACTTTTCTCCCTTTCTCACAATACAAGAACTCGTGGGCATTCGATGAAATTGCTGAGCAGACAGGTTAAGACGGATAAAAGGAAGTACTTCTTCACCCAAAGGGTGATTAACATGTGGAATTCACTGCCACAGGAGGTGGTGGCGGCCACAAGTATAGCCACCTTCAAGAGGGGTTTAGATAAAAATATGGAGCAGAGGTCCATCAGTGGCTATTAGCCACAGTGTATGGAGCACAGGTCCATCAGTGGCTATTAGCCACAGTGTATGTGTGTATATAACATTTTTTTGCCACTGTGTGACACAGAGTGTTGGACTTGATGGGCCGTTGGCCTGATCCAACATGGCTTCTCTTATGTTCTTATGTTCTTATGAGAGAAGCCACGTTGGCTCAGGCCAATGGCCCATCCAGTCCAACACTCTGTGTCACACAGTGGCCAAAACCCAGGTGCCATCAGAAGGCCCGCCAGTAGGACCAGAGCTCCAGAAGCCCTCCCCCTGTGGCTCCCCAAACACCAAGAATAAAGGGTATCACTACCCTAGACATAACAACATAAGAGAAGCCATGTTGGATCAAGCCAATGGCCCATCCAATCCAACATTCTGTGTCACATAAGAACATAAGAGAAGCCATGTTGGATCAGGCCAATGGCCCATCCAGTCCAACACTCTGTGTCACAGAAGAACATAAGAGAAGCCATGTTGGATCAGGCCAGTGGCCCATCCAGTCCAACACTCTGTGTCACAAAAGAACATAAGAGAAGCCATGTTGGATCAGGCCAGTGCCCCTCCAGTCCAACACTCTGTGTCACATAAGAGCATAAGAGGAGCCATGTTGGATCAGGCCAGTGGCCCTCCAGTCCAACACTCTGTGTCACATAAGAACATAAGAGAAGCCACGTTGGATCAAGCCAGTGGCCCCTCCAGTCCAACACTCTGTGTCACATAAGAACATAAGAGAAGCCATGTTGGATCAAGCCAATGGCCCATCCAGTCCAACACTCTGTGTCACACAGTGGCCAAAACCCAGGTGCCATCAGATCTGCCAGTAGGACCAGAGCTCCAAAAGTCCTTCCATTGTTGCCCCCAAGCACCAAGAATACAGAGCATCATATAATAACATAAGAGAAGCCATGTTGGATCAGGCCAGTGGTCCATCCAGTCCAACACTCTGTGTTACATGGTGGCCAAAAACCAGGTGCCAACAGGAGGTCCATTAGTGGGGCCAGAACTCCGGAAGCCCTCCCATTGTGCCTCCGCAAGCACCAAGGATACAGAGCATCACTGCCCCTGTTGGATCAGGCCAATGGCCCATCCATTCCAACACTCTGGGTCACACAGTGTCCAAAACCCAAGTGCCATCAGGAGGTCCAACAGAACTCCAGAAGCCTTCCCACTGTGGCCCTCCAAGTATCAAAAATACAGAGCATCATTGCCCCAGACAGAGTGTTCCATTTATAACTGGTGGTTAATAGCCACTGGTGGACCTCTTGAAGCTGTCTATGCTGGTAGCTGCCACCACTTCCTATGGCAGTGAATTCCATATGTTAATTATTCTTTGGGTGTAGAAGATTAAACGGAGTGAGCTTCTGTTGGGGAGACTTGAGACAGGAATTCCTGTTTAAATACGAGGTGCTGAACCTGATGAACCATCAGGAATCTTTCCGATCTACAAGTCAAGTCACCTACCTTTCCTTCCAATCTAGAACATGCAGAGATGCTGGTCTGGCCACCAGAAGCTTAGGGAGCAAACCTAAACAGGTCTACTCAGAAGCAAGCCCCATGCAATTAAATTCCCAGGAAAGTGTCTTTAGGACGGCAGTCTTGTCACTTTCATTTCTATATGGCTCAAATGTACACCTGCACATGGTTATGCTTCTGAATGCTCCAGAGGATCATAGAATCAATCAGAGTTGGAAGGGTACTCCAGGGTCATCTAGTCCAACCTCCTGCACAATGCTGGAAACTCACAAACACCTCCCCCTACATTCACTGGATCCTCATTGCTGTCAGATGGCCATCTAGCCTCTGTTTCAAAACCTCCAAGGAAGGAGAGCCCACCACCTCCCAAGGAGGAAGCCTCTTCCACTGAGGAACTGCTCTAAACTCACAGATATCTCCCCCTAAATTCACAGGATCTTCATTGCTGTCAGATGGCCATCTAGTCTCTGTTTAAAAACCTCCAAGGAAGGAGAGCCCACCGCCTCCCGAAGAAGCCTGTTCCACTGAGGAACTACTCTAAACTCACAGATACCTCCCCCTAAATTCACAGGATCTTCATTGCTGTCAGATGGCCATCTAGCCTCTGTTTCAAAACCTCCAAGGAAGGAGAGCCCACCACCTCCCAAGGAGGAAGCCTGTTCCACTGAGGAACCGCTCTAACGGTCAGGAAGTTCTTCCTAATGTTGAGCCAGAAACTCTTTTGATTTAATTTCAACCCACTGGTTTTGATCCGACCTTCTGGGGCCACAGAAAACAATTTCACACCATCCTCTAGATGA
Organism: Heteronotia binoei; assembly: GCF_032191835.1. NCBI lineage: Eukaryota > Metazoa > Chordata > Lepidosauria > Squamata > Gekkonidae > Heteronotia > Heteronotia binoei. The sequence continues at coordinate 61,247,111 of NC_083237.1, read as the reverse complement.
CAGCCCTTCAAGTACTTGAAGATGGTGATCATATCACCTCTTAGCTGCCTCCTCTCCATGCTAAACATCCCCAGCTCCTTCAACCTTTCTTCATAGGGCTTGGTCTCCAGACCCCTCACCATCTTCGTCACCCTCCTCTGGACCCATTCCAGCTTGTCTATATCCTTCTTAAAATGTGGTGCCCAAAACTGAACACAATACTCCAGGTGAGGTTTTACCAGAGCAGAGTAAAGCGATGATCATCCCAAAGCACAATGCATACTTTGCACGGATGTTTGATAGGTTTATCTTTATCCCAGCCTCTGCTTTCAGGTGTCCCTTCAACTGAGTCTCATCACCCTTGCAGATGAAGCTGCCTTACACTGAATCAGAGCCTTGGTCCATCAAGGTTAGTATTGTCTACTCCAACTGGCAGCAGCTCTTCAGAGTCACAGGATGGGGGTCTTTCACATCACCCACCGAACTGGGACCTTCTGCACACCAAGCAGGTGCTCTACCCCGAGCTACAGTCTCTCCCTGCTCACCCAGTTTCTCTGTTCTTTGGCATTTGCTTGCTAACTTGATTATCGAATGCCAGAAATCATTATGATGCCTATCAAATATAATGGCTGGACTTCTGCAGGACTAGACAGGAGGAGATGCATTATAGGAAGTAGAGGTTGTCTTAAATCAAGTTAAAACAATACAGAGATTGGAGCCTCTTCTCTACAATGAAAGCTCAACTACACAGCCTAAAGTTAGTTTAGGACAAAGGCACAGACAGACAGAAGTTATTCTAGCTTCACCAAGACGCTTGACCTCAAGGGCAACCTAATAACCTAACCTAAAGGGAGATCTGGTTAGAAGCATGTTCAGAGCCAACTAGAAGAAACCAGCTTGTAGAAGGCATCTATGCAAAGCAGGGCAGATTCCTTATGGCAGAGAGTCCTGTTGTCTCCTAGGAAATTTCTACGTCTGTTATTCATCCTATGAGAGATGGGAGCCGAGATGGATCAGATATCAAGGGGAACATTGATGAACCAGGCAAGACAAAGTTCAAACTTCCTATAAACGTTCTTCAGGCTTCCAACAAAAAGGCCATTTGAAGCCTAGGTTGACATGAAACTCTACAGAGGAGGATTACGGATGGGTCCCTCAACTACTTCTTCCAAAAGAAAACATGACTTCATCCTCTGGAATGTCCCCTCTTCCACCCAGCCGCTGTCTCCACCCACATTCATGGCCTCCTTCGTGAGGTTTCTTGGGGAAGAAAAAACAGCTGTTAACAAATTCACCTACCTGTAAGACTGTAGGGAGTTCTCAAGCAGAAGGCTGGAGGTAGGTGGCTTTCTACTGCTTACGTGGAATCCGTGTTACAGCCGTGGTTCCCTCTAGCTCGCGAGAGACAGCAGTGAGTGAAAGAGCCATCCAAAGGAGCTCCGAAGTCCTGACTCATGGTCAGCGCTCTAATCTTCTGGTGCCACCGGGCATGGAGGTACCTCTGTCTTGTCTAGATTCTACCTTTTTTTTCCAGGGACCAGTAAACAGCGTTATCTGGAACAGCCACGTAGTGCAGCTTCTTCTGCTAAACCTCTCCCCTCCCACCTCACAACCTCCCCATCCTTAGAAGAATCTTGTACATTTCGAGCACTTCCCCCACCCGGCCACCTCCTGGTTTTTGGGAGTCACCTTGACGTTTCAGCTTCACCCCCCCTGGAGATAAACTTGTTTACAGATTTCGAGAGGGGATTCCCTTCGCGGGGGGTGGAGGGATGGAGGAGGAAGATGGGAAACCCTCACAAAATGTAGTGGCTAAGATGTGTTTTTTTTCTTCTTTGAAACGTTTCTCAAGAGGGTTCCCTTGTTGGCCTGTGCCATGTGAAGGTTTCCAAGGCCCAACGAAAGGCACATTTCATAGCTACCAAATGAAGCGACTTTGCTAAACAGGCAGAGCAGGAACTGTAGACCTCTAGACCAGGGGTGTCGAACTCATTTGTTATGAGGGCTGGATCTGAAGAAGAAGAAGATATTGGATTTATATCCCGCCCACCACTCCAAAGAGTCTCAGAGCGGCTCACAATCTCCTTTACCTTCCTCCCCCACAATAGACACCCTGTGAGGTAGATGAAGATACTGGATTTATATCCCGCCCTCCACTCTGAAGAATCTCAGAGCGGCTCACAATCTCCTTTCCCTTCCTCCCCCACAACAGACACCCTGTGAGGTACATAAGAACATAAGAACATAAGAGAAGCCATGTTGGATCAGGCCAACGGCCCATCAAGTCCAACCCTCTGTGTCACACAGTGGAAAAAATGTTATATGCACACATACACTGTGGCTAATAGCCACTGATGGACCTGTGCTCCATATTTTTATCTAAACCCTTCTTGAAGGTGGCTATACTTGTGGCCGCCACCACCTCCTGTGAAGAAACTGGATTTATATCCCGCCCTCCACTCCGAAGAGTCTCAGAGCGGCTCAAAATCTCCTTTACCTTCCTCCCCCACAACAGACACCCTGTGAGGTAGATGAAGATATTGGATTTATATCCCGCCCTCCACTCCGAAGAGTCTCAGAGCGGCTCACCATCTCCTTTCCCTTCCTCCCCCACAACAGACGCCCTGTGAGGTAGATGAAGATATTGGATTTATATCCCGCCCTCCACTCCGAAGAGTCTCAGAGCGGCTCACAATCTCCTTTCCCTTCCTCGCCCACAACAGACACCCTGTGAGGTAGATGAAGATATTGGATTTATATCCCGCCCTCCACTCCGAAGAGTCTCAGAGCGGCTCACAATCTCCTTTCCCTTCCTCGCCCACAACAGACACCCTGTGAGGTAGATGAAGATATTGGATTTATATCCCGCCCTCCACTCCGAAGAGTCTCAGAGCGGCTCACCATCTCCTTTCCCTTCCTCCCCCACAACAGACGCCCTGTGAGGTAGATGAAGATATTGGATTTATATCCCGCCCTCCACTCCGAATGGTCTCAGAACGGATCACAATCTCCTTTCCCTTCCTCGCCCACAACAGACACCCTGTGAGATAGATGAAGATATTGGATTTATATCCCGCCCTCCACTCCGAAGAGTCTCAGAGCGGCTCACAATCTCCTTTCCCTTCCTCCCCCACAACAGACACCCTGTGAGGTAGATGAAGATATTGGATTTATATCCCGCCCTCCACTCCGAAGAGTCTCAGAGCGGCTCACAATCTCCTTTCCCTTCCTCGCCCACAACAGACACCCTGTGAGGTAGATGAAGATATTGGATTTATATCCCGCCCTCCACTCCGAAGAGTCTCAGAGCGGCTCACAATCTCCTTTCCCTTCCTCCCCCACAACAGACACCCTGTGAGGTAGATGGAGATACTGGATTTATATCCCGCCCTCCACTCTGAAGAGTCTCAGAGCGGCTCACAATCTCCTTTCCCTTCCTCCCCCCCACAACAGACACCCTGTGAGGTGGGTGGGGCTGGAGAGGGCTCTCACAGCAGCTGCCCTTTCAAGGACAACCTCTGCCAGAGCTCTGGCTGACCCAAGGCCATTCCAGCAGCTGCAAATGGAGGAGTGGGGAATCAAACCCGGTTCTCCCAGATAAGAGTCCGCACACTTAACCACTACACCAAACTGGATCTGACATAAATGAGACCTTGTTGGGCCGGGCCATGTCGGGTTGGGCTGGGCCATGTGTGTTCCTATTTTAGATTAGGAAGCAGAAATATAAACTTTACAAAGGACACAGACAAACACAAATATATATTTTTAAAAAAATCTTTAAAACATGCTTGAAACATTAGCACTGGTTAGTCTGAAAGGTGCTCTCTTTGTATTTCTCCCATGGGATCCAGGGAACTAGGCAAAGGGAGCTCTGGCTCTTTCCTTCCTTCCCCAGGGGACTAGTGGGGGAGGAGCTTCAGCCAATAGAAGGAATAGAGGCTTGGTTCAGTAGCTCTGCTGTGTGATTGAGAGAGCCTGGAAAAATTAGCTCTGCCTCCCCCCCCCCTTCCTCCCCAAGGGAGAAATCTCAGCCAATGGAGAAAACAGAGGTTTTACTCTGTAGCGCCTGTGCAACTGACCAGGCCTTGAAAAGCAAGCTGTGGTTGTGTTTTGCCTAGGTCAGGGATGTCGAACTCATTTGTTATGAGAAGAAGAAGAAGATATTGGATTTATATCCCGCCCTCCACTCCGAAGAGTCTCAGAGCGGCTCACAATCTCCTTTACCTTCCTCCCCCACAACAGTCACCCTGTGAGGTGGGTGGGGCTGGAGAGGGCTCTCACAGCAGCTGCCCTTTCAAGGACAACCTCTGCCAGAGCTATGGCTGACCCAAGGCCATGCTAGCAGGTGCAAGTGGAGGAGTGGGGAATCAAACCCAGTTCTCCCAGATAAGAGTCTGCACACTTAACCACTACACCAAACTGGCTCTGAGGGCCAGATCTGACATAAATGAGACCTTGTCGGGCCATGTTGGGCTGGGCCATGTGTGTACCTATTTCAAATTAGCTAGCAGAGATACAAACTTTATAGAGGACACAGACAAGCACAATTAAAAGATTTGTTTTTTAAAAAGTTCCTAAAATAAAACATGCTTAAAACATTAGCACTCATTCGTCTTAAAGCTGCTTTCTTTGCATTTCTCCCATTGGATCCAGGGAACTGGGCAAAGGAAGCTCTATCCTCCTTCTCCAGGGGATCAGGAGGAAGAGGAGCCTCAGCCAATAGAAGTGAGGCTTGGCTCAGTAGCTCTGCTGTGGGGTTGAGAGAGCCTGGCAAAGCAAGCTATTCCTCTTCCCTTCCTCCCCAATGGAGGAGTCTCAGCCAATAGAGATAACAGAGGTTTTGCTCTCTTGTTCCTGTGCAATTGAGCAAGCCTTGTAAAGCAAGCTGTGATGCAGGAGGAAGCAAGAGAGAGGAAGAAAGAAGCAGGTGACAGCCAGTTGCTTGGGGGCTGGCTAGACCCCCCTCTGGGGGTCTGATTCGGCCCCTGGGCCATATGTTTGAAACCCCTTGCCTATGTATTCCTAGAGCCAAATTGGGAGTTGCTGTAGTAGAACATCTGGCAGAAGCCGATATCTTATTAAATTGAAGGGTGAGAAATAGGGTTGTCAATCCCTATTTGGGGACAGGGATCCCCTGGTTTGGTGGCCCTCCCCCTGCTTCAAGGTTATCAGAAAGCGGAGGGGGGGAGAGGGAAATGTCTGCTGGGCACTCCATTATACCCTATGGAGATCTGTTCCCACAGGGTATAATGGCAAATCAATCCTTGGGTATCTGGGGCTTTGAAGGGCTCTTTTTTGAGGTATCAGCACCAAATTTTCAACATAGCATCTGATGCCGCTCCTAAAAAAAAACCCAACCCAAGTTTCAAAAAGATTGGACCAGGGGGTCCTATTCTATCAGCCCCCAAAGAAGGTGCCCCTCTCCATTATTTCCAATGGAGGGAAGGCATTTTAAAGATGCACAGTCCCTTTCAATGTGACGGCCAGGACTCCCTTTGGAGTTCAACCGCTCCCCTCTGCTGTAGCCAATCCTCCTGGAGTTTAGAGTAGGCCCTGTACGAAGAGCCCTGTAAGCTCCTGGAGGATTGGCTACATCAGGGGTGTGTGGCCTAATAGGCAAAGGAGCTCCTGCTACAAAAAAAGCCCTGCACAGGCTTCATGAGGAGGAGGAGTGGGAGATCAAACCTGGTTCTCCGGACTAGAGTCCACCGCTCTTAACCATGACACCATGTGTGCGGCCTAATATGCAAAAGAGTTCCTGCTACAAAAAAGCCCTGGAGCCCACCTCTCAAAGTGGCCATTTTCTCCATGTGAACTAATCTTTGTCGCTAAGAGATCATTTGAAATCCCAAGAGACCTCCAGCCACTACCTGGATGCTTGGCAATGGCATGGAAACCACAGTATCAAGATGGAGCACAACAGAAAAACCACTGTGCATTAAACATTCACAACACTATTTGCATACAATCATTTACTCCGATATAATATTCGCTCTCACTACATCATTCTGTTCACAAAACTAATAATAGCATGCATATATATATATATATATATATATATATATATATATTCCCCACACAAACACAACATTCATATCAAGAATTGCCTAGAGAGAAAAAATGTACTGTCCCTTTAAAAAGGGTTCACTGGGATGTTCTTAACCAGGTAATATTATTGACTTCCACACTTGAAAAGTTTCTACTGCCCATTTACACACATTGAGCATCCATTAAAAAGACATTTTCCTCCAGGTCTGTTGGCAACAGTGTTCCCTCCAAGCTGAGTTAGTGTGAGCGAGCTCACAGATTTTTAACCTCCAGCTCACATATTCTTGTCAGTTTGGTGTAGTGGTTAAGTGTGTGGACTCTTATCTGGGAGAACCGGATTTGATTGCACCTGCTGGAATGGCCTTGGGTCAGCTATGTCTCTCGTAAGAGTTGTCCTTGAAAGGGCAGCTGCTGTAAGAGCTCTCTTAGCTCCACCCACCTCACAGGGTGTCTGTTGTCGGGGAGGAAGGTAAAGGAGATTGTGAGCCGCTCTGAGACTCTTCGGAGTGGAGGGTGGGATATAAATCCAATATCATCATCATCATCATCATCATCATCATCATCATCTTCTTCTTCTTCTTCTTCTTCTTCTTCTTCTTCTTCTTCTTCTTCTTCTTCTTCTTCTTCTTCTTCTTCTTCTTCTTCTTCTTCTTCTTCTTCTTCTTCTTCTTCTTGTCTTAGCTCAGGAAGGATGACCCCAGAGCACAATAATTTATACAGTAGCTCACAACTTTAAAGCCAGTCGCTCACAACTTTAATACCAGTAGCTCACAATTTTAATGCCAGTCGCTCACAAAGTAGAATTTTTGCTCACAAGACTCTGCAGCTTAGAGCAGAGGTCCCCAACCTTTTTGGCACCAGGGACTGGTTTTGTGGAAGACAATTATTCCATGGACTGTGGTGGGGGGGGGATGGTTTTGGGATGATACAATTGTGCACTTTATTTTGGTGTGGTGGTTGTGTGCAGACTCTTACCTGGGGCAACCGGGTTTGATTCCCCACTCCTCCACTTGCAGCTGCTGGAATGGCCTGGGCTCAGCCATAGCCCTGGCAGAGGTTGTCCTTGAAAGGGCAGCTGCTGGAAGAGCCCTCTCCAGCCCCACCCACCTCACAGGGTGTCTGTTATGGGGGAGGAAGGTAAAGGAGATTGTGAGCCGCTCTGAGATTCAGAAGGCAGGATATAAATCTAATGTATTATTATTATTATTATTATTATTATTATTATTATTATTATTATTATTATTACAGTGTAATATATAATAAAATAATTATAAAACTCATGGCCCAGTCCATGGCCTAGGGATTGGGAACACCTGGCTTAGAGGGAATGTTGGTTGGCAACTAAATAATAGGGGAATTCTTCCCATTTTGGCTTCTCCTGCCTGCTGCTGCAGCATTTGCCAGCCGCCTCACAGCCCTCAGGGTGAGAGAGAGCGTGCCATGAAAAAGGCACGTGCGTCTCAGCTGAATTTTAGAAACTGTGCACAGCCACAGCCAAAACTGTACACAGGGCTTCTATCTCGGCCCACTGAGAAACGCTGCTTTCAAATGCATGCGCGCCTTTCTAACAGAGGCCACCATTGGAAGCTTTTCAAACTAACCAAGGCCCGACTCAGCCAATGAAATTCTGCCTGGGTTTTCTGAAACAAAACAGGACAAAACTCCGGCGGGAGACTTGGATGGGGAGTGACATAGGATGGGGTGGGTTTGGGTGCGGCCGGTTGCCTCCCACGGCGGACGTGATTAGGCCTATCTCCAATGAGAAAGGCCTTCCCCAGAGAGTGGCTTTATCTCCCAGCAGCCAGCCAGGCTGAACAGAAGGGAGACTCCTCCCTGTCCCCTTTGCAGCTCCGAAATTCTGTGGAAGTTGTGCTGCCAGGGTTAATTTGTCCAAAGAGAGATTTCTCGTCTGATTGATACCTTGCCTTTAAGAACATAAGAGAAGCCATATTGGATCAGGCCAATGGCGCATCCAGTTCAACACTAGGGTTGCCAATCCCCAGTTGGAGGCAGGGGATCCCCCAGATTGGAGGCCCTACCCCCACTTCAGGGTCATCAGAAAGCGGGGGGAGGGGAGGGAAATGTCTGCTGGGAACTCTATTATTCCCTATGGAGACTTATTCCCATAGGAAATAATGGAGAATCAATCTGTGGGTATCTGGGGCTCTGGCGGGGGGGCTGTTGTCTGAGGTAGAGGCGCCATATTTTCAGGATAGCATCCAGTGCCTCTCCCCCAAATACCTCCCAAGTTTCAAAACGATTGGACCAGAGGATCCAATTCTATGAGCCCCAAAAGAAGGTGCCCCTATCCATTATTTCCTATGGAAGGAAGGCATTTAAAAAGGTGTGTGGTCCCTTTAAATGTGATGGCCAGAATGTCCTTTGGAATTCAATTATGTTTGTCACACCCTTGCTCCTGACTCCACCCCCAAAGTCCCCAGATATTTTTTGAATTGGACTTGGCAACTCTATCCAACGCTCTGTGTCACGCAGTAGCCAAACAATGAGGTTCCATCAGGAGGTCCATCAGTGGGGCCAGGACACCAGAAGCCCTCCCGCTGTGCCCCCCAAACACCAAGAATTAGAGCATCACTTGCCCCAGACAGAGAGTTCCATCAATACGCTGTGGCTAATAGCCACTGATGGACCTCTGCTCCAGATGTTTATCCAATCCCCTCTTGAAGCTGTCTATGCTTGCAGCCACCACCACCTCCAGTGGCAGCGAATTCCATGTGTTAATCACCCTTTGGGTGAAGAAGGACTTCCTTTTATCCGTTCTAATCCGACTGCTCAGCAATTTCATTGAGTGCCCACGAGCTCTCGTATTGTGAGAAAGGGAGAAAAGTCCTTCTTTCTCAACCTTCTCTGTCCAATGCATGAACTTGTAAACCTCGATCATGTCACCCCGCAGTCGACTTTGCTGATGTATTTCCTGTATAGGTGTACTGCGGGAATATAATAGCGCAGGGGCATCAAACTCATTTGTTACGAGGGCCGGATCTGATATAAATGAGACCTTGTCGGGCCGGATCATGTTGGAGAGCAGAAGTGAGCAAGCACAAAAGTGGCTGTGACATAAAAATGGATAATGCCCTTAATCTTTGCTTTTGGGTGTGTGTGGGGGGGTGATTTCTCATACTTTGTAGGATATATTTCATCTGAACACATTTGCATGGTCTGCCAGCGGTACTTCACGATGACGAGCACTCTGTGTGTGCTCAAAGGCATTCTTCCCCAATTAGTTTATGTATGTACAAAAATAAAAGTCCCATTATTTATTTCAGAGATTTCTGTGTTTTAACAATTTATTAATAACACATGGTTGCAATATTTAATTATCTTTTTCTTACACTAAACCATATGATATGTCACTCCCCCTCCCTCCAATCTTGACTTTCCCGAAGTTATAAATTTGAATTCAATTCTAAAGGTACCACTAATCTATCAAAATATAATACTTTTAGTTAATACTTTCACAATCCAATCGCATTTCTCTGCTATTGTTCCTTGTTTCTAAAGCTGCGCATACAATGTCCTCGCAGCTGAGAGCAAGTACCAAATTAAAGTCCTGTCTTCCTTTGGAAATTTTTCTAATTGTAATCCAAGCAAAAAAGTCTCTGCAATTTTCTTGAAGTCATAACCCAAAATTTTGGAGATTTCTTGTTGTATCATGTTCCAATACTCCTTCGCTTTTTCACAAGTCCACCACATATGAAAGAAAGAACCTTCGTGATTTATTTCAGAGATTTCTGTTCTGCTTTTCTCCCCATTGGGGATCCATAGCAGCTTACAATGCCACTCCCTACTCTTCCGGTTTAGCCTCACAAAAGCCCTGTGAGGTGGTTTGGGCTGAGGGAGGGTGAGCGGCCAAAGGTCGCCCAGCCAGCTTCCGTATCAGAGGAGGGACAAATACACCTTCTACTGCCTTCTTCTCAGGGAATAAGCTTCAATGTGGAGGAAGAAGAAGAATTGGTGTTTATACACTGCTTTTCTCTTCCTTAGGGAGTCTCAGAGCAGCTTACAATCATCTTCCCTTCCTCTGCTCACAACAAGCACCTTGTGAGGTAGATGAAGCTGAGAGAGCTCTGAGAAAACTGGGACTGGTCCAAGGTCACCCAGCTGGCTGCATGTGGAGGATCAGTGGGGAATCAAACCCGGTTCTTCAGATTTGAGCCTTGTCAAGTGCACTCATTTCTCTCTGCCTTCTATTTCTAGAGCGACCCTGTGGCGCAGAGTGGTAAAGCAGCAGTACTGCACTACTGTGATCTGAACTCTCTGCTCACGACCTGAGTTCGATTCCGGTGGAAGCTGGATTCAGGTAGCTGGCCCAAGGTTGACTCAGCCTTCCATCCTTCTGAGGTTGGTAAAATGAGGACCCAGCTTGCTGGGGAGAAAGTATAAAATACTGGCGAAGGCAATGGCAAACCACCCCTTAAAAAGTCTGCTGTGAAAACGTTGTGAAAGCAACGTCACCCCAGAGTCGGAAACAACTGGTGCTTGCACAGGGGACCTTTCCTTTTTCTCTTTCTAGAGAAAAAGCAGGCCACCAGCTCTATATTACCCCCCCCCCCACATTCTTTACAGCCAGTGGGTAAGTAATAAATCCATCTGGCCCTAGGATGTTTATGCTACAGCCTGGCTGGCATTACCATCAAGTCGCCTCTCCCACAGGTTCACACAGACGACTCTTATCTTTTCCCAGAAAAGATTGTGAGGCACTCCAAAGGGATCTGTTGAGGCTGGGTGAGTGGGCGTCAATGTGACAGATGAGGTTCAATGTGGCCAAGTGCAAAGTAATGCACATTGGGGCCAAGAATCCCAGCTACAAATACAAGTTGATGGGGTGTGAACTGACAGAGACTGACCAAGAGAGAGATCTTGGGGTCATGGTAGATAACTCACTGAAAATGTCAAGACAGTGTGCGTTTGCAATAAAAAAGGCCAACGCCATGCTGGGAATTATTAGGAAGGGAACTGAAAACAAATCAGCCAGTATCATAATGCCCCTGTATAAATCGATGGTGCGGTCTCATTTGGAATACTGTGTGCAATTCTGATCACCGCACCTCAAAAAAGGATATTATAGCACTGGAAAAAGTCCAGAAAAGGGCAACTAGAATGATTAAAGGTTTGGAACACTTTCCCTATGAAGAAACGTTAAAACGCTTGGGGCTCTTTAGCTTGGAGAAACGTCGACTGCGGAGTGACATGATAGAGGTTTACAAGATAATGCATGGGATGGAGAAAGTAGAGAAAGAAGTACTTTTCTCCCTTTCTCACAATACAAGAACTCGTGGGCATTCGATGAAATTGCTGAGCAGTCGGGTTAAAATGGATAAATGGAAGTATTTCTTCACCCAAAGGGTGATTAACATGTGGAATTCACTGCCACAGGAGGTGGTGGTGGCTACAAGCATAGCCACCTTCAAGAGGGGGTTAGATAAAAATATGGAGCAGAGGTCCATCAGTGGCTATTAGCCACAGTGTGTGTGTGTGTGTATAATTTTTTTGGCCACTGTGTGACACAGTGTTGGACTGGATGGGCCATTGGCCTGATCCAACATGGCTTCTCTTATGTTCTTATGTTCAAAGTGGCTTACATTGTCCTCCTTGCCTCTATTTTAGCTTCACAACAACCCGGTGAGGTAGGTTAGGTTGAGAGTGTGTGACTGGCCGAAGGTGACCCAGCAAGCTTCCAGGACAGAGTGGAGATTCACACACCTGGGTTTTCATTATCTGCCATTCTAACCACTACACCTCCCTGGCTCTCTTGAATAGATTTGCTTGGTCCAATTGTGATTCTGATCCAACTTACACGCATAGACACCTAGCAAAAAAGATGACTTTTTTGAGTAGAAATGTCTAGCAAAGCTGTATATATTATTATCTTTAAAAATTCAGCCAGAATTAATTATATGCCTAAAGCAAATCTCCTTTCTTTTACCTGGTTTCATAATCTTCATTCTATTCGAAAGCTGAACACGTAACAACTGTCAGCACAGGGGGAGGTGGTTGTTAAAGTTGCCACTTTGAGTAGATTCTGGAGAGTGCAAGATCTGAATCTTTTAAACCAATAATGCCTCCTTGAATAGCTGCAAAAGTGCCGGGGCAGTAATCTTGCAAGCGTTGGCGGAAACATTAAGGGGCTGGAAACCTGGAGCCCCAAGTCCCCTTACTCAAATTCCAATTTGGTGGGTAGGGCTGGAGGGGCACTTCCTTCCCAGAGAGAGAGACAGAGAGAGAGAAACAGACAGAGAGAGACAGAGACAGAGATAGAGAGACAGAGACAGACAGAGACAGACCAAAGCTTCATTCTATGTTCCAAGTAGATATCAAGTCGAATACAGAAATCCAGAAACCCACAGTCTACACCCAGGTAGATTGATGTATTTCCTGTATATGTGTACTGCAAAAATATAATAGTTCAGGGGTATCAAACTCATTTGTTATGAGGGCCGGATCTAATATAAATGAGACCTTATCAGGCTGGGCCATGTTGGAGAGCAGGAGTGAGCAAAGTATACTGCACTGAAGTGGCTATTAAGGAATATATTCCAGGTACACTTCAAGGCCCCTTGGCATTGATGAGCAGTCCCGACCATTAGTAAACCAGAGGTATATATCTTCCTTGGACCTATAGCTGCTAACATACCTACTGATGTATAGCTGCAGTGAATGAGGTACAGGGCTGTTATGTATGTAGAAGAAGAAGAAGAAGATATTGGATTTATATCCCGCCCTCCACTACGAAGAGTCTCAGAGCGGCTCACAATCTCCTTCACCTTCCTCCCCCTCAGCAGACACCCTGTGAGGTAGATGTAGATACTGGATTTATATCCCGCCCTCCACTCCGAAGAGTCTCAGAGCGGCTCACAATCTCCTTCACCTTCCTCCCCCTCAGCAGACACCCTGTGAGGTAGATGTAGATACTGTATTTATATCCCGCCCTCCACTCCGAAGAGTCTCAGAGCGGCTCACAATCTCCTTTACCTTCCTCCCCCACAACAGACACCCTGTGAGGTAGATGTAGATACTGGATTTATATCCCGCCCTCCACTCCGAAGAGTCTCAGAGCGGCTCACAATCTCCTTTCCCTTCCTCCCCCACAACAGACACCCTGTGTGGTAGATGAAGATATTGGATTTATATCCCACCCTCCACTCCGAAGAGTCTCAGAGCAGCTCACAATCTCCTTTCCCTTCCTCCCCCACAACAGACACCCTGTGAGGTAGATGGAGATATTGGATTTATATCCCGCCCTCCACTCCGAAGAGTCTCAAAGTGGCTCACAATCTCCTTTCCCTTCCTCCCCCACAACAGACACCCTGTGAGGTAGATGAAGATATTGGATTTATATCCCACCCTCCACTCCGAAGAGTCTCAGAGCGGCTCACAATCTCCTTTATCTCCCTCCCCCACAACAGACACCCTGTGAGGTGGGTGGGGCTGGAGAGGGCTCTCACAGCAGCTGCCCTTTCAAGGACAACCTCTGCCAGAGCTATGGCTGACCCAAGGCCATGCTAGCAGGTGCAAGTGGAGGAGTGGGCAATCAAACCTGGTTCTCCCAGATAAGAGTCCGCACTCTTAACCACTACACCAAACTGGCTCTCCATAATGTAGAATTATGTCTAATATCTGGGTATTCCTATTTAGCTGATTGGAGCCGGAAGAACAGAGCTTGGGGAACTAGGGCCAATGGGCGGCAGGATCCTGATACCTGCTGCCCTGCACCAATCATAGGGCCCCGGCCAGTTTGCATGGACCAATAACCTGCTAGCTTGGGAACCCAGAGTTGTATATAGTTATGGCCTCGTCGGCCGGTTCTCCAGTCTTGTCAGTGCAGCCACCTACCATGCTGCCCCTAATAAAGAGCTGTTATCCCGTCTCCTCGATGCTTTGAACCCACTATATTATAAGGGCAAAATGGAATTGACCAGAACTAATCCGATGCACTCCAGGCAGCACTGGGACATCAGCAACAAAGTATTGCAAGAGTGTTAATGTTTTAAGTTTGTTTGTATTTAAAGTAAAAAAGGGTGTGTGTGTGTGGGTGGGGGAGTATTTGTGATGTTCCTAGAAATAAAGTGCACATTCCCGAAAGGAGCACCATAAAATGTTTTACAATGGTTTAATAGTATTTATTGTTTGAATTTCCATCTGTTTAATTGTATTTATTGTCTGAAAGTTTGAACTGGTTCTTAACCGCCCTGGGTCCGCTTGCAGAGAGGGCGGGGTATAAATTAAAGGTAATAATAATAATAACAACAACAGAAATGGCTGCCAGTTATATACCGGATTTGTTACAAAGTGCTGGTCATCACCTTTAAAGCCCTATATGGCCGAGGACCTGCCTACCTTAGGGACCGTCTCTCCCCGTATGAACCCCAGAGAGCACTGAGGTCAGCAGGGAAAAACCTGCTGACTATTCCCGGGCCAAAAGATGTAAAACTCCAGAGTACCCGTACTCGGGCTTTCTCTGTTATGGCTCCACAGCTGTGGAATCAGCTTCCAGAAGAAATGCGGGCCCTGCGGGACTTTGAACAGTTCCGCAGGGCCTGCAAGACCGTTCTCTTTCGAATGGCTTTCACTGAGTAAATTGCTAAGTAAATTCGCCATCTGAATAGCACCAACATATCAACATGCTAGCATTTACTTATTGTTTTTAGAATTTTAATAGTTTTTAATCACCTGTTGGTTTATACTGTTAGTTATAACTTAATGTATTTTAACTCAATGTATAACTAAATGAATTTTGTTGTGAGCCGCCCTGAGCCTGCTCCGGGGGGGAGGGCGGGATATAAATAAAATGTGTTGTTGTTGTTCTTTCTGGTTCCCTGAAGACTTGCAAGCTTCATGCTGCGAACCTTTCATTTACAGCCTTTTGAAGTGTGAATCTCTCCTAGCATTGCGCCTGTGTTTAGTTTTGTGTATTTATTTTATTTTTATTTATTTATTCTATGACTTGTATCCCGCCCTTCCCACAAAAATGGCTCAGGGCGGCTCACAACAGACGATAAAACAGAGTTTAAATTAACATTTACATATATAAACAGTTAAAAAGTCAGACTTTTAAAACCTAAAAAACTTTAAAACCTTAACATCAAATCTTATACAATACAATTAACAATTAACAGGAGTCTAATAAGCTACATTTATTTCCCAGTCAGATGAAGGCTAGCCGGAAGAGGGTTGTCTTACAGGCCCTGCAGAACTGAGTAAGGTCCCACAGGGCCCTCACCTCCTCCGGCAGCTGGTTCCACCATGTAGGGGCCATTATGGAAAAGGCCCTATCTCTAGTTGACTTAAGATGGACTTCTTTAGGCCCGGGGATAGTGAGAAGGTTTTGAGTTCCCGACCTCAGTACTCTCTGGGGACGTGTATAATCCAAGCTTGTGAATGCGTCGCGCCTTTACAACATTTTGAGATTACAGGCGTTCTGTCCCGCTCGGGATGTTAACTGCTCCACTCAGTAGGATTAGAAGGAACATCGAACTCTTACCCTAGTGCAAGGTCAGGATTTCGGGGTGCCATTAAAGGAACCAAGTGGGACTGCAAACACACACATACCCAGATGATACTTGGATACTCGACTGAAACAAATCCATTCATTTCAATGAAACTTGAGCTGCTGATCTTTCCATTGAATTTTGCAGCATGAGCAAGGGGCTATCTGGATCTATTTGCATCAGGCACCAAAATGTCTGGGGGGGGGGGAGAGGAGGTCTGCCATGATTCTTGCTGCAACATCTCTCCAACAGGAAGGGCTGTGGCTCAGCCGTAGAGCACCTGCTTGGCATTGCTGAGGCTCCAGGTTCAATCCCCAGCATCTTCAGCCCAAAGGAGGTGATGTGGAAGACCTCCGACTGAGACCTTGGAGAGCACTGCCAGTCAGAGTAGACAAGACTGACCTGGATGGACCAGGGGTCTGGTTCTGTCCAAGGCAGCTTCATGCATTCCTGTGATGTGAAGTGCAAATGTTCATCACAATAGCAAGGATTTTAATTGCAAAAAACTGGAAACATCCAGAAATGCCAAAAAAGCAAGAACTGATTGAAAAAAAAAATTACTAGAGACAGTGGAGCTGGACTCACTTTCATCTTTATTGAAACACAGTAGTATGCACAAGACAACAAAACTCTGGAATCCTTTCTATACATGGTTTGTTGCACAGACATAATCCATATGGAATAGTAGTAGAAAGAAGCTATTTAGTTTGATTGACCCATACTTATTTTAAGATGTTGATTATAGATCATAAAGATATTTGTTTTATGCTTACAGTTATTGTTCTTATCTGTATTTCGACTTGGCCTGTATATGTGTATGTGTATATGCGTAAAGCAGAAATATACATGTGTACATGTGTAATATATCCTGTATATGTGTAAAGCATGTTTATGTGTATATGTGTAATACAGTATATCCTAGATATCCTATGGAGCTGCCTTCTACTGACTCAGAGCCTGGGTCCATCCAAGTCAGTTTTGTCTACTCAGCCTGGCAGCGCCTCTCCAGCTGAGGTTTTTCACGCCTACTTGCCTGGACCCTTTTTAGTTGGAGATGCCGGGGATTGAACCTAAGACCTTCTGCTTACCAAGCAGAGGCTCTACCACTGAGTCACCATCCCTCCCCTTAGACATATGAACCTATGAAGCTGCCTTCTACTGAATCAGACCCTGGGTCCATCAAAGTCAGTCTTGTCTACTCAGACTGGCAGCGTCTCTCCAGGGTCTCCAGCTGAGGTTTTTCACGCCTACTTGCCTGGACCCTTTTTAGTTGGAGATGCCGGGGATTGAACCGGGGACCTCCTGCTTCCCAAGCAGAGGCTCTACCCCTGAGCCACCATCTTTCCCCTTAGACACACAAACCTATGAAGCTGCCTTCAACTGAATCAGACCCTGGGTCCATCCAGGTCAGTCTTGTCTCCTCAGACTGGCAGCGGCTCTCCAGCGGAGATTTTTCAGGCCTACATGCCTGGACCCTTTTTTAGTTGGAGATGCCGGGGATTGAACCGGGGACCTCCTGCTTCCCAAGCAGAGGCTCTACCCCTGAGCCACCATCCCTCCCCTTAGACAAGCTGCCTTCTACTGAATCAGACCCTGGGTCCATCCAAGTCAGTCTGGTCTCCTCGGACCGGCAGCAGCTCTCCAGGGTCTCCAGTTGAGGTTTTTCAGGCCTACCTGCCTGGACCCTTGTTTTAGTTGGAGACGCCGTGGATTGAACTGGGGACCTCCTGCTTCCCAAGCAGAGGCTCTACCCTGAGCCACCATCCCTCCCCTTAGACACACAAACCTATGAAGCTGCCTTCAACTGAATCAGACCCTGGGTCCATCCAGGTCAGTCTTGTCTACTTGGACTGGCAGCGGCTCTCCAGGGTCTCCAGTTGAGGTTTTTCAGGCCTACCTGCCTGGACCGTTTTTAGTTGGAGACGCCAGGGATTGAACCGGGGACCTCCTGCTCTACCCCTGAGGCACCATCCCTTCCCTTGTAAAGCAGAAACAGAAGAGCCTCTTCCCTTTCCCTCTTCCCCTTCCCTCCCTTCTTCCCCCACCGCTTTGGAAAGCGATGCAATCTTTGGAGGAGGCTGCAATGGAAACGGGTGATGGAAAGGCAAGCGAGCCGTGCGCCCTGGCTGGGGCTGGGGCTGGGGCTGGGCGAGGGGTCCCTCGCTGGCTGCCAAGCGAGGGACCCCTCCTGCTTCCCAAGCAGAGGCTCTACCCCTCGAGCCACCGTCCCTTCCCTTGTAAAGCAGAAGCAGAAGAGCCTAGTCCCTTTCCCTTCTCCCCCTTCCCTCCCTTCTTCCCCCACCGCTTTGGAAAAGCGATGCAATCTTTGGAGGAGGCTGCAATGGAAACGGGCGATGGAAAGGCAAGCGAGCCGTGCGCCCTGGCTGGGGCTGGGCGAGGGGTCCCTCGCTGGCTGCCAAGCGAGGGACCCCTCCTGCTTCCCAAGCAGAGGCTCTACCCCTTGAGCCACCGTCCCTTCCCTTGTAAAGCAGAAGCAGAAGAGCCTAGTCCCTTTCCCTTCTTCCCCTTCCCTCCCTTCTTCCCCCACCGCTTTGGAAAGCGATGCAATCTTTGGAGGAGGCTGCAATGGAAACGTGCGATGGAAAGGCAAGCGAGCCGTGCGCCCTGGCTGGGGCTGGGGCTGGGCGAGGGGTCCCTCGCTGGCTGCCAAGCGAGGGACCCCTCCTGCTTCCCAAGCAGAGGCTCTACCCTTTGAGCCACCGTCCCTTCCCTTGTAAAGCAGAAGCAGAAGAGCCTAGTCCCTTTCCCTTCTTCCCCTTCCCTCCCTTCTTCCCCCACCGCTTTGGAAAAGCGATGCAATCTTTGGAGGAGGCTGCAATGGAAACGGGCGATGGAAAGGCAAGCGAGCCGTGCGCCCTGGCTGGGGCTGGGGCTGGGGCTGGGGCTGGGCGAGGGGTCCCTCGCTGGCTGCCAAGCGGCCGTGGCGCCTCCAGCTGCCGGCTGCGCCCTCCCCTGCCCTCCCTTCCCCGCCCCATGCGCCAGCGCGTCACTGGCCGAGGCGGCGGCGGCGGCGGCGGCGGCTCCTTTCAGCACCACGGAGAGCTCCCGTGGGCCGGCCGGGGCTGCGCGGCCAGGCAGGGGGCTGGAGGTGAGCGCGGGCCGGACGCGAGGCCGGGGCCCCTACTGCCGCCGAGCCCTCCGCTCCTGGAGGCGCCTGACGCAGCGCCTGGTCTTCTGGGGGAGGCCCGGGGGGGCGGCGAGGCAGGGCCCGGCCAGCACAGCCCGAGGCGGCGGGGAGGGGAGAGGGGCTGGCCGCCCCCAGCACCGGCGCGCCTCGCCCCTGCACGGAAGCGCGGCGGCGGCAGGCCAGTAGCAGCAGTACCAGCAGCAGCATGGCGCTGGGCCTCTCCTCCAAGAAAGCCTCCTCCAGGAACATCGCCGTGGAGAGGAAAAACCTCATCACCGTCTGCAGGTAAGGAGGAGGAGGGCCTTTTGGGGGGTGGGGGGGGCAGCCTTGGGAGCATCCGTGCCTGCCTCTCCAACTAAGATGGAGACGGGGGGGTGGGGGGCAAGGGATGGGGCAGATGCAACCGCCGGGGAAGGGAACAGGAGGTGGTGGAGGCTGCCGGCGTAGCCAGCTTCAAGAGGGGGTTGGATCAGCATCTGGAGCAGAGGTCCATCCGTGGCTCTTAGCCGCAGGGTATTGATGGAACTCTCCGTCCTGGGTAGGGATGCTCTGTATTCTTGGTGTTTGGGGGGGGGGGCACAGTGGGAGGGCTTCTAGTGTCCTGGCCCCCCCTGGCAGACCTCCTGGCCAGGGTTCCCTCTAAGCTGAGTTAGCGTGAGCTGGCTCACAGGTTTTTAGCCACCGTCGCACACTTTTTTTTGTCTTCGCTCCGGATGGATGACCCCAGAGCACACTCGTGGATGCAGCAGCTCACCCCCCGGAATGCCGGTCGCTCACAATTTGAATACCAGGGGCTCACAAAGTAGAGTTTTTGCTCACAAGACTCTGCGGTTTAGAGGGAACATGGCTCCTGATGGCACTTGGTTTGGTTTTGGGGGTTTTTTTGGCCACTGTGTGACCCAGAGTGTTGGACTGGATGGGCCATTGGCCTGATCCAACAGGGCTTCTCTGATGTTCTTATGGGAGGTGTGGGGTGCTGAGGACAATTCTCTGCAGATGGGAGAGCAGCAAGGTCTGGGTTTCTGGGGGCTCTGGAATCCTCTTTGGTCTCTGGGTTGAGTGGGCTTCAGCTGGTCTGAATGAGCAAGCCAATTTGCCACACACAAAAAAAAAAACATGGCAAGGAAGGCACTCCTGGCGAGGTCGTTTGGCTTTCCCCTTTCCCCCCCAGCTCGGTAGAATGACCAATGTTCTCCGTGGCCGTGGTAGGACCAGAGGAAACAGAAGGAACAGGTTGGGGGAAGAGTTGGGCCACAGAGGGAAGGGAGCTCAAAGACCCAGTGGGGTGGGGAAAGGCTAGCCAACAAAATGGGGGGGGGGAGCGTAAATTGGTCAGAGGAAGATGAGGCAGGGAGAGAGAATGCGAAGGGGTGTCAGAGGTAAAAGGTAGAGGGGAACAGAAAACAGTGTAAATTGGTCAGAGGAAGACAAGGCAGGGAGAGAGAGTGCAAACGGGTGTCAGAGGTAAAAAGGTGGAGGGGAAGAGAAGAGGTGGTGAAGGTCCAGGCTGTACTGAGAAACCTAGCCTAAGGGACTGAATGTCACAATGGTAGGGTTTGCTGTTTCCAGGGTCAATAACAAGGAAGGCCATGGGATGAAACAGCGAGGACTTGATTCACATGAAGCCCTGGTTCCCCCAAATTAAGAACCCCTTATGGGGGGAAATGGGCTACTTAGCAGGTGAAGAGCTTTTTCTCCTTTTCTAAAGGGCTTCTGGGGAAAGATTCCTTGCCGGCAATTTCTCTTTGGGACTCCTTTGCTTCCAAGAGCAGACAGGCAGGCTGAGGGAAGCAAATTGGTGTGTGGAAATGCAGCCCAGGCAATTTAAGGAAGGTGGGGACATTTGGGGGGAAAGCAAAAATGTGCCTGTTTTTTGCTGCGCACGGTTGTTTGGTGGATGGTAAAGAAGGTCCCCATTTCTAGATTATTTTGCTTGTGGTGTTTTTGGACAGGGCACATCTAATTCTAGTTTATCGGTTTGGCATTAATAAGTACCAATTATTTGTTATATCTTATATTAACAAATATAAGACATAGCAAATATACAAAGCCAAAACTGACAGTTTTACAAACAGATTGTTATCTATTTGTAAACTGTCAATTCTGGCTTTGTAGATTTGTTATCTTGAATGTGATTTCTGAAATAAAATTATTCTGAACTTGAAAGGGGGGGGGGAAAGGCAGGGCCCGCTTTGGGATTGCCTTCTCGCCCACACACACGCTTGCTGAAACGGGAAGGACCAGACAGAGGTCTGTTGTTGAGGCCCTGTACCAAGATGAAGGCAGATACCTCGGCTGGGAAGACTGTGAGAGCTGGGAAGTGACGTCACCCAAGAGAGCATCTTCTGAGGGGAGGCGGAGGAGGGAGGGATGCAGGAGCGAGGAGGCCGGGCTGCCGTGGCAACAACCTCTCTCCAACAAAAGGCCTCCAAGCACGGTTGTGGGGCTGTTTTCCGCCGCTGGGGTGCCTGCGGGCCTTGCTGCGTCCACTGTGTTTCGCTCCGGTTGCTAAGTCAAAGAAAGGATGACCCAGTTTAAGGCTGTTTCTTTTGTCCACCTATGTTGGTCAAAACCGTTAAAAATTATCACCTGGGATAGAGTTGAAGGGCCTAGCAGGTTGAGTGTTCTGATGTAAGGGGCTCTGGCTTTAGCTTGCCTGATGGTTATTTTCCTCTTCGCTGGGCGAGGGTTTGATTTCAAAAGAATAAACGCGAGAAGGTTAAACCGAGCAAGGAAAACGATCTTTCTGTAACTGCTGCCTCTCACTCCCTTATAAAAACAAGCACCTCATTTTTTTTGGCTAGCAGAAATTACGTTTGCTGTCCAAGTAATTATTTTCTGGTCGTCTTTGTGTATTGGTTAAAAGAGCACAACTGGCCTCATAACCAGAAAAGGCTGAGGAACCGATCAAGGTTTTGTGATGAAAGATGGAAAATATTAAAAAGCATTAGTGCTTATATTTCACTTTATACCTTCAGGTTTCCAAAAAGGCCTGTAAAGAATGATTGAAAAGCACAAGTGGATATTGATACATTGTTTGCATTCTTGATTCCCCCCCCCTTTTGTTTTATTCTGTCTACATTGTGCAGTTATGTGTAGAGAAATAGAGTATTTATGTGTTAAAGGCCACAGAAGGAGACTGTTTGATCAAAATGCATTAAATATGCTCTTATTTACAATATCTTGTATGTCTGTCAAACAATGATTGTTTTATTTGGATCATATATATTTCTGGGATAGGCACGAGCCATCCTTCAACTTTTCTAGTGTATTGTTAGGTGTTTGTGTTGACTGTAGGATTATTTTCTCCTTTATTTTGTTATAACATAACTGGGGTCACACATATAAGGCAAAGGAAGGAGGTTACACAAATACAAAAGGGAAACACTCAGGGCTTTTTTTTTTTTAGCAGGAGCTCCTTTGCATATTAGGCCACACACCCCTTACATAGCCAATCCTCCAAGAGCTTACAGGGCTCTTCGTACAGGACAGGGGTGGCCAAACTGTGGCTCGGAAGCCACATGTGGCTCTTTCACACATATTGTGTGGCTCTTTCACACATATTGTGTGGCTTGCACACATATTGTGTGGCTCGGAAGCCACATGTGGCTCTTTCACACATTTTGTGTGGCCCCACCACCCTGTTGGTCAACTTGGAAAAGGCATTTCTCTTTTTAAATCACTCCTCCAAGCCAAACCAGTCAGCAGCTTGGAGAATGCATTTTAAGTTAAAGTTGCTTTCTTTCCCCTTTCTCTCCTCCCTCCATCTATTTTCCTTCCTTTCTCCCTCCCTCCCTCATCTTGCAGTTCTCAAACATCTGGCATTCATGTCTTGTGGCTCTCAAACATCTGACATTTATTCTGTTTGGCTCCTTTGTTAAGCAAGTTTGGCCACCCCTGGTATAGGGCCTACTGTAAGCTCCAGGAGGACTGGCTACATCAGGGGTGTGTGGCCTAATATGCGAAGAAGGTCCTGCTAGAATTCCTTACAGGGCTCTTCTCACAGGGCCTACTGTAAGCTCCAGGAGGATTGGCTACATCAGGGGGTGTGGCCTAATAGGCAAAGGAGGTCCTGCTAGAATTCCTTACAGGGCTCTTCTCACAGGGCCTACTGTAAGCTCCGGTAGGATTGGCTACATCAGGGGGTGTGGCCTAATATGCAAAGGAGGTCCTGCTAGAATTCCTTACAGGGCTCTTCGTACAGGGCCTACTGTAAGCTCCAGGAGGATTGGCTACATCAGGGGGTGTGGCCTAATAGGCAAAGGAGGTCCTGCTAGAATTCCTTACAGGGCTCTTCTCACAGGGTCTACTGTAAGCTCCAGGAGGACTGGCTACATCAGGGGTGTGTGGCCTAATATGCAAAAGAGCTCCTGCTATTTTTTTTTAAAGCCCTGGAATGCTTCTAGGAAAGTTGTAAGATTCATTTGCTGTAGTCAGTCAGAATTTGGTTTACTGGCCCAAGAAATCACACAGCAAGAGGGGTCAGGAGTCTGTTGGTTATGCTGCCGTTGCTTTACCCACTGTAAGAGACTTGTCTTAATTCTAACATACTTTACAGCAGCGGTCCCCAACCTTTTTTGGCACCAGGGACCAGTTTTGTGGAAGACAGCTTTTCCAGGGATGGGGGGGGGGGGAGGATGGTTTTGGGATGGTTTATTGTGTACTTTAGTAGTTTGGCGTGGTGGTGAAGTGTGCTGACTCTGATCTGGGAGAACCGGGTTTGATTCCCCACTCCTCCACTTGCAACTGCTGGAATGGCCTTGGGTCAGCCAGAGCTCTCACAGAGTTGTCCTTGAAACGGCAGCTTCTGGGGAGAGCTCTCTCAGCCCCACCCACCTCACAGGGTGACTGTTGTGGGGGAGGAAGGTAAAGGAGTTTGTGAACTACTCTGAGACTTTGAAATTTGGAGTGGAGGGCAGGATATAAATCCAATGTTGTCTTCTTATTGTTATTATTACTACATTGTAATATATAATTAAATATCCTGGGTGTGAAGTGCAATAAATGAAAGTCTGTTGTAATGTTAGCTCTGGATTAAAATGAGGACATAGGTTTCTCTGCTCTTACAGCAGCTGCTCTTTCAAGAACAACTCCTACGAGAGCTATGGCAAGGCAAGTGGAGGAGTGGGAAATCAAACCCAGTTCTCCCAGATAAGAGTCCGCACACTTAACCACTACACCAAACTGGCTCCCAGGGGAGATGGAAAGAAAGCAACTTTAACTTTTAAGTGCATTCTCCAAGCTTGTCTTGGATAAGTGATTTAAAGAGACAAATGCCTTCTCCAAGCCAGCCAATGGGATGGTGAGGGCTTTGAGAGCCACACAATATGTGTGAAAGAGCCACATGTGGCTCCCAAGCCACAGTTTGGCCACCCCTGGGCTAGGCAGATTCAAACAAAGATATTATTTTTAAGATGGAAAGGTGGGGGAATATTGAGATTTGGCAATGCAATTTTAAAAATAAAACTTCAAGAAAAAGCAGAAGGATCACAGCAGAAACTAAAAATATAAACTAAAAATATAAAATGCTCTGAGCCTAGGAAAACATGAAATGGCCGGACACTGCAAGCACCTCCCCCCTCCACCCCCGCCCCGGGCCTACTCAGATTGGCAATGACTCAGTTCTCAGGTCCATTCAGTAGAGACAAGCTGGCTCAGAGCATCAACCCTTTATTTGCAGGAGACAACTCCAGCAAGCAACGGCTTCAACTGGCCACACAAACGCTGGGAAGTGAAACTATTTGAGCTCCACTCCCAGAGTGGTCTATCTGAGCACAGAGAACTTAATGGAAAATCCATTCTGTGTTTTCTGTTCAACTTTGCAAGCTTAGAAGAGCTTCCTGTTCAAGCAGGCAAAAACAAGACAGACGGAGCTGGGAACTTCAGCAGCCTCAGAGATTCAAAGGGTGAGGATAGGAGGGGGAGAAAAGAGCCACGGGCCGCTTCCATCCCACAGGCCGTAAGTTTGACGCCCCTGTTCTAGAATGTTCCACTAAAAGTCCCCAGCTCCAGAATTAATTGTCCAGTCCTACTATCAGGCAGGACAAGATATTCCACTTCAGGAAGAAGCAGGAAGAAATTATTACAAATTTGCATGCATCTAATCGACAAAGGGAACCCATAATAAAGCAAGTTGTCATATTTTTCCTCTTTATTAATTGTATCACAAACTAGATTTCCTTACTTTTCTGAAAACCATTCTTGAATACTTGAGCTTTCATCTTTTTCCCCCTAGAAGAACAATTCTAGCATTTTAAATTAAAAGTGGTAAAATACCTTGAATTTTTTTTGGGGGGGCTATCCTAAAATTATCTAAGAATAATACATCGGGTGACACAGAAATATCTCTGCAAAGCTTTTACTTTCTAACTATACATTGACAATATTTAACTGCATATAAACACATATGAAGAAAATCTATATCTTCTTGTTCACAAAACCAGCATCTATACTTGAACAAGAACCATAACAAATTCTGTTAAGTTTTTACCACCACGAGTAGGGGTGCAACCGTCCTAAAAGGTTGTCCCCTGTGCAAGCACTGAGTCATTACCGACCCATGGGGTGATGTCACATCATGACATTTTCTTGGCAGACTTTTTACAGGGTGGTTTGCCGTTGCCTTCCTCAGTCGTCTACACTTCCCCCCCCCCAGCAAGCTGGGTGCTCATTTGACCAACCTTGGAAGGATGGAAGCCTGAGTCAACCTCGAGCCTGCTACCTGAACCCAGCTTCCGCTGGGATTGAACTCAGGTAATGAACAGAGAGCTCGGACTGCAGTACTGCAGCTTACCGCTCTGTGCCATGGGGCTCCTGGAATGCCCTGGTGAAAATGGCAGCTTTAGATGGTGGGTTGCCAAATTCCTTGCTCTTCACAGACTCCACCCTTCTTAGGCCCCGTTCTCAAATCTGTGGGATTTCCCCAAGCTGGAGCTGACAACCCTAGCCATAGGTTGGGAGGTCACCACTGGGTTGGATTGTTGTCTCTGGTACTAAAACATCTTGAAGAGTTATCTGCCTGATCCCACATACGTCAGCTTTCCAAAGCTCATCTCACTTTAAGGTAAACTTCCTAAAAATTGTAGGAATTGCAAACTCAGTGCCCAAACATTCTCCAGAGCAGGGAGGGAGACTAGGCTTCCCAATCCCCAGGTCCCAGAGGGGGATCCCCTGGTTTTACAGGCTTCCCCCCTCCCCCAGCCAGCTGGCCGGGCGGGAAGCCCCGCCCCCACAGCCATCATTCACCTCCATGAACTATTCCCATAGGGAATGATGGGGAATTGATCCACGGGTATCGGGGGCTCTGGGGAGGCTGTTTTTTGAGCTAGAAGCACCAAATTTTCAGTATAGCATCTAGTGCCTCTCCCGAAAATACCTCCCAAGTTTCAAAAAGATTGGACCAGGGGGCCCACTTCTATAAGCCCCAAAAGAAGGTGCCCCTATCCTTCATTATTTCCTATGGAAGGAAGTCATTTAAAAAGATATGCAGTCCCTTTAAATGTGATGGCCAGAACTCCCTTGAAGTTCAATTATGCTTGCCACACCCTTGCTCTTGGCTCCGCCCCAATGTCTCCTGGCTCCACCCCCAAAGTCTCCTGACTCCACCCCCAAAGTCCCCAGATATTTCTTGAATTGGACTTGGCAACCCTAAGGGAGACAGAAACAAGGTTCTTTCCACCAGGCTGCCTTTCACTGTTTCCTCCACAGCTCCCACCCTGGCTTCCTTATGGGCTGCCATTCCAGCAGAAGAGGAGGGTGAGCAGGGCTTCTTTTGTAGATAAAGCCCAGCAGGGACTCATTTGCATATTAGACCACGCCCCCTGATGTCACCACTGTTTCACACAGGGCTTTTTTTAGGGGGGCTTTTTTTAGGAAATCCAGCATGAAAGAGCCCCGTGGCGCAGAGTGGTAAGCTGTAGTACTGCAGTCGGAGCCCTCTGCTCACAACGTGGGTTCGATCCCAGCAGAAGCTGGTTCAGGTAGCCGGCTCCAGGTTGACTCAGCTTTCCATCCTTCCGAGGTTGGTAAAATGAGGACCCAGCTTGCTGGGGGGAAAGTGTAGATGACTGGGGAAGGCAATGGCAAACCACCCCGTAAAAAGTCTGCCTCGAAAACGTTGTGAAAGCAACGTTACCCCACAGTCAAAAACGACTGGTGCTTGCACAGGGGACTACCTTTACCTTTACCTTTTAAATCCAGCATGAACTCACTTGCATATTAGGTCACACACCCCGACACCAAGCCAGCCAGCACTCTTATTCCTGCTATAAAAAAAAAGCCCCGAGGGTGAAAGAAAAGGACTCCTCCTTCAGGTTGTCAGCCTCCAGATGGTGGCTGGATTGCAACTGCTCTCCAGGAAGCAGAGATTAGTTCCTAGGGTTGCCAATCCCCAGGTGGGGGCAGGGGATTCCCCAGTTTGGAGGCCCTCCCCTCACTTCAGGGTCATCAGAAAGCAAGGGGAGGGGAGGGAAATGTCTGCTGGGAACTCTATTATTCCCTATGGAGACTTATTAGAGACTTATAGAGAGCCAGTTTGGTGCAGTGGTTAAGTGTGCGGACTCTTATCTGGGAGAACCGGGTTTGATTCCCCAATCCTCCACTTGCAGCTGATGGAATGGCCTGGGGTCAGCCGTAGCTGACAGAGGTTGTCCTTGAAAGGGCAGCTGCTGTGAGAGAATATAAATCCAATGTCTTCTTATTATTATTCCCATAGGAAATAATGGAGAATCAATCTGAGGGTATCTGGGGCTCTGGGAGGGTTGTTTTTGAGGTAGAGGCACCAAATTTGCAGAATAGTATCCAGTACCTCTCCACAAAATACCCCTCAAGTTTTGAAAAGATTGGACCAGCGGGTCCAATTCTATGAGCCTCAAAAGAAGGTGCCCCTATCCTTCATTATTTCCAATGGAGGGAAAGCATTTAAAAGGTGTGCGGTCCCTTTCAATGTGATGGCCTGGACTCCCTTTGGAGTTCAATTATGCTTGTCACACCCTTGCTCCACCCCAATGTCTCCTGGCTCCACCCCCGAAGTCCCCAGATATTTCTTGAATTGGACTTGGCAACCCTATTAGTTCCCCTGGAGAAAATGGCTGCTTTGGAAGGCGGACTCTTTGGCATTATAGCCCATTGAAGTCCCTCCCCTTCCCAAGCCCCGCCCTCCTCAGGCTCCACCTCCAAAATTTCCAGGTATTTCCTAACACGTTTAAGTAGTAGCAGTAGTAGATTTCATTGTAATGTATGGACCATAGGTCTTAACATTATTACAACATTAAAACAAATTACCAATATTACAATATTACAAAAATGATACTGATCAGAACCCGGAAAGGTCAAAATGAAATTACAACAGACAAAATGAAATTGCAACATACGATACGAAATTACAACAGACAAGATGAAATTGCAACATGCCATTGGTTTTTAACTTTGTACCGCTTGGCATTCCAAACCCCACCAGCCGTATGTGGCTCTGCTTACTGCACCTCATTCCTCGTCTGAAGAGGTGTGCTTAGAGCACACGAAAGCTTACGTTGTGAATAAAACTTCGTTGGTCTTAAAGGTGCAATTGACTCCTATTATGTTCTACTACTTCAGTACTTCTTCACCCAAAGGGTGATTAACATGTGGAATTCACTGCCACAGGAGGTGGTGGCGACCACAAGCATGGCCACCTTCAAGAGGGGTTTAGATAAAAATATGGAGCAGAGGTCCATCAGTGGCTATTAGCAACAGTGTGTGTGTATATATATATAAAAAAATTTTGGCCACTGTGTGACACAGAGTGTTGGACTGGATGGGCCATTGGCCTGATCCAACATGGCTTCTCTTATGTTCTTATGTGACACAGTGTTGGAGTGGATGGGCCATTGGCCTGATCCAACATGGCTTCTTTTATGTTCTTATGTGACACAGAGTGTTGGACTGGATGGGCCATTGGCCTGATCCAACATGGCTTCTCTTATGCTCTTCTGTGACACAGAGTGTTGGACTGGAGGGGCCATTGGCCTGATCCAACATGGCTTCTCTTATGTTCTTAACAGGGCTGCCTAATTGGATCTATCAACATACCCAACGGTTTATAACTTAGTAGCATTAGGCCTTGGTCCATTTATTTGGTGCTATGCATTTTTTTTATATTCTTGTATTTATATGTGCGTGTGTGTGTGCGTGCATGTGTGAGTGTGTGTGTGTGTGCACACCTGGAAGTCATGGCAATCTCTGGTGACTGACCCCTGCTTGGGGCCTGGAGGACATTCAGGGAGGTGGCTGAAGAAAGCCTGCCCCTCCCCTTCCAACCGCTGGCATTCCAAGGAGGCCTAATCAACAAAAAAGGAATCACAGTTAATAAGACAGGTAATGAAAGAAACAGCTACTGTGATGAGCTGGCTAACAATATTTAATCAAACCATTTTACAACCTTTGTAAATATCTTTTTATAAAAGGTAAAGGTAGTCCCCTGTGCAAGCACCAGTCGTTTTCGACTCTGGGGTGACGTTGCTTTCACAACGTTTTCACGGCAGAGTTTTTACGGGGTGGTTTGCCATTGCCTTCCCCAGTCATCTACGCTTTCCCCCCAGCAAGCTGGGGACTCATTTTACCAACCTTGGAAAGATGGAAGGCTGAGTCAACCTGGAGCTGGCTACCTGAACCAGCTTCCGCTGGGATTGAACTCAGGTCGTGACTCGTGAGCAGAGGGCTCTAACTGCAGTACTGCAGCTTTACCACTCTGCGCCACGGGGCTCTTTTTATACCGGTACTTCATATTATATTCTTTTTATACTTCCTATTATAACAGAGATCCATTCTCACATTTCAATATTAAGTGTCATTGAGTGGTAAGCTTTTTTTTACAAAAATAAAATCTTAAGAATCTATTTCCATTCAGCTTTGTGGTATGCCTTGTTAGTATTTTGGTTTATTCCAGGATGAGAGAACCGGACCCAGAAGTTGTTGCAGAAGAGCATTTACATGGGGTTGTTACAAAAGGCTGGTAAACCTGGAAGAATTTTAGGAAGGATTAG
This sequence comes from Heteronotia binoei, assembly GCF_032191835.1. Lineage (NCBI taxonomy): Eukaryota > Metazoa > Chordata > Lepidosauria > Squamata > Gekkonidae > Heteronotia > Heteronotia binoei. Next base: position 61,217,409 of record NC_083237.1, on the reverse strand, counting down.
TCCTGAGGAAGTCCACTGACTAAATGAGCCTGCATCTGGGTGCTCGTGGGACTTTTCTTGTAATATTGAAATGTGAGAATGGATCTCTAATATGAAGTATAAAAAGATCTTTACAAAGGTTGCCAAATGGTTTTATTAAATATTGTTAGCCAGCACATCCCGGTAGTTGTTTCTTTCATTCTTTGGAGGCCTCCCTTCCAAGTACTTTGCCTGAGTCAACCTTACTTAGTTTGAGATCTGACAAGATCTGACTTGCCTGAGCGATCCGAGTCAGGGCGCGATGCGTATTCTTTGTAAGCCACCTTGGAAGGAAATTGCAGAAGGTGGGGTGTTAATCCATCGACTCTCATTCTTGCCAAATGACTTTCCTGTTCTGTTATTGTTTTTCAGACTTCTGGTATCTTAGGCACTATATATCTATATTCTGAATTTAAGTTGGAGTGTGTAAAAAGAAGAGCAACGTTTTTCTCAGGCGATCCTTCCCCTGCCTTGTGTTCCTGTATGAGTCACTATCCGGTTACGATTCCCTAGGCCACTCTAGGCCACTCTAGGGCAGTGACTCATACAGGGATGATACCGGCAGCCTCCTTTGACGGCGGGTAATTCTGCAGCGAATGTTCTACTCATACCTGACGCGCAGATGTGGCCGAATTACACCCCCTCACCCTGCGGGAGGAGCTGATGGGAAGTCGGTAAGGCCGCTGCTTGTGATCATGCAGAGTTACATAAAGCCTCCTGGTAGGGTGGCTTTATGTAACTCTGCACGATAAGAGGAGTTCAGAGCTTTGGAGTCAGAGGAGCGGGGGGGGGGGGGGGGGGGTTGAGCAGGAACGCACAGGAACGCAGCCCCAGCTGGCTTGGTGTTGGAGGTGTGGCCTACTATGCAAATGAGTTCCCGCTGGACTTTTTTTTAAATCAAAAAACCCTGCGTGAAACAATGGGGGCATCAGGGGGTGCTGCCTAATATGCAAATGAGTTCCTGCTGGGCCTTTTCTACCAAAAAAGCCCTGAGAGGAGCCATCAATAGATGTCCATTCCAGCAGCTTTCTTAAAGCACACAAGTGCGTGAATGCGCCTTATTAGAAAATATGCTAATATTTTTGCAAAAAAAAAAATCTAAAAATTATTTTGTCCCTTTTTAATAGAATTCCATATGCAGTCAGCCAATCCACCATTACAAATGCAATCTTTTAGATCAATTATACCAACGAATCAATACTCAAGAGTCATCAAGTTGATGAACAGTGCCAGATTGGAAAATAGCTGGAGATTGTGAGGGTGGAGCCTCAGAGAGTGGGGCTTGTGTAGGGGAGGGTCTTCAGTGGGGGACACCGCCATTGAGAGCCAGTTTGGTGTAGTGGTTAAGTGTGTGGACTCTTATCTGGGAGAACGGGGTTTGATTCCCCACTCCTCCACTTGTGGCTGCTGGAATGGCCTTGGGTCAGCCATAGCTCTAATAGAGAGCCAGTTTGGTGTACGGGTTAAGTGTGCGGACTCTTATCTGGGAGAACGGGGTCTGATTCGCCACTCCTCCACTTGCACCTGCTGGAATGGCCTTGGGTCAGCCATAGCTCTAATAGAGAGCCAGTTTGGTGTAGTGGTTAAGTGTGCAGACTCTTATCTGGGAGAACGGGGTTTGATTCCCCACTCCTCCACTTGCGACTGCTGGAATGGCCTTGGGTCAGCCATAGCTCTAATAGAGAGCCATTTTGGTGTAGTGGTTAAGTGCGCGGACTCTTATCTGGGAGAACAGGGTTTGATTTGCCACTCCTCCACTTGCACCTGCTGGAATGGCCTTGGGTCAGCCATAACTCTGGCAGAAGTTTTCCTTGAAAGGGCAGATGCTGTGAGAGCCCTCTCAGTCCCACCCACCTCACAGGGTGTCTGTTGTGGGAGACTGTGACCCGCTCTGAGACTCTGAGATTCAGAGTGGAGGATGGGATATAAATCCAATATCTTCATGGGGGGTTTCAGGGAAGGGAAAGAGAAAACAGAGGAGGATGGGAAATGAGATCCCCACTGCTACCAAATTGTCACCGGTCCCTGCTTGTTGTGCCCCCCCTCCCAAAAAAATTTTTGCTGTGGCTTTTCCATCTTTATGAGATCAATAATCCATGTATTTAAATTGGTAGGCCTTGCCTTGTTTTCCTAAAAACAACCGTTGTTTCAAACCTTTTTTGAACCCCACCATTAAAAGGCATTTTTTAAGAAAACTAAAAGGACCCATTGGACTCATGTTTTGTAATGAAATCTGAAACTTCGTGGACCAAGGGTGTCGAACTCATTTGTTTTGATGGCTGGATCTGACATAAATGAGACCTTGTCTGGCTGGGCCATGTTGGGCTGGGCCGTATGTGTATGATGATGATGATGATGATGATATTGGATTTATATCCCGCCCTCCACTCCGAAGAGTCTCAGAGCGGCTCACAATCTCCTTTCCCTTCCCCCCCCCCACAACAGACACCCTGTGAGGTAGATGAAGATATTGGATTTATATCCCGCCCTCCACTCCGAAGAGTCTCAGAGCGACTCACAATCTCCTTTCCCTTCCTCCCCCACAACAGACACCCTGTGAGGTAGATGAAGATATTGGATTTATATCCCGCCCTCCACTCCAAAGAGTCTCAGAGCGGCTCACAATCTCTTTTACCTTCCTCCCCCACAACAGACACCCTGTGAGGTAGATGAAGATATTGTATTTATATCCCGCCCTCCACTCCGAAGAGTCTCAGAGCGGCTCACAATCTCCTTTCTCTTCCTCCCCCACAACAAACACCCTGTGAGGTAGGTGGGGCTGGAGAGGGCTCTCACAGCAGCTGCCCTTTCAAGGACAACCTCTGCCAGAGCTATGGCTGACCCAAGGCCATTCCAGCAGGTGCAAGTGGAGGAGTGGGGAATCAAACCCGGTTCTCCCAGATAACAGTCCGCAGACTTAACCACTACACCAAACTGGCTCTCCTATTTAAGATTAAGTAGCAGAGATATAGAATTTATAAAGGACACAAACACAATTAAAGTTTGTTTGTTTTTTAAAAAACTCTGAAAATAAAACATGCTTAAAACATTAGCACTCGTTGGTCTTCAAGGTGCTTTCTTTGTATTTCTCCCATGGGATCCAGGGAACAGGGCAAAGGAAACTCTGGCTCTTTCCTTGCTTCCCTCAGGCACCGGGGAGGGGAGGAGCCTCAGCCAATAGAAGGAAAAGAGACTTGGCTCAGTAGCTCTGCTGTGTGATTGAGAGAGCCTGGAAAAACAAGCTCTGCCTTCTCCCCTTCCTTCGCAAGGGAGGAGCCACAGCCAATGGAAAAAATAGAGGTTTTGCTCTGTAGCTCCTGTGCAATCAAGCAAGCCTGGCAAAGCAAGCTGTGATGCAGAAGGAGCGAGAGAGAGAGAAGGAAGCAGATGACAGCCAGCCTCTTGGGAGCCTGATTTGGCCCCCGGGCCACATGTTTGACACCCCTTTAATGTGGATACTATATTCTATATATTGAATTTTCCTATACGGAATTTTTGTATAGTGAATTTCCTACTGGTGATGGAGAAACAGAAGTAGCCATGTATATGCCCCATGCAGATCATGGAATCGCCTGTAGCTCTTAAGGCCATAGACTTTTGAGGCTAAAATGCACTGAAAGAACATATATCCTATCCTTTCTTGGGCTTTTTGCTGATGTACCCCCCCCTCCCCTTACCTTATGGCTCTGCCGCCAAGAGCAGCTATTGAGTTTTATCCCCTTAGCATCATCTGTGTGATTCAGATCTACTCTGACAACCGTCTGACGGCTCGAACCCCGTCTCAGGGCCAGGGTATCAGTGACGCCATCTGAACGCCTCCTCCATTTTAAAAAATCTCCTTGCTTTGTTCTGACAGTCCTCAGCTTCAAACAGGCCCTAGGCCAGCTGGTGGCGTGGGTGTGCGGGGAGGGGGGATGATGTCCAACCTGCCTGCTGGAATAATAAAACATTGCCTTAGAACTGAGATGCAGACACAGGAAGAGGAGAAGACAGTGACAAATAACTTTTTGTTTTGTTACTCGAATACCTTGAATTTACTGGCCTTTGGAGATGAAGATTAGAACGTAAGAACTTAAGAGAAGCCATCATGGATCAGGCCAATGGCCCATCCAGTCCAACACTCTGTGTCACAGAAGAACATAAGAGAAGCCCTGTTGGATCAGGCCAGTGGCCCATCCAGTCCAACACTCTGTGTCACAGAAGAACATAAGAGAAGCCCTGTTGGATCAGGCCAGTGGCCCATCCAGTCCAACACTCTGTGTCACATAAGAACATAAGAGAAGCCACGTTGGATCAGGCCAGTGGCCCATCCAGTCCAACACTCTGTGTCACATAAGAACATAAGAGAAGCCACGTTGGATCAGGCCAGTGGCCCATCCAGTCCAACACTCTGTGTCACAGAAGAACATAAGAGAAGCCCTGTTGGATCAGGCCAATGGCCCATCCAGTCCAACACTCTGTGTCACATAAGAACATAAGAGAAGCCACATTGGATCAGGCCAGTGGCCCATCCAGTCCAACACTCTGTGTCACAGAAGAACATAAGAGAAGCCCTGTTGGATCAGGCCAATGGCCCATCCAGTCCAACACTCTGTGTCACATAAGAACATAAGAGAAGCCATGTTGGATCATGCCAATGGCCCATTCAGTCCAACACTCTGTGTCACATAAGAACAGAAGAGAAGCCATGCTGAATCAGGCCAATGGCCCATCCAGTCCAACACTCTGTGTCACATAAGAACATAAGAGAAGCCATGTTGGATCAGGCCAATGGCCCATCCAGTCCAACACTCTGTGTCACAGAAGAACATAAGAGAAGCCCTGTTGGATCAGGCCAATGGTCCATCCAGTCCAACACTCTGTGTCACAGAAGAACATAAGAGAAGCCATGTTGGATCAGGCCAGTGGCCCATCCAGTCCAACACTCTGGGCGTTTTCGCACTCACCTTCAAGTGGCGCGACCACCCTCTTCACGCTGGAGGATCTGCAGGGATTTCGCATAAGAAGCGCCGGAGCAGCCAAAAGAGAGGGCGACTTCCATCGAAAAAGCCGCTCAAACGTTTTCCTGCTTCTTGGCGGTTTCCGTTTGAGCGGGTTTTGCGATGGAACTTTCTGGCTCTTTTGGCTGCTCCGGCGCTTCTTATGCGAAATTCCTGCAGATCCTCCGGCGTGAAGAGGGTGGTCGCGCCACTTGAAGGTGAGTGCGAAAACGCCCTCTGTGTCACAGAAGAACATAAGAAAAGCCCTGTTGGATCAGGCCAATGGGTCATCCAGTCCAACACTCTGTGTCACAGAAGAACATAAGAAAAGCCCTGTTGGATCAGGCCAATGGGTCATCCAGTCCAACACTCTGTGTCACAGAAGAACATAAGAGAAGCCATGTTGGATCAGGCCAGTGGCCCTTCCAATCCAACACTCTGTGTCACAGAAGAACATAAGAGAAGCCATGTTGGATCAGGCCAGTGGCCCATCCAGTCCAACACTCTGTGTCACAGAAGAACATAAGAGAAGCCATGTTGGATCAGGCCAGTGGCCCATCCAGTCCAACACTCTGTGTCACAGAAGAACATAAGAGAAGCCATGTTGGATCAGGCCAATGGGTCATCCAGTCCAACACTCTGTGTCACAGAAGAACATAAGAGAAGCCATGTTGGATCAGGCCAGTGGCCCTTCCAATCCAACACTCTGTGTCACAGAAGAACATAAGAGAAGCCATGTTGGATCAGGCCAGTGGCCCATCCAGTCCAACACTCTGTGTCACACAGCGGCCAAATATATATATATATATATATATATATATATATATATATATATATATATATATATATATATATATATATATATATATACACACACACACACACACACACACTGTGGCTAATAGCCACTGATGGACCTCTGCTCCATATTTTTATCTAACCCCTTCTTGAAGGTGGCTATGCTTGTGGACGCCACCACCTCCTGTGGCAGTGAATTCCACATGTTAATCACCCTTTGGGTGAAGAAGTACTTCCTTTTATCCGTTTTAACCTGTCTGCTCAGCAATTTCATCGAATGCCCACGAGTTCTTGTATTGTGAGAACATAAGAGAAGCCATGTTGGATCAGGCCAGTGGCCCATCCAGTCCAACACTCTGTGTCACAGAAGAACATAAAAGAAGCCATGTTGGATCAGGCCAGTGGCCCATCCAGTCCAACACTCTGTGTCACAGAAGAACATAAGAGAAGCCCTGTTGGATCAGGCCAATGGCCCATCCAGTCCAACACTGTGTCATATAAGAGAAGCCCTGTTGGATCAGGCCAATGGCCCATCCAGTCCAACACTCTGTGTCACACAGTGGCCAAAACCCAGGAGCCATCCGGAGGTCCACCAGCAGGGTCAGAACTCCACAAAACCTCCCACTCTTGCCCCCAAGCACCAAGAAGACAAAATCACTACCCCAGACAGAGGGCCTTTTCACGCTTACCAGTGGAAACCGGAAGGGAGCCGGTATTGTGCCGGCCTGGAGTAATCCGGGACAGGGATGGGAGTTTTCAGACACATGTTTTTTTTCCCGGTAGGGTTCCGTGATTGGGGGGTGGCCAAATTTGCCTAATGTCAGGGGTGGAATTCTAGCAGGAGCTCCTTTGCATATTAGGCCACATCCCCTGATGTAGCCAATCCTCCAAGAGCTTACAAAAAAGAGCCTTGTAAGCTCTTGGAGGATTGGCTACATCAGGGCCTAATATGCAAAGAAGCTCCAGCTAGAATGCCACCCCTGCTTAACGTAAGAGTCACATAGAATCAATGTCAGATGTCTGAGAGTGACAAGACATGAATGTCAGATTTTTGGGGGAAGGAAAGAAGGAAGACAAATGGATGGGGAGGAAGGAGGGAAAGGTGGAAAGAAAGAAACTTAAACTTTAAATGCTAGCTAGCTTGACTTGGAGAAGTGATTTAAAGAGAGAAATGCCTTCTCCAAGCCGGCTGACAGGGCAGTGGGGGCTTTGAGAGACACACAATATGTGTGAAAGAGCCATATGTGGTGGCCAAACTGGTTTGGGAGCTAACCCTGATCTATACCTTGTGGCTAATAGCCACTGATGAACCTCTGCTCCATATGTTTATCCCCTCTTGAAGCTTTCTGTATGCTTATACAGCCACTTTTAGCTTAGGAAGGTACCATTCAGGCTAGGAAGGTACCATTCAAGACTGCTTCCAGATTTTGGGGGCCCTGGGCAGAGAGTCCCCCCCTTCCCGTGTCTAACTTACCTGCTTGTGCATCCCTCCTTGCCTTGTTCACAAGCTTTCCTGCTGTGCATGCTCACCGCCATCTGCACCACCGGGAACCCTTTCCCTGATGCCCCTGAACTAGCGTTGCCAATCCCCAGTTGAGGGGAGGGGTCGGTTCAAAGGCCCTCCCCCTGCTTCAGGGTCATCAGAAAGCAAGGAGGGGGGGGGAAACATCTGCTGGGCATTCCATTATACTCCATGGAAACCAATTCCCATAGAGTATAATGGAGAATTGATCTGTGGGTATCTGGGGCTCTAGGGGCCTCTCTTTTTTTGAGGTAGAGGCACCAATTTTTAGCCTAGCATCTGGTGCCTCTTCTCAAAACACCCCCCAAGTTTCAAAAAGATTGGGCCAGGGGGTGCAATTCTGTGAGCTCCCAAAGAAGGTGCCCCCATCCTCCATTATTTCCAACAGAGGGGAGGCATTTAAATGTGTGCAGTCCCTTTAAACGTGATGGCCAGAACTCCCTTCAGAGTTCAATCGTGCTTGTCACACCCTTGCTCCTGGTTGCACTCCAATGACTCCTGGCTCCACCCCCAAAGTCTCCTGGCTCCGCCCCCAAAGTCCCCAGATATTCCTTGAGTCGGACCTGGCAACCCTATCCTGAACAGTGTATGCAGCTGGGCGCGTGGGTGGCGAAGCAAATACAAGTGAGCAGGTGGGGAAATGGCATGTTGGGGAGAGTCAGCAGAAGCAGTGGGCCCCGCCAGAAGCCCTGGGCAGCTGCCCCTCTTGAGGGTATGATGACGCCGGCCCTGGTACTGTTCAGGCTTTTCCCAGGCTAATGAGAACAGGTGTGCTGTTTAGCCTTTCACGGGTCTCCAAATCCTCTTGGAGAGCCAGTTTGGTATAATGGTTAGGTGCGCGGACTCTTATCTGGGAGAACCAGGTTTGATTCCCCACTCCTCCACTTGCACCTGCTGGCATGGCCTTGGGTCAGCCATAGCTCTGGCAGAGGTTGTCCTTGAAAGGGCAGCTGCTGTGAGAGCCCTCTCCAGCCCCACCCACCTCACAGGGTGTCTGTTGTGGGGGAGGAAGGGAAAGGAGATTGTGAGCCGCTCTGAGACTCTTCGGAGTGGAGGGCGGGATATAAATCCAATATCTTCATCTACCTCACAGGGTGTCTGTTGTGGGGGAGGAAGGGAAAGGAGATTGTGAGCTGCTCTGAGACTCTTCGGAGTGGAGGGCGGGATATAAATCCAATCTCTTCATCTACCTCACAGGGTGTCTGTTGTGGGGGAGGAAGGGAAAGGAGATTGTGAGCCGCTCTGAGACTCTTCGGAGTGGAGGGCGAGATATAAATCCAATATCTTCATCTACCTCACAGGGTGTCTGTTGTGGGGGAGGAAGGGAAAGGAGATTGTGAGCCGCTCTGAGACTCTTCGGAGTGGAGGGCGGGATATAAATCCAATCTCTTCATCTACCTCACAGGGTGTCTGTTGTGGGGGAGGAAGGGAAAGGAGATTGTGAGCCGCTCTGAGACTCTTTGGAGTGGAGGGCGGGATATAAATCCAATCTCTTCATCTACCTCACAGGGTGTCTGTTGTGGGGGAGGAAGGGAAAGGAGATTGTGAGCCACTCTGAGACTCTTCGGAGTGTAGGGCGGGATATAAATCCAGTATCTTCATCTACCTCTCAGGGTGTCTGTTGTGGGGGAGGAAGGGAAAGGAGATTGTGAGCCGCTCTGAGACTCTTTGGAATGGAGGGAGGGATATAAATCCAATATCTTCATCTACCTCACAGGGTGTCTGTTGTGGGGGAGGAAGGGAAAGGAGATTGTGAGCCGCTCTGAGACTCTTCGGAGTGGAGGGCGGGATATAAATCCAATATCTTCATCTACCTCACAGGGTGTCTGTTGTGGGGGAGGAAGGGAAAGGAGATTGTGAGCTGCTCTGAGACTCTTCGGAGTGGAGGGTGGGATATAAATCCAATATCTTCATCTACCTCACAGGGTGTCTGTTGTAGGGCAGGAAGGTAAAGGAGATTGTGAGCCGCTCTGAGACTCTTTGGAGTGGAGGGCAGTCAAAACTTGTGGGCAAACTTGCTTAACGTAAGAACCACAGAGAATAAACATCAGATGTTTGAGAATGCAGCTAGACTTGCTCTGGCCCAGCAGCTCCCAAGACACCGGCCGTGCCCCTGTCCAATTCACTGTGCAGTTATATATTATGAGAGAGAGAGAGAGCATCAGGCATGAATAAAACTGCTGGCACATCATCATATATTTCACTGATCTTTGATGATAATAACTGAGCTACTAGATAACTAGAACTATTTGTTTCCTGATTTTTTCCCCCCTGAAAAGTGATATATTTTGGCAAGCTTTCTTTAGCTCCTTCAACTGGAAACAAATGATAAAGCGAGAGAGATGGAAAGAAAGAGGGGGAGAGGGAGAGGCTGGCTTGGTTTGGAGAAGGGTTTAAAGCTGGTCAATGAGGTGGCAGGGGCTTCGAGAGCCGCACAATCTGTGTGAAAGAGCCACGTGTGGCTCCTGAGCCACAGCTTGGCCACCCCTGATGTATACATTCAGTAAAGGCTTTGAAGTGGCATTCCCCAAGCTGAGCCAATTAATTGGCTCGGAAGTATGCAGAAGTATGCAAAGAAACCCTTTTGGCCGGAGAAGGTTCTCTCATAGTTTGAGCAGAACAGGAGAAGTGGTTTCTGGTGATCCAGGCAAGAATAGATGGGAAGCGCTTCCGAAAAGTTTCTCTTCCTCTCCCACACTGTTTGTGGCTTCTTCTTTTTTTGTATCCCACGATAGATTCTCTGTGAAGACTTTGCTGGAAAAATACACCACAGAACCCATCGATGACTCCTCAGAAGAGTTTGTGAACTTTGCTGCCATCTTGGAACACATTCTCAGCCATCGTTTCAAAGGGGATCACGGTAAAGTTTGCGTTGAGGAGTGAGGAGGTATCCTCTCAATGGGGTTTAGCCTTATGATTTAGGAAGGATGCTTTGCCCAGCATCTGTGGCTGTGTGAAACCTGCTGTGAGGAACCGGTCAGGGTCAGCTTGGGAGGGTGACCACTAAGAATTTTTCCCCTGTCACCTTCAATTCAGTCCCTCAGCCACACTCACAGAAATCCTGTCAGAAGTATAAAAACAGGCACCAGACGGTTTTAAATTCAGAAACCAAAAAGAATGTTTATTGGTTCACAAAAGATAAAAGGATAAAATAATATTAATTAGTTGTAGTTAAAAACAAATCAGTTGGCAGGCAGAGATTTGTCAAGATGAACAAATATAACCAGGCAGAAGATTCTTAAATTACCAAACAGGCAGGCTTTAGAACTATTAGGAACTTTGGACGGGCAGGCAGTGCCTACTCGGCACTAGGAACGTTTTGCAGTCACTATGGTATAGCCTTCTCAAATCATAAAAATAATGAAACTCCACACACTCTTTTCCATTCACACTGAGGACTCCTGACTTGTGCCAGATAGCTTTTCCCTCACAGACATACACACTAGCAATACCTGAACTCGCACCCTTTCGAGTGCTCTAACCAGCCCCTCAACTCCTGGTGTGTCTCAGTCCCAGCTAGATTCCTAGTCTGACTCTTGGGATCGTTTTCTAGCCACAAGAATCCAGTCTTTGTGTATTGGGGTGTTCTCAGATTATACTAGGACTCTGCCCTGTGTTCTGACAGAATTCCACAGAGAGTTTCCCTCACAGAAATGTCTGGTTTTGCCTCCTTCTTACTAAAAACTCTCTCTCAGACAGAAGCTTAACCCAGCTCTGTCTACCAAAGGAACTCAGCCCCACTGGCTGTTCTCAGCTCCTTTTCCAATTGCTCCACACAGCAACTTTTCAACTTCAGTACCCAGTCTGCACTCCACTGTTCAATACTCAAGCTCCCACTGAAAACTAAAATGCTGAGGCGTTTTTTCCTCTCCAAGCATCTCTCAATCGGCAACATTTTCGTTACCATAACTGCAGCCTAGCCAATCATTACAAGGCTGTTTCCCAGCTTCCAGGCTAACTTGCCTGAATCCATCACACCTGCCCAGTGTCTTTGTGTGTGTATGCAGGGAGCATCTCAGCTTTAACTAATACATGCATTCCCTGAATGTTGTGGAACAAGTGCTGAGAATCCCTCTTTTCTACATGTAATTAATCAATTCCATAGCGATTCTCTTAAGTGCTTGGATAGGCTGCCAAGAACGCTTTCTTTTGAGCTAGTCTCTGCAATCATTACACTGGCCTTGTAAGAGACGCTAGGGGTTATTATCCCCTTTTTACACATTTTTGATGTAATGACTTGCAAGGGTCAAGTGGTGAAACTGACAGCTTGAGCTCACAGTTTCATGAAGCTTTCTCCTTGCCAAGACTGTGGTCTTAACCACAACAGTACAGAAACTTTGCTGTTGACATAGTAGTTCAGGATACATTAACCAGCCAGTATCATAATGCCCCTGTATAAATCGATGGTGCGGTCTCATTTGGAGTACAGTGTACAATTCTGGTCACCGCACCTCAAAAAGGATATTATAGCATTGGTAAAAGTGCAGAAAAGGGCAACTAGAATGATTAAAGGGCTGGAACACTTTCCCTATGAAGAAAGGTTGAAACGCTTGGGGCTCTTAACTTGGAGAAACGTCGACTGTGGGGGGACATGATAGAGGTTTACAAGATAATGCATGGGATAGAGAAAGTAGAGAAAGAAGTACTTTTCTCCCTTTCTCACAATACAAGAACTCGTGGGCATTCGATGAAATTGCTGAGCAGGCAGGTTAAAACGGATAAAAGGAAGTACTTCTTCACCCAAAGGGTGATTAACATGTGGAATTCACTGCCACAGGAGGTGGTGGCGGCCACAAGCATGGCCACCTTCAAGAGGGGGTTAGATAAAAATATGGAGCACAGGTCCATCAGTGGCTATTAGCCACAGTGTGTGTGTATATATAAATTTTTTTTGCCACTGTGTGACACAGAGTGTTGGACTGGAGGGGCCATTGGCCTGATCCAACATGGCTTCTCTTATGTTCTTCTGTGACAGAGTGTTGGACTGGATGGGCCATTGGCCTGATCCAACATGGCTTCTCTTATGTTCTTATGTGACACAGAGTGTTGGACTGGATGGGCCATTGGCCTGATCCAACATGGCTTCTCTGATGTTCTTATGTGACACAGAGTGTTGGACTGGATGGGCCATTGGCCTGATCCAACATGGCTTCTCTTATGTTCTTAACAGCTTTGCTGTATCCATAGTAGTTCAGGATACAACAAGCTAACTTCTAGCTCCATCATTTTTGGATGTCGGGTTTCCCACGTACAGCAATTCTAAGGAAAAGAAGAGAAAGAACAAGCAAGATTTTAATGTCCAGCTTGTTTCACAGAACTAAGTTTGAGTCCAGTGGCACCTTTAAGACCAAAAAAGTTTAATTCGGGCTGTATAAGCATGCACTGGAAAGCTTATACCCAGAATAAAACTTCGTTGGTCTTAAAGGTGCCACTGGACTCAAACTTTGTTCCGTTGCTTCAGGCCAGGGGTGGCCAAACTTGCTTAACGCAAGAACCATATAGAATAAACGTCAGATGTTTGAGAGCCGCAAGACATGAGCAAATGTTGCACACGTCTTTATTAAAACTCGTAATACTTCCTTTGCATAGAAAGATAAAATACATACGTATGTACTTTACAGCAGGATCATGCTAGAAGGAGACTTTTTTTAAAAAGCAAAACCTGGGAATAACAGTCCCCATAAAATCAGCATAGGGAAAGGTTAGGGAATTCATTTTTTTTTTTGCACTAGTGGAAGAAGGGCACATGTACCATATAAATCACTGACCATTGTTTTCATCATTATGCATCTCTCTTTGCAGACACCAAGGTTAGTAAATACAGCTCCTGCAAGAGCTACAAGAAGGGGAGCCCTCTTTAATTCCATCCCTCCTTATGCCACCCTCTTTAATTCCATCCCTCCATCCAATGGCTCCCTGGGCTCTTGCACTCTCTTTCCCCACTCTAGGTCTCCAGGTGCCCTCTGAAGTGGAGAAGAGCTTGCAAGCCTGCTTAATTTCCCCTCCTTCCCCGCTTCACATACAGTGGAAAGAGTTGCCTATAGTTGCTTACCTATGGGTCAGCGCTCAGAGGCTGACTGAGGTCCTGATGCTAAGCGCGCTTACTTGAGAGTAAACCTGCATTAAGTTCCTCATTGACCTCCGGGAGCTGCACAATATGTGTGAAAGAGCCACATGTGGCTCCCGAGTTGCAGTTTGGCCATCCCTGCTGCTTCAGACCAGCATGGCTACCGACCTGGATTCAGTTTGTTTCATGGTTGCTTCCTAAAACCAGCCAGGATGAATTGCTGGTAGAAAGAGTCTTTGACTCTCACAGCCTGTTTTCACCTTCTTCTTCCAGGTCCTGTCAGCTGGTTCAGCTCGGATGGGCAACGTGGCTTCTGGGATTATATCCGCTTGGCCTGTAACAAGGTCCCAAATAACTGTGTCAGCAGCATTGAAAACATGGAGAACATCAGCACTTCGAGAGCCAAGGTAAGAAGCCCACCACTATTTGCCGCCAAGCTGCCGAATGCCCACAGGAGCAAGGGAATCATGTGGAGAAGGTTGTTTATTATTATTAATTGCCACAGTCAGACATTTGACTGGTAGGTGGTGTTCTTCCATTCAAGATCAAGCCAAATTCTTGGGAACTGCAGACATACCTTCGCAGGATTCTTGCTTTTTCAAACAACACTGTCTTCTGGAGCACAGCTGGTGTTATTTGTTTCATGCCCAGAATATCCAGTTGTTACCCTGAGACTTTTAGGCACTGCTTCAAGGGCTCCAATGACAACTGGCACAATGGTCACCTTCTTCTCCCAGAGAAATTCTAACTCTAGCTGTAGGTCTTGGCATTTAGTGATCTTCTCCTGTTCTTTCTTTTCTGTTCTGCAGCGTCAATGATCAAACCCTATTTCTCGTCTTTTTCTACAATTGTGATATCAAGGGAGTTATGCTCCAGGAGATAGTCTGTAAGCAGAAATCCCAAAGAATCTTTTCCTCCTCATTTTCCATGATCTCGTCTGAAGATCGAGTTAATTCATGGCCTAGTACTCCCCATTACTATGTGTGGGTATGAAAGTTGGACAATGAAGAAAGCTGACAGGAAGAAAGTGGATTCAGTTGAAATGTGGTGCTGGAGAAGAGTTTTATGGGTATTGTGGACTGCTAAAAAGACAAATAAGTAGGTTCTACATCAAATCAAGCCTGAAATTCCCCTACAAGCTAAAATTATTAAACTGAGGCACAAACAGAACATGAAGGATAGGGGCACCTTCTTTTGGGACTCACAGAATTGAACTCCCTGGTCCAATCGTTTTGAAACGTGGGGGATATTTTGGGGAGAGGCACTAGATGCTGTACTGAAAATCTGGTGCCTCTACCCCAAAAGACAGCCCCCCCAGAGCCCCAGATACCCGTGGATCAATTCTCCATTATTTTCTATGGGAATAAATCTCCATAGGGATAACAGAGTTCCCAGCAAACATTTCCTTCCCCTCCTCCCGCTTTCTGATGACCTTGAAGCGGGGGGAGGGCCTCCAAACCAGGGGATCCCCTGCCCCCACCTGGGGATTGGCAATCCTATTTATGTAGCCAATCCTCCTGGAGCTTACAGTAGGCCCTGTAAGAAGAGCCCTCTAAACTCTTGGAGGATTGGCTACAGCAGGAGTGTGTGGCCTAATATGCAAAGGAGTTCCTGCTACAAAAAAAAAGCCCTGGTGATACAGACTCCCGGCGCGTGGGAGTTGGCCAAGTAGGTGGCGGCCTGGGGTACCACTTGGTCTAGGGGTGCCAGGAGGCTCCCCCTCTCCTCATGCGCCGCCCATGCCCGCTGCGTTCTCGACCTCGTTGAGGCTGCCCGAGCCTCGGCGAAGTCGGGGGTCGTGGCAGCGAGCACCCTCAGTACCCGGCTCTGAGCGTGCCCACTGCCATCCAGGCTTGGCCCGGCCCTCTTCTGCTTCAGAGGGAGCCAGGAAGAGGTCTTTCCAGGGCCGGGCACAGGGTTTCGTGCCCGATGACATCACTTCTGGTGACGTCATCGGGCCATGCACGCAAAGCGCGTGTGAATAGACACCTGCGGGGGGGGGGGCAGGGGCGGCCTGGGGTGCTAGAAACCCTAGCACTGGGCCTGGGTATCACCTAGGGTTGCCAAGTCCAATTTAAGAAATATCTGGGGACTTTGGGGGTGGAGCCAGGAGACTTTGGGGTGGAGCCAGGAGACATTAGGGTGGAGCCAAGATCAAGGCTGTGACAAGCATAGTTGAACTCCAAAGGGAGTTCTGGCCATCACATTTAAAGGACGGCACACCTTTTCAGTGGCTTCCTTCCATAGGAAATAATGAAGGCTAGGGGCACCTTCTTTTGGGGCTCATAGAATTGGACCTCCTGGTCCAATCGTTTTGAAACTTAGAGGATATTTTGGGGAGAGGCACTAGATGAAGTACTGAAAATTTGGTGCCTCTACCTCAAAAAACAGCCCCCCCAGATACCCGCGGATCAATTCTCCTTTATTTTCTTTGGGAATAAATCTCCATAGGGAATAATAGAGTTCACAGCAGACATTTCCCTCCCCTCCCTTTCTGACGACCCTGAAGCGGGGGGAGGGCCTCCAAACCGGGGGATCCCCTGCCCCCACCTGGGGATTGGCAACCCTAGTATCACCCCATATTGTAAAAGTGGGGCCGAGCATCTTTCCCTGTGTCCACCGAGCACATTTCTGGCGAAAGTGAGCTTCAAAACCAGAGGATTTCTGACTCATAGTTCTAGTAATAAACTTTTTATTGTAGGGGCGTGCATGGATCCGCGTGGCTCTAATGGAGAAGCGCATGTCCGAGTACATCGCCACAGCACTGCGGGACACAAGAACCACCAGGTAGGAACCTCTAGGGTTGCCAACCAGCCTGGAGAAAAGTGTCCTGATCCTTTAACAAAGGCTCGAAGTGGACGGTGGAAGCTTTTTCACGGCATGGAGACACATAACATCACCTGGCGAACAGAATCCTTTAAGCCCCTGTGAAAGAGCCAGGGCAAGAGATGGCAGCCTCCAGGTGGGGCTGTAATTCCAGGGACAATCCAGGCCCCGCTGGAGGCTGGCATCCTTACCTAGATGGCCTCAGAGGCACCATTTGGGAATATATCGGCCATTTTTTCCTCCTCTGACCAAGAAGCATGACAAAAGTAGCAACTCCTAAACTGCAGAAGAGCTTTAAAGGTAATAACCAGCACTTTGGATTAAAAAGGTAAAGGAAAGGTCCCCTGTGCAAGCACCAGTCACTTCCAACTCTGGGGTGATGTCGCATCACGACGTTTTCACGGCAGACTTTTTACGGGGTGATTTGCCATTGCCTTCCTCAGTCATCTACACTTCCCCCTCAGCAAGCTGGGGACTCATTTGACTGACCTCGGAAGGATAGAGGGCTGAGTCAACCTTGAGCCGGCTACCTGAACCCAGCTTCCACCAGGATCGAACTCAGGTTGTGAGCAGAGAGCTCGGAATGCAGCTCTCGGAATGCAGGACTGCAGCTTTACCGCTTTGCGCCACGGGGCTCCTCTGCACTTTGGATTAAGCCCAGATAAATTAGAAAAGAAGTAATGTGGTTTCTGTGGCTCATAGCAGTGGCTTCCAGTTTGCCTTCGAAGGCAGCCTCTCTCATTCCACAAATCCCGATTATCAATGCAAATTTAATAAATTACGCAAATAAAGGACAAAAGATTACCAGTGTGTGAATTGGGGTGGAAACCAGGGTTGCCAGATCCAACTCAGGAAATACCTGGGAACTTTGGGGATGGAGCTGGGAGACTTTGGTGTGAAGCCTGAAGACTTTCCTATTCCCTAAAACAAACAAACGAGCAAATAAATAGAAATGCAGCAGTGCAGTTCCATTGAATACAGTCTTCATTTCCTCCTCCTCTTGTCTGCCTTCAAAGGGTTTCCCGAGCAGCTGCACTTCCACTAAATGAAAGTGAACACACACACACTAACAAAGTAGCAAAAATGAGCATAAGAACATAAGAACATAAGAGAAGCCATGTTAGATCAGGCCAATGGCCCATCCAGTCCAACATTCTGTGTCACACAGCGGCCAAATATATATATATATATATACACACACACACACTGTGGCTAATAGCCACTGATGGACCTCTGCTCCATATTTTTATCTAACCCCTTCTTGAAGGTGGCTATGCTTGTGGACGCCACCACCTCCTGTGGCAGTGAATTCCACATGTTAATCACCCTTTGGGTGAAGAAGTACTTCCTTTTATCCGTTTTAACCTGTCTGCTCAGCAATTTCATCGAATGCCCACGAGTTCTTGTATTGTGAGAAAGGGAGAAAAGTACTTCTTTCTCTACTTTCTCCATCCCATGCATTATCTTGTAAACTTCTATCATGTCACCCCTCAGTCGACGTTTCTCCAAGCTAAAGAGCCCTAAGCGTTTCAACCTTTCTTCATAGGGAAGGTGTTCCAGCCCTTTAATCATTTTAGTTGCCCTTTTCTGAACTTTCTCCAATGCTATAATATCCTTTTTGAGGTGCGGCGACCAGAACTGCACACAGTACTCCAAATGAGACCGCACCATCGATTTATACAGAGGCATTATGATACTGGCTGATTTGTTTTCAATTCCCTTCCTAATAATTCCCAGCATGGCGTTGGCCTTTTTTATTGCAAACGCACACTGTCTTGACATTTTCAGTGAATTATCTACCATGACCCCAAGATCTCTCTCTTGGTCTGTCTCTGCCAGTTCACACCCCATCAACTTGTATTTGTAGCTGGGATTCTTGGCCCCAATGTGCATTACTTTGCACTTGGCCACATTGAACCGCATCTGCCACGTTGACGCCCACTCACCCAGCCTCAACAGATCCCTTTGGAGTTCCTCACAATCCTCTCTGGTTCTCACCACCCTGAACAATTTAGTGTCATCCGCAAATTTGGCCACTTCACTGCTCACTCCCAACTCTAAATCATTTATGAACAAGTTAAAGAGGATGGGACCCTGTACCGAGCCCTGCGGCACCCCACTGCTTACCGTCCTCCACTGCGAAGACTGCCCATTTATACTCACTCTCTGCTTCCTATTACTCAGCCAGTTTTTGATCCACAAGAGGACCTGTCCTTTTACTCCATGACTCTCAAGCTTTCTAAGGAGCCTTTGATGAGGAACTTTATCAAAAGCTTTCTGGAAGTCAAGGTAAACAACATCTATCGGGTCTCCTTTGTCCACATGTTTGTTCACCCCCTCAAAGAAATGTAACAGGTTAGTGAGGCAAGATCTTCCCTTGCAGAACCCATGCTGAGTCTTCCTCAATAACCCGTGTTCATCAATGTGCCTACTCATTCTGTCCTTGATAATGGTTTCTACCAACTTTCCCGGTATTGAAGTCAGACTGACTGGCCTGTAATTTCCCGGATCTCCTCTGGAACCCTTTTTAAAGATGGGGGTGACATTTGCTACCTTCCAGTCCTCAGGAACGGAGGCAGATTTCAATGAAAGATTACAGATTTTTGTTAGAAGATCCACAAGTTCAACTTTGAGTTCTTTCAGAACTCTCGGATGTATGCCATCCGGACCCGGTGACTTATTAGTTTTTAATTTGTCTATCAGTTGTAGGACCTCCTCTTTTGTCACCTCAATCTGACTCAGGTCTTTCAACACCCCTTCCAATATTAGTGGTTCTGGGGCGGGCAAACACTTCTCATCTTCCACGGTGAAGACGGAGGCAAAAAATGCGTTCAGCTTCTCAGCCATTTCCCCATCCTCCTTCAGTAATCCTTTTACCCCATGGTCATCCAAGGGCCCCACTACTTCCCTGGCTGGTTTCCTACTTCTAATATATTTGAAGAAATTTTTATTGTTGGTCTTTATGTTTTTTGCAATATGCTCCTCATAGTCCCTTTTTGCCTGCCTGATCACAGTCTTGCATTTGATTTGCCACTGCCTGTGTTCCCTTTTATTAATCTCACTTGGACTGGTTTTCCACTGCTTAAAGGAGTCCTTCTTACCTTTTACAGCTTCCATTACTTTGTTTGTTAACCATGCTGGCCTCTTCTTATACCTGTTTGTGCCTTTCCTAACTTGTGGTATGTATTTTATCTGAGCTTCTAGGATTATAGTTTTAAATAGTCTCCAAGCTTCCCCAAGGGTTTTGACCGTATTTACCTTTCCTTTCAGTTTCCTCCTCACATGCCTCCTCATCTCAGAGAATTTACCCCTTTTAAAGTTAAATGTGGTTGTGGCGGTCTTTTTGGGCAACTCCCTATTTATACAAATGGTGAAATCAATAACATTATGGTCACTGTTCCCAAGCGGCGCAATCACTTTTACGTCTCTCACCAAGTCTTGGGCATTACTTAGGACCAGATCCAGGATCGCCCCACCCCTGGTAGGTTCTGAGACCATCTGCTCCATAGCACAGTCATTGAGAGCATCAAGAAACTCAATCTCTTTCTCTCGACCAGCAGTTTGCAAGCCCACACTTTTGTGCTCACTGGGGCAGTTTGTTCACAGGAGTTGCTGGCTGTAGCAGTCTACTGTATTTCAGCCAACTTCTTCAGACTAACAGAGGAAAACAAAACTACTGAACAGAGCTGTCTAGGTTTTGGTTAACTTTTTACAAATGATTAGGTTCTGGTTAACTCTTTACTATCCATAGAAACGACTTCTGAAACAAATACCAAACAGAGGGACTGTGCTGGCTTCCTCTCTCACACACCCTGCCCCCCCCCCTGCAGCTTTGTCCTGTTGAAATTTAAAGACACACACACCTTCCAAAACACAAGCAGTTCTTTGCAAGCTTCTTCTAAGCCTACAGAGATCTAAGGGCACATGGTAACTGTTGGAGCAGGCCTTCCCCCTGCCGACCAGGTAGCTGGCAGTAGTGAGGAGCCTGCAAAACCGGGGAATCCCCCACTGAAACCTAGGGACTGGCAAGCCTAGTGGAAACTCACTTGGCCTGAGTTCATGGTAGTGGCAGCCCCAGAGGGTGTTTGGAAAGTCTAATCGCGAGAGAACTGTAATGGTCCAGGAATGCTCTCCTTTCTGGCAGAAGAACACTCCATTTACGGGAGAAGTGAGTTCCACAAAGCCCTGAAAGTTCTGTGCCAAAGGTCCATTTTCTCAACAAAGTGCTGGAGGTTTTGTGGGAAGGACTTGTGATTTAAGCCCTAGGAAACTCCCTCCCTCCATTTAATTAACAGTCTGTCTCGTGTACGCTGCTTCTTTCCAGAAGATTCTATGATGATGGGGCCATTATGCTAAGAGAAGAATCCACAGTCCTCACGGGGATGCTGATTGGCCTCAGTGCCATCGACTTCAGGTAAGTGCCCACCCCCACTAGGCAGCCACGTGCTCCCAGGCGGTGTGCTCCGTCCTCTCTGCTGCCTCCAGAAGACTTGCGAAGAGAGCGAGAGCCACGGAGCCATCCACGAGTGCCCCCTCCTGGGAGGAGCTGGGCCTGCCACTGCCCGCTCTGCCACACGTGGCTCTCTCTCTCCGGCCATGTTTTTTTTTGGGGGGGGGGTGAAACAAGGTCTCTCATTGGGCTGTGTGAGAACACACATCCATGACATGCAGCTGATGGCACTGTGCTGTGTCAGTGTGCAGAAAGTAACCTACTGAACCTACTTCCAGTGATGTCAGCTGGCCACAAGATATGAACGTCAGATGTTTGAGAGCCACAAGAAGGAGGGAAGGAGGGAGGAAGGAAGGACACCCCTCTGACTCACTCACAATAACTACATGTACTCTAACCTTCCTTCCTTCCTTCCTTCCTTCCTTCCTTCCTTCGTTTCCTCCCTCCCTCCTCCCCTTCCTCCCTCCCTTCCCTCCTTCCTTTTTTCCTTCCCTCCCTTCCTTGCATCCTTCCTTCCCTCCCTCCTCCCCTTCCTTCCTCCCTCTCTCCCTTCCTCCCTTCTTTCCCTCCCTCCCTCCTTCCTTCCTTCCTTACTTCCCTCCTTCCCTCCCTTCCTCCCTTCCTTCCTTCCTTCCTTCCTTCCTTCCTTCCTTCCTTCCTTCCTTCCTTCCTTCCTTCCTTCCTTCCTTCCTTCCTTCCTTCCTTCCTTCCTTCCTTCCTTCCTTCCTCAAACCTCCAACATTCATGTCTTGCAGCTCTCAAACATCTGATGTTTATTCTATGTGGCTCTTAAGTTAAGTCTTAAATTAAGTCTAATCCCGAGAGAACTGTAGTGAGTTATGGCCCCTTCCAACTCTGTAATTCTTTCATTCTGTTATACACCACTGAGTCCCCTCCCCTTCCCAGGGCCTGCCATCCCCAAGTTCTACCCCGGAATCTCCAGGAATTTCCTAATCTGGAGTTGGCAATCCTACACAGACACCACACTGGAGATCATTGCTGTAGCATTTGACCTATTCTTCACTGGATGTCACTAACCCATAGACACTCCACTTTTCCCATACAGTGGTGGGGCACTGTGTGAAGCAGCACACTAGATAGACCACTGGTCTGATCCAGCAGGGCAGCTCTGATGTTATGCTTCTGTTATTCTCCTGCCATCTGGGCCTCCAAGAAAGGCATCAGAGAATCTGACTTTTCTTGCTTGTGTCCCCTCTCCTGGTTGTATTTTTTCAGCTTCTGCTTGAAAGGGGAAATCATGGACGGCAAGACACCTGTGGTCATTGACTATACCCCGTACCTGAAGTTTACCCAGAGGTAACAGCAATGGATTGAGGGGATAGTTTGGGGGGAATGTGAGGTTTGGTGTCCAGGGCTGGGAAGAAACTACATTTGAGGAACCCTGAGCTAGGGGAACCCAGAGATTTACAAGTTATCATTCGGAATGATTTTCAGCTCTTAGTAGGGTTGCCAGGTCAAATTCAAGAAATACCTGGGGACTTTGGGGGTGGAGCCAGGAGCAAGGTTGCGACAAGCATAACTGAACTCTAAAGGGAGTTCTGGCCTCACATTTAAAGGGACCACACACCTTTTAAATGCCCTCCCTTCACTGGAAATAATGAAGGACAGGGGCACCTTCTTTGGGGCCTCATAGAATGGGACCCCCTGGTCCAATCATTTTGAAACTTGGAGGACGTTTTGAGGCAAGGCACTGGATGCTATGCTGAAGATTTGGTGCCTCTCCCTCAAAATACAGCCCCCCCCCCAGTGCCCCAGATACCTGTGGATCAATTCTCCATTATGCCCTCCATTATGTCCGCTGATCTATAAGGTGTTCTTTAGCAACAGTTGTCAAAACACCCCAAGCACTTTCCTCTTAAGGAATAGGCAACCAACCTGAACGCCTCGAGTTCTTCACCCTGAACGTCTCCCTCTCTTCGGGCAGCTACGATTATTTCAGCGATGAGGAGGAACGGCACAGCTTGGAGAGCAGCACCAGCGAGGACAGCTCCCCTGAACACCCCTACGTACCCCTGATGGCTGTGGAAGACAGCTGGTACAACAAGTGGCGGAAGATGGAGCAAAAGTTCCGCATTGTGTACGCACAAAAGGTACCTGGCTCTCAAATGTCAGGGCATAGCCGTCTGCTAGCTTTCCCCCGCCCAGGGCTTTTTTTTTATAGCAGGAACGCCTTTGCATATTAGGCCATGCCCCCCTGAAGTAGCCAATCCTCCTGGAGCTTACAGTAGGCCCTGTACGAAGAGCCCTATCAGCTCCAGGAGGATTGGCTACATTAGGGGTGTGTGTGGCCTAATATGCAAATGAATCCCTGCTACAAAAAAGCCCGCCCCCCGCCCCTTTTGTTTTGGGGGTCTGCACATGTTTGTGTCTCCAAACTATCCAGAAGATCTCCCCAAATAATTTAGGGCAGGAGGAACAAATTCAGAAGAGCATGAGAAATACCAAGAACCTGGTCCCCCAAACTGAATGGCTCAACTCTACCCTGAGCTGAAATATATATTCAAGGGCCTAAACAGCTGGGGAGTTTTAGGGTCTCAGACATTTCAGAAGTTTCCTAAAGAAGCCAGTTCCCTACTTGAGCAAAATCTGGATAGGATAATTATCTCTTTCCCTCATGCCCTAACATCTGAATTGCTTCATTCCTAAAATCCGACCAGGAACCTGAAATGTCCCCATCTCAAAATAAGTTTGCACTTCTGCTTTTTATTTTATTTTATTGCTTGAAGCAAAATGTATAATTGCAAATGGACTTGAGGCTCTCGATAGATAAGCTCATATCCCTAGTGAGAAACTATAGGGAAGAATCCCATTCAGGTAGACCCTTCCCCCGAAACTTTGTTCTGCACCACCCCAAAGACTTCATAAAATTATCAGAGATCATTTATCCCATGACCTTGGAGGAATGAGGGGTAACTGGTGACTCTATATCTTCTTGAACACCCAACAGATGGGATCAGTTATTATACATCACGGCTGTTTTGCATTTACATGCAAGATTCTTATATTTATACTTGCTTTAGAGTATTTGGTGATCTTTTTCTTCTTTGCATTTTTCATACACAATTATTTTTGTTTGCCATATATATGTATATTACATTGTATTATATACTGTTTCGTAATACAAGTATTATACAGTCCCATTCTTCGTGAAAGGTGGCATACTTCTTGCTTACCTGGCAGACTTCCGCAAAGTGCCCTAAGAACATAAGAGAAGCCATGTTGGATCAGGCCAATGGCCCATCCAGTCCAACACTCTGTGTCACATAAGAACATAAGAGAAGCCCTGTTGGATCAGGCCAGTGGCTCATCCAGTCCAACATTCTGTGTCACATAAGAGAAGCCATGTTGGATCAGGCCAATGGCCCTTCCAGTCCAACACTCTGTGTCACAGAGGAACATAAGAGAAGCCATGTTGGATCAGGCCAATGGCCCATCCAGTCCAACACTCTGTGTTACATAAGAACATAAGAGAAGCCATGTTGGATCAGGCCAATGGCCCATCCAGTCCACGACTCTGTCACACAGTGGCAAAAAAAACCACAGGTGCCATCAGGAGGTCCACCAGTGAGGCCAAGACACTAGCAGCCCTCCTACTGTTGCCCCGCAAGCACCAAGAATACAGAGCGTCACTGCCCCAGGCAGAGAGTTCCAACAATACGCTGTGGCTAATAGCCACTGATGGACCTTTGCTCCAGATGTTTATCCCATCCCCTCTTGAAGCTGTCTATGCTTGTAGCCACCACCACTTCCTGCAGCAGTGAATTCCATGAGTTACCCTTTGAGTGAGGAAGTACTTCCTTTTACTTGTTCTAAGCATTCTGCTCATTATTTTCATGGAGTGCCCGGGGGTGGAATTCTAGCAGGAGCTCCTTTGCATATTAGGCCACACACCCCTGATGTAGCCAGTCCTCCAAGAGCTTACAAGGCTCTTTCTTGTAAGCTCTTGGAGGATTGGCTACATCAGGGGTGTGTGGCCTAATATGCAAAGGAGCTCCTGCTAGAAATCCACCCTTTGGAAGTGCCCATGAGTTTTCTGCATTGATTTCATCTTCTGCCTACACAGTAATGCATTTCTTCCCCCCCTTGTGTCCCACGTCCCAGGGCTACCTAGAGGAGCTTGTTCGGCTCAGAGAGTCCCAGCTCAAGGACCTGGAGGCGGAGAACAAGCGATTGCAGTTGAGGCTGGAGGAAGTGAAGGTGCAGAACCAACTTGAGAAACGGGAGCTGGAGGGCGTCATCCTGGAACTGCAGGAGCAGCTGTAAGTAGGCCAGAAACACCTGGGTCTCTTCTCACACGAACACACGTGAAGTTGCTTTCTACCGAATCAGACCATCAGTCCATCAAAGTTGGCAGGGCTTCTTTCGTAGCAGGAACTCCTTTGCTTATAAGGCTACACCTCCCCGATGTAACCAAACCTCCATGAGCTTCCAGGGCTCTTCGTACAGGGCCTACTGTAAGCTCCAGGAGGATTGGCTAGATCAGTGGGGTGTGGCCTAATATGCAAAGGAGGTCCTGCTAGAATTCCTTACAGGGCTCTCAGTACAGGGCCTGCTGAGAGCTCCAGGAGGACTGGCTACATCAGGGGTGTGTGGCCTAATAGGCAAAGGAGGTCCTGCTAGAATTCCTTACAAGGCTCTTCGTACAGGGCCTGCTGCAAGCTCCAGGAGGACTGGCTACATCAGGGGTGTGTGGCCTAATAGGCAAAGGAGGTCCTGCTAGAATTCCTTACAGGGCTCTTCGTACAGGGCCTGCTGCAAGCTCCAGGAGGACTGGCTACATCAGGGGTGTGTGGCCTAATAGGCAAAGGAGGTCCTGCTAGAAAGGGCTCTCAGTACAGGGCCTGCTGCAAGCTCCAGGAGGATTGGCTACATCCGGGGTGTGTGTGGCCTAATAGGCAAAGGAGGTCCTGCTAGAA
The DNA here is from genome assembly GCF_032191835.1 of Heteronotia binoei. Lineage (NCBI taxonomy): Eukaryota > Metazoa > Chordata > Lepidosauria > Squamata > Gekkonidae > Heteronotia > Heteronotia binoei. The sequence continues at coordinate 61,191,812 of NC_083237.1, read as the reverse complement.
TTCTTACAGGGCTCTTCGTACAGGGCCTACTGAGAGCTCCAGGAGGATTGGCTACATCCGGGGTGTGTGTGGCCTAATAGGCAAAGGAGGTCCTGCTAGAATTCTTACAGGGCTCTTCGTACAGGGCCTACTGAGAGCTCCAGGAGGATTGGCTACATCAGGGGTGTGTGGCCTAATAGGCAAAGGAGGTCCTGCTAGAATTCTTACAGGGCTCTTCTCACAGGGCCTACTGTAAACTCCAGGAGGACTGGCTACATCAGGGGTGTGTGGCCTAATAGGCAAAGGAGGTCCTGCTAGAATTCCTTACAGGGCTCTTCATACAGGGCCTGCTGCAAGCTCCAGGAGGACTGGCTACATCAGGGGTGTGTGGCCTAATAGGCAAAGGAGGTCCTGCTAGAATTCTTACAGGGCTCTTCGTACAGGGCCTACTGTAAACTCCAGGAGGATTGGCTACATCAGGGGTGTGTAGCCTTATATGCAAAGGAATTCCTGCTACAAAAAAGTCCTGAAAGTTGGCTGATCTACTCAGACTAGCAGTGGCTGTACTCCTTTAAGGGGAATCCCAACCCATCTGGAATAGGCTGAATTACTCATTTAGTGGAACAAAGTTTGAGTCCAGTGGCACCTTTAAGACCCACAGAGTTTAATTCTGGGTATAAACTTTCGTTTGCATGAACTAGGGTTGCCAAGTCCTTGGCTCTTGCCAGTGGAGGGTGGGAGGGAGCTTTCCAGGAGGAAGGAGGGGTGATGTAGCTGCATGCTATGTCCCCGATGTGATGACATCACACAGAAGTGATGTCATCACACCGGTGCTGTTTTACGATGATATTCTGGTATTTTGGACAAAACTCTATGGTTATCATAGAGTTTTGCTTAAAATACCAGAATGTTGCCACACAAACGGCCCTGGCGTGATGTCACTTCCACCCGCAGGGCCGTGCTAGGGTTTTTGGTGCCCTAGGCGAGCTGCCCACTAGCGCCTTTCCTCCAGAAATTTAAAAAACAGAATTGTAGGAGAAATGAAGAAACTTGAAACTATTTACATTTCTAATTTAGAGAGCCAGTTTGGTGTAGTGGTTAAGTGTGCGGACTCTTATCTGGGAGAACCGGGTTTGATTCCCCACTCCTCCACTTGCAGCTGCTGGAATGGCCTTGGGTCAGCCATAGCTCTGGCAGAGGTTGTCCTTGAAAGGGCAGCTGCTGTGAGAGCCCTCTCAGCCCCACCCACCTCACAGGGTGTCTGTTGTGGGGGAGGAAGGGAAAGGAGATTGTGAGCCGCTCTGAGACTCTTCGGAGTGGAGGGTGGGATATAAATCCAATATCTCCATCTACCTCACAGGGTGTCTGTTGTGGGGGAGGAAGGGAAAGGAGATTGTGAGCCGCTCTGAGACTCTTCGGAGCGGAGGGCGGGATATAAATCCAATATCTTCTTCTTCTTCTTCTTCTTAATTTACAGGGCTTTTTTAATTTTAAATTTAAATTAAAAAAAAAACACAACAACTGTGAGATTAAGCAATAAAAATTGTGAGAATACTACTTGATCCTTTTAGTTGGAGGTGCCAGGGACAAGACCTTCACATGACCATTTCTACTCGATCCTTTTAGCTGGAGGTGCCAGGGACAAGACCTTGTGCGTGCGAGAAAGATGCTCTACCACTGAGCTGTGGCTCCCACCCCATGGCTCTGCTAAAGTAGAGTAAGAAGGATGAGTGGCAGCAGACAAATTCAATAGGAGCCAATTTTTAGAAACTATGATTGGCTTTTCTTCAGCTTTTACAATTGGTTAATTCATCCCTGCCGAATTCCGAAGACCGCACTGCGCAGGCGCTGTCCGCTTTCGCAAAACCGTCCGGGCAGCATCTGCTCTCCATGTAGCCTGCTTTCCATTGGGGAAGGTAGGCTCCAGGGAGCACACACACTGCGCATGGGGAGAGGGAGTGCCTGGCGGCTGCCTGCTGTTCACATGACATCATCTCACTGAGGACCTAGCACCGGGTCGTGGCTGCTGGGGGTGGGGCTTTCCCCCACCAGCCAGTGGCAGGCAGGAGCCCACAAAATCAGGGGGTCCCATACTCTCTCCTAGGGGCTGGCAACCTTAGCATGCACCTCAATCTGTACTAATGTAATGATTAGTTTTATTATTGTTCAACACTTATACCCTCATGGTTAAGGCAGGGGTGTTGAACATGCAGTTTGGGGGGCCGAATCAGGTCCCTGGAGGGCTCCTACCAGGTCCTCAAGCAATTGGCTGTCATCTGCTTCCATCTCCCTATATCTTGCTTCCTTCCGCATAACGGCTTGCTTTGCAAGGCTTGCTGAATTGCGCAGGAGCTACAGAGCAAAACCTCTATTTTCTCCAATGGCTGAGGCTCCTCCCTTGGGGAGGAAGGGGGGAGGCAGAGCTTGCTTTGCCAGGCTCTCTCAATCACACAGCAGAGCCAAGCCTCTCCTCCTTCTATTGGCTGAGGCTCCTCCAGGGAAGTAAGGAAAGAGCCAGAGCTTCCTTTGCCCAGTTCCCTGGATCCCATGGGAGAAAGACAAAGAAAGCACCTTTAAAACCAATGCTAACGTTTTAAGCATTTTTTTTAAAAATATATATATTTGGGTTTTTCTGTGTCCCTTATAAAGTTTATATCTCTGCTACCTAATCTTAAATAGGTATACATACAGCCTGGCCCAACATGACTCAGCCCAACTAGACATGGCCCGGCCCAACAAGGTCTCATTTGTGTCAGATCTGGCCCTCATAACAAATGAGTTTGACACCCCAGGGTTTAGAGATTTCAGTTTTGCTTTATAAATTTCCAAACATGGAGATAGACCACAGTCATTGTACGGAAAAAAAAGAACGAAAGAAAAGTACACTGTGGAAGTCTACTCACTATATTATTATTATTATTATTATTACTATATTATTATTATTATTATTATTATTATTATTATTATTATTATTATTATTATTATTATTATTATTAGTTTATTTATATTCCACCCATTCCCCCATTGGGGGCTCAGAGCGGAGTACAGCAAATAGAAATAAAATCGCAATAAAATCATAATTAAAACGAATTACAACATTCATCAAAGTGCAGCTAGATGATTCAGCGAGATGACATGACAGTTTAAGTTTATTTCAATTTATATCCCGCCCTTCCCACCGAAGTGGCTCAGGGCGGCTCACAACATACAAAATCTTAACAGAATTTTAAATTTAAAATACATCAATTACAACAGTTAAAACAGTAAAATAATAGAACATTTAAACAGCGATCTATCAAAATACTACACTGAACCTTCTATAGAATTTCTGATGCCAGTTAGTTATAGGCCAGCTGGAAGAGGGCTGTCTTACAGGCCCTGCGGAACTGGCCAAGGTCCCGCAGGGCCCTCACCTCTTCCGGCAGCTGGTTCCACCAGCAAGGAGCCGTTACAGAAAAGGCCCTGTCCCTGGTGGATTTCAGACGGGCCTCCTTTGGCCCAGGGATAGCAAGCAGATTTTGAGAGCCCGATCTGAGTACTCTCTGGAGAACATGTGGGGAGAGACGGTCCCTAAGGTAGGCAGGTCCTAGGCCAAATAGAGCTTTAAAGGTAATAACCAGCACCTTGTATCGGACTCGGTATATTATTGGCAGCCAGTGCAGACTCCGGAGCCCCGGCTGAATGTGCTCCCATGACAGCAAGGGGGTATAGCACAAAATAGTACCACAATATAGCATCACCGTTCAGTAGTGCAGTAGAGCAGCAGCGTAGTAAAGGGGAGGCCAACCAGTCAATAGATGATTAGGGTTTGTAGAATCTTTCGGGCTCAAGTGCCGTGTTCTACTGGAGAAAGTTTTTCTTCCAGACATTTCGTTCTCGGCTGCGGAGAACATCCTCAGTGGCGTTGCAGCCGGAGCAGGCGCTCTGACCTTCTTGGCTGCTGTGCATCGTGTGAGGCCAGGGCTGCTGGAGAGCTGCTATTTCTAGGCTGGAGGGGGTGTGGTGAAAGGGCAATAGGTTTGTGGATGTGCCCATTGCTTGGTGGGGCACATCAATGCACATCCTCACTCAATGCACATCCACAAACCAATTGCCCTTTCACCACACCCCCTCCAGCCTAGAAATAGCAGCTCTCCAGCAGCCCTGGCCTCACTCAATGCACAGCAGCCAAGAAGGTCAGAGCGCCTGCTCCGGCTGCAACGCCACTGAGGATGTTCCCCGCAGCCGAGAACGAAACGTCTGGAAGAAAAACTTTCTCCAGTAGAACACGGCACTTGAGCCCGAAAGATTCTACAAACCCTAATGACGTTACCAGCCGTGAAAACCTGAAATCTTCGATAATAGATGCCCGCTGCCTCATCCAAAGACCTGAGGTGTGCTCATTTTGCCCAGCTAGAAAATGAATTGGGGGGGTGGGGGTGGGGAGAGATGAACACTGTAAATGTCCTTTTGGTTCCTTTGCCTTGAGCTGACGGGCTGCATTCCCTCCTCCTTGATCAGAGTCCCCCCTTCCCACTCTGTCCCCAGGACGGGCCTCATCCCCTCTGACAACAGCCAGTTTACCCAACTCTCCAAGGAAATGGCTGCCCCTTTGGTGAATCAGTGGCCTTCTCTGGGCACACTGAACGGCAACGAAGGTCGCTCAGAAGCCAAAATGTACAGAAGGTAAGCATGGGTGACTCTTGTTGTGGCTGGACGACTGTGCGTGTCTCCGTGCGTGAGTGCATTATCTGGACATCCACTGAAATACACTCCCGACACGAAACTGGGTTCACCTTCTTGAAGTGAAATGCTCATTCTTTCTGCTCACCTTTCTCCTTGAATCTCTGTTTCTGGGATAGGTTAATATAGTTCCATGTAAAACAAGTTCCCTTCTTGTCTCTATAAAGCTACTACCTTTATTTTTCTGAACTTGTATGAGTGTGCAAGCAAAGGAAGGTGAAGGATGTGGTGCTCGGATGCATTCCACAGATGCGCTAGTCCACAAGTCATCCACAAAAGCAGCAACAGCAAACAAAACGAAAGGCAGTTCTAGAAGGGCTCTCAAAGCAGCTGGAATGGAGACCACAGATCCTTGCTTCTTCCTAGGAGACCATTCTGATATCGGGTTCTTGTGCTTGCTGCCAAAGTGCCAACCAATTTGCCAGGAGAACTAGAAACCTGCTCTTTTTTGGGGAGGGGGGAAGAAAAATACAGATCCTTTCATTGCTCAGGGAGCTATATTGCAGGGAGGGGGGTTGCTCATCCAACCTGAGACAGGTGAAGGAGAGGTCGGCTGCAGGGCATTTAAATGGCAGGAACCGGGGACAAAGGAAGGAGCAACAGGTGAGACAACGCGGGCAGGAGGTGGTCGGTTGGAGGGAACACTCCTTTGGAACTGGGGGCTCCATTAAAGCATAGCAGATGGAAGACCCAAGTACCGCTTAGTTTGTTCCTTCACGTTGTGCTAGGGTTCCCCAAGTCCAATTCAAGAAATATCTGGGGACTTTAGGGGTGGAGCCAGGAGCAAGGTTGTGACAAGCATAACTGAACTCCAAAGGGAGTTCTGGCCATCACATTTAAAGGGACAGCACACCATTTAAAGGCCTTCCCTCCACTGGAAATGATGGATAGGGGCACCTTCTTTGGGGGCTCACAGAATTGGACCGCCTGGTCCAATCTTTTTGAAACTTGGAGGTATTTTGGAGAGGGGCACCAGATGCCATGCTGAGAATTTGGTGCCTCTAACCTCAAAAAGCAGCCCCTCCAGAGCCCCCCCCGATACCCATGGATCAATTCTCCATTATATCCTGGGAATCTGTTTGTGCCCAGCAGACATTTCCCCCCCCCCGCCCGCTTTCTGACGACCCTGAAGCAGGCGGAGGGCCTCCGAACCAGGAGATCCCCTGCCCCCACCTGGGGATTGGCAACGCTACATTGTGCATGTTAGAGAGCATCTCAATCCAATGAAGGCAACCCAGACCAGGAACTGCATTTCTCTTAGAAGATCTGCTGGACCTCGTGTGCAAAAACTTGGGGTACGGTGTGGGGGGCGGGGAAGGCCGAGTGTTACCTTAACACTTGTATAAAAATTGAACAGGGATCCTTGCATCTCTCGAGTCTGTGCCTTCGGCATTGCTTATGCAAGGGCTTAGCCTCAAGAACACCCTCTGGCCCTTTGAAACTGGCTGAGTAAGAGTTTGCTCTTTTGATTCTGCTGCGCACGTTTATTAGCCGCTTGAGGAGCCCTTTATTGCTGGGCAGAGGAAAGGCATAAATTTCAGAAACACGTTCTTATAAGCCTCTGCAGGGAAGAGTTTTAATTTTACAGGACCGTTTAAACGGCACCAGTCACCCATAAAGGGGTTTCCTCTTGAGAAGACAGAATAAAAACCGGCCCTCCGGGGTCCGAGAACATCAGGAGTGGTTTTGTGCCTGGCCATAACTAATTGGCGGCTGCTAAGGTTGCCAAGTCCGATTCAAGAAATATTTGCGGCCGTTGGGGGCGGAGCCAGGAGACTTTGGGGGTGGAGTCAGGAGCAAGGTTGCGACAAGCATCATTGAACGCCAAAGGCAGCGCTGGCCATCACATTTAAGGGGCCCGCACATCTTTTAAATGCCTTCCCTCCTTTGGAAATGACGAAGGATAGGGGCACCTTCTTTGGGGGCTCATAAAACTGGATCCCTTGATCCAATCCTTTTGAAACCCGGAAGGTATTTTGGAGAGAGGCCCTGGATGCTATGCCTAAAATATGGTATCTTGGGCTCAAAAAAACCCAACTCTCCTAGAGCCCCAGATACCCACAGATCAATTCTCCGTTATACCCTATGGGAATCGGTTTCCTTTGGGAATAACAGAGTTCCCAGCAGACATTCCCCTCCCTCCGCCCCCCCCCACCGGTTTTCTGATGACCTTGAAGCGAGGGGAGGGCCTCCAAACCGGGAGATCCCCTGCCCCCACCTGGGGATTGGCAACCCTAGCGGCTGCAGTGCATCTTGGGAAGCCTCTGGAGGTGACTGGCTGGGTTTTCTGTCCTCTTCAGGCACAGCTTCATGAGCACTGACCAGCTCTCCGCAGAGATCAGCCTGAGCTCCGATTCGCAGCGACTGGGCGAGGGGAAGCGTGAAGGAGAGCCCTGGGGACCCCTGGGTAAGACGCTTCATAGGTTGTGTGTGTTCCCAGCCCCGTCACGAAGAGTTAAGTTCTGCGTGTTCCCAGCCCTGTAGCTAAGAGCCAAAGAGGGAGGGGGGCACAGGGGGGGCCACGGGGGTGAGAGCAAGAAGCTGGAGAGGTCGAGGGCCACCCCTCTCCCTTCCCCCTCCAGTGTGATTTAAATTGCATGTAAATTGCATGTGATTTAAATTGCATATATGACACAGAATGTGTGACACAGAATGTTGGACTGGATGGGTCATTGGCCTGATCTAACACGGCTTCTCTTATGTTCTTATGTTATGTAAGCTCCGATTCCCCTTCTAGCTTTCCTGGAGCTCAGCCTGCAGTGATCAACTTCCAAAATGGAAAAGAAGGCTGATTTGTATCTCTGCACTCCCTCGCCATTTCCCTGCTTTCCTGTACCCTTCCCCAACTGGGAGCAGCAGGGAATGCATGCGGCTTGAACACACTGGCTGGGGGAGACGTGTCCTGGGCGCCTCCCTCCCTCCCCACCCCGAGAGGACCCCTGTGCGATCTAGGGGCCTCTCCTCCCACCCACCCAAGAACTTACCGTTCAGGCTCATGGCAGTGGAAAACAAGAAAAAGAAGAAGAAGATATTGGATTTATATCCCGCCCTCCACTCCGAAGAGTCTCAGAGCGGCTCACAAGCTCCTTTACCTTCCTCCCCCACAACAGACACCCTGTGAGGTAGATGAAGATATTGGATTTATGTCCCGCCCTCCACTCCGGAGAGTCTCAGAGCGGCTCACAAGCTCCTTTCCCTTCCTCCCCCACAACAAGACACCCTGTGAGGTAGATGAAGATATTGGATTTATATCCTGCCCTCCACTCCGAAGAGTCTCAGAGCGGCTCACAATCTCCTTTCCCTTCCTCCCCCACAACAGACACCCTGTGAGGTAGATGAAGATACAGGATTTATATCCCGCCCTCCACTCCGAAGAGTCTCAGAGCGGCTCACAAGCTCCTTTCCCTTCCTCCCCCACAACAGACACCCTGTGAGGTAGATGAAGATACTGGATTTATATCCCGCCCTCCACTCCGAAGAGTCTCAGAGCGGCTCACAAGCTCCTTTACCTTCCTCCCCCACAACAGACACCCTGTGAGGTGGGTGGGGCTGGAGAGGGCTCTCACAGCAGCTGCCCTTTCAAGGACAACCTCTGCCAGATCTATGGCTGACCCAAGGCCATTCCAGCAGGTGCAAGTGGAGGAGTGGGGAATCAAACCCGGTTCTCCCAGATAAGAGTCCGCACACTTAACCACTACACCAAACTGGCTCTCCAAGGCGGCATATGGAGCCCCCAGCTCTTCATGGCCAGACTAAGGGCTGCTGGGAGCAGGGGGTGGGGCTGGCTGCCCACCTACCCACCCAACTTTCGGAATCTGCCCAGAGTGCTTCAGGGGAGAGCTTGCCGGTGCCGCTACTTGCTTCATGTGCTGAGGCGATTGGGCTGAGTGGTCCCGAGGGGGAGGGGGAAGCCAGGGCTTAGGGAGGGGGACCATAAAATCCACAAGGAGGCTGGGCCCTCTGGGCCCCTGAGTGTTCCCTCTAAGCTGAGTGAGCGTGAGCTAGCTCACAGATTTTTAGCCTCCAGATCACACCTTTTTGCCTTCGCTCAGGAAGGAGGACCCCAGAGCACGTTAATTGATCCAGTCGCTCCCAACTTTAATGCCAGTCGCTCACAAAGTAGAATTTTTGTTCACAGGACTCTGCAGCTTAAAGGGAACGTTTGTCCTAGGGTTGCCAGGTCCAATTCAAGAAATATCTGGGGACTTTGGGGGTGGAGCCAGGGGACTTTGGGGGTGGAGCCAGGGGACTTTGGGGGTGGAGCCAAGATCAAGGTTGTGACAAGCATCATTGAACTCCAAAGGGCGTTCTGGCCATCACATTTAAAGGGACGGCACACCTTTTCAATTCCTTCCTTCCATAGGTAATCATGAAGGATAGGGGCACCTTCTTTTGGGGCTCATAGAATTGGACCCCCTGGTCCAATCTTTTTGAAACTCGGGGGGCATTTTGGGGAGAGGGACTAGATGCTATACTGAAAATTTGGTGCCTCTATCCCAAAAAAACAGCCCCCCCAAAGCCCCAGATACCCGTGGGTCAATTCTCCATTATTTTCTATAGGAATAAATCTCCCTAGGGAATAAAAGAGTTCCCAGCTGACGACCCTGAAGCGGGGGGAGGGCCTCCAAACCGGGGGATCCCCTGCCCCCACCTGGGGATTGGCAACCCTACCCAGACATCTGGTATTTTTTGCAGTGACGGCTGGGCAGCCGTAGGGCTATCCTGGCAGCCTAGCCAGAAGAGAAGACAAATGGACCAGGAGAAGCACCAAAGCTTTTTTGTTGTAGCAGGAACTCCTTTGCCTATTAGGCCACACACCCCTGATGTAGCCAATCCTCCTGGAGCTTACTGTAGGCCTGGTAAGAAGAGCCCTGTAAGCTCCTGGAGGATTGGCTACATAAGAGGGGTGTGGCCTAATATGCAAATGAGCTGCTGCTAGAATTCCACCCCTGATGTAGCCCATCCTCCTGGAACTGACAGCAGGCCCTGTAAGAAGAGCCCTGTAAGCTCTTGGAGGGTTGGTTACATCAGGGGTGTGTGGCCTAATATGCAAAGGAGCTCCTGCTACAAAAAAAAGCCCTGAGAAGCGCCATGATGCTGGCAGAGTGGTTGGGCTCACTCCAGCTGCCCTTGCCATCGAACGAGGGTTGCAGGCCAAAGGAAGGAGGCATTAGGGCAGAAGCGTATACTCAGCGCCACCTCCTCCTAGCCCAAGCAGGGCTTTTTTGTACCAGGAACTCCTTTGCATATTAGGCTAAACCCCCCTGATGTATCCAATCCTCCAAGAGCTTACAGTAGACCCTATAAGAAGATCTCTGTGAACTCTCAGAGGATTGGCTACCTAGGGGGGGTGTGGCCTAATGTGCAAAGGAGTTCCTGCTACAAAAAAAAAAAGCCCTGGAGAGTGGAGTGCAGCAGCTGCAGCTTCGAACTTGGGCTTTGCACTCCTCGGAGACTAAACAGGATGATGTACGGCGTCTGGTCTTAACCTGGGCTTATTTTGGAAGAAAAAGCCCAGCAGGAACTCATTTGCATATTAGGCCACAACTCCTGATGTCACCATTGTCTCACACAGGGCTTTTTTGTAGGAACAGCCCCGCAGGGACTCATAATTGCATATTAGGCCACACCCCGATGTGACCATCGTTTCACAAAGAGCTTCTTTTGCAGGAAAAGCTCAGCTGGAACTCGTTTACATATTAGGCCACACCCCCTGATGTCACCATTGTCTCACACAGGGCTTTTTTGTAGGAACAGCCCAGCAGGGACTCATAATTGCATATTAGGCCACACCCCCTGATGTTACCGTCGTTTCACAAAGGGCTTTTTTTGCAGGATAATCCCAGCTGGATTTTTTTGCAGGAAAATCCCAGCTCGTTTACATATTAGGCCACACCCCCTGGTGTCACCATTGTCTCGCAAAAGGCTTTTTTTGCAGGAAAAGCCCAGCAGGAACTCATTTGCAAATTAGGCCACACCCCCTGGTGCCAAGCCAGCCAGATCTGCATTCCTGCTCAAAAAAAAAAAAAAAAGCCAAAAAAGCCTTGGATCTTCCTGGGAAACTGTCTGGCAACCCGAATATTCAGGAATTCTGGGGCCAAATCCTGGCTCAAATTAAAGGCTTCTGTGGGGCTGTAGAGCCTATCATTCCCCAACTGTGTTCTGGGGCGTACTAGCTTGCCACCGGAAGTGAATCCAGGGCTTTTTTTTTTAGCAGGAATGCACAGGAACGCAGCTTCGTCTGGCTTGGTATCAGGGGGTGCGGCCTAATAAGTCAATGAGTTTATGCTGAGCTTTTTCTACCCAAAAAGCCCTGTGTAAAACAATTGCGATGTCAGGGGGTGTGGCCTAATATGCAAATGAGTTCCTGATGGGCTTTTTCTACAAAATGAAAAGCCCTGCGAATTAATCCAATATGGCTGCAACCGAACTTCCTGCCCAAAGAGGAAACTCTCTGCTGAGTGTTCTGCAGTGGCTTTGTCTATTCCCAGTCATTTTTTAAATTCTCATTTTAAAATTAAATTAAAAAAACCCACAACAATATACCAGTGCAGTCAAATAGTCACAAAATCTTAACTCTTTACATCCCCCCTCCCCCCAGACAAAAACGTATAATCACACATTTATACCATTATCCTAGGATCGGATTCAGACAGGCAAAGTTCAAGAAGTAGGTACAATATGATCAAAATAAAAAGCTGCAAAAGGAACTCCCTGCATTCACTCCAAGTGCAGAACTTGCCTGCAAGAGAGATTTGCAGGTTGCCTCTCTGCACATGAAGCCGGGGCCATGTTCTTGCCTGCTTCCGATCTGGAGGCCTGACTTGAACGGTGGCAGACGCTGGGGAGCACGCTGGAGCAGAGAGAAAGCAGGGCGGGGAGGGCTCCTTTCCATGCACACTGCCATGGGGCATTCCAACAGCAAATCTTTAGGGCACAAATTTTGGAGTCTGGAAAAAAAAATGATTTCGCTATCAAGAAATAAGCCAGTGGCATATTCAAATGCATACTTTGACATAAACTCGGCCCTCTCCAGAAGCAGTTCCCCAAGACAATGTGGGAGAGAAGCTTTCTGTTCAATGAAGCCCTCGCTTTGTATTTAAACTATTTTTATGTATTTATGTATTTTTATGTATTTAAACTATTTTTATGGCACCTCATCGGGGTCCTGCTCAATCTGGCTTGTCGTTTTAACTGCAAGTTAACAATAATAATGACGCACAAGCTGTCAAACGAGCCAGCTTATTCAGTAAGTTGGCTGAGGTAAGAAATGCATCCTTTCTTAAACTCTTTCTTAAACAATCGGTAGAGCCTGAGAACTGATTATGTCCTGTCTCAAGGGCAGCTTCTTTGGAAGAGATGTTGGTCCTCCCTCCTCCAGCACGACCCCACTCTGGAGCAAGTGCAAAAAGAAGCATTTTCAGGATTAAACCCAAATTCCTGTGCCTTTGCAAAGTGACGATGACCTTTTAGCTTCCATTTTAAGGAGCGTCCCTCCGATGTGTGTACGAAAGGGATCTAGGGGTCCTAGTGGATCATACGCTGAACATGAGTCAACAGTGTGATGCGGTGGCTAAAAAGGCAAAGGCAGTTTTGGGCTGTATCCACAGAAGTCTAGTGTCCAGATCACGTGAAGTGATGGTATCATTTTACTCTGCTCTGGTAAGACCTCACCTGGAGTATCGTGTTCAGTTTTGGGCACCACATTTTAAGGAGGATATAGACAAGCTAGAACGGGTCCAAAGGAGGGCGACGAAGATGGTGAGGAGTCTGGAGACCAGGTCCTATGAGGAAAGGTTGAAGGAGCTGGGGATGTTTAGCCTAGAGAGGAGGCAGCTGAGAGGTGATAGGATCACCATCTTCAAGTCCTTGAAGGGCTGTCATCTAGAGGATGGGGTGGAATTGTTTTCTGTGGACCCAGAAGGTAGGACCAGAACCAATGGGTTGAAATTAAATCAAAAGAGTTTCTGGCTCAACATTAGGAAGAACTTCCTGAGAGCGGTTCCTCAGTGGAACAGGCTTCTTCGGGAGGTGGTGGGCTCTCCTTCCTTGGAGGTTTTTAAACAGAGGCTAGGTGGTCCTCTGACAGCAATGAGGATCCTGTGAATTTAAAGGTAAAGGTAGTCCCCTGTGCAAGCACCAGTCGTTTTCGACTCTGGGGTGATGTTGCTTTCACAACATTTTCATGGCAGACTTTTTACGGGATGATTTGCCGTTGCCTTTCCCAGTCATCTACACTTTCCCCTCAGCAAGCTGGGTACTCATTTGACCGACCTCGGAAGGATGGAAGGCCGAGTCAACCTGGAGCCGGCTACCTGAAACCAGCTTCCGCTGGGATTGAACTCAGGTTGTGAGCAGAGGGCTCTGACTGCAGTACTGCAGCTTTACCACTCTGTGCCACGGGGCTCTGTGAATTTACGAGGAGGTATTTGTGAGTTTCCTGCATTGTGCAGGGGGTTGGACTGGATGACACTGGAGATCCCGTCCAACTCTAGGATTCTAAGGCTCATTCCATCCAACTCTAGCATTCTAAGGCTCATTCCATCCAACTCTAGGATTCTAAGGCTCATTCCATCCAACTCTAGGATTCTAAGGCTCGTTCCATCCAACTCTAGGATTCTAAGGCTTGTTCCATCCAACTCTAGGATTCTAAGGCTAATTCCATCCAACTCTAGGATTCTAAGGCTTGTTCCATCCAACTCTAGGATTCTAAGGCTTGTTCCATCCAACTCTAGGATTCCAAGGCTAATTCCATCCAACTCTAGGATTCTAAGACTAATGCCATCCAACTCTAGGATTCTAAGGCCCATTCCATCCAACTCTAGGATTCTAAGGCTCGTTCCATCCAACTCTAGGATTCTAAGGCTCATTCCATCCTTTTTTTCTCCCCAGGAAAGGATCCGACTCCATCGATGCTGGGCCTCTGCGGCTCCCTGGCCTCCCTGCCCAGCTGCAAGTCCTTAGCCAGCCTAAAATCCAACGAATGTTTGGTGAGCGACAGCATCGAACCCAGCCCTGCACACAGCCCCAGCTGAGAAGCCCAAGCACCAGTCTGACAAACCACGCGAGACACCCAAGGGGAGCAGAGGTTGCTGGAAGGCGGAGTGGACAACCGAACACCCCTTTCACACGAGGGCTGAAGTTGAGGGAAAGGGGCCAACTGACCTTTTTATCCAGCCCGACGGTGCAGTCGGGCAACAAACCCGCATTCTCCTCCGAGCATTCTTCTAAAACACAGACTTCCTTCCGGGATCTGGCAACTAGGGGAACTCTTTAGAATTTTTGTTTTTTCCTATCTGGGAGTCAGGAAAAAGCCACGCCCTGCATCAGAAGCTGGGAGGATCACCAGCCAAAAATGCTTTTTCTTTTGTAAAACGAAGCAGTGTATATTCTGTGTAATATATACATCTAGATTATATATGGTTGAGCTTGCTCAAAGGCTGCTGTCTCTGGGGCGGCACACTTCAGGCATCCAACGGCTGAACCTGTTTGGCCTTTTTTAGGGGAGGAGGGGAGGGGGAAACGCAGCTGTCAAGCAGAGCGGCATTAAAGTTTTGAAGCCGGAAAGGATGTTGCAAAGTTAAGGGAGGGTGCTCTGAAGGCAAAACTACGCTGGGGAAGAGGGAAGAAAAATAAGCCGGCAAGTTGAAATTTCTTAGTCTTCCTAGCGGGTTATTTGCACAAAGAAATAAGGTCGCCCAGGATGGTGTGTTTGTGTTCCTCTTCTTCACAATGCAGAGGCAGCATAGGAAACACCCTCGGGGAGGCAAGAGGCAGGGTGGGGAGGGAGGCGTTGAAGCTTCCCTCCTTTCACTCCCAGATCCCGCTTTTCACACCTTCTCATCCAAGCAATTGCAGCACCTCCTTGCTGTAGGAAGAGTTTTGGTCACCCACATTTTTTTTTTTTTTGGCATTCCTTTGCCGGATTCCAGGGTCTCCACGAAGCCTCCATTCTTCCTCTGCCCCACCAGACCCCCACGGATAGGAACCGACTCCCCCACTCTGTTTCTCCTGCATGTCACTGGCCCAGCAGAACTTCCTGTCAGCAGGCGCAAGAGTGTGACCGGGGAAGGGGCCAATCCAGAGACCAGAACTGTTGAGGACGTTGTTTGTGAGCAAAAGCACAACTGGGACTCCTCCCTGCGTTGGGTGGCGCAGAGGCCAAGCGGTCTTGAGAACGCACCAGTTGGGGATGGAATTGCAGCCTGCCCCTCACCTGAGAAACTGTTATGGCTCAGCAGCTGGGGAAATTCTGTTAAGAGTGAATGGGAAACATTAAAACAGAATGAGGAGATGGGTAAGAGTTGTTGAAGCTTCTTGTCTCACGTCCGCACAAAGAGGCTCGGGGCCATCTCAGGCTCCGCAGTAGAGCTGCCAAGTTCCCCCGCCTTGGAGGTTCCCAATCCACCGGCCTGCATTGGGTTGGCAGGGGGGATCCTTCCCCGACATCGCTAGTGCGATGATGTCATTGTGCCGGCGATGTCACGCGCTGGCCGCTTTAGGAGCTTCCGGGGAAACTCTATGGTTTTCCCAGGCGCTCTAGCAATTTGGGAGGGAAAACTCTATGGCACCTATTGTACCATAGAGTTTTCCCTCCCAAATTGCTAGAGCCAGAGGCTGCAGGGGACTTGGCAACCTTACTCCATAGTCACCAAGGATTTTGCTGCTGCAAGGTACCAGGATCCATTTAAGTGTTACCAGGATGCATTTAAGGGTTGCCAGCCTCCAGGTGGGGCCTGGAGATCTCCCGCTTTTACAACTGATCTCTGTCCAGCAGAGATCGGCTCCCCTGGAGAAAAATGGCTGCTTTGAAGGGTGGACTTGAGGGCAGGGGTGTCAAACATTTGTTATGAGGGCCTGATCTGACATAAATGAGACTGTGTTGGGCCGGGTCATGTGTGTACCTATTTAAGATTAGGTAGCAGAGATATAAACTTTTTAAAGGACACAGACAAACACGACTAAAAGTTTAAAAAGAAAAACCACCTTAAAACATGCTTAAAACATTAGCACTTATTGGTCTTAAAGGTGCTTTCTTTGTATCTCTCCCATGGGATCCAGGGAACTGGGCAAAGGAAGCTCTGGCTCTTTCCCTCCCTCCCCAGGGGACCATGAGGGGGAGGAGCCTCAACCAGTGGAGAAAATCGAGGTTTTGCTCTAACTCCAGCGTGATTGAGCAAGCCTTGCAAAGTTGAGATGCAGAAGGAAGCGAGAGAGAGAGAAGGAAGCAGATAAGAGCCAGTTGCTCTCGGGACTGATAGGAGCCCTCCAGGGGCCTGATTCGGCCCCTGGGCTGCATGTTTGACACCCCTGCTCTAGGGCATTGTGCCATGCTAAGGCCCCTCCCCTCCCTCTCCCAGGCTCACCTGCAAAGGCTCCAGGTATTTGCCAGCACAGACCTGGCAACTCTACCCCTAAACGGTGAGCCAGCTCATCTTCTCAAAGCCTTAGAATAACAATAGAGTCACATGCTAGGATGGAATGCGGATTTGCAGGGTTGAGAAGAAACAAGGTGAACTGGGGAGAGCCTGGGTTGATACAGCTGGTATTTTTCACCTGTTCGAAGCTCGTCCTGCCCTGTTGTTTGTTGTTGTTGCTGCCGTCCCGTTGCGGCTGACTTATCGGGACCATGCGGGGTTTTCAAGGCAAGACACGTTCCAAGGTGGTTGGCCGTTGCCTGCCTCAGCCTAGTGGCCCCGGGATTCCTTGGTGGTCTCCCGTTCAAATACTGGCCCAGGCTGACCTTTGCTTCATTTCCCAGATCTGATGAGATCTAGCTAGCCTGGGTCATCCAGGGCAGTTCTTTCTGTAGCTCAGCCCATATGGTACAATCTCTCCGTAGTAGACCAGGATCAGTCCCATATTATGGACTGGCTGAAGAGGAAATGCCAACGGTTTGTCTGCAGGTGGATAACTTCACAGATAAGATCCCATCCAAGGGTCTCCTGGTTTTACTGCTCGTAACAACTTAGGCCAGCCCTGGGAACATTTACTCAGAACCAAGCCTGAATTTGATCCTCCCCACCCCCAGCCCCCCCGTAACAGTGCACAAGATAGAAGTTTTAGCTAATTCACAAAAGGAAAGGTCCCCTGTGCAAGCACCAGTCGTTTCCGACTCTGGGGTGACGTTGCTTTCACAATGTTTTCACAGCAGACTTTTGACGAGGTGGTTTGCCATCGCCTTCCGCAGTCATCTACACTTTCCCCCCAGCAAGCTGGGGACTCATTTTACCGACATCGGAAGGATGGAAGGCTGAGTCAACCTTGAGCTGGCTACCTGAAAACCCAGCTTCCGCCAGGATTGAACTCAGCTCGAGCAGAGCTTAGGACTGCAGTACTGCAGCTTTAACACTCTGCGCCACGGGGCTCTTAGCCGGTACATGACAGGGGTTTAAATCCCAATCTAAGGATCCAAAAAACCCAACTTGGTTTGCATAAGCCAATACGAATTCCAGCTCATCTTTTTGCAAGAAGTTTGTTTATTGTAGGAAGAGCCCCGTGGCGCAGAGGTAAAGCTGCAGTACTGCAGTCCAAGCTCTGCTCACGACCTGAGTTGGATCCCAGCGGAAGCTGGGTTCAGGTAGCCGGCTCCAGATTGACTCAGCCTTCCATCTTTCTGAGGTCGGTAAAATGAGTACCCAGCTTGCTGGGGGGAAAGTGTAGAGGACTGGGAAAGGCAATGGCAAACCATCCCGTAAAAAGTCTGCCATGAAAACGTTGTGAAAGCAACGTCACCCCAGAGTCAAAAACGACTATTGCTTCCACAGGGGACTGACTACCTTTCTCTTTTTTTTGTTTATTGTAAGGCAAACTGCTATCGAGCTGCAACTGTCTCTTGGTGAGTGTTCCCTATAAGCCAGGGGTGGCCAAACTGTGGCTCTTCCACACATATTGTGTGGCTCTCGAAGCCCCCACCACCCCATCGGCCAGCTCAGAGAAGGCATTTCCCTTTAAATCAATTTTCCAAGCCAGCTGGCAGTTTGCAGAATGAATTTAAAGTTGCTTTCTTGCCACTTCTTCTCCCTCATCTATCCACCTGCCTGCCTTGCGGATCTCAAATAACTGACACTTATGTCTTGTGGCTCTCAGAAGTCTTATGTTTATTCTACACGGCTCTTACAGTAAGCAAGTTTGGCCACCCTTGCTCTAAGCTGAGTTAGTGTGAGCTAGCGCAAATTAGCTGAGTCAACCTCAAGTCGGCTACCTGAAAACCGGCTTCCGCCAGGATCGAACTCGGGTCGTGAGCAGAGCTTAGGACTGCAGTACTGCAGCTTTAACACTCTGCGCCACGGGGCTCTTAGCCGGTACACGACAGGGGCTTAAATCCCAGTCTAAGGTTCCAAAAAAACGACTTGGTTTGCATAAGCCAATGCGAATTCCAGCTCATCTTTTTTGCAAAGACCTTTTTATGTTAGCTCGGGAAGTAGCACACAAAGCATACATTTTGCTCACAATATCCCACAGTTTAGAGGGAGCCCATGAAGTCCCGTCTTGTGAGGTTCTGAAGGCAGGAGATGAGCAGCGGTGCTTTGCCGTTGCCTTCCTTTGCACAGAGGACTGTGATTGACCCGAGATCACACCAGCAGCTGCATGCGGGGGGAATCAAACCCAGTTCTCTGATTAGATTCCACACTCTTAACCACCACACCAAACAGGTTCTTAAGACAGAGGGACTCACTCCCGGTATCTGAAGATGACTCATTACAGCTCCTCTCCTGCCACAGGTTTTGTTCGTCTTCAAGGTGTTCCCGGACTCCTGCTCTTATCTAAGCTCCCGATGCCACCTAAAAATTTTCCTTGAGCAAGCAGAGCATTGCAAACATTTATAATGCAGTTTCCATATTAAGAACATAAGAGAAGCCATGTTGGATCAGGCCAATGGCCTATCCAGTCCAACACTCTGTGTCGCATAAGAACATAAGAGAAGCCATGTTGGATCAGGCCAATGGCCCATCCAGTCCAACACTCTGTGTCACAGAAGAACATAAGAGAAGCCATGTTGGATCAGGCCAATGGCCCATCCAGTCCAACACTCTGTGTCACAGAAGAACATAAGAGAAGCCATGTTGGATCAGGCCAATGTCCCATCCAGTCCAACACTCTGTGTCACATAAGAACATAAGAGAAGCCATGTTGGATCAGGCCAATGACCCATCCAGTCCAACACTCTGTGTCACATAAGAACATAAGAGAAGCCATGTTGGATCAGGCCAGTGGCCCATCCAGTCCAACACTCTGTGTCACAGAAGAACATAAGAGAAGCCATGTTAGATCAGGCCAATGGCCCATCCAGTCCAACACTCTGTGTCATATAAGAACATAAGAGAAGCCATGTTGGATCAGGCCAGTGGCCCATCCAGTCCCAACACTCTGTGTCACACAGTGGCCAAAAAGAAATTATATACACGCACACTGTGGCTAATAGCCACTGATGCACCTCTGCTCCATATTTTTATCTAAAGCCCTTTAATCATTCTAGTTGCCCTTTTCTGGACTTTCTCCAATGCTATAATATCCTTTTTGAGGTGCGGCGACCAGAACTGCACACAGTACTCCAAATGAGACCACACCATCGATTTATACAGGGGCATTATGATACCGGCTGATTTGTTTTCAGTTCCCTTCCTAATAATTCCCAGCATGACGTTGGCCTTTTTTATTGCAAACGCACACTGTCTTGACATTTTCCCTGCCCATTCTATTTTGCACAGCAGCTGCAAGTTCTCGCCATCTCTTCGGCCTTTCGCTCAGATGCTATTCACACTTCCAGCAACAAGAACCGTGAATGGTGCTTTCCTTTCTCTCGGCACCCCCTTCCTGCAATGACCTTCTGCTCAGGTCATTCTTAAATTTGCAAGGAGCTGAAATGCTAAAGAGACATCTTTTTAAGTGGCTGCAGTACTGCAGTCCGAGCTCTCTGCTCACGACTTGAGTTTGATCCCGGTGGAAGCTGGGCTCAGGTAGCCGGCTGCAGGTTGACCCAGCCTTCCATCCTTCCAAGGTCGGTCAAATGAGTACCCAGCTTGCTGGGGGGGGGGGGAGTGAAGTGTAAATGGCTGGGGAAGGCAATGGTGAACCACCCCGTAAAAAGTCTGCTGTGAAAACATTCTGATGCGATGTCACCCGAGCCAGAAACGACTGGTGCTTGCAGTCTACTTCTAGTGGGTTTCAAAGTTGGCAGCCTGCCCATTCTCAGAGTTGTGTGCGGTTTTAGTGTGTGCGTGCATTGTGCAATAACTGGCTGACTTCTGCCCTAGAAGCCCCAATATGAAGTGAATTGGCTCAATAAAGGAAGTGGCCCTTTGCTTGCAAGACCTGAGCAAAGCTGTTAATGATTCATAGGGTTGCCATTTAAGTTGGAAGCTACCTGGTGGGCACTGATATCACACACATAGAGTATCGTTGCAGGACAACTATCCTGCGCAGAGAGGTGGATGGGCTTGTATTCATGAGGAAACCCAACAGGAATAGCCCTAAAACGGCAAAGTGAGAAAACAGG
The DNA here is from genome assembly GCF_032191835.1 of Heteronotia binoei. Lineage (NCBI taxonomy): Eukaryota > Metazoa > Chordata > Lepidosauria > Squamata > Gekkonidae > Heteronotia > Heteronotia binoei. The sequence goes on along the minus strand of NC_083237.1, from coordinate 61,171,612 downwards.
CACAAATTAATACTTTGCTGATGAAGCCCCAGCACCTTCCAGGCTCATGGTAACTACACTTGCATATAACCTTCAGGCACCCTTTGCAGGGGTGGGGAACATTTTTTTCTGCCAAGGGCCATTTGGATATTTATAACATCATTCGCGGGCCATATAAAATTATCAACTTAAAAAACAGTTCTCCGTGCCAAGGGAAAATGATTCAGGCTGGCAAACTAAATGCAAGTAATTGCTTTTCTATTTGAAGTCACGTGGGGAGAGCCTAATTTCACATATGCGCACACACCCTGGCCCACTGAGGGGGAGAGAAAGGGAAATGGGGAAGAAATAGTAATAAAGGGAAATAAAGGGGGAAGAGAAACAAACGAAGGAAGGGGAGGAAGAAAGGGGAATAAAGGGAAATAAAGAAATGGGGGGAAAGAGAAATAAAGGAATGAGAGGGAAACTTACCTGAACTGTGACAATGACTTTTCCAGGCCCCACAGCGATCCTGGCCAGCCAACGAGGCCGCAGCGCAGCTGAGACCTGCAATCCCTGCAGGCCAGCCGGGCCCGGGGGAGGCCACTGCAGTGTGGCTGGACCCCACAAACCTTGCTGTAAATGGCCCTCGGGTGGACGTTCCCCAACCCTGCTTTACAGGAAAGCAGGATTCCCCTAACTGCATTAAGCCTCTAAACCCCAGAGCCAGGAGGCAACAACAGGGGAAGGCCTCAGCTTCTATGCCGTTGTTGGCCTTCCAGAGGAACTGGTGGGGCACTGTGTGAGACAGGAGGATCGACTAGATGGACCACTAGTCTGATCCAGCAGGGTTCTTCTGATGCTCTTATGGCCTCGGCCTCTCTGCCCTGTTGTTGGCCCTTCAGAGGAACTGGTTGGCCATTGTGTGAGACAGGCGGCTGGACTAGATGGACCCTTGATCTGATCCAGCAGGGCTGTTCTGATGCTCTTCTGAAGGCCTCGGCCTCTCTGCCCTGTTGTTGGCCCTCTAGAGGAACTGGTTGGCCATGTGTGAGACAGGATGCTGGACTAGGTAAGACCACTGGCCTGATCCTTCCAGCAGGGTTCTTATGTTGACCTCGGCCTCTATGCCCTGTTGCTGGCTATCCAGAGGAACTGGTTGACCACTGTGGGAGACAGGATGCTGGACTAGATGGACCATTGGTGTGACCAATAACAGATTAAACCCTGTGGAGGCCCCTAGGCAGTCAAAATCTCAGGGGCCCCCTTGCAGATTGTCTCAGTCAGAGCACCCACCACACTGCCTGCAGCCCCCTTCTTAAAAGCCCCTTTGACAAAGCTGTGGGGGAGAAGCAGAAAGGAAAACTTGGCAACGACACCAGATGCAGCCGCACCAGGTAAATTGGGCAAAGAGAGGCTGCTCAGTTGCTGGCTGTGGGTGCAGGTTGGGAGGGCTGCAAGCATGAGGGGAAAAGCCATCCTGGGGCCACTAAAAGCAACCACTTTCCCATTGGTTGAGGCTCCTCCCTTGGGGAGGAAGAGAGCTTGCTTTGCCAGGCTCTCTCAATCGCACAGCAGAGCTACTGAGTCAAGCCTCTCTTCCTTCTATTATCTGAGGCGCCTCCCCCTCCTGGTCCCTTGGGGAAAGAAGGAAAGAGCCAGAGCTTCCTTTGACCAAAAAGCATGGGGGCCCATAGGCCAGTGCCGACTTGGCCTCATTGTTAATCCAGCCCTGGGTCTGACCCAGCAGGGCTCTTCTTGTGTTCTTAACGCAGGTTGCAAGGAGACAGAAGGAAAAGAAGATATTAGATTTATATCCCGCCCTCCACTCAGAGCGGCTTATAATCGCCTTTCCCTTCCTCCCCCACAACAGGCACCCTGTGAGGTGGGTGGGGCTGGAGAGGGCTCTCACAGCAGCTGCCCTTTCAAGGACAACCTCTGCCAGAAAACCCAAGGCCATTCCAGCAGCTGCAAGTGGAGGAGCGGGGAATCAAACCCGGTTCTCCCCGATAAGAGTCCGCGCACTTCACCATCACCCCAAACTGGCAGAGGAGACAGACAATCACGAGAGGTCAGACGCTTTCCAAAACATCTAGAAAGTTTTCTTTCATGCCCTGAACAAACAGAACACAAAATCAGAGCCCCTTTCTGGTCTGGTGGATTTCCAATGTTATTATGTTTTTTTAAAAAATTAACTTTATTTAAGAAATAAGAAGTTCGGGATCTCTTCCTCCGTGAGAACTAAGCAGCAGGCACATAAATTAACAGTGAGAAGGGTGCGCGTTGGCTGTCAAAAGGTGCTACTTGAAGTCTCTTGACATCATCCCAACTCTTGGGCCAGCTGAGATTTCACTCCTGCTTGAACAGAGAAGACAGGGTGGGAGGGAGGGAAGGAAAGAAGGAAGACAGAACAGAGTTTTCATGGGCCGATGCTCCTGATCGCCTAAGGCGTGAGGAATTCAAACTGTCCATCAGAGTAAAAAAGGGAAGCGGTAGAGAGAACAGGACGAAGAGGGTGGGGAGTATTCAATCCTGAGTATTCAAGCCAGTGTTTCTAACTGCAGCCCCGAAAAGTCCATTTTGGAGTTGCACCGTGAGTCGGTTGTGTATAGAGTGTGACAGGGAAAAAACAAACAAACCAGCAGGCACGCCAGCCGAGAAAACAAACAAACGCAAAATTAAGGCCAAGACAGACGTGTCCCTTTGGCTACGGCTAGATGTTTCTCTGAAGGCCCGCCATAAGAGGGAACTGTGTGTGCTCTCCGGTTCTGAAATGGCAAGGCTGCCCCCATCCTGCTTCCTCCTCTTCCTTTCACCTTCCACCTGAGGAAGTGAGGCGTGCCGCATCCTGTCAGGGCGCTGCAGCATCGGACTTGAGTCGAGTGTCTCATGGGAAAAGCTCCTCTTCTTCAGTGGGATAAAAGGAGGCCAGAAAAGGTACGGCGTCCGAAGGACTCCATTCGACCGCGTGATTCTAAGTTGAAGGGACCGGCTAAGGACGTTAAGATGATCCCTCCGACAGCCCGGAAAAGAGGAATGAAACTAATAAAAAGGCACCTACAAAGGTAAGTGTATGAGACGTTTTCCTGGGTCCGGCCTTCTCAACCTTGGCTGAGAATCAACTTTAGCCTCATCCAAAAACTTCACCTGCCGCTTGCTGAAAAACCCTCCCCCCCCCTCCAATCCATATGGGTTTTGGTCCTTTCCGAGGATGCCGTCGGAAGCTTTTCGTCCTGGAGCTCACAAGCTGCTGAGCTGCCGCTCCTGGTTCAGCTTCTGGAAAAAGGTCTTGCCGAATTCGTAGGTGCTGATCATGATGGCGCAGGCTGGGGCCACCTTGATGACACGAGGCAGGAAACCTGCAGGTTTGGTGGAAGGGTGGGGCGGGGGGGAGAAAGACAGATGTTTTAGGATCAAGGTTACGTCCACCCAGCTGTAGGTAACTGGAGCTTAAAACTCTAGCCCACGGGCTGAATCGGGCCCCCAGGGGGCTCCTATCAGGCCCCTGAGCAACCGTCTGGCTGTTTCTTTCTCCTTCCTTCTTTTGCTTCCTTCTGCATCACAGCTTGCATTGCCAGGCTTGCTCAATTGCACAGGAGTTACAGAACCTCTGCCTTTCCCATTGGTTGAGGCCTCCTCCCTTGGGGAGGAAGAGGAAGAGAGCTTGCTTTGCCAGGCTCTCTCAATCGCACAGCAGAGCTACTGAGTCAAGCCTCTCTTCCTTCTATTATCTGAGGCGCCTCCCCCTCCTGGTCCCTTGGGGAAAGAAGGAAAGAGCCAGAGCTTCCTTTGACCAATTCTCTGGATCCGGTGAGAGAGATGCAAAGAAAGCACTTTTAAGACCAACAAGTTCTAATGTTCTAATCATGGTTTTGCTTTTAAATCTTTCATTGAGTTTGTGTCATTTATGAAGTTTATCTCTCTGCTACCTGGCATTACATTTTATGACACACATTTATGTCCGATTCGGCCCCCATAACAAACGAGTTCCACACCCGTGCTCTAGATGGTTGGAGTTGGAGAAAAGGATGAATAAAAACCTCAATGTCTACTTCTCCTCCAGGAGCCGGGGACGGGAGGCCTGAAGAGTTCTTTGCCCAATCCAGCAAGGACGGTGAAGAGAGCTCAGAATACTGGCCGTCCTCTACTCGGAGAAAAGCTATGAGACTAAAAGGCAGCACAGACGCACCACCAGAAAGTGTGCCTGGAGCTCTCCTGATTTTTCCCTACTGTGAGGCCTTTTAAGGATGCAGAGAGGCTGGGAGCTCCGAGTCAACAGCCTGCCCCAAGTCAAAGAGTCTATTTTCAGCAGACGAGCACACAGGCATGTTCTGCATCTACTGGTGGAATACTGAATCTTCCACCAACGGCTTCATCGCACAACAGAAGAAGAAGAAATTGGATTTATATCCCGCCTTCTACTCTAAATCTCAGAGTGGTCACAATCTCCTTTACCTTCTCCCCGCCACAACAGACACCCTATGAGGTAGGTGGGGCTGAGAGAGCTCTCCCAGAAGCTGCCCTTTCAAGGACAGCTCTATGGCCAGCACCAGCTCAAGGGCTTCAAAGGTTTAGACTGCACACCACCCGCATAGAAGCTGGTAGGACCCAGCCGTGGTGCTGCACACTGAGATGGGGGGGGGGGGGGGGGGGCGGCAAAGTGCAAGGGGAAGGGAGGGGGCAAAAGGAATCAACCCCCAGTCACCTGCAAAGAGCCCGCGGGTGCCTGATTCTGCCCGGATCCGTCTCATGAGCAGCCAAGTGGAGGATTTGGAAGCTGTAACTGGGTGAGAAGACAAAGGGCAAGCAGTTACTTAAGCAGATCATTTATTTCCTGCTTCTCCTTCAGCACGGAAGAGGTTTCAGTCAGCACCTAACAAAGCAAAGTTTGATAATGGAACCTCTAAACGGTTCCGGAGATTAGTATACAGTTGGCAGTTCGATAAGATATGCTGGAACCCGCATAGACAATGTCTCTCGCTAAAGGGGACTTGAAGAAATCTCCCATAGAGAACATTGGAGGGAAATGCATTCATCCTGGCCAGCATAAAAGCTCTCCGATGTTGCAGATTATCTAGTTCAGATAAATATTTGGCCATTTTCCTGGCTGTCTGATCAAGTCCAAGTGAGCCAGGAGAGCAGGTATAAAATTGGACAGGACAGTTTATGAGATTCTAGATCTAAGATTCTCTATTTGATAAATCTAAAATTGTAAGATTCATCTGATAAAAACAGATCGTCAATTGCAATTCCCACGTGTTTGAGCTTCGACATGATTCCATCTTACCAAGCAGCATTATAAGGGTCTCTTTTTAGGTAGTTGAGCAAGCTAGCTGGTTCAGCCCTATAAAATATCCATAACCAAAATTTAAAAGTTAGAGGCCAAGCTTTTGTTTCAATCAGCGATTGGCCTGTTTCTGAACAGATTACAAAATAAGGAACACAGTTGGGGATTCCTAAAAGTTGTCGCAGAAATGCAGCCTGGATATTTTCTATTTTTTGATCCAGAGCATTAATCCACAGAGCGATACCATACAAAATTTGTGAGAGTGTTTTAGCATTAAAAGCTGATTGCAGCAGGCAAACATTGGTTACCTTTTTTAATAATAAAACTGTTTAATCTGAGATGAACAACAACTAGCTATATTTGTTATTCTGTCACGATGAACTCCCCATTTGAGATTGTAATTAAAGGTTATGCCCAAATATTGAAAGCATTTGGATTGCTCAATTTCCTGCTTGCCTATATACCATTTTTGTGGTCGCCAACTTTTAGAAAAAACCACAACCTTAATTTGGAATAGTTTATAGCAAGGGAGTTAAGCTGTCAGTAGTTGTTAAAAGCTTTCAGGTATCGCTGCAGGCCGATTCTTGTGCAGGAAAGTATCTCTGTATCATCAGCATACAATAATATTGGGACTGAGATCATTTAGCTTAGGTAGGTGCCCATCTATGGAACTAAGATATTGTGCCATATCATTTAAGAAAAGATTAAAAAGATGTGGGGCTAACACACATCCTTGTTTAACTCCTTTACAAACTGGTATTTTTTTAAGTTAGGTCTCCTATAGATGAGAATTTTACCTGGCAAGTTGTATTTGTATATTCTTTAATAGATTTAACAGATGGGGATCTATATTGAGATCCTTTAGTTTATTCCATAGTTTCTTTCTGTCCACAGAGTCGAATGCACTATAAAAGCTACATAGAGCTTCCCCTTTCTTGTATTCATGTATTTGTCAGCCAGAAAAGCCAATGTGACACAATGATCAATAGTAAAAACCTATTGCTATTTGGAAAAACCTATTTGCTCTAGGCCAATAATGTTTTCCGAATGTATCCAGTCTGTCAGCCGACGTTCTAAATGTTCAGCTCCACCCACCTCACAGAGTGCCTATTGTGGAGGAGAAGATATAGGAGAGTCCAGGGTCTCCTATATCTTCTCACTCCACAATAGGCACTCTGTGAGGTGGGTGATGAGAGGGCTCTCACAGCAGCTGCCCTTTCAAGGACAGACTCTGAGAGCAGCCTACAATCACCTTTACCTTCCTCCCCCACAACAGACACCCTGTGAGGTGGGTGGGGCTGAAAGGGCTCTCACAACAGCTGCCCTTTCAAGGACAACTCCTGTGAGAGCTATGGCTGACCCGAGGCCATTCCAGCAACTGCAAGTGGAGGAGTGGGGAATCAAACCCGGTTCTCCCAGATAAGAGTCCACACGCTTCATCACTACACCAAACTGGCTTTCAAGGACAACCCCTGCGAGAGCTCTGGCTGACCCAAGGCCATTCCAGCAGCTGCAAGGGGAGGAGTGGGGAATCAAACCCAGTTCTCCCAGACAAGAGAGCTATGGCTGACCCAAGGCCATTCCAGCAGCTGCAAGTGGAGGAGTTGGGAATCAAACCCGGTTCTCCCAGTTAAGAGAGCTCTGGGTGACCCAAGGCCATTCCAGCAGCTGCAAGTGGAGAAGTGGGGAATCAAACCCGGTTCTCCCAGACAAGAGAGCTATGGCTGACCCAAGGCCATTCCAGCAGCTGCAAGTGGAGGAGTGGGGGATCAAACTCGGTTCTCCCAGATAAGAGAGCTATGGCTGACCCAAGGCCCTTCCAGCAGCTGCATGTGGAAGAGTGGGGAATCAAACCCAGTTCTCCCAGATAAGAGTCCGTGCACTTAACCACTACACCAAACTGGTCTGTCAAAAAAAAAAAAAGAGGGCAATCTGAACTTTTGACAGCGCTCAACAAATTACCTCCATCAATTAATCGTTAGCCTATTAGGCCACTTTGAATTAGCCTTTGCATTGGTAAGATACCATTATCCTCTTTCATCAGAATAAATCTGTCCAGGCTTAAGTTTGCTTTCTCGTTAGCAAGCTCCTGTGAGGTTCTTCTGTCAATTGTTATTTTTTTCAAAGCTGCCTGTCATGACCTGTGCTGTGCTGAGACAGAGGCCTACTGGGCCTAGGGAGCCTGTGTCTCAGTGGAAAGGGGTAGCCTACAATCCCCAGAGTGCTTGGCGCTGGTTTCAGCCAATCAGTGTCCAAGTAGGGTCTGAGGAGAACTGTTTAAAAGCGCTCTCAGGAGACAAACACTGTTCTTTCCTCCTGAGAGCTCGACGAGGCAGGACAGCTGCTGTTAGGAAGAAAGTCCCTCACTCTGAGGGAGAGAGTGAGCAGGCCAAGGCCTGGGGCCTAACAGACAAGGGACACCTAAGTTCAGTCACGTTAGGGACTTTATTTCCCTTCACCCACGTTACTATAGTTTTAAAGCACCTTATCTTTCATTAATGCGGGAATTAATTTTATCCCTCTCTCTACTAAGCCTGGGGTCCCCAGCCTTTTTGAGTCTGTCGGCATGTTTCTAATTCTGACACGGCATGCTGAGTGCAGCAACAAAATGGCCACCGCAGGAGGTGGAGCCAGTCACAAAATGGTTGCCACAGCAACATTTTTTTGAAAAAAAAAATCTGCACAGTCAATCAAATCTCCAGTAGACTGCCTGGCCCCACCCACTTCCTTAAAACACTTAGCGGGCATGTTCCCTCTAAGCTGAATTAGTGTGAGCTAGCTCACAGTTTAGCTTCCCGCGCGTGCATTTTTGCCTCAGCTCAGAGAAATAGCCCCAGAGCAAAGTAATTTATGCAGCAACTCATAACTTTCATGCCAGTAGCTCACAAAATAGAATTTTTGCTCACAAGGCTTCACAACTTAGAGGGAGTACTGTTAGCGGGTGTCCAAAATGTTATCGGCGGGCAGCACAGCACCCACAAATACCATGCTGGGGGCCCCTGTACTAAGCATTGTGTTGCCTTACATCCATTTCTCAACCCTTTCCCACTAGAGTGAGATGGAGGCAAGTTCTGCCTCCATCTCTAGCACTGAATTCCTACCCCCTGCAAGAAGACCAACTCCTTTTCTATATGTGCACAAGATGGAACATGCCATGTCTGTTTGCCGCTACGCTAGACACGAAGCAGGCCTCGCCCTTTACCAGGGAGGACTAACTTGCCGTTTGCCCATCATGGATTAAATAGGAATACATGAGTGAAATTGCCCCATAGAGCTGAGTCGGCTATGCTGTGTGCTTGCATCTTTAATAACCATGAATTGGCTGGTACCAGGGATGCAACCCTGTAGGACGGGAAGCAGTTTCAGGTCTAGAAGGCACAAAAGAAATGGGGACACAGCCCAGTTGGGACGCACGGAGCTGGGAATGGCTGGAAGGGCCACATAAGCCACCTTGTATTTCCCCAAGACCAGAGCTGCCCTTTCCAGACTAGGAGCTACACCTTCATTGCCGCTTTCAGGCAAGGTACTCTGCTTCCTCTGGGTTTTGTTGCTTTTCTGCATTGCCTGTTACAGATCGCTTACCCCAATGCTCAGGCCTCATTTTGGGCAGGAACTCACAGGAACGGAGCTCTGGAACCTCTAAACTTTATTGTGCTCCCCCCCCCCAAAAAAAATGCTTCTGGGCTCCATTGTTCAAACCCCTTGTAAGAACTTGGCTGAACTCTAAGATTGGACAAACTTTCTAGTATTTTCCCCCACAAAAAATGAGAAAAGAACCAAAACATATCAAGCAGACAGACGGAAACCTCCCCTCATGCCCCTGTGCCCACAGAGGAGAAAGTAATTTAAAAAGTATGATGGGAGTAAGGTTTGATTATGAGAATTATCATTCAAGAAGCACTTTAGGGTAGATGCTGAGGTGATATAAATTAGTCCACCTTCCCGTGATGTCAGGCGTCTGTGGCATATGCAAATGAGTTGTGCTAATGAGCTCTGGCACCTCTTTCCACGTAACCCCTGCCAATGCTGACCAAAACCAATCCAGCCAACAGGTTAGACTCTATTAGTTTTCCTGCTTGATCCTGGCCTATTCTGCCCTCCTCATGCCAGCCCTCAACCCACCTGACTTTTCTCCATCTGCTCCCGCGAGCCATTTTGGAGGTCAGAGAGGCTCCCACTTCCCCTCTTTCGCCAGGGGAAAAGCAGCTCAGATCCACTCCACTGACTACTGCCCAGGCTTTCAATAGTCGCCTCCTTCCCCCTGGTTTCTTGTTCTACTTTCTTACCTTGGAACGTCTCCATGTTGCCCAGCTCGATCTGTCGCTGGGTTTTGACCACATCGAAGGGCAGCGTCAGGACGGCGGCCACCTGGGGGAGAGGAGGGGTTGTCAGGCATCCCCGCCATTGGCTGCAACCGCCAGCGACGGATGACACTGATTCGTTCGGGCGGGAAGGGAAAAAAGCATCACACTCCTTGCCCGTCAGGCACAGCAGCTTAGGACTAGAATGTAACCCAAACTCGTAAGCGTTCAGTTAATGCTGACAGGCGACGGCTTTAGATTGGACAACAGGAAGTGCAATGAGAAATTAAATTGTGGGATTGACTGCTAGTGGACGTAGAGATAGCCACGGGCACAAAACAGGACCATAGCCAGGATTTCATGTTTGGTGGGGCCCACAGCAAGACTTGTTGGTTGGGGGAGCCAGGCTCTTAGCACTGTAAGAAGAAGATATTGGATTTATATCCCGCCCTCCACTCCGAAGAGTCTCAGAGCAGCTCACAATCTCCTTTCCCTTCCCCACCCCTACAACAGACACCCTGTGAGGTAGATGAAGATATTGGATTTATATCCCGCCCTCCACTCCGAAGAGTCTCAGAGCGGCTCACAATCTCCTTTACCTTCCTCCCCCACAACAGACACCCTGTGAGGTAGATGAAGATATTGGATTTATATCCCGCCCTCCACTCCGAAGAGTCTCAGAGTGGCTCACAATCTCCTTTACCTTCCTCCCCCACAACAGACTCCCTGTGAGGTAGATGAAGATATTGGATTTATATCCCGCCCTCCACTCCGAAGAGTCTCAGAGCGGCTCACAATCTCCTTTCCCTTCCCCCCCCCACAAGAGACACCCTGTGAGGTAGATGAAGATATTGGATTTATATCCCACCCTCCACTCCGAAGAGTCTCAGAGCGGCTCACAATCTCCTTTCCCTTCCTCCCCCACAACAGACACCCTGTGAGGTAGATGAAGATATTGGATTTATATCCCGCCCTCCACTCCAAAGAGTCTCAGAGTGGCTCACAATCTCCTTTCCCTTCCTCCCCCACAACAGACACCCTGTGAGGTGGGTGGGGCTGGAGAGGGCTCTCACAGCAGCTGCCCTTTCAAGGACAACCTCTGCCAGAGCTATGGCTGACCCAAGGCCATGCTAGCAGGTGCAAGTGGAGGAGTGGGGAATCAAACCCGGTTCTCCCAGATAAGAGTCCGCACACTTAACCACTACACCAAACTGGCTCTCAAGTTTGGCAGCTGTAAGCTGCCTTGAGTTCCACAAGCTAACCCCCCTGGGCAGTCACAGCAGCTCTGCTCCTTCACTCCTTTCTTATGTGCTCCTCTCTCAGAGAGACAGAGACCTCTCGACTCTCCCCTACTCCCACTTTGCTCTGCACGCTGTGTTAGGGAAGGGAAGAGAAAAAGGCAAAAAGACCAGCAGCAATGATGCTACTTCTTCAGAGCGGTGGTGAGGAAAAGAGACAGATTGGGGGCCCTCCAGTGGAGGGGCCATACAGTTGGAAGGGGTGTGTGTGAAAGGATGGGCCTTCCCCTCAGGCCCCACTGTAGCTACAGGCCTGCTGGGAAGGGCAAAGACTCCAAACATTGATGATAGTTGGCAGGGGTGGAATTCTAGCAGGAGCTCCTTTGCATATTAGGCTACACACCCCTGACGCAGCCAGTCCTTCTGGAGCTTACAGCAGGCCCCGTACTAAGAGCCCTGTAAGCTCCAGGAGGATTGGCTACATCAGGGGTGTGTGGCCTAATATGCAAAGGAGTTCCTGCTACAAAAAAAGCCCTGAGTGTAACACAAGAGTCATAGCTTTTGCCACACAGCTTGGCGTTCTACAGCAGAACAGGCAGAAAAAACGGGGAAATTGGACAGTTTTCGTGGTTGACAGGATGCCAAAATTGGGCTGACCTCGAAGGCTCCCTTTGTCAGAATTATGAGACTGGAAGCCCTGGCTACGTTCCTCATTTCAGAGACTCTCTCAAGGCCCTACGGAAAGCCTGTAAAGCTCTCACCATGCCCGAAATGCCACCCGCTGCAAAGCTGACCATGAAGGTGGCCTCCTTGAGGCGGAACTGGCCGCACAGCCAGGCTTTCAGCAGCTCATAGTTGTACCAGTACAGAGCTGTGGAGAAAGAAGAGACAGAGATAAGTCAGAAAAACAAGGGGACGCCAGAGAACAGAAGCTCGCTGTGTTTCCTTTGGGCAGTGGGGAAAATGTCATCACTTGCTAGGTTTGCTGCTCTTCTAACCCAGGGACACCTACGAACTACACCAGGGGTGGCCAAACTTGCCTAACGTAAGTTCCCCTGCGCAAGCACCAGTTGTCTCCAGCTCTGGGGTGACGTCACGTCATGTTTTCACGGCAGACTTTTTACGGGGTGGTTTGCCATTGCCTTCCCCAGTCATCTACGCTTTACCTCTAACAATCTGGGGACTCATTTTACAGACCTCAGAAGGATGGAAGGCTGAGTCGACCTTGAGCCGGCTACCTGAACCCAGCTCCCGCCGAGATCGAACTTCGGTCGTGAGCAGAGCTTAAATCTTCATTGCTCTAGGACAGAGCATGCCCAGTTCTTTCCACCACTCTGCCATGTGATACGTTCAAACACACCCTAAAGCCTCTTTTCCAGTACTAGGTGAGCCCTCCCTTTGCCTCATCGCATCCATACCAGAGAAGGGGACATCCCGCAACACCGTGGGCCCCCAGCCCCTCCACAGAGAGAGCCAGCCGTCCTGGGCCACAGCCGACTGAATGCAGACACGCAGCTCTTGGTAGCTCAGCTGGCGAGACTGCATCTTTGTCCGGATGAGTTCCAAGGGGCTGATAACTGTCACTGCACCCACTAGGGAAGAAAGAGAGAGGAGGGACAGTGTTCAAAATGTGCATCAAAAGCCTCACATGTGCATCAAAATTCTCACAGTGACCCTGTGAGGTAGGCCTGTGTCCACATAATTTTGAGGACAGAGCTCATTCTGAGAGATGGTCATTTCCTGGAGGTGAAAGCCGACTGGGTTTTCTTGGCTCGCAGATCAAACTCTGCTGCCACTCTGTGACTTTTTACTTCTTCAAATGCCTCTGCCTTGCCTTTCCTTGTAGCTCAAGGCAGCTTATGAACACACAGAGTTAAAATATTAGAATTCAAAATGACCTCTGGCCGGTTGGCTGATGCCTTTTTCCCCGTACAAGAAAATCTCAACATGGAGAGAAGAGGCTAGAAAGCCCGTTTTCAGAGCATTCAGCGTCTGCTGCATAACACTGGCCCCGGGATGAGAGACAAATGCTCCCAACGCAAAGGCTGGTGGAAACACAAACTCAATGCGGTCAACTAGAATAGAGCAAGTCTCCAGTAGCACCATAAAGTCTAACAAAATTTAGAGCTTTCGTGAGTCACGCATTCCCTGCCACAAATCCATCCACCCACTACGGGACTCTTGCTCTTTTCTGCTGTTACAGCCGGACTAACACTGCTTGACCTCTGCTGTCCAGCCAATCTCTTCTGTCCACTAGGAGCACATGAAACACCCCCTCTCAAGTCTTGCCATATGAACCCACGAAGCTGCCTTCTACTAAATCAGACCTTGGGTCCATCAAAGTCAGTCTTGTCTACTCAGAGTGGCAGCAGCTCTCCAGCGTCTCCAGCTGAGGTTTTTCACATCTACTTGCCTGGACCCTTTTTAGTTGGAGATGCCGGGGATTGAACCTGGAACCTTTCTGCTTAGCAAGCAGATGCTCTACCACTGAGCCACCGTCCCTCCCCTTAAGACATATGAACAAATGAAGCTGCCTTCTACTGAATCAGACTCTTGGTCCATCCAAGTCAGTATTGTCTACTCAGACTGGCAGCAGCTCTCCAGGGTCTCCAGCGGAGGTTTTTCACACCTATTTGCTTGGGCCCTTTTTAGTTGAAGATGCTGGGGATTGAACCTGGGACCTTCTGCTTACCAAGCAGATGCTCTACCACTGAGCCACCGTCCCTCCCCTGACTGGCAGTGGCTCTCCAGTTGAGGTTTTTCACACCTACTTGCCTGGACCCTTTTTAGTTGGAGATGCTGGGGATTGAACCTGGGACCTTCTGCTTACCAAGCAGATGCTCTACCACTAAGCCACCGTCCCTCCCTTGACTGGCAGTGGCTCTCCAGGGTCTCAAGCTGAGGTTTTTCACACCTACTTGCCTGGACCCTTTTTAGTTGGAGATGCCAGGGATCGAACCTGGGACCTTCTGCTTACTGAGCAGATGTTCCACCACTGAGCCACCGTCCCTTCCCTGACTGGCAGCGGCTCTCCAGGGTCTCCAGCTGAGGTTTTTCACGCCTACTTGCCTGGAGCCTTTTTAGTTGGAGATGCCGGGGATTGAACCTGAGACCTTCCACTTACCGAGCAGATGCTCTACCACTGAGCCACTGTTTCTCAAACACCAAGCCATAAACACCAATTCATTCTTTATGGGAGAGGACCATTTAAAAACAAACGAATGAACAGGATGAACCATTTTGACACAGCAGACTGACCCAAGAGGGAAGAGATACTCACGCCGAGCGACTGCTCCAGCCACCAGGGGGATATAGCGCCCCTGGCTGCCCACCCTGGCATGCAAGAAGTCCCGCAGTTGATCGTAACCAGTGAAGTAGATCACTGTGGCGGGGACAGCCATCACCCTGTGGAGAGATCACGACCATCAGGCACTCAGAAAGCACTTACGCGTGTGAGCAATCCAGACCCAATTATTTCGCACACTGGTGTGCTGCAACCAGATACACTAAGTCCATCAAGAATTTGGATTGCCGAAATCTGAATTTTGCAACAGGGCAAAATGAAATGCTAGAAAAGCTGGTGAAAGACACCAGAGGTCTCTCTTAAAAGCCGCCCACTTTCCTTCCTACTCTTTATCAGAACTGCCCTACAGACTTCAGTGATTCATTCCACAAAAATCAGAAACATAGAAGCAGGGATGTCAAACATGCAGCTCAGGGGTGGAATCAGGCACTGAGAAGGCTCCTATCAGGCCCCTGAGCAACTAGCTGTCATCTGCTTCCTTCTCCCTCTCTCCTGCTTCCTTCTGCATCATGGAGGTACCTACAGTTGCTTGAGGGCCTAATAGGAGCCCTCCGGGGGCCTGATTCAGCCTCCAGGCAGCATGTTTGGCACCAATGCTCTAGTTGGCATAGATGGGAGATCACCATGGAAGTCCAGGGTCGCTATGTGGAGGCAGGCAATGGCTAACCTCCTCTGTTCATCTCTTGCAATGATGCTCTGTATTCTTGGTGCTGGGGGGGGGGCTTCTAGTGTCCTGATGGCACCTGGGTTTTTGGGCCACTGTGTGACACAGAGTGTTGGGCCACTGCCTGATCCAACATGGCTTCTCTTGTGTGACACAGAGTGTTGGACTGGACGGGCCATTGGCCTGATCCAGCAGGGCTTCTCTTATGTTCTTATGTGACACAGAGTGTTGGACTGGATGGGCCACTGGCCTGATCCAACATGGCTTCTCTTCTGTTCTTCTGTGACACAGAGTGTTGGACTGGATGGGCCATTGGCCTGATCCAGCAGGGCTTCTCTTATGTGACACACAGTGTTGACCTGGATGGGCCATTGGCCTGATCCAACATGGCTTCTCTTATGTGACACAGAGTGTTGACCTGGATGGGCCATTGGCCTGATCCAACATGGCTTCTCTTATGTTCTTATGAGACACAGAGTGTTGGACTGGATGGGCCACTGGCCTGATCCAACAGGGCTTCTCTTATGTTCTTATGAGACACAGAGTGTTGGACTGGATGGGCCACTGGCCTGATCCAACATGGCTTCTCTTATGTTCTTCTGTGACACAGAGTGTTGGACTGGATGGGCCATTGGCCTGATCCAGCAGGGCTTCTCTTATGTTCTTATGTGACACAGAGTGTTGGACTGGATGGGCCACTGGCCTGATCCAACATGGCTTCTCTTATGTTCTTCTGTGACACAGAGTGTTGGACTGGATGGGCCATTGGCCTGATCCAGCAGGGCTTCTCTTATGTTCTTATGTGACACAGAGTGTTGGACTGGAGGGGCCACTGGCCTGATCCAGCAGGGCTTCTCTTATGTTCTTATGTGACACAGAGTGTTGGACTGGAGGGGCCACTGGCCTGATCCAACATGGCTTCTCTTATGTTCTTATGTGACACAGAGTGTTGGACTGGATGGGCCACTGGCCTGATCCAACATGGCTTCTCTTATGTGACACAGAGTGTTGGACTGGATGGGCCATTGGCCTGATCCAGCAGGGCTTCTCTTATGTTCTTATGTGACACAGAGTGTTGGACTGGAGGGGCCACTGGCCTGATCCAACATGGCTTCTCTTATGTTCTTCTGTGACACAGAGTGTTGGACTGGATGGGCCATTGGCCTGATCCAACATGGCTTCTCTTATGTTCTTATGTGACACAGAGTGTTGGACTGGATGGGCCACTGGCCTGATCCAACATTGCTTCTCTTCTGTTCTTATGTGACACAGAGTGTTGGACTGCATGGGCCATTGGCCTGATCCAACATGGCTTCTCTTATGTTCTTATGTGACACAGAGTGTTGGACTGGATGGGCCATTGGCCTGATCCAACATTGCTTCTCTTCTGTTCTTATGTGACACAGAGTGTTGGACTGGATGGGCCACTGGCCTGATCCAACATGGCTTCTCTTATGTTCTTCTGTGACACAGAGTGTTGGACTGGATGGGCCATTGGCCTGATCCAGCAGGGCTTCTCTTATGTTCTTATGTGACACAGAGTGTTGGACTGGATGGGCCACTGGCCTGATCCAACATGGCTTCTCTTCTGTTCTTATGTGACACAGCGTGTTGGACTGGATGGGCCATTGGTCTGATCCAACCTGGCTTCTCTTATCTTCTTCTGTGACACAGAGTGTTGGACTGGATGGGCCGTTGGCCTGATCCAACATGGCTTCTCTTATATTCTTCTGTGACACAGAGTGTTGGACTGGATGGGCCATTGGCCTGATCCAATATGGCTTCTCTTATGTTCTTATGTGACATAGAGTGTTGGACTGGATGGGCTGTTGGCCTGATCCAACATGGCTTCTCTCATGTTCTTATGCTTTGAAAACACTAAGTTTATTGATGGATTCAATTTATAAATCCCCTCCTTCCGGGGGGGCTCCGGGGCAGAGTACAACATTTGCCAACACATCACTACATTTAATTAACAGCAAAAACAGTACAACGTGAAAACTCATTAAGGTAGGGATTTTGCCCAGCAAGGCTTCTAGATTGTAACTTGACAGCAAAAATTAAATAAGAGCAACTGGTGATACGATGGACAACCTGGCAAAAGAGTGCGATAGACTCACAGAGTGGGTGGCAGGCCGCTCCACAAGGATCGGATGCCCTCGTAGCGTATGATCTTCACAAAAGCATCCTGAGGGAAGACAAATGTGGCAGAACAGTTCAAGAGAGAGGCGCGTAGTAGGCCGAACATTCTCAAGTACCCCCTCCTGTTTTATTTCAGCCCTCCCAGAGACTCGACTGCCTCATCCCAGTGATATCTTCAGGGAGAAAGGGGAATCTTATCTGGGGAATGAATGAAGATTGCCCTCTAAATGTCCAACTCCGCCCTAACATTGCCATGCCAAACCATTCTGAGACGCTTCTCCCTCCAAATGGGCTTTTAATTATATAATGGCAACAGGAAACTCACACTTGGTATCCTGAAGGGAGAAAAACAGCAGAACGGAGAAGGGCGTGGAGCAGGCAAAGAAGGATTAAATCACCCACAGGGCGTGGAACAGGCAAAGAAGGATTAAATCACCCACCCCCCATATTAGATGGTGTCATGATCCTGAGCCTAGTAAGGCCTACAGGCTCCAAGAGAAGCCTGCCTTGGAGTTATACTGAAAAGTCTACATTTCCCAGGATCGCCTCTGTTTTGCACCACCTTTACTCTGGGTATGCGCATGTGTGTGTGTGTATACAGAGCCGGTTTGGTGTAGTGGTTAAGTGTGAGGACTCTTATCTGGGAGAACCGGGTTTGATTCCCCATTCCTCCACTTGCACCTGCTGGAATGGCCTTGGGTCAGCCATAGCTCTGGCAGAGGTTGTCCTTGAAAGGGCAGCTGCTGTGAGAGCCCTCTCCAGCCCCACCCACCTCACAGGGTGTCTGTTGTGGGGGAGGAAGGGAAAGGAGATTGTGAGCTGCTCTGAGACTCTTCGGAGTGGAGGGCGGGATATAAATCCAATATCTTCATCTACCTCACAGGGTGTCTGTTGTGGGGGAGGAAGGGAAAGGAGATTGTGAGCTGCTCTGAGACTCTTCAGAGTGGAAGGTGGGATATAAATCCAATATCTTCTTCTTCTTCTTCTGCAGCAGGAACTCCTTCCCTGATGTAGCCAATCCTCCAAGAGCTTCCAGGGCTCTAAGTACGGGGTCTACTGTAAGCTCCAGGATAAGCATCAGGGGTGTGTGCCCTAATATACAAAGGAGTTCTTGCTACCAAAAAACCCCCAATAGGTGGGAAAATAAAACTTATAGTGCAAGTTTTATTTTCCCACCTGTTGCTTCAGCACTGTAAATAAACTGCTCAGTTGGAAAGGAGGGAAATTGAGAGTGTAAATCTTGGTTATGAGCTTTAACAATATGTGTAATAGTAGGAGTCAGGAATTTTGTGTAAGAGGCGATGGGTTTGTTTTTATGTTTTATGTTTTTGTTTGTATTAAGCTGGTCGGAGGACCGTGAATAAAGAACTACTTACTGCCATTGTTGTTTAACTGCCTGGGTCCTCAAGTCTCCATGGTCATGGTTAAAAAGATTTTACTACAAGGAATATATAGGGGTGGGGTGGGTGGTCTGGGCCCGCCCCATGCAGACCCTTCACCAGAGTGGTGGCAGCCACCAGCAGGCATTCTTGGTCCCCTGCTGTGTGACAGGACCACAATAAGGAGCTTTCTCCCCCACCCTGTCCTACATAGGGGGAGACAGCTGAAGCTTCCATGACCTTCCCCACGGCTCCGCCACACAACCCATGAAAGCTAAAAGCCAGAGAAAGTGGGCCAGTTTACGGCTCACTCCCCAATTACGAAGCCCCAAGGCCCCCCGGCCGCCATAGGAGCTGACCATGCAAAAGCCACCAGGTCCCCCGTCAGAGTCAGGACTTTACCAAGGTTCCCGAGAAACGGGTGGGGGTCTTGTACCACGCCGTACAGCTGTTCCCGTTCTGGCACACGTACAGGTGATCCATGAGGCCGTTGCAGTAAAGGAAGCATTTCCCTGTTGGAGATGGGGGTGGGGGAGACAAAACGGAACGATCCTTAGCAGGGAGAGAGGAGCTGCGCTATTAGGAATGAGACATCCTTAATTGTCAATCGGACTCCATTTCAGGGCACCCTGCTCTCGAGCTCCCACCCTTCGATACCACCTTCGCAAGTACAAGACGTGCAATCCTGTATACCTCCTAAAGCAGCTGCCCGGCACAGAACAGAGTATCCAGAACAAAATTCAATACTAAGTGAACCACGGTCTCAAAGTTTCTAGGCCTTAATTGCAAACACCAAGCGCTGCCTCAAAAGGTCAGGGGTGCAAGCAGAGGAGTTACCTATTTACTTAAAACAGTTACTAGATGCCTTTCTTCTTACTGAGTTCAAGGCAACTTGCAACATAGAGAGAATACATAAAAAAACAGAAAAACAGAAAATTTAAAATCACAATTCAGGACTGCGGCTAAACGTAACCAAATTCTGTCCTAAACAAAACTGTCTTCGTCTGCCTCCTAAAGACTGAAAGAGAGAGAGCCAGGCGCTTCTCCCTGGGAAGTTTGTTCCGTAATCATGGGGCTGCCACAGAGAAGGCCCTCTCTTGCGTACCCACCGAACGAGCTTCTTTGATTGACAGGACAGTCAGGAGGGCCTCTCCTTGTGCTCAGTTAATAAGAACATAAGAGAAGCCATGTTGGATCAGGCCAATGGCCCATCCAGTCCAACACTGTGTATTACACAGTGGCCAAAATACACACACACACACACACACTGTGGCTAATAGCCACTGATGGACCTCTGCTCCATATTTTTATCCAATCCCCTCTTGAAGCTGGCTGTGCTTGTAGCCGCCACCACCTCCTGTGGCAGTGAATTCCACATGTTAATCACCCTTTGGGAGAAGAAGTACTTCCTTTTATCCGTTTTAACCCGACTGCTCTGCAATTTCATTGAATGCCCACGAGTTCTTGTATTGTGAGAAAGGGAGAAAAGTACTTTTCTCTGCTTTCTCCATCCCATGCATAATCTTGTAAACCTTTATCATGTCACCCCGCAGTCGACGTTTCTCCAAGCTAAAGAGCCCCAAGCGTTTTAACTTTTCTTCATAGGGAAAGTGTTCCAAAACTTTAATTATTCTAGTTGCCCTTTTCTGGACTTTTTCCAATGCTATAATATCCTTTTTGAGGTGCGGTTTCCAGAATTGTACACAGTATTCCAAATGAGACCGCACCATTGATTTATACAGGAGCGTTATGATACTGGCTGATTTGTTTTCAATTCCCTTCCTAATAATTCCCAGCTTGGCGTTGGCCTTTTTCTAAAGGTAAAGGTAGTCTCCTGTGCAAGCACTAGTCATTTCCAACTCTGGGGTGATATTGCATTATGACGTTTATTTAGCAGACTTCTTGTTATGAGATGTTTTGCCATTGCCTCCCCCAGTCATCTACACTTTCCCCCCAGCAAGGTGGGTACTCATTTGACCAACCTCGGAAGGATGGACGGCTGAGTCAACCTTGAGCCGGCTACCTGAACCCAGCTTCTGCCAGGATTGAACAGGTCATGAACAGAGCTTGGACTGCACTACCGCAGCTTTACCACTCTGTCTTGTAAGGATTAAGTTTCCACATTTTTGCCCTCATCCAGCCCATTACGAGCAAAGGTTCACAACCAGTGTTCCCTCTAAGCTGAGTGTGTGTGAGCTAGCTCACAGTTTTTTAGCTTCCAGCTCACACATTTTTGAGCGTTTTCGCACTTACCTTAAGCCGGAGCGACGTCCCTCTTCACCGCGCAGCGTCTGCACGGTTTTTGCACTAATTGCTCCGCAGCACCTGGAAGAGCCGCAAAGTCCCGCGGCTTTTGGGTCGCAAATGTAAACCGCCAAAAACCAGTTTACATTTGCGACGCAAAAGCCGCGGGACTTTGCGGCTCTTCCAGGTGCTGTGGAGCAATTAGTGCAAAAACCGTGCAGACGCTGCGCGGTGAAGAGGGACGTCGCTCCGGCTTAAGGTCAGTGCGAAAACGCCCATAGTCTCAGTTCAGGAAAAATAGCCCCAGGGCAAACTAACTGATGCAGCAGCTCACAACTTTAATGCCAGTCGCTCACAACTTTACTACCGATAACTTACAGAGTAGAATTTTTGCTCACAAGACTCTGCAGCTTAGATGGGACAATGTTCACAATGTCAACAGCATTCTTCGAATTAGATGGGGAAAAAGAGGCAGAGCTGGGTATCGTCCACACATCGGTGTCACTGCAGCCCGTATCTCCTGACGGCCTCTTCCCAGCGGCTTCACTAAATAGCAGGGGGGATAAGATTGAACCCTGAGGACCCGCATAGGTCAACGGTCATGGGGCAGAGCAGGAATTCCCCAGCACCATCCTCTGAGACCGCCTCCCCCAGGCCTGAACCACCATTGACCTCCGGTGTCAGAAGGTGGCTCAGTAGAGTACTATGGTTGATAGAATCGAAGGCTGCCGAGAGATCCAGCGGAACCAGTAGGATCACATTCCCCCTCTGCCTAGTTCTCAGAAAAGGTCATCAACCAAAGCAGTCTCTGTCTCAAATTATTGCCTGAAGTCAGCTTGAAAAGGGTCCAGAAAATCAGTGTCTTCCAAGAGCCCCTGGAGCTGAGAAGCCACCACCTGCTCAAGAACTTTGCCCAGTGGTTAAGTGTGTGGACTCTTATCTGGGAGAACCGGGTTTGATTCCCCACTCCTCCACTTGCACCTGCTGGCATGGCCTTGGGTCAGCCATAGCTCTGGCAGAGGTTGTCCTTGAAAGGGCAGCTGCTGTGAGAGCCCTCTCCAGCCCCACCCACCTCACAGGGTGTCTGTTGTGGGGGAGGAAGGGGAAGGAGATTGTGAGCCGCTCTGAGACTCTTCGGAGTGGAGGGCGGGATATAAATCCAATATCTTCATCTACCTCACAGGGTGTCTGTTGTGGGGGAGGAAGGGAAAGGACATTGTGAGCCGCTCTGAGACTCTTCGGAGTGGAGGGCGGGATATAAATCCAATATCTTCATCTACCTCACAGGGTGTCTGTTGTGGGGGAGGAAGGGAAAAGAGATTGTGAGCCGCTCTGAGACTCTTCGGAGTGGAGGGCGGGATATAAATCCAATATCTTCTTCTTCTTCTTCAGTCAGGAACTGAAGATTGGAGGAGACCCGCCAGAAGTTCTCCAACAGGGAGCATTTCTTCCCCTCCCAGAAAAAAAGATCTAATCCAGGGATGGTCAAACTGTGGCTCTTTCACACATATTGTACAATAGTACGATTTATTTTTGTAAAGCCCCGTGGCGCAGAGTGGTGAAGCTGCAGTACTGCAGTCCGAGCTCTCTGCTCACGATCTGAGTTTGATCCCGGCGGAAACTGGGTTCAGGTAGCCGGCTCAAGGTTGACTCAGCCGTCCATCCTTCTGAGGTCGGTCAAATGAGGACCCGGCTTGCTGGGGGGAAAGCGTAGATAACTGGGGAAGGCAATGGCAAACCACCCCAGAAAAACATCTGCTGTAAAAACGTCATGATACGTCACCCCAGAGTTGGAAACGACTGGTGCTTGCACAGGGGACTACCTTTACCTTACAATTTATTCATACAGCACCAAGCCAACAAAAAAGCCTAATAATTAAACAAATTTAAACACAGAATGGCAAAATTATCCATGGTTAAAATAGAACAGTAAAATTAATAAAAGTATCAATAAAATCAAGTAATATACGCATTTCTAATACAAAGACAAGCACTACGAAACTTAGCTGTGATATTCTGATTGGCACCTGAGAGAAGACAGACTACCTGAGCAGACTCTGTTAGCCCTTAACCTGAGGGAAAATGCATTTAGCACGGGCTAAACTGTTCCAAGGACACCTTAGAAGTAGTTGTCCGTGATACATACTGTATGGCTCTCAAAGCCCCCACCACCCGATTTGCTGGCAGCTTGAAGAACGCATTTAAAGTTAAAGTTGCTTTCTTTCCACTTCTCCTTCCCTCCCCCTTCCCCCATCTATTTTCCTCCCTCCCTCCTCTCAAGCATGTTCATGACTTGCAGCTCTCAAACATCTGACATTTATGCTATGTGTCTCTTATTTTAAATAAGTTTAGCCATCCCTGGTCTAAACATTGCCTGAGCATGGGTTACATAACCCCCGCCCTCCTCAAGGAAGGATATGCCACTCCCCTTACCCACATGGACACTCCCCCTTTGGCAGTTTCTATCAGCCAAAAGGAAAGGTTTGAGATGAGAGCACAGGTGATAGCTTTCACCTCTCCAAGGATCTTGCCCACATCTCTGAGTTCAAACAAACTAAAAAGTATCCATATAAATTGGAGTAGCCGGTGCCAAAGGTATCAAACAACAATACAGAGCTCCAGAGGTATCAAACCCAGTACAACTCGTATTAACCCCTGGCACAAACTATAATTCAATAAACAGTATTTTCAAATATTCCAAGACTCAGTAGTTAACTACTGAGAGCAGTTTTGGCTTCTTTAGTGTATGCATGTATTGTGGTATTGTTGTTATGAATATCTAGTGCTTTGCTGTATATTTGAAAATACTGTTTATTGAATTATAGTTTGTGCCAGGGGTGATACAAACCTGACAACAACCCTGTGAGGTAGGCTAGGTTGAGAGTCTGTGACTGGCCCAAAGTCACCCAGCAAGCTTCCATGGCAGAGTGGGGATTCGAACCTGGGCCTCTCCGATCTTAATTCTGACATTCCAGCCGCTGCAACAGACTGGCTTCTCTCATCCTAGTTATCTCCTATCATGGCTGTCCGTGTACCTTCCCTTTGGTATCAGGCCAATTCCCTTTGGTATCAGGCCAAATTAAAACACTGGAATTGACAGCAGCAGCAGCAACAGTAGAGAGAAAACGTGGTAAACACAGAAATAACTTACCAGAAATTTTAAAGGAAACGCACGCTTGTCAACTGAAATAAATGTACAAGCAAAACCCAGCCTACAGAGGTCACGATGAGATGGACAGAGAAAGAGCTGTAGCTCAGTGGGAAAGCACCACCATGCAGAAAAACCCAGGTTCAATCCCTGGCACTTCTGGTCCAAAAGGTAACAGGTAGGAGGTGATGTGAAAGACCTCAGTTTGAGATCTTGGGAGGGCTGCTGCCAGTCTGAATAGACACCGCTGAAGAAGAAGATGAAAATGATACTGGATTTATACCCTGCCCTCCACTCCGAATCTCAGAGTGGTCACAATCTCCTTTATCTTCCTCCCCCACAACAGACACCCTGTGTGGTGGGTGGGGCCGAGAGAGCTCTCAAAGCATCTGCCCTTTCAAGGACAACTCCTAAGAGAGCTATGGCTGACCCAAGACCATCCCAGCAGCTGCAAGTGAAAGAGCGGGGAAATCAAACCCGGTTCTCCCAGATAAGAGTCCGCGCACTTAACCACTACACCAAACTGGTTCTGATGAACCCATGATCTGATTTGGTCTAAGGCAGCTTCCTATGGATGGAGGGGGTCTCTCTCCCCTGTGGCACTTGGGAGGGCTCCAGACATCTGTACAGCTTACTCTAGCGCTGGAACACAGACGTACCCAGGAGGAAGGAGGCCAGAGCTGAGGAGGCATGGCCCCATGCCCCCCCCTGTAGCTACGGCCCCACCAGCAATCCATTACGGCAAAGCAAAACAAGAGGAGCAGAGCCCAGCCGATCACTCCCCGGAGGACTGTGGCGCCTGCCACCCTACTAGTTACAGTTGCTAAGCCATCCAGATGTGTTAGTGCCAGTCCATCAGCCACAGGAAGTCATCTAAGGCTACGCAGGGAGCGCCTGGCTCCCTTCCACCGCTGCGCTGCTAAAAGCAGGAGGGGGAAGGGATAATCAATGTTCTTGAATCCTGTTGAAATTCCCCATGGAGTTTGGAAAATGCCACGCTGCTGGCGAAGAACTGTCGAGCTCGGGTTCTGCCGCCTTTCTGGTTTCACTCTTTGCTAACGACTAACGGCCATTCAGTTCGTAAATACGTGCGCTTATCTTTTTTTCCTTCGAGTGTTAAGCTGCTTGTGCCAACAGCATCTGTGGTAAGGAGTCTGGAGGTTAATTGCGTCTTGCGTAATGCATCTGTTGTCCGCCTCAAAGCGCTGAGGTTAAAAGTTCTTCAGCCTGACTCACAGAACGCAACAGCCTCAGGAACGAATCACAAGAGAAGATCATGAGGCCTTTTTTAAAAAAAGGAAAACGTGAGAGACGCAAAGATGACACGTTCTGGACCAAATATGCTGTACAGGCATCCCAAAGGGTGATTAACATGTGGAATTCACTGCCACAGGAGGTGGTGGCGGCCACAAGCATGGCCACCTTCAAGAGGGGTTTAAATAAAAATATGGAGCAGAGGTCCATCAGTGGCTATTAGCTACAGTGTGTGTGTGTGTGTGTGTGTGTATGTGGCCCCAAAAATTTTTTGGCCGAAATTTTTTTTTATATATATATATAAAAAAAAATTTGGCCACTGTGTGACACAGAGTGTTGGACTGGATGGGCCGTTGGCCTGATCCAACATGGCTTCTCTTATGTTCTTATGTTCTGCACAGTTTGGTGTAGTGATTAAGAGAGTCAGTTTGGCGTAGTGTAGCGTGCAGACTCTTATCTAGGAGAACCGGGTTTGATTCCTCACTCCTCCACTAGCAGCTGCTGGAATGGTCTTGGGTCAGCCGTAGCTCTGGCAGGAGTTGTCCTTGAAAAGGCACCTTCTGGGAGAGCCCTCTCAGCCCCACCCACCTCATAGGGTGTCTGTTGTGGGGGGAGAAGATATAGGAGATTGCAAGTCGCTCTGAGTCTCTGATTCAGAGAGAAGGGTGGGGTATAAATCTACACTCTTCTTCTTCTTCTTCCATACCTGAAACAGAGCCCAGCTCCATAGAAGACAGGAAAACCCTTTTTTCTTCCGTCCTATAAAAACTCTGTGATACATCAATATTGAGTGAATAGTTATTGTTAGTCACTTATCACCCAATGGACAAAAGAGAATGAATCTTTTTTTTTATTTGCACCACTAGAGTTCTTTTGGGATCCCCGACAGTGAGTAGATACGTCACTAGATCATAAGTATATGAGAATGAATTGGCGAACACAGCAAAGGCAAGATAAACCCGCCACCACCAAAAGATATCTACTGCCTTCTCTTTGGACACAGGTGAGATGGGATTTCAGAAAAGAGAATGGAAAAGGAAGATGGATAAGAGACAGACAAAATGTTTGCTCAGACCGAGCGACAGAGCTGGCTCCATGCTGCCCCAAGCCCCAGAAGCACATTAGGAACAGACGGGAGGAATTATTTTCTACTCTACCTGACTCAGCAAATTCATGCCACGCAGGGCTTTTTTTGTAGCGGGAGCTCCTTTGCATATTAGGCCACCCACCCCTGATGTAGCCAACCCTCCCGGAGCTTCCAGTAGGCCCTGGACTAAGAGCTTTGTAAGCTCTTGGAGGATTGGCTACATCAGAGGGTTTGTGGTCTAATATCCAAAGGAGTTCCTGCTACAAAAAAGGCCTGATGACAAGGTATGCGGAAGACACATATGATTGCTGCTCTTTAACGTCATGAGACGTTTGCATAGGAGGCCCAGAGAGGGGCAGTTCAGTTGGCAAAAGGACTTGGCTCACAGCAAGCAACGGAAGACTGCAGTCCTCAAGAGGACAAACCAGCCCTTGAATGACCGACCAAGGCTGCAAACCAGGGTGGCTTCGACAGGGTAGCTTTCCATGTTGCACGGGCTGCTAAAACATGAGGAGCATTCATATTTGCAACTCCCCCACGTGCAGTCGAAAGTGGTATAGCCTAGGAAGGACTATACCACACGCCAGGAAGGACTATAGCGTGTGCTTTTTTTCCTTTTTTGCAACAGAAGACGGTGCCTCAGAGCAGCCTGACCTTTAACACCAGAGGGACTGGGCTCCCCCCACCTCACAAGTCTGGGTCAGGATGGGAAATGCGGGGAACCTGCGCGGAGCGGGGAGGAGACGGAGCAGCTCACTTAGGCAGAATGTGGCAACCAAGGGGCAGAGTCGGTAAGAATGCCACTTTCTTGCAAGGAACACCTTATGATTGATCCGGTGCTCTGATTTTACCCCCAGATATGGGTGGCGTACACGAAGGAGCACCATAAGCAAAGACAGAAAATTCTGCTTTTCCAGCATGGATCCTTTGGGGAGAATCTCTGCTAATCCTGGTGGATCTGTTTGGTGTAGCGGTTAAGTGTGGGGACTCTTATCTGGGAGAACCGGGCTTGATTCCCCACTCCTCTACTTGCAGCTGCTGGAATGGCCGTTGGGTCAGCCATAGCTCTTGCAGGAGTTGTCCTTGAAAGGGCAGCTGCTGGAAGAGCCCTCTCAGTCCCACCTACCTCACAGGGTGTCTGTTGGGGGTGGGGGAGAAGAGGTAAAGGAGATTGTGACTGCTCTGAGACTCTGAGATTCAGAGTATAGGACGGGATATAAATCCAGTATCATCATCTTCTTCTACCACTCCCACTCCACCCTTGCCCCTTAATCCCTGGCATTTATACAATACCTTGGACATTTCTGAAGTGTCGCACATTCCTTATTGTTGTAATCCTTTCAACAGATCTCCATATGGGAGATGGGGAAGGTGCGGGGGGGGGGGAGTAGAGAGAGACTTGCCCACGGCAGAGCCCATCGCTTGGCCTTTGTCCCTCGACCAGTGCCCCCCCCCCCCACAAGTGAAGGAGAAGCAGGAACACTTTTTCCACTAAGCTGCGAGGACAGAGGGAAGGAAAGCACCAACTCACAGCACTCTCCGTTTGGACAGTGCGGCGACCGAGGGAGTCAGAGCTGCAACGCACAGGGAACTGAGACAGGAAAACTGCCTAAAATACTCACATTTGGGCTGCTGAATACTCCAGGGCATAGACTGTACTGACAACACTGAAAGACACAACATGGATATACTTAAGAGACAGGCTGAAGGGAGGGACGTGGGGAGAGGGGGGGACAGCTGAGGAGACACGAGGGGCCTTCAGCCGGGGATGGGGGGGAGTGTAGGTGGGGAGGGGGAGAATGGCTGATCTCCGGGAGAGCCCAACCGCAGAAAGATAACAGGCAAATAGTCGTTCCCTCCCCACCCCGCAGGTCCCTTCTTCGTTTAGCTTCTTTTGAAATTTTCTTTTAAATGTAAATTTTCTTCTGGATTTAGATTTATTTATTTTAGTACATTTCTATTCCGCCCATTCCCCGTAGGGCTCAGGGCGGAGTACAACAGACGATAAAACAATAAAATACAACAAAAACATTTTATAAACAGACAACTCGACAGCAGTCAGAAAACTTTACCATATCACCACATATTGCCCAGCCAGTCCGTCTCACATCATAATAAGATGCTATCCCATAGAGATGGCAGATATCATTCCATGTTATAGCACAGGAGACAGTGCCGACAGGGGAGGCCAAACAGATCAAGAACAGCAGCCTCAACTAAAAACATGGTGGAACAGCTGCGTTTTACAGGCCCTACGGAAGGCTAATAAGCCAGGTAGGGAGCCGATTCCACTAGGTCGGGACCAGGACTAGAGATGTAAAATTTCCAGAAATTATGAAGCTCAAAAAAAACCCCCAGGTTTTTTCCAGTTCCCCCCCCCCCCGCCCACCCGGGGAAAAAATGGAAATTTTGAGAAAAATTGAAAAAAAAAAATGTCACATTAGCCCTTCTTTTTTCTTTTTCAGATTGAAAGTCATTCTGTTACTTTAGGAACATAAAAATACGACTAGGGGCAATTTTACTCGGCATGAAACGATCGCAACTAGCATATTAAAAATACAGTGCATCCAAACGATTATTACAAACAGAATTTACTTTTTAAATAATATTTATCTGTCTTTGTAACAAACGGAGCAACAATCTCCCGAAGTGTTCACTAGCTTATGTGGAACAGACAAAAAAAAAAAACACACCTCCACAAAACAAAAGCAACTCTATTCTGGGCCATCAGCTTCAGAGAGACAAACGATACTTCTCCACTGGCTCCCTTCCCCCAGGATACAGAGGAGTTCTTGCTCACCTTTGGAGAACGGTGTCCTCTGAGCCTGCAGCCGGATCTTTACCACATCCAGAGGGGTTACTGAAACACACAACGTGGAAACACTGTAATACACAGCCATTAAGGGGCATGGCAGATATAACACTGAGGGCAGGGGCGTCGAACTCATTTGTTATAAGGGTGGGATCCGACATAAATGAGACAATGTTGGGCCGAGCCATGTCAGGCTGGGCTGGATGTGTCCCTATTTAAGATTAGGTAGCGGAAATATAAATTTTATAAAGAACTCAGACAAACACAATTAAAGATTTTTTTTAAAAAAACAAAAACCTTAAAAATAAAACATGCTTAAAACATTAGCACAGGTTGCATTAAACCAGAGAGAGTTGTCTTAAACTGGGAGAGCCAGTTTGATGTAGTGGTTAAGCGTGTGGACTCTTATCTCGGAGAACTGGGTTTGATTCCCCACTCCTCCGCTTGCAGCTGCTGGAATGGCCTTGGGTCAGCCATAGTTCTTGCAGAGCTGTCCTTGTGAGAGCCAGTTTGGTGTAGTGGTTAAGTGTGTGGACTCTTATCTCGGAGAACCGGGTTTGATTCCCCACTCCTCTACTTGCAGCTGCTGGAATGGCCTTGGGTCAGCTATAGCTATCTCAGTTGTCCTTGAAAGGGCAGCTGCTGTGAGAGCTCTCTCAGCCCCAGCCACCTTACAGGGTGTCCGTTTTGGTGAGGAGAAGATATAGGAGATTGTAAGGCGCTCTGAGTCTCCGATTCAGAGAGAAGGGTGGGGTATAAATCTGCAATTCTTCTTCTTCTTAAAGGTGCTTTCTTCATATCTCTCCCATGGAATCCAGGTTATCTGGCAAAGGAAGCTCTGGCTCTTTCCTTCCCCAGGGGACCAGGAAGGGAAAGAGCCTCAGCCAATAGAAGGAAGAGAGGCTTGGCTCAGTAGCTCTGCTGTGCAATTGAGAGAGCCTGGCAAAGCAAGCTCTCCCTTCCCACTTCCTCCCCAAGGGAGGAACCTCAGCCAATGGAGAAAATACAGACTTTGCTCTGTAGCTCCTGTGTGATTGAGCAAGCCCTTGCAAAGCAAGCTGTTGCGCAGAAGGAAGCAAGAGAGAGGGAGAAGGAAGCAGACGACAGCCAGTTGCTCGGGGCTTGATAGGAGCCCTCCGAGGGCCTGATTCAGCCCCAGGCCGCATGTTCAACACCCCCGATTTAGGGGGCTTTAGTTGGAGAAGAAGGTTACCATGAAGGCTCTTAGAGGATTGGCTACATCAGGGGTGTGTGGTCTAATATGCAAACGAGTTCCTGCTTCAAAAAAAGTCCTGCCTAGAACCCTCCCCATCTCATTTCAAGTCGGGGGCACCCCTCCCCCTCAACTTATCAAATGACTTTTATCTCTTCTTTTTGCTCAAGGGGTCTTACAACGATGTGCACAATAAAATGCAAGAATTCAACTAGCAGAGAATAAAATTAAGGCACAATAATACACACCTTGGATGAGAAAGCAACCCTAACCAGGTCTGCTTTGAACTAAATCCCATTTTATTCAAAAGGCTTACTCCTGTGGAAGCATTCTTAGGATTATAGCTCAGCACGCTAACCACAACGTGTCTCACCTTCAACTATGGAATTTTTCATGAGCTAAGCCAGGGGTGTTGAACATGTGGCCCAGGGGCCGAATCAGGCCCCTGGAGGGCTCCTAGCAAGCCCCTGAGCAACTGGCTGTCATCTGCTTCCTTCTTGCTCTTGCTTCCTTCTGCATCACAGCTTGCTTTGCCAGAATTGCTCAATCGCACAGAAGCTACCGAGCAAAGCCTCTATTTTCTCCATTGGCTGAGGCTCCTCCCCTTTGACTCTTTGAGAGAGCCTGGCAAAGCCAACTCTGCTTCTCCCCCTTCCTCCCCAAGGGTTCATACAACCCACCGACCTTGTTAAGGCAACTGTAATGGGATTAGCCCTTTCAGAGTATGTCAGCTTCACAAAGCATGTGCTCACACACTTTGGCACGCACCCCGGTCGATCAGATTGGTCCAGAGACGGCTGAACAAATGCAGGACACCTACCAAAGAGAGATGTAAAGAGGGCCCCGGTCCCAGATGCCAGCATCTGCTGCATGGGGGTGATGCCCCCGGATGGACGCTCCGACGGATTCTCGGCCATCTTGCTGCTTACCTGCGAGACACAAAGATAAGATCCTTGCAGTCATCAGCAATGCTTCAAGATAACTTCCTATCATGCCCAGTGTTCCCTTTAAGCTGAGTTTGTGCGAGCTAGCTCACAGGGTTTTTTTAGCTTCCAGCTCACACATTTTTGCCCTGGCTCAGGAAAAACAGCCCACGAGCAAACTAATTGATGCAGGAGCTCACAACTTTAATGTCAGTAGCTCACAAAGCAGAATTTTTTCCTCACAAGACTCCACAGCTTAGAGGGAGTATTGATCGTGCCCACAGTCCCAGGAGCAAACCCTGTAACAGAAAGACATTTCGATAGCACCTGCCTAGCAAACTCTACCTGTACCTTGGCACCAAACAGACGGAAACTAAAAAACAAGAGGCAAGGAAAAGGGGAAGACCCAACACCAGGGGGTTGGACTAGATGACCCTGGAGGTCCGTTCCAATTCTATGATTCTAAGTCAGAAGTGATTCGACAGCACTCAACACACATGCAGAGCTCAAGGCAACTTTGTGACACGTGAGCTCACACGCTTTGGCATGGCCCCCGGTTGATCAGGTCGGTCCAGAGACGGCTGAACAGACGTAGGACACCGGGGCTTTTTTTGTAGCAGGAACTCCTTTGCATACTAGGCCACACACCGGTGATGTAACCAATCCTCCAAGAGCTACATCAGCGGTGTGTGGCCTAATATGCAAAGGAGCTCCTGCCACAAAAAAAAAAAGCCCTGTAGGACACCTACCAAAGAGAGATGTAAAGAGGGCCCCTGGTTCTGGAGCTTTTCAAACAGAGGCTAGACGGCCATCTGACAGCAATCCTGATTCTGTGAACTTAGGCAGATCATGAAAGGGAAGGCAGGAAGGGCTGCATCAGTGAACATATGAAGCTGCCTTATACTGAATCAGACCCCTGGTCCATCAAAGTCAGTATTGTCTTCTCAGACTGGCAGCAGCTCTCCAGGGTCTCAAGCTGAGGTTTTTCACACCTCTTTGCCTGGACCCTTTTTTGGAGATGCCGGGGATTGAACCTGGGACCTTCTGCTTCCCACGCAGATGCTCTACCACTGAGCCACCGTCCTTCCCCAGTGCTTAGTTCTCATGGCTCCTTCGTACATGCCCTGGGAAATGCTGATCGCCCCTTTGGGATCAGGGAGCTATTTTCTCCAGGCCAGTTTGGTCAGAGATCCTGGAGGGGTTTTTTTTAGGGGGGGGGGCATCTTCTGGGCATGGAGCAGGGGGGTCACTGTGCATGTTTGTGGGAGGGGAGGCATTTGCAAATCTCCTTCGCTGTACAGGGGGTTAGACTAGATGCCCCTGGTGGTCCCTCCCGACTCTATGGATTATTTGATTTAAAGCACGCAGAGCTTGACCAACTCTGCAAAATCCATTCTGTGGCTTAACTGCACAAAGAACAGCCAGTTAGGAATTCACGAGTAAAGAGGCAGAAAGGCATCTTTACGAGGCACCTCTTGTCAGCCAAAGGAAACATTCTGCTTTCAGAGCGGCAGAAACACGCGAAAGGAAATTCAATCTGCAAGGGGGGTGGGGGGTGAAAGGCTTTGCCCTGCAAAACGACAGTCTTGTTGGCTGCAGGAAACGACAAGCCCAAGCCCTCCACTCGCCAAGGGAGCACTCTGCTCACTTAGCATCCATTATTTATGAGGCTCTCTTCTCTGAAATAA
Organism: Heteronotia binoei; assembly: GCF_032191835.1. Lineage (NCBI taxonomy): Eukaryota > Metazoa > Chordata > Lepidosauria > Squamata > Gekkonidae > Heteronotia > Heteronotia binoei. The sequence continues at coordinate 61,138,970 of NC_083237.1, read as the reverse complement.
CTCTCTTTTCTGTTGTGCAGCGCAAGCATGAAATTGGATCCAAATTTTGGATTATCGCAGGCGACTGCCTACATGAGCGTGGGTGATTTAATTGGGCTGCGGGGCGCATTCCTTGCGCCAAGACTCCTCGATTCCTGCGGCAACCCCGCCCAACGGCCGGTGCCTGTTCACCGGCTGCTATCAGCGCCGCCGCAGAGAGGGGAGAGGTCCTCTCTTCCAATGCAAGCCGCTCACAGAACCTGCGCCTTAGAACACAGCAGGAGGATGCTAGCTGAGCGCTGATAACAGGGGGCTTGAGCTCCCTGCAAAAACAGATAAAAAGATCCCACACCGCCCCGCTTCATTTGAGGAAGTCTGTTCTCTTTAAGAAGGGCCTTCCTAGATCAGAGCGATGACGATGATGATATTGCATTTCTATCACGCCCTCCAAATCTCAGAGGGGTCACAATCTCCTTTTATCTTCCTCCCACGCAATGAACACCCTGTGAGGTGGGTGGGGCTGAGAGAGCTTTCACCGCAGCTGCCCTTTCAAGGACAACCTCTGCCAGAGCTATGGCTGACCCAAGGCCATCCCAGCAGCTGCAAGTGGAGGAGCAGGGAATCAAACCTGTTCTCCCAGATAAGAGTCCACACACTTAACCACTACACCAGACTGGCTCTCTATTAGAGCTATGGCTGACCCAAGGCCATTCCAGCAGCTGCAAGTGGAGGAGTGGGGAATCAAACCTGGTTCTCCCAGAGAAGAGAGCTATGGCTGACCCAAGGCCATTCCAGCAACTGCAAGTGGAGGAGTGGGGAATCAAACCCGGTACTCCTAGACAAGAGTCTGCACACTTAACCACGACACCAAACTGGCTTCATCTAGTCCGCCATCCTGTTTCACACAGGGGACAGCTGGTAGTCTGAAGGGCCAAAAGCAAGGCAGGGAGGCTGAGGCCTTTCCCTGACGTTGCCTGGGATTCAAGCGACTGGCACTGGGGTTCAGAGGTCTGCACCTTTTGTATTTGGTGGTTCCCTTTACTCATCACGGATGGACCTCTCCTTCACAAATCTCCCTAACCCCCTTTTAAACCCATCTAGCTTTGTCACCATGATTACAGCTACTTGCAGATCCCCCACTTTAATTTTGCTCTTTTGGTGTAGTGGTGAAGTGAGTGGACTCTTATCTGGGAGAATCGGGTTTGATTCCCCACTCCTCCACTTGCGGCTGCTGGAATGGCCTTGGGTCAGCCATAGCTCTAAGTGTGCAGACTCTTGTCTGGGAGAACCAGGTCTGATTCCCCACTCCTCCCCTTGCACCTGCTGGAATAGCCTTGGGTCAGCCGTAGCTCTGGCAGAGGTTGTCCTTGAAAGGGCAGCTGGTGTGAGAGCCCTCTCAGCCCCACCCACCTCACAGGGTGTCTGTTGCGGGGAGAGAAGGTATAGGAGATTGTGAGCCGCTCTGAGTCTCTGATTCAGAGAAAAGGGCGGGGTATAAACCTGCAGTCTACTTCTTCTCTGAGCAAAGTACTATTTCCTTCTGCTCATTCTGCACCGATTGCCCCAACAGCTTCACTGAGCGTCCCCTGGGAGAAGAAGGCGTGACTTCAGATTGACAGCAGAGTCGCTATGCAGAGTTACACCAGTCTACGCTCATTAAAAAAAAAAATCAACGGGTTCCGGCTGGAGTAGCTCCGCATGGAGCCGCACTGCAATACCAGAATGAGTTATTTGCAGAATCTGACATTTTGATTTGGGGTGGGATCATATGGGCTGCAGAAAGAGAATCACCAGCCAGCTGAGGCGACAAAACCCCTCGGCCAGGAGAAGCCCAAACCTTGTGAGAACTGGACAGGCAGGAATGCTGAACACAGACCCCGTTATCAGCAGAGCTTTTTTTGAGCAGGAACTCAGGCTTGGTGTCGGTGGTGTGGCCTAACATGCAAATGAGTTCCCGCAAGGCTTTTTCTACAAAAAAGCCCTATGTGAAACAATGGTGATATGACGGGGTGTGGCCTAATATATAAATGAGTCTCAGCTGGGCTCTTTCTACAACAAAAGCCCTGTGCAAAACAATGGTGCCATCAGGGGGTGTGGCCTAATATGTAAACGAGTCACTGCTGAGCTTTTTCTACAAAAAAAAGGCACGGCATGAAACAATGATGGCATCAGGGGGTGTGGCCTAATATGCAAATGAGTCACTGCTGAGCTTTTTCTACAAAAAAGGCACAGCATGAAACAATGATGGCATCAGGGGGTGTGGCCTAATATGCAAATGAGCTCATAGTGGGCTCCTCCCCGAAAAAGCCCTGTGCAAAACAATGATGGCATCAGGGGGTATGGCCTAAAATACAAATGAGTCACTGCTGAGCTTTTTCTACAAAAAAAGCACTGCATGGAACAATTATGGCATCAGGGGGTGTGGCCTAATATGCAAATGAGCTCCTGCTGGGCTCCCCCCCAGAAAAAGCCCTGTGCAAAACAATGGCGACATCAGGGGTGGGGCCTAATATGCAAATGAGTCACTGCTGAGCTTTTTCTAAAAAAAAGCACTGCATGGAACAATGATGGCATCAGGGGGTGTGGCCTAATATGCAAATGAGCTCCTGCTGACCCCCCCCCCCAAAAGCCCTGTGCAAAACAATGGTGACATCAGGGGTGGGGCCTAATATGCAATATATGCATTTTTCTACAAAAAAAAAGCCCATGAACACTGGTGCAGCTCAAAGGCACAGTTAAGTTACTTATCTTATTTATAGTCTGCTTTTCTCACTGGGACTCAAGATGGATCACGCAGAGTTGAGGCAATACAATCAAGAGGATGGGATGTTGAACAAACAATAAAATAGGATTTGGGTTGCAGAACCAACCAGAAATCTTAATAAAAAAAACAAAAACCCAACCCCAAATTGAAGCAAAGCAGAAGTGTTAACGTGACACATTAATTAATGTGAAATTACATATCAGGATTCAATTCACAGCGCCATATACACAACATTATAGGCCTCGGTCCCTAACAATTTATCCAAATAACTTTGTGATGCATTGCGTGCACTGTGACTCTATTGCCTGCATAGCAAAAGCCCTCTTGAATAACTCAGAAGGAAGTCTTGAGTCCAGTGGTACCTTCAAGACCAACAGAATTTTATTCTGGGTATAAGCTTAAAGGTCCCCCTAGGCCGAAACGTCAGTCTGATTCTCACCGTGCCATCCCCACCCATACGCACAATCGAGAACTTCCACACACGTGTTTATACCCATTCTGATCATCCGCACAGTTCTGAAGAGACACAGATGTGTATTTTATACATTTTTTAAGAAGCCGGGCTTGGGTCTCAAAAATGAGAGTCCAGAGTGGCCAAGTATTTCACGCACGATCAAAGCAGCTGGCCATACTGCCTTGCGACAAACGGTGTCTCCAAATAGCTACCTTGCAATTTTGCCCGTGAAACATATTGCATCATAACCGAGTGACTGCGCATCTCTTGTACCTATGAATGGACTCCCTGGGGGGGAATAGATACATTGCTGGGCAACGCCCAGAGCGCATCTGCTACTCTGGAACACGAGGCGCCTGTGTTTCCACGTGTACAGAAATGCCTAGAAGGCATGAAAAAGGGGCCACACGGTGACACACGAGCAAGTCCCCGTCTATCTCGTTTTTAAAGCGGACTAGAAGTTTACCTTTTAAACCACACCAACCTATACTGCCGGGGTTTTAATTATTTCTTCTACTTAGAAGTAAGGAATTAATGCTTCTGCCTGGTCTATTTTGTATGATCACCATCTGCAGGTGTTTGAAGGGCTGTCCCTATAAAGGATGGCGCAGAGTTGTTATCTGTTGCCCCAGAAGGTTGGACCAGAACCAACGGGTTGAAATTAAATCAGCAGAGTTTTTGACTAAACATTAGGAAGAGTTTCCTGACCGTTAGAGCGGTTCCTCAGTGGAACAGGCTTCCTCGGGAGGTGGTGGGCTCTCCTTCCTTGGAGGTTTTGAAACAGAGGCTAGATGGCCATCTGACAGCAATGAAGATCCTGTGAATTTAGGGGGAGGTATCTGTGAGTTTAGAGCAGTTCCTTAGTGGAACAGGCTTCCTCCTTGGGGGGGGGGGCCCTCCTTCCTTGGAGGTTTTTTAACAGAGGCTAGATGTCCATCTGACAGCAATGAAGATCCTGTGAATTTAGGGGGGAGGTATTTGTGAGTTTAGAGTAGCTCCTCAGTGGAAGAGGCTTCCTCAGGAGGTGGTGGGCTCTCCTTCCTTGGTGGTTTTGAAACAGAGGCTAGATGGCCAGTTGACAGCAATGCTAATCCTGTGAACTCAGGGGGTTGGACTAGATGACCCTGGAAGTCCTTTCCTACTCTAAGATTTTAAAATAGGAAAATCTCCAGGAGCTCAGGGGAATGCAGATGGGTCCCAGTTTCATCCTCACCATCGCCCTATGAGGTAGACTGAGAAAGACGGGGATAGGAAAGTATTTTTTGCATATACTGATCAAACTTAGGCTAGAAAGCTTTAAATACTAAAATAAGAACAAAATGATAAAAGCCCAAAAGGATTAAGAGCCGGAGCTGAGTAACGTATGTATTTATGTTTATGCTTGTAATGACTGAAGGTCAGAAATGTTAGAAATGTTAAGAATGAAAGTGCAATTATATACAGACCAGACCAAAACAAAAGTATTTAAATAATTTATATTTAACAACCAAAGATCTGTTTAGAAGAAGAAGAAGAAGATATTGGATTTATATCCCGCCCTCCACTCCGAAGAGTCTCAGAGCGGCTCACAATCTCCTTTCCCTTCCTCCCCCACAACAGACACCCTGTGAGGTAGATGAAGATATTGGATTTATATCCCGCCCTCCACTCCGAAGAGTCTCAGAGCGGCTCACAATCTCCTTTACCTTCCTCCCCCACAACAGACACCCTGTGAGGTAGATGAAGATATTGGATTTATATCCCGCCCTCCACTCCGAAGAGTCTCAGAGCGGCTCACAATCTCCTTTACCTTCCTCCCCCACAACAGACACCCTGTGAGGTAGATGAAGAGATTGGATTTATATCCCGCCTTCCACTCCGAAGAGTCTCAGAGCGGCTCACAATCTCCTTTCCCTTCCTCCCCCACAACAGACACCCTGTGAGGTGGGTGGGGCTGGAGAGGGCTGTCACAGCAGCTGCCCTTTCAAGGACAACCTCTGCCAGAGCTATGGCTGACCCAAGGCCATTCCAGCAGGTGCAAGTGGAGGAGTGGGGAATCAAACCCGGTGCTCCCAGATAAGAGTCCTCACACTTAACCACTACACCAAACTGGCTCTCTATTAGAGCTGTGGCTGACCCAAGGCCATGCCAGCAGGTGCGAGTGGAGGAGTGGGGAATCAAACCTGGTTCTCCCAGATAAGAGTCCGCACACTTAACCACTACACCAAACTGGCTCGCCAAACTGGCTCAAACTGGAATAGCTTGCTTTAACAATCCTATAGATAGGAAAACGTTACTAATCACAATTCATTAGACAATACTGATTATTATAAATGATGGTTTCTTTCACTTTTTGATTTTTGCTCCTATCGGGCCAAAATATGACTGTTTATGTATAAATGAAACACTGCAGTATTTCTATCTTATCAATGTTTGTTTATTTCACACACACCCCAAAACACTACTCTGCCATGATACTTGCTGGGTGGTTTGAGGCTAGTTTTTCTCTTGAGATTTTATATACATATAATCACAAAATAAAGACAGAAAGAGAAAGACTAGCCTCAAACCACCCAACAGATATCGTAGCAGAGGAGTGTTTTGAACCTGGGTTTCTTTGAGCCTATCAAACACTCTGAACCAGGGGTGTCGAACATGTGGCCCGAAGGCCGAATTAGGCCCCCAGAAGGTTCCTATCAGACCCCCCGAGCAACTGGTTTGTCATCTGCTCCCTTCTCCCTCTCTTGCTTCCTTCCGGATAACAGCTTGCTCTGCAAGGTTTGCCCAACGGCACAGGAGCTACAGAGCAAAACCTCTATTTTCTACATTGGCTGAGGCTCCTCCTTTGGGGAGGAAGGGAGGAGGAATAGCTTGCTTTGCCAGGCTCCCTCAATCACACAGCAGAGCTACTGAGCCAAGCCTCTCTTCCTTCTGTTGGCTGAGACTCCTCCTAGTCCCCTGGAGAAGAAAGGAAAGAGCCAGAGCTTCCTTTGCCCAGTTCCCTGGATCCCACGGGAGAGATACAAAGAAAACACCTTTAAGACCAACAAGTGTTAACGTTTTAAGTTTTTGAAAAAGAAAATCTTTGTGTTTGTCTGTGTCCTTTATAAAGTTTGTATCTCTGCTACCTAATCTTAAACAGGTACACACATGGCCCAGCCCGACAAGGTCTCATTTATGGCAGATCCGGCCCTCATAACAAATGAGTTGGACACCCTTGCTTTAAGCAACTTAATTTAACCCTGTAACCTCTGAATTTCACTAAGTCTCCCCCCCAAAAAAACTTTAAACAGGCACTAACTAAACCCAGGCTATGAGTGGAATCCTAAAGGGGTCACTTTGAATCCTGCTGGAAAACAATGGGAAGTGTTTCTTAGCATTACATAACCTGCAGGTTCTGTTTTCCACAGCCTGTTTCAAACATTTCATTCAATTTCCTATTTGTTACTGAAGACAGATGTGCATTCCATGTTTCCTTCCTCCATAGCACAAACATTAAAGCACTGAAGGTTTTTCTTAAAACATCCAACAACAAAAACACCCAGTGGCCACAGATTCCTAACACGGCACTGGAGATCTGCGATGAATGAAGAATCCCACACAGACTCTTTTTCTCTCTTCCTCGTAAAATACTACCTCCTTTCCTCATACAGCTTCCCAATGGACAAAAAAAAAGTTTCAGAGGCAGCCAAAGCTTTCTTAGGCCCTCGCCGCGTTTATCAACCATCGCAGAAACACTGCAAGCCGTGAAGAAAACGAACTTTGACATTTATCGGCTGCTGCGATAAAAAAAGCACAAACATACACTACCAAAGCACATTAAAGGTTTAGTCCTCCGTTGGGGTCAAGGAACAATTATGCGCTGGCTCTGATGGGGCCCTCCCCCTTTTACTTGGGCTCCTGGCAAAAAACACGCTTCTGACCTCCAAATGTCTCTGTGGTACCGTAACTTAACACTTTGCAATCAGCCAGGAGGTTGTACGCACATCCACGCGCATGCAGATCTCAGTGACAAAATCCCCTCTGTACTGTAAGGCAACCCAGACGGGTTTATTTTGTTTTCCTTTCGTCTCTTCCCTCCCCATCCCATATCAACACAGGGTCCTCCTTACTCAGAAGAAGAAGACGACGACATTGGATTTATATCCCGCCCTCCAATCCGAAGAGTCTCAGAGCGGCTCACAAACTCCTTTACCTTCCCCCCCCCCACAACAGACACCCTGTGAGGTAGATGAAGATATTGGATTTATATCCCGCCCTCCACTACAAAGAGTCTCAGAGCGGCTCACAATCTCCTTTCCCTTCCTCCCCCACAACAGACACCCTGTGAGGTAGATGAAGATATTGGATTTATATCCCGCCCTCCACTCCGAAGAGTCTCAGAGCGGCTCACAATCTCCTTTACCTTCCTCCCCCACAACAGACACCCTGTGAGGTAGATGAAGATATTGGATTTATATCCCGCCCTCCACTCCGAAGAGTCTCAGAGCGGCTCACAATCTCCTTTACCTTCCTCCCCCTCAACAGACACCCTGTGAGGTAGATGAAGATATTGGATTTATATCCCACTCTCCACTCTGAAGAGTCTCAGAGCGGCTCACAATCTCCTTTGCCTTCCTCCCCCACAACAGACACCCTGTGAGGTAGGTGGGGCTGGAGAGGGCTCTCACAGCAACTGCCCTTTCAAGGACAACCTCTTCCAGAGCTATGGCTGACCCAAGCCCATGCTAGCAGGTGCAAGTGGAGGAGTGGGGAATCAAACCCAGTTCTCCGCACACTTAACCACTCCACCAAACTGGCTCTCCACACCAAACTGGCTCTCAGCACTATACAGGGGTGGCCAAACTTGCTTAATGTTAGAGCCACATATAATAAACTTCAGATGTTTGAGAGCCGGGAGGGAGAGAGGGAGAAAGGAAGGATAGGGAGAGGGAGGGAGGGAGAGATGGCAAGAAAGCAACTCTAACCTTAAATGCATTATCTAAGCCATTGGCTGACTCTGCTTGGAGAAGTGATTTAAAGAGAGAAATGCCTTTTCCAAGCTGGCCAATCGGCCAGTGGAGGCTTCAAGAGAAGAAGATGATATTGGATTTATATCCCGCCCTACACTCCGAAGAGTCTCAGAGCGGCTCACAATCTCCTTTCCCTTCCTCCCCCACAACAGACACCCTGTGAGGTAGCTGAAGATATTGGATTTATATCCCGCCCTCCACTCCGAAGAGTCTCAGAGCGGCTCACAATCTCCTTTCCCTTCCTCCCCCACAACAGACACCCTGTGAGGTAGATGAAGAGATTGGGTTTATATCCCGCCCTCCACTCCGAAGAGTCTCAGAGCGGCTCACAATCTCCTTTCCCTTCCTCCCCCACAACAGACACCCTGTGAGGTAGATGAAGAGACTGGATTTATATCCCGCCCTCCACTCTGAAGAGTCTCAGAGCGGCTCACAATCTCCTTCACCTTCCTCCCCCACAACAGACACCCTGTGAGGTAGATGAAGATATTGGATTTATATCCCACCCTCCACTCCAAAGAGTCTCAGAGCGGCCCACAATCTCCTTTCCCTTCCTCCCCCACAACAGACACCCTGTGAGGTGGGTGGGGCTGGAGAGGGCTCTCACAGCAGCTGCCCTTTCAAGGACAACCTCTGCCAGAGCTATGGCTGACCCAAGGCCATTCCAGCAGGTGCAAGTGGAGGAGTGGGGAATCAAACCCGGTTCTCCCAGATAAGAGTCGGCACACTACACCAAACTGGCTCTCCGCACGATATGTGTGAAAGAGCCACATGTCACTCTCGAGTCAGAGTCTGGTCACCCCTGGCTCAGTAGAAGAGAGCCAGCGGGTAGCAGAATGTCATAGTAGAATCTGGGAGAGCCAGGTTTGAATCTGGACTCTGCCAAGCAAGCTTGCTGGGGTGACCTCGGGCCTGTCGCTCCTTCAGCCTAACCTACCTTACGGGATTGCTGCCGAGTTTAAAATGGAGGAGAGGAAAACAACCACCCGCGGGGGACAACAGTTTAAAGTGAACTGTGATCCACCAGTGGACGGCTGGACAGTTTCCGATGGACCACGCAGCACAGGATGGCATTAAGGGTCTTGCACGGAGCCCTGGACTAAATGCAATTTGATCTGATCCAAGAGCACGGCCCAAGTGCACGCGGAAGCACTGAACACAAAATTAGTCATGCTATTCGTTTTTTTTTTAAAAGAACTCTAGTATGCCTTCTTTGAAGAATCACCTATGGTTGTAGACTTCATCCCTGTGGGCACCAGACTGCCCGTCTCCATCTTTCCAGAAGCTGATTAAAAGTTCTCAGCGTTGTGGATTTTTTAATAAAGGAAAGCTGACAATCACTGGGGAGACGACGGTCTGGCATGCAGAAGCCGGGCAAGCTTCTCAAGAGCTGAACTATGCGGGAAAACAAATTATCTATTTATCTGAGGGGGAAACTGTATACTCCTCTCCAAGGAACCTGCCCGACGTACCTAACAAAAGCGAATAAAATAAAAACAGAAAGCATTATAAAGGCGATTAAGAGCCACCGTTAAAAAAAAAACAGCATAACACATAAAAGCAGCTCCAAATGGATCTCAAACGCTACCAAAACCGCAAACAAACTTATTTTCAGCTACGGAAAGCTTCTACCCTGAAACTCTAGTCGGGTTCTAGGGTGCTTATCGATTCAGATTAACTCTAACCGTTCCACTGCAGATCAACGCACCTACCCCTCTGAAACTCATTCACCTATAATCTAAAGAGAACCCAAAGCCCATTTCGTCCATGCAGCATTATACGAGGGAGGTGCGTAGGTGTGGGCGTCTGATAAGCAGGCAGAAGGCTGCCCTCCCGCCCGTCTTATCCTGGCTCCTCCAGCAACGTTCCCACCCACCAACCCTCGCCTCCCCCAGAGGCTTCCATTATGCAACCACCTCACCGAGGGGGAGGAAAGGGAGGCATGCTCTCTGCGCCGAGCCCCCAGGCAAAGATCCTCATGCTGTCGAGGGCTCCGCCAGCCCGCTCAGCCGCTGCACTGCAATCGCTGCAGATCTGGCCGGCTCCCTTCTGTCGGCTCTTCTAGCTTGTAAAAAAAACAGGAAGTGGGGTGGAATTTGCTCCTCCCCGCCAGGGAACCTCGGGAATGGGAGGCAGGCTCTACCTACCCACAGTCAGGCTAGGAGCTCCGGTGCCCCACGCAGTGGACACGGAACGACTGGCAGGCTTGAGGTTCAAACTGATGAAGCCCTCTTACTCGGCATGTATAGCAAGTTAAAATCTTGGTCTAGATTTGCTGCGGCCCCATATCTATCTAATATCGCACATGGGAAAGTACAGATTGGCCTTTTCCAGGGCGTGTTTTGGTGCCCTCCCTTCTAATGTATTGCAAGGAAGGTTCCTTTGCTGGCTTATCCTCCAAAGATGCTGTATATCAGGAATGGCCAAACTGTGGCTTGGGAGCTACATGTGTGACCCCTTCACGCATATTGTGCGGCTCTTGAAACTCCCACTGCCCCATTCGCCAGCTTGGAGAAGGGATTTCTCTCTTTAAACTGGAGGTGTGGAGAATGCATTTAAAGTTAAAGTTGCTTTCTTTCCATCTCTCCCTCCCTCCTCCCGCCCCATCTATTTCCCTTCCTTCCCCATCGATTTTCCTTCCTTCCTGTCTTGCGGCTCTCAAACATCTGATGTTTATTCTACGTGGCTCTTAAGTTAAGCAAGTTTGGCCACCTCTGCTGTATATGCTCAGAAAGGGAAGCTGAAACTGTCGCTCACTTTGTGAGCTTTATTCCAGAGAGACACATCAGTTAATTTTTCCATTACTCTAAATTTAAACCTTTGGATAATTATCTGAAATTTGCAGATTTTGCGCTACTGAAAAACTTACTGGAAGATACTAAGAAGTCTGTAACTCAGGCACTAGCAAAATATCAGTTTTTAGCCATAAATAAGTGGAAGTTTTTAACAAAGTAGAGCTGGTTAATAATGCCATTTTTAAGGTTTAACATTGGTGGAATTGTAATATGAGAATGCTTTTATATAATCAGATACTGTGGTCTGTGACTACGAGATTTTGTATATTGCTGGTCAACTGACTAATACATTGGGAAATTGGAACACCACCACGAGCCTTCTGTGAAAGAGGTGGAAGCAGCAACAGAAAAAGATGGGAGGGATGAAAGGAGCACTTAACCAAGCCTCTCCAAATCTTTTGAGGGATCATAGAGTTGGAAGGGACCTCCAGGGTCATCTAGTCCAACCTTTGCACAATGCAGGAAACTCACAAATATCTCCCCCTAAAGTCACAGGATCCTCATTGCTGTCAGATGGCCATCTAGCCTCTATTGAAAAACCTCCAAGGAAGAAGAGCCCACCGCCTCCTGAGGAAGCCTGTTCCACTGAGGAACCGCTCTAGCGGTCAGGAAGTTCTTCCTAGTGTTGAGCCGGAAACACTTTTGATTTATTTTCAATCCATTGGTTCTGGTCCTACCTCCTGAGGCCACAGACTAGAATTCCATGTAGGGAACCCTTTTCCTCTTTTCATCAAGCATGCCTTTTGAAGGAAGAAGGGGAGGGGAGGGAAGGGAATTTTGGGGGCTCTTTCACCCATATTGTGTGGCTCTTGAAGCCCCCACCACCCTGCTGGCTGGCTTGGAGAAGGCATTTCTCTCTTTAAATCACTTCTCCAAGACATGGCAGTCGGCAGCTTGGAGAATGCATTCGAAGTTAAAGTTGCTTTCATTCCACCTCTCCCTCCCTCTATCACTTATTTTCCTTCCTCCCTGTCTTGCAGCTCTCAAACATTTGACATTTATTCTCTGTGGCTCTTATGTTAAGCAAGTTTGGCCACTCCTGTTCTATGGTATACCATAGAATCCCCTTCCAAAGTTGCCATTTCCTTGAAGGAAACGGACCTCTATGTCTGGAGTAAAGGCAGTTCCCTGTGCAAGCACTCTGGGGTGACGTTGCATCATGACGTTTTCATGGCAGACTTTTTACATGGTGGTGGTCTGGAGACCAAGTGTTAACTCTGGCGAAAGCTCCAGGCTCTACCTGGAGGCTGGTCATTCTAGTAGTTGAGCAGAAAAAACCTGCCCCCGACACCCCGTTATCCCTGTAATATCCTTCGTATATTAGGCCACACACCCCTGATGTAGCCAATCCTCCAAGAGCTTACAGGGCTCTTTTATGTAAGCTCTTGGAGGACTGGCTGCATCAGGGGTGTGTGGCCTAATATGCAAAGGAGCTCCTTTGGAATTCCACCCCTGGTAATATTCATTTCAGGAAGTAGAAGAGATGATTATTGGCTGTGTCGCTCTGCCAAAACTCAGTGAAGAAAAAGGGGGCCACGCCAAGGCAAAACGGAAGAGGAAGAAACAACTTGGTGCAGAGGGAAACAGGATCTTGATTCATTCTACAACCCCCACACGTTTCACGTACAGCTTCACCAGGGGAATCTCTCAGATTCTTAGTTCCATTCCCATACTAAAATGCAGGGGCTGCATAATTGTCAAAGATTTTATTTCCCTTTGCACCAGTTTGTTTCTTCATCTCTGCCTCTGCTAGAACTACCACAAAGATGATGGGCTGTTTCCAGCTGTTGAAGCCATGGGGTCAGGGTTCCCTTCTCGAGAGCAAACAGAAATTTGAGGGGGGGGGGGATTTTGAAAAAAACGCAGTTCTTACTTTTTTAAATGAAACATAAACATTGAAACTTATTTTCTTATCATAACACAACACGCAGCATTTATAACCCCTGGTATATAAAAGGTTGTACTCTTGGGCCTGTTGATGAAGTTTTCTTTAAGCAACACTGTGATATTCTGCATAACAACAAAATAGCTGCAAAGCACTGTGCCGTATTTTAGCACAAGCATCTTAGCTTTCTACTGTGTCAGAAGCAGAAGCATACAAAAACTGAAAACAAATTGTGTAGTAAAGGAAGTACAGGATTTACTCATGCAAGACCAAGCTTTTTTTTTTTTCAACGTTATTTTTAAAAAGAGGGAGTTTTCTTACATTTGCACACAAACCAGTTACGACAAGAAAGAAACTGTTTTTTGGCGTGTAACATTTCCAGAGGGAAGGGGATTAACTATTGCAAAACTACGGGTAAGTTAAACTTCATTCTCCTCACCCCTCTGATGCGATTCATGCTCTCGCATATCAGCAATGCCCTTCCACCCTCTACCTTGGACAAACAGGCCAGTCCAAACAACAAAGAAAAAGTGGACATAAACCTGACATTAGAAACCACAACATTCAAAAACCAGTGGGGGGACATTTCTTAATGCTGTGGTTTCTAATGTCAGACTTTCCCCCATCCATCAGAACTTCAGCCCGAGGATGGTCCATAATAAGGAACCCAACATACTGTTCCAACTGCTGCCAACTGTTTTCTACCTCTCCTTTTAGGTGGGAAGTAGGAGTTTATGATTAGAAGAAGACTGCAGATTCATACCCCGCACTTCTCTCTGAATCAGAGACTCAGAGCGGCTTACAATTTCCTATATCTTCTCCCCTCACAACAGACACGCTGTGAAGTGGGGGCAGATTTATACCCCGCCCTTCTCTCTGAATCAGAGACTCAGAGCGGCTTACAACCTCCTATATCTTCTCCCCCCACAACAGATGCTCTGTGAGGTGGGGGCAGATTTATACCCCGCCCTTCTCTCTGAATCAGAGACTCAGAGCGGCTTACAATCTCCTATATCTTCTCCCCCCACAACAGACACCCTGTGAGGTGGGGGCAGATTTATACCCCGCCCTTCTCTCTGAATCAGAGACTCAGAGCGGCTTACAATCTCCTATATCTTCTCCCCTCACAACAGACACCCTGTGAGGTGGGGGCAGATTTATACCCCGCTCTTCTCTCTGAATCAGAGACTCAGAGCGGCTCACAATCTCCTATATCTTCTCCCCTCACAACAGACACCCTGTGAAGTGGGGGCAGATTTATACCCTGCCCTTCTCTCTGAATCAGAGACTCAGAGTGACTTACAATCTCCCATATCTTCTCCCCCCACAACAGACATCCTGTGAGGCGGGTGGGGCTGGAGAGGGCTCTCACAGCAGCTGCCCTTTCAAGGACAACCTCTCCAAGAGCTATGGCTGACCCATGGCTGACCCAAGACTGCAAGTGCAGTAGTGGGGAATCAAACCTGTTTCTCCCAGATAAGAGTCCGCACACTTAACCACTACACCAAACTGGGTCTCGAAGGCTACCCTCAGGCCAAGTGAATAGAACTGCCATGGCTAAGGGTTTCAAAGGACATAGTTCCACGCAGTCTACTTTAAGAGAAGAAGATACAAAAATACCCAAGCCACCTTTGAGTCAGCCTGGCACTGCCTTGATAGCATAGGTGTAGTAGCCATCAAGTTCTAAGGCTGCTGAGATCCAGGTTTCCTGGAGCAATATAACCTCATAGTTATGTACACCTAAATGTGGTGACTTCCATGAATACAGATCAAGATTCAAAGACCAACACGGGGGGGGGGGGGGGCGTTTTAACCTTTCAGGACATTCAGCTGCTGACCGAAGAGCCGCATTTATCTCACAAAGGAATTTCAATGGGAGATCAGAAAGAAGAGACCACCAAATTGCAACTGATAACTTGAAGCTCAAGAGAATGCATCCTCCTGGACTGAATGCAAACCTAGATTTCCTGTCTCATTATCAATGCTGATTTCTCTCCACGTCTACTACCCCTCCGCAGATCACACCTAATCCAATCACGCCTGCTATTGCAATCCACCCGCTATTGTTGTTCTGGTGTTCCCCTCCGCAGATCACAGCTAATCCAATCACGCCTGCTATTGCAATCCACCCTCTATTGTTGTTCTGGTGTTCTGGCAGCACCAGAACTTTGGAATACCCTTTCAGAAGCCATAGGGGCCCTGCGGGATCTGTCTGTGTTCCGCAGGGCCTGTAAGACCAAATTGTTTAAGCGGGCCTTCGATGTTTAACTGAAAGAGGGCTGCCACCGGACACCACACATAATGCTGGTGATCGCTGTTCGAAAATTCAATGCCGCCTATATTGTATTGATGCAGCACCACAGAATGGTTTTTAAAAATTGAATTATGTAAATTATGGTTTTATATGTTTTATTGGTTTAATTGTATTGACATGATGTTGTGAGCCGCCCTGAGTCCGCTTGCGGAGAGGGCGGGATATAAGTCGAATGTAATAAATAAATATTGTCATTTGGCATCAGAAATCACTCCACTCTCCAAGATATAAGGACAGATGGACCCACATTCTAGCTGTATCTGAACAAGAAGAAGAATTGCAGAGACTCAGAGCAGTTTACAATCTCCTTCACCTTCTTCCCCCACAACAGACACCCTGTGAGGTGGGTGGGGCTGAGAGAGCTTTCACAGAAGCTGCACTTTCAAGGACAACTCCTATGAGAGCCATGGCTAACCCAAGGCCCTTCCACCAGCTGCAAGTGGAAGAGTGGGAATCAAACCCGGTTCTCCCAGATAAGAGTCCGCGCACTTAACCACTAAACCAAACTGTCTCTCTACTTATATTACACAGGCTTTTTATTGCACTGCAACATTTCCAAAAACCAATAAAGTTTTCAGAGAAGCATCTCTATGCTTCTGCTTCCCCATCTGTACTTTTATAGCCAAAGACAAACATTCTAAAAGAACTACTAAAATCCTAGAGGTCGACAATAAAAGGATGAGTGACACGAACTCAAACCAAAGTGAGCAGTAACTGGAGAAACCTCCTCTCCTCCCACAAGTATTGTTAGTCTTTAAAGTGCTACTGAATTTTCGCTCTTTTCTACTGCTACACACTAACAGCCATCTTGGTCCTTCATCCTAAAAACATATTGCAAAACAGAAAACATTACACTGGCTTTTTATCGCGCCCCAAAATTTCCAAAAACCGATGAAGTCTTCAGAGAAGCATCTCTATGCTTCTGCTATCCAAACATACCCTCAAGGAAAAGGACGGGCTGGAGGAGGTGTCAAACTCATTTGTTATGAGGGCCGGATTTGACCTAAATGAGACCATGTTGGGCCGGGCCAGGCCGTGTTGGGCCATTTATGTACCTATTTAGGCAGCAGAGAGATAAACTTTTAAAAGCAGCGGTCCCCAATCTTTTTGGCACCAGGGACCAATTTTGTGGAAGACATTTTCTCCATGGACTGGGGGGGGGGGGGGGCAATGGTTTTGGGATGATACAATTGTGCCCTTTATTTTGGTGCGGTGGTTAAGTGTGTGGACTCTATCTGGGAGAACCGGGTTTGATTTCCTACTCCTCCACTTGCAGCTGCTGGAATGGCCTTGGGTCAGCCAGAGCTCTCTTATCTGGGAGAACCGGGTTTGATTCCCCACTTCTCCGCTTGCAGCTGCTGGAATGGCCTTGGGTCAGCCAGAGCTCTCTTATCTGGGAGAACCGGGTTTGATTTCCTACTCCTCCACTTGCAGCTGCTGGAATGGCCTTGGGTTAGCCAGAGCTCTCTTATCTGGGAGAACCGGGTTTGATTCCCCACTTCTCCGCTTGCACCTGCTGGAATGGCCTTGGGTCAGCCATGGCTCTCTTATCTGGGAGAACCGGGTTTGATTCCCCACTCCTCCACTTGCACCTGCTGGAATGGCCTTGGGTCAGCCAAAGCTCTCTTATCTGGGAGAACCGGGTTTGATTCCCCACTTCTCCGCTTGCACCTGCTGGAATGGCCTTGGGTCAGCCATGGCTCTCTTATCTGGGAGAACCGGGTTTGATTCCCCACTCCTCCACTTGCACCTGCTGGAATGGCCTTGGGTCAGCCATGGCTCTCTTATCTGGGAGAACCGGGTTTGATTCCCCACTTCTCCACTTGCACCTGCTGGAATGGCCTTGGGTCAGCCATGGCTCTCTTATCTGGGAGAACTGGGTTTGATTCCCCACTCCTCCACTTGCACCTGCTGGAATGGCCTTGGGTCAGCCATAGCTCTGGCAGAGGTTGTCCTTGAAAGGGCAGCTTCTGGGGAGAGCTTTCTCAGTCCCACCCACCTCACCAGGTGTCTGTTGTGGGGGAGGAAGGTAAAGGAGATTATGAGCCACTCTGAGATTTTGAGTGGAGGGCAGGATATAAATCCAATGTCGTCGTCATCTTCTTCTTTATTATTATTACTACATTGTAATATATAATGAAATAATTATACAACTCACGGCCCGGTTGCTAACAGGCCACGGCCCGGGGATTGGAGACCCCTGTTTTAAAGGACACAAACATGACTAACGATTTAAAAAAAAAAAAAACTTAAAACATGCTTAAAACATTAGTACTTGTTGGTCTTAAAGGTGCTTTCTTTGTATTTTTGCCATAGGATCCAGGAAACTGGGCAAAGGAAGCTCTGGCTCTTTCCTTCCTTCCCCAGGGGACTGGGGGAGAGGAGCCTCAAACAATGGAGAAAATTGTGGTTTTGCTCTGTAGCTCCTGTGCGATTGAGCAAGGTTGCAAAGCAAGCTGATACAGAAGGAAGCAAGAGAGTGGGAGAAGGAAGCAGACAAGAACCAGTTGCTCGGCGGCCTGATAGGAGCCTTCGGGAGCCTGAATTGGCCCCTGGACCACTTATTTGACTCCCCTGGGTTAGAGAGAACTAATGCAAAGAGTTATGAAATGCCCTCCACAGGAGTGAGAGAAATATTCCTTCCTCATTGTGCCCATAGATAAATTCAGGTGGGTTAGCCAAGTTGGTCTGAAGCAGCACAACAAAGCTTGCGTCCAGTGGCACCTTTAAAACCAACATCTGTATCTGACCAAGTGTGCTTGCATATGAAAGCTTACACCATGAATAAAACTTCGTTGACCTTAAAGGTGCCCCTGGACCCAAATTTTGTCCTGTCCACAGATGTTATTGTGAGAGAAGGAAGAGTTTCCTTTGTAGGAAGGAGAAGGGTTGAAAAATGCTCAGCCACAATGATGCAATAAGTAAGCAACACACACATACCGGATTGCTTTTCTTCTTTTACCCAACCTAACGCATTCTACTTCCCCATCTGTACTTCGATAACCAAGGTAAACATTCTCGAAGAACTACTAAAACACTAGAGGTCCACAATAAAAGAGTAAGTGACATGAACTCAAGCCCTCAGCATCGAGCCACCAGGAATGAAAAGGATTTGAACTTTCCCCACCCCGTTTCTTTTTCTTGGTCTGATGCTAGAAATTTTACTGGACATTTAAAAGGCAGTTTTGAAAAGGCCTTGGGCAAACATTCTCGAAGAACTACTAAAACACTAGAGGTCCACAATAAAAGAGTAAGTGACACGAACTCAAGTCATCAGCATCAAGCCACCAGGAATGAAAAGGATTTGAACTTTCCCCCCATTTCTTTCTCTTGGTCTGATGTTAGAAATTTTACTGGACATTTAAAAGACAGTTTTGAAAAGGCCTTGTTCAGCTACTCATCCTGTATTTTAGGGCTGGGACAGGCTGCACATTTTTAAAGTGATGACAAAAAGAAAAAAAAAGGGCTATTAACAAGATATCCTGCAATTTGTATGCTGGATAAGAATCATGGAGTCTAAGCTTATCAACAACTATTATCTGCAGCAACTCTTTAGGAAGTGTCTACGATCAGGCAGCGTATCTCTCAGTGCTGGAGGAAGGAAGACCTTTGTGCCTTGGTTAAAGTTTCCCAAAGACATCTCTGACTCGTGACTGTGGGAAAGACAATGCTGCTATAGAGAGCGCATTAGGGCCAACTCAGTAGGGAAGAGCTTGCTATTCATGCAAAGGATTGGGGTGGGGGGAAACCTAGAGGAGAGGACTAACAACAGCTTTTGAGGTAGCTAAATGAAACCTCTCAGAGGCAGTATATCTTTGAATACTACAAGCTGGAGAACAAAAAAAACACACCCCCAACAACAGTGGAAAGATGTTACCTTCTTGCCCCATCTGGGAGATTCTAAAGAACAAAAATGCTTAACTAAAGAATCCTTGGTCTTACATTAAGTCCTGTCCACCTTCCCTCTGCTTTCTTTCCTGGGAAGCCGCTTAGATTCTGGCACTCCAGGCAACAGCATCCAACCAGAATTGGGGAGCATTTGACGTGGAAAGTCAGTGTTTGATATATATGTTTTTTTTTATCCCACAGAGGGCTTCAAGGCAGTCTGGTCCTCACACCAAGCCTATGAAATACAATATGCTGAGAAAGAATGACTGGACCAACGTCATCTGGCAAGTTTCATAGCAGAGCAGGGATTCCAACTCATGTTGTCCAGACCCTAGGCCAGGGGTGGCCAGACTGTGGCTTGGGAGCCACATGTGGCTCTTTCACACATATTGTGTGGCTCTTAAAGCCCCCACCACCCTGCTTGGTGAAGGCATCTGTCTCTTTAAATTGCATCTCCAAGCCAAGCCATCCGGTGGCTTGGAGAATGCATTTAAAGTCAAAGTTGCTTTCTTTCCACCTCTACCTCCCCCCCAATTTGCAGTTCTCAAACATCTGACATTCATGTTTTGTGGCTCTCAAAACCTTACGCTCATATCATGCAGCTCTCAAAAATCTGACTTTCATTCCATGTGGCTCTTACTTTAAGCAAGCTTGGCTACCCCTGCCCCAGGCTAACATTCCATCACATCACTCAGACCCTCAAATCAGCACAAACCAAAAACTACGGTGCCCTTTCTCCACAGAAGGAAGTACAGTATAGCCCATTCAGAACACATCATTCAAATCTGCATTTGCTGCGGTATTCGATGTTTCTGCCTCTGTTATCTGGGTTAAAGATTTAGGGCACAGAGATTATGGACTTCTGATAAAGATATCAAGAACCTGGGTGTGCCATGACCTAATCCAACACTCCATTGTATTGTAAATTCCTGCCCCAGATAACAGTGGTTAGCCTGTGTTTTTTGAAATGAAGTGACTTTAAATTAATGCAATTTGTTTAAAGCTAAAGCCATACTGAGTGATCACAGTTTTCAGAAATGTGGTAAACAAACTACTTTTAAATAAACCACTACACATATATGAACATATGAAGCTGCCTTATACTGAATCAGACCCTCGGTCCATCAAAGTCAGTATTATCTACTCAGACTGGCAGCGGCTCTCCAGGGTCTCAAGCTGAGGTTTTTCACACCTATTTGCCTGGACCCTTTTTTGGAGATGCTGGGGATTGAACCTGGGACCCTCTGCTTCCCAAGCAGATGCTCTACCACTGAGCCACTGTCCCTTCCCTGACCAGCAGTGGCTCTTCAGGGTCTCCAGTTGAGGTTTTTCACGCCTACTTGCCTGGACCCTTTTGAGTTGGAGATGCCGGGGATTGAACCTGGGACCTTCTGCTTCCCAAGCAGATGCTCTGCCACTGAGCCACCGTCCCTCCAATGACCTTGGGCAGGTCTCTCTCAGAGAACCAGCATGATGTAGCAGTTAAGAGCAGCATCCAGCCAACCCAAGCTCGAAGCTACAAATTCCATTAATGCTCACTGGGTGGCCTTGAGCCAGTCACCTTTTCGCTCTAACCTACCTTACAGGGTTGTTGTTGTGAGGATTAAACAGAGAAAGTTTCCGTGTGCATAGTAAAAGTAGTCCCCTGTGCAAGCACCAGTCATTTTTGACTCTGGGGTGACGTTGCATCACGATGTTTTCATGGCAGACTTTTTACGGGGTGGCTTGCTATTGCCTTCCCCAGTCATCTACACTTTCTGACAGCTTTAAGACAAACAACATTTTACTGCATATAAGCTTTTGTGTGCATGACTCATGACTTCGTTAGCCACTTTGGAGCCCTGCTGGGGACAAAAGCCGGCCTTAAAACATCTAAATACATAGCCTAGCCAACTGGCAGTGCTGCTGTAAGGCTAAAAGGCAGAACCGAGTGCTAAGGATGCCAGCTTTCAAGTGGGAACTGGGGATCTTCTGAAATTACAACTCATCTCCAGACTATAGAGACCCTTGGAGAAAATACATGCCTTGAAGGATACTCTATGGCATTGCACCTCACAGGGATCCCTGTCCTCCCAGGCTCTATCTCCAAATCTCCAGGAGTTTCCGCAATTCTAAGCCCCCATCCCTCTAGGTCCTGGCTAACCTTCTTTGGAAAAAGATCCCTTCCTTTAAAAAGGGGGGAGGGGAGGGCCTGACATCCCAGCAGTGTTCCCTCTAAGCTGAGTTAGTGTGAGCCAGCTCACATTTTTTTAGCCCCCGGCTCTTTATCTTAGCTCAGGAAAAAAATGGCCCCAGAGCAAACTAAATTATGCAATAGCTTGCAGCCTTCATGCAAGTAACTCACAAAGTAGAATTTTTGCTCACCACAGCTTAGAGCAGGGGTGGCCAAACCGCAGCTCGGGAGCAATGTTCCCTCTAAGCTGTGGACTCTTGTGAGCAAAAATTCTACTTTGTGAGCTACAGGCATTAAAGTTGTGAGCCGCTGCATAAATTAGTTAGTCCTGGGGCCATTTTTCCTGAGCTGAGACAAAAAGGTGTGAGCTGGAAGCTAAGAAATTGTAAGCTAGATCACACTAACTCACCTTAGAGGGAACATTGCTCGGGAGCCACATGGGGCTCTTTCACACCTATCGTGTGGCTCTTGGAAGTCCCCACCGCCTCATCGGGTGGCTCGGAGAAGGCATTTGTGTCTTTAAATCACTTCTCCAAGCCAAGTCAGCCAGCGCCTTGGAAAAGTGCGTTTAAGAACATAAGAACATAAGAGAAGCCATGTTGGATCAGGCCAACGGCCCATCAAGTCCAACACTCTGTGTCACACAGTGGCAAAAAATGTTATATACACACATACACTGTGGCTAATAGCCACTGATGGACCTGTGCTCCATATTTTTATCTAAACCCCTCTTGAAGGTGGCTATACTTGTGGCCGCCACCACCTCCTGTGGCAGTGAATTCCACATGTTAATCACCCTTTAAAGTTGCTTTCTTTCTACCTCTCCCTTCCTGCGCCTCTCAAACATTTGACGTTCATGTCTTGTGGATCTAAAAAAAAGATCTGACATTTATTCCATGTGGCTCTTACACTAAGCAAGTTCGGCCAGCCCTGGCTTAGAGGGAACACTGCACCCCGGTCCCCCGTCCGCCACTCACCTTCCCTTCCCAGCCACGTGCGTGTTGGCTGCTTGCTCCCATCGACTGGCCAAGAAATGCATCACCGGCGCTTGGGACTGCAGGCCCATTCGCTGCCCTTCCTTGCCCGGCAAGGTCAGTGGGAGAGGGGCCGTCGCGGAGGAGGCTGCACGCCCGGGGAAGCACACGCGACGATCCCCCCGCAGCGGCGCCGGCGACGCTTCCTATTAAGGACACGCAAAGAACTCTGGGGAGGAAAGGCCATAGAGAGGCCCCCCGCCGCTACTTCCGGTGCGGAGCGGAACCAGCCTTCCGCCTCATTGTGAAGGGTCACAGAGACGCGAGGGATAGAGCGGTCTCTCCGAGGAGCAGGTCTTAAAGGCGCAGCGCTGTTCTCCCGGGGCCGCAGAATAACAGAGGCGTCCCGCGGGGTAGAGTTGGGTTGGCAATCCCCAGGTGGGAAAATAATCAAATAGGAAACAGCCGTGTACAGATTAGTAAAGGGGGAAAAACTGCGTAACTGTATGTTGCAATATAAGTGCACAAACGCTCTTTACTTAGATATTGTTCCAAGAACTATATTCAGTATTATATTGCAACTAGGGTTGCCAAGTCCAATTGGCATATCTGGGGACTTTGGGGGTAGAGCCAGGAGACTTTGGGGGTGGAGCCAGGAGACATTAGGGGTGGAGCAAAGATCAAGGCTGTGACAAGCATAATTGAACTCCAAAGGGGGTTCTGGCCATCACATTTAAAGGGGCGGCACACCTTTTCAATGCCTTCCTTCCATAAGAAATAATGAAGGATAGGGGCACCTTCTTTTGGGGGTCATAGAATTGGACCCCCTGCTCCAATCTTTTTGAAACTTGGGGGGTACTTTGGGGAGAGGCACTAGACGCTATACTGAAAATTTGGTGCCTCTAGCCCAAAAAACACCCCCCCCCCCAGAGCCCCAGATACCCACAGATCAATTCTCCATGATTTTCTATGGGAATAAATCTCCATAGGGAATAATAGAGTTCCCAGCAGACATTTCCCTCCCCTCCCCCCGCTTTCTAACAACCCTGAAGCGGGGGGAGGGCCTCCAAACTGGGGGATTCCCTGCCCCCACCTGGGGATTGGCAACCCTAATTGCAACAATTTAGTTATGCGGTGTTTTTTTTTTTTTTTGCTTTACTAATCCCCAGGGACGGTGGCTCAGTGGTAGAGCATCTGCTTGGGAAGCAGAAGGTCCCAGGTTCAATCCCTGGCATCTCCAAAAAAGGGTCCAGGCAAATAGGTGTGAAAAACCTCAGCTTGAGACCCTGGAGAGCCACTGCCAGTCTGAGAAGACAAGACTGACTTTGATGGACCAAAGGTCTGATTCAGTATAAGGTAGCTTCATATGTTCATATGTTCAGGTGGGGCAGGGGATCCCCCGGTTTGGTGCCCCCCCCTTCAGGGTCATCAGAAAGCGAGGAGGGGGGAGAGAAATGTCTGTTGTACACTCCATCATTCCCTAGGGAGACAGACTCCCATAAGGTATAATGGAGAATTGATCGAGGGGGGCGCTGTGTTTTTGAGGCTAGCATCTGGTGCCTCTATCCCAAACACACCCCAAGGTTCAAAAAGGTTGGACCAGGGGGTCCAATTCTATGAGCCCCAAAAGAAGGTGTCCCATCATTCATTATTTCCAGTGGAGGGAAGGCATTTAAAAGGTGTGTGGTCCCTTTAAATGTTATGGCCAGATCTCCCTTTGGAGTTCAATGATGCTTGTCACAACCTTGCTCCTGGCTCCACCCCCCAAAGTCCCCAGCTATTTCCTGAATTGGACTTGGCAACCCTTTCCAGCGGCACTTTTAAGGCAAAGTTTTATTCTGGGAATAAGCATGCACACTCATGAGTCCAGTTGTATTTAGAAGAAGTTTTGGATTTATATCTTGCCCTTCCCTCTGAATCTCAGAGTGGCTCACAATCTCCTTTACCTTCCTCCCCAACAACAAACACCCTGTGAGGTAGGTGGACCTGAGAGAGCTCTCCTGGAAGCTGCCCTTTCAAGGACAACCTCTGCCAGAGCTCTGGCTGACCCAAGGCCATTCCAGCAGCTGCAAGTGGAGGAGTGGGGAATCAAACCCGGTTCTCCCAGATAAAGAGTCTGTGCACTGGGAGAGCTCTCTCTCTCTGTCTATTCTGTTGTTCCAGCTGGATGTTTGATAGAAAGACCAATCTTAGGACCACTCTAACAGTCAAGAAGTTCTTCCTAATGTTGAGCCGGAAACTCTTTTGATTGAATTTCAACCAACTGGTTCTGGTCCCACCTTCTGGGGTCACAGAAAACAATTCCACACCATCCTCTAGCTGACAGCCCTTCAAGTACTTGAAGATGGTGATCCTATCACCTCTCAGCCGCCTCCTCTCCAGGCTAAACATCCCCAACTCTTTCAACCTTTCCTCATAGGACCTGGTCTCCAGACTCCTCACCATCTTCGTCGGCCTCCTCTGGACCCGTTCTAGCTTGTCTATATCCTTCTTAAAATGTGGTGCCCAAAACAACACAATAGTCCAGGTGAGGTCTTACCAGAGCAGAGTAAAGCGATACCATCACTTCACATGATCGGAACACTATACTTCGTTCTGTTGGTACAGCCCAAAATTGCATTTGCAATTTTTGATTTAATTAGGACCAAACGTTTATGTTGCTGTTTGAGTGCCTCCCCCTCTTCGGTGAGCATTGGTATGCATGGCGGCATTCCACTAGCAACCTGAAATAAGACATGCAGTGCCAACTCTAATCTGCTTGTGTCTCTATGTCAGACTACAAAGAGGGCAGGGCTTTCAGTTTTGGGGAGGAGCATCGACCGTTGTTTTGGCTGGAGCCTGTGTGGCATTTCTGGCTGTCTCCCCACCCGTCTCTGTTGTTGCCTGTCAAATTCCTGCCCACGGGCACTTCGTATTCACTCTGGCAAGTCTCACAGAGGTTTAGGCTCAGTCGAGGAAAGCACAAGGTTTCTCTAGAGCAGGAGGCATGCTAGTTTTTAGTGTTCTAGTGTTTTTAGTGTTCGGACTCTTATCTGGGAGAACCGGGTTTGATTCCCCACTCCTCCACTTGCACCTGCTGGAATGGCCTTGCTGTAGCATAGCTCTGGCAGAGGTTGTCCTTGAAAGGGCAGCTGCTGTGAGAGCCCTCTCCAGCCCCACCCACCTCACAGGGTGTCTGTTGTGGGGGAGGAAGGTAAAGGAGATTGTGAGCCGCTCTGAGACTCTTCGGAGTGGAGGGCGGGATATAAATCCAATATCTTCTTCTTCTTCTTCTACACACACCCACACAAGAAAATAATCCCATGACACCTTAAGGTCTAGCAGACTTACTGAAGTGTAAAGTCTGCATTATCAGCCAGGCTATTCATCAATAAATCTAAATAAACCTTTTAAAAGATTGCCAATTCAAGAAATATCTGGGGACTTCGGGGTTGGGGCCAGGAGACTTTTTTTGGGGGGGGGGTGGAGCCAGGAGCAAGGAGCAAGAATTGAACTCCAAAGGGAGTTCTGGCAATCACATTTAAAGGGACTGCACACCTTTTCAATGCCTTCCCTCCATTGGAAATAATGAAGAATAGGGGCACCTTCTTTGGGGGCTCATAGAATTGGACCCCCTGGTCCAATCTTTTTGAAACTCGGATCGTATTTTGGGGAGAGGCACTGGATGCTATGCTGAAAATCTGGTGCATCTATCTAAAAAAACAGCTCTCCCCCCTAGAGCCCCAGTTACCCACATTTCTATGGGAATTGGTCTGGACTGCCCAGCAGACATTTCCCTCCCCCCCCCCGCTTTCTGATGACCCTGAAACGGGGGAAGGGCCTCCAAACCAGGGGATCCCCTGCCCCACCCGGGGATTAGCAACCCTATTCCTTTCTGGTTTGGCACTGGCTCCTTTATGCTCGGGGAGGAGAGTGCAGGCTGGTGGGGCAGGCATCGTGACAAGCCAAGAAGGGGAAGGGTCCCCTGGGTACTAACTGCCCAGGACCCTATGAAACCTGGAACCATCCCTGCTTGTGTCTATACGTGGCATTTTTATTTTTGCAGGTTTTGGGTTCATGCAGCCGTTGCCCTTTCCTCTCGAGTACGATGGAAGATAACGCCACCAAGGGAGACTGTCAGTGCATCAATTGTGAGGTTGGTTGTGTCGCTGGCTGCTATGGCAACGGAGGCCATACTGGTACCTTAGGCGGGCAGTTCTGTCACAGACACTTTGTGGAACCTTCGGGGAGTCACTTAACCCTTTGTTTGTCCATCCATACAATGGGGAGAGTGTTGCTTTCAGGCCATCGAGTGGGGGCTCTGTGTTACATTTACTGGGTAACCTTGTTCAGCTTAGAACCATAGGGATGTCTGCTTTTTCCGACAAATCATAGCAACCAAGTGCTATATAGCTACTGAGTGGGATCCATATCGCCTGCAGGTTGACGGGTACCCGAAACATCCCAACACCTTGTGAGAGTCTTCCCCGCACACCGAGCAAAGGGATCGTCATCTCCAAGACTGAAATCTGCCAGCGGAGAATTTTTTAAGAGTCTGCAGAGATTTTAAAAGCTAAATCGCAGGAAAAAAAGTCGGCCGAGGAAACTTTGCTAAGGTAAACAAAAGAGACCATGTATCGTTCAGCTCTGACAGTGATTCTGATCCGGAGTTCCGATGATAGTTTATAAGAACAATAATTGGGTATGTGGCATCTTTTAGAATACTGGATTTTAATGT
The DNA here is from genome assembly GCF_032191835.1 of Heteronotia binoei. Classification (NCBI taxonomy): domain Eukaryota; kingdom Metazoa; phylum Chordata; class Lepidosauria; order Squamata; family Gekkonidae; genus Heteronotia; species Heteronotia binoei. Next base: position 61,112,036 of record NC_083237.1, on the reverse strand, counting down.
GGCGTTGTGTGAGATTTTCATGTGGTGTGCAAGATTACGACATGGCTATTACTCTGTGAGGAAATGTATGTTGTGTGCTAGATCTACAAATTCCTTGCTTTTAAGGAGGTTGGTTGTCTAGCTGGCTGGAATGTCACTAGAGGAGAGTGACAAAGATGGTGAGGGGTCTGGATACCAAGGCCTATGAAGAAAGGTTGAAGGAGCTGGGCATGTTTAGCCTGGAGAGGAGGCGGCTGAAAGGTGATAGGATCATATAGAGGATGGGGTGGAATTGTTTTCTGTGGCCCCAGAAGGTAGGACCAGAACCAGTGGGTTGAAATTAAATCAAAAGAGTTTCCGGCTCAACATTAGGAAGAACTTCCTGACCGTTACAGTGGTTCCTCAGTGGAACAGGCTTCCTCGGTAGGTGGTGGGCTCTCCTTCCTTGGAGGTTTTTAAACAGAGGCTAGGTGTCCCTCTGACAGCCATGAAGATCCTGTGAATTTAAGGGGATGTATTTGTGAATTTCCTGCATTGTGCAGGGGGTTGGCCTGGATGTCCCTGGTGGTCCCTTCCAGATCTATGATTCTATGAAAGGAAACATCACTCTAGGAGAGTGATCCAAATAGGCAGCTGTGTTGGTCTGAAGTAGTAGAACAAAATAGGAGTCAGTTGCATCTTTAAGACCAACTTAGTTTTATTCAGAATGTAAGCTTTCTTTGTGCATGCACACTTCTTCAGGAATGAGGTACAGTAAGCAGAGACACATATAGCTGGTGGGTTTGGAATGCCAAGTGGTACAAAGTTAAAATCCAATAGCAGAACAGTAAAATTAACAAATTCGGAAAAACCTTTGATCTGGGTTGAATTAGCGTGGGAAACCATAAAACAGTAACATGTCCGAATGTGAGAATGCCTGTTAATTATTCTATTGCTAATAAATCTGGGTCAAAAAGAAGGCATTTCTTTCCCAGAAGTTTTTCCTGTCCAACTAATTTACCTTTTAACATGTAACATAAATATATACATCATTCTAGTTTGCCATTAGGAAAAAAATACATTAAAATATAGTAGAAGATGGGTTTCATATATGTTAAATATATATGTCTAGAAGGAGTGGTTAAACGTGAGGTGAGTGTAGTTTTCAGGTTGTGATGAAATTCATTCAGGTTTAAAGGTGAGCATTCCCTTGCTGATAGGGCTGCTAGCTCTGGGTTGAGAAATACCTGGGAATTAGGAGGGGTGGTGGTGGTGGAACTTAAGGGTTTGGGGAAGGGAGGGACATCAATGGGGTATAATACCATAGAGTTCACCTTTCCACTTTCTTTGAGTGAGCTGATTTCTGTCACCCTGGAGATCAGTTGTAATCCCAGGTGATCTACAGTTGCCGCCTTGCTGAAGGGTGCAAAGGAACTTAAGTAACTGCAGACTACGGGCCTCTGTTTCCAAATGGAACACTAAGTTGCATAGAAAGAAAAAGGGGTAGCAAATATTCCATCCCCCGAAATTGAATGCTGAAAACCTGTTTTAAATAAAAATTGAACAATAGGAACTTTGAAATCCATGTCCTGAAATATTTTATTTACCTATAGATAGTACTTTGTTTAACAGCGATCAGCAAAAATGTAGGTAGCAACCCCAATATGTGAGTTTACTACTAAACTTATCCCAGATCTTCGTCATATCATTATACATGATATATCTAAGTTAAACAAAGTCTTGTGAGCAAAAATTCTGCTTTGTGAGCTACTGCCATTAAAGTTGTGAGCTATTGTATAAATTAGTTTGCTCTAGGGCCATTTTTTACTGAGCTGACAAAAAATGTGTGAGCTCACACTAACTCAGCTCAGAGGAATACTGGTCACAGTGACGGAATAGCTTTTTATCAAGAGGTTGTAGCCAAAGCCAAGTGCATGAAAGAGTTCTCTAAAGTAATTCTTGTTTGGCTGATCAAAATGATTTATCTTGTTATCTCATCCATTCAATAATCCACATAAGATTAGCTACTGAAGTTCAAGTTTATGGGGCGCATTCAGACTAAATTTCCCGTCTGTGGAATGGGATTTTCCCACCGTCACCCTCTCACTGTAATCCAATGATCCCCACTCCTGTGAGGATAAGAGATCCTGAGGAACAACATGAAGGCTGTGAGGAATGTGGAATACATGGGATTGGCTGGTTTCGTCTGGATTCAAATTTATTGCTGGTCTGAGTGAAGAGCCTCTAGACTTCCTGCTATCTAACCAGTGTTAACTCCCTGCTCCCTCCCTCCATTTTCACTGGCTACAACCTGAATGTGGCCATGCAAGATTCTACTACATGGTGGTACACTTAGGTTAGCATTTTTTTCCAGTTTGTCCGAGGAAGAGGAGGAAGAAGAGAGAAGAAGAAGAAGAGTTAAATCTATACCCCACTCAGAATCTCTTTCCTCTCCCCCACAACAGACATCCTGTGAGGCAGGTGGGGAGCTCTGAGAGAGAGCTCTGAGAGAACTGCTCTTGAGAGAACAGCTCTGAGAGCATTATGACTGACCCAAGGTTGAAGATATTGGATTTATATCCCACTACGAAGAGTCTCAGAGCGGCTCACAATCTCCTTTACCTCCCCCCCTACAACAGACACCCTGTGAGGTAGATGAAGATATTGGATTTATATCCCGCCCTCCACTCCGAAGAGTCTCAGAGCGGCTCACAATCTCCTTTACCTTCCTCCCCCACAACAGACACCCTGTGAGGTAGATGAAGATATTGGATTTATATCTTGCCCTCCACTCCGAAGAGTCTCAGAGCGGCTCACAATCTCCTTTACCTCCCCCCCCCCCCACAACAGACACCATGTGAGGTAGATGAAGATATTGGATTTATATCCCGCCCTTCACTCCAAAGAGTCTCAGAGCGGCTCACAATCTCCTTTACCTTCTCCCCCCCAACAACAGACACCCTGTGAGGTAGATGAAGATATTGGATTTATATCCCGCCCTCCACTCCGAAGAGTCTCAGAGCGGCTCACAATCTCCTTTTCCTTCCTCCCCCACAACAGACACCCTGTGAGGTGGGTAGGGCTGGAGAGGGCTCTCACAGCAGCTGCCCTTTCAAGGACAACCTCTGCCAGAGCTATGGCTGACCCAAGGCCATGCCAGCAGGTGCAAGTGGAGGAGTGGGGAATCAAACTCGGTTCTCCCAGATAAGAGTTCACACACTTAACCACTACACCAAACTGGCACTTTCAATGTATGAATCTCAATGATGAAATGTGCATCTATCACAGGGTTTCCCAGGTGTGGTTCCAGTGGGCGCCCTGGTGCCCACGGAAACTTTTCCCTGGCACGTGCCAATGTTTTCAGAAAGCGATTGGCCACTGAAGACTTTATTAGTTGTATGAACATTACTTTGGCAGTAGCCGTCACCACAGTACAAGGGAGGTAAGCTGTGGCAGCCATTTTGTGTCTGGCTCTACTTCCTCTGTGACAGCCATTTTGGGGTTGTGCCCACCATGCTGGGTCAGAATTCCAAAACTGCCCCACAGGTTCAAAAAAGTTTGGGACTCCTGAATCTCGCAGTTTGGGGCATCCCACACAATAGCCCTACTGCTGAGGAGGGAACTGAGTGCTGAGTCTCCTGATGTGAAGTCCCCATTGAGGACATCAGAAAGGGTGGGGCAAAGACGCATTGCTAAAGCATCTCCTCACACCAATTCTTGCCTCAGGACTGCCTGGACAGCTCCACAGTTCATCTTCTTTCCAGGCTTTGAATCTGTCCCCTTTGGACAGCTCCCATGCTAAATGAGTCCTTCGAACAAGGCTGAACTTGCTGGGCTGGAAATGGGAAAGTTGACATCAACCCATAGAAAGAGCAAACGAAGGTCTCTCTGGGCTCAAGTCAGTTAATTGTCTATGGTGGAAAACATCTTGTGGGTACATCACCAACAACAGCCCACTCACCAGCTAAGCCATATTAGCTGAAAACACTCAAGAAATTTTTATTGGGTTTCTTATCCATTCCTCAGTTGTATATGTGATCTAGGGTCGTGGGACTCTGACCAGCCCTGAGGAAAATCTGGACCAGAACTACCCCAGATTATCCTGGTACTAACATAGAAGATGAAACAAATTACTGAACATTACACACACACACCCCTTCTCCCATGAACAAAACTATCCTTTAATCGCTTTCATGTAGCTAATGCTACCTTCATGCTGTTCTGGAAACACAAATATTTTTTTTTAATTTTATAACTTTATTGAGAATAAACAAACGATCTTAACAAAAGAGTTAAACATTCATCCGGGTAATTCTGAGTAATCCCTATACATGAAACATAAAACAAAAAACAGAGAGTGAAAGTGGATTCAAACAACACGTTAATTATCACTTTTAAATAAAGTAGATTATTATCATAACATAAATTCCTCTTTAACCTAATTCCCCCCCCCTTCTTTCCCTTCTGTCTTCCTTTCAATCCATCTGTACAATTTCTTCCATTTATTACTTGCTACTGGTTTCGCCTGCCCTTTCAGAAGTGCTGAAAGTATATCTGCCTCAGCGGCAAAAAGCACTTTTCCCACCAATTCCTCCAAATTTGGGCAATTCCCTTTCTTCCAATATTTGGCTATT